>NC_069071.1:78534545-79784545 GCF_025698485.1 Gossypium arboreum
GAAATGTAACATCCCGAAATAGGGCCTAGTCAGAATAGTGGTTTTAGGACCACAAATCCGACATCAAAATATTTATTTTATGATTATTATGAGGCTTAGAATATGAGAATATGCATGTGTTAAAGTTTCATGAAGAAATTCTTTGAGTAAGGTGTCCAATTGGAAATTATGGACTAAATTGATTAAATTGCAAAACTTGGATTCTAGAAGAAATTTGTATGAAATTGATTTAGATTATAAATTAGAAGGTCTTGGAGTGTAATTTGCCCAATTTCTAAGTTTTTGAACAAAAATGGGCTTGCATGAATGAAATTTTAAAGAATGGGCCTAAGGGTATTTTGGTTATTTGGCATTTTAATGAAATAAAATGGGAAAAATGAACCAAAAATCAGCCATTTTCTCCCTTGTACCAGCCGAAACTCTCAAGCCCACCATAGCTAGGGTTTCCAAGCTTTTTTCAAGCTCAATAGTAAGTGCTCTGAAGCCCCGTTTTAGATTATAAATTAGAAGGTCTTGGTGAGTAATTTTCCCAATTTCTAAGTTTTTGGACAAAAATGGGCTTGCATGGATGAAATTTTAAAGAAAGGGCTTAAGGGTATTTTCGTAAAATGGGAAAAATGAACCAAAAATCAGCCATTTTCTCCCTTGTACTAGCCAAAACTCTCAAGCCCTCCATAGCTAGGGTTTCCAAGCTTTTCAAGCTCAATGGTAAGTTCTCCCAAGCCCCGTTTTTAATGTTCTTTACATTTTTGAAATCCCGGTAGCTTACTCTTTCCATTTCTACCCATATTTCATGCTAGGGTTCATGTTTAAAAATTTACCCATGCATGAGTTACTTGTATTTTGATGGATTATGGAGGAATATGAAAGTTGGAAGTGTGTTAAACATCTTTTCTTAGGTGGTTTTCATGAAAAGCCCTTAAAGGGACCTTCTTGCAAAAGTTGTAAAATGTGTGGTAGAAATGAGAAAATAATGGAAAATGTGGGCTGCCATAAGAGGGAGAAGTGTTCGGCTAGGCTTGGGTAAGGTAGAAATTGCATGTGTTTCATTATACGAGCCTAGAGACTAAATCATAAAAATGTGAAAGGTTAGGGGCAAAACGGTCATGTGGACCAAGGGTGGAATTTAGACTTGAAATGTATAATGTGGAGAGTTAATGATTTAATTTTGTTATTATAGATCTCGAGGAACAAATTCCGGAGGTCGATCGAGGAAAACGAAAGTTTCCGGAATAACTAAAACACAGCACCAAAACGAATACCAGGTAAGTTCGGATAACTTAAACTAAACTAATAATGTGTCAAATTATATGATTTATGAATGCATGATGATTGTATTTATTGATGCCATGAAATTACTTGAATTGCAACTCTGATAATGATAAGTTGAAAAATTGTCTCGATTGAGGTTAAAAACAAAAAAGGGAATTCGATGGATAAACCATGCTTGACATGTGAATTGAGATCTTGCATGTGTTGCAGTATGGATTTAGCCCGGACTGGTAATCCGTTGATCTCAATTATGAAAAGGATCTAGCCCAGACAGGTGTCCCTTTGGATGATCGAGCCTCCCGAAGAATATATGTGCATTACGGATTTAGCCTAGACAGGTAATCCGATTTGGGGTCTGAATTTACCCTGGACTGGTAATTCAGATCCGAACACATTAAGGATGTTTGTCATTATAAGGGATTTAGCCTAGACTGGTTATCCCAACATCACCTTATGAATTTATGATACGGGGAATTTAGCCTGGACTGGTAATTCCGCCCTAAGATGTGAGGTTCGTAGGAGTGCATACCTGAAATGATTATCCTTATGAATTGACGAATTATGGATATTCCATCGAGATTTCCTATAAACTCAATGAAATTAATATAAGATATATGTACAAAATGAGATGTTGAATGATGAGATCATCTAAGATAAATTACATGGTGCTTTGTTATATGACTAACTCTTTGAATGAGTGTATGTGATAGGGAAGCCATTTCATGCTTATTGATTTTATTACCCAATTTGGTTGAATGCTAATTAATTGGTAAGTTTACTTTCTGATTATTCGAGCTTACTAAGCATGTAAATGTTTACCCCTCTCTTTTCCCTACTTTTCAGAGCCAAAAGACTCGCAAGGATTGGAAGACAGTTGGGAGAACCAACACACTATCAAATAAATTAGTTTTGGTATAAAGACATTTCTAATTTGTTCCATGGCATGTATAGGGCTTTTGAGTATTTTGTTATATGTGTCATTTGATTTGCCAAATGAAGGCATGTAAAGATATAGCTATCTTTTTGTATATGGCCATGGGCATTGGCTTATCTTAATGTAGGCTATGACCTATAAATGTATGCATGTTTATATTCATATGTGATGGTTTGTTTATAATTGGCAATGAGTCACAAGATTGAGCCAATTTTGAATGTGTTAATGTGACATGGAAACCCATAAATACAAGATGGGGAATAACTTATCATGTATAAAACCAATGATAAGAGGTTTCCATACAATGAGTTTTGCCAAGATCATTTATAAGAATATAATCATGTTTTACTTTTTATTTGGTAATCATTAAGTATAAGTGATGAAAAGGAAGACCAAAGGCTTGGAAATAGCCAATTAGGGTCCATACGGTTGGACACACGGGCGTGTGTCTAGGCCTTGTGTGACACACGGCTCACTCCCATTGATGTGTGTTATGGCCGTGCGTCCCCTGCTCCTAAAATTTTAAGTCAGTGTTGTACACGGGTAGACCACACGGGCGTGTGTCTTGGCCGTGTGTCCCTAATTGTATGATATGGTTAAAGTCAGTATTGCACATGGGCTGAGGGCATGGGCGTGTCCCAAGACATATGGGCATGTGAGATCACACGGCCCCACCCACACGGGCTTGTGACACTTCAAAGTAAGAGAAAATTTCCAAGGTACCCAAAGTTTATCGAATGTTCCCGGCTTTGTCCTGAACTGCCCCTAGGTATGTTTTAGGCCTCGAAGGCCTGTGTAAGGGATGAGATGTACATGTTTGAAAAGTTTAAATTATTGGGAAAAATTCAGTGACTCGATTTAGTATGTTTGTAAGTGTGAAACCCTAGTAACGCCTCGAACACTATCCTGGAATCGGATACGGGCAAGAGGTGTTACATGTTCATATTTTAAGTACACTTTAATTATTTTATAAAAATTAATTATTTTTCGACAGGAATTTTATCGAAACTGCATGAATTTAAGTTAAAAAGGGCATGAAAAAGTATGTAAATTTTCATTTTTCCACATCATGAAGTGTCAACCAATCCATACCCAATATAACATCAAATTCATCGAACGATAATAACATCAAGTCAGTCGGAAAATAGTGATCTCTAATAATCAAAGGATATTTCTTACATTTTATCAAATCTCTTAAACTTATTATTCATATATATATTAATATTCTCAACACAAGTTCATCATATCTCATGACATTCTCATGAGTTCGATGTACATACCTGTGCCCTGTTGCACATAATAATTTACTTTCTCATCTTCAATGTATTCATCATGATTACTCATTGAACTTCCTTTAGAACTACGCATTGAACACTTGGAATACTATTAGATACAACAGAATCTAGCACCTAAGTGCCTCATATGTAGCCAATGTTACCTCGTATCACATATCACATGTTGCTCGCTTTCGAGCTACTCACGTGTAACATTCCTTACCCATATCTGACGTCGGGACAGGGTTCCAGGCGTTACCAGACTTAAACATTCACAACATGCAAAACCAAGCCACAATATTTTTTACCAAAATTAAAACATCTCAAACACATGCATATCTTCCCTTATACAGGCCTTCGAAGCCTATAACATACATCGGGGTGGTTTGGGACTAAACCGAGAACTTTGAAAATCTTTGGGCAACTTAACCAATTTTCTTGCTTTGGAGAATCACACACCCATGTGGGTTGGGCCGTGTGGTCACACACATCTGCATGGCTTGGGACATGCCCGTGTCCTCAGCCTATATAACTCTTTGTTTATGACGTCAGCCAAACCAATTGATCCACACGGTCAAGCCACATGCCCGTGTGCTAGACCGTGTCCTCTACATGGCTGAGACACATGGCTGTTTCTCTGCCCGTGTGGCCAACACTTAAGCTATTTTCCAAGCCTTATGTTGTATTTAATTCTTTCCCATACTTTACACATCATGGACCCAAATTATAGCATCAATTTAATGATTAATCGACCTTGAGAAAGATTCAATTAAATAATTTGCATGTTGTTTTGCAAGTGTTTATTACCCAGCACTTAATCTCTACACATTCTAAAATTGTCCATGTTTAATCATTATCAACTTACTAAAGGCCACATATTCATTCCATGGCCACGACCACCTCGAATGGTTCTAGGGCATTCATCGTATACATGTGTTATACTAATTATTCATAGCAACCAATTATAATCACACGACATGCATTAACCCATAGCAGTAATAATTAGGCTTACAAGCCATAACCATAATAAGCCACATCTCATGGCTATATACAATAGATCAATATAAGCCGATACATTTGGCTAATCATAACAACATCTAATATAAAAACTAGTCCTTATACATGCCACTAACTTGAAAGTGTTTAACACACGTATGACAATACTCTAGAGTTGATAGCTTGATAGTGTGATGCTGCCTCCGACGATCTCCAACTCCGAGCCGACCTGACAATACTAAAGAAATGGAGATGAGGGATTAAGCTTAAATCTTAGTAAGTCCATTTGAAAATAATAAGCATTATAACATGTTTCCTTAGACAATCAACCATAATGACACTTTTACTCATATTTTGGTTAAGTTGTTTTTTCAAGTCATGGTTACTAATTTATTTATAGCTGGAGCTGCGGAATTCCAAATTAAGATCCGTTAATTTTATTTGAAACTAAGCTCATTTATCTTCTTACAATAAAATTTCCAAAATTTTTTGTCCATCCAATAAGTACATTTTATAATTCAAAATCTCCCTTATTTCGCTGTTTGACAGCTTCGACCTTTCTTCAATAAAATTTATTTATCTCATAGTACGAGACTCGGATAATGTTCCATCTCTTTATACTGAAATTAGACTCCTTAAGGACTTAATTAATATGATTCCTAACTCATAATTATTTGTTTACAATTTCTAGTGATTTTTCGAAGTCAGAATAGGGGATTTTGAATGCATTTTGACTCTATCTCACAAGAATTCAAATATCTCACCATATGAGATTCATTTACTAGCCCTTTATCTGAAACTAGATCCACTAAGATTTAATTCATATTTTATTCAGTCTCTAACTAAATTTCCACTATTTTGGTGGATTTTCAAAGTTGGACTATTGCTGCTATCCAAAAACTGTTTTAGTGCAAATTCATAGTAACTACCATAAGCTCATTGCTCATGGACTAATCATTTCATGAAACATATATCTCATTACACACTGTAAGTTACAACACAATTCATAATCATAAGCATAAGGATGGTTCATCTTTCAAACCTTTTTACTTGTTTATCATGTATACACATACATATGCATGAATTCGCTTACTCATCATTTATCACATTTCAATAAGGCATCACTTATGAGTACAATGTACGTACTTGTACATATCCATAGCATATCAATTAGCTTTACCTTGATGACCACACCCATCTCGGGACTTTCGTAGAATTATTCATTATAATACCTATTGAATTTCTCAAAAATCTCGATGGATAGCTCATTTACCGTCAAGTCATACAAGTGACCGTTTTCAAGCAAGCACTCCCGTGAACCTCACATCTTACAGCGGGATTACCAGTTCAGGCTAAATCCCCCGTAATATAAACTCATAGAGTGATGTCGAGATTACCAGTCCAGGCTAAATTTAAACCCTAATCGGATTACCCATCTGGGCTAAATCTATAATGCACACATATTCTTCGGGAGGCTCGATCGCTCAAGTAACACCCGTCCGGGCTAGATCCTTTCTATACTGAGATCAACGGATTACCCGTCTGGGCTAAATCCTTTTATGCAACTCATGTAGGATCTCATATCATGTAAGAATATCGTATCCATCAGAAATCCCTTTATTTTCAATTGATACTTTCTCTTTTCACTAAGTATACCAATAAGCATAGCTGATCATGCAATGTACATTCAATTCAACACATTTTCATGTTTATATGGACATTAGTCCATGAAATAAACATGGTATTGCACATACTTATATCTAGGCATTTGTCACAATATATAATCTTCATATCAACTATATAAATATTCATCACTCAATGTTGACACATCAATTTGTGTTCAAGCATGAACAATAATATCATTGCATTATCATTGACATATGAACTTACCTCGGTTTCGAGTACGACTATTTATTTCGAGTTTGTGCTTAACCTTGTTCAACCTCGTTCTAAGCCTGAATCTTATTTTCCTTGATCTATAATATCACATTTAGCCTACTAATTAGTCACATTATTCATATGGGTCCAAAAATCATATTTTTACAAATTTTTATTTTGACCCTTAAACTTACACATTTGCACTTTTGCCCTAATGCTCGTAAAATGATTTTTATTCAATTTCCTTGCATTTCAAGCCTAGCTAAATCCTTTTCATAACTATGGCAGACCGTAATTTCTACTAAATCACCATTTTATGACTAATTTTATAACTTTTATGATTTAGTCCTTTTAAGCATTTTTATCGAAAATCACTTAGCAAAAGTCGTTTATTACACACTGAGCCTTCATATTCTACCATCAAACATCAAAATACATGCATGTAAGGACCTACCATTTAAAATTTAATAACAATTAGACAACTCTAACATGTAGAACTCAACTTTTGCACTTTTTACAATTTAGTCCTTTTGACCAAATTGAGTGCCCAAACGTCGAAATTTTCTAACGAAAATTTCACAAAATCATTCCGTGAAATTTTAGACCATAAAAATATAATAAAAATAAATTTTCTTACGTCGGATTTTTAGTCTTGAGACCACTGTTCCGATTAGGCCCTAATTCGAGATGTTACATCACGGGTCTGCTCACATAGGCTATCAGGTTTTTGCAACACATGTCAAACTACCCAGCCACCGGTAGAATATACGAGACCAGTACCCGTACGCCAAAACATGTGCCACATACATATTGAACTCAGACCACAACTTAATGAGTTCAGATCACATTGTTCCTAGTGACATGTCACTTGTATCCTAAACTATTTCTAAGGCTCAAATGGGATTCTTCGATACCACATTTTTGTCGAACTTGCTCGTACTCATAGCACCAATCACATATTCATGGAATTGTCAAGCATAATTCATACTACAATTTAGGCAAAAAACACATGATACAACATCACATTAAATATGTATGTACTTACCATTCATGCAATATTAAAGCATTTAAAGTATGGTACATGTTACATTATTTGCAAATGAACTTACCCCGGTACAAAATGATAAAAACGAGCCTAATCCTCGTAAACCTTGTTTTTCCCCAAATCAAGACCCGAATCACATTTTTCTTGATCTATAATGCCAAATTTAACTTGTTCAATACACACATTACTCATATGACCCAACACATACTTTGGTAAAATTACCTTTTTACCCTTAACTTTCAACTTATTTACACTTTAGTCCCGAGGCTCGAAAAATGAAATGCATGCATTTACAAGCAAAACATCCCTTATATAGACCTACGAGACCCAAAGCATACATCTAGGATAGTTCAGGACTAAACCGAGAACTTTGAAAATAATAGGAAGGCTTAGAATTTTTTTTTTGATTTGGAGAGTCACACGCCCATGTGGCTTGGGACATGCCCATGTCCTCAGCCCGTGTAACTCTCTGTTTATGACATCATCAACAAAATAAGGTCACACGGCCAAGTCACACGCCCGTGTGTTTAGGCCGTGTGGCAAATTAAATTCCAAAAATGAACTACAGACTTCACGCGGCATGAACACACGCCCATGTCCTAAGGCCGTGTCCTTCACACGGCTGAGACACACGCCTATGTCCTAAGGCCATGTCCTTCACACCGCTGAGACACACGCCTATGTCCTAAGGCCATGTCCTTCACACGGCTGAGACACACGGCCGTGTCTCTGCTCGTGTGTTTACTATTGGGCATTCTATTTTGCATAATTAGGGTGCAGGGGACACACGGTCGAATCACACGCCCATGGTGCAGACCGTGTGTAACACACGGCAAAGGCACATGCCCGTGTGTCTAACCATGTGGAAAATTTCTAGGCTATTTTCCAAGCCAATTGCCACCCTTAAACACTCACATACTTTTTCTCACTTCATGGCATGCAACATGGCACATTTGGCTACTCAAGCATTCACAATCTTGGTTAAAATTATGACCTGGTAATACCAATATATCACTTAGTAAAAGATGTTTATCATACATAAAACTTTCATATTCCCCTAGTAAACATCAAAATACAACCATGTCACACATGGGTCAAGTTTCATACATGAACCCTACTTCAAAATATGGCTAGAAATGGATAGATCATGCTTCAAGGATCTCAAAAATGTAAAGAACATTAAAAACGGGGCTTAGGAGTATTTACAATCCAGCTTGAAAGGATGAACAAAACCCTAGCTATGGCTCTTGGAAATTTTGGCTAGCACTTGGAGAAGATGAGCAAATTTTTTACTTATTTTCCCTTTTTATTCTTTTATTAACCAAATGACCAAAATGCCTTTGAGGCCTTTCTTTCAAATTTTTCCTATTCATGCCCATTTTTGTCCAAAATTTTAGAACTTGGTCAAATTGCTATTTAAGGACCTCTAATTAATAATCTAATGCAATTTCATACTTGAAGCTTCTAGAATACAGGTTTTAAAACTTATTCAATTTAGTCCCTAAAGTTAAATTGGACATCTTAGGCATAGAATTTCTTCATGAAAATTTCACACAAACATGCAATCATATCATGGATCATTAAATTATCATAAAATAATTATTTCTATTTCAGATTTGTGGTCTTGAAACCACTATTTTGACTAGACCCTAATTTGGGATGTTATAATAAGACTTACATAAGTGACCAAATTCACCTATTAACATAGGCATATACTAACTAATGTTCAGACATATACTTATGCAAATAGATTAAGCATAAGCTCAAACATATCCCATGATCAAGTTAATAATACATTCCTATTACATTCAAAACATACCAATACAACCATCCAAAAACATATCAATTGTAACACCCCGAACCCGAGACCATCGCCGGTGTCGGACACGACGGGTTAGCAAGCCAAGTTCACTTGTTTTGCCCATCCATTGGACATTTCCAGTCAGGCTGGAAAAACTGCGTCACTGTCGCCTTAAAAATCATATCTCGAGTTTCAAAACTCGGAAACTGGTTTCGTAAATTTTCCCTGAATTTAGACTCATATATCCATCCATGGATTTATTTCTAGAATTTTTGGTCGGTCCAATTGGTACAGTTTATTAGTTAAAGTCACCCATATTACAGGGATCGACTGCTCTGACCTTCGTGCGGTATAACTTGAATATCTCTCTGTACAGGGCTTTAATGCTGGTGCCGTTTGTTTCTAATGAAACTAGACTCAAAATGGAATCTGTACATATAAGGTATGTCTCCTAATTATTTCTGGATAATTTATAGTAAATTTGTAAAGTTGCGACAGGGAACCCAGAAACCGTTCTGGCCCTGTCTCACAATAGCTTTAATATCTCTTAACATGTAACTCCTATGACCATTTCGTTTCTTCCATATGAAAATAGACTCATCAATGTTCATTTACATTGCTGATTCACTATTTAATACCATTCCTACAAATTTTGGTGATTTTTCACATTCACGTTACTGCAGCTGGCAGCATCTGTTTTTAAGGTAGGTCTTACCTATTTTGTAGTCTCCATGAACCAACTAGTCTTGCCTTACATAGGTCCACATATGATCATTTTAACCATGCCAATGGCTGATCATGTGACCAACATTCCCATTTCCAATTCATAGTCACATCATGACACCATATATATATATACAAACCGCAAATAGTTTAAGTTGATACTTCACTATTACGAGCCATTTTCGCATGGCCGTACACATATACATCATAACATATTTAAACCAACAAGGGGTAGTCCTATACATGCCATTTCAAGTTCAACCAAGAATTTATACCAAAATGGGGGCTTGATAGTGTGGATGACTTCGACTTCAACGATCCCGAATCCGATTGCTATCGAGCGAAATCTAGAAAACTGAGAGCCAAAGCAGCGGAGTAAGCATTTTTATGCTTAGTAAGTCTCAAGGAATATAATCAACTCTAATTACAGCAATACATTCACATAGCCAAATGCATCATTTCATTAATACACATTCTTACTTCATACTTCATCATTATATCAGTTCGCAAAGCATCAATCAATTCAATAACTGAAATTCATTAGTCGATTGAGCGAATGTTGCTCAAACATGTCGACTTTCCAATGCACATATAACGTACCTTATCCTTTGGGCTTTCCGAGTGTACTAATTGAATTCATTTCAGCAACCAACACTCACCTCCAGCCCAAGATTCTTCGGAATATAACCGGATATAATCACGTGCACAATTGCCTTGGTCTTAGCCGGATAGAATAACTCATACGAATGCCTTCGGCCTTAGCCCGGATATAGCCACTAGCACAATTGCCTTCGGGTCTTAACCCGGATATAATTTCCAGCATAATTGTCTTCGGGCTTAGCCCGGATATCATTCAATTTCTCATGCACACATACATCAATAATCAATACATCCATATTTCATTCCACATAATTCAAGTAAGGTCACTTCTTGAGGACTTACCTCGGATGTTGTCGAACGGCTTTTACGGCTATTCGATTACTTTTTCCTTCCCCTTGTCCAATTGTGGCCCTCTTAGCTCTTGAGCTAATTCAAACAAATTCAATTTATCAAAACCTCATTGTGCTAGCTTATGGCCGAATATGACAAGGAATTTAAATGGTCATATGGCCACCCTTTAGCTTGAATACACAATGGTCATGCACATTTTATACTACATCAAGCAATTCAATACAATTTATTCGAGCATCAAGGAAAAGCTAAGGCCTTCAATAGGCTACCCAAGGCCGAATATACTTGTCCATGTTGAGGCCAATTATGCACTTAATACCACACAAAACAGCATGCATTTTACTAGTTAATGCTTTGCATATTGTAGCTCAAAACTTACAATATAGCATCAAGCACTCATATGTGTGCTAGGCGAATGTGCTTACAATTTCACAATTATTCTTCAACATCTTCTTCTTTAAACAAACTTATTCATCACTTCCTTCATAACCAAAACATCATGTGCAAACATATATATACATATATGAGCATGGCAATTTCAAGGTGTCCATAGCCATCCAAAACACAAATTTTAACTAACATGCAAGAAGCATGAACCATGCTCATGAATGCATCATGGCGAATATGACAATCATGCTCCTTTTCAACTTCAATCATGATAAAACAAAAGAAAGCTCAAAATCTTACTCAAGAGTAGACAATCCATCATTGCATGCATCATCATCAAGCTTCACACTTAGCATGCAATGGCTTTATCACCATAACAACTTTGGCCAAATACCATTTCCATGGCTTAACAAAGATTTGAGCCATGGCTAACATGCACATCAAGTTAGCAACCAAAACATGCATGAAACTCCTAACACAACCTCATACATACCTTAATCTTGATGCAAACTTAGCCAAATCTCCTTCTAGATCTCTTCCAAACCAAGCATGAAGCAAAAATCCTCCTTCTTCCTTAGTTTTGGCTCAAAGAAAGGATGAACAAAATTTTTCTTTCCTTCTCTACAACTCACGGCAATGGGGGGATTACCACACTCACACACATTTTTTTTTCATTTTTTATCACCCATACACCTTTGTTTATTATTTCACCCTAAGGCACCAACAAAACATGTTTCATGACATGTTTAGCCCATCCTCCTTGTCATGGCCGCCACCACCTATAAAGGGGAATTTGACATGCAAGTCCATTATTTTGCATGCATGCTTTAATTAGTCATCACACATTTCCTATCATACTTTCAAAGTTCATTACTAAGTCCTTTCTTGTGGAATTCACCCTTATAACACTAAATCAATCATCATAAAATGTCATACATGAGCACACACATATTATAGGCATCAAAATAAATTTTAATTATTTTTATGCCTCGGTTTTGTGGTCTCGAGACCACCTTCCGACTAGGGTCAATTTTGGCTGTCACAACTCTCCCCACTTAAGAAATTTTCGTCCCGAAAATCTTACCGTAAATAGGTTTGGATATCGCTCTTTCATAGAGTTCTCGGTCTCCCAAGTAGCTTCTTCTATCCCGTGCTTGAGCCATAACACTTTTACTAGCGGAACCCGCTTGTTTCACAACTCTTTCACTTCTCGTGATAGGATACGAATCGGTTCTTCCTCATAACTCATATTAGCTTGAATTTCAATTTCGATGGACTAATCACGTGCGATGGATCGGATCTATAGCGTCAAAGCATCGAAACGTGAAAGACATCGTGAACCTTTTCGAGTTCGGGGCAAAATCAAACGATATGCCACTTGGATCGACTCGCCGGATATCTCATATGGCCCAACGAACCTCGGGCTCAACTTGCCCTTACTACCGAATCGAGTATCTTTTTCCAAGGCGATACCTTGAGAAACACTTTATCACCCACCGATACTCGATATCCTTACGCTTCAGTCCGCGCGACGACTTCTAACGATCGGAGGCTATCTTCAGACTTTCACGGATTACTTTCACTTTCGCTCAAGTATCCTAATCAAATCCACCGAAAATCTTGCTTTCACCGAGCTCGGTCCAAAACAATGGTGTACGGCATTTACGACCGTACAAGGCCTCGTAGGGTGCCATCTTAATACTTGATTGAAAGCTGTTGTTGTAAGCGAATTCAATCAACGGCAAATACCGCTCCCATAAACCACTAAACTCGAGGACGCAACATCTTAACATATCCTCAAGTATCCGAATTATCCGCCGGATTGACCATCGGTTTGGGGTGAAAGGCGGTCTGAAATGCAACTTGGTACCCAAAGCTTCTTGCAACTTTTTCCAAAATCGCGAGGTAAATCTCGGATCTCTATCCGACACGATGGAAATAGGCACCCGTGTAATCTCACAATCGAGAAACGTACAATTCAGCTAATTTGTCAATTGAAAAATCCGACGACGGGGACAAAGTGGGTGACTTAGTCAATCGATCTACCACGACCCGCACCGCATCCTTCTTACTTGCGACAATGGCGGTCCGGATACAAAGTCCATTGTGACTCGATCCCATTTCCACTCGGGTATCGTGATTGGTCAAGTAATCTCAAGGCACCGATGTTCGCTTTCACTTCTTGACATATTAAACATCTCAAAACAAAGTCGGAGATGTCTCACTTCATACCATGCCACCAAAACCGACGTTTCAAATCATTGTACATCTTCGTACTCCCGGGTGGATTGCCATTCGGCTACAATGGGCTTCATTCGAATTATCGAAATGAGTTCAATTCTTTGGAACACACAGACGACTTTTGAACCTCAAACAATCGTCATCATCGATTTGAAACTCGAATCCTTGTTTGGAACACACTCGGCCCGTTTTGCGACCAACTCGTCGTCGACTTTCTCGAGCTTCTCGAATTTGATGTATCAATAGTGGTTTGGCTTTCAATTCAGCTACTAACACACTATCGGATCGAGCAGACAAGTGTACGTTCATCGTCAGAAAGCGAATAATGATTTACGACTCAAGGCATCCGCAATCACATTCGCCTTTCCGGGTGATAGTCAATGACCAGCTCGTAATCCTTTAATGACTCGAGCCAACGTCTTTGTCGCAGATTTAAGTCTCTTTGGATCATCAAATATTTGAGACTTTTGTGATCCGAGTATACATGGCACCTTTCACCAAATAAGTAATGTCACCAAATCTTTAAGGCGAATACGATGGCGGCCAATTCGAGATCATGAGTCGGATAATTTTTCTCATGTGGCTTTAATTGCCTCGACGATAGGCCACAACTCGACCTTCTTGCATTAATACGCAACCTAACCCAAGTAGAGAGGCGTCGCTATAGATGACAAGCTCTTTCTTTGGACTCGGGTTGCACTAGAATTGGGGCTTCGGTCAAATAAGTTTTCGTTGATCGAAACTTTTTGGCATTTCTCGTCCATTCGAACTTAACATCCTTTTGGAGTAAGCCGTCATCGGCGTGGCTATCGTTGAGAAGCCTTTACAAATTGTCGGTAATAACCAAGAAGCCCCAAAAACTCGAACCTCAATAATATTTCTGAGGCTTCCAATTAAGTATGGCTGAAATTTTATTCGAATTCGACTCGAATACCGATCTGAATACCACATGACCCAAGAAGCTAACCTCTCTTAACCAAAACTCACACTTGCTGAACTTAGCATATAATTGCGTATCCGTAAAATTTGCAAAGACTAACCGCGGTGTTCAAGATGTTCGGTCTCATTTCTTAAATAGACCAAGATGTCATCAATGAACACGACTACGAATCAATCCAAATATGGTCTAAAGATCCGATTCATTAAATCCATAAATACCGTAGGGCATTAGTGAGCCCAAACGGCATCACTAGGAACTCATAGTGACCATATCTCGCTCAAGGCGGTCTTGGGTACGTCCGAATCTCGGATTCGCAATTGATAATAGCCCGATCTCAAATCTATTTTCGAGAACACCGAGGCTCCCTTTAGTTGATCGAACAAGTCATCGATCGTGGCAACGGATATTTGTTCTTTATTATCGCTTTATTAAGTCGACGATAATCGATGCGTACCGCATGGTTCCATCCTTCTTTTCACGAACAACACCGGCGCACCCAAGGCGAAAAACTCGGCGAGCAAAACCTCTATCCACCAATTCTTGCAATCGAGCTTCCAACTCCTTTAATTCCGTTGGTGCCATACGACACGGAGCTATCGAAATTGGAGTGGTACCGGTACCAATTCGATGCCAAATTCTATTTCCGAACGGTGGTAAACCGCAATTCTTGAGGAAAACATCCGGTATTCACAAACCACGGCACAGATTCGAGTTTCTTTTCGATTCCTTGTCATCGAAGCACGTATGAGGTACGCCGCACTCTTTTCTTACATATTTTCGGCCAATAAAGGTTGATATTACGGTGGCAACCCTTTAAGTCCGTAGACTTAACCCGAATTATCTCGTTATTCGCGCACCTCAAATCGATAGTCTTTCTTTTACAATTTACGACCGCATCGTGCATGGTCAACCCATTCAAACCAAGAATAACGTCAATTCATCGAACGGCAAAAGCATCAAGTCCGCGGAAACAAGAACCTCGAACACTAAGGGACTTTTCTTGCACACTTTGTTGACAAGCACGTAATGACCCAAGGAGTTTGACACCGAATTACAAACTCGAGAGACTCAATAGGCAAAGTCTTCTTTGGATGCTAAGGTTTCACATATATAAGATTGAGTAGAACCGGGGTCAATCAAAGCAATCACATTAGTATTGAAAAGAGTGAAAGCACCGTAATGACATTTGGAGGCAGCATCCTCGCGTGTGGCGATGGCATAAGTCCTCGCAGAGCACGAGCCTCAGATCGATGGTAGCATCTCTAGATCCTCTCGACCGCCATCGACATTGCCCATATTTCTAGGTGGCCTACCTCGGCGATGGTAGCACCCGAGTTTCCACTCGACTCACATTCTGCTCAAGCATCCTCGGGCAATCCTTCCTAAAGTGGTCGGCGGTCCACACTTATAGCGGAGCGATCACGAAACCAACAGCTCCCGAATGCCATTTGCCACAATGTTGACACTCCGCCCTCTCTCGGCGATCATTTCCACCACTGGCGATCGAAGTGACTCGTGTGGTCACAGGGGGTCGATCGCGTCCTCGTCTAGAAAAGCCCAAAGCGCCTCTAGACCGGTTCACATCATCTCGAAATCTCTTCGGTGCCTGTTGAAGAGACTTTCCCGAGGACCTCTTTCGGAATTCTCCAATTCCCACATCAGCTTTTTGTTTCTCCTTTCTAAGCTCTTCGACTTTACAAGCTCGCTCAACAAGTACTACGATCTCTCGTATTTCGAGAATGCCAACGAACATCCTTATATCATCATTCAGCCCATCCTCAAGCGTTTACATAATAGCTTCGGACGAAATACATTCTCGCGTGTATCGGCTAAGCCTCACAAATTTTCGTTCATAGTCGGTAACCGACATAGAACCTTGCTTAAGATCAAGAAATTCCCTTCGCTTTTGGTCGATGAATCTCTGACTGATATACTTTTTTTTTTCGGAACTTGGTTTGAAAGAATTCCCAAGTCACTTGCTCTCTAGGTACCACGAAGTCGAGTACTCCACCAATAGTAGGTGGAATCACGTAGCAAGGAGATGGTACACTTTAAGCACTCATCGGTGTACAAGATAGCTCATCGAGCACCGGATAGTGTTGTCCAACCAAAATTCAACTCGTTCGGCATCATCATCATCCGTAGCTTTAAATTCAGTGGCCCCATGTTTTGAATCCTATCGATCGGGGCTTACTTGACCTTATTTGGTCGATTACGGAGGTATTGTAGGTCTTGGGGTTGCATTTGTCGGGAATGGAGGTTGTGGGACAGCCGTGTTAGTTCGAATGTATTGATTAAACCATTCGTTCATCACACTATAAAAGGCTTGCCTAGCCTCATCATTCAGATTGCTGGCCATAGGTTGAGAGTCCGCCGCGCTGTCCCTTGTCGGGAGCAGCGCCACACTCTCCACATCATCAGCTATTGCTCGGTTGGGATCGGGATCCATTGCTATAAACAAACTCAAAGTCAAATTGTCAGAAATCACCACACTATCGATTCATCATTTAATGGCATGTATAGCTAGACCCCAAACACCTCACGGTAGTCCTAGAATTGACTAAACCGTGGCTCGATACCAATAAAATTGTAACACCCCGAACCCGAGACCATCGCCGGTGTCGGACACGACGGGTTAGCAAGCCAAGTTCACTTGTTTTGCCCATCCATTGGACATTTCCAGTCAGGCTGGAAAAACTGCGTCACTGTCACCTTAAAAATCATATCTCGAGTTTCAAAACTCAGAAACTGGTTTCGTAAATTTTCCCTGAATTTAGACTCATATATCCATCCATGGATTTATTTCTAGAATTTTTGGTCGGTCCAATTGGTACAGTTTATTAGTTAAAGTCACCCATATTACAGGGATCGACTGCTCTGACCTTCGTGCGGTATAACTTGAATATCTCTCTGTACAGGGCTTTAATGCTGGTGCCGTTTGTTTCTAATGAAACTAGACTCAAAATGGAATCTGTACATATAAGGTATGTCTCCTAATTATTTCTGGATAATTTATAGTAAATTTTTAAAGTTACGACAGGGAACCCAGAAACCGTTCTGGCCCTGTCTCACAATAGCTTTAATATCTCTTAACATGTAACTCCTATGACCATTTCGTTTCTTCCATATGAAAATAGACTCATCAATGTTCATTTACATTGCTGATTCACTATTTAATACCATTCCTACAAATTTTGGTGATTTTTCACATTCACGTTACTGCAGCTGGCAGCATCTGTTTTTAAGGTAGGTCTTACCTATTTTGTAGTCTCCATGAACCAACTAGTCTTGCCTTACATAGGTCCACATATGATCATTTTAACCATGCCAATGGCTGATCATGTGACCAACATTCCCATTTCAATTCATAGTCACATCATGACACCATATATATATATACAAACCGCAAATAGTTTAAGTTGATACTTCACTATTACGAGCCATTTTCGCATGGCCGTACACATATACATCATAACATATTTAAACCAACAAGGGTAGTCCTATACATGCCATTTCAAGTTCAACCAAGAATTTATACCAAAATGGGGCTTGATAGTGTGGATGACTTGACTTCAACGATCCCGAATCCGATTGCTATCGAGCGAAATCTAGAAAACCGAGAGCCAAAGCGGTGAGTAAGCATTTTTATGCTTAGTAAGTCTCAAGGAATATAATCAACTCTAATTACAGCAATACATTCACATAGCCAAATGCATCATTTCATTAATACACATTCTTACTTCATACTTCATCATTATATCAGTTCGCAAAGCATCAATCAATTCAATAACTGAAATTCATTAGTCGATTGAGCGAATGTTGCTCAAACATGTCGACTTTCCAATGCACATATAACGTACCTTATCCTTTGGGCTTTCCGAGTGTACTAATTGAATTCATTTCAGCAACCAACACTCACCTCCAGCCCAAGATTCTTTGAATATAACCGGATATAATCACGTGCACAATTGCCTTGGTCTTAGCCGGATAGAATAACTTCATACGAATGCCTTGGGCCTTAGCCCGGATATAGCCACTAGCACAATTGCCTTCGGGTCTTAACCCGGATATAATTTCCAGCATAATTGTCTTCGGGCTTAGCCCGGATATCATTCAATTTCTCATGCACACATACATCAATAATCAATACATCCATATTTCATTCCACATAATTCAAGTAAGGTCACTTCTTGAGGACTTACCTCGGATGTTGTCGAACGGCTTTTACGGCTATTCGATTACTTTTTCCTTCCCCTTGTCCAATTGTGGCCCTCTTAGCTCTTGAGCTAATTCAAACAAATTCAATTTATCAAAACCTCATTGTGCTAGCTTATGGCCGAATATGACAAGGAATTTAAATGGTCATATGGCCACCCTTTAGCTTGAATACACAATGGTCATGCACATTTTATACTACATCAAGCAATTCAATACAATTTATTCGAGCATCAAGGAAAAGCTAAGGCCTTCAATAGGCTACCCAAGGCCGAATATACTTGTCCATGTTGAGGCCAATTATGCACTTAATACCACACAAAACAGCATGCATTTTACTAGTTAATGCTTTGCATATTGTAGCTCAAAACTTACAATATAGCATCAAGCACTCATATGTGTGCTAGGCAGAATGTGCTTACAATTTCACAATTATTCTTCAACATCTTCTTCTTTAAACAAACTTATTCATCACTTCCTTCATAACCAAAACATCATGTGCAAACATATATATACATATATGAGCATGGCGAATTTCAAGGTGTCCATAGCCATCCAAAACACAAATTTTAACTAACATGCAAGAAGCATGAACCATGCTCATGAATGCATCATGGCGAATATGACAATCATGCTCCTTTTCAACTTCAATCATGATAAAACAAAAGAAAGCTCAAAATCTTACTCAAGAGTAGACAATCCATCATTGCATGCATCATCATCAAGCTTCACACTTAGCATGCAATGGCTTTATCACCATAACAACTTTGGCCAAATACCATTTCCATGGCTTAACAAAGATTTGAGCCATGGCTAACATGCACATCAAGTTAGCAACCAAAACATGCATGAAACTCCTAACACAACCTCATACATACCTTAATCTTGATGCAAACTTAGCCAAATCTCCTTCTAGATCTCTTCCAAACCAAGCATGAAGCAAAATCCTCCTTCTTCCTTAGTTTTGGCTCAAAGAAAGGATGAACAAAATTTTTTCTTTCCTTCTCTACAACTCACGGCAATGGGGGATTACCACACTCACACACATTTTTTTTTTCATTTTTTATCACCCATACACCTTTGTTTATTATTTCACCCTAAGGCACCAACAAAACATGTTTCATGACATGTTTAGCCCATCCTCCTTGTCATGGCCGGCCACCACCTATAAAGGGGAATTTGACATGCAAGTCCATTATTTTGCATGCATGCTTTAATTAGTCATCACACATTTCCCTATCATACTTTCAAAGTTCATTACTAAGTCCTTTCTTGTGGAATTCACCCTTATAACACTAAATCAATCATCATAAAATGTCATACATGAGCACACACATATTATAGGCATCAAAATAAATTTTTAATTATTTTTATGCCTCGGTTTTGTGGTCTCGAGACCACCTTCCGACTAGGGTCAATTTTGGGCTGTCACATCAATCAACCATTTCTTTTTTTCTTTTTCCAAATTTCAAAAGACCATGCAACCATTAACAAAAAGGTATTAAGGAATACCAAAATTTAGGACAACCCAAAGCATACCAAATTAACCTACAACCCTATACGTGTCATTTATAACCATTTCAATATATTCAAAAACAACCAAAATGGATCAATGGATAGTATGATTGTGCTCCAACATTGATTCCAACCATTTGAGCTTTCTAATGATCTACAAAACAAAGAAAGCAACTATATAAGCAACTAGTGCTTAGTAAGCTCATAAAAGGGAACTAAAACTTATCGAACATATTAAGTTAAACAACAAAACATATTTTAAATATAACATATATTAAATTTCTTTTCCCATATACATCACCTTACAAGATTTGTAACAGCCCGATTTTGGGCTCAATCAGAACGGTGGTTTTGAGACCACTGATCCGACATTGGAGAAATTATTTTATTATAAATTTAGAGTTATAGCATGTTTATATTAGTGCATGGAAAATTTGGTGAAGTAATTTTAGCGTTTGTGGGCTTAATTGTGAAAAATGACTAAATCACATAAAGTGCAAAAGTCTTAATTTGATAGCTAAGGGGTTAAATTGCGATGTATCATAAATTGGGGGTCTTTAAAGGGAAAATAGACCCTTAGATTATAGCTTGGCCGGCCATGAGACAAAGAATTAAGGTAGTCAAATGTTATGTAAATATTTGGTGGCTTATTTGACCAAAAAGAAATAAAACAAAAGAAAGATGATATCATCCCTTTTCACCATTTCTTCTCCACCAAAAATTCAACCATTAGAGGGGTTTTTGAAGCTTGAAATTTTAGCCATTTAGTCTCTCTACAAGTAAGTAATTTTTCTTGATGATTTTTCTTGATGATTTTTCTTGATGATTTTTGCATTTTTAGAACCCTTGTAGCATGAGCTTTCAAATGAGGGGACTATTTTGCAAAATAGTTGAAAATCTAGGGTTTTACCATGAGAGTGTTCATGTTGTTTTCTGAAATTTTGTGGAAGAAAATGAATCATGGTTGTGAAATAAACAACTTTTGTGAAGAGATTTATCATGAAAACCCTAAAAAGAATCATTTTGCATAAGTTGTAAAATAAGTGATACATGTGGGAAATAATGCGAATTGTGGGCTAATTTTAGTATAAAAAGTGATCGGCTAGGCTTGGTTAGTGAGAAAATGTGATAAAAATCAATTTTTGGGCTTAGGGGTAAAATGGTCATTTTGTGAAAGTCTCAGGGCAAAATGGTCATTTTGCCTAATTATGAATTTCTGAGTGTCTAGAGTAATTTACTAATGAGATGAATGAATTTCTATCATTTTAGATTAAGAGTTACAAAATCCGGGCCTAGACTAGGAAAAGCAAAGCAAGTGGACTAAGCTGAGCTATTCGTCTACATTTTGTAATCCAAGGTAAGTTGTATGTAAATAATACAACTACATTGTTATTATATATATTTGAATTGATATAGCATAAATTGCTTGTTTGTGGAAATGATTATGTATGAGATGAAAGATTAAAATATGCTATGTGAGTTGTATTGGGTAGTGACGAGTAAGTGGTGCTTATGCCTACTTTGTATTATAAGAATGATGATGGATGGTAAAGTTATTGTTATATTTATTTTCATGCAACTTACTAAGCTTTATGCTTACCCTATTTCTTTTCTATTTTCTTATAGTGCCGCCAAGGTAGCTTGAGGATCATTGCCTACGTCGGAGAAGCCAGTCACACTATCATCTGACGCATTTGGTATAGTTAGATCTTTTGTTTTGATTATGGCATGTATAGGACCCTAACTTTTGCATTTTGTGTCATTGTTAATTGGCCAAATGTGTTGGTTTACTCTAACATTTGATTCATTTTGTGTAAGGCCATGGAAATTGGCAAATGTTGAAAGTTGTTCTATAAATATAAGAAGTTCTTCATGAATGAGTAATTTATTTGTTGCTTAAGTATAAATGAAATGTGTGAAAGCCTTAACTATGGTTTTTTGGTTGAGAAATCATATTAAGTTAGACTTTGATATGTTGGTTGTCATTAAATCATGTTTCAGGTAGAAAAAGACTAGGTAGATAGCCTTATATTGTCCATACGGGTAGACACACGTACGTTTGTCTCACACACGACCAGCCCCATGGGCGTGTTGTCTGGCCGTGTGTCCTCTGCACGTAAAAATTTCAAGTCATTATGCATGGAAGCAAACACACGAGCATAGACATGGCTGTGTGTCTTAGCCGTGTGAAGGGCACTGCCTAGCACACAGGCATGTGCCTTGGCCGTGTGACCCTTAAGGATTGCTAACGTCAGAAACAAAATGTCTAGGTTTTTAGACACGGGCTAGGACACGGGCGTATCATGGCTGTGTGAAAGACACGGGCCACAGACACGGGTGTGTGTCAGGCCGTGTGAAAACCCCTGTAGGTTCAAAATTAGAATTTATTTTACACGGGCGTGGGACACAGGCATGTCCCTAGTGGCTTAGGTCGTGTGTGTAACATAGGCCATTAGTACGGCCATGTTCTAATGACCACAAGGGCGTGTTGCCCATCCACACAGGTGTGTGTCCTATTTTAAAGGTTATTTTCCTAGTGTTGGTTAAAGGATCCGAATTGGTCCCGAGTGGTTTCCAAGAGGTGTTTTGGACCTTATAGGCCCTTGATAAGAAGTTTTAGACAAATTTTGGGAAAAAAAGTTTTTAATATGAACGAGTTTTAATGACATCAAAATGTGGAATGCATGTGTTTGAGTTTAGTAACACCTTGTATTCTGTCCTGGTGTAGGGCATGGGTATGGGGTGTTACAAGGTTAGTAAGTATAACATTACATATAAAATTCCAAATAAAACATAACATATACATAATAAGCATTTAACCTTAATATAACATCCATCATATATATCCATTATACACTCTTTTGTTTTATACATTCTTTTATTTCATGAATAAAAATCAAGTCCCAAATCATTTCTCCAACGCATGAATAGAATTGTGCTTTTATATGCTCAATAAAGCTTTATTTACCCATTGAACCAAATGAAACAACATCGAATACTCGAAAACATATACTTATATAACCATTTAATTTTTTAAAAACGCCACAAACATAACTAGATAACACATTAATAAACATATGAAATAATATAAGGGATTAATATTCATTATCAAACTGCTAACCAAAACATTCATCTAATGTTCATGCTTATGATACATATCTTACCTGAAACATGTTATCAGAATAGTGAATGGTTGAAGGATGAGATACCAAACTTTCATTGTTATCCATTTTTTACCTTTTCAATGATATTCTTTCCGACCTTTTCACTTGTTATCCTTTCAAGATAATTTCCTTTTCAACCTTTTTATAGATTCGAAAATACCAAATGTAATGCAATGGTGTCTTTCAACCATGTTTTTCTTTTTCTTTTTCAAGTATCATACCACGATGTATATCAATCACAATTTCTTATATCAAAACAATATTAATCATTAATTCATAAATACTTTTATAGTGATATCAATTAATCTTACAAATTCAAATGTAATATTTTAAAATGAAATACAAACTTACCTCGACTAAAACAGTTGCTAAAATGGAGTTGACAACTTTAGCTTTTACTCGATTGAAATCCAATTGTAGCGTTTCTTGATCTAAATAATAATTTCCATTCAATTAATACAATTTCAACACTTAAATAGCAGTTTTATTCAATTAATTCCTTCCACCATCATTTTACAAAATTACCCTAACATTTTACCTTTTATACAATTTAGTCCCTAAATGAAAAACTTGAAATTTCACCCTTTTTTTTTAAAAAAATCATGCTTTCTTAATTTACTAGGGACTCTCTACAGCCCTTATTTATCATTTTTACAAAAAATTCATGAAGTTTTACTATTTAAACAATTTAATCCTAAACATTGAAATTATCAAATCACTTAACAAAATACTTATATCTAGTTACTAACTTCAATAATTCATCAATTAAAGTCACAAACACATCAAAATCATTCTTGGAAAGTACCTAAAGTTTTAAAAATTTAACAAATCGACCCCCGAGCTAGTTAGATTAAGTTAATATGAACTCAAAAAAAACTAATTAAAAATGAATAAGAATTCATACTATACATTCAAAATAAGGTTTGGTCGAAACCTTTGCTTCTCCAAAGATGGTGATTTGGTTTTGAAAAGAAAAATGGGGAAGATGATATTGATTTTTTTTTCCTTTTGTTTTGTTTAACATTTTAATTTAATTATCAACTTACAAAGTTAACCTTTTAAATATATTAAAATTACACCAAAAACTAAACAATATCATCCACTAACCATAAATATGGTATAATTACCATCCAAGTCCATTGATTTACCTTTTAAAAGCTATTTGACCCTTTTAACTAATGGAAATCAACTTTTATAACTTTTACGATTTAGTCCTTTTCGCTTAGTTAACTATTTAAACGTTAAAATTTCTTAACCAAATTTTAATATGACATTAATAATATTTCGTAAATATTTAATAAAATATTTATGGCTTAGTTTGTAGAAACAAAGTCCCAATACCTCATTTTTCTAAAACTACTTGACTGTAGGAACATACCACTTGAACCTAATTATTCTTTCAATTAACAAAATTTTTAAAACCAAATTTCAAATAATATTATATTTGATTCATAAATATCAATTAATAACATTTTCAAACTCACTCCTCAGATTTATGATCACAAAATTACTATTTCAAACACCATTGAAAAACGATTATTACAAAACATGTAACTTTATCATGTTATCAAACATATACCTGAGAACACATTTGGTACATAAATCAGCCATTACATATTCATTTAACATTTAACATCTTTATTTCAAGTATTTATTTTGAATGTCCTTTTCACATATCTATATTTATATAAATATTTCTTATAAACACTTCATATAACCATTTCATATATCTATTTCCATATAAACATTTGGTATATCTATTTCATATTACCATTTTCGTTTACTCATTTTTTTCCCTATGAACCATAATGAGATAGTGTTGGATATGTTGGAACAATGCTCACACAAGTTGTGATTGTAAATGCTCACACGAGCTGTGACTGTAAATGCACACATGAGTTGTAAAACGGGCCTACTCACACGAGCTTTGGGTTGGGAAGTTTGGCTACAAGATGCTTCTCACACGAGCTATAAACAATTTGCAACAAATGCATGACCTCAACCATTGATAGAATATCTAAGACCAACACCCGAAATAACAAATACCTTAATGACATATCATATAACATCTTGAAATAGGGCCTAGTAGGAATAATGGTTTCAGGCCCACAAATCTAACATTAAAATAATTATTTCATGATCATTATGAGGTCTAGGATATGAAAATAAGCATGTGTTAAAGTTTCATGAAGAAATTCTAAGTATAAGGTGTCTATTTGGAAATTAGGGACCAAATTGAATAAATTGCAAAACTTGGGTTCTAGAATAAATTTACATGAAATTGCTTTGAATTATAAATTATAAGATCTTAAATAACAATTTTTCCAATTTCTAAGTTTTTGGACAAAAATGGGCATGCATAGAAAAATTTGGAAGTTTTGTAAGGAATGACATTTTGGTCATTTGGTAATAAACTTAATAAAAAGGGAAAAAGAAAGCCAAAATTAGCCATATTCTTCCCCATAGCTACCAAAATTCCTAGAGCTCCATAATCGAGGGTTTTCAACATTTCAAGCTCACTAGTAAGTGCTCCATAGTAAGTGCTCCCTAGCCCCGTTTTTAATGTTCTTTGTAATTTTGAGATCCTCGTAACACGCTCTACCCATTTCTACCTTTATCTCAAGCTAGGATTCATGTTTGGAAATTTATCCATGTACAATATTCTTGTGTTTTAATGATTTATGGAGGAATATGAGAGTTTAAAGGATGGTAAACAACTTTTACTTGGTAGATTTTCATGGAAATGGCTTGAAGAACCATTTTTATAAAAAGTATAAAATATGTGGTAGAAATGTGAAATAGAGGAAAATATGGGCTGGTATGGGCTTAGGATACATTCGGCTAGACAATGGTAACCAAGGAATTTCATGCATTCCATTATACAAGCATAGGGACCAAATTGTAAAAATGTGAATATTGAGGGCAAAATGGTCATTTTGCCAAGGGGTAAAATTTAGGTCCGAAATGAATAGTATGAGGTATTAATAATTTATTTTTACTAATATAGACCCCGAGGAACCAATTCTGGAGGTCGACTGTGGAAAACGAAAGGTTTTGGAATAACCAAATCTAAATCAAGTAATTACTGTGTAAGTTCTCAGTAATCAAGTAAACTTTAAATATACTTGAAAATGTATATTCTTAAATGTATGTTAATTTAGATATTAATTGCATGACAATCCATGAAATGTGGTAGTGTAAAATGAAAAAGATGACAATTGTCCTGGTTGAATGAAAAAGGGAGATTCGATGGGTAAATTCTTGTTTACATGATATGAGATCCTGCATGTGTTGCAGAAAGGGATTTAGCCTGGACGAGTAATCCGATGACCTCAGAATAGTAAGGATCCAGCCTAGACAGGTGTCCCTTATGCGATTCAAACCTCCCGATGAATATATGTGCATTGTGATTTAGCCTAGATGTGTAACACGATTAAGGACTAAAATTAGCATGGACTGGCATTTCAGATCCGTTTTGGAGTAATTGTCGTTGTAAGGGATTTAGCCTAGAATGGTAATCCCAACAATACTCTTTGAATTTATGTTATGAGGGATTTAACCTGGATTGGTAGTCCTGCCGTAAGAGTGAAGTTCATAGGAGTGTGTTTTTAAAATGGTCCCTAGCATGACTTGACGGTAAATGGGATACCCATCGAGATTTCTAAGAAATTCAACGGGACTGTAATAAGATACGAGAATGGAAATATTTGAATTGATGAGCTCACCAAGATTAATGCTATATTGCTTAAGAGAGAACTAACTTGATGATTGAGTGTATGTGATAGGGAATTTATACATGCATGTTTGGCATGAATATCTTTTATGGTTGTATAACTGGTAAGTTTACTTTCTTGTTATCCGAACTTACTAAACATTTTAATGCTTACCCCCTTTCCTTTCCTTGTTTTACAGAGCTCGTGGAATCGTGAAGATTGGAAGACGATTGGAGTATTGTCAACACTATCAGTTTATCTTGCTTTGGTATATAGATACTTTTACTTTGTTACAATGACATGTATAGGTTTTTGGTTATTTTGTGTATGTGTCATTGGTTAGACAATGTAAGGGCTTGAATGATATACCTAAACAATGTAAGGGCTTGAATGATATACCTATTCATTTTGTATATGGCCATAAGACATGGCTCATTTTGATGTAGGTTGTAACCTACTAATTGTGCATGTTGGTGTTTAAATGTTCATTAAATGGATAAATGTGGAATATCATGAATGGACATGTGGAATGTGGCCAAATCACTTGGAGATGGCTAAGTCATAATTGGAAATGAGTTATAAAATGAGCCGAGTTTAAATGTGTTTGATGATATGGTAATCCTTAATACAAAAAGGATAATTTAGCATGTACTAAACCGATAAGATGAGGTTAAAGTGCAATGAGTTATGCTAAGGTTGCTTAAGAGTATAATTAGGCCATGTTTGTAACAGCCCGATTTAGGGCCAAAACAGAATAGTGGTTTTGAAACCACGAATCTGAGGTTGAAAGAAATTATTTTGATTAAGTTTTAGAGTTTATATTATGATTTCATAATTGTGTGAAAATTTCGTTGCGAAATTTTATTGATTGGGTGTTTAATTTGATATTTAGGACTAAATTGAAATAGGTAAAAAAAATGTGTGTTCTAGTTCATAAAGTACTTGATTGAAATGGGGGTTTTAAGTAGAGGTCCTTAAATGGAATTAGACCATTATACTTTATATGGACAAAAATTAGGACATGGATGGAATTTTAAGAAAGTTTAGTAGTAAGGGCATTTTGGTCATTTGCATATTAAATGAAATAAAATGGGAAAAATAACACAAAAATGTGTTCATGTTCATTCAAGCTTGGCTGAAACTTACATGTTCTCCATAGCTAGGGTTTTTCCCATGCTTTCAAGCTCAATAGTAAGTGCATTCAAGCCCCGTTTTTAATGTTCTTTACATTTTTGAAATCCTCGTAGCTCGGTCTACCTATTTCTACCATTATTTCGAGCTAGGGTTTATGTTTAAAATTTTACCCATGAATGATATGAATGTATTTTGATGTTTGATGCTAGAATATGAATGTTTGAAGTTAGGAGAACGATCTTTTCTAAGCGATTTTTAGCGAAAACGAGCAAAATGGCATAATCGGTAAAAATACCTACTGTTCATAACTATGTGTTAGAGTGAAAATTTGATGTTGTCATAGAAGGGGAAAATGATCAGCATATCATAAAACATAATACTAAGGGCTGAAATTAAATTCCCGAGCCTAGGGGAAAATCGTAATTTTGTAAAAGTTAGGGGGCAAAAATGTAATTTTTCCATAATGTGATTTTTGAATTGAAATAAATAGTATGAGTGTTAAATGAGCTAAATGTGTTGTTATAGATCAAGAAAGGCGTGGAATCGATCTCGAACGGGGGAAGGAAAAGGTTTTGGACTAAATTGCAAAATTTCTATATTTTGCACCGAGGTAAGTGTGTATGTAAATAATACATTAACTTCATTTACATTTTTATATTTCAGCCTATTATATGTATTTTAGCTAATTTTGAAACATAAATCGACTATTGGAGGAATGGAAATAAGTAATAGAGAGAGAAATCCCGGTTGAACATTCAGAAAGATTGAATAATATAAATGGAGTGTAGCTAGGTACATGTATGGTGCTGAGTGCACATCATGTGTACAAGAAAGCTATGAGATACTATGTAGTAGCTAGGTCACATGTGTGATACGGGATGTATCCCATGTAGACAAGAGAGCTACGGGAGAGATAAATGTAGCTAGGTCACATGTGTGATTCCAAGTGAAGGACACCATGTAGACAAGAGAGCTACGAGATAAATTGGCTAGGTCACATGGGGGGTACTAAGTGTTCACCATGTGTACAAGAGAGCCGAATTATATGAAATATGATAGTGGGGCAGTGTGCTGAAACCATCAAGTATTGAGGATTGATCCGAATTGTTCAACGGGATAATTTTACGGTGGCATTGTAATCATGGACTTATACTTGTGATGTATGAAATGTGGTGAAAATGAATTGTGATATGTATGCTAAGTGACGGTAATACAAAGAAAGTGTGAAAGAGTGAATTTGCAATAATACTGTTTTGGACAGTAGCAGTGACGTGACTTTGAAAAATCACCAAAAATAGTATAAATCTAATTAGAGGCTGAATGAGATATGAAATTAAATCTAAATGAGTCTATTTACATATAAAAGAAACATAGCAAGAAAAGGAAATCTATATTTTGAGATATTTATATTTGTGTGTGACTTACTGAGATTGACTTTGTGATCCCCTATTCTGACTTTGATAAATCATTAAAAATTGTAGAAAAATAATTAATAAATATAGTTTATATTTATAGATTCCTTATTGAGTTTAGTTTTAAATGAAACATTTTTCATGGACATTTGAATTGTGTACTGTGAGAAATTAAACTCGTAGTGAACAGAGGTCAGATCAGTCGAGCTGTATAACAGGGGAAACTTTAACTAATAAATTGTACTAATTGGCTAGACCAAAAATTCTAGAAAACAATTAGTAAGAAGTTATATGAGTCTAGTTTCAGGAAAATTTTACGGATTTGAGTTTCGAGTTTTGTAACTCGAGTTATGATTTATTTAGTGAACATGATGCAGGAGAGACAGCTCAATCAAAGTGGAGTAAATATTGAAATTAAAAGTAGATACACTTGAGTTAATGTGTAAACATATTAGATTCTTTAATTATTATTTATATATTTACTTACTAAGCTATATAAGCTTACTTTCTTTTATCTCTTTTGTCTTATAGTGTCGTCCGACATTGCTTAGGAGTTAAGGATAGTTGAAGATCTGTCACACTATCAATACTTTTGGGTATTTGAACTAAACATTTCTTTTGAATTATGGCATGTATAGTAGGCTTCGTTATTTTGTTACGTGTCATAATTGTCTAGGTTTAAAATATTGGTTACATTATTTAACCAAATTATTTTGTATAAGCCATTGAAGTTGGCTAATATTGTTCAAGACATATGTTATAATGATACATTATCTATTTGGATGACATATTTCTATTTCGGTTTCGTTTGATGATATATATTATGAGCTGGTAATACCTCGTACCCTGTTTCGATGTGGAACACGGGTAAGGGGCGTTACAATGTTAAATACCCTTGAAATTTTTAAGTGTTTATGGATGTTAGAAGGTGACCAAAGGCTTGTAAAATAGCCCTAAAAAGGTCCACACGGGTAGACACACGGGCATGTGTATAGGCTGTGTGTGACACACGGTCAGCCCCCATAGGCATGTTGCCAGGCTGTGTGTCCCCTACATTTAAAATTTTAGGTCAGTTTGCATGATAGTAAACACACGGGCATAGACAAGGTCGTGTATCTCAACCATGTGGAGGACACGGCCTTGCAGACGGGCGTGTGCCTTGGCTGTGTGCCTCAAAATGAGTGATGACATCATAAACAGAATGTTTGGGTTTTTGGACACGGGTGACAACACGGGCATGTTTAGGCCGTGTGAGGGACACGGGCCAAGGACACATGCATGTGCTCAGCCGTGTGAAAACCCTTGTAGGTTTGAAATGGAAAATAAATTCAATTAATTCCACACGGGTAAGGGACACAGGCGTGTCCCAAGCACTCGGGCGTGTGCATTGCCTCTACACGGGCGTGTGAGGTTTAAACCTAGAAATTTTCCTAAGATTTTTTTAGGCTCTTGGTTTAGTCCCGAACCATTCTTATTGCATGTTTTGAGTCTCGTAGGCCCATAATAGGGACACTATGATTGTATTTGATTGGTTTTAATTTGGAATGAAATTTTATATCCCGTGATTTTTCGGAAATGTCATGTTTGTGTACAGTAATGCCTTGTACCTTGTCCCAGTCTCAAGTACGAGTAAAGGGTGTTACATATCATTTTTATCCTAAGCATTCACGAGGTTCATACAGGTTACTTTTCATATCCATATCATTTAACTTTCCTCACATTATACCATTACGAGTTCACATCAATATAGTTCTCATTTATCAGATATAATATTGATTTAGCTAATAATGCAATTTCCTCCAATTTACCAATTGCCACATATCAATCGATTTAATTCATTCATAACATAAATAATAATTAACAGATCATACAATTACTTAAACATTTCTTTGTTACATAAATTCAACTATATAAATTTTACATTTTCAATCATAACCCTCAATTATAATTTCATTTCAATTTGATCCATTTCAAGAGCTTAATATTTACTATGCAAGCAAATCTAGACACATACTTAGATATTGAATAATTCCCAAAACAACAACTAAATCAATTCATTTATTATACGATCTTACCTAATCCAAAAATGGCAACGAACACAACACCAATGATTACACCGCTAACTTTCTTTCCCAACAATTATTGTCCGGATGAATCGTTTCTTGATCTAAATATAATAATCTAATTAAATTATCCAATTCAATTACTTTAAAATACTTAAATTCATGTAATTGAACATTTACTAATATTTTACACTATTACCCTAAACTTTTACCTTTTATTCAATTTAGTCCCTAAACCCAAAACTTTCAAATCTATCACAATTTAACCAAATCAATGCTATCTGAATTTTATATAATCCCTATACAGCTCATATTCATCATATTTTTACAAGAATTTCATATAACTTTACTATTTTAGCAATTTAGTCCTTTAACTTAAAATTTAACCAAAATCACTTTATCAAATAGTCCTATTTAACTATCAAGCTTATAAATCTATCATAAAACTTCAAAACCATCACCAAATAATCAATGGTATAATTCAAAACCTTTAACTATTTTACGAATTAGTCCCTGGATTAGGTAGATTAAGCTATAATGATATCAAAAACATAAAAATGAATAAAAAATGCTTGCCATGCCATTGAAATTTACCAAGGCCGAAGCTTGTATTCTTTAGGCATGGAAAAATCGGTTGCAAAGCCAAAATGAAGAAGATGTTATGTTTTATTATTTAATCTTAAATAATATTTTTATTAATTTACCAAATTCCATTAATTCTTATATATTTTTAACTAGAACGTATATGCATATCGCCCAACACTTTAAATATGGTTAAATTACCATATAAATCCATTCAATTATGCTTTCATAACTATTTACCACAAATAAACTAATAGAGATTAAATTTTGCAGCTTTTATGATTTAAACATTTTTACTTAATTAACTATCTAAACGTTAAAATATTTAGAACAAACTTCAATATACCTATATAGTAACTTTGTAAATATTTAATAAATATATTTATGAGATCGATTTGTAGAAACGAGGTCTCAAAATCTTATTTTCCAAAACCATTTAACCTTAGGGACAAACCACTTGTACTTAACTATTCATTCAATTAGCAAAAATTATCATATCAAAACTCAATATAATATTATATTCAAGTCATAAATATTAGATTATAATACTTACGACTCATTCGTTTGATTTGTGATCTTGAAACCAATGTTTCTAACACCAGTTAAAAATGAGTTGTTACACATAAAGCCTGCTGATTGCCATCGCGGTGCTGTTTTATGGAGCCTAATTACCATCGTCACGGTGTCACCTCATATTTCACGTTGATGTTTGAACACCAAATTGTCCCTTCCGCAAGGCCTGAAGCTTTGCACATCATGGTTTGCACTCAACACTACCGTATGGTGGTATCTCAATGGAATTCCATTTTCCCTATTCCTTCACCCATTTCTCCATTTCACCTTTTGTAACACCCCGAACCCGAGACCGTCGCCGGAGTCAAACACGAGGTGTTAACAGACTTCAAACCACTTATAGAGAATTTCCAGACAAGCTGCCAATCTGGGTACTAGTCGCTTCAAAAATCATAACTTGAGTTTTACCACTCGAAAATCAGTTTCGTAATTTTTCCCTGAAACTAGACTCATATTTCCATCTACATATTTTTTTCTAAAATTTTTAGTCGAGCCAATTAGTACAGTTTATTAGTTAAAGTCTCCCATGTTACAGGGGTCGACTACACTGACCTTCATGCGTTACAACTCGAATAACTCCCTGTGCAGGGATTTAATACTGATGCCGTTTCTTTCTATAGAAACTAGACTCAAAGAGGAATTTATACATATATGGTATGACTCCTAATTATCTCTGGTTAATTTATAATGAATTTTCAAAGTCGGAACAGGGAATCCAGAAACTGTTCCGGCCCTGTTTCACGAAAACCCAAATATCTCTTAACATACAACTCATATGACCGTTTCGTTTCTTCCATATGAAAATAAATTCATCAAGGTTCATTTACATAATTTATTCACTATTTAATTCCATTCCTACTATTTTTAGTGATTTTTCACATCCACATCACTGTTGCTGCCAGCATCTATTTCTAGGGTAGGCTTTCTCTAACACATAGTTTCTATGATTCAACCACCCCTTTTTCAGATATAGTCCAAAATATAATCATGATGACCCATTCTAATGGCTGGTCATTGCCAAACATTTCCATGCCTCTTAATGAGCATATACATACCAAATGATTATAACATTATGCTCAAAACATTTATAAGCCATTTTCGTATGGCTATTCAAAATTTTACATACCAAGTTCAAACAAAACATAATAGCCTATACATGCGAAATGTACTCCTAGACCAACTACGAAGAAAATACCAAAAGTTGTTAGCGGTGTGATGACTTGACGACGGTCCCGAGCACGCATAAAATGGATCAAGAACCTAAATAAGCAACAATAAGCACCAAATGAGTACATAACTCAAGAAGTCATAAGCATTGCACTACCATCCATTAATAACATTGTCATAAGAGGAAACAAAATGAAACGATGCTAATTACTTCCTCCAAGCGAACTATACCATAGTTCCTTAGACCTTCGGTTCAATCTCACACCAAGTTACACATTCACATTCACATTCCACATACTAATCAATAGGATATTTGAAGCGTTTTATACATCATTTTGTTTTCGTTACAATCATACAACTAAATAGCCTTTTCACTTATTCCACGATAATTCTCATGTACGTGACTTCAATTAAAATTGTCACATAGGTTCAAAACTTACCAAGCTCAACTCCAAATATAAACATAGCGCCTATTAGCCATGAACTCAAGGTGCTTACCCGATCTGCTGTCCGTGATCAACTTAACAATGTCGCACACTCAGTGTCAATGGTGATTTCAAAACATATAGTGAGTCCGCACACTTAGTGCTATAAAATCAACTCGTACACCTAGTGCTATATAATCAAACTCGCACACTTAGTGCTGTACAAATTAAAAACCCGCACACTTAGTGCCATTCTCATGATCACAAATGTTTATACCCGCACACTTAGTGCCGAAATCAACAACTCAATACATCTCACCTCTTTTCCTTTCATTCAATACTTTCATCACCACATACATACATGTATATAAATTCATCATTCCATTCGGCATAATTTCATAGACATCATGTCTATTTAAATTGATACAAAATATACGCTTAGTGACTTACCTTGTGTTGGGTAAAATAGTTCCACGTCGGCTACTCGATGACCTTCGTCTTTCCCTTGCTTGATTCTCCCTCTTTAACTCCTTGAGCTTAATCAATAAATTAACTAGTTTAACCACCTTGCTAAACATTCATAATTCAATTACACATGCATATGAATGTTTGTATATTCGGCAACCATCCTCACTAATTACCCATTTAGTCAATTATCTAAGCCAAGATAAGGCTTCAATATGGTTGCCTCTAACCGAATACATGCACACCAATCTACTTCATTTGGCCGAATATGCATGTCTATGTTGAGGTCAATTTTACACTTAACACCACAAAAAAAAACAGCATACATTTTACTATCTAACGCATTACATATTGTAGCTCAATACACATCTCTCATTTACTTCATAACCGAAACATCATCACAAGCAAATATACACCTTGAAATAGTATATATATCATACCAATACATCATGTGCAAACATATATTCATGTAGGTGCAAGGGTCGAATCTCAAGTTGTTTATATCCAAATATAAACACATATCCAAAGCTCAAATCTTACCTACCATGCAACATGCACGAATCATACTTATGGATATACCATGACCTGAATACATCACAACACCATAATTTTGGTCATGATTAAGCAAAGAACTTAATGTCTTACTCAAAAATACTAAAAAGAAAGTCCAAGAGCCATCAATCCACCATCACATATACCATTAGCAAGCTTCATATTTAACATGCAATGGCATTAACACAAAATCCACCTTGGCCAACTACCATCCCCATGATATAACAAAGATTTGAACCATGGGCCAATAAGAACATCAAGCTAGTAACTAAAACATGCATGAATCCCATGGCACAACCTCAAACATACCTTAATCTTGATGCAAGTATAGCCAAACCCTTCCTAATCCTCTTCCAACCCAAGCATGAAGCAAAAATTCTCTCTTCTTCCTTAGGATTTTCGGTCAAGAGAGAATGAAAGGATGAACAAAATTTTTTTCTTTCTTTCCCCTCAACTCACGGCAATGGAGCATGCATGAGACCATTTTTTTCTTTTTTTTCCATTTCTTTATTACCCATGCTCATTAATTTATTTTTTCCACCCATGATGCACCAACAAAACATGTTTATGACATGTTTTGCCCATATTCTTTGTCATGGCTACCACTAGAACTTGGGGGGGGAAATTTGACATGCAAGTCCTCCCCTTTGGCTACATGCACTATTAGGTCCTTATAAATTAGCCTATCACTTTTCAAAAGTGTCACACAAGTCCTACTAACTGAATTCACATGCTATCGGCTAAATCGAAGCTTGAAATTTTCACACATTCATAATTTCATATTCTAGACAATAAATATTACGTTCAAACATTTCGGTGACTCGGTTTAGCGGTCCCGAAACCACTTCCCGACTAGGGTAAATTTTGGGCTGTCACACCTTTCCTATCATTGATGCTGGAACACTGCAGTGTCCCTTCAGTAAGGCTCAGAGCTGTGCACATCACGGTTTGCACCCAGCAACACCATATGGCGGTATCTAACAAAAATTCCCATTTCTCAAATCCTAACTTCATCTAACCCGTTGATAATTCCCTTCCGTACTCCACAATATATAAGCATGTTTTACATGCAATTCATAAACATTTTGTCATGGAGTATGCTACTTTCAGGCATAAAGTTATAAACATTACTTTCCTAACTATACACTAGTGGATACTTATACATATTCAACGTTATGCAAATAAGCATTCTCAAGCAACAAATATTGTGCGTCATCATGGAACTTATTTTAGACTTAACATCTATTCATGCAAAACATATAGCATCCCAAAAGTGGAATATATAAACTCACTTGACAGTTATTTGCCTTATTTGCTTAGCTTTTCTAAACACCAAAGCTTCTACTCTCTTGGAAGCTAAGGATGACAACCCAAAATCGTGAGTTAAACTTGGTATTCTTAGCTTAAATCTTAGTTTTTCAGAAATATGCAAACCCTTGTAAAAGGATTTTTTGGAAATCCTTAACCTTGTTTCCTAATTCTTACGTACATCGAAGGACTTAGAACATTACCAGCTCCTTGGGCTTTCTACTTTTCCGACTAAATCCTCACGATCACCACTCCATAAAGAGTTTTCCATAACCATCTCTCCTTCGAATCAACCAAAGAAGAGAGGTAAATGAAACAGAAGTGAGAAGAATTCTCACCGAGAAGTCATTTCCCATCTATTTATAGTTCTTCTCACTCGGTTACCAACCCTATAGAAATCATTCGTTGGTAATTATTGTGTCTCCCACTAAGGAACAAATTGGGTTTAATCCAACCGAACCAGAGTTGGATGTCAACCATGTCCAATTCAATCACTAAGTTTTTCCTAATTTTTTCGTAGAGGCTGCCAACTTATGGCTTCTTTCAATTTAACCCCTCAATTCCTTAACTTCCAAACTTGAAGGAGAACCGAGTGTGACATATTTACATTATCAATGAACAATAATCCTAAAATTAACCATAATCAAAATTTGAATCTATTACTCCCATAGTACAATTTAGGAAAAGTATAAAAATTCTTAAAATTCATATTGACGAAGAGTTTTTTTTCATTATTTTCAGTTAGATTGTTAATAATAAACAAAAAAATGTTAATGCACTATTAACGAGGGATGAAAAATTACAAGTTTAAACTTATGTTATTTACATCCATGAAACTGATGCTAAACTTTGTATTAAAAATGTTTATCCGAAAGGGCCTATGAGATAAACCAAGCCCATCAATATTATCTTCAGAAAATTTATTCTTATTGTTTTGTGTTTTTAAGCGTAATTTGATTAAAGTTTACTTTATTAATTTTAAAATGGAACCATGTTTATCCTTTAAAGCTAAAACTTCAAAAGTTTTATATTTCTTACTATCGCAGCAAGAGAAGAACGAGAATCATTAATTTTCTTTTTAATATTTATTTCTAGAAGATGGTGATAATTCACATGTAAATAATTTAAACAAATAAACGCACTTTGCATTTCATTGTGTATCAATTAATGGATAAGGTTTTGCCAAGACTTAGAACTTCATGTTATACATACATATATATATATATATATATATATATATATATATATATCTTTTCTTTTCTTTGAATTCATTTTCAAATAATATTATTTTCATTGATGAAAATGCCATAATTATTGGCCATGCAAAAAAGAAAAACTTCATCTACTAATTTGACTTTACTTTTCTATTACAATAAATTTGACTTTCATGCTCATCTATATTACTTATATAACAAATAAAATATAAAAATAATCATGATTTAAATTAGATGTTGATAACTGAACTTTAAATTCTTACATTTTGATTACTAATATGATTAATTTATAATTTTTGATCACTCTATAATTACTCAAAGATAGTGATGTTACAGAAGTCTAATATGACACAAACAGGTCATGAAACATGGATGTGTCCTCCTCATCATTGTCACATAATTTAATTTTAACCTCTTTTTTCTTTTTTCTTTTTCTTTTTACTTTATTTGTCATTCATTTGTATTTTCTTTTACTTCCTTCTCACTCATTATTATCTTTAGCCACCATAGTTAAAAAGATTATAATTTTCAAGTAATAGTACAAAAAATTAAAAAGAAAAACACAAATAATTTAATGTACAATAAGCTTTAAAAATCCTTTATTAATAAAAGAATGGATAAAAAAGGACACCATCAACATATGTGGTCACCTAAAAAAGTTTGTTTTAAAGTTTGGAGACTTGCATCCCGCCAACGTCATCGGTGGTCTCGAAAGAGATAGTCGAAAATAGAAGTTGATAGACAACAACTAAATCATTAAAATTGGAAGCAAAATAGGAAGCAAGGAGCCCAAAAGCCATCATTGCCCATAACCAAAACTCATAAACCCATTTTATCTGTTAACTATTAAAACCCATCACTGTAACAGCTCAATTTAGACCCTAGTCTGAACAGTGGTTTCAGGACCACGAATTTGAGTCAGAAAAATATTTAAAAATTATTTTCTGTGTTTATTATGTGTGAATTAGCATGTGTGAAATTTTCGTGATTTAATTTATTGTTTGAGTGCCTGATTTAATAAAAAGACTTAATCGCGTAAAATGCAAAATTTGTATGCTAATTGTTGAAGTGCCTAATTGCTTTGTTCTTTTAATGTGGGGGATTTATAATGCAAATATACCATTGGTTTTATAGGTGGACGGTAATGGGCATGTTATATATGTTTTCTAATTAAATTTATTAAGGTTATAATGGTAAAATATATAATAATATGTATATAATAAAACACAAATTAACAAGCCATAGTTTATATTTTTTCTTCCATGATCGAATAGCTAAATAAGAAAGAAAACAATAAGGTTTCAAAGGTTCGGCCACCTTCCAAGCTTGATTCAAGGTTCGTTTTTACTCGTTTTTTGATAGTTTTTACGTTTTTGAGATCGTTGCTTCGAGTACTAGTAAACCCATGCTTGAATTTTTTATTTTGGTGAATATTTTGAATTATTCCATTGTTGAAAGCTTGTGATTTTTTTTGTTTGATGATGAAATATGAAAGATATGTTTTGGGTTAACATGTTTTGTATTGGAATTTTTGATGATTTTGAGTAATTAGGACTAAATTGCAAAAAAAATAATTTGAGGGACTAAAATGTGAAATAAACAAAATAAATGGACTTGTGTGAATATGGGTAAGATTCGGCCTAACATGAGTGTGTGGAAATTTTGCATATTTTGTGCTTTGTGCAATAGGGACTAAAATGTAACAACTATAAAATGTCAGGGATTAAAATGGTAATTTTCCCATTTATGTGTTTTTGGACTAAATTGAATGAAAATATGTTTGAATGAGTTTAATTTGTATTGAATTAGATCAGGAAATGTAGAAATCGGATTTGGACCAGGAAAAAAACCAAAGTTATTGACTAGTTGTCTCGTCCCGATTACCATTGTCCGAGGTAAGTTTATAATCAAATAGACAGAATTAATTTTAAATAAATACAAAGTATATATGCTGAATTGAAATATATATGGTAACTATGTTATGACTTCGTTTTGATTAAGTTACGACGTTTGAAAGTCCCGTATGAACCTTAGGAATAGTTAGGATATATATGTCATGACATAGGATTCTGATATATGTGTGCGAATAAGACCATGGCATTGATATGTGACTCTAATATATGTGTGCAAGTAAGACCCTGTCTAGGACGGTGGCATCGATATGTGGCTACATGTAAGACCACATCTGGGACGTTGGCATTATACGATATGTGTGAATATCCGAGTGTCCTATCCAATTTCGAATAGTTCAACGGGCAAAGATAAGTTGGGTACGAAGGTATAAATCGAGCTAAGTGACTAGGTTTGTGATAGTCGATTACCTATTTGAAAATAAGGTAAGCTGATTATTTGATATGTGATACAAACGTATGTATGATGTTAGTCTGAATTTGTGAGTAATTGTGTAGTATATTTGGCCAAAGTTAAGCATAATTATGTGGTATTAAGGTTTGATACATGAGTATATGAAAACAAGTGTTTAAAGATTCGACTTTATGTATTGATAATATGATTTTCATAGTGTATGACACTTTGGTATAGACACATGTATATTCGGCCACACGATAAGTATAAGTATGAGATATTAAAGTTTGATTCAAGAATATATGTTTGTGGGTGTGTATATTCGATTATATAATGGTACTATGGTTTTGAAAACGAATGTTACCTTGATAATAGATGTAGTACATTCGTCCAAAGGTTATGTATAGAGATATCATATTGTGGCCTATGTGCAAACTTATATAAATGATTATGAATGGCCTAAATGATATAAAGAAAGAATAATTATAAAGTGATTCATGAATATATGTATATGAGTTTATGTATATTCAGTTAATTATGGATATTGTGGCTTTGAAATTTGAATGATATATTAATATTAGTTGTATGGATATTTGGAAAAAGTGAAAGAATATGTATTATATGAAATTATAAGTTTGAAGTTAAATGTGATTATGATAGTATAATTGGTTTGGTAATTAGATCGATATTGACATTGAATTATTTATTTGCTTATAGCTTACTAAGCTCCCAAAGTTTATTCTGTGTGTTTTTCCTATGTTTACAAATTTTCGGAGATCTGCTCGGGATGGAAGTCGATGGAGACGACATCACACTATCTGGTTATCATTTCAGTAAATAATATTTGAGACTTGATTATGTGGCATGTATAGGCTAGTCTTAAGGTTAATTATTTTGAATGAGTATGTATTAAAGCCATGCAAAAATGGCTAACTACCTTGCTGGAAGTCGGTTGTTTTTAATTATGGTTTGTGTTCATTTTGGTTATAATATTAGGTGCAATGGTTGAATGATATTTGTGATATGCATTTTTTTGCATTAAAGATGATTAGTGAGCTAGATGTGGTTTGAATGATTCGGCCATGATATACTGGTAAGTTGAATTATATTTGGTTATGTTACTATTGGTTAAAATGCTTCGGTTTTGACTTGTAATGATAGTAATAAGCTCATTTGGTTAACAATTATTTTCGATTAAATGATAATAAGAGATATTGAATATAATTGATTATTAGTTCGGCATATATATATTTTCATGTGAATTGTGGTATTTTATAATGATAAGGGTTGTGTTAATATTTGGTCTTGGATTAAATTTATGTTGAGTGTATATCCAAGGTACATGATGTTTATGAAGTTGTTTATGTGTCTCGGTTACATGATATATAATGGTTGTTAAATGAGCTAAATATATCACATACTAGTTAGGTGGCAATCAAGATACATGCATAGGGTATATTCGGTATTCCCTTATGGTTCAGAATGATATAATTCATGATTTTTTTATTATGGTAAGAGATATGTGCTAATTTAGTCAAATATGTTTTTTAGTTGAACTTATATATTTATATGTATAAATGCACTTATACTATGATTGTTATATGTGTAAAATTGAATAATACTTGTCATTAGGTTTCGGTTTGTTTTGGAAATGCATATGCATATATCATGCTTATATGATTTGTAAAATAGGTACAATTGATGAAAAGAAATATTGAGTAAGTGTTAAGTCTGTATTGATAGTAAAATGGTTAGTTAATACGTAACAAATATATATATTGTATGCGGATGTGCATTTGGTAAACTTCTAACTTAAGTTGAATGGTGGAATTGATAGTACTTAAATATTTAATGAAATATTATTGATTATTTGTAAAACTAATAATGACATATTGCTAAGGGACTTAATGCCTTGCAATATAACTTAATTGGTTAAACCTATGCACGTATAGAATTAAGAAATAAAATCTTTAATTTTATTTTAGTATTCGCTTATCGTTAAAGTGATTAACCTGCGATTTGTATATGTAAAATGTTTATATTTAATTAGTTATATGCTCTACATGTATATAAGAGTATGACTCGTGATAATATGAGAATGTTCGAAACTGTGCTTATGTTCAATAATGCCTTGTGACCCTAGTCCGGCGACGGATATGGGTTAGCGGTGCTACATTCACCACCACCTATCTGTTGGAAAAAATTCAGTTTCAAAACATTTTTTCACACAATAAAAAAAATAAAAATTTAAAAATTGAGTCAGATTATGATATTTATAGTAATATCAAAATCGCATCAGTGTTTTGGGCTAGACGGATCCTTGTCGTTCTTGGCTTTCAACCAAACGACCTTTTCTGCTATTCTCATACCTCAAACTACTTCAAGTGTGGGCTCAAACGAATTTAAATCAAACACAAATGTAAAAATAATTTTCTTACATTCAATAGGAAAGTAAATCTCTCTCTTATACAACTCGGTAAACTTCTTATTATCGGAAAATGAAATTCATACTCAGAAATAAATACTCACTATTTTTAGGCAGAATAACAATATCTCAAAAGTTGTGTGTAACTTATTGTATTTTTAGCCCTACCAGTGTCGTCTATTTATAGGGAGAGGAAGTAAAACCCTAGTTGAATTACTAGAATGCATTTAATGCATATCTAATAGGAAAAAAACCGATCCCCTAGCTGAACTAGGAGAGAGAAGCGACTAATCGGGTGTGTCTCCCCTTATATGTGTTATGATGAGGATTTAGATTTCTCTTGTATTACGTCAAATTATATGTGCTTCTTAGACTTTTAACACAACACTTTGTAATTAATCCAACCCAGTACATGTTTTTCTTATTTCTAAATAAACAATATTTATTAAATTAATTTAAATTAATTAATGTTTCTACTTAAATAATTTCATAACTCAATTTTAATTTCGTTAAAATCATTGTATTTTTTACCGTAAAAGAATCTATGATAAAATATATTTAATTTCTACATTCAATGGATTTTTAATAACCAATTAATCTAATTCCATTTTTGAACTTCAATTAATTAAATAATAATTTTAAAATTTTAAAATAATGCTCGTGTCATTTCCATACTTAGTGAGAAAATCACATTCATTTCTGAATGTTTCTCATTTCTCTAATTTATCATTTCTAGTCCATTTTTGTTCATCTTATTTAACATACAATTCATTTCTGGTTTCAGTGAGCTATCATAGAGATCGATTGAACATATTAGAACTCAAATGATTTATAATTAAGTTCCAAATTTTCACCTATTAATTAAAATATCATTTAATCATGAACTCATTCCACTATAGTATCGTGACTAAGCTTTCCCTAATGACATACCATTAGGAAAGCTACTCGATCAATTCTCGTCCAATAACCATGACATAAGTGTGTTACCCTCATAGGATATCCTTAAACTCTTTGGGATAAATTCACTCTTCTAATATGATCCTATTTTATCTAATTATATCTACCTTCATGAAAATTCAGTTACTATCAAATAGTAATCAAGTCATTCATCACAAAGACGAATAATTTGTATCCATGTTTACTTTTCATCTATCATGTAATGCCAATGAGAGGATGTCATTTACCTATGTTTTGTGCTATGAATTTCACTATTGTGAATTATTTTACATATTGCAAAAGTTGTATACTTAATGCACCAGCTTTCAGTTCCTTATCTATTTGAACTCTGGCTTTTACTTACATCAAAGTATACGATTCATGCATACATAGTCCATCATCCACTCAGGATTAAGGTATGCCACACTTTAGATGTTACCAGTGAATAAATCCATAAATGAATTTAGGATCTATTCTTCTTGGGTCTAGTCCAATGTACAGTCAGTCCAGTCAGTTACATCTATGTCTCTATCTTCTGGAAGTTATCCGCACTAATGCCCAAGACAAAGTATCTCCCTAATTTAACTTAATAGATGACATATTAGTCTTTCAATTGGTTTTCTCATGTCCGATTAGACTAATGACTTGTTTAGGTTCATCTACTAATATAAGTTGCCTTTCTATATTACCACCTGACTACATAATGTCGCTTAGTATTAGTTAGACAACTAGTAAGCTAACATTTTCTTCTATTTTTCTTTACATGCAAAAATCACGCGAGGACAATATATAAAGGGTATTAATGCAATTCATGAATAATTTTATTAATCAATCTCTTCAAAAATATTACAAGTGTACAAGTGAATATACTACACTTAGGGAAGCAGATCCAACAGTCTCCTACTTGCCCTAGTGAGATAGATGAGTCATATTTTGCATTCCTATGCTCTTCATGTATTTCTCAAAAGCCCTAGCTAGTAGAGTCTTGGTACATGGGTCTATAATGTTTTCCTCTTATGCGAATTTTGACTTCATCCATGATTTCTTCTGCCACTGCCTACCTTTTGATACTTTCTATCAATGTGTTTTCTCCTCATTTGGTTTCTTTTGGGTTTAGCTATATCTTCATCGTTATAGTTGTAACACCCCGAACCCGAGACCATCGCCGGTGTCGGACACGAGGGGTTAACAAGCCAAATCCACATGTTTCGCCCATCAATTTGACATTTCCAGTCAGGCTGGAAAACTGCGTCACTGTCGCCTTAAAAATCATATCTCGAGTTTCAAAACTCGGAAACTGTTTTCGTAAATTTTCCCTGAATTTAGACTCATATATCCATCCATGGATTTATTTCTAGAATTTTTGGTCAGCCCAATTGGTACAGTTTATTAGTTAAAGTCACCCATGTTACAGAGATCGACTGCTCTGTCCTTTGCGCGTTACAACTTGAATATCTCTCTGTACAGGGCTTTAATACTGGTGCCGTTTGTTTCTAATGAAACTAGACTCAAAATGGAATCTGTACATATAAGGCATGACTCCTGATTCTTTCTGGATAATTTATAGTAAATTTTAAAGTTGCGACAGGGGACCCAGAAACCGTTCTGGCCCTGTCTCACAATAGCATTAATATCTCTTAACATGTAACTCCTATGACCGTTTCGTTTCTTCCATATGAAAGTAGACTCATCAAGGTTCATTTACATAACTTATTCACTATTTAATACCATTCCTACAAATTTTGGTGATTTTTCAAAACCACTTCACTGCTGCTGCCAGCATCTGTTTTCAAGGTAGGTCTTATCTATTTGTAGTCTCCATGATCCAACTAGTCTTGCCATACATAGGTTCACCTATGACCATTTTAGCCATTCCAATGGCTGATCATGTAACCAACACTCCCATTTCCAATCCATAATTACATCATGAAACCATATATATATATATACAAATCACAAATGGTCTAAGTTCAGACTTGACTTCTACGAGCCATTTTCGCATGGCCGTACACATATACATCACAACACAATTGAACCGACAAGGGTAGTCCTATACATGCCATTTCAAAGTTCAACAAAAATTATACCAAAATGGAGGCTTTGATAGTGTAGATGACTTCGACTTTAATGATCCCGAATCCGTTTGCTATCGAGCAAAATCTATAAAACAGAGAGCCAAAGCAACGGGTAAGCATTTTTATGCTTAGTAAGTCTCAAGGAATAAAATCAGCTTTAATTAAAGCAATACATTCACATAGCCAAATGCATCATTTCATTAATACACATTCACATAATCATTCTTACTTCACACTTCATCATTATATACTTTCACAAGGTATCAACCACTTCAATAGTTGATATTCGTTAGTCGATTGAGCGAATGTTGCTCAAACATGTCGACTTTTCGAATGCACATATAAACATACCTTATTCTTTGGGCTTTTCGAGCGTACTAATTGAATTTATTACAGCAACCAACACTCACCTCCAGCCCAAGCTTCTTCGGAATACAACCGGATATAACCACGTGCACGAATGCCTTCGGGTCTTAGCCCGGATAGAACGACTTGCACGAATGCCTTCGGGTCTTAGCCCGGATGTAGCCGCTAGCACAATTGCCTTCGGTCTTAACCGGATATAATTTCCAGCATAAATGTCTTCGGGACTTAGCCCGGATATCATTCAATTGCTCATGCACACATACATCAATAATCATTAGACATTCATGTTTCATTTTCGTTACTAAGGCTCAAACACAAAGGTAATCACTAGCATAATCGCCTTCGGGACTTACCCGGGTATCATTCAAATAATCATACACACATAAATCGATAATCATTACACATCCATATTTCATTTCACATAATTCAAGTAGGGTCACTTCTTGAGGACTTACCTCGGATGTTGTCGAACGGCTTTTACGGCTATTCGATCACTTTTTCCTTCCCCTTGTCCAATTGTGGCCCTCTAAGCTCTTGAGCTAATTCAAACAAATTTAATTTATTAAAACCTCATTATGCTAGCTTATGGCGAATATGACAAGGAGTTTAAATGGTCATATGGCCACCCTTTAGCTTGAATACACAATGGTCATGCACATTTTATACTACATCAAGCAATTCAAGACAATTCATTCAAGCATCAAGGAAAAGCTAAGGCCATCAATAGGCTACCTAAGGCCGAATATACATGTCCAATTTGAGGCCAATTATCCACTTAATACCACACAAAAAAACAGCATGCATTTTACTAGTTAATGTTTTACATATTGTGGCTCAATACTTATAATATAGCATCAAGCACTCATATGGCCGATTATACTTGCAATTTCACAAACATTCTTCAACATTTTCTTCTTTAAACAAACATATTCATCACTTACTTCATAACCAAAACATCATGTGCAAACATATATATACATATATGTGCATGGTCAATTTCAAGGTGCCCATAGCCATCCAAAACACAAATTTTAACTATCATGCAAGAAGCATGAACCATGCTCATGAATGCATCATGGCCGAATACATCACAATCATGCCCCTTTCAACTTCAATCATGGTTAAACAAAAAAGAAAACTCAAAGTCTTACTCAAGATGGCTACAAAGAAATTTCAAGAGTAGACAATCCATCTTTGCATGCATCATCATCAAGCTTCACACTTAGCATGCAATGGCTTTATCACCATATTCACTTGGGCCGAATTTCATTCCCATGACATAACAAAGATTTGAACCATGGGCTAACAAGAACATCAATCTAGCAACCAAAAACATGCATGAATCTCATGGCACAACCTCAAACATACCTTACTCTTGATGCAAGTATAGCCAACCTCTTCCTAATCCTCTTCCAAACCAAGTATGAAGCAAAACTCCTTCCTTATCCTTAGTATTTTCGGCCAAAAGGAGAGTGAAAATAGATGAACAAAATTTTTTTTCTTTGTTTTGTTTCTCTCATGTACGGCACAAGGGGGGAAAGCATCCACACTCATTTTTTTTTCATTTCTTTACCCATGCTCTTATTTTATTATTTCTAACATCCACCACTAGCAAAACATGTTTAAGACATGTTTTCTTTTGCCCATCTTCATCACCATGGCCGCCACTTCCTTCTCTTTGGGTAAATTGACATGCAAAACCATTCTTTTGCATGCATATACTATTAGACCATTGAAGATTGGCCTATCACCTTTCAACAATGTTTCATATAAGTCCATCTTAATAAATTCACATAGAAATGATCAAATTAATGCATGCAACTTTCACACATGCATTTGCTAACATCATAAACATAGAATATAACTTTTAATTACTTATAAGACTCGGTTTAATGGTCCCGACACCACTTCCCGACTAGGGTCAAATTAGGGATGTCACAACTCTCCCCCACTTAAGAAATTTTTGTCCCCGAAAATCTTACCGGTAAATAGGTTTGGATATCGCTCTTTCATAGAGTTCTCAGTCTCCCAAGCCATAACACTTTCACTAGCGGAACCCGCTTGTTTCGCAACTCTTTCACTTTCCGTGATAGGATACGAATCGGTTCTTCCTCATAACTCATATTAGCTTGAATTTCAATTTCTGATGGACTAATCACGTGCGATGGATCGGATCTATAGCGTCGAAGCATCGAAACATGAAGGACATCGTGAACCTTTTCGAGTTCAGGGGGCAAAATCAAACGATATGCCACTGGACCGACTCGCTCGGATATCTCATATGGCCCAATGAACCTCGGGCTCAACTTGCCCTTACGGCCGAATCTGAGTATATTTTTCCAAGGCGATACCTTGAGAAACACTTTATCACCCACCTGATACTCGATATCCTTACGCTTCAGATCCGCGTACGACTTCTGATGATCGAAGGCTATCTTCAGACTTTCACGGATTACTTTCACTTTCTCATTCAGCATCTCTAATCAAATCCACCGAAAATCTTGCTTTCACCGAGCTCGGTCCAAAACAATGGTGTACGGCATTTACGACCGCACAAAGCCTCGTAGGGTGCCATCTTAATACTTGATTGAAAGTCGTTGTTGTAAGCGAATTCAATCAACGGCAAATACCGCTCCCATGAACCACTAAACTCGAGGACGCAACATCTCAACATATCCTCAAGTATCCGAATTATCCGCCGGATTGACCATCGGTTTGGGGGTGAAAGGTCTTTGAAATGCAACTTGGTACCCAAAGCTTCTTGCAACTTTTTCCAAAATCGCGAGGTAAATCTCGGATCTCTATCCCACACGATGGAAATAGGCACCCGTGTAATCTCACAACTGAAAACGTACAATTCGGCTAATTTGTCCATTGAAAAATCCGTGACGACGGGGACAAAGTGAGCCGACTTAGTCAATCTATCTACCACGACCCAAACCGCATCCTTCTTACTCACGACAATGGCAGTCCGGATACAAAGTCCATTGTGACTCGATCCCATTTCCACTCGGGTATCGTGATTGGTGAAGTAATCTCAAGGCACTTGATGTTCCGCTTTCACTTGTTGACATATTAAACATCTTGAAACAAAGTCGGAGATGTCTCGTTTCATACCATGCCACCAAAACCGACGTTTCAAATCGTTGTACATCTTCGTACTCCCCGGGTGGATTGCCATTCGGCTACAATGGGCTTCATTCAGAATTATCGAAATGAGTTCAATTCTTTGGAACACACAGACGACTTTTGAACCTCAAACAATCGTCATCATCGATTTGAAACTCCGAGTCCTTGTTCGGAACACACTCAGTCCGTTTTGCAGCCAACTCATCGTCGACTTTCTCGAGCTTCTCGAATTTGATGTATCAATAATGGTTTGGCTTTCAATTCAGCTACTAACACACCGTCGGATCGAATGCACAAGTGCACATTCATCGCTCAGAAGCGAATAATGATTTACAACTCAAGGCATCCGCAACCACATTCGCCTTTCCCGGTGATAGTCAATGACCAGCTCATAATCCTTTAATGCTTGAGCCAACGTCTTTGTCGCAGATTTAAGTCTCTTTGGGTCATCAAATATTTGATACTTTTGTGATCCGAGTACACATGGCACCTCTCACCAAATAAGTAATGTCGCCAAATCTTTAAGGCGAATACGATGGCGCCAATTCGAGATCATGGGTCGGATAATTTTTCTCATGTGGCTTTAATTGCCTCGACGCATAAGCCACAACTCGACCTTCTTGCATCAATACACAACCTAACCCAAGTAGGAGGCGTCACTATAGATGACAAACTCTTTGCCGGATTCGGGTTGCACTAGAATTGGGGCTTCGGTCAAATAAGTTTTCATTGATCGAAACTTTTTCGACATTTCTCCGTCCATTCGAACTTAACATCCTTTTGGAGTAAGCCGTCATCGGCGTGGCTATCATTGAGAAACCTTTACAAATCGTCGGTAATAACCTAAGAAGCCCCAAAAGCTCCGAACCTCAAGAATATTTCTGAGGCTTCCAATTAAGTATGGCTGAAATTTTATTCGGTCGACTCGAATACCCGATGCGAATACCACATGACCCAAGAAGCTAACTCTCTTAACCGTAACTCACACTTGCTTGAACTTAGCATATAATTGCTTATCCCGTAAAATTTGCAAGACTAACCTCGTGTGTTCAGCATGTTCGGTCTCATTCCTTGAATAGACCAAGATGTCATCAATGAACATGACTACGAATCGATCCAAATATGGTGCGAAGATCCGATTCATTAAATCCATAAATACCGCAGGGCATTAGTAAGCCCAAACGGCATCACTAGGAACTCATAGTGACCATATCTCGCTCAAGGCGGTCTTGGGTACGTCCGAATCTCGGATTCGCAATTGATAATAGCCCGATCTCAAATCTATTTTCGAGAACACCGAGGCTCCTTCAGCTTGATCGAACAAGTCATCGATACGTGGTAACGGATATTTGTTCTTTATCGCCGCTTTATTAAGTCGACGATAGTCGATGCACGACCTCATGGTTCCATCCTTCTTTTCACAAACAACACCGGTGCACCCCAAGGCGAACAACTCAGGCGAGCAAAACCTCTATCCACCAATTCTTGCAACCGAGCTTTCAACTCCTTTAATTCATTGGTGCCATACGACACGGAGCTATCGAAATTGGAGTGGTACCGGTACCAATTCGATGCCAAAATCTATTTCCGAACAGGTGGTATACGGCAATTCTTGAGGAAAACATCCGGGTATTCACAAACCACGCGCACAGATTCGGGTTTCTTTTTCGATTCCTTGTCATCGAGCACGATGCAAGGTACGCCGCACCCTTTTCTTACATATTTCGGGCCAACATTGCGATATTATACGGTGGCAACCCTTTAAGTCCGTAGACTCAACCCGAATTATCTCATTATTCGCAAGACCTCAAATCGATAGTCTTGCTTTTGCAATTTACAACCGCATCGTGCATGGTCAACCAATCCAAACCAAGAATAACATCAATTCATCGAACGACAAAAGCATCAAGTCCGCGGGAAAACAAGAACCTCGGAACACTAGGGACTTTTCTTGCACACTTTGTTGACAAGCACGTAATGACCCAAGGGTTTGACACCGAATTACAAACTCAAGAGACTCAATAGGCAAAGTCTTCTTTGGATGCTAAGGTTTCACATATATAAGAATGAGTAGAACCAGGGTCAATCAAAGCAATCACATTAGTATTGAAAAGAGTGAAAGTACCAAGAATGACATCCGGAGAGGCAAGATCCTCGCGCTGGCAGATGGCATAAGTCCTAGCAGAGCACGAGCCTCGGATCGATGGTAGCATCTCTAGATCCTCTCTCGACCGCCATCGACATTGCCCATATTTCTAGGTGGCCTACCTCGAGCAAGTGGTAGCACCGGGTTTCCACTTTGACTTACATTTTGTTCAAGCATCCTCGGGCAATCCGTCATAAAGTGGTCGGCCGATCCACACTTATAGCAGAGCGATCACGGAACCAACAGCTCCCCGAATGCCATTTGCCATAATGCGACACTCGCCTCTCTCGCGATCATTTCCACCATCGGCGATCAAGTGACTCGTGGTCACAGGGGTCGATCGCGTCCTCGTCTATAAAGCCCGGCGCCTCTAGACCGGCTCACATCATCTCGAAATCTCTTCGATGCTGTTGAAGAGACTTTCCGAGGACCTCTTTCGAATTCTCCGGTTCCCACATCAGCTTTTTGTTTCTCCTTTCTAAGCTCTTGGCTTTACAAGCTCGCTCAACAAGTACTACGAACTCTCGTATTTCGAGAATGCCAACGAACATCCTTATATCATCATTCAGCCCATCCTCAAGCATTTACACATAATAGCTTCGGACAAAATGCATTCTCGCTGCATGGCTAAGCCTCACAAATTTTCGTTCAGTAGTCAGAATCGACATAGAACCTTGCTTAAGATCAAGAAATTCCTTCGCTTTTGGTCGATGAATCTCGATCGATATACTTTTTTGAACTCGGTTTGAAAGAATTCCCAAGTCACTTGCTCTCTAGGCACCACGAAGTCGAGTACTCCACCAATAGTAGGCGGAATCGCGTAGCAAGGAGATGGTACACTTTAGGCACTCATCGGTGTACAAGATAGCTCATCGAGCACCGGATAGTGTTGTCCAACCAAAATTCAGCTCGCTTCGGCATCATCATCATCCGTAGCTTTGAATTCAATGGCCCCATGTTTTCGAATCCTATCGACTGGGGCTTACTTGACCTTATTTGGTCGATTCTCGGAGGTATTGTAGGTCTTGGGGTTGCATTTGTCGGGAATGGAGGTTGTGGAACAGCCATGTTAGTTCGAATGTATTGGTTAAACCATTCATTCATCACACTATAAAAGGCTTGCCTAGCCTCATCATTCGGATTGTCGGCCATAGGTTGAGAGTCCGTCGTGTTGTCCCTTGCGCGGAGCAGCGCCACACTCTCCACATCATCACTATCGCCGATTGGGATCGGATCTATTACTATAAACAACACAAAGTCAAATTGTCGAAATCACCACACTATCGATTCATCATTTAATGGCATGTATAGCTAGACCCCAAACACATCACGGTAGTCCTAGAATCGACTAAACCGTGGCTCTGATACCAATAAAATTGTAAGACCCCAAACCCAAGACCATCGCCGGTGTCGGACACGAGGGTTAACAAGCCAAATCCACATGTTTCGCCCATCAATTTGACATTTCGGTCAAGTGGAAAACTGCGTCCACTGTCGCCTTAAAAATCATATCTCGAGTTTCAAAACTCGAAACTGTTTTCGTAAATTTTCCCTGAATTTAGACTCATATATCCATCCATGGATTTATTTCTAGAATTTTTGGTCGGGCCAATTGGTACAGTTTATTAGTTAAAGTCACCCATGTTACAGAGCTTGAATACCTTTGCGTGTTAGAACTTGAATATCTATCTGTACAGGGCTTTAATACTGGTGCCGTTTGTTTCTAATGAAACTAGACTCAAAATGGAATCTGTACATATAAGGCATGACTCCTGATTATTTCTGGATAATTTATAGTAAATTTTTAAAGTTGCGACAGGGGACCCAAAAACCGTTCTGGCCCTGTCTCACAATAGCATTAATATCTCTTAACATGTAACTCCTATGACCGTTTCGTTTCTTCCATATGAAAGTAGACTCATCAAGGTTCATTTACATAACTTATTCACTATTTAATACCATTCCTACAAATTTTGGTGATTTTTCAAAACCACTTCACTCACTGCTGCCAAGATCTGTTTTCAAGGTAGGTCTTATCTATTTGTAGTCTCCATGATCCAACTAGTCTTGCCATACATAGGTTCACCTATGACCATTTTAGCCATTCCAATGGCTGATCATGTGACCAACACTCCCATTTCCAATCCATAATTACATCATGAAACCATATATATATATACAAATCACAAATGGTCTAAGTTCGTACTTGACTTCTACGAGCCATTTTCGCATGGCCGTACACATATACATCACAACACAATTGAACCGACAAAGGGTAGTCCTATACATGCCATTTCAAAGTTCAACAAAAAATTATACCAAAATGGAGGCTTTGATAGTGTAGATGACTTCGACTTTAATGATCCCGAATCCGTTTGCTATCGAGCAAAATCAGAAACAGAGAGCCAAAGCAACGGGTAAGCATTTTATGCTTAGTAAGTCTCAAGGAATAAAATCAGCTTTAATTAAAGCAATACATTCACATAGCCAAATGCATCATTTCATTAATACACATTCACATAATCATTCTTACTTCACACTTCATCATTATATACTTTCACAAGGTATCAACCACTTCAATAGTTGATATTCGTTAGTCGATTGAGCGAATGTTGCTCAAACATGTCGACTTTTCCAATGCACATATAAACATACCTTATTCTTTGGGCTTTTCGAGCGTACTAATTGAATTTATTACAGCAACCAACACTCACCTCCAGCCCAAGCTTCTTCGGAATACAACCGGATATAACCACGTGCACGAATGCCTTGGTCTTAGCCGGATAGAACGACTTGCACGAATGCCTTGGTCTTAGCCGGATGTAGCCGCTAGCACAATTGCCTTCGGGTCTTAACCCGGATATAATTTCCAGCATAAATGTCTTCGGGACTTAGCCCGGATATCATTCAATTGCTCATGCACACATACATCAATAATCATTAGACATTCATGTTTCATTTTCGTTACTAAGGCTCAAACACAAAGGTAATCACTAGCATAATCGCCTTCGGGACTTAGCCCGGGTATCATTCAAATACTCATACACACATAAATCGATAATCATTACACATCCATATTTCATTTCACATAATTCAAGTAGGGTCACTTCTTGAGGACTTACCTCGGATGTTGTCGAACGGCTTTTACGGCTATTCGATCACTTTTTCCTTCCCCTTGTCCAATTGTGGCCCTCTAAGCTCTTGAGCTAATTCAAACAAATTTAATTTATTAAAACCTCATTATGCTAGCTTATGGCCGAATATGACAAGGAGTTTAAATGGTCATATGGCCACCCTTTAGCTTGAATACACAATGGTCATGCACATTTTATACTACATCAAGCAATTCAAGACAATTCATTCAAGCATCAAGGAAAAGCTAAGGCCATCAATAGGCTACCTAAGGCCGAATATACATGTCCAATTTGAGGCCAATTATCCACTTAATACCACACAAAAAAACAGCATGCATTTTACTAGTTAATGTTTTACATATTGTGGCTCAATACTTATAATATAGCATCAAGCACTCATATGGCCGATTATACTTGCAATTTCACAAACATTCTTCAACATTTTCTTCTTTAAACAAACATATTCATCACTTACTTCATAACCAAAACATCATGTGCAAACATATATATACATATATGTGCATGGTCAATTTCAAGGTGCCCATAGCCATCCAAAACACAAATTTTAACTATCATGCAAGAAGCATGAACCATGCTCATGAATGCATCATGGCCGAATACATCACAATCATGCCCTTTCAACTTCAATCATGGTTAAACAAAAAGAAAACTCAAAGTCTTACTCAAGATGGCTACAAAGAAATTTCAAGAGTAGACAATCCATCTTTGCATGCATCATCATCAAGCTTCACACTTAGCATGCAATGGCTTTATCACCATATTCACTTGGGCCGAATTTCATTCCCATGACATAACAAAGATTTGAACCATGGGCTAACAAGAACATCAATCTAGCAACCAAAAACATGCATGAATCTCATGGCACAACCTCAAACATACCTTACTCTTGATGCAAGTATAGCCAACCTCTTCCTAATCCTCTTCCAAACCAAGTATGAAGCAAAACTCCTTCCTTATCCTTAGTATTTTCGGCCAAAAGGAGAGTGAAAATAGATGAACAAAAATTTTTTTTTCTTTGTTTTTGTTTCTCTCATGTACGGCACAAGGGGGAAGCATCCACACTCATTTTTTTTTCATTTCTTTACCCATGCTCTTATTTTATTATTTCTAACATCCACCACTAGCAAAACATGTTTAAGACATGTTTTCTTTTGCCCATCTTCATCACCATGGCGGCCACTTCCTTCTCTTTGGGTAAATTGACATGCAAAACCATTCTTTTGCATGCATATACTATTAGACCATTGAAGATTGGCCTATCACCTTTCAACAATGTTTCATATAAGTCCATCTTAATAAATTCACATAGAAATGATCAAATTAATGCATGCAACTTTCACACATGCATTTGCTAACATCATAAACATAGAATATAACTTTTAATTACTTATAAGACTCGGTTTAATGGTCCTGACACCACTTCCCGACTAGGGTCAAATTAGGGATGTCACAATAGTGCCATAACTTTTTCCATACCTCATATTTGACTCTTTATAGTAAAGTTAGTAGTGTAACCTTAGTTGACACTTATTCACACTATAGACCCACTGTCTAGGACAAAAACATAGCCTGATGTCAATTTCTTCAAATATCGACACATTTGGAAGTTGGAATTAGTATACCCCATAGGAGTAAGATCTCATCTAGAATACACAAGCATATAATCCCTCGTTCTTTATAAATACTTGAGTATAAGCTTAATTGCTTGCTAGTGTCTTAGACCTATATTCGCATGAAATCAACTCACCAACCCCAGTTTGAAACATATATTTGGAAGTGTGCAAGACATATCATACATGAGACTTCCTATTGAAAAAGCATAGGTAACCTTTCTCATGTTTTCTCTTTCTTTCGTTGACTTAGGATAGTCCTCTAAAAAAAGATGAAATCCTAATATAGAAGGTTGAGTTCCCTTCTTCGAACCAGTCATTGTATAACGTTACAATTTATTGTTACAGGGGTGTTACATTATCTATGTATGAAGCTTGCGGTAGTGTTATCACTTTGTTCTTTCGATACCTTAGGATTCGAATTCCTAGAATGAAATTAGCTCTCCCAAGTCCTCCATGATATATTGTTGGGTTAACCATAGTTTAACCAAGGATAATGTCCTTACATTCCTAGTTAGTAGAATTTCATTGACATATATAATGAGAAAGACCACCTTTCCATCCCCAATACATTTATTAACACAAGGTTCATCTGCATTTTGCTCAAATCCAAAAGTTTTGATCGCTTGATCAAATCTTTGGTTCCATGAGCGGGATGCTTGCTTAAGTCCTTATATGGGTTGGTTCCATTATATAGATCCGGTTGGTTCCATTATATAGATGCTCTCTTTAAGATAGCCATTCAAGAACTCTGTCTTGACATCCATTTTCTAGATCTCATAATTGAAAGTCATCGCAATGGATAATAATATACGGATTGACTTAAGCTTGTCAACTAGAGAGGAAGTTTATTTATAATTAATACCTTCTTTCTAAGTATAATCTTTTGCGATAGGTTTGGCCTTTTAAGGTTCCACTTTTCCATCCGCATTTCTTTTATTCTTGTAGATCACCCTATGAATTTTATCCTTTCTATGAAGTCTACAAGTTCTCATTGTAACACCCCGTACCCGATATCGTCGCCGGAGTCGGACACGAGGGGTTCACAGACTAAATTCACTTGTCACACAGACCATTTTAACGTTTCCAGACAAGCTGGCTGACTGCGTCACTGTTACCTTAAAAATCATATCTCGAGTTCCAGAACTCGAAAACCAGTTCCGAAAATTTTCCCCGAATTTAGACTCATATATCCATCCATGGATTTATTTCTAGAATTTTTGGTTGAGCCAATTAGTACAGTTTATTAGTTAAAGTCACCCCTGTTTTAGGGTTCGACTACACTGACCTTTGCGCATTATGTCTTGGATATCTTTCTGCACAGGGCTCCAACCCTTATGCTGTTTGTTTCTAAAGAAACTAGACTCACAAACAAATCTGTATATATAGAGCATGAATTCTAATTCTCTCTGGTTAATTTATAGTGAATTTTCAAAGTCGGAACAGGGGATCCAGAAACCGTTCTGGCCCTGTTTCGCGAAAACCTGAATATCTCTTAAAATCCGACTCATATGACCATTTCGTTTCTTCCATATGAAAGTAGATTCATCAGGGTTAAATTTCATAATTTATTCACTATTTAATTCTACTTCTACTATTTTTAGTGATTTTTCAATCTCACATCACTGCTGCTGTCAGCATCTGTTACTAAGGCAAACAATGCCTATTTCATAATTCCTCCATGACCCAACTAATCATCCATCATTCATATCACAAATTATGACCACCTTATCAAAATTAAGATTTTTAAGACTCATGAATAAGTGTTTTGGAACCAAATCCAACCAACCATATGGGCCATTTTCGCATGGCTAAAGTTTACAACCCAAATTTCAACAAAACAAAATAGCCTATACATGCCAAATGTTCTCCTAGATCGACTAAGAAGACAATACCAAAGATTGCTTGCGGTGTGATGACTTGATGACGGTTCCGAGCACACAAAAAGAGACGAGTCCAAGAGACCTAAAATGGGTGACAAGAAAACACCGAGTGAGTATATAACTCGAGAAGTGATAAGCATTTCACAACCATCCTTTAACCAAATTATCACTAAACGAAACAATGAAAACGAGGCTAAGTACTCCATCCATACCGCTATACCATGGATTCCTTAGGCCTATCAGTTCGATCTCATACCAAGTCATACATTCACATTTCATATTCTATTTAATAGGATAATTGAGGCATTTCCATACATCATCTCATTTCCGCAACAATCATGCAATCAAATGAACTTTCATCTATTCCACGATACCTTATTTACGGGAATGCAATTTAAATCATCACATAGATTTAAAACTTACCAACTCAACCCCGAGCATGAACATAGCGCCTATTCGCCATGAGCTCAAGGTACTTACCCTTTCCGCTGTCCATGATCAACTCGATAAGGTCACACCCTCCATATGAGTAACCGATCGAACATATATATATATTAAATTCGCACAGGTAGTGCTTAATAATCGATCACGCACACTTAGTGCCATGTGATTTAAGCTCGCACACATAGTGCCGTATAATTTAAATTCGCACACTTAGTGCCATACTTTTCAAGCTTGCACACTTAGTGCCATACTTTTCAAGCTTGCACACTTAGTGCCAATCTTGTCACCATGCCCATTTATTGCCCGCACACTTAGTGCCGAGACCAAACGCTCTACGCATTTTACTACCTTTATACATTCAACAATGTCATCATTCCATACACATGCATTTTCATTTATATATCATCTCATTAAACACAATTGCATAGATATTATGATCATTTAAATCAATACCAAATATATGCTTAATGACTTACCTCGGATGTTGTCGAATGTCTTCAACGGCTATTCAATTACTTTTTCTTTCCCCTTGTCCAACTTCGATCCTCTAAGCTCTTGGGCTAATTCAAACAAATTTATCTTATTAAAGTCCCATCATGCTAGCTTATGGCTGAATACCCATATCAAATAAGCAATTTACCTTAACTCGTAACCCACATAGCCAAGTTACACATATAACCCTTATGACCGAATATGAATATCACCAAAATCTCTATGACTTAACCTTCAGCCTTCATAGCCAAATATATATATAGCTTATCAAATAGACATTTATTCACTTTCCCTTAACACATATTAATCAATTAGTCCATGCATTATCCCTTGACACACTCGGTCATTAAAGCAATAACCTATTAACATCCAAGCATATTATACTAAAATTTCTTCTAAGGCCGAATTCATGTACCATCCTTAATACTCATACAATTATTTTATTTTAAATAATTTACACACATCATTTACCCAACATCAATTAACTAGACACTTTAAGAATTTCTTCTTTGACTATACACACATTAAGCAACTATCCATACACACACAAGCCGATTTTCCCTATCACCCAAACCATCTACATGAACACTTAACTAACTCAAACTTCACCCATCCACAAATATTCATTACAACACAAAGACAACAATCATTTTCCTCAATTTCTTCCATGGCCGACACCCAATATTACCACACAACCAAGATTTTGACATGGCTAAGTAGGAAATTTTAGTAGCTAGCTTAAAGTATGCTAACCTTTCAAGAACCAACATGAACTCACTTACCTTAATTCAAGCTCAAGGGTGACCAAACCTTCTCTTGATTTCTTCTTCAATTTGGCCAAGCATGTTCAAAGATGAACACTTTTTTTTTGTTTTTCTATGTTCACTTCACGGCAAAATGGGGGAAGACATCCACGCACTTTTTTTTGCTATCATCATTTTCCTTTTTTTTTATTTCTTTATTTTCCTTCCATAATGCACTAGGCCAACATGTCTAGGACATGTTTTCTTTGCCCATCATCATGTCATGGCCGGCCACTAACCTTAGGAAATGGGTTATTTGACATGCAACTCCACCTTTGTGTTAACATGCACTAATAAGCCATTTAAAATTAGCCTATCATATTTCACCATGTTTCACATTGATCCCTATTTAATAATTTCTCATAAAATTGGTAAAAATTAGAGAATGGAACTTCCACATATGCATGCACACACATAGTAAGCATAGAATATAACAATTAATTATTTTTATGACTCAGTTTAGTGGTCCCGAAACCGCTTTCCGACTAGGGTCACTTTAGGGATGTCACAACTTTCCCCCACTTAAGAAATTTTCGTCCCCGAAAATCTTACCGATAAATAGGTTTGGGTATCGCTCTTTCATAGAGTTCTCGGGTTCCCAAGTGGCTTCTTCAATTCCGTGTTTATGCCACAACACCTTCACTAATGGGATTTTCTTATTTCGCAACTCTTTTACTTCACGCATCAGAATGAGAACCGGCTCTTCTTCATAACTCAAATTAGGCTGAATCTCAATCTCAGATGGAGTGATTACGTGCGATGGGTCGATCTATATCGTCAAGCATCGAGACATGGAAAACGTTAGAATCTTTTTGAGCTCGGGGGGGATTAATCGGTATGCGATCGGTCCGACTCGTTCGGATACTTCATACGGCCCGATGAACCTTGGACCCAATTTGCCCTTACGACCAAATCTAAGCACCTTCTTCCGTGGTGAAACTTTGAGAAATACATTGTCCCCAACCCGATATTCAATGTCTTTTCTTTTCAAATCCGTGATACGACTTTTGGCGATCCGGCGACTTTCAAACTTTCACGAATTACTCGAACTTTCGCTCGGCATCCTTAATCAAATCAACCCCGAAGATTTTACTTTCACTAAGTTCAGTCCAGAATAATGGGGTACGGCATTTACGACCGTATAAAGCCTCGTAAGGCGCCATCTTAATACTTGATTGAAAGCTATTGTTGTGCGAATTCAACCAAAGGTAAATACCGCTCCCATGAACCACTAAACTCAAGGGTGCAACATCTCAACATATCCTCGAGTATTTGAATTATCCGCTCGGATTGACCATTGGTTTGGGGTGAAAAGTGCTAAAATGCAGCTTGGTACCCAAAGCCTCTTGCAATTTCTTCCAAAATCGCGATGTAAATCTTGGGTCTCTATCCGACACGATAGAAATAGGCACCCCATGCAATCGAACAATTTGGGAGATGTATAATTCTGCCAATTTATCGAGCGAAAAATCCATGCGGACAGGGATAAAATGAGCAGACTTGGTTAGTCTATCAACAATGACCCAAACCGAGTCTTTCTTATTTCGAGTCAATGGTAACCCGCACACAAAGTCCATTGTTACTCGATCCCATTTCCATTCGGGTATCATGATTTTCAAGTAATCCCGATGGCACTTGATGTTCCGCTTTCACTTGTTGACATATCAAACACTTTGAAACAAATTCGAAATGTCCCGCTTCATAACGGGCCACCAAAATTGACGTTTGTGTTATTGTACATTTTAGTACTACCCGGTGGATCGACATTCGACTCTTGTGAGCCTCGTTCAAAATCATCGAAACAAGTTCAATTCCTTGGAATACATAATCGACCCTTGAATGTCAAGCAATCATTGTCATCAATCTGAAATTTCGATTCCTCATTCAAACACATTCATCTCGTTTAGCGACCAATTCAGCGTCGACCTTTCGAGATTCAAATATTTGATGAATCAATGACGGTTTGGCCTCTAATTCAACTACTAGCACCTCATCGGGTGAAACGGATAGGTGAGCATCCATCGCTCTCAAAGCAAACAGTGCTTTACGACTTAAAGCATCAACCACCACGTTGGCCTTTCCCTGGTGATAATCAATGACAAGTTCATAATCTTTCAACAACTCAAGCCAACGTCTTTGTCGCAGATTTAGATCTCTTCGAGTCATCAAATATTTAAGACTTTTGTGGTCCGAATAAATATGACACCTTTCTCCAAACAAGTAATGTCGCCATATTTTCAAGGCGAACACTATGGCTGCTAGTTCAAGGTCATGGGTCAGATAGTTTCTCTCATGTGGCTTTAGTTGTCTCGACGCGTAAGCCACAACTCGACCTTTTTGCATCAACACACAACCTAACCTAAGCAAGGATGCATCACCGTATATGACAAACTCTTTACCGGACTCCGGCTGTACTAGTACTGGGGCCTCGGTTAAACAGGTTTTTAGTCGATCGAAACTTTCTTGACAGCATTCCGACCACTCGAACTTAACATCTTTTTGGAGTAGTTTCGTCATCGGTGCAGCTATCATCGAAAAGCCCTTTACAAACCGTCGATAGTATCCGCAAGCCCCAAAAGCTCCTAACTTCGGTAATATTCCTTGGTGGTTTCCAATCAACTATGGCTGAAATTTGGTTCGGGTCCACTCGACACCGATGCGACACCACGTGCCCCAAAAGCTAACCTCTCTCAACCAAAATTCACATTTCTTGAACTTTACGATAATCGCTTATCTCCTAAGATTTGCAACACTAGCCTCAAGTGTTCAAAGATGTTTAGTTTCATCTCTCGAATAGACCAAAATGTCATCGATAAATACAACTACGAACCGATCCAAGTATGGCCTGAAAATTCTATTAATTACATCCATAAATACCGCAGGGGCATTAGTGAGCCCAAACAGCATCACTAAGAATTCGTAGTGACCGTACCTCGCTCTAAAAGGTTTTGGGTATGTCCGATTCTCGGACCTCAACCGATAGTACCCGACCTCAAATCTATCTTTGAAAACACTGAGGCTCCCTTTAATTGATCAAACAAATCGTCAATTCGTGGCAACGAATATTTGTTCTTTATCGTCACTTTATTCAACTGACGATAGTCGATGCACAATCTCATAGTTCCATCCTTCTTCTTCACAAACAATACTGGTGCGCCCCATGGAGAAAAACTCGGTCGTGTGAAACCTCTATCCATCAATTCTTGCAATTGAACCTTCAATTCCTTTAATTCCGTTAATGCCATATGATACGGGGCTATTGAGATCGGCGTAGTACCAGGTACAACTTCGATGCCAAATTCCACTTCTCGAACCGGTGGCAATCCGGTAACTCCTCAGAAAAACATCCAATACTCACGCACCATCGGTACCGATTCAAGTTTCCTTTCCGTCTCTTTGCTATCAAGCACATACGCAAGGTATGTTTCACACCCCTTTTCACATGTTTCGGCGGTCATTGAAGATATTATCACCGACGCTCCCTTTAAATAGGTAGACTCAACTCGGACTATCTCATTATTTGCACTCCTCAAATCAATGGTTTTTTTTTGCGTTCACCATCGCCTCATGTACGGTCACCAATCCATACCAAGAATGACATCAAATTCGTCAAATGGTAGAAGCATCGATCGGTAGGAAAACAGATTCTCGAATTATTAGGGGCATCTCTTGCACACTTTATCAATGAGTACGTATCGACCCAAAGGGTTTGACACTCGAATTACGAACTCAGTAGACTCAACAGGTAGAGTCTTACTGGATGCTAAGGTTTCATATACGTATGAATGAGTAGAGCCAGGGTCAATCAATTCAATCACACTAGTATCAAAGAGAGTGAAAGTACCAGTGATAACGTCAGGGGAGGATGCCTCCTCTCGCACGCAGATGGCATATGCTCTAGCAGGAGCACGAGTCTCGGATCGAACCACCGTATCAGAGGCCCCTCTCTGATTACCACCCCTACCTCCTGAAATTCTCGGGGGTCTACCTCTAGCCGTCGTTCCACTAGGTCTTGCACCTTGCATCTTATTTTTCTCATCTGGCTCCGTGCAATTTCTAATGAAGTAGTCCTTCGAACCACATCCGTAACAGGCCTGTTAGCAGACTTACCCTAACATTCACCCATGTGTCGTCTTCCACATTGGGGGCATTCGGCTTTTCTTGACGATTATTGCCCACACTAGCAACCAAGTAGCTCAGAAGTCCATCGATGGTCGTGCTCTAATGGAAACTCCCGCAGATCATCCTTGACTTATTTGTGTCCTCCACGAACTTCATTATGTACCGAAAATGGAGCTTTACCGTCGATCTCTTACGACGGTCTTTAGCTTCAAATTCAGCCTTCTTCTTCTCCTTTCCAAGTTCTTCCGCCTTACAGGCTCGTTCAACTAGTGTTACAAATTCCTTTATCTCCAAAATACCCACCAGCAGCCTTTAAATCTTCATTCAATCCTTCTTCAAATCTTTTGCACATAGCAACCTCATCACCACACACTCCCGAGCATACCGACTAAGTCTTACGAACTCATGTTCAGATTCAGATACTATCATACGCCTTGCTTGAGTTCCAAGAATTCCTTGCGCTTTTGATCGATGAACCGTTGACTAATATATTTCTTTCAAACTCGATTGAAAGAAATCCCAAGTAACTTGTTCCTTTGGGACTATGGAAATCAAGGTCCTCCACCAATAATAGGTCGAGTCTCGCAACAAGGATATAGCACACTTAAGACATTCTTGGTGTGCATGACAGTTCATCAAACACCGAATGGTATTATCAAGCGAACTTCGCCCTTTCGGCATCGTCAAGAACTATGGCCTTGAACTCCTCAGCCCCGCTTCCTAATCAAGTATGGTGGTTTACTCACCTCACGGGATCAAGAATCGATGGCATTACGGGCTCTTGGGGTGGGGTATTTAAATTCGGGAATGGTTGGATGTACCGGATTGGTTCGGGCATATTGCGCGACCCACTCATTCATCATGGTGAAGAAGGCTTGTTTCGCCCTTCACCTTGATTATCCGCAGATGACCGAGGCTCAACAGCGGTGTCCCTTGCGCAGAGCAGCCGCTACACTTTCAACGTCATCCGCTAAGGGTCTCTCTACCGGGTTCCATTTGCTAACCAAAACAAAATTTCAACCGTCCGAAGTCATCACATTATTAAGCACTAACAATTTGGCATGTATAGCTAAACTCACACGCGCTATGGTAGTCCTAGAACTGAGTAAACCATAGCTCTGATACCAATAAAATGTAACACCCCGTACCCGATATCGTCGCCGGAGTCGGACACGAGGGGTTCACAGACTAAATTCACTTGTCACACAGACCATTTTAACGTTTCCAGACAAGCTGGCTGACTGCGTCACTGTTACCTTAAAAATCATATCTCGAGTTCCAGAACTCGAAAACCAGTTCCGAAAATTTTCCCCGAATTTAGATTCATATATCCATCCATGGATTTATTTCTAGAATTTTTTGTCAAGCAAATTAGTACAGTTTATTAGTTAAAGTCACCCCTGTTTTAGGGTCTGACTACACTGACCTTTGCGCATTATGTCTTGGATATCTTTCTGCACAGGGCTCCAACCCTTATTCTGTTTGTTTCTAAAGAAACTAGACTCACAAAGAAATCTGTATATATAGAGCATGAATTCTAATTCTCTCTGGTTAATTTATAGTGAATTTTCAAAGTCGGAACAGGGATCCAGAAACCGTTCTGGCCCTGTTTTGAAAACCTGAATATCTCTTAAAATCCGACTCATATGACCGTTTCGTTTCTTCCATATGAAAGTAGATTCATCAGGGTTAAATTTCATAATTTATTCACTATTTAATTCTACTTCTACTATTTTTAGTGATTTTTCAATCTCACATCACTGCTGCTGTCAGCATCTGTTACTAAGGCAAACAATGCCTATTTCATAGTTCCTCCATGACCCAACTAATCATCCATCATTCATATCACAAATTATGACCACCTTATCAAAATTAAGATTTTTAAGACTCATGAATAAGTGTTTTGGAACCAAATCCAACCAACCATATGGGCCATTTTCGCATGGCTAAAGTTTACAACCCAAATTTCAACAAAACAAAATAGCCTATACATGCCAAATGTTCTCCTAGATCGACTAAGAAGACAATACCAAAGATTGCTTGCCGGTGTGATGACTTCGATGACGGTTCCGAGCACACAAAAAGAGACGAGTCCAAGAGACCTAAAATGGGTGACAAGAAAACACCGAGTGAGTATATAACTCAGTAAGTGATAAGCATTTCACAACCATCCTTTAACCAAATTATCACTAAACGAAACAATGAAAACGAGGCTAAGTACTCCATCCATACCGCTATACCATGGATTCCTTAGGCCTATCAGTTCGATCTCATACCAAGTCATACATTCACATTTCATATTCTATTTAATAGGATAATTGAGGCATTTCCATACATCATCTCATTTCCGCAACAATCATGCAATCAAATGAACTTTCATCTATTCCACGATACCTTATTTACGGAATGCAATTTAAATCATCACATAGATTTAAAACTTACCAACTCAACCCGATCATGAACATAGCGCCTATTCGCCATGAGCTCAAGGTACTTACCCTTTCCGCTGTCCATGATCAACTCGATAAGGTCACACCTCCATATGAGTAACCGATCGAACATATATATATATTAAATTCGCATGTAGTGCTTAATAATCGATCACGCACACTTAGTGCCATGTGATTTAAGCTCGCACACATAGTGCCGTATAATTTAAATTCGCACACTTAGTGCCATACTTTTCAAGCTTGCACACTTAGTGCCATACTTTTCAAGCTTGCACACTTAGTGCCAATCTTGTCACCATGCCCATTTATTGCCCGCACACTTAGTGCCGAGACCAAACGCTCTACGCATTTTACTACCTTTATACATTCAACAATGTCATCATTCCATACACATGCATTTTCATTTATATATCATCTCATTAAACACAATTGCATAGATATTATGATCATTTAAATCAATACCAAATATATGCTTAATGACTTACCTCGGATGTTGTCGAATGTCTTCAACGGCTATTCAATTACTTTTTCTTTCCCCTTGTCCAACTTCGATCCTCTAAGCTCTTGGGCTAATTCGAACAAATTTATCTTATTAAAGTCCCATCATGCTAGCTTATGGCTGAATACCCATATCAAATAAGCAATTTACCTTAACTCAGAACCCACATAGCCAAGTTACACATATAACCCTTATGACCTAATATGAATATCACCAAAATCTCTATGACTTAACCTTCAGCCTTCATAGCCAAATATATATATAGCTTATCAAATAGACATTTATTCACTTTCCTTAACACATATTAATCAATTAGTCCATGCATTATCCCTTGACATACTCAGTCATTAAAGCAATAACCTATTAACATCCAAGCATATTATACTAAAATTTCTTCTAAGGCCGAATTCATGTACCATCCTTAATACTCATACAATTATTTTATTTTAAATAATTTACACACATCATTTACCCAACATCAATTAACTAGACACTTTAAGAATTTCTTCTTTGACTATACACACATTTAGCAACTATCCATACACACACAAGCCGATTTTTCCCTATCACCCAAACCATCTACATGAACACTTAACTAACTCAAACTTCACCCATCCACAAATATTCATTACAACACAAAGACAACAATCATTTTCCTCAATTTCTTCCATGGCCGATTACCCAATATTACCACACAACCAAGATTTTGACATGGCTAAGTAGGAAATTTTAGTAGCTAGCTTAAAGTATGCTAACCTTTCAAGAACCAACATGAACTCACTTACCTTAATTCAAGCTCAAGGGTGACCAAACCTTCTCTTGATTTCTTCTTCAATTTGGCCAAGCATGTTCAAAGATGAACACTTTTTTTTTGTTTTTCTATGTTCACTTCACGGCAAAATGGGGGAAGACATCCACGCACTTTTTTTGCTATCATCATTTTCCTTTTTTTATTTCTTTATTTTCCTTCCATAATGCACTAGGCCAACATGTCTAGGACATGTTTTCTTTGCCCATCATCATGTCATGGCGGCCACTAACCTTAGGAAATGGGTTATTTGACATGCAACTCCACCTTTGTGTTAACATGCACTAATAAGCCATTTAAAATTAGCCTATCATATTTCACCATGTTTCACATTGATCCCTATTTAATAATTTCTCATAAAATTGGTAAAAATTAGAGAATGGAACTTCCACATATGCATGCACACACATAGTAAGCATAGAATATAACAATTAATTATTTTATGACTCGGTTTAGTGGTCCCAAACCGCTTCCGACTAGGGTCACTTTAGGGATGTCACAACTTTCCCCACTTAAGAAATTTTCGTCCCGAAAATCTTACCGATAAATAGGTTTGGGTATCGCTCTTTCATAGAGTTCTCGGGTTCCCAAGTGGCTTCTTCAATTCCGTGTTTATGCCACAACACCTTCACTAATGGGATTTTCTTATTTCGCAACTCTTTTACTTCACGCATCAGAATGAGAACCGGCTCTTCTTCATAACTCAAATTAGGCTGAATCTCAATCTCAGATGGAGTGATTACGTGCGATGGGTCAGATCTATATCGTCGAAGCATCGAGACATGGAAAACGTTGTGAATCTTTTTGAGCTCAGGGGGCAGGATTAATCGGTATGCGACTGGTCTGACTCGTTCGGATACTTCATACGGCCCGATGAACCTTGGACCCAATTTGCCCTTACGACCAAATCTAAGCACCTTCTTCCAGGGTGAAACTTTGAGAAATACATTGTCCCCAACCTGATATTCAATGTCTTTTCTTTTCAAATCCGCATACGACTTTTGGCGATCCGAAGCAGCTTTCAAACTTTCACGAATTACTCGAACTTTCTGCTCGGCATCCTTAATCAAATCAACCTCAAGATTTTACTTTCACTAAGTTCAGTCCGAATAATGGGTACGGCATTTACGATCGTATAAAGCCTCGTAAAGGCGCCATCTTAATACTTGATTGAAAGCTATTGTTGTAGCGAATTCAACCAAAGGTAAATACCGCTCCCATGAACCACTAAACTCAAGGGTGCAACATCTCAACATATCCTCGAGTATTTGAATTATCCGTTCGGATTGACCATTGGTTTGGGGGTGAAAAGCAGTGCTAAAATGCAGCTTGGTACCCAAAGCCTCTTGCAATTTCTTCCAAAATCGCGATGTAAATCTTGGGTCTCTATCCGACACGATAGAAATAGGCACCCCATGCAATTGAACAATTTGGGAGATGTATAATTCTGCCAATTTATCGAGCGAAAAATCCATGCGGACAGGGATAAAATGAGCAGACTTGGTTAGTCTATCAACAATGACCCAAACCGAGTCTTTCTTATTCTGAGTCAATGGTAACCCAGACACAAAGTCCATTGTTACTCGATCCCATTTCCATTCGGGTATCATGATTTTCTGAAGTAATCCCGATGGCACTTGATGTTCCGCTTTCACTTGTTGACATATCAAACACTTTGAAACAAATTCTGAAATGTCCCGTTTCATAACGGGCCACCAAAATTGACGTTTCAGGTTATTGTACATTTTAGTACTACCCCAGGTGGACTGACATTCGACTACTGTGAGCCTCGTTCAAAATCATCGAAACAAGTTCTGAATTCCTTGGAATACATAATCGACCCTTGAATGTCAAGCAATCATTGTCATCAATCTGAAATTTCGATTCCTCATTCGAAACACATTCATCTCGTTTAGCGACCAATTCAGCGTCGACCTTCTGAGATTCAAATATTTGATGAATCAATGACGGTTTGGCCTCTAATTCAACTACTAGCACCTCATCGGGTGAAACGGATAGGTGAGCATCCATCGCTCTCAAAGCAAACAGTGCTTTACGACTTAAAGCATCAACCACCACGTTGGCCTTTCCCTGGTGATAATCAATGACAAGTTCATAATCTTTCAACAACTCAAGCCAACGTCTTTGTCGCAGATTTAGATCTCTTCGAGTCATCAAATATTTAAGACTTTTGTGGTCCGAATAAATATGACACCTTTCTCCAAACAAGTAATGTCGCCATATTTTCAAGGCGAACACTATGGCTGCTAGTTCAAGGTCATGGGTCGATAGTTTCTCTCATGTGGCTTTAGTTGTCTCGACGCGTAAGCCACAACTCGACCTTTTGCATCAACACACAACCTAACCTAAGCAAGGATGCATCACCAGTATATGACAAACTCTTTCTGGGACTCAACTGTACTAGTCTTGGGGCCTCGGTTAAGCATGTGTTTTTAGTCGATCGAAACTTTCTTGACAGCATTCCGACCACTCGAACTTAACATCTTTTTGGAGTAGTTTCGTCATCGGTGCAGCTATCATCGAAAAGCCCTTTACAAACCGTCGATAGTATCCGGCAAGCCCCAAAAAGCTCCTAACTTCGGTAATATTCCTTGGTGGTTTCCAATCAACTATGGCTGAAATTTGGTTCGGGTCCACTCTGACACCCGATGCGGACACCACGTGCCCCAAAAAGCTAACCTCTCTCAACCAAAATTCACATTTACTGAACTTTACGTATAACTGCTTATCTCCTAAGATTTGCAACACTAGCCTCAAGTGTTCAGCATGTTTAGTTTCATCTCTCGAATAGACCAAAATGTCATCGATAAATACAACTACGAACCGATCCAAGTATGGCCTGAAAATTCTATTAATTACATCCATAAATACCGCAGGGGCATTAGTGAGCCCAAACAGCATCACTAAGAATTCGTAGTGACCGTACCTCGTTCTAAAAGCAGTTTTGGGTATGTCCGATTCTCGGACCCTCAACTGATAGTACCCCGACCTCAAATCTATCTTTGAAAACACTGAGGCTCCCTTTAATTGATCAAACAAATCGTCAATTCGTGGCAACGAATATTTGTTCTTTATCGTCACTTTATTCAACTGACGATAGTCGATGCACAATCTCATAGTTCCATCCTTCTTCTTCACAAACAATACTGGTGCGCCCCATGGAGAAAAACTCGGTCGTGTGAAACCTCTATCCATTAATTCTTGCAATTGAACCTTCAATTCCTTTAATTCCGTTAATGCCATATGATACGGGGCTATTGAGATCAGCGTAGTACCAGGTACAACTTCGATGCCAAATTCCACTTCTCGAACCGGTGGCAATCCCGGTAACTCCTCAGGAAAAACATCTGAATACTCACAGACCACTGGTACCGATTCAAGTTTCCTTTCCGTCTCTTTGCTATCAAACACATACGCAAGGTATGTTTCACACCCCTTTTTCACATGTTTCTGAGCGGTCATTGAAGATATTATCACTGACGCTCCCTTTAAATAGGTAGACTCAACTCGGACTATCTCATTATTTGCACTCCTCAAATCAATGGTTTTCTTTTTGCAGTTCACCATTGCCTCATGTACGGTCAGCCAATCCATACCAAGAATGACATCAAATTCGTCAAATGGTAGAAGCATCAGATCAGCCGGAAAACAGGATTCTCGAATTATTAGGGGGCATCTCTTGCACACTTTATCAATGAGTACGTATCGACCCAAAGGGTTTGACACTCGAATTACGAACTCAGTAGACTCAACAGGTAGAGTCTTACTGGATGCTAAGGTTTCATATACGTATGAATGAGTAGAGCCAGGGTCAATCAATTCAATCACACTAGTATCAAAGAGAGTGAAAGTACCGGTGATAACGTCGGGGAGGATGCCTCCTCTCGCTGGCAGATGGCATATGCTCTAGCAGAGCACGAGTCTCGGATCGAACCACCGTATCGAGGCCCTCTCTCGATTACCACCCCTACCTCCCGAAATTCTCGGGGTCTACCTCTAGCCGTCGTTCCACTAGGTCTTGCACCTTGCATCTTATTTTTCTCATCTGGCTCCGTGCAATTTCTAATGAAGTAGTCCTTCGAACCACATCCGTAACAGGCCTGTTAGCAGACTTACCCTAACATTCACCCATGTGTCGTCTTCCACATTGGGGGCATTCGGGCTTTTCTTGACGATTATTGCCCACACTAGCAACCGAAGTAGCTCGTAAGTCCATCGATGGTCGTGCTCTAATGGAAACTCCCGCAGTCATCCTTGACTTATTTGTGTCCTCCCTGAACTTCATTACAGCCGAAAATGGAGCTTTACCCGTCGATCTCTTACGACAGTCTTTAGCTTCAAATTCAGCCTTCTTCTTCTCCTTTCCAAGTTCTTCCGCCTTACAGGCTCGTTCAACTAGTGTTACAAATTCCTTTATCTCCAAAATACCCACCAGCAGCTTTAAATCTTCATTCAATCCTTCTTCAAATCTTTTGCACATAGCAACCTCATCACCACACACTCCGAGCATACCGACTAAGTCTTACGAACTCATGTTCAGATTCGATACTATCATACGTCCTTGCTTGAGTTCCAAGAATTCCTTGCGCTTTTGATCGATGAACCGTTGACTAATATATTTCTTTCGAAACTCTGATTGAAAGAAATCCCAAGTAACTTGTTCCTTTGGGACTATGGAAATCAAGGTCCTCCACCAATAATAGGCTGAGTCTCGCAACAAGGATATAGCACACTTAAGACATTCTTGGTGTGCATGACATTCATCAAACACCGAATGGTATTATCAAGCCGAACTCGGCCCTTTCGGCATCGTCAAGAACTATGGCCTTGAACTCCTCAGCCCGCGCTTCCTAATCAAGTGCACGGTGGTTTACTCAACCTCACACAGGATCAAGAATCGATGGCATTACGGGCTCTTGGGGTGGGGTATTTAAATTCGGGAATGGTTGGACAGCCGGATTGGTTCGGGCATATTGCGCGACCCACTCATTCATCATGGTGAAGAAGGCTTGTTTCGCCCCTTCACCTTGATTATCCGCAGATGACTGAGGCTCAACAGCGGTGTCCCTTGCGCAGAGCAGCCGCTACACTTTCAACGTCATCCGCTAAGGGTCTCTCTACCGGGTTCCATTTGCTAACCAAAACAAAATTTCAACCGTCCGAAGTCATCACATTATTAAGCACTAACAATTTGGCATGTATAGCTAAACTCACACGCGCTATGGTAGTCCTAGAACTGAGTAAACCATAGCTCTGATACCAATAAAATGTAACACCCGCACCCGATATCGGACACGGGGTTCATGACCGACCATTTAAATGTTTCAGACCCGATATCGTGACGGTCGGACACGAGGGGTTCACAGACTAAATTCACTTGTCACAGACCATTTTAACGTTCCAGCTGGCTGACTGCGTCCTGTTACCTTAAAAATCATATCTCGAGTTCCAGAACTCGAAAACCAGTTCCAAAATTTTCCCGAATTTAGATTCATATATCCATCCATGGATTTATTTCTAGAATTTTTTGTCAAGCAAATTAGTACAGTTTATTAGTTAAAGTCACCCCTGTTTTAGGGTCTGACTACACTGACCTTTGCGCATTATGTCTTGGATATCTTTCTGCACAGGGCTCCAACCCTTATTCTGTTTGTTTCTAAAGAAACTAGACTCACAAAGAAATCTGTATATATAGAGCATGAATTCTAATTCTCTCTGGTTAATTTATAGTGAATTTTCAAAGTCGGAACAGGGGATCCAGAAACCGTTCTGGCCCTGTTTCGCGAAAACCTGAATATCTCTTAAAATCCGACTCATATGACCGTTTCGTTTCTTCCATATGAAAGTAGATTCATCAGGGTTAAATTTCATAATTTATTCACTATTTAATTCTACTTTTACTATTTTTAGTGATTTTTCAATCTCACATCACTGCTGCTGTCAGCATCTGTTACTAAGGCAAACAATGCCTATTTCATAATTCCTCCATGACCCAACTAATCATCCATCATTCATATCACAAATTATGACCACCTTATCAAAATTAAGATTTTAAGACTCATGAATAAGTGTTTTGGAACCAAATCCAACCAACCATATGGGCCATTTTCGCATGGCTAAAGTTTACAACCCAAATTTCAACAAAACAAAATAGCCTATACATGCCAAATGTTCTCCTAGATCGACTAAGAAGACAATACCAAAGATTGCTTGCGGTGTGATGACTTTGATGACGGTTCCGAGCACACAAAAGAGACGAGTCCAAGAGACCTAAAATGGGTGACAAGAAAACACCGAGTGAGTATATAACTCGATGAAGTGATAAGCATTTCACAACCATCCTTTAACCAAATTATCACTAAACGAAACAATGAAAACGAGGCTAAGTACTCCATCCATACCGCTATACCATGGATTCCTTAGGCCTATCAGTTCGATCTCATACCAAGTCATACATTCACATTTCATATTCTATTTAATAGGATAATTGAGGCATTTCCATACATCATCTCATTTCCACAACAATCATGCAATCAAATGAACTTTCATCTATTCCACGATACCTTATTTACGGGAATGCAATTTAAATTATCACATAGATTTAAAACTTACCAACTCAACCCCGAGCATGAACATAGCGCCTATTCGCCGTGAGCTCAAGGTACTTACCCTTTCCGCTATCCATGATCAACTCGATAAGGTCACACCCTCCATATGAGTAACCGATCGAACATATATATATATTAAATTCACACACGTAGTGCTTAATAATCGATCACGCACACTTAGTGCCATGTGATTTAAGCTCGCACACATAGTGCCGTATAATTTAAATTCGCACACTTAGTGCCATACTTTTCAAGCTTGCACACTTAGTGCCATACTTTTCAAGCTTGCACACTTAGTGCCAATCTTGTCACCATGCCCATTTATTGCCCGCACACTTAGTGCCGAGACCAAACGCTCTACGCATTTTACTACCTTTATACATTCAACAATGTCATAATTCCATACACATACATTTTCATTTATATATCATCTCATTAAACACAATTGCATAGATATTATGATCATTTAAATCAATACCAAATATATGCTTAATGACTTACCTCGGATGTTGTCGAATGTCTTCAACGGCTATTCAATTACTTTTTCTTTCCCCTTGTCCAACTTCGATCCTCTAAGCTCTTGGGCTAATTCAAACAAATTTATCTTATTAAAGTCCCATCATGCTAGCTTATGGCTGAATACCCATATCAAATAAGCAATTTACCTTAACTCGTAACCCACATAGCCAAGTTACACATATAACCCTTATGACCGAATATGAATATCACCAAAATCTCTATGACTTAACCTTCAGCCTTCATAGCCGAATATATATATAGCTTATCAAATAGACATTTATTCACTTTCCCTTAACACATATTAATCAATTAGTCCATGCATTATCCCTTGACACACTCGGTCATTAAAGCAATAACCTATTAACCTCCAAGCATACTATACTAAAATTTCTTCTAAGGCCGAATTCATGTACCATCCTTAATACTCATACAATTATTTTATTTTAAATAATTTACACACATCATTTACCCAACATCAATTAACTAGACACTTTAAGAATTTCTTCTTTGACTATACACACATTCGGCAACTATCCATACACACACAAGCCGATTTTTCCCTATCACCCAAACCATCTACATGAACACTTAACTAACTCAAACTTCACCCATCCACAAATATTCATTACAACACAAAGACAACAATCATTTTCCTCAATTTCTTCCATGGCCGATTACCCAATATTACCACACAACCAAGATTTTGACATGGCTAAGTAGGAAATTTTAGTAGCTAGCTTAAAGTATGCTAACCTTTCAAGAACCAACATGAACTCACTTACCTTAATTCAAGCTCAAGGGTAACCAAACCTTCTCTTGCTTTCTTCTTCAATTTGGCCAAGCATGTTCAAAGATGAACACTTTTTTTTTGTTTTTCTATGTTCACTTCACGGCAAAATGGGGGGGGGGGAGACATCCACACACTTTTTTTTTGCTATCATCATTTTCCTTTTTTTTTTCATTTCTTTATTTTCCTTCCATAATGCACTAGGCCAACATGTCTAGGACATGTTTTCTTTGCCCATCATCATGTCATGGCCGGCCACTAACCTTAGGAAATGGGTTATTTGACATGCAACTCCACCTTTGTGTTAACATGCACTAATAAGCCATTTAAAATTAGCCTATCATATTTCACCATGTTTCACATTGATCCCTATTTAATAATTTCTCATAAAATTGGTAAAAATTAGAGAATGAAACTTCCACATATGCATGCACACACATAGTAAGCATAGAATATAACAATTAATTATTTTTATGACTCAGTTTAGTGGTCCCAAAATCGCTTTCCGACTAGGGTCACTTTAGGGATGTCACACTCATACTAAGTTGGAATCCATAGACTCCATCTTGGCTCTCAAATCTATTTCGTAGAGCTTGGAATCAGTACTTTGCATTGCTTCATCATATGTGAGTGGTTCATCATCTTCCTGTTTGACAAACTTAGTGTTTAAAACACTTCCACCAGATTGGAAGAGCTCAAGTCTGTGAGAGACCCTCCCACAATGACAAATCACCTTATACCACTAATAATTTATAGGTGTACTATTAGGATTTGGTTCTATTACTGTTTCTACACAACTTTGCATATTTCTCAAAAGTTGTTCAAGTACTTTTTTACTTCGAGGTTTGAAATCATTCATGTAACTTTCCTCAAGGAAAGTAGCATGAGTTGACACTATCACTATTTACTCTTTCGGGTTATAAAACAAACCACCCTTTGTTCCTTTTGGATATTCAAAAAACTTTCAAATTCTATCTGTAAATCCAACTTCTTCACATCTTTATCTAATACATAGGTTGAGCATCCCCAAATCCTTAAATGATTTAGATTTGGCTTCCTTCCATGCCACAATTTGTAAGGAGTTTTAGATGTTGCCTTAATTGGTACATTTTTTAGAATATAACAAGTTGTTTGTAATGCATATCCGCAAAAAGAGATTGGCAGTTTTGAATACCTTAACATCGAACAAACCATGTGTAACAAAGTTTGATTTCTTCTCTCTGTCATGCCATTCTTGTAACACCTTATACTTGACCCGTTCGCCGGGTCTGGGTACCAGATGCTATATAAACCTGAGGGACTTAACGAAATTTTGGTTTCCAATTTAATTACACACTTATACGAATCAAATTTTAAGGTTCTAGTTGTCAATACAACTTGTACAAAACTAGTGATAAAATCTTAAAACTTTGATTCCAACAAATATTTCCAATTTCTCGATAACATATATAATCAACTTACACCCTGAGGTGAGGCCTCCATGGTTGCCCATATATATACATGAATTGCTATTGTGCACTACTTAATTTTGGCTGAGTCTAGCTTGGTCCCTCTTGATTTGTCCAGGTCACTATCTAACCTATATTCAAGCTGCAATTTTATAATTTTGAGAGAACTTAGTGAGAACTATGCATATAAGTGTATAAGATCCCATAAACTTTTAAAAATCTAATTGGCCAGGCCCATGCCTTAGGCGTTCTAAGCTAATCATTGACGAGCTTAGATCCCTTATTTGGCTATAGTCATGATTTCTCATTGGGGTCTCACCCCATTTATTGTTGACCGACCTAATTCTCGTATTCGATTATCTTGACTAACGATATTCAACGATACCTAAATCATTATTGTAACATGGGTCCTTACCAGAATACAATAACTTTTCTTTTTGGAAATGATACTGACAATGTGACCCCCATAACACCCACCATTTACATCCATTCCTTAAAATACTTCATCACATCTGTGGATCCTACCATAGGTAGACCAACAAGATCTCCATCATTTTCCCCTGGTTCTAACGAACTTATGTTATCCACTATTCTTAGTCGGACTTACTGACCATTCAACCTTGAACAGTAATTTCCTCCCACGAAGACTCTTATCGGCATACCTAGCCTTCTGGCTGACTCAGTGTCTACTTGAAATTTATGACTATATTTTGGTATAGCCTATTTTGTGTTAGCTTAAACCAATAGGATCCATAGCTCCCTTGGAGGATGACCGCTCTAAAATAAATATAACACTAAAATATTAGAACTAAGAATGGTGGTATCCATAAGTGCATGGGTCAAACTGTAATATAGATTGTACAATGAATACTTGGAAGTATTTCGAGGATCTTGTACAATAAATACTTAGAAGTATTTCGAGGATCGTACCCAAGGGAGGATGCAATAAATAACCAAAATACTTTTTGCAATAATAAGTCTAAGAAGTAATAATTAATTCCTATATTACAAGGAATCATAAAATAGATTTAGAAGAATATAAATAAATAAATAACATAAAGAAAGAAAGAAAAATAAACAAATGAATTAAACTGATAAACCAATCAAGAAGACAAATTTGCTTAGGGTTTGTAACTAATCTCAGATTAGGGGTCTAGAGTGGATTAGTCATCGATTAAGTAATTATTACCTCTTGAATCTTGTAACACCCCAAACCCGGCCTAGAAGTTAGGCCCGAATCTAGTGTGTCACATTGAAGTGTTTCTCCAAACCATGTTCTTATTGAAAACCCTTCTTACTATTTAAAACCTCTGGCTACTTTAAAACTTGTGAAACGTTAATTCCCTTAAAACCTTACTTGCTGCAGAAGCTTAATTTTAAACAGTTGTGGAAACGTGATATTTTGAAAACCAATTGTTGTTTTGGAAAACCGCGTCCTACTTCTAACAAATATTAAGCATACTAAATAAATTTCCCAAATAAAAAGTTAAAAAAATAAAGAGGCCTTAATACAACCCAAACCAAAAACCAAAGTGCTTAACTAAATAAGAAAAATAGAAAAACATGTGCAGTTGTGTGGTTGTATCTGAGTCCGTCTGCGACACCGATCCACCTAACACTGAGGGTTACCTGCACAGTTAATAAACGAGGTGAGTTTATGAGAACTCAGTGTGTAATCCCTTTCTAAACTAAAACAGTCAGTAAACAGAAAAAATTCAGAATCAGTTTGGGCCGGAGCCTATTAAAATAACAGTGCATACAGTAACGGTCTGGGCCTGAGCCCTATTCAATAATAGTACAGTCTAGGCTTAAGCCTTACGTAGAATCACTTGGGTCTCAGCCCTTGTCAGAATCAAACCATATGCATAATGCAAAAATGTATGCTAACCCATCCCATCTAACCCTGCACTTGCCTCCGTCCAACCTTGAACTACTTAAGAGGAATAAATCACTCGCGCCATCCCTACACTTACAATGTTAGCACCGGTTGCGGCACTAAGTCAACAGAACAGCTCAAGGCCGTAAACAGGACATCACATAGCTGTAAACAGGACAACACGTAGCCGTAAACATCACAGCAATGCTGCCAGATAACAAGACGGCTGTAAGCTGTAAGCAGAATGGCACAATGGTACAAAGCCATCAATAACTGCATTATGTTAGGCACATAGCCATCAACTAGAGTAACATAACTGGCACACAGCCTTAGGTAAATGTGATCGACACAGAGTCATCAATAATCATATATTGGCACATAGCCTTAGGCAAATACGTTTGGCACACAACCATAATCAGGTTGGCACAGAGCCGTATGTAGGTTGGCGCAAAGCCATAATCAGAATAATTGACTTTAAGTCGTCAGTAGCTGTATCATGTTAAGTACATAGCCATCAGCGATGGTAATATAGTCGGCACACAGCCTCGGGTAAATATGATCGACACAAAGTCGTCAGTAATCATATATTGGGCTTAAAAGCCACCGGTGGATCCACGATCGTCAAGCAGCCATACGATCCTTAATCGGTGGATCCACAGTCGTTAACCAACAATGCGATCCTCAATCGGTGGATCCATGGTCGTCAAGCAACCATACAATCCTCAATCGGTGGATCCACAGTCGTCAAGCAACCATGTGATCCTCAATTTCTTCCTCCGTTTCATAATCCCCACCCATGTGCAACATAATATTATATGAATGCAACAAATATACACACGACATACAAAATCATACAAATCACAGTCACAACAGTCCAATCACAGTCATACATTCTCAGTCAAAACATAGTCAAATCAATCAAATTGTATTATCAGTGAGTCATATACCCTAGTGGGCAGAACGGGCTTTTTACCTATTAGGGGTATTTTAGTCATTTCACCCTACAAGGGTGTTTTGGTAAATCTACAAACCAAGGTTATTTTGATAATTTTGCAAACCAATGGTATTTCTGTAATTTTGTAAATCAAGGGTATTTCTATAATTTTCCAAATCAAGGGTATTTCAGTAATTTTCTAAATCAGGGGTGTTTTGGTAATTTTACAGATTGAGGGTATTTTGGTAATTTTAGAAGGACCCAATGACCATAGATCGAGCCTATCCAATTTTTACAGTGTGATGGTTGGCCGTTCACAGACTAGCTGTACCTACCGTTTCTTTTTTGGGGTCAATATCAGCAATGCAGTTCATCCAACGATAAACCTAGTTCGAATTAATTATAGAGCTATGACACAATCAAACCCGAATGAACAAAATGTTGAATTAAATCGTACCAGTCTCTACTGGGGGTTATTACTCATTTTTGTACTTGCTATTTTATTTTCCAATTATTTCTTCAATTAAGATAAAAAATAGTAGTAGAATACTAAATAATAGTAGGAATTCTCTTATCCCATTCGGAAGGATTGTATCTCATAATTATCTATGACTGTTTATGTCTTTAGCATGACCACTTGATGAAATGTGGAAGGAAGCGAGATAAATGGCTGATACTGCTGGAAAGATTCCTCTTTGGATAATAGGTACGGTAACTGGTATTCCTGTGATCGGTTTAATAGGTATTTTCATTTATGGTTCATATTCTGGATTGGGTTCGTCCCTATAATATAGAATAATGGATAATGGGACAAACTAAGTTATAGGCATAAAAGTGTAAGAACTCAATGGGGCCCGCCTCCTCTTTCTTTGTTTGATTCGCGAGGAAGGGTCCAGTTGAATTCTTAATGATCATGATCATAATATTTTGGTCGTATAAATGAAAACAAATGGATCACCTTTTCCGATGATTTTTTTGAAAAATGAACTCAATTTCAACTAATCGATTCAATCAGGGATATTTTGGTAATTTTACAAAGCAGGGGTATTTTGATAATTTTGCTAATCGAGGGTATTTTGGTAATTTTGTAAACCAAGGGTATTCAGTAATTCTACCTTACAGGGGCATTTCAATAATTCTATCCTATAGGGGTATTTCAGTAATACTAGCCTACAGATATGAGATTCACATAGTCCAATCCAATATTTACTACAAAATTATACAATTTATCTACTTGGGCCCATGGGCCCCATTGGGCCCACATGGTCCAAAGCAACCTAAGCCTACGAGAGCACTCATGATGGCCTCAGCCATCACGTCAAAGCTCCCACACGTGGACTGGCACACTCGTGTGGCTGCCATCGCCATGTGACCGGCATTTCGGCATTGCGGGACTTGCTGTTCTACAGCTAGAGAAGTGCGAAATACACACCTGTTTACGAGAAAGCGCCGAAGTCCACGTTCACTAACCTTGGCACATCCTGCATTGAGTCTTAATCACTTTTTCCCTCACCAACTCATCTTCTTCGCTCTATTTAAAGCCATCTTCTCCCCAATTCCATGTTAGCTTCCCGATGTGGGATTACTTTCAACCATTAGGAAAATTCCTTATTTTTTTATGACCACTTCAACCACAGAGTTCCAGTCCAACTCCACCTCCTACACAGCTCAAATAGAAAAATAAATACCCTATTGCGCATCCTAAAACTTTAACCTTAGACCTCATAGTTATACAACACACCATCTTGCCACTGCACCACAGGCTCTTTCTGTGTCATATTTTATCCTCAATTAATTATAAGGCATATGTGCTAATGTCCATATTCCTTTAAAAGGAAAACCAAAATAAATTGCAAGAGCCAAGACTTGAACCTAGGCTCCCTTGCAACCTTAATGACGCCACAATCACTAGACCACATGCTTCTTTGTATCATTTATTTACCACAATAATTTAAAAGGCCTTCATCCAAGCACCCAGGGTTTTTTTCACTTAAAACCAAAATTTTTGCTAAAGCCCAAGTTTGAACCCAAGATTTCTCCAACACTTCTCAGGGTCATAAACCACCAAAGCAGACATTTAATTGTCATTTCCTTGCACAATTAAATGCTTATATACAACCTCTTTACGGACCCACACTCAAGGCCCAATACTTCTAGGCCTAAATTCGGGGCATTACAAATCTAATAAACTTAATCGATTAGTTGATATTCGCTTATCTTCCAACTTCACTTTTTCAACCATAATATATTACGATTTACTCGGTTCGACTTGTCTCCTGACCTCATATAGCCTATGATAACTTATTAGGGTTGTCAAGCCTAACAGTTTAAAAACACATAATTTATACAAACTAATACATCTTAAGAAATCCCAAATACTCCACTAATCACATCCTCAGCCACTATTTAATCTCCCTTAAGGGATTTAGCCACTCATGTTATTCATAATTTCAACTTCAATTGAATAGACAATGTGAGAAAAATGATCGATTTAGAGAAGAAAAGAGCTATGAATAATTGTGAATTGAGTATCGAATGGGGAACAGAGAAGCAATTCTCTCGATTGGAAAACCAAAATAAAACAAATGAAAATGAAAATATAAATTAAATACATTAATTAAATAAGGAAATCCTTGAATCAAAACTGATTCAAAGAGAAGAATAAGAAAGTATTTAAAAAGCAGAAAAGAAAATAAACTAAAACTAGTCTAAACTACAAGGGTTTTTAAAGGCGTCTAGGATGACTTGATTACATTCAAACCCTAACGTCTTATTTATAGAGGTGTTGGAAGCCCAAATTAGGTCTTCAGCATGTCCTAGGTCTTCATATAAATTTGATTGCACAGACAAATATAACCCTGAAATACTTGGGCAGCACGTTGGCCTAACCCCGAAATACTTGGGCAGCACGTTGGCCTTGTGTTATTCCACACCCCTTGTAACACCCCTTTCCCGTACTCGAGGCTGGGATAAGGTACGAGGCATTATCGGACAAACATACAAACATTAAACTAAAACACGGGCCATAAAATTTCATTCATATTTCAAAACATTCATTCACTTCCACATAGTCCCTTATTTGAGTCTACGAAGCCCAAAACTTACTTTAGAAAGGGTTCGAGACTAAACCGAGAACTTACGAAAATCTTGGAAATTTCATGCTTTAAGTCTCCACACGCCCGTGTCCCAAAGTTGTGTTCTATATACGGCTGAGACACATGGTCGTGTCTCTGTCTGTGTGGAATATACCTAGGCTATTTTCCAAGCTTTGGTCAACCTTAATCTCTTACACACTTATACAAAATCAAAAGCATATAACATGGTATTCATTTAATGATTAAATATTCTCAATTAGACCACAAACATAGCATTTGTATGTCATCATACATGTGTCTCTTCTACTCATTTTACCTTGTTTATTATAGTACCACTTATACATTTATACCAAGATTATCATCTTACCAAATATTTTCAGCTTAATCATCAAGCATTCATATTTAAAAATAGATCATATCTTTATAAAATACCACAATTCAGATGTGCAAAATAACATGTTTGCCTGAAACATTTCAATTCAACTCTATACCCAACAAGCATTACATTGAGACTAGTCATATATATATACATGTCATGATACATATCATTCTCTTTATGCTTTCTTATAAACACATATCATTTATTTCATTATATCAATATTTCATATACCATAGTTTCCATGTATTCCACATATATTTATTTTCCTCCTCCTCCTCTCCATTCCACATCCTTAATGTATATAGCATTCTTGTAAGTACGATTTCACAATTTACTAATAAATGCTCACATCAAACTGTCCACACAAGTCATAGTCACTTACTTATTTATAATTCGAGCTACAGAGCTCCAAATTAAGATCCGTAAATTTTTCCTGAAACTAGACTCACATATCTTTCTACCATAAAATTTTCTTAATTTTTGGTTTAGCCAATTAGTACATTTTATTCATTAAATTTTCCCCTATTTCACTTTCTGATAGTTCTGACCTCTCTTTACTAAAAATTAATTATCTTACAGTACAGAACTCGGATATGTTCTTATTGATTTATCTTGAAAATAAACTCATTAGGGATTTTAAAAATATAAGTTTAAACCTCTAATCATTTTTATCCAATTTTTTGTGATTTTCCAAAGTCAGAATAGGGGATCACGTAATCATTCTGAACCAGTCTCACAAAAACATAAATATCTCAAAATATAGAAATCATTTTCTTTCTCAGTTTCTTTTATATTAAAATAGACTCATTAAGATTTAATTTGATATCTCATTCAGTCTCTGATTCAATTTTTACTATTTTTGGTGATTTTTAAAAATAACATCACTGCTACTGTCCAAAACAGTTTTATTGCTAATTCACTCTTTCACACTTTCTTTGTATTAACCTCATTTTAACATACATATCACAAATCATTTTCACCACATTTCATACATCACAAGTATAGGCCCATGATCACAATGCCACCATAAAATCATCCTCATGTATAACTTACTTGTTTATAACCTTACCACATCCTGGTCACTTAATGAACACATCATTCACATAACCAAGTTCCTGCACTTATTCATCACAAAACTCACAAAGCAATACATAGAGAGTCTCCCGTTGAACACTTCGGATCAATCCTCGATACTTGGTGGTTTCAGCACATAGCTCCACCCATCATATAGTTTGGCTCTCTTGTACACATGGTGAACACTCAGTACCACCCATGTGACCTAGCCAATTTATCTCGTAGCTCTCTTGTCTACATGGTTTCCTTCACCTGGAACCACACATGCGACCTAGCTACATATATCCCGTAGCTCTCTTGTCTACATGGTGTACACATAGTATCACCCATGCGACCTAGCTACATCATAATGTTTTGTAGCTCTCTTGTACACATGATGTGCACTCAGCACCATACATGTGACCTAGCTACATACTATATGTATCATCCAATCATTCCGAAGGTTCAACCGGGATTTCTCTCTCTTTTCCAACAATTTCACCAATCAAGTAATTATCCACAAACATATTTCCAATATTATTATAAAATATCATAATACAAGTAATATTGATGTATTACTTACATATAAACTTACATCTCATTTAATATCAAGGCAATAACATTAAATTACACATTGCCTTATTAAAATCATATGAACTTACAATTTCCCATAATATCCATAATCATAGAAATCACATTTATGTATGATAATTCAATGCACTTCATGTACCATAGAAATATTTTTAAATCAATTCATAAACTTGGCACCATAATCATTTAATTTAACATAATTCAATTAATTCACTAAATTTAACTTTCAAATATAAATTACAAAGATTATCATTTGTATTATTATCATACCAACTTACATACTTTCAACACCTCGAAATCATAATAAATATATCAATTTTACATTGAAACATGCATAAATTAATGCTTATTATACATATGAACTTACCTCGATACTAAAACGGTCATTTTATCAACTTTCCCAATTTTCGATTTTTCTCTCATTCTAGGTTCAAATCTCATTTTCCGGGATCTAAAACATCCTATTTTACTTATGTAATTAATGTACTATTCAAAACAGTCATTAACTCAAACTTTGAAAAAATTACAATTTTGCCCCTAAACTTTTGCATATTTACACTTTTACCCTTAGGCTTGGGAATTAAAATTAATTCCTTATTCTTATTTTTTATGACATGCTGATCACTTTTCCCTTCTATGGAAGCATCAAATTCTCACTCTAACATATACTTATGACTATTAGGTATTTTTACCAATTAAGCCCTTTTACTCGTTTTCACTCAAAACCGAGTAGCACAATTTGTCTAACATAATTTAAAACCTCATATTCTATCATAAAACATCAAAATAAACACATTTAACCTATGGGTATTTTTCCAAATATGAACCCTAGCTTAAATTATTGCTAGAATAAGCTTAATCAAATTACCGGAATTCCAAAAACATAAAGAACTTGAAAAACGGGGCTAGAATAGACTTACTATTGAGCTTGGAAAGCTTGAAAACCCTAGACATGGCTTCCCCCATGCTAATTTCTGCCTCCATGAAAAAGACGAGTCAATTTTGGCTTTATTTTCCCTTTTTATTTCTTTTAATTACCAAATGACCAAAATGCCCTTCCTTACTAAACTTTCAAAAATTCCATCCATGTCCAATTTTTTTCCATCACTTATAAATTTGTCAAATTGCTATTTAATACATCCTAATTAATATTTCAAAGCAATTTCATACTAGAAACTTCTAGAATACAAGTTTTGCAACTTATTCAATTTAGTCCCTAACTTCAAATTAAGCACTTTATGCATAGAATTTCTTCACGAAATTTTCACACAATCATAAAATTATATCATAGACCTCAAAATAATCATAAAATAATTATTTCTATCTTAGATTTTGTGGTCCCGAAATCTCTGTTCCAATTAGACCCAATTTTGGGCTATTACACCTCTTGCGTGCTGCGACATGACACCCAAATATTTCCTTGTGTCATTCCTTTAGTGGTTGCACATCCCGAGAAGCTTGTGCATCAATCAACCTTTTCTTCCACATCAATTGGGCCTTTGTATCTCCATTCTACACACTCAGTTAAACCAATTAGCACAAACTAACGTCCGTGTCGTCCTATTGGGTCATAACACCTACAAAATGTGTTAAAAACACTTATTTTTATTAACTTTCTATCCGAATGTGTAAATACTAAAAATGTAGATTAAAATCCTTGCTTAGAAAATGAACTCCTTAAGTACATAATTGAACCGAATTAACTACTATATTTGGATCTTTGATTATCCTCAGGCAAACTACCCCCCCCAAAAAAAACAAAACTAACTAAAATTGAAAACAATAAATAAACATGCAAATTAAATATACTTGAGTCAGCTTAGTGCACAAGATAGGGTCAAAGCATCAATATTAGGGAGATTTTCCTAAATGTATATACGAATATAGTACATATTTCTGCATAGTCAATTAAAAAATTTTCTTCTACTCGGTTTATTTTTATCCATGTTATGAATTCTAATGCAGTAATATTTCCTCGATAACCCTTATGACAATTTTTTTTTTAAATTTTTATGTGCCAATATAATCGAGATTCTTCTTCGTCACTCTTTACAAGGGTTAAGCTAGTCATACTGCATCGTTTCAAAAATCATGGATTTTACTAATTAATTTTTTAATCCGAACATCCTATATTTCTACAAATATAATTAACTATTCAAATCTACTTTTTTCACTTGGTATATTTAATCTTTTTTTTCTATTTAAAGTGTAATAAACTAAACCAATTAGTATAAATATAAACAACATAAATTATTCATTTTCAGCCTAAATTTACAATTTAAACAAACAACCTAGGTATATACTCCTAACCAATCACTTGTATTTCTACAAGCTTAAACACAAACACGCGATTAAAAAGAAAATTTAAAATTTAAAAATAAAAACTAAAAACTAAAAGCAAGGAAATAAAAATAACTGAAAAGAAAGTCACCCCCACAATTTATTCGACACATTGTCCCTAATGTGCAACTAAAATATTAAGGAAATCGATTGCTCGATAGGCGTGATAAGTGCATCACAATTTGTGAGACTACTCCTCTTTTTAGTTTTGACCTGCAATGTTAGTGCTGTAAAAAATTATGGGGTTCCTACAAAGAAAACTTGAAAGCGTACAAACATATATAAAAAATACTAAATCCTAAATAATTAAAACTATTGCAAAATTTAAAAATTATCCCAAATAAAAATATAGTAAAAAATCCAAATATATATAAGAATGTTCAAACTCAGTCAAACTCAGACTCTGTGTAACAATCTGGTTTAGACCCTAGTCAGAATAGTAGTTTTGGGAAAAAAAATTCGAGTCAAATAAATATTTTAATATTATTTTCTGTGCTTATAATATGTGTATTGACATGTGTGAAAGTTTCGTCTGAAAATTTGATCATTTGATTGCTTAATTTTTGAAAAGGGCCTAATCGCATAAAGTGTAAAGGTGGCCTACTGTTTGAATAATTCCTTAATTGATTTGTCTTCTTAAATGTGAGGTCCTTATGATGCAAATAGACCATGGTTATAATTAAATGACATTGATGGACATTAGTTAATGGAATTTTAAATGATAATAATAAGGTTATTATGGTAAACTAATTAATAATGTTAATAAGAATAAAAAAAAATGAAAATAAGGCCATTAACACTTTGTTTAGCCAAAAATCAAAGCAAAAAGAAAGAAAATGATTCAACTAGGGTTTGGCCATTGATTTCTTTGATTAAGGTATGAGTTTTGTTTCGTTTTTGATAATTTCTACGTTTTTGTGATCGTTTCTTAGTGTTCTATCAAGCCCATGTCTCAATTTCTGATTTTTTGATGATTTTGAAATATGTCACTGATGAAATTTTGAGATTTGTGATGTTAGTTGTTGGAAAAAAAAAGGTATGTGTTGGGTTGATATATTTTATCTTTGAATTTTTGATGATTTTGAGTAATTTGGGCTAAATAGTAAAAATGAGATTTTGGGGCACTAAAATGTGAAATAAATAAAATATTTAGGGTTATATGAATTCCTTGAAAATTTAGCTAAGCTTGTATAAAAGAAAATTTGGTGAATTTTCTGATTTTATGAATTAGGGACTAAAGTGTTAAAATGTGAAAATTTGAGGGCTAATTAGTAAAATTCCCTAAATATGTGTTTTTGGATTGATTTAAATGAATGTGAGTTTGAATAAGTTAAATTTGAATTTATATAGATCAAGAACCAAAGAAAACGGAATTAAACCGGAAAAAGTCGAAAGTCATCGAGTAGTCGATTTCGTCTATTCGAATCCGTACGAGGTAAGTCTATATACAAATAAATATATTTCAAATGGTTTATTTATACTTATATGCTATTGTACAATGATGAATGGATTTATTCCTTAAATATGAGATAATCGAGAAAGTATCGACAAAGTTTTGACGTTCGAAAAGCCCCGTACGAACCATAGGAATAGTTAGGATACATATGTCATGACATAGGATCCATAGATGTTTCCGTGTAAGACCACGTCTGGGATGTTGGCATCGACTTATGATTTATGTGTAAGACCATGTCTATGACATTGGCATCGTATTTGATTTCGTGTAAGACCCTGTCTGGGACAGTGGCATCAATATTTGTTTACATCTAAGACCACGTCTGGGACGTTGGCATTGTAGGAGCTTTCCGAACTATCCGCGTATCATTATGATTCCTAACGATTGAACAGGCATTCTGAGAAACGAATGATTATATGTGATGTGTATCTGATTCAGGTACGTTCGAAATGTATACTATGTTTGAGAATAAAAGGTAAGTGTATGTACAAGTGATGATATGTATACTATGTTTGAGAATAAAAGGTAAGTATATGTACAAGTGATGATATGTGTTATAAGTATGAGAAAATGTGCTATATGTGTAAATGAATTGAGAATATGTGAAATGTATATGAAATATGTGGTATGAGATACTATTTGGCCATGGAGTATATGTAATTTGATGATGCTTTCATGTTTTGAATGGTAAGTTTATTTGTATATGGCTTACTAAGCTTTTGAGAGCTTACTCTATGTGTTTTTCAACTGTTTTATAGATATCAAAGCTACTGGGAGCTCGGGGATCATCAAAGATCATCACCACACTATCGAACTATATTATGGTACCTTTTGAAAATGTATATATTGAAGTATGGCACGTATAGGCTAGAAATGTGTGAATATGTTTGGTAATGTATATATTTAGCCATGTGATTTGACTTGGTTTTGGTTGTGTATATGAATGTGTTTTTGGTATGAATTATGTGATGTAATTATGCTAAGATGATATGTTCTTGAATGGCCAAGAGAATAGGTCATTTTGGGTAAGTTTATGGTAACTTCTTATGTAACACCCCAAATTTTAAGTGATTAAATTTGTATGTTATGTTGCATATTGGCTTGCTTGCTTTAATGGTTAAGTGTCCTGAGAAGTGTGGGAAGTCCTAGGTTCAAGCCTCGGCTTTAGTAAAAATTTTGTTCTAATTGAATAAAACCCTTGCTTCTTAAATAATTATAGGGAAATCAAGTCACAAGAAGGCTGTTGGTTCAGGGGGTAGTGGCATGTTACTGCTTCTAGGAGGTCTTGAGTTCTATCCCTGTTGCGTGTAAGGGGTGTTTATTTTGCAACTTTGCAGTGTGAGAAGTTGAGGTTGACCGAAACTCTACTATTTGAGGAGAGTTTGAATGGGCGGTTGAGGAGATAATGGAGGAGGGATTTTAGGAGGATTTTATGGAATTTGAAAGTGGGGAAGGTTGTGCCGAAATTGAACTCTGGTTCAAGAGAGTTTCGGCTAAGATGGGAGAGGTTGGAAGAGTCAAGTGTGAGAGTTGTCTAGGGGTCTTGCCGAATTAATGGCCTCTTTTGGCAAAATCGGCGTTAGCTCTCCTTTTTTGTCTTTGGTGCCAAATTTGGCTATTTTTCGGTTTGGTTTACTTGCTTGTTGTGGTCGAATAATGCTTGTTCATTCGGGTCTTTCTCTCTTTTGTGCTTTACGGTTTTATGTTCCCTTTCAGACCTTTTTCCTTTGGTTAATTGAATTATTTTCCCCTCTTTCTCATTTGGCATTCTCTTCTCTTCTTGACCGATTGCTGCTATTTCTTTTTCCCCTCTCAAACACTTTCGGTTTTGTTTCCACCTTCTTCTTCCCACAATCAGTTGTAGTCTCTAGGCCGACTACCTTGTCTCCTCTCCTCTTTTTTTCTTTTGCTTCTCTGCTTTCTTTCAATTCCGTCACTATTCAATGGTGGGTGGCCGAATACTGATTGATAAGTCTCTATTTGTCTCTGCTCTTTCAACTTTTATCCTCTTTTCCATAAATGTCGATTCTCATCTTTTTCCTCTCTTGGTCATGGTGTTCTTTCGGGTTTTAGTACTACTTGAGAAGTGAAGGAGTTCGCTAGTATTTCAGAAACGATCGGAATCTTTCTCTCGTCTCTCGTTCGAAGGTAACGTTATTTGTTAATATTCTATTGAACTGAGGCATTTTGGCTTGGGATCTTTTGGTCTTGGCCGAATGTTTCTTTCCATTATTGTGGGTTTGCAGTTTCCATGGGTTGGTAAGCATTGTTCAACCCTTTGTATAAAAAACTTGAATAATAGATTCACTTATCATGCAAATAATCATCAAAGAGTCTGTTATCAACTTTCGTCAATGATTTAAGCGAGCTAAAACCACACTCGTTCAAGCAAGGCGTTAGTAAGTAATCTTTTGATCAAGTTTCAATTAAGGTTCTTTCAACTCGTGTGTTAAGTATATAACCAAAGCTTCTATTGTAATAGTTTGGAGTGCACGTGGGCTAATTTTCTCATTTTCACAACCAGGTGTGTAATCACACTGCTATAAGTGTAGATCGACAAAAGCCAAAAACATATGACTGTTGACGCTAGCTCGCTCGTGTGGTAATTCAAACGTGTAAAACGTGGGCGTTCGATCATAAGGGCCACCATGAGCGATTTCATGGGCTTAGGCCATTTTGGGCAATGTTGGGCCGAAATGAGCCGTGTGGGCCCCACGAGGTGAACCACACGGATGTGTGGAGATTATTGGGCCAAGCTGTGTAGTCCACACGACCAAGGCCATTTTTGGGCTATATGGGCCACAAGGGCATGTGGGCCCACATGGGTCGCATTATGGGCTTTGGGTCCATTATCACTGTTTGATGGTTAAGGTTGCACGGGTCACCTGAGACGACTGTGGACCTACTGTTGGGTTGGTAAGTATACTTAGACCCCATACTGATGAAATGATTGTTATACCCCTACGAGGTAAAATGACTGATATACCCATATGATATGTATGACTGTATTCGAACATGACATTCTTGCATACGCGTACAATATTATGACATGACATATTGCATGGGGGTGGGTTTGATATATTTGGCGAAAGTGTACTGTAGTGGCAGCTCTGCTGTAATCACTGATTAGTGCCGCAACTGGTGCTATATTTTGGAGTGTAGGGATGGGTGGGTTGATTTTATTCCCAGATGGAGTGTAGAGCTAGACAAAGTGGTGTGTAGAGATGGATGGTAGGATTTCTGATTGCATTACTGATACTGTTACTATATTGGACTAAGGCCCACATTGATACTGATATTGTTATGGCTATGGCCCTAACTGATACTAGACTGTCATTGAAACGGGCTTAGGCCCAAACTGTATTTCCCCACAGTTTGACTGATTTGTTTTTGAAAAGGGATTACACATTGAGTTTTTCATAAACTCACCCTTTGGCTTTCCTGCGCAGGTAATCCTTAGGTGAGTCGGTGCTACGAGGGACTTGATGGAAGCCACACTATTACTGTTGTTGTTGTTTTAAACTTTTAATCTTTAAGCTATTTAATTTGGGTATTGTTATGTAAAAAGGCCTCTTTAAAATTTTACTTTAATTTTGGGTTTTCTTATTTTGATTTATATCTGCTAGTAGTAGGTTGCGGGTTCTTAAAAAAGATATATGTTTTCAAAGCACCACCCTACTACAACTTATTTCAAAAAGCTTTTGCAGCAAACACTATTTTTTTTTAAAAAAAAAGTAATAACAAACCCGAAATGATTAACTTTTGCTAAACCTACTTGAGTTTTTAACAACGAACAGGATACCTATAAGTTTGTAGAAGATCACTACAAAGGTTTTTGATTTAATACGATACCTTTCAAAACACGCTTCAATGTGACATTGCAAAATTGGGACATAATGTCGAGGCCGAGTTTGGGGTGTTACATTTAGTGGTATCAGAGCTAGGTTTTAAAACTCGACTGTGGATTTGAGTTTCCTTTAAAACTTGGAATTTTGAAAAAGAATTGTTTTAAATAATTTGAAATACCTAAAAATATTTTACTGAATGTGTGGCACATTGAGTCTCCAGTGCCGATTCTGTAAGTTCTCTGAAATTACTATCTGCTTAAATTGATATGTTGAGACTACTATAGGCAATAGACTGCATTGGAATACTTTAGGGTAACCTAAAACTGTAGTATGACTGCGATCTGTTAAATAAAACTCTGATAATATTTTCCATAACATATCCTGTAACAAACACTGGAACTGTAAATTGATACATAAGATTTATAATTTAGATAACATGCAAATTGATATAAGCACAAGAGGTACTCGTGGAAGTGGTACAAGAGGCCGCAGTAGAGGCCGTCGAGGTGCTCGGGCTGGGTCATTGGCATCAGGTCATATGCCTAACAATGAAGTTAGGGAGGCACCGGCTTCACCTGTGACTGAGACTGGGTCACATGATCGTGTAGTTGGGGACAATACACTGTCCCAAGCTATGTTGCAGATTTTGGAAAGGGTCGTTGGGCCTAATATTGGTACTGTGGGCCGTGGGTCAGTGACGGAATGACTCAGGTCTAATGGGGCTGAGATCTTTAGAGGTATCGTTGGAGTTGCCCTTATTGTGGCTGAATATTGGATTGAGGCTGTAGAACGGATCATAGATAACCTCGACTGCACCCCAGAGTAGAAATTAAAAGGTACAGTGTCGTTGCTACGAGATGAAGCCTATCAGTAGTGGCTTACAGTTAAAGAGGGTACTCAGCCTGACCGGTTGACTTGGGAATTTTTCAAAACTACATTCCAAGAGAAATATGTAGGCATTAGTTATGTGGATACTCGAAGGAGAGAGTTTTTGAATTTGACTCAAGGGGATAAATCAGTAGCTGAATATGAGTCTAAGTTTTTGTGACTTAGCTGCTATACGCGTGGGATGGTAGCAACAAAATATGAGTGCTGTGTTTGTTTTGAGGATGGCCTCAGAGATGATATACAAGTTCTGATAGCTCCACAGAGGGAGCGAGATTTTGCTGTGTAAGTGGAAAAGGCAAAAATCACCGAGGATGTGAAGCGCGCTAAGCGCCAGGATCGTAAGAAGGACAAGGGAAGGAACAAGAGGGTTTGGGAGCCCTCAAGTTTAGCTGTGAGGCCTAAGAAAAAGGCCAGAGTTGATGGGCCAGTCAGAGTTGGGCCTCCTGTTGCTGCTTTTGGGTCGCAATCTTATGCTGATTATGGGAGACGCCAGCAGGGTGAGTGCTGGAAATAGATAGGGGCATGTTTGAGGTGCGGATCTTTAGAGCATCGCATCAGAGATTGTCCACGGAGGCCCGATCAGATGCAAGCTACTGTTATGGGTACTATTCAGTCACCGAGAGGTGTTTAGTAGCCACCGAAAGGCCATGGTCAAGCCAAAGGTGGAAATGGTTTGGGCCATGGTCGTGGAGCACTAGGCAGAGGTGCTAGTCATACTGAGGCGAGGCAGCTAACACTGGTTTATGCTGTACGACACCGAGAAGACGGAGACGTTCCAGATGTTATTATGGGTACGTTCTTTATCCATAATGTACCTTATACTGCATTGATTAATGTTGGGTTTACGTATTCTTATATAGCCTGTATTGTTTTTGAAACTTTGGGTATAATGGTTGAGAACACTACGAGTGAGGTTACTGTGTTGAGTCTATTAGGGCAGACAGTGAGGGTGAATAAATTGTTTAAGGATATACCCTTAGAGGTTCAAGGAGTGATCTTTTTGACGGATTTGATGGAACTTTATTTTGAAGAATTTGACTTAATATTGGGCATGGATTGGCTGGTTAAGCATCAGGTGAATTTGGATTGTGCTACAAAACAGGTGGTATTGAAAACTAAAAAGGGTGATGAGGTAGTTGTGATTGGGGAACGTCAAAATTATTTATCAAATGTGATTTCTGTACATAGGGCCGAGAAATTGGTTCGTAAGGGTTGTGAGGCGTATCTAGCCTATATTTGTGCTTTTGAATCTGAGGTTTCGTCTGTTAAGGATACCAGGATGGTTAAGGATATTCCAGATGTTTTTCTCGATGACCTACCTGGGTTACCTCCAAACTGTGAAGTTGATTTTGGGATTGAGCTTTTGCTTGGTACAACTCCGGTATCCATCGCCCCTTATAGAATGGCACCGAAGGAGCTTGAGGAGGTTAAAGCTCAGATTCAAGAGTTACTAGATCAAGGGTTCATCCGCCCTAATGTGTCTCTGTGGGGAGCACCGATTTTATTTGTGAAAAAGAAGGATGGATCTATGTGAATGTGCATCAACTACCAGAAACTGAATAAATTGACTATTAAGAATAAGTACCCCCTACCAAGGATAGACGATCTATTCGACTAGTTTCGAGGAGCTTCGATTTTCTCTAAGATTGAGCTCTGATCGGGGTATCATCAATTGCTGGTCAAGGAGACTGATGTTTATAAGACATCGTTTAGGACTAGTTATGGCCATTACGAGTTCCTAGTGATGCCATTTGGACTGACGAATACACCGGCGACTTTTATGGATTTGATGAATTGAGTGTTCCAGCCCTACCTGGATCAGTTCGTAGTGGTGTTTATAGATGACATTCTGGTGTATTCAAGAACTAAAGATGAGCATGATGCACATCACTGAGTGGTTCTGCAAATTCTGAGAGAGAAACAACTGTATGCTAAATTCAGTAAATGTGAATTTTGGCTTCGAGAGGTAACTTTTCTGGGTCATGTGGTTTCTCCTGAGGGGATTAGGGTTGATCCTCAGAAATTTGAAGCTGTTCTAGATTGGAAGCAGCCTAAGCCGGTATTTGAGATTTGAAGTTTTCTGGGTCTGGTAGGAAATTATAGTTGTTTTGTAGAAGGGTTTTCGTTGATCACTGCACCTTTGACTAAGTTTTGCGTAAAGGGGTACCATTTAACTGGACTGATAAGCAGCAGGAAAGTTTTGAGAAGCTTAAGGAAGTTTTGACTGAGGCCCTTGTCTTGATTCAACCGGAGTCTGGGAAGGAATTAACTATCTACAGCGATGCATCACAAGTTGGTTTGGGATGTATGTTGATGCAATGAGGTAAGGTAGTCGCATATGCATCTCGCCAGCGTAAGACGCATGAGGCAAACTATCCGACACATGACTTGGAGTTGGCTGCGGTGGTATTTGTACTGAAAATTTGGAGGTATTACTTGTATGGTGAGAAGTGTATCATTTTCGCAGATCACAAGAGCCTCAAGTATCTTGTAACATCCCAAAATAGGGCCTAAACGAAACAGTGGTTGCAAAACCATGGATCTGAGATAGAAAAGTTTATTCTGAATAATTTTTATAATTTACCGAGTGATTAGATGCATGTGTTAGAGTATTGATGGAAAATTTTATAGATAGCATGCTTAATTTTCCTACTAGGGCTTGATTGCAAAAGTTGATAAATATGAGTTTTAAATGCTAAAGGATTAAATTGAAGAGTATAATTGAAGTAGAGGTCCTTAAATTTTAATTAGACCGTTAGGTTTTCATGGACAAAAATGGGCATACATAGATTAAAATAACTAAAGTTTTAATGAAAGGTATTTTATTCATTTGGTAATTAAAAGATTAAAAAAGGGAAAAACATGGTAAAATGTGCCCATCTTATTCATTAGGCCGAAATTTCAAGGGTTCTTCATAGCTAGGGTTTTGTCAAGCTTCCAAGCTTCATAGTAAGTGATTCCAAGCCCTGTTTTTAATGTTCGTTACGTTTTTGAAGTCTCAGTAACTTGATTTAGCTTATTCTAGCAATAATTTAACCTAGGGTTCATATTTGGAAAAATACCCATAGGTGAAATGTGTTTATTTTGATGTTTTATGGTAGAATATGACGCTTGAAATTATGTTAAACGACTTGAGCTAAGCGATTTTAAGCGAAAACGAGTAAAACGACATAATCGGTAAAAATACCTAATGGTCATAAGTACATGATAGAGTGGTAATTTGATGTTTACATAGGTAAATAAATGATCAGCATGTCATAAAACATAAGAATTAGGGATAAAGTTTCTTTTCCGAGCCTTGGGGAAAAACTATAAATATGCAAAAATTTAAGGGCAAAATCATAATTTTTCCAAAGTTAGAGTTAAGAACTGTTTTGATAATTGTGAATATTAAATAAGTTAAATTTGCTATTATAGATCAAGAAGAACAAAATTCAGGGTTAGATCGAGGAAAGAAAAAGGTTGAGGACTAAATCGAAATATTTGATCGTATTTTGTATCGAGGTAAGTTTGCGGTAAATAAATGCAATATTTTATTATTTATAATTAATGATGTTAATTTTCAGCATCTATATATTTATTTTGTAAATTTATTCCTTGATGATTCAAGCAAGAATGGACGGAGAAATGGTACTTAAAAGTCTCGGTTGAACCTTAGTAATGTGTAGGATACAAATGTCATGACATTAGGGATTAAGGATACCAAGTAAGACCATGCCAAGGCATGACATTGGTAAGTTTTAAAAACCAAGGAAATCATGTAAGACCATGTCAAGACATGGCATTGATAAACTATGATAAGACAAAGATCCCATGTAAGACCATGCCAAGGCATGGCAGTGGTGAGTTCATAAGGCAAGGATACCAGGTAAGACCATGTCAAGACATGGAAATGGTAAGTTTAAAAAGTAAAGGTACCCGTGTATCCTTAGTATTCCAAGTGGTTCAACGGAAAAATTTAAAGAGTGTACCAAAGGGAAGGTAAGTTAAGACCATGTTCAAAAGGTTCAGGTTATCTTGCTAATTAATTTAGAATGTTGTTATTTATTTACTTGAAAACTTACTAAGCTTTATGCTTACTCCCTTTGTTTTCTCTTTTTTTTATAGTATCGTAAAGCCAACTCGGAAAATCGTAAGGACGTCAGAGATCTCCTCACATTATCAACAAGCTATCTCGGTATTTTGTGACTAGAAATACTTTAAGTTATGGCATGTATAGGGACTTGGCTATTTTGTGTGTATGTCCTTATGATATGATTAAATAATGTCATGTGAATACTTGGTAATGATTAGCTTATGATATAGCTAAATAAGAAAATGAGGTTTGATGCAAAGAAATTATGAAGGAGTAAGAGTTGGCCATAGAACAATTAGGAAACAGCAGCAGTGACGTGGTATTGAAAAATCGCTAAAAATTTTAAAAATGGAATTAAATGGTGAATGAGATATATTAAAGCTTATTGAGTCTATTTACATAGGAAAGAAACAGAGCGAGCAAAGGAAGTCTATATTCTGAGATATTTAAATTTTTGTAAGACTTGTTTACAGTGACTTCGTGATCCCCTGTTCCAACTTTTTAAAATAACTAGAAATTGTACAAAAATAATTATAAGTCATAGTTTATATGTCTAGATTCCTTAGTGAGTCTTATTTTTTTTAGAAACAAGTAAAAACATTATCCGAATTTTGTATAATGAGATAATCAATTTTTAGTGAAGAGAGGTTAGGTCCGCTGAACTAGAAAATATGGGAAAGTTTAATGAATAAACTGCACTAATTGGCCAAACAAAAAATTCTAGAAAACTTGTGGTAAGAAGATATATCAATCTAGTTTCAGGGAAAATTTACGGATTTAAATTTTGAGTTTTTTAACTCGAGTTATAATTAATTTAGTGACTGTTATGCAGATGGACAGTTTTATTATGAATAGTGAAATAAATTATTTTGATTTGTGTAAGTAATTGGAAAATTTTTAGTGTTACCTGTTTGGTCCCAAACCGTTCCAATTACATGTTTTAGGGCCTCGAAGGCCCTTTCTAGGGAGTTATTGGATGAATGCATGCTAATTTATTTTAAAAAAATTTATGCCCCGAACAAGTTAGATAAGTCTGGTAATGCCTCGTGCTCGACTCTAGCGACGGTCTCGGGTAAGGAGTGTTACATATCTCCTCACTCAGAAGGAGCTAAACCGTAGATAGCATAGATGGATTGAGCTGCTTAAGGATTATGACTATTCGATTGAATATCATCTTGGTAATGCTAATGTGGTAGCTGATGCACTAAGCCGTAGGGTTGTGACTGATCTAAGGCTATGTTTGCTCGTCTCAACTTATTCGATGATGGTAGTCTGTTGGCCGAACTTCAGGTTAAACCAACGTGGATTGAACAGATTAAGGGTAAACAGGTAGTGGATGAGTCATTAGGTTTTCGATTCAGAAAGATAGAAAGTGGGAATGCTTTAGATTTTGGACTGAATAGTGAAGGGGTACTTTGTTTCTGTGGGAGAATCTGTATATCGAAGGATACTGATTTGAGGCATTCGATACTGCAGGAGGCACATAGTAGTCCTTATGCTATGCATCTTGGTGGGAATAAGATGTACCAAGACCTTCGTGAGTTATATTGGTGGCCGGGTCTTAAGCGTGAAGTTACTAACTTTATGAGTAAATGCCTTACTTGCCAGCAGGTTAAGGCTGAACATCAGTTACCTTCAGGATTGCTTCAGCTAGTTAAGATTCCGCTTTGGAAGTGGGAGAAAGTAACTATGGACTTCGTTAGCGGACTGCCCTTAACGCCTACTAAGAAGGATTCAGTATGGGTCATCGTAGAGTGATTGACTAAATCTGCCATTTCATATCTGTTTGTATTGATTACTCGTTACAGAAGCTGGCTAAACTGTATGTGTCAGAAATAGTAAGACTGCATGGGGTACCAGTTTCCATAATACCTTATAGGGATCCTCGCTTCATGTCTCAATTTTGGAAGAAACTGCATGAAGCACTGGGTACGAGGTTAGATTTCAGTACTTCGTTCCATCCTCAGGCCGATGGTCAGTCAGAGAGGTTGATTCAGATACTAAAAGATATATTAAGGAGCTGTGTGGTAGACTTTCGAAGTAGTTGGGAGGACTACTTGCCATTAGCAGAGTTTGCATATAACAATAGCTACCAGTCTAGCATATAGATGGCACCTTACAAGGCACTATATGGTCGTAGGTGTCGTACTCCTACGTGTTGGACTGAGTTGGGCGAGCGGCATGTTCTGGGCCCTGAATTAATTTCTGATACTGAGGATAAAGTTAGTTTGATTCAGGATCGACTGAAGGCGGCATCTGATAGACAGTAGTCATATGCGGATTTGAAGCATAAGGAGATTAAGTATTCTGTGGGGGACTTAGTGATTCTTAAGGTCTCGCCATGGAAGAGGGTGCTGAGGCTTAGCCGGAAGGGCAAGCTAAGCCCTAGGTTTATTGGACCTTACTGTATATTGAAGTGTGTGGGACCGGTTGCCTATCAACTTGGATTATGTAACACCCTGTACCCGAGTCCGCTGCCGGAGTCGGACACGGGTTAACGGCTTAAACCATTCACTTTCGTAGTCCATTTTAAAAATTTTCCAGGCAGTTGGCTAACTGCGTCACTGTCACTTTAAAAATCATATCTTGAGTTCCAAAACTCGAAAACCAGTTTCGTAATTTTTCCCTGAAACTAGACTCATATATGCATCTACAGATTTTTTTCTACAATTTTTGGTCGGGCCAATTAGTACAGTTTATTAGTTAAATTCTCCACCGTTACAGGGTGCGACTACACTGACCTTCATGCATTACGACCTGGATATCTCCCTGTACAGGGCTTCAATACTGATGGCGTTTGTTTCTATAGAAACTAGACTCAAATAGGAATCTATACATATATTGCATGACTCCTAATTATCTCTGGTTAATTTAAAATGAATTTCCAAAGTCAGAACAGGGAATCCAGAAACCGTTCTGGCCCTGTTTCACGAAAACCTAAATATCTCTTAACATACAACTCATATGACCGTTTCGTTTCTTCCATATGAAAGTAGATTCATCAAGGTTCATTTACATAATTTATTAACTATTTAATTTCATTCATACTATTTTTAGTGATTTTTCACATCCACATCACTGCAGCTGTCAACCTCTGTCCTTAAGGTAGATTTTACCTACTTCATAATTTCCTTGATTCAACTAGCCCTTTTAGCATACATGGCACAAAAGATGATCACGATTAACCATTCCAAGGGCTAATCGATTCCAAACATTTCCACATCTCTTAATGAACAACATACAAAATGATTATGATACCATGCCAAAGTGTATACAAGCCCTTTTCGCATGGCTATCCAAATTTATACAAAATCAAAGGGTCTATGACCAACAAACGAAAGAGTAGCCCTATACATTAACCAAAATATCCTCTCACTACTAGTCTATTCTATACATGCCATAAGATATTCCAAAACATAGCAGTACCAAACAGTGGATAGTGATAGTGTGACTAGTTGCTGACAATCCCCGAGCCTGTAGCTTCGCAATGAGACCTATAAGGCAGAGGAAACAGAGTAAACGGAGTAAGCATTGCAATGCTTAGTAAGTTTTAAGCAGTGTCAACAGATAACAATCAAATTATAACATAGTTGTTCGTATTTTTATTTCACTCTTCCTTCGGGCATACCATCCCTTTACCGAATATGCACATCTCATCATATACAATAGGCAGATAAACTCTCACACTAATCCGATGTCACATAATCATAGGAATAGTCCCATAGATTGCTCTCGTATGCATCATATATAAACTTGGAGCACATACCTGTTTAACCTTTCGCATTGCGTATATTTATAAGCAATTCTTATTACGAAGTCTTACCGGACATAATCTCCACACGTAGTCATCGGGTCGCGTGCCGGACGTAATCTCCACACGTAGTCATCGGGTCTCACCCGGAACATATTTCTAAGTTTCATGTACACTTAATCACATGTTACAACATTCACATTAGCCATTCGGCTTTACCACATATATATATACACTTTCACATTCATCACGTCAGCCATTAGGCCTTATCACATATGTATACACTTTCACATTCATCACGTCGGCCATTAGGCCTTATCACATATATATACATTTTCACATTCATCACTTTCACATTCATCACATCGGCCATTAGGCCTTATCACATATGTATACATTTTCACATTCATCACGTCGGCCATTAGGCCTTATCACATATGTATACATTTTCACATTCATCACGTCGGCCATTAGGCCTTATCACATATATTATTATGTACAGACTTGGTCTTGGCCGAATCTACATCAATCATTTTCCAACGAATAATTCAATTTCACGCCATACTATCATTTCATATTCGAATACTCATAAACTTACAATTTCACAAATTTTTGATATCAAAGATCCATCTAACACTCATGTATCATTTTACAATATCACAATTTAGAATTCAAGTATGGGATCAATCAATAGCTTATGAGCAACTAAAACAAGTTTTTATCCATGTTTACAACAAAATCACATATTCGCTACGAGCTGTTTTCCTGAGCAATGGTCACTAAATTATTTATACCCGGAGCTACAAGACTCCAAATCACTTGCCCTTAATTTTCTCAGAATGTAGACTCATATATCTTCCATACATGAAATTTTCAGAATTTTTGGTTTGGCCAATCAATACCAGATTTTTCTTAAAGTTTCCCCTGTTTCACTGTTTGACTAATCTGACCACTCTTCCCTACGAATCGAATTTTTCATTGTACAGAATTCATAATGTATTCTATTTGATTCCATTTGAAACTACACTCATTAAGGAGTCTAAGAATATAAATCTTATCTTATAACCATGTTTGTACAAATTATAATGATTTTCCAAAAACAAAACAGGGGATTTCAGAGTCATTCCGACACTGTCCCGCACAACTTTAAATATCTCTTTATAGGAAATTTCTTTGCTTCCACGGTCTCTTTTATAAGAAACTAGATCAACTAAGCTTTGATTACATATTTTATTCAGCCTATAATTCCACACCAACAATTTATAGTGATTTTCTAAAATCACATTACTGCTACTGTCCAAGCAAATTATTACAATTTGCTCTTAAATTTCCAAGTCCAAACACTTATGAACTTACCATTTGGGTTTAAGACATATCATGGCCACATCATATCTTATTAAATCAACTCATTATGTCCTATTATGATTGAATTTACTCAACGTTTAATCACTTAAAACTTACCTCGAAAGTGGTCGACGACTAGATATCCACGGCTATTCGTTTACTTCCTCTTTTCCCTTATCCGACTTTGATCCTCTAGGCTCTTGAGCTAAATCAAATAATTTACTTCCCAATCAAACACAATCACACGGCATCCATATACATTTTAGAACCATTCTTAACATATTTACTACTCAAGCATGTAACTTAACAACTTAACCATTAGTTGTCGAACCACAAACAAAACATATTCATACGTCAATATCTCAAACCTTACCATAACAACCAATATGCAAGATATCACATATACATAACTTAGCTTATGAGAACATATGTATTACATCATAAACACATCTTTTACCAATTACCTCACTTAAGCCAAATTTTTATAATCAACCACAAAGAAAAATATACCACAAATCACACTTCCAAAATGAGCTACTTCCATGGCCGATTATATTTCATCATTAACATACCTCATTTTTGAATCATATAATCAACATCACAACACATCTCCAAAACACAAATCATGCCAATCATATTTACTCATATGGCGAATATACATATCCCCATATAATATCATTTTCATCTCATTTAACACTTAATTTCCACCACATAAACACTTGGCCGAATAATCCTAAACTAGCAAAACTCCACATTTGTTCATACCATCTTTTAAATTCACATATATCTATTTAGGTAGCTCATATTTTCTCCTTTCTAATATTTCTATCCAAAACATCAAAACACTATCCTTTTTTTTGCATTTACCCCATAATACCGTATGCACAATTTGTCACCAAAACTAAAGAAAAATCAACATATGGGTTGCAATAAGAGCTTGACTACTAGCTAGATTCTCATAAAATCAATAGAAATAACATGAACTCCTACCTTATTTAACCTCCAAGATAGCCGAATGCCCTAGACAAGTTCCTTCCTCTTTCCTTTTTTTTTGTTTCTTTGTGCAAGAAGGTAAGGAAGATGAACACTCTTACCTTTATTTCCTTAAAGGTGACCCATGCCTTAACTTCAATTTCTTCTCTTTAGGTACGACAATGGGGGGGGGGCAAGGAGGATGAACATGCCTTGTTTCTATCACTCTTCCATTCTTTTAATTATTCTTTCTTCCATACTATAAAACCATTAACTATTATCATGCTAAAAAAAATGCATATAATATCTATCAACCATCATCATGGCCGGCCACTAAATTAAAAGTGGTCCATTTGACATGCAAGTCCCTCATGTCAATAACTCACGCATTATTTGGCCACTTTAAATTTCACCTATCACATTTTCAAGTCCTATCACATGGGTCCTTTCTTATAAATTAGCACCTAATTGATAAAATCAAGGCACGAAATATTCACACATACAAATTCCACATACAATAAGCATAGAATATAACATCTAATTATTTTTGTGACTCGGTTTTGTGGTCCCGAAACCACTTTCTGACTAGGGTCACATTAGGGCTGTCACAGATTACCTCTAGAGTTGGACCAAATTCATGATGTGTTCCACGTCTCTACGCTGATGCGATATCGCTCTGATCCTATGCACATTGTCTCGACTGAGGAGATTAAGGTTAGGCCATATCTGACCTTTGAGGAAGAGCCGGTTCAGATTTTAGACCGTGATGTGAAGACTCTCAGGAGGAAGTCTGTCCCACTGGTTAAAGTGCTATGGCAGAATCATAGTTCTGAGGATGCCACGTGGGAACCTGAAGAGGCGATGCGAAAACAATACCCTCATTTGTTTTGATCAGGTAAATTTTGAGATTGAAATTTTCTTTTAGGGGGTAGAGTTGTAATGCCCCAAATTTTAAGTGATTAAATTTGTATGTTATGTTGCATATTGGCTTACTTGCTTTAATGGTTAAGTGTCCTAAGAAGTGTGGGAAGTCCTGAGCTCAAGCCTTGGCTTTAGTAAAAATTTTGTTCTAATTAAATAAAACCCTACCTTCTTGATAGTGGGTTCTTAAATAATTGTGGGGAAATCAAGTCACAAGAAGTTTTTGGTTTAAGGGGTAGTGGCGTGTTATTGCTTCTAGGAGGTCTTGAGTTTGAGCCCTGTTGCATGCAAGGGGTGTTTATTTTACAACTCTGGCATGTGGGAAGTTGAGGTTGACCGAAACTCTACTAGTTGAGGAGAGTTTGAATGGGCGGTTGAGGAGATAATGGAGGAGGGATTTTAGGAGGATTTTGTAGAGTTTGAAAGTGGGAAAGGTTGTGCCGAAATTGAACTCTGGTTCAAGAGAGTCTTGGCTGAGATGGGAAAGGTTGGAAGAGTCAAGTGTGGGAGTTGTTTAGGAATCTTGCCAAATTATGGGTCTCTTTTGGAAAAATCGGCGTTAGCTCCCCTCTTTTGTCTTTGGTGGAAAATTTGGCTATTTTTCGGTTTGGTTTCTTTGCTTGCTGTGGTCGAATAGTGCTTGTTCATTTGGGTCTTTCTCTCTTTTGTGCTTTACGATTTTATGCTCCCTTTTGAACCTTTTTCCTTTGGTTAATTGAATTCTTTTCCCCTTTTTCTCATTTGGCATTCTCTTCTCTTCTTGATTGATTGCTGCTATTTCTTTTTCCCCTCTCAAACACTTTCGCTTTTGTTTCCACCTTCTCCTTCCCATAATCTATTGTAGTCTCTAGGCCGATTACCTTGTCTCTTCTCCTCTCTTTTTCTTTCACTTCTCTACTTTCTCTCAATTCATTTCATTTTCATTCGTGGGTGGCCGAATATTGATCGGTAAGTCTCTGTTTGTCTCTGCTCTTTCGGCTTTTATGCTCTTTTCCCTGAATGCCGATTCTCATCTTTTTTGTAATATCCTGAATTAGGGCTTAATCGGAATAGTGGTTTCGTGACCAAAAATCTGAGATAGAAATAATTATTTTATAATTATTTTGATGATTATGATATGATTGCATGATTGTGTGAAAATTTCGTGATGAAATTCTATGCCTAAAGTTCTTAAATTGAAAGTAGGGGCTAAATCGAATAAGTTGCAAAACTTGCATTCTAGAAGTTTTTAGTATGAAATTGTTTTGGAATATTAATGAGGAGGTCTTAAATAGCAATTTGACCAATTTTAAGGTCATGGAAAAAATTAGGACATGGAAGGAATTTTTGGAAAGTTTAGTAGTAAGGGTATTTTGGTCATTTAGTTATTAAAATGAATTAAAAACAAAATTAAAAGCCAATTTTTGTCCATCTTCTTCATTAGGCCGAAATTTCAAGGGTTCTCCATAGCTAGGGTTTGTTTCAAGCTTCCAAGCTCTATAGTAAGTGATTCCAAGCCCCGTTTTTAATGTTCTTTACGTTTTTGGAATCCAGGTAGCTCGATTTAGCTTATGTTAGCAATAATTCAACCTAGGGTTTATATTTGGAAAAATACCCATAGGTGAAATTTGTGTATTTTGATGTTTTATGATAGAATATAAGGTTTTAAATTATGCTAGACAACTTGTGCTACTCGGTTTTGAGTGAAAACGAGTAAAAGGGCTTAATCGGCAAAAATACCTAATAGTCACAAGTATAAGTTAGAGAGAGAATTTGATGTTGCCATAGAAGGGAAAAGTGATCAGCATGTTATAAAACATAAGAATAAGGAATAAAGTTTAATTCCCGAGCGTAGGGGCAAAAGTGTAATTATGCAAAAGTTTAGGGGCAAAAGTGTAATTTTTCCAAAGTTCGTATTAAATGCTGTTTTGATTGATGTTTGTATTAAATAAGATTAATTTGGCATCATAGATCAAGAGAAACGAGATTCAAGTCGCGATCGAGAAAAATAAAAGATTGTGGACTAAATTGCAAAATCTTTATATTTTGGTACCAAGGTAAGTTCATGTGTAAATAATGTAGCATAATTGTTATTTTTAAGTTATTGATGTTAATTATATGATACGCTGATTTTTACTCGTGAAATATTATGCTTTGTGTTTAATGTTGAGTAATATGCAAATCATGTTTAGTACTTGATAAATATGAATTGCTACTGAGTATCGGTTCCGATATTCCATGGATGACGACAAATGTGAGATCGAGGGAAAAAGCCCGTTTGAACCTTAGGAATAGATTAGGATACAAGTGACATGTCACTAGGATGGTTGAGCATCCGAACTCGTTGAGTTGAGTTCGAGTTCACCTATGGATGCGAATGTCCGAACTCATTGAGTTGAGTCCGAGTTCGTGAGATGTAACTAGGCATCCGAACTCGTTGAGTTGAGTCCGAGTTCACTTATGGATGCGAATGCCCGAGCTTGTTGAGTTGAGTCTGAGTTCACTTAGGGGCGGGTTACATGATTTCTTGATTACATATGAGGCACTTATGTGCAAATTATCCGTATCTCGAGTTGTATTCGATGTGTTCAACGGGTGAAATTTCTAGTGAAATGGAAGAACACTTAAGATGCAAGTGACGTTTTGGTAAGTGTTGTGAAATGGACACTTTGGACAGGTATGTTCTTAACCCTCGGGTTGAAAATAGATACAACAACGATAAGGTGGTAAGATGATGAATGATGTCTAGAAATATGACATATGTTTTGGTGATACCATGCTAAAGTTGTTTGGTATATTTGTATTGTTATGTTACTTGTTATTTACATATGAACTTACTAAGCATTTATGCTTACTCCCTCCTCTTTATTTACTGTAGTTTTGAACAAGCCAGCTCGGGAATCGGGACGGGTCGAAGGTTCGATCACACTATCCAAAGGACTTTCATCTGGGTAAATGGCTTGTAAAACTTAAGTATGGCATGTATAGCAATATACTTATTTTGTGTAAATAATTTTATGATATGGCCATGTTTGGTTGAGAAAATGTTTGATATTGATAAGTCATGGTGATGGCTAATTTAGATCATGTTTGATATTATGGAAGTTTAATAGGTTATCTAGTTCATAAAAATTCATGGAAAGATGAAACTTGACTTAAAATAGAATATTGCTGCAGCAATGACATGAATTTGAAAAATCACTAAAAATAGTATAAATGGAACTAAATAATGAGTAAGTTATGAAGTTTAATCTTAATGAGTATATTTTCATGTGGATTGAACAAAATAGGCATATAAATTATATTTTATGAGATATTTAAACTTTTGTGAAACAGGGCGAGTGATTTCGGATCTCCTGTTCGACTTTAAAATTCATAATAAATTTTAAAAAATAATTAGATTTTTTTATTTATGTGTAAAGATTCCTTATTGAGTATAGTTTTAATAAAAACAAACCTTGTAGTCATTGAAATTCTGTATAGAGAGATATCTGATTCGTAATACACAAATGTCAGAGCAGTCAAACCCTGAAACAGGGGAGAATTTAACTAATAAAATTTACTAATTGGCCCTACCAAAAATTCTAGAAAAAAATTAGTAAATATATATATGAGTTTAGATTTAGGGAAAATTTACGGATCTTGATTTCGAGTTTCGTAACTCGAGATATGATTTTTCTTGTAACTGTGATGCGGGTAGTTAGAAAGCTGTGAATGTAGAAACAAATGATTTGAAGTTCTTAATTTGATAAATTATGTTCGGTAACCCCTCAAGCTCGACTCCGGCGACGGTTTCAGGAGTGGGGGCGTTACATTTTTCCTCTCTTGGTCATGGTGTTCTTTGGGTTTTAGTACTACTCGAGGAGTTAAGGAGTTCGCTAGTATTTTAGAAACAATCGGAATCTTTCTCTCGTCTCTCTTTTGAAGGTAATGCTATTCGTAAATATTATATTGAACTGAGGCATTTGGGCTTGCGATCCTTCGGTCTTGGCCGAGTGTTTCTTTCCATTATTGTGGGTTTCCGGTTTCCATGGGTTGGTAGGCGTTGTTCAAACCTTGTGAAAAGCATCTTGAATAATAGATTCGCTTATCATGCATATAATCATCAAGGAGTCTATTATCAACTTTCGTCAGCGATCTAAGCGGGCTAAAACCACGCTCGTTCAATTGAAGCATTAGTAAGTAATCTTTTGATCAAATTTCGGTTAAGGTTCTTTCAACTCGTGTGTTAGGTATATATCCGAAGCTTCTGTTGTAATAGGTTAGAGTGCACGTGGGCTAATTCACTCATTTTCTCTAAGAGGTGTGTAATCACACTGCTATAAGCATAGATCAGCAAAAGCCAAAAAAGTATGACTGTTGACGCTACACCAGCGTACGCTCGCTCGTGCGGTAACCCGAACGTGTAAAATGTGGGCATTCGATCGCAGAGGACACCATGAGCGATTTGGGCCATGATCGGTAGAAATGGGCTGTGTGGGCCCCATGGGTGAACAACACAGAGGTGTGGAGATTATTGGGCCAGGCTGTGTAGTCCACACAGCCAAGGCCATTTTTGGTCTATATGGGCCACACGGGCGGGTGGGCCTACATGGGCCGCATTATGGTCTTTGGGTCCATTATCACTATTTGATGGTTAAGGTTGCACGGGTCGCTCGCGACGATTGTGGACATACTGTTGGGTCGGTAAGTATACTTAGACCCCATAATGATGAAATGACTGTTATACCCCTACGAGGTAAAATGACTGATATACCCCTATGATATGTATGGTTGTATTCGAGCATGACATTCTTGCATACACGTATGATATTATGACACGACATATTGCATGGGGGTGGGTTTGATTATTTGGTGGAAGTGTAGTGTACTTGCAGCTTTGCTGGAATCACTAATTAACGCCACAACTGGTGCTATATTTTAGAGTGTAGGGATGGGTAGGTTGATTTTGTCCCCACATGGAGTGTAGGGCTAGAAGAAGTGGAGCGTAGAGGATGGATGGGTAGGATTTCTGATTGCATTACTAGTACTATAATTGTATTAGGCTAAGGCTCACATTGATATTGATACTGTTATGGCTACGGCCCTAACTGATACTAGACTATCAGTGAAACGGGCTTAGGCCCAAAATGTATTTGCCCATAGTTTGACTGATTTGTTTTTGAAAAGGGATTACACACTGAGTTTTTCATAAACTCATCGTTTGGCTTCACTGTGCAGATAATCCTTAGGTGGGTCGGTGCTGCGAGGGACTCGATGGAGGCCACACCACTGCTATTGCTTCTATTTTAAACTTTTAATCTTTGAGCTATTTGATTTGGGTATTGTTATGTAATAAGGCCTCTTTAAAATTTTACTTAAATTTGGGGTTTTCTTATTTTGATTTATATATGCTAGTAGTAGGTCGTGGGTTCTCAAAAAGGATATATGTTTTCAAAACACCACGCTACTACAACTTATTTCAAAAAACTTTCGCAGCAAACACTGGTTTTTTTTAAAAAGTAATAACAAACCCCAAATGATTAACTTTTGCTAAACCTACTTGAGTTTTTAACAATGAACAGGATACCTATAAGTTTGTAAAAGATCGCTACAAAGGTTTTTGATTTAATAAGATACTTTTCAAGACACACTTCAATGTGACATCGCAGATTCAGCCGTATCGTCCAACCAGGTTTGGGGTGTTACAAATTATTTTAGAGTTTGGTAAGTTTTGGCATGAGATTGAATGAAGTACATTAAGATTGTCGATCATATGTTTTGGCATGATTTTGGCTCATGATTTGGTATGATTTGGAATGGTGAATGAACATGAATTTGGTTGGTAATTATATGACATGATTGGTGTATGTATTGGTTGTGAAATGGTTGAGCATTTGGTATGCAAATGATGTTTATTTGTTGCTTGTAGAGAGAACCCCTAATAGGTGGCAAATTCACCTTGTAAATAGCCTATTATTGCCCACACAGACGGGGACATGGGTGTGTGTCTCAGCGGTGTTCTCAAAGGCCATTTCGAAATGAGCCTGGCATGGTCGCACACATGGGCATGTGCTAGGCTGTGTGGCCAAGTCAGTTTCGAGCACGGGTTAAACACACTGGCGTGTGACTGGCTGTGTGACCCAAGTCAGTAGCCTCTCTAATTTCCACACGGCCTAGCACACGGCGTGTGATGTGGCCGTGTAGACAAGTCAGTATGTATGCCCTGTTTTGACACATACTAGACATACGGGTATTCTCACACGGCTTGTTCACACGGGCGTGTGACCTGTACAACTTTGAAAAATGTTTAAGTTTTGAAAAAAATTTGTATGAGCTCGGTTTAGTCCTGACCCCTTTCTAATGCATGTTTATGGTCTCAATGACCTATATAAGGGACTCTATGGAAATGTTTGATTATGATTGTGAATGATGTATATGAATTGTTCATAAAATATTCTGATTTGTTTGGTAATGCATTTAACTCTAGTCCGGCGATGAATACGGGTTAGGGCTGTTACATTTGGTTAGTATCAGAGCTATGGTTTAGTTGATTCTAGGACTAATGTAGCATATGTGAGTCTAGCTAAATATACTATATTTATGAACTGTGATAGTGTGATGAATCCTGACAATGAAAATGTGTTTTTATATAGCAAATGGATCCTGAACGAGCCGTAGCTAACGATGTCAAGAGCAATGCGCCTGCTCCTGCTCAAGGTACAATACCATCAGATTCTAGACCGGCTACGAGTAGCCATGATGGAGAGGCTAGACAAGCCTTCTATCAAATGATGAATGATTAGTACATTAGAACTAATCTGACTGTTCAACAACCCTCAACCCCGACTAATCTTCCGTATGTTCCTGCTATGTTACAAGCGAATTTGATTTAGTTGAGTAAGCCTACAGTCGATAAAATTAGAAAATATGGGGTCAAAGAGTTTCGAGATACCATTAGTGATGATACTGAGAGAGCCGAGTTCTGGTTGTAAAATACAATACTAGTATTCGATGAATTGTCATTGACTTCTGATGAATGTTTAAGATGTGTCGTTTCGCTTCTGAGAGATACAGCATATCATTGGTGGAAGGCATTGATATCCGTGGTTCCGAAAGAGCGAGTCGCTTGGGATTTCTTTCAAAATGAATTCCGAAAGAAATATATCAGTCAGAGATTTATTGATCAGAAACGCAAAGAGTTTCTTGAACTGAAGCAACGCCGTAAGTCTGTTACAAAATACGAGCGAGAATTTGTAAGACTGAGTCAGTATGCACGAGAATGTATATCTACTGAGGCAATAATGTGTAAAAGATTTGAAGATAGTTTGAATAAAGATATTTGTTTGTTAGTTGGGATTCTTGAGATCAAAGAATTTGTAGTGCTTGTTGAACGAGCATGTAAAGCTGAAGAGCTCAGGAAAGAGAAAAGAAAAGATGATTCAGAAGCTAGAGAAGTGTAAAAGAGATCATCGAGCAAGCCATTTCAATTTTCATCAAAGAAGTTTCGAGATGATTTTAGCCGTTCAAAGGCTAATGTGGGACATTCGAGTAGAGATTTTGCTAGATCACATTCGAGCTTCAGAGCTCCAGCTACATCTGTTTCCAGTGTTGAAAATGTTCAATCTGATCGACCTGAGTGTAAACACTATGGTAAAAGACATCCAGGCAATTGTAGACTGTGTGATCGGGCATGTTTCAAATGTGGATCACTAGATCACTTTATCCGTAATTGCCCCGAGTTTGTCGAGTAAGAAATTGTGCAAAATCTGAGATAAAGTAACAGTTTAGCTCGAGGTAGACCTCCCAGAAATACAAGAAATGTGAATGGCAATCAAAGGGGAACTAAAGACACTGCTGTTCGATCCGAGGCTCGCGCACCAGCTAAAGCCTACGCCATCCAAGCTCATTAGGAAGCTTCGTCTCCCGATGTTATAACGGGTACATTTACACTTTACAATACTTCTGTGATTGCTTTGATATATCCTGGATCAACGCATTCCTATATATGCATGAATTTAGTATCCAGTAAGACTTTACCTATAGAGTCTACTGAATTCGTGATTAAAGTATCAAACCCCCTAGGTAAAAGTGTCTTAGTTGACAAAGTGTGTAAGAATTGTCCGTTAATGTTTTGAGACATTTATTTTCCGGCCGATATGATGTTATTACCTTTTGATGAGTTTGATATAATTCTGGGTATGGATTGGCTAACTTTGCACGATACTATTGTGAATTGTAATCAAAAACTATTGATTTGAGATGCAAGAATAATGAAATAGTCCGAATTGAATCTAGTGACTTAAATGAATTGCCGACTGCGATATCTTCAATGGAAGCTCTGAGTTTGGTGAAAAAGGGTTGTGAAGCCTACTTTGCCTATGTGATCGATTCGAAAGTAACAGAAAAGAAAGTTGAATGAGTGCCTGTTGTTTGCGAATTCCTTGATGTGTTTCCTGAAGAACTTTTGGGATTACTTCTGATTCGAGAAGTAGAATTTGGCATTAAGTTAGTACCAGGAACTACTCCGATTTTGATAGCTCTGTATAGAATGGCTCATACTGAATTAAAAGAATTAAAGTCTCAAATGCAAGAATTGACGGATAGAGGATTCGTAAGACCGAGTTTTTCACCTTGGGGTGCTCCTGTTCTATTTGTGAAAAAGAAAGATGGTATGATGAGAATATGCATTGATTATCGTCAGCTGAACAAAGTGACTATCAAGAATAAATAGCCTTTGCCCAAAATTGACGATTTGTTTTATTAGTTGAAAGGAGCTACCGTGTTTTCAAAGATAGATCTGAGATCGGGTTATTATCAGTTGCAAGTAAAAGATTTAGACATTCCAAAAACTGCATTCAGAATGAGGTACGACCACTGTGAGTTCTTAGTTATGCCTTTCGGATTAACTAATGCACTTGCTATCTTTATGGATTTGATGAACAGAATTTTTAGACTATATTTAGATCGATTTGTTGTTATATTCCTTGATGACATATTGATTTATTCGTGTGATGAATCTGAGCATGCTGAGCATCTGAGGATAATGCTACAGACTTTGGGAGATAAGAAACTGTATGCGAAGTTTAGCAAATGTGAATTCTGGTTACGAGAAGTCAATTTTCTGGGTCATATTGTGTTAGTATTAGGTATCCGAGTTGATCCGAGCAAAATTTTAGCTATTTTGGATTGGAAGCCTCCGAGAAATATTTCTAAAGTCCACAGTTTTCTGGGACTTGCCGATTATTATAGATGGTTCGTAAAAGGCTTTTCTATGATTGCAACTCCATTAACAAAATTGCTTCAGAAAGATGTGAAATTTGAATGGTTTAAAAAGTGTCAGAAAAGCTTTGATTAGTTGAAAACACTATTGACCAAAGCTCTAGTATTAGTATAACCCAAATCGGGTAAAGAATTTGTGATCTACAGTGATGCTTCATTAAACGATCTGGGATGTGTTTTGATGCAGGAAGGCAAAGTCATTGCTTATGCTTCGAGACAGTTAAAGCCACATGAAAAGAACTATCCGACGCACGACCTTGAGTTAGCTACAATTGTATTTGCTTTCACGATTTGGTACTACTATCTGTTTGGTGAGAAATGTCACGTATATTTTGATCATAAGAGTTTGAAATATTTGATGACTCAGAAAGATTTGAATCTGAGATAGAGAAGGTCGTTAGAACTGCTAAAAGACTATGAGCTTGTGATTGATTATCATCTGGGAAAAGCAAATGTTGTTGCTAATGCTTTGAGTAGAAACTCACTGTTTGCATTGCGTGCGATGAATGTTCACTTGGGTCTGACCGATGATGGTTCAGTTTTAGCCGAATTGAAAGCGAGATCATTATTTTTATAGCAGATTATTGATGCTCAGAAAGTTGATAATGAGATAATAGAAAAACGAGCTTAGAGTGAATTAGATTCTAATTTAGAATTCAGAGTTGATAAAGATGATTGTCTAAGATTTCGAGATCGGACTTATGTTCTAAGAAATCTAGATTTGATTCAGATGATTTTGAACAAAGCTCACAGCAATCGTTTATCTGTTCATCCTAGTAGTATGAAAATGTATAATGATTTGAAATAGCATTACTGGTGGTCTGGAATGAAAAGAGATATCTCTAACTTTGTTTCTAAATGTTTAATCTGTCAGCAAGTTAAAGATGAACATTAGGTGCCCTCTGGTTTGTTACAGCTGATTATGATTCCAAAATGGAAATGAGATAGAGTGACAATGGATTTTGTTTCGGGTTTCCCTCTATCTCTGAGAAAGAAAGATGCTATCTGGGTTGTGGTTGATCGATTGGTGAAATCAGCTCATTTTATTCCGGTACAATCCAATTACTCGCTTGATAAGTTAGCAGAGTTATACATTTCCAATATTGTGAGATTGCATAGTGTACCATTATCTATTGTGTCAGACAGAGATTCGAGATTCACATCAAGGTTTTGGAAGAAATTGCAAGAGGATTTAGGTATGAAATTGCATTTCAGTACTGCTTTTCACCTGCAGACGGATGGTCAATCCGAGCGGATTATTCAGATTCTTGAAGATATGTTGAGATGTTGTATTCTTGAGTTTGAAGGTACGTGGGAACAGTATTTTCCTTTGACTGAATTCACTTATAATAACAGTTTTCAATCAAGCATTAAAATGGCATTGTACGAAGCTTTATATGGTCGCAAATGCCGTACACCTTTGTATTGGACTGAGCTCAGTGAGAGTAAGATACACGGGGTTGACTTAATAAAAGAGGCTGAATAGAAAGTAAAAACAATCCGAGATAGTTTGAAAGTATCATCTAATCCTCAAAAACCATATGCAGATCTGAAACAAAAAGATTTTGAATTTGAGATCGGTGATAAAGTATTTTTAAAAGTGTCCCCGTGGAAGAAAGTACTTCGATTTGGCCGTAAAGGCAAGCTGAGTCTGAGATTCATCGGACCGTATAAAATTATCGAGTGTATTGGGCCAGTTGCATATAGATTGTTGCTGCCACCAGAGCTAGAAAAGATTCGTAATTTGTTTCGCATCTCTATGCTTCGACGATATAGATCTGATCCTTCGCATTTGATTCCTCCATCTGAGATTGAGATTTAGTCTGATATGACCTACGAAGAAGAATCGATCCGTATTTTAGCTCGCGAGGTTAAAGAACTGCGAACAAGAAAATTTCGTTAGTTAAAGCGGTGTGGCATCAACATGGTATTAAAGAGGCTACGTGGGAGCCCGAATATGCTATGAGACAGCAATATCTGAATTTGTTCAACAGTAAGATTTTCGGGGACGAAAATCTAAGTTAAAAAATATTTTAATATTATTTTCTATGCTTATAATACGTGAATTGACATGTGTGAAAGTTTCATATGAAAATTTGATCATTTGTGTGCTTAATTTGTGAAAAGGACCTAATCACATAAAGTGTAAAAGTGGCCTACTATTTGAATAATGCCTTAATTGATGTGTCTTCTTAAATGTGAGGTCCTTATGTTGCAAATAGACCATGGTTATAATTAAATGACATTGATGGACATTAGTTAATGGAATTTTAAATGATAATAATAAGGTTATTACGGTAAACTAATTAATAATGTTAATAGAAATAAAACACAAATGAAAATAAGGCCATTAACACTTTGTTTAGCCGAAAATCAAAGAAAAAAGAAAGAAAAAGATTCAACTAGGGTTTGGCCATTGATATCTTTGATTAAAGTATGAGTTTTGTTCCGTTTTTTATAATTTCTATGTTTTTGTGATCGTTGCTTAGTGTACTACCAAGCCCATGTCTCAATTTCTGATTTTTTTTGGTGATTTTGAAGTATGGCATTGATGAAATTGTGAGCTTTGTGATATTAGTTGTTGGAAAATAAAAGATATGTGTTGGGTTGATATATTTTGTCTTTGAATTTTTGATGAATTTGAGTAATTTGGGCTAAATTGTAAAAATGAAGTTTTAGGGGACTAAAATGTGAATTAAATGAAATATTTGGGCTTATATGAGTTCCTTGAAAATTTTGCTAAGCTTGTATAAAAGAAAATTTGGTGAATTTTCTTATTTTAAGAATTAGGGACTAAAGTGTTAAAATGTGAAAAATTGAAGCTAATTTGTAAAATACCCTAAATATGTGTTTTTGGATTGATTTGAATGAATGTGAGTTTGAATAAGTTAAATTTGAATTTATTTGGATCAAGAACCAAAGAAAGCAAAATTAGATTGAGGAAAGTCGAAAGTCATCGTGTAGCCAATTTCGTCTATTTGAATCTGTACAAGGTAAGTCTATATACAAATAAATATATTTCAAATGCTTTATTTATAATTATATGCTATTGTACAATGATGAATGGCTTCATGCCTTAAATATGAGATAAACGAGAAAGTATCGATAAAGTTCTGACGTCCGAAAAGCCCCGTGTGAACCATAGGAATAGTTAGGATACATATGTCATGACATAGGATCCGATATGAGTTTTCGTGTAAGACCAGTTGGTATCGACTTATGATTTACGTGTAAGAACATGTCTGGGACATCGCCATCGTATTTGATTTCATATGAGACCCTGTTTGGGACAGTGGCATCAATATTTATTTACATGTAAGACCATGTCTGGGATGTTGGCATTGTAAGAGCTTCCTGATCTATCCGTGTATCCTTACGATTACAAACATTTCAACGGGCATTCCAAGAAACGAATGACTATATGTGATGTGTAACCAATTCAGGTACGTTTGAAATGTATACTATGTTTGAAAATAAAAGGTAAGTATATGTACAAGTGATGATATGTGTTATAAGTATGACAAAATATGCTATATGTGTAAATGAATTTTTGAATATGTGAAATGTATATGAACTATGTGGTATGAGATAGTATTTAGCCTTGGAGTATATGTAATTTGATGATGCTTTCATGTTTTGAATGATAAGTTTATTTTTATATGGCTTACTAAGCTTTTGAAAGCTTACTCTATGTGTTTTTCAACTATTTTATAGATATCGAAGCTACTGAGAGCTCGAGGATCATTGAGGATCATCATTACACTATCGAACTATATTTTGGTACCTATTGAAAATGTATATATTGAAGTATGGCATGTATAGGCTAGAAGTGTGTGAATATGTTTGGTAATGTATATATTTAGCCATGTGATTTGGCTTGGTTTTGGTTGTGTATATGAATGTGTTATTGGTATGAATTATGTGATATAATTATGCTAATATGATATGTTTTTGAATGGCTAAGAGAATAGGTCATTTTGGGTAAGTTTGTGGTAAGTGCTTATTTTGGAGTTTGGTAAGTTTTGGCAAGAGATTGGATGAAGTAAATTAAGATTGTGGGTCATATGTTTTTGCATAACTTTGGCTCATGATTTGGTATGATTTGGAAGGGCGAATGAGCATGAAATTGATTGGTAATTATATGACATGATTGGTGTATGTATTGGTGGTAAAATGGTTGAGCATTTGGTATGCAAATGATGTTTATTTGTTGCTTGTAGGGAGAACCCTTAATGGGTGGCAAATTGGCCTTGTAAATGGCCTATTTTTTCCAACACGGGCAGGGACACGTGTGTGTGTCTCAGCCGTGTTACTCAATGGCCATTTCGAAATGAGTCTGGGCAGACCACATGGTCGCACACATGTGCATGTGCTAGGGTGTGTAGCAAAGTCAGTTTTGAGCACGGGCGTGTGACTGGCCATGTGACCCAAGTCAGTAGCCTCCCTAATTTTCACACGACCTGGCACACAGGTGTGTCTTGTGGCTATGTGGACAAGTCAATATTTATGCCATGTTTTGACACGGCCTAGATACACCGGCGTGTCTAAAGTCGTGTGAGGCACACAGCCTGTTCACATGGGCGTGTGACCTGTACAACTTTGAAAAATATTTAAGTTTTGAAAAAAAAATTCTATGTGCTCGGTTTAGTCCTGATCCCTTTCTAATGCATGATTAAGGTCTCAATGACGTATATAATGGACTCTGTGGTAATGTTTGACTATGATTGTGAATGATGTATATAAATTGTATGTAAAATAGTTTGATTTGTCTGGTAATGCCTTTCACCCTAGTTCGGCGATGGATACGGGTTAGGGGTGTTACACTCTGACTCCTTCATCATTTCGGTCTTGCCCCAATTGCGCCCTCCCAACGATTTTGTTGCCCATCTTTCTGAAGTCTAGGTTAGGCAGTGCTGGCTTGGGTCGAAGATCATGACACCCCTTGTCAATGAGCGATCTGGGGGAAATACCTACTCATAGTATGGTGGTGTTGTATGGATCTCCTTAACATCATCATCCTTATCATCATCACCGTCACCCTCCTTGCTTGGTGGTGAGAACCTCTCGAACATATTAGGAGTGATGCTGGTGTGGGCCACCCATTCTGTTCCATGATGCAGATTAGAATGCGTAATAGCCCATTTTCTGTGAAATTAGAATAGTGACTTTCGGGCCACAAACCTGACATGTGAATATTTATTTTATTATTATTTTAATGTTTACCGCATGTTAGTATTATCGTATAAAAATTTCACTAAGGAATTTTACCGTTTGCATGCTTAATTTGATAAAAAGGACTAAATCAATAAAGTGCAAAAGTAGAGTTCTAGTAGCTAAAGGTATTAAATAGCTATAGAACCTTAATGTAAGAGTCCTTGTTAACAACCCAATTTAGACCCTAATCGGAACGGTGGTTTCGGGACCACGAATCTGAGTCAGAAAGATATTTTAAAATTATTTTCGGTGTTTATTTTGTGTGAATTTATATCTGTGAAATTTTCATGATTTAATTTTGTCGTTTAGGTATCCAATTTAATAAAAGGACTTAATTGTGTAAATTAAAAATTTGATAGTTAAAAGCATAAATGCCAAATTGTTAGTGGCTTTCTAAGTTGGAGCTTTTATGTTGTAAATAATCCATTTGAGTTGGTAATGGCCGGTTATGTCCTTGATTAATAAATTTTTAATATTAAATAGTAAAGGTTAATAAGGTAAAATGATGATAAGTTAATATATGATATAATATATGATAATTAAAATAGGTGTTCGTATTATTATATCATTGCCGAAACTAAAACAAGAAAGAAAAAGAAAAGAAAACCTAGGTTCAGTTGCTTTTCAAGCTCAATCAAGGTAAGAGTTCAGCTTGGTTTTTGATAATTTTTAATTTTTTGAGATCGTTGCTTCGAGTACTACAAAACCCATGCTTTAATTTTTTATTTTGGTGAATATTTTGAGTTATGCCATTGTTGAGAGCTTGTGATTTTTGTTGTTTGATGATGAAATATGAAAGATATGTTTTAGATTAACATATTTTGTATTGGAGTTTTTGATGATTTTGAGTTATTGGGACTAAATTGCAAAAATAATATTTTGAGGGACTAAAATGTGAAATAAATTAAATATATGGACTTGTTTGAGACTGGGAAAAATTTGGCTCAACATGGGTATGCTGAAATTTTGCGTATTTTGTGTTTTGTGCAAAAAGGACTAAATTGTAAAAAGTGTTAATGTCAGGGGTAAAATGGTAATTTGCCCATTTATCTGTTTTTGGACTAAATTGAATGAAAATATGTTTGAATGAGCTTAATGTGACAGCCCTAAATTGACCCTAGGCGGAAAGTGGTTTCGGGACCACTAAACCGAGTCATAAAAAAATAATTAACCGTCCTAGTTGATGCTCATTATATGTACTTATGCATGTGTGAAAATTTCATGTTTGAATTTTGTTAATTGTAAGTGAATTTTAGTAAATAGGACTTATGTGAGAAAATTTAGAAATGTGCTAGGCAAGTGTAAAGTGGCCTATTAATGCATGTTATAGAAATGGTGGGTTTGCATGTCAAATTGCCCAATATTTGAGCTAGTGGCCGGCCATGCTATGAGTGGAAACATGTCACAAACATGTTATGTTAGTGATGTATGTTAGGAACAATAAAATAAGGAGTATGGGTAATAAAGAAATGGAAAAAAGGAAAGAATGTGTGTGATTGTTTCTCCCTCCCCATTGCAGGTGAATGTAAGAAAGAAAACAAAAAAAGTGTCCATCTTTTTCATTTCTCTTGGCCGAATGTTCTAAGGAAGAAAGAAAAATAAGTTGTGTTCTTTGGTTCTTCTTGGCCGAATTGAAAGGAAGAAGAAGGGAGTGAAGCAATCGGTCATCTTAGGTCACTATTAAGCTCAAGAGCAAAGGGGAACTAGATCCGATAAAGGGAAGGAAAAAGTGGTCGAATAGCCATCGAAATCGTTCGACGACATCCGAGGTAAGTTTTTGAGTAATAGAACTTAGATTATGATTTGATTAGATCATGTTTTAAGCAAATCAAAATCATGCTCTTTGTATGTGGCTATTGAGCCGAAATTGCAAGTGTGATAAGTGTCTTGTGTTTGAGCTTTGGTAATGAAAATGAAATACGGATGTGTCATGATTTATTGATATATGTGCTTGGTTATTCGAATGATATCCGGGCTAAGTCCCGAAGGCTTTTGTGCTAAGTGACTATATCCGGACTAAGATCCGAAGGCATCTGTGCGAGTTACTAATTCCGGGCTAAGCCCGAAGGCATTAGTGCGAGTTACTAAATCCGGGTTAAGTCCCGAAGGCATTTGTGCGAGTTACTATAACCGGGCTATGTCCCGAAGGCATTTGAGCGAGTAGCTATATCCGGTTAAATTCCGAAGGTATGTGATTCGGGAATGAGCGATCTTGCTGTAAAAATTTCAGTTAATACGCTTGTAAAATCCCAACAATGAGGTATGTTTCGTATGTGCATTGGAATAGTTGATTCCCTTCGAATAATATTCGCTTAGTTGAGTAATGAGCTTCCGGTATTTGGCTAAGATAATCCCTTATGTATGAATATAGGGGTTGGAATGTGAAGTAGGAATGATTTGAGAATATGTATATATGGGATTATCCGTTTAGTTATATGAATGTTATACTTCAGTTGTGCTTAAATTCTTTGCTCAAGACTTACTAAGCATTTAATGCTTACTCCGTTTCTTTAATCCTCTGTTTTATAGATTTTGGTTCGTCAGCTATCGGACTCGGGAATTTTGAAGTCGAAGTCACCCACACTATCAAAGCCCCTTTCGGTATACTTTTGGTTGAACTTTGAAATGGAATGTATAGGACTACCCTTTTTGTTATTGGTCATGTACCCTTCGGTTTTGTGTAAATTTGGATAGCCATGCGAAAATGGCTTAAATATACTTTGATCATAGCATTATAATCGTTTTGTATGTTGTTCGTCGAGAGGTATGGAAATGTTGGTAACGGTTAGCCATGGGAATGGTCATTCAGGATCACTTTTGGTATATGTATGACAAACTCTAGTTGATCCATGGAGGATCATGAAATAGGTAAAGTTTACCTTAAAAATAGATGCTGGCAGCAGCAGTGATGTGGATGTGAAAAATCACTAAAAATAGTAGGAATGGAATTAAATAGTGAATAAATTATGTAATCGAACCTTGATGAATCTATTTTCATAGGAAAGTAACGAAACGTTCATATGAACAGTATATTATGAGATGTTAAAGTTTTCGTGAGACAGGGCCAGAACGGTTTCTGGATCCCCTGATCTGAATTTGGAAATTCTCTATAAATTAACCAGAGATAATTAGAAGTCATACAATATATGTATAGATTCCTTTTTGAGTCTAGTTTCATTAGAAACAAATGGAATAAGTATTGAAGCCCTGTACAAGGAGTTATCTAAGTCGCAATGCAAGAAGGTCAGTGTAGTCGAACCCTATAACAGGGGAGACTTTAACTAATAAACTGTACTAATTGGCCTGACCAAAAATTCTAGAATAAAATATGTAAATGGAAATATGAGTCTAGTTTCAGGGAAAAATTACGAAACTGATTTTTGAGTTTTGGAACTCAAGATATGATTTTTAAGGTGACAGTGACGCAGTTAGCCAACTGCCTGGAAAAATTTAAAATGGACTGTGCAAATAAGTGATTTAAGCCTGCGAAACCCTCGTGTCTGACTCCGGCGACGGTCTCGGGTACGGGGTGTTACACTTAATTTGAATATGTTTAGATCAAGAACCAAATAAATCGGATTTGGATTGGGGAAAAACGAAAGTTGTTGACTAGCCGCTCCATTCCATTTTACATCGTTCGAGGTAAGTTTATAAGCAAATAGGCGTGTTTAACGGCAATTAAATGCTAAATTTATATGCTGTTATGAAATGTCAGAATTTATATATGTTATGGCCAAATATGAAAAAGCTTGATTCCTACATTTTTGAGTTCGTTTCAACCGAGTTACGGCGTCCGAAAGCCCTGTAGGAACCTTAAGAATAGTTGAGATACATATGTCATGACGTAGGATTTTGATATATGTGTGCGAGTAAGACCATGGCATCGATATGTCATTCCGATATGTGTTTACGAGTAAGACTATGGCATCGATATGTCATTCCGATATGTGTTTACGAGTAAGACTATGTTAGGGACAGCAGCATCAATATGTGACTACATGTAAGACCACGTCTGGGACGTTGGCATTGTACGGTTTGTGTGATTATCCGAGTGTCCTATCCAATTCCGAATGGTTCATCGGGCAAAGATAAGTTATGTTTGAACATGTAAAATAGGTCAGATGTCCAGGTACAAATTGGTTTTTTGGTAACTTAAAATATGGTAAGTGAATAATTTGGTACTTACTACAAACTATGTGTAATGTAATTGAAGATTATATGTGAGTTAGATAATTATATTTGGCCATGTGAATAATAATGGAACGAGTTTAAATTAATAGCATGTATGATTATATGTATTCAGTTACAAGTCTAATATATGTGTATGAAATTATTATGTAATATATGAGTTTGTGCATTTATATGTATGTGAACTAGGTTAATAATGGTCTTTTAGCTTTGGAAGTTTAATGATAATAAGTTAACTTGGCTAGGTGAGCCTTCTGTCAAAGTGACTTTTATGAATGAATATTTAATTGTATGATATGAAATTTATATGATTGGATCTATATATATATTGATAAACACTTTGGTTTAATTAATTAAATTGATGATATTATTAGGTTACTCTTTTGCTTATGCCTTATTAAGCTTTGATAGCTTACTCTGTGTGTTATGTTTACTATGTTTTATAGATTGTGGAGTCAAGCTACACGCTCAGGGACTGTCAGCCAAGCTCATCACACTATCTACTGCTGTGGTATTTTAATAGTCGAACTTAAATTATGGCAAGTATAAGCTAGAATAGACTTTTGAAATATTGATTTTGGTTATGTATTTAAAGCCAGGTGAAAATGGCTTGATTATATGTGTGCTTAGTTATAATGATTTTGTTTAGATTTGATTTTATGTGTGCTTAGTTATAATGATTTGTGATCTTGGTTTTGATAAATTCGGTGATGCTTGAATATGGGTTGTTTTGTGGTAAGTGTTTTATGTATTGAAAATGGCATTAGTCTTAGGTTTGAATTTAGTTTTAGTTGAATCATGGTTAAGGTTTATTGGGTTATTAAGCTGTATGACATGGTTGATCAAAATATTTGTGTTATTTTGAAGGTGTATCTAAGTATATGAAGCTTGTGAAGGTACTTGTGTTTCAGCTATATGTTTATAATAGATGTTAATTAAGCTAGGATTGGCCATGTGTTTGATATGTGAAAAGTAAGACTTATGCTTGAAATAAAGTGGTGTTCACTTATAATTTATACTAGGTCATGTGTATATGATATTCGGTCATAATATTTTGTTGAATTTTTGTATGCTTTACTTGTGTATAAAGGTGTTTATATTATGGATGTTATGTTTATATATAAATGGATTGCGTTTTACAATGATAGAAATAATTACTCTTAGTTGGTAAGTATTTTTATTCAAACATATTTGAGTATGGTTGCATGTTTAGTCTTGGTTATTATAATTATGCTATTAAAGTTGAGTCTTAAATGTCAAGGAGTGAACCAAAGTTTTCGATGACCGAATGTTAATAGTTATTTGGCTTTTGAGTATGTAATCTCAAACATATTGATTGGCATAAATAATTAGCGTACATTTTGGATAGTATGTGTACTCATAAAATGATTATTTACTATGGTTAATTGAGCATGTTTAAATGACCTAGAGTACATATGTATAGACTTTTCTAATTAATTTTTTTTAAAAGAAATATTTAGTAGTATTTTGTTAAAGCCGAATGGATGATTAGTTTATATGTTTGAGTGAAAAGCATGCAAATTCAAAATTAACCTTAACCCTAGTTGCACATGTAAATAGGTTTTATTCATGTGTATTATGTCTTGTTAAATTATAAGAACATGTATGTGATATTTAGTGATTTAAGCACAATTTCATAAGTGACTTAATAATATGTTAAAACATGTACTCAATGGTTAATGTCTTATATATGTATATACATATATGCATTATATGCAGTGAGTTTTAAGTTGAAATTTTGACATGATCTGTGGTTACAATGAGCAAAACAGAATATGTTCTGAAGTGTTAGTTAACTATATTTTATTTATTAATCAGTTTGACTTGGGTGAACATTTATTACTCTTCGGATTTGTGCTTTTTTATTTGGTAATGCCTCGTAACCCTAGTCTGGCGATAGATACGAGTTAAGGGTGTTACACCTTGTGTGGTAATTATACAATTAATGGAGTTAGTGGATGTACATGGCATGGTATTATTGAAATTATGAGTATTTTAAAGGACAAAATGGTAAATAAGAAAATAATGATAAAATAACTTAAGTAAAATGTATTCATCTTCTTCATTTGAACATATCCAACCGATTCTAACAAGAAAAGCCATAGCTAGGGTTCGACCATCCTTGTTTTGGTTGCATTCTATGTATTTTAGTCCCGTTTTTAAAGATTTCTATGTTTTCAGGGTCGTTGTAGCTTAATCTAGCTAGCCTGGCACTAATTTGCAAAATTGTTAAAAGGTTAGAGTTTTGCCTTGAATGAATATAGGTTGTTTTTTTTGTTTGATGGATGAAAATGGTTAGTTGTTGTTAGATAAACAACTTTTATTAAGTGATTTTTTGATGAAATTGTCATTTAAGGATTAAATTGATGAATAGAAAAATATACATGGTGAAATTGTGAAATATATGAAATGAGGGGCTTGCTAGGGACCTACACGAAATTTGGATATGGTCAGTTGAGGGTGAATTGCATGAATTTTCATTTTAGACTCCATCTCTATGTTTATCGCTGAGGTAAGTTCGCACGTTTAAATAGTGTTTTAAATTATGTTGTAAATCTTATTATTTTATATAATATCAAACTGTGTCTCGATGGAAAAATCCAACGGCATATCGACGATCATCGACTAATGGAAAATGATTGCTTCAGCTATCGAATTATGAAAAGTGATGGTGACGACTATCAACAATGAAAAGGTATGGTGACGACCATCGGACACTGAAAAGAGATAGCTTCGGCTATCAAAATTATGAAAAAGGATAGTGACAACCATCAAATTATGAAAAGGGATAGCTTCGGCTATTGAATTATGAAAAGGGACAGCTTCGGCTATCGAATTATGAAAAGGGATAGCTTCGACTATCGAATTATGAACCGAGTTAGCTTTGGCTATCGATTGGTAAAAAGGAATAACTTCGTGTGAGATTCGGTAAGAGTTTTCAATACAGTTTACCTTATTATGATGGAAGGTAGGAAGTGTGTACCTTTATGACAATGAAGAGCATGAATTCATATGTTTAAGCTTAAGTATTAGCTATTATTATATTAGATTGAATTATATGTGTTTTGAGATTGTGTAATATAGTGATAAGCTTAGATTACATATGTGACAAACTTATTAAGCATAACATGCTTACCTTGTGTTTATTTTTCTATGTTTTGTAGTTAATCGGATATTTATCACATTATCCTTTGGCTTTATTAGTAGATTTTGAGGTTTTTAAGTCTTGGTTATAATGGCATGTATAGGGGTTTTGGTTGATGTCTTAGCCATTATGTTTTGGCTTGTAAAATTTGGTATTTTGAATGATGAAATGGTAGTAAGTTGGCATGTATAAATTTGGCCTTGTAATGATTGCTATTTTGGTGTTTTTGGTAACTAAATGATAGTAGTTAAAAATGTATGTTATAAATGGTCTTTTGATATGTTTGAATGTAGTGATTTGGTAGTTTGGCTATAGATGACATATATTTCTATTAGAGCTAGATGTTAAATGGCATAAATTTAGTTATAAGTTGATTGAACTTTTGGCTAAATTATTCATATGGTTATATATGTTTAAGTTTTGTGATTGAGGTGCCTTTTGGGCATATTAGTTGTATGCATATGAACCTTATTTGGATAGCTTGTTATGGTATGGTTTGGTGCACTTTGGAGTGCTTGTTTATGTGTGGAAAATTGGTTGCAGGTGGATGCATGTTTGGGAGAGAAAAATGGCTTGGAAATGGCCTATTTTTCGTCCACACGGCTAGAGACACAAGCGTGTGTCTTAACCCTATGTGACACATGGTCATGCAACACGGCTGTGTGTCCCCTGTAACTTACAAAGGGTTGCAAGTCAGGGAGTTACATGGCCTAGCATACGGCCTGGCACACAGGTGTGTGGGGCCATCTCGAAGGGTACACGACTTGGCACACAAGCATGTGGCTTGGCCGTGTGACCCAAGTTAAAGAGTTACACGGGTTGGGACACGACTGTGTGTCCCTACTTTGAATGTTCACAGAGCCTGAGACATGGGCATGTGTCTCAGCTGTGGGAGTTAAACGGCCTAACCACATGGCCGTGTGACCCTTGAGTTTGAAAATTTCATCTTTTTTTGAAAAATTCTATATGTTTTCGGTTTAGTCCCGACTCATTTCTAATGTTTTTCTAGGGTCTCGAGTGCCCATTTAAGGGACAATATGTATGTTATTGATTGACTTTTTTATGATTGTTGTTGTCATATTAAATGTTTAATATTTTTTATCATTTTGAGTTGAAATCTCTAGTAATGCCCATAACCCTATTTTGCTGACGGATACGGCTTAGGGATGTTATAGAATGTATCCCATGTCCTACATCCAATAGGTTTACCACTCCAATATCGACATATCCATGAGGCCCATTTTCTTCGACGTGTGTGCTTTCCCTTTCCTCTTTGTTGACCTTTGAGTGTCACTCCTATGTTTAGTTTAGAGCACCTTCTCACGATTCTACCTGCATTGAATCTCAATGAACTGGCCTATAAGTTATCCCCAATCATGCTGCTAGTGGGTCTTTTAAATGGCTCAATCGGTAACATAGGGATGTCAACTCGATGACTTAAGGTAGTAGTCAGATGTGGGAAATAGATACTCTATTTTAGATGTCGTATGCACTTGATCATCTCCTTGAATATCCAGTGGCCTATGCAATTTTCATCTCTTTCCAAAATCGAGTAAAGCATAACCGCTCGATAGGTAGTAAGGTCAGAGGCATTATGGGTCGGCACGAGGTAGGTGCAAATAAAATGCATCCATATCTTGGCCATCGGGAACATGATGGTAGTGTGAAACTACATCCATATCTTGTCGAATCCATTCGCCACAGCTCTCTGACAAGTAGCCTATAATGCCCTCCATGTCAAAATCCAAAAAAGTAAATAAGTCTAAGGTCTCTAAATAATTGTAGGTATAATATTGGCATCGTAGAATTGACAAATATCTCGAGGTGTAATCGATAACTCTTTGCCCCGAACAATCACATAGATGATCGTCTCACCTTTCTGCTTTCAATTCTACCTATCTTTTAGGGAGGCATAAAATTCATATACAATAGCGTCTGTAATATCCTGAATTAGGGCTTAATCGGAATAGTGGTTTCGTGACCACAAGTTCGAGATAGAAATAATAATTTTATAATTATTTTGATGATTATGATATGATTGCATGATTGTGTGAAAATTTCATGATGAAATTCTATGCCTAAAGTGCTTAAATTGAAAGTAGGGACTAAATCAAATAAGTTGCAAAACTTGCATTCTAGAAGTTTTTAGTATGAAATTGTTTTGGAATATTAATGAGGAGGTCTTAAATAGCAATTTGACCAATTTTAAGTTCATGGACAAAATTAAGACATGGAAGGAATTTTTGGAAAGTTTAGTAGTAAAGGTATTTTGGTCATTTAGTTATTAAAATGAATTAAAAACAAAATTAAAAGCCAATTTTTGTCCATCTTCTTCATTAGGCCGAAATTTCAAGGGTTCTCCATAGCTAGGGTTTTTTCAAGCTTCCAAGCTCCATAGTAAGTGATTCCAAGCCCGCTTTTAATGTTCTTTACGTTTTGGAATCTCGGTAGCTCGATTAAGCTTATGTTAGCAATAATTCAACCTAGGGTTTATATTTGGAAACATAACCATAGGTGAAATTTGTGTATTTTGATGTTTTATGATAGAATATGAGGTTTTAAATTATGTTAGACAACTTGTGCTACTCGGTTTTGAGTGAAAACGAGTAAAAGGGCTTAATCGACAAAAATACCTAATAGTCACAAGTATATGTTAGAGAGAGAATTTGATGTTGCCATAGAAGGGAAAAATGATCAGCATGTTATAAAACATACGAATAAGGAATAAAGTTTAATTCCCGAGCCTAGGGGCAAAAGTGTAATTATGCAAAAGTTTAGGGGCAAAAGTGTTATTTTTCCAAAGTTCGTATTAAATGTTGTTTTGATGAATGTATGTATTAAATAAGATTAATTTGGTATTATAGATCAAGAAAAACGAGATTCAAGTCACGATCGAGGAAAAGAAAAGATTGTGGACTAAATTGCAAAATCTTTATATTTTGGTACCAAGGTAAGTTCATGTGTAAATGTAGTAACATAATTGTCATTTTAAGCAATTTAATGTTGTTTATATGATATGATGCTGATTATTATCATGAAATATTATGCTTTGTGGTTATTGTTGAATAATATGTAATTATGTGAATTACTTGATGAGTATGAACTATCACCGAAGTACCGATTTCGATATTCCGTGGAAGACGACAAAGATGTGTGATCGAGGAAAACGCCCGTTTGAACCTTAGGAATAGATTAGGATACAAGTGACATGTCACTAGGATGGTTGAGCATCCGAACTCGTTGAGTTGAGTCCGAGTTCACTTATGGATGCGAATGTCCGAACTCGTTGAGTTGAGTCCGAGTTCGTGAAATTTAACTAGGCATCCGAACTCGTTGAGTTGAGTCCGAGTTCACTTATGGATGCGAACGCCCAAGCTCGTTGAGTTGAGTCCGAGTTCACTTATGGGCGGGTTACATGGTATCTTGATTACATATGAGGCACTTATGTGCAAATTATCCGTGTATCCAAGTTGTATTTCGATGTGTTCAACAGGTGAAATTTCTAATGAAATGGAAGAACAATTAAGATCCAAGCGACGTTTTGGTAAGTGTTGTGAAATGGACACTTTGGATAGGTATGTTCTTAACCCTCGGGTTGAAAATAGATACAACAATGATAAGGTGGTAAGATGAGGAATGATGTTTAGAAATGTGATATATGTTTTGGTGATACCATGCTAAAGTTGTTTGGTATATTTGTATTGTTATGTTACTTGTTATTTACATATGAACTTACTAAGCATTTATGCTTACTCCTCCTCTTTATTCTCTGTAGTTTTGAACAAGCCATTTCGGGAATCGAGACGGGTGAAGGTTCGATCACACTATCCAAATGACTTTCATCTGGGTAAATGGCTTGTAAAACTTAAGTATGGCTTGTATAGCAATATACTTATTTTGTGTAAATAATTTTATGATATGGCCATGTTTGGTTGAGAAAATGTTTGATATTGATAAGTCATGGTGATGGCTAATTTAGATCATGTTTGATATTATGGAAAGATGAAACTTGCCTTAAAATAGAATATTGCTGTAGCAATGACATGAATTTTAAAAATCACTAAAAATAGTATAAATGGAACTAAATGATGAGTAAGTTATGAAATTGAAGCATAATGACTCTATTTTCGTGTGGATTGAACAAAATAGGCATATAAATTATATTTTATGAGATATTTAAACTTTTGTGAAACAGGGCCAGAGTGATTTCTGGATCCCCTATTCTGAATTTAAAAATTCATAATAAATTTTCCAAAAATAACTAAATGTTTTTCTTTATATGTACAGGTTATTTATTGAGTCTAGTTTTAATAGAAACAAACATCATAGTCATTTAATTTCTGTATAGAGAAATATCTGATTCGTAATACACAGAGGTTAGAGCAGTCGAACCCTGAAACATGGGAGACTTTAACTAATAAACTGTACTAATTCGCCCAACCAAAAATTCTAGAAAACAATTAGTAAATAGATATATGAGTCTAGATTTAGGGAAAATTTACGGATCTAGATTTCGAGTTTCGTAACTCGAGATATGATTTTTCTTGTAACTGTGACGCGGGTAGTTAGAAAGCTGTGAATGTAGAAATAAATGATTTAAAGTTCCTAATTTGATAAATATTGTTCGGTAACCCCTCAAGCTAGACTCCGACAATGGTCTCGGGCGTGGGGGCGTTACATTTAGTGGTATCAGAGCAGGTTTAGTCAGTTCTCGGACTACGTGTTGTATGTACGGATTTTTCTATACATGTCATATGTATGAATTGTGATAGTGTGACGACTTCTGACATTTTTAAATGATTTTTATATAGTAAATGGATCCCGATCCGGTGTGGCGAGATGAAGTAGAGAGTAATGCGCCAGACCCATTTGAAGGGGCAGCCGTGAAAACCCACCTCCTACTGTTGGTGAGGGAGGAGGAGAAAGGGATCGGGAAGGCTTTCTCCAAATGATGAGTGCATGGTACAGTGAGTTCGTTCGTACGAACCCAAATGTACGACCTCCCCCACCTCTCCCAATTCCTCAACCTATGCCTCCGATGCCTCAAGGAGTGGATATGATAAAATTTCATAGAACCCCCGTTGATAGAATTCGTAAACAAGGGGCTGAAGAATTTAGAGAAAATATTGATGATGATGCAGAGAAAGCAGAGTTCTGGCTTTAAAATTCTGTTCGGATATTTGATGAATTATCTTGTACACCTGAAGAATGTTTGAAATGTGCTACATCTTTGTTGAGAGATTCAGCCTATAATTGGTGGAAGACTTTGATTTCGGTGGTACCGAACGAGAGGGTAACCTGGGAATTCTTTCAAGAAGAGTTTCGAAAGAAATATATTAGTGAAAGATTTATTGATCCGAAATGTAAAGAGTTTCTTGAGCTGAAGCAAGGTAATATGACAGTCTCAGAATATGAAAGAGAGTTTGTTCGATTGAGTAAGTATGCCAAGGAATATGTTCCTACAGAAGCCAAGATGTGCCGACGATTTGAAGACGGGCTCAACGAAGACATTAAGGTATTTGTCGGGATCCTTGAACTGAAAGAAATGGTAGTACTGGTTGATCGAGCTTGTAAGGTTGAAGAACTACTGAAGGAAAAGAAAAAGGTAGAATCTGAAACACGAAATTGGAAGAAAAGACCAATGAGTAATGCACCTTCACAGCAACCCGGAAAATCAAGAAATATGAATCCTCGTTCCCAAGTTTCAGCTGGGCAATCATATGGAAATTTTAAGAAGCAGAATGTAGGTCCTAAATCTCAGACTACTTCTGCGGCTAGTGTGGGAAATACTAGATTTGTTAAACCCGAGTGCCAGCGGTGTGGTAGAAATCATTTTGGTCCGTGCAGAGCAAATGAATGTTTTCGATGTGGTTCTCCAGATCATTTTATTAGAGGCGCTTGAGAGAGTGAGAAAGAAAAACTTCTGAGTGTAAAAGCTAGTGGTGCAAACTCGAGGGGAAGGTATCCGAGAAAAGCTGGAAGTGAAACAAGCAGTAGGAATGTAGCCAGAGATGCAGCAGTTAGATCTGAGGGAAGAGCTCCGGCTAGAACTTATGCTATTAAAGCGCGTGAAGATGCTTCCTCACCCGATGTGATTACCGGTACATTTTCTCTTTATGATATTAATGTTATTGCTTTGATTGATCCTGGTTCTACTCATTCATATGTATGCATGAAACTGGTGTCTAGTATGAATATACCTATTGAGAACACAGAATTTATGATTAGAGTGTCGAATCCACTAGGCAAATGCGTGATAGTTGATAAAGTAAGTAAGAAATGCCCTTTAATGATTCGGGGTCATTACTTTCCGGCCGACTTGATGTTGTTGCCGTTTGATGAATTTGATGTTATTTTGGGTATGGATTGGTTGACATTGCATGATGCTATAATAAATTGCAAAGAAAAGGTTATAGAATTAAAGTGTGAAAGTGGTGAAATTCTGCGGGTTGAGCCAGACAAATCAAAGGCATTATCTAGTATGATTTCTTCGATGTCGGCTCAGAGATATTTGAGAAAGGGTTATGAATCTTATTTGGCGTATGTAATTAATACAAAAGAAGTTGAAAAGAAAGTTGAATCAGTGCCGGTTGTGTATGAATTTGCGGACGTATTTCCAGAAGAATTACGGGTTTGCCTCGATCGTGGAAGTAGAATTTGGTATAGATTTGATACCGGGAACAGCTCCAATCTCGATTGCTCCATATAGAATGGCACCAACAGAGTTGAAAGAATTAAAGTCGCAGTTGCAAGAGTTGATTGATAAAGGCTTTGTGAGATCGAGTTTTTCACCTTGGGGTGCTCCCGTGTTATTTGTGGAAAAGAAGGATGGTTCTATGAGATTATGTGTTGATTATCGGCAGTTAAACAAGGTGACAATCAAAAACAAGTATCCGTTGTCGAGAATTGATGATTTGTTTGATCAGTTAAAAGGAGCGACATGGTTTTCAAAGATTGACTTGAGATCTGGGTATTATCAGCTGCGAGTAAAAGAGTCAGATGTGCCTAAAACTGCTTTTAGAACAAGGTACGGTCATTATGAATTTTTAGTTATGCCGTTCGGGTTGACAAATGCTCTTGCTGTGTTTATGGACTTAATGAATCGCATATTTCGGCCATACCTGGACAGATTTGTTGTGGTGTTTATAGATGATATTTTAATTTATTCAAAAGATGAGACAGAGCATGCTGAGCATTTGAGGATAGTTTTGCAAACTTTGAGAGATAAGCAGTTGTATGCTAAGTTTAGTAAAAGTGAATTTTGGCTCCGGGAAGTTGGATTTTTGGGTCATATTGTTTCAGGTGATGGTATACGGGTTGATCCTAGTAAAATTTCAGCCATTGTTGATTGGAAACCACCGAAAAATGTAATTGAAGTTAGAAGTTTCTTGGGGCTAGCTGGGTATTATCGGCGGTTCGTAAATAGATTTTCTATAATTGCTGCTCCTATGACTAGTCTACTAAGAAAGGATGTTAAATTTGAATGGACGGAAGAATGTCAACAGAGTTTCGAAGAATTGAAAAAGTTATTAACTGAAGCACCAGTGTTGATACAACCCGAATCAGGTAAAGAATTTGTGGTGTATAGTGATGCTTCTCTAAATGGTTTGGGGTGTGTACTCATGCAAGAAGGAAAAGTGGTGGCTTATGCTTCGAGACAGTTAAAACCTCATTAGAAGAATTATCCTACTCACGATTTGGAATTGGCTGCGGTGGTATTTGCTTTGAAGATTTGGCGACATTATTTGTATGGTGAAAAGTGCGAGTATATACCGATCACAAAAGTCTTAAATACTTGATGTCACAAAAGACTTGAATTTGAGACAATGAAGATGGTTAGAGTTATTGAAAGATTACGAGCTTGTTATCGATTATCATCCGGGAAAAGCGAATGTGGTTGCCGATGCTTTAAGCAGAAAGTTGTTGTTTGCTTTGAGAGTTATGAACACTCAATTGAAAATTTCAGATGACGGTTCGATTCTAGCAGAGTTAAGAGCAAGACCGATGTTTTTACAAGAGATTTCTGAAGCTCAAAAAAATGATCAAGATTTGCTAGCCAAAAGAAAACAGTGTGAAGCGATACGGGATCAAATTTTAGAATCGATTCTGATGGTTGTTTGATGTTTAAAGATCGGATTTGTGTACCGAAAAATGATGAGTTGATTCAAAAGATTTTGCATATAGCACATAATAGTTGTTTAGCGGTTCATCCGGGCAGTACGAAGATGTATAATGACTTGACGAAAATGTACTGGTGGAGTGGAATGAAAAGAGATATTTCCGAGTTTGTATCAAAGTGCTTAGTTTGTCAACAAGTGAAAGCTGAACACCAAGTACCTTCGGGATTACTTCAGCCTATTATGGTTCCTGAATGGAAGTGGGATCGGATTACTATGGATTTTATATCAGGGTTGCCGTTAACTCCAAGGAAGAAAAATTCCATCTGGGCAATAGTTGACAGACTGACTAAATCGGCTCATTTTATTTCGGTACGTACAGATTATTCTCTTAATAAGTTAACTGAATTGTATATCCGAGAGATTGTTAGACTTCATGGGATACCTTTGTCAATCATTTCGGATAGAGATCCGAGGTTTACCTCACAGTTTTGGAAAAAGTTGCAGGAAGCATTAGGTACAAAGTTAAATTTCAGCACTGCCTTTCATCCACAAACTGATGGACAATCAGAGAGAGTAATTCAGATTCTTGAAGACATGCTCAGATGTTGCGTATTGGAATTTCAAGATAGTTGGGAAAGGTACTTACCATTGGTAGAATCTACTTATAATAATAGTTATCAAACAAGTTTGAAGATGGCACCTTATGAAGCATTATATGGTCGTAAATGTCGGACGCCATTGTATTGGGCTGAACTCAAGGAAAGTCAGATTTATGGAGTTGATTTAATAAAAGAAACCGAAGAAAAGGTGAAAGTAATTCTAGATTGTTTGAAAGCTGCTTCAGATAGACAGAAATCTTATGCGGGTGTGAAACGAAAAGAAATGGAGTTTCAAGTTGGTGATAAGGTATTTTTGAAAGTGTCTCCATGGAAGAAAGTCCTTAGATTTGGACGAAAGGGCAAGTTAAGTCCGTGTTTTATTGGACCGTATGAAATAATTGAAAAAGTTGGACCGGTAGCATATCGGCTAAGCGTTACCACTGAATTAGAGAAGATTCATGATGTGTTTCATGTATCTATGTTACGTCGGTATCGTTCAGATCCTTCACATATAATTTCACCGACAGAAGTTAAACTACGACCGAATATGACTTATGAAGAAGAACCAATTAAGATTTTAGCTCGAGAAGTCAAACAACTAAGAAATAAAAGTGTTGCACTTGTGAAAGTGTTGTGGCAAAAGCATGGGGTAGAAGAGACTACATGGGAACCTGAAGAAACTATGAGAAACCAATATCCACACCTTTTTACCGGTAAGATTTTCGAGGACGAAAATCCTTAAAAGGGGGAGAGTTGTAATATCTGAATTAGGGCTTAATCGAATAGTGGTTTCGTGACCACAAATCCGAGATAGAAATAATAATTTTATAATTATTTTGATGATTATGATATGATTGCATGATTGTGTGAAAATTTCGTGATGAAATTCTATGCCTAAAGTGCTTAAATTGAAAGTAAGGACTAAATCGAATGAGTTGCAAAACTTGCATTCTAGAAGTTTTAGTATGAAATTGTTTTGGAATATTAATGAGGAGGTCTTAAATAGCAATTTGACCAATTTTAAGTTCATGGACAAAATTAGGACATGGAAGGAATTTTGGAAAGTTTAGTAGTAAGGGTATTTTGGTCATTTAGTTATTAAAATGAATTAAAAACAAAATTAAAAGCCAATTTTGTCCATCTTCTTCATTAGGCCGAAATTTCAAGGGTTCTCCATAGCTAGGGTTTTTTCAAGCTTCCAAGCTCCATAGTAAGTGATTCCAAGCCCGCTTTTAATGTTCTTTACGCTTTTGGAATCCGGTAGCTCGATTAAGCTTATGTTAGCAATAATTCAACCTAGGGTTTATATTTGGAAAAATACCCATAGGTGAAATTTGTGTATTTTGATGTTTTATGATAGAATATGAGGTTTTAAATTATGCAAGACAACTTGTGCTACTCGGTTTTGAGTGAAAACGAGTAAAAGGGCTTAATCGACAAAAATACCTAATAGTCACAAGTATATGTTAGAGAGAGAATTTGATGTTGCCATAGAAGGGAAAAATGATCAGCATGTTATAAAACATAAGAATAAGGAATAAAGTTTAATTCCCGAGCCTAGGGGCAAAAGTGTAATTATGCAAAAGTTTAGGGGCAAAAGTGTAATTTTTCCAAAGTTTGTATTAAATGCTGTTTTGATGAATGTATGTATTAAATAAGATTAATTTGGTATTATAGATCAAGAAAAACAAGATTCAAGTCGCGATCGAGGAAAAGAAAAGATTGTGGACTAAATTGCAAAATCTTTATATTTTGGTACCAAGGTAAGTTCATGTGTAAATGTAGTAACATAATTGTCATTTTAAGCAATTTAATGTTGTTTATATGATATGATGCTGATTATTATCATGAAATATTATGCTTTGTGGTTATTGTTGAATAATATGTAATTATGTGAATTACTTGATGAGTATGAACTATCACCGAAGTACCGATTTCGATATTCCGTGGAAGACGACAAAGATGTGTGATCGAGGAAAACGCCTGCTTGAACCTTAGGAATAGATTAGGATACAAGTGACATGTCACTAGGATGGTTGAGCATCCGAACTCGTTGAGTTGAGTCCGAGTTCACTTATGGATGCGAATGTCCGAACTCGTTGAGTTGAGTCCGAGTTCGTGAAATTTAACTAGGCATCCGAACTCGTTGAGTTGAGTCCGAGTTCACTTATGGATGCGAACGCCCAAGCTCGTTGAGTTGAGTCCGAGTTCACTTATGGGCGGGTTACATGGTATCTTGATTACATATGAGGCACTTATGTGCAAATTATCCGTGTATCCAAGTTGTATTCCGATGTGTTTAACAGGTGAAATTTCTAGTGAAATGGAAGAACACTTAAGATGCAAGCGACGTTTTGGTAAGTGTTTTGAAATAGACACTTTGGACAGGTATGTTCTTAACCCTCGGGTTGAAAATAGATACAACAACGATAAGGTGGTAAGATGATGAATGATGTTTAGAAATGTGATATATGTTTTGGTGATACCATGCTAAGTTGTTTGGTATATTTGTATTGTTATGATACTTGTTATTTACATATGAACTTACTAAGCATTTATGCTTACTCCCTCCTCTTTATTTACTGTAGTTTTGAGCAAGCCAGCTCGGGAATCGGGACGGGTCGAAGGTTCGATCACACTATCCAAAGGACTTTCATCTGGGTAAATGGCTTGTAAAACTTAAGTATGGCATGTATAGCAATATACTTATTTTGTGTAAATAATTTTATGATATGGCCATGTTTGGTTGAGAAAATGTTTGATATTGATAAGTCATGGTGATGGCTAATTTAGATCATGTTTGATATTATGGAAGTTTAATAGGTTATCTAGTTCATAAAAATTCATGGAAAGATGAAATTTGCCTTAAAACAGAATATTGCTGCAGCAATGACATGAATTTGAAAAATCACTAAAAATAGTATAAATGGAACTAAATGATGATTAAGTTATGAAATTGAAGATTAATGAGTCTATTTTCATGTGGATTGAACAAAACAGGCATATAAATTATATTTTATGAGATATTTAAACTTTTGTGAAATAGGGCCAGAGTGATTTCTGGATCCCCTGTTCTGACTTTAAAAATTCATAATAAATTTTAAAACAAAAATTAGAAGTTTTCTTTATATGTACAGATTCTTTATTGAGTCTAGTTTTAAGAGAAACAAACCTCATAGTCATTTAATTTCTATATAGAGAAATATCTGATTCGTAATACACAGAGGTCAGAGCAGTCGAACCCTAAAACAGGGGAGACTTTAACTAATAAACTGTACTAATTGGCCAAACAAAAAATTCTAGAAAAAAATTAGTAAATAGATATATGAGTCTAGATTTAGGAAAAATTTACGGATCTAGATTTCAAGTTTTGTAACCCGAGATATGATTGTTCTTGTAACTGTGACGCGGGTAGTTAGAAAGCTGTGAATGTAGAAATAAATGATTTGAAGTTCTTAATTTGATAAATATTGTTCGGTAAGCCCTCAAGCTCGACTCCGACGATGGTCTCGGGCGTGGGGGCGATAAATGTAACATTAAACTAACACATTAACCATAAATTCATCTATACATGCCATTATAACTTAACCAAGACATCAAAATCTACAGATATAATTTTTGGATAGTGTGATAGATCTCCGATGAACTTCCAATCCGATCAAGCTTGCAATAATCTGAAAAGTAAGGGACAAATAATTACGTAAGCATTGAATGTTTAGTAAGCTCGTATAAACTTCAGTCATATCAATCCTTCAAATATGACATTTATACATATCAAGAATAATCTTATACCAATATCACAAGATTCATGAAACCATATTCAACAACTCATAACATGGCTAAATCTACAGCATCACATATACATATGATCCCTAGCATAGTAGGATTTTATAAAACATAAAGCTTTTCAAGTTTTCTTATTTTCCTTTGCATTTCATTACTTTCCATTGCATTTACTTTCTTTAACTTAAATAACAACATCAATTCAACTCATCATTCCCTTTTTCATCATTTTACACTTCAAGTATGAACTTACTATTTCATCACCTTTCCACACCCATTTCATACACATAACACACAAGACATACAAATATCATTCAACCATAACCATAGCTAGTACATTTAAACATAGCTTTTTTGGGAATTAAGCACATGATAAATCATTTCATAAGAGATTTCATAATTTAAACCTTACCACTCTTTCATGAACACAAGCACATTTTCATTTCGGCTCTTACCATTTCAATACAACTTATAAGTAGACATAATACCATTCAACCAATAGCTTGGCACATGCCTAAGCATCAAACAACAACACATGTTAGCATACTTGAACATATTTCATATAAATTCAACATAGATAACCATTTATTCTCAACATGTAACACTTGAGTTTATTACCCATCTCAACTTACATAATTTCCATGTATAATCATATCAAGGATGTTCATATATATACATGTCATAATACATATCATTCTCTTACCACTTATTATCTAAATAATGTTCGTTGAACCATTTAGAATGCCGTTGGATACTCGAGATAGCTCACACATAGTGTGCTAACTCATATAACTATAGTTCGCCAATTCCTATACATGTATTCTAACACGAGTTGTAAATCAGAATGCTCACACGAGTTGTGAATCAGAATGCTCACACGAGCTATGAAAATGGGCCTACTCGCACGAGCTGTAGGTCGAAACGTAGCTACACGATGCTGCTCACACAAACTGTGGAGTATCCACAACACATGCCAGACATCAGCCATCGGTAGGACATTCAAGACCAGCACCTGAATCATGTAAACCCTTAATGACATGTCATTTGTATCCTACATATTCCTAAGGTTCAAACGGCGCTCAATAATCCTTATACGTCGTTGGATTTACTTCGTCTCGTAACATGATAAGTTTTATAATAACATATATATATATATATATATTGATTCATTTCCAATAAATTAATATATTAACATTAAATTTAATCAATATTATACATAATACAATTTATACAAACTTACCTAGCTAAATTGCAGAAATACCAAAGTTTAGGGGCAATTCGATAGTTTTCTATTTTCCTCGATTTTCCACCTGATCTTAATCTAAACTAATAATTTCATTCAATATATTAATTTAGACAATAAAACAATTCTACAATTTAGTCATTTTTATATTTTTACAAAATTGCCCCTTAAAGTTTTACTTTTATTCAATTTAGTCCCTAAGCCCAAAACCTAAAAATTAACCATATTTACCCAAAACCGAGCTTAGCCAAATGTTCATCGTATTCAAAACAACCCATTTATGCAACAATTTCACATTAAATCCTGGTACTTTCATTAATTTGATAATTTAGCCCCTAATTGGAAAATTCATCAAAAATCACTTAATAAAATACTTTTAAATATCAACCAGCATTTTAAATTCATCATTTAACATCTAAAATCACAAGGTTCATCAATGAAAAGATTCAAAATCTTTAACAGTTTCAAAAGAGAAGGTGCAAGCTAGCTGGACCTAGTTGCAACAATATCAGAAACATAAAAATTACAAGAAATAGGACTAAAACGGACTTACATGCATTACTTTAACCATGGTTGAACCTAGCTTCATTTCCATAGAGGTTTTTTCTTTCAAATTCGGTGAAGAAGACCCTAAAATGATAGCAAAACATTTTGGTTTAATTTAATTTAATTATCAAATTACCATTCTGTCCCTTTAGTAATCATCCAAAATTTCATGCTTTTAATTACCCAAAACCGTCCACTAAATTTTTAAATGGTCTAATTACCATTTAAGTCCCTTTTCCTTTATTCAATTAACAATTTAATCACTCAAATCAAATAGCAATCAAATTTTCCAAATTTTACAATTTAGTCCTTTTTAATTAATTAACCATCGCAACGTTAAAATTTTTTAGTGAAACTTTAATACCACCTTACTGATACTCCGTAAATATTTATAAAAATATTTATAGCTCGGTTTATACAAATGAGGTCCCGATACCTCATTTTCTAAAACCACTTGACCTTAGAGACATATCACTTGAACTTGATAAATCACTTATATAACATAATTTATCAAATCAAAAACCTATTTAAAACCATATGTGACATGAAAGTATTAAAAAATAATATTTATGAACTTAGCCATCAAATTTGGTGGCCTCGAAACACTATTTCTGGCACCACAGAAAAATGAGCTGTTACACTCAATACTTCATCGCACCACATCTAGTGTAGGTATGGCGTATTCACATAACATCCGTTGAGCCATTAGGAATTCTACCCAATTATTTTCTTGTGGCTCTCACGACTCTTCAAACAATGGATTTTCTTAGGGTAATTTTTTTACCACGGGTGGATTGTTGTCCACTATTTGGCGGTTGTGCTTGAGTATTTGCTTTAGATCTAGGTATGGTTCAATTGGAGTGTTCGAGCTTCAGGTCATACAAGACCTGAAACAAAAATTAAAATTAAAATTAAAATTGTATCTATAGGTCTTAACGTTCCTACTTATCTTATTAATTGTAAAAAAAAATATTTTCAAAACTTATTAACCTCCCCGGAAAACATAAATAAAGAAAGAAAAATAAACAAATTAATTAAACCAATAAACCAATCAAGAAGATTAAATCACTTCAGGGTTTGTAAATAACTTCAAATTAAGGGTCTAGAGTAGATTAGTCATCAATTAGGCAATTATTATCTCCCGACTGTAATTAACTTAATCAATTGGTTGATACTTGATTATATTTCGACCTCACATTCTTAACCAAGATAAATTATGATTTACTCGGTTAGACTTGTCTCCGACCTCGTCTAGCCTATGAAAAATTATTAGGGTTGTCAAGCATAATAGTTTAAGAACACACAATTTATATCGACTAATCTATCTCAAGATATCCCAAAGACTTCGTTAGTCACATCCCATCCACTCATTAATCTCCCCTAAGGGATTTAGTCACTCATGTTATTCATAATCTCAATTTCGATTAAATACACCATGTGAGAAACATGAGTGATTTGGAGAAGAAAAGAGATGTGACTAATTGTGATTTGAGTATCGAATGGGGAACGAAGTAGCAATTCTATCGATGGGAGTAAAGAAATAAAAGAAATGGAAAAAAATAAAAATTGAATACTTTAATTAAATACTCAAATCCTTGAATCAAAATTGATTCAAAAAGAAAAGAAAGAAAGTATTTAAGAACCTGAAAAGAAAATAACTAAAACTAATTCTAAGCTACAAGGGTTTTTGTGTAACATCTCGTATTAGGGCCAAGTTAGAACAGTGGTTTCGAGACCACAAATCTGAAGTAGAAATAATTATTTTATGATTATTATGAGGTCTATGATATGATTGCATGCTTGTGTGAAAATTTCATGAAGAAATTTTGTGAATAAGCGTCCAAATTAACATTTAGGCCTAAATTGCAAAAGTTGCAAAATGTGAGTTCTTGAAGCTTTAAGCATGAAATTTCCATGGATTATTAATTAGAGGTCCTTAAATAGCAATTTTCCTAATTTCTATTTTTATGGACAAAAATGGACATAGGAAAATTTGAAAGAAATGCATTAAAGGACATTTTGGTCATTTGGTTAATAAAGAATAAAAAGGGAAAAATGAAGCAAAATTTGCTCATCTGCTTCAAGTGTGTGCCAAAAATTAGAAGAGCCATAGCTAAGGTTTTTCTTCAACTTTCAAGCTTGATTGTAAGTACACCCTAGCCTCGTTCTTAATGTTCTTTATGCTTTTGAGATCTTTGAAGCATGATCTACCTATTTCTAGCCTTATTTTGAGTTAGGGTTCATGTTTAAAAATTGACCCATATGTGACATGCATGTATTTTGATGTTTAATGGAGGAATATGAAAGTTTGATGTATGATAAACATCTTTTACTAAGTGGTCTTTCATGAAAACATCTAAAAAGGACTTATTTGTAAAGTTTGTAAAATGAGTAGTAAGATATATGATTTGATGAGAAATGTGGGTTGTTATGAGCATGTTATAAGTTTGGCTAGGCTTGGGTAACAAAGAAAATGAGTACATTTCATTTTACGAGGCTAGGGGCTAGTTTATAAATATTTGAAAGTTTAGGGGTAAAATTATAATTTTTCAAAGTATGATTTATAGATTTTTTTGAAAAATGTGATAATTAAATAAGTGAAATATGCTATTACAGATCAAGAAAAATGGAGTCTAGACGTAAACCGAGGAAGGAATAAGGTTGTGGACTAAATCAAATAATTAGCCATATTTTGGTACGGAGGTAAGTTCATGTGTAAATAATGCAATGTTATATCATGTTTTAATATTTTATTAATGTATGAGGCTCTATGTTTAATTGTTATGACGAGTGTATGAACGACGTTATAGTTTATGAGCATGACATTGCGAATGAGTGTGACAAATATGTGACATTGAGAAAATCTTGTTTGAACATTAGGAATAGATTAGTATACGAGTGACATGTCACTAGGAACTATGTGATTATGCGCTCATGAGATTGTGTATATGTGACTATGTGAATTCAGGTTCTAGTCATGTACATCTTACCAGTGGCTTGGTAGCCTAGCATGGGTTGCATGTACTTGTCAGCTTGTGTAAGCAGCCTGTGTAGTTACGGCCTGACTGTCAGCTTGTATGAATAGGCCCGTGATTAGCTCGAGAGAGAGCAATGTGTGATATGAGATATGAGGTAGCATTGGCTACGTATGTGGCACTTATGTGCAAACTTTCCGTGTATCTGATAGTATTCCAAGTGTTCAACGGGTAAATTAGTGAGATATGCAATAAGTAAGTCAATGATGAGGAAATATGAGAATATGCTACGAGTTGGTACAGGTATGTATGGAAAACTCGTATGAATGAGCTCAGCATGTGATGAACTTTTAGTAATATTGAGAATGAGTAAGTTATGCCTATGTAACTATGATGACATATATGTAAATTATGTTATGTTAATTATATAATATTCATGCTTATGTTGCTATTTATTTGCATGTGAACTTACTAAGCTGTATGCTTACTCTCCTCTCTTTTCCAATTTCTTATAGTATCGTCAAGCTAGCTTTGAGATCGAAGGACGTCAGAGCTCGATTCACGCTATCAAACTAATCTTTTAGGTATAGTGAATTCAAGTATTTTGAGTATGGCATGTATAAGGACTTGGTCTTTTTGTTGTATGTCATATTGGTTTAGCTAAATGTGTTAGCTTATAATGATTTGATGATTCATTTTGTATATGGCCATGAGATATGGCCCATAATAATTAGAGATATAATCCTATTCATATATGCATGCATGTGCTATGGTCACTCATGATGTGGTTAAATTCATTTGGCATGGATGAATTGTGAATATGATCATGGATGTTTGATGATGGAATTATGAGTAAATGGCATAATAACAACTAAGGCATGAATGTATAAAATGGAAGTAAACTAATGTTACATATTGTATGTGATTTGGTAAACTTGGTTAAAATATGAAGCCTTAAGCTAGCATAAATTGATAGGAAGTTAATATGCATGAGCCATGTTTATGAATGTGTAAGTGCTCATTTATGCCATGTAGGATGTTATTGAGATGTTCAAGTGTGCATTTGTTATTGAGGGTAACAAAAGGCTTGGAAAATAGCCTCAAAGTTGTCCACACAGGCACACGGGCATGTGTTTAAATGGTGTGTGACACACGGTTTGCCCCATGGGCATATGATCCGGTCGTGTGTCCCCTGCACCCTAATTAGGTAAAATAGAATTTCTGGTAGTAAACACACAGGCAGAGACATGGCTGTGTTTCTCTGCCATGTGAAGGACACGGCCTCAGGACATGGGCGTGTGCCCTGTAAAGACTGCACCTAATTTTTTGGAATTAAATTCGCCACATGGCCTAACACATGGGCATGTGACTTGGCCGTGTGATCCTAATTGTGTTGATGATGTCATAAATAGAACACAGGCTAAGGACACTGGCATGTCTCAAGCCACATGGGCGTGAGCGATCACATGGCCTATCCACTCGGGTGTGTGACCCTCAAAAACAAGAAAATTTTCTAAGTGTCGCAAAAGTTTCGAAAGTTCTCAATTTAGTCCTAAACCACACTCAATGTATGTTTTGGGCCTTGTGGGCTGCTTGTGTAAGAATGGTTTTAACTTGGGCAAAATTTTATGCCCGGTTTTGTATGAATGTTTATGTTTGAGTCCGGTAATGGCTTGGACCTTGTCCCGATGTGGGCTACGGGTAAGGGGTGTTACATTTAGTGGCATCAGAGCTACGATTTAGTCAATTTTCAGACTAATGCAGCATGTGTATGAGTCTAGCTATACATGCCATAAATGGATTATGATAGTTTGATGACTCCTGACCTTTTAAATTGTGATTTCATATAGTAATGGATCCCAATCGAGATGAAGCTAATGATGTAGAAAGTAATGCGCCAGCTCTCGGTCAAAGGGAAGCACCAGTTGAGAGTAGACCCGTGACTATGAGTCAGGGAGGAGGAGAAGAGGCTAGGGAAGCCTTCCTCCATATGATGAATACCTAGTATACGGAGTTCATTCGAACGAACCCGACCGCTCAACCCCCTCCACCCTCACCTATTCATCAACCTGTTCCTATAGCACCCTAGGGTATGGATTTTATGAGATTGAGTAGACCTTTAGTGGATAAAATTTGAAAGCAATGGGCTGAAGAGTTCTGAGCTAGTATAGATGATGACCCTAAGAGGGCAGAGTTTTGGCTCGAGAATACCATTAGAGTATTTGATGAGTTATCATGCACACCAGAAGAATGCATGAAGTGTGTTGTGTACCTCCTGAGAGACTTAGCTTATCAGTGGTGGAAAACCATTGTAACAGTGGTACCAAAGGAGAGAATTAATTGGGAATTTTTCCAAGAAGAATTCTGCATTAGCTAGAGATTTATTGATCAGAAAAGAAAGGAATTCCTCGAGTCAAAATAGGGTCGAATGACGGTAACGGAATATGAGTGTGAGTTTCTGAGACTGAGCAAATACACTCGAGAATGTGTATTGACCGAGGCCATCATGTATAAAAGATTTGAAGATGGGTTAAATGAAGACATCCGATTGTTGGTGGGTGTCCTTGAACTAAAAGAATTTGTTGTGCTCGTAGAGAGAGCTTGATAGACCGAGGAATTGGCTAAAAAGAAAAGGAAAGCTGAGTTAGAGTCTCAAGATTTGAAGAAGAGACATATGGGTAAGTCATTTCATTCCTCATCTAAGAAACCGAGAGAATTTAATACTCGATCAAATGCTTCAATTGGGCTTTATAACAGAAACAATGGGAAACAGTATTCGGGCCATAAGCTCAAACTACTTCGATAGCGAGTGTGGGTTGTAACACTCCTTACCCAAGTCTGAGGCCGAGACTAGGCACGAGGCATTACCTGATTTAAACTCATGCATACAATCATTTCCGAGTTGCAAAAACTGGATCAAATTTAACACTTTTCACTCTTAAACTAGAAATTTTTAATATGGGCCTACGAGGCCCAAAAAAAACTTTGGAAACGATTTGGGTTTAATCCAAACCTCTTTGAAAACTTTGAAAAATGTCACTTGAAACAGCTGCACACACCCGTGTGGAAAGGTGACACGCTCGTGTGGCCATTTTGACATTGCCGAGCTGAAGGCTCATGTGATTCACACTGCCTAAGCAGAATAGGGACACGCCTGTTTCCCTTACCCATGTGGATTTATTTTCTAATTTAAACCTATAGGGGTTTTCACATGGCCAAGCACACGCCTGTGTCTATAGCCAGTGCCCCTCACACGGCCATGACACGCTCGTGCCATAGCCCGTGTGTAAAAACCTTAACATTCTGTTTCTGACATCAGTAACCAATTAGAGGCACACAGCCAAAGAAAATGCCCGTAGTCAGAGGCTGTATCCTCTACACGACTGAGACACATAGCCATGTCTCTACCCGTGTGTTTACTACCATGCATACTGAATCACAAATTCAAGGTGCAGAGGACACACGGCAGGACAACATGCCCATGAGGCTGATCGTGTGTCTAGCCGTGTAGACAAAAATAGGCTATCTACCAAGCATTTTTGCCACCCTTAGTTAAATCAACCTCCCAAACAACTCATACCACCAAGCCACACAGCAACATACAGCCAATTCAACCACAACAAGATATCTAATACAACCACATTACGTTTTAACAACCTAACAAGTACTTGATTAGTCATGCAATTTACTCATCTATGAAATCATCATCATTTGTAAATAAATCATGATAGTAATTAGCCATTATCCATGGTCTTATACAAAATAAAGGGGTTTCACCTTAAGCTAACACATTTGGCCAAATAACAATCACACAAAACTCAAAGACAAGATCCTATACATGCTATAATCAAAATAAAAGAACTAACTATACCAATTGTTTCAAATGATAGTGTGAACAAGGCCTCTGACATTCTTTGAGCCACAGACTAACTTGGCGGTGCTACAAGGAAATGGAAAGGAAGAGAAGTAAGCACAAAGCTTAGTAAGTCATATGTAAATAATGAAATAACTACAAGTTACCATAAGGGATCATACTCCCAACATATCTCGATTTGCAAATGAAAGTAAGGATTCATGAACACTACTTCCTCATATTTGTTTCTCACCAATCATACAACATTGGTTCGAACTCACATTTCATAATTCACGAAAAATACACAAGTAGCCATAAGCATAACTTACTCACTTTCCTCCCTTACTAAACATACAACATAAATGAAGCTCGTGTTTTGTAATTCTCATTTAAGTACCTGTACCACTCACCAAATGGTCATAAGTTCTCTCATTTCGATAAAAATCATCAATCTTCCGTTGAATCATTTGGAATACTGTAGGATACTCAATAGCCCCAAACATGGGATAAGATGCCGACGTCATGTCCCAGACATGGTCTTACACTGGGTAACACATCAAAGTCGATGCCATGTACTAGATAGGTCTTACACTGACTTTCATTGAGGCTGATGTCGTGTCCCAGATAGGTCCTACACTAGCTCTCATCTATCGGTGTCGATGCCATGTCCCAGACAGGTCTTACACTGACACTCAAGAAGCTGACGCCATGTCCCAGACTGGTCTTACACTAGCTTTTATATCTCGAGGCTGATGCATGTTCTAGACATGTCTTACACTAGCTCTCGTCTCAATGCCGATGCATGTCCCAGACATGTCTTACACTGACTCTCATAATGTGGCCGATGCACGTCCCAGACATGTCTTACACTAGCACACATATCACCCAATGTCTTGGCATGAATATCCAAATCTATTCCTAATGTTCAACCGGGAGTCTTTATTACATTAATTTCTCAACATGCATACTCATATTCAGAATCAAAACAATTTTTGCAATATCAATTCAATTACACATCATAACATACTTGCTTGGCCTTCCCCCGGTCTAGGTTCGGATTTTGTATTTCTTGGTCTAAAATAATAAAATTCACTCATTTAATTGCTAAATATATTTAGACAATAAAAAATTCATATTTTTGGTAAAATGACCATTTTGCCCCTAGACTTTCACAAAATGACTATTTTACCCCTAGGCTTGAAAATAAATTTTTATTGAATTTCTTCATGTCTTAAGCCTAACCGAACCCTTTTTACTCTTATAGCAGCCCAAAATTTCCATTAGTTCACAACATTACTACCTATTTTACAAACTTTACAAAATGGTCCTATTAGGGTTTTCATTAGAAGTCCTTTCACAAAAGTTGTTTACCTAACAACCAAGGTTCATTTTCTTCCATAAAAACTTAGCAAACATCATAAATCCTTTCATGGCAAATCCCTAGACTATCAACCATTTTGCAAAATGGTCCCCTCATTAGTTAGCTCATGCTACAAAGGTTCTAAAAGTACAAAAATAATCAAGAATGGTTATGAAAATCACTTACTTCCAAGAGGATAGCTTGGCTAAAATTTTAAAACTTCAAAACCCATTTTTTTTGCTGAGAATTTTCGGTGGTAATGGGGAAGATGAGAGGGTGATATCATCTTTTTTTTTATTTTATTTTCTTTTTAGTCAAATAAGGCACCGAATTTCACCTAACCTTGAAAATTGACTTTCCTCGTCTCCTATGGCTAGCCATGCCTATTTAAGGGGTATAATTGCTCTTTAAAGACCTCAAATTATGGTTCTCTAGCTATTTGGTATTTCTATCAAGTAAAATAAAACTTTTACCCTTTATGCGATTTAGTCCTTTTTTCCCAATTAAGTTCACAAATGCTAAAATTAACTCACCAAAATTTTCATGCACTCATATAATCATACTATGAAACCAAAATAATAATAAAAATAATTTCTTAGCCTCGGATTTGTGATCTCTAAACCACTATTCCGACTATGCCCAAAATTGGGCTGTTACAATTCTCCCCCTTAGGGATTTTCGTCCCTGAAATTCTTACCTGTAAAGAGGTTCGGGTATTGATCTCTCATAGTCTGCTTGGGTTCCCATGTGGCTTCCTCGACTCCATGTCTATGCCACAAAACTTTCACAAGTGCTACACTTTTATCTCATTGTTTGACCTCCCGAGCCAAAAGCTTAACTGGTTCTTTGCCATAAGTCATAGCCGACTGAATCTCAACCTCAGTTGGCGCGATCACTTTCGAAGGATCTAATTTATATCGATGTACCATGGACACATGAAACACGTCGTGAATATTTTCCAACTCTGAGGGCAAAGCCAATCGGTAGGCAACAGGCCCTGCTCTCTCGATAATCTCATAAGGTCCTACAAAACGAGGACTCATCTTTCCCTTTCTACCGAATCTGAGGACTTTCCTCTAAGGGGATACTTTCAAAAACACCTTATCACCGACTTGAAACTCGATCTCTTTTTGTTTCAAATCTGCATAGGATTTCTGTCAATCCGAAGCGACCTTTAAACAGTCGTGAATCACCTTAACCTTCTATTTGGTTTCTTTGACTAAATCAACCCCGTGAATCTGATTCTCTCTAAGTTCAGTCCAATATAAAGGTGTCTGACACTTGCATCCATATAAAGCCCCATCAGGTGCACTGATAACTATTGTTGTAGGCGAATTCAACTAATGGTAAGTACTTTTCCCAACTGCCTTGAAACTCGAGAAGGCAACACCGTAACGTGTCTTCTAAGATCTGAATCACTCTTTCTAACTGGCCGTTAGTTTGCAGGTGAAATGCCGTGCTAAAATTCAGTTTTGTCCCCAATGCCTCTTGTAACTTCTTCCAAAACCGTGAAATAAATCTCGGATCTTTATCTGAAATAATTGACAAGGGTACTCCATAAAGTCTCACAATCTCGGAAACATATAATTCAACCAATTTTTCAAGGAAATAGTCAGTAGGCACTAGTATAAATGTGCCGACTTGGTAAGCCTATCAACAACAGTCCAAATGGAATCCTTTTTCCTTGGCGTCAAAGGCAACCCTGACACAAAATCCATAGTTACACGGTCTCATTTCCACTCGGGAACAATTACAGGTTGAAGTAGACTGAAACGCACTTGTTGTTCAGCCTTCACTTGCTGAAAAACTAGACACTTAGAAACAAACTCCGAAATGTCTCTTTTCATTCCCGACCACCAGTACATTTTCTTCAGGTCATTTTACATTTTCACACTATTTGGATGGATAGACAAGCGACCACTATGTGCCTCTCAAAAAATCTTCTGGATAAGTTTATTGTCCTTGGGTACATAGACCTTATCTTTGAACATGATACACCCATCGATACTAATTCGAAAGTTTGATTCAGCATCTGTCTTGTTCTGACCCATTTTGGCTTGCAATTCCTTATCACCCTTCTGAGCTTCACAGATCTCTTGAAGGAACATCGGTCTAGCTCTCAGTTCTGCAAGAATTGAACCATCATTTTCCATATACAACTGAGTGTTCATGGCCTTCAAGGCGAACAGTTACTTTCTACTCAAAGTGTCGGCGACTACATTTTCTTTTCCTAAGTGGTAGTCGATTATCAGCTCGTAGTCTTTTATCAATTCCAACCATCTCCGCTGCTATAGGTTTAACTCCTCCTGAGTCATCAAATACTTAAGGCTTTTATGGTTGGTGAATAGTCGACATTTCTCGCCATACAAATGGAGTCTCCAAATTTTGAAAACAAATACGATGGTGGCCAACTCTAAATCATGCGTCGGGTAGTTTTTCTCGTATGGGTTTAATTGTCCTGAAGCGTAAGCTATGAGCTTACCTTCTTGCATGAGTACGCACCCCAATCCATTCAAGGAGGTATCGCTATATACCACAAATTCCTTTCTCGAATTCGGTTGCAAAAAACCGGGGCTTCGGTCAATAAAGCCTTTAATGTCTCAAAACTCTGTTGGTACTTATCATTCCACTCGAACTTGACCTCTTTTTGTAGCAGTCTAGTCATTGGAGTAACTTTCATCGAAAACCCTTTAACAAACCGTCTATAGTACCCTGCTAAGCCCAAAAAAGGTTCTAATCTCTGACATATTCCTCGGTGGTTTCCACTCAACAATAGTCGAGATCTTACTCGGGTCAACTCTGATTCTGTTACCCGATACGATGCGTCTTGAGAATCCAACCTCTTGGAGCCAAAACTCACTTTTACTAAACATGGCATACAGGTTCTTATCCCCCAAGGTCTGTATAACAATTACCAAATGCTCTGTGTGTTCACTCGCATCTCGAGAATAAATCTATATATCATCGATAAAAACCACTATGAATTTATCAAATACGGCCAAAAAATATGGTTCATCAAGTCCATAAACACGACAGGGGCATTCGTTAAACCAAAGGACATAACAAGGAACTCATAGTGTCCATACATCATCCTAAATGAGATTTTCGGTACATCTTGCTCATTTACTCTAAGCTGGTAATAACCGGACCTTAAGTCTATCTTGGAAAACACAATGGCTCCTTTCAATTGGTCAAATATATCGGCTATCCTTAGCAAGTTATACTTGTTCTTTATAGTCACCTTGTTAAGCTGTAACACCTCAAACCCGGCTTGGAAGTTTGGCTCAAATCTGGCGTGTCACATTGAAGTGTTTTTCGAAAACCATGTTTCATTTAAAGACCATTCTTAATAATTAAAAACTTATACCCTTTTTAAACCTTGTTAGAAAACCTCAGCTAAATTACATTCTTAACAACTTTGTAAAAATCTTGGCAGTTGCAAAAGCTTAATTTAAAAATAATTACAGATACATGATGTTTTGAACAACAGTAGTTGCTTTGGAAAATCGTGTTCTAATACTAGCAATTATAGGAACAATAAGTAAAATTTCAAATTTGAAATCCAAAAAATTACAATGGCTTTACTACAACCCACATAAAACATTTAAAAGTAATAATCAAAACTATAAAATAAACAGTGTGTGTGGCTTCCTCTAAGCCCCTCGCAGCTCCGATTCGTCTAAGGTTGGAAATTACCTGAAAGGTTAATAAACGGGGTGAGTTTACAAAAACTCAGTGTGAAATCCCTACTATTAAAAGGAACAGTCAGTCATATAAAAGAATTAAAAGTCCTGCCCTACTCTACTTACAGCCAGATCAATTGGGCCTTAGCCCACTATAACAGACAGTACCAGATGGGCCTTAGCCCATTACAGAATAAGAAACCTTATCAGAACTAGAATCAAAATGAGAATTAGAATCAGAATCAGGTGATAGAATCAGAATCAGAATCAGAATCAGAATCAGAATTAGGTGACAAAATTAGAATAAGAATCAGTATCAGGTAACAGAATCAAAATCAGAATGTGAATGCAATCCCAACCCAATCTAGCCGTATACACCTCCGTACTAACCTTACACTATGTGGGGAGACTACTCGACCCACCCAACCGCTACACACCATAGAAATTGTAGCGAGCCTGCCAGATATTATGGCGAAGTCACCAGATACAGATATTATGGCTAGGCCACCAGAACAGATATATATATGTGGCGAAGCCACTAGATTGCAATGAGGTGCCGGATATTGTGTGAAGTCACCGTATCAGATATATGTGGCGAGGCCACCAGATTGCAGCGAGGCTGCCAGAACGCTTCCTCCATCAATATAAACCCGTGTCTCATGTAACAGATATATATGTCATGGCATACAACATACAGAATCAGAATATCATGCCCATACTTGAATCAAACAGTCACTGTCAAGTCATTCATATCACCAACATATATTCACAATCAAATCCGTCAACCACACAGTCCAAGTCAGTCACTTGCCCACAAGGGCAAAACAATCATTTAACACCTTAGGGGTAAAATGGTAATTTTATAAATCGAGGGTAAAACGGTAATTCTGTAAATCGCGGGTAAAATAGTAATTCTGTAAATTGAGGGTAAAATGATAAATTTATAAATCGAGGGTAAAATAGTAATTCTGTAAATCGAGGGTAAAACGGTAATTCTGTAAATCGAGGGTAAAATGGTAATTTTGTAAATCGAGGGTAAAATAGTTATTCTGTAAATCGAGGGTAAAATGGTCATTTTGTAAATTGTGGGTAAAACAGTAATTCTGTAAATCAAGGGTAAAAAGATAATTCTATAAATCGTGGGTAAAATGGTAATTCTGTAAATCAAGGGTACTTTGGTAATTTTACAAGTCAAGGGTATTTCAGTAATTTTACAGGTCGATGGTATTTCAATAATTTCACAAATCAGAGGTATTTTGGTAATTTTACAAACTAGGGGTATTTTGGTAATTTTACAAACCAGGGGTATTTTGGTGATTTTATAAACCAAGGGTATTTTAGTAATTTTACAAACTAGGGGTATTTTGGTAATTTGGTAAACTAAAGTATTCTAAACAGGGATAACAATACGAATGGGCCTAAAGCCCTTTCTCGGCCCAAATGGGCCCACACGCTCGTGTGGCCCTTTTAACCCAAATCTAGCCACAAATATGAGATTCACCTAACCTAGTCCAATATTTACTACACAATCAAACAACTTATCCAATTGGGCTCAGAGGCCCATTGGGCCCACATGGCCCTTTTCTACCATCGCGTCCGAATTAGCCATCCTCTGACTAGAGTAGTGAGAAATACACACCTGATTGGAGACTAGAGTTAATCCACGCTCCGAGCACTCTTAGCCTGCGCCCAACCCAACCGAGCATGCCACAAAGCGAAAGGGATCAGCCAAGAAGGGTACCTTTACTCTCCTCATGGTTCTCTCTATTTAAAGCCACCAGATCCACTCTTATGTTAGCTTCCGATGTGGGATCCCTCCAACATCGAGTTTAAATTCAACACCAACTCTTGTCACCGTTAGCAAAATAAATGTTTTGCTTGCCATGGGATTCGAACCCATGCCTCCCTCAGATGCTCCACACGCTACTTGCCACTAAGCCACAAGGCTTTTTGTGCCATATTTTATCCCTAATTAATTATAAGGTCTAAAGGCCAAAGTTCGGGTTCCCTTAAAAAAAACCAAAATAAATTGCAAGAGCCAAGGCTTGAACCTAGGCTCCCATACAACCTTAATGACGCCACAACCACTAGACTACAAGCTTCCTTGTGTCATTTATTTAACACAATAATTTAAAAGCCCTCATCCAAGCATCCAGGTTTTTTTTTTCACTTAATACCAAAATTTTTGCTAAAGCCCAAGTTTGAACCCAAGATTTCTCTAACACTTCTCAGGGCCATTAACCACCAAAGCAAACATTTAATTGTGTCATTTCATTGCACAATTAAATACCTATATACAACCTCCTTACAGACCCGCACTCAAGGCCCAATACTTCTAGGCCCAAATTCAGGGTGTTACATAAGCTGTATGTAGTCAATACATAACCTCATCGACCCGTCTTTCTTTTTCATAAAAAATACTGAAGCACCCTACAGAGAATAGCTTGGTCTCGCAAAACCTTTATCCGTTAACTCTTGTAACTGAACTTTCAACTCCTTTAACTCTATCAGAGCCATCCTATACAAAGCAATCGAGATGGGTGCCGTACTAGGGACTAACTCAATTCTAAATTCAACTTCCCTCACTGGAGGCAATCTGGGTAATTCCTCCGGAAACACATCTGTGAGCTCACATACCACTGGTACTGACTCGATTTTTAATTTAGATGCTTGAGTATTCAATACAAAAGTGAGGTAAGCTTTACACCCTTTTCTTAAATATCTCTCTGCAGTCATAGACGATATCACTACAGACAAACTATCCAATTTACATGATTGAACCCGAAGAACATCCCTGCTTCCACATTTCAACCCAATCACTTTTCATCCACAATATACTACCACACCATGAGAATTTAACCAATCCATCCCAATGATTACATCAAATTCATTAAACGACAATAACAACAAGTTAGTCGAAAAACAATGACCTTTAATTGTCAAAGGACAAGTTCTACACACTTGGTCAACTAACACATGTTTGCCTAAAAGTTGGACACTTTTACCACAAACTCAATGGACTCGACTAGCATGTTCATACGGGGTATTATTCCATACAAATATAAGAATAGGTAGACCCCGGTTCAATCAAAGCAATGACACATATATCATGGATAGAAAAGGTGCCCGTAATCACATCGGGAGACTCTGCCTCTTCACAGGCACGTATAGCATAAGTCCTTGTAGGTGCTCTGCCCTCGGACCTCACAGTAGGATCTCTAGGTGCACCTCTACTGCTAGCCTCACTTCTCGAGTTCTTCTGTGGTCTACCCCTCAAAGGAGCGTTACCCAATCTCACAGCTTGATCTCTATTTTTCTCGCCCATCTCGGGACAACTACAGAGAAAATGGTCAAGCGACCTACATTTGAAATAGCCCCTTTCACTTCCTTGGCATTCACCAACATGACATTTACCGCACTGGGGACACTCTGATCGATCCGGGCGAGCACTACCAACACTCGCGATAGAAGTGGTTTAAGCTTTAGACACCGCAGGCTGCTTGCTCTTGTTTCTGCTCGAAAACCCTACTGACGCATTTGATCGAGCAGGAAACTCTCTTGATCTCTCGGATGAGGTCTAGTGTGATTTCTTCATCTGTCTTTTCTTTGAGTGACGAGACTCGATGTCAGCTTTTCTCTTCTTTTTGGCCAATTCTTCGGCTTTACAAGCTCTCTCAACTAGTACAACAAATCCTCTTAACTCTAAAATGCCAACCAATAGTCGGATGTCTTCATTCAATCCATCCTCAAACCTCTTACACATAATGGCTTCTATGGATACACACTCCCACGCATATTTACTAAGTCTCACAAACTCACGCTCGTACTCCGTTACTGCTATACGGCCTTGCTTCAATTCAAGGAAATCTTTCCTCTTTTGATCAATAAACCTTTGGCTAATATACTTTTTATGGAACTCTTCTTGGAAGAACTCCTAAGTTACTCTCTCTCTAACTGCTACCTACACGAGAGTATTCCACCATTGATAGGCCGAGTCTCATAGGAGTGACACTACACACTTCATGCACTCCTCCTGTAACGCCCCCACGCCCGAGACCATCGCCGGAGTCGAGCTTGAGGGGTTACCGAACAATATTTATCAAATTAAGAACTTCAAATCATTTATTTCTATATTCACAGCTTTCTAACTACCCGCGTCACAGTTACAAGAAAAATCATATCTCGAGTTACAAAATTAGAAATCTAGATCCGTAAATTTTACCTAAATCTAGACTCATATATCTATTTACTAATTTTTTTTGTAGAATTTTTGGTTGGGCCAATTAGTACAGTTTATTAGTTAAAGTCTCCCCTGTTTCAGGGTTCGACTACTCTGACATCTGTGTATTACGAATCAGATATTTCTCTATACAGAAATTAAATGACTATGAGGTTTGTTTCTATTAAAACTAGACTCAATAAATAACCTGTACATATAAAGAACAACTTCGAATTAGTTTTGTAAAATTTATTATGAAATTTTAAAGTCATAACAGGGGATCCAGAAATCACTCTGGCCCTGTTTCACAAAAGTTTAAATATCTCATAAAATATAATTTATATGCCTGTTTTGTTCAATCCAAATGAAAAAAAGACTCATTAAGCTTCAATTTCATAACTTACTCATCATTTAGTTCCATTTATACTATATTTAGTGATTTTTCAAATTCATATCATTGCTGCAGCAATATTCTGTTTTAAGGCAAGTTTCAACTTTCCATGAATTTTTATGAACTAGATAACCTATTAAACTTCTATAATATCAAACATGATCTGAATTAGCCATCACCATGACTTATCAATATCAAACATTTTCTCAACCAAACATGGCCATATCATAAAATTATTTACACAAAATAAGTATATTGCTATACATGCCATACTTAAGTTTTACAAGCCATTTACCCAGATGAAAGTCCTTTGGATAGTGTGATCGAACCTTCGACCCGTCCCGATTCCCGAGCTGGCTTGCTCAAAACTACAGTAAATAAAGAGAAGGGAGTAAGCATAAATGCTTAGTAAGTTCATATGTAAATAACAAGTAACATAACAATACAAATATACCAAAAAACTTAGCATGGTATCACCAAAACATATATCACATTTCTAAACATCATTCATCATCTTACCACCTTATCGTTGTTGTATCTATTTTCAACCCGAGGGTTAAGAACATACCTGTCCAAAGTGTCCATTTCAAAACACTTACCAAAACGTCGCTTGCATCTTAAGTGTTCTTCCATTTCACTAGAAATTTCACCCGTTAAACATATCGGAATACAACTCGGATACACGGATAATTTGCACATAAGTGCCTCATATGTAATCAAGCTACCATGTAACCCGCCCATAAGTTAACTCGGACTCAACTCAACAAGCTCGGGCGTTCGCATCCATAAGTGAACTCGGACTCAACTCAACGAGTTTGGATGCCTAGTTACATTTCACGAACTCGGACTCAACTCAACGAGTTCGGATGCTCAACCGTCCTAGTTGTAACACCCCTTACCCGTTACCGTCGCCGGAACAGGATACAAGGTATTGCCAGAATATAACACATACCATTAAACATAACCGAGATATAAATATGTCATCCAATTTGATAGTGCATCGTATAACATATGTCTTGAACAATATTAGCCAACTTTAATGGCTTGTACAAAGTAGCTAGTCGAGTACTATAACTAATATTTTAAACCTAGACAAATATGACACGTAACAAAATAATTAAGCCTACTATACATGCCATAATTCAAAACGTTTAGTTCAAATACCCTAAAGTATGATAGTGCGGGTAGATCTTCACGATCCTTAACTCCCGAGCAAGTCGAAGGACACTATAAGACAAAGAGAGAAACAAAGTAAGCTTATAGCTTAGTAAGTAAGTATGTAAATACTAATTAAAGAATCTAACATGTTTACACAACAATTCAAGTATATCTACTTTAACTTCACTATTCATTCCACTTTGATTAAGCTATCTCTGCTGCGTCATATTCACTAAATAAATCATAACTCGAGTTACAAAACTCGAAATTTAAATCCGTAAAATTTCCCTGAATCTAGACTCATAAAGCTTTTTGCTAATTTTTTTCTATAATTTTTGGTTCAGCCGATTAGTACAGTTTATTAGTTAAAGTTTCCCCTGTTACACAGCTTGACTGATCTGACCTCTGTTCACTACGAATTGAATTTCTCTCAGTACACAATTCAAAAAACCCTGAAGTCTGTTTCATTTAAAACTAGTCTCAATAAGGAATTTAGGCATGTAAACTATATTTCTTAATTTACTTTGTACAATTTTTAATAATTTTTCAAAGTTGGAACAGGGGATCACGTATTCATCCTGAGCAAGTCACATACAATTGTAAATATCTCAAAATATAGAATTCCTTTGCTTGCTCTGTTTCTTTTATATGAAAGTAGACTCATTAAACTTTAATTTCACATCTCATTCAACCTCTAATTATACTCCTCCTATTTTTGGTGATTTTTCAAAATCACGTCACTGCTACCATCTAAAAACAGTTTTAATGCTAATTTCACTCTTTCACACATTCTTTATGCTAACCTCATTTTATCTTATATATGTATATACCACAAATCATTTTCACCACATTTCATTCACCATAAGTGTAGGTCCAAACCATAATATCACCACAAAACCATCCTGTTGAACAATTCGGATCAATCCTCGATATTTAATGGTTTCAAAGACACACCCCACCATCATACTTCGCTTAGTTCGGCTCTCTTGTACACATGGTGAACACTTAGTACCACTCATGCGACCTAACCGATTTGTCTCGTAGCTCTCTTGTCTACATGGTGTCCTTCACTTGGCATCACGCATGCGACCTAGCTACATTTATCTTTCACGTAGCTCTCTTGTCTACATGGGATACATCTCGTATCACACATGTGACCTAGCTACTCTGAGGTGTCTCGTAGCTTTCTTGTACACATGATGTGCACTCAAGATCGTACATGTGACCTAGCTACGCCCTCTATTTCATTCGATCTCTCGAATGTTCAACCGGATCTCTCTCTATATTTATTTCCATTCTTCCAATAGTCAATTTATATTTTAACATCAGCTAGTATATTTATATAATAGGCTGAAATATAAGAATGTACATGAAATTATTGTAATATTTACATACAAACTTACCTTGGTACAAAATGTGGAAATTTTGCAATTTAGTCCAAAACTTTTTCCTTCCCCGCTCGAGATCAATTCCGTCTTTCTTGATCTATAATAACACATTTAGCTCATTTAATACTCATACTATTTATTTCAATCCAAAAATCACATCATGGAAAAATTACATTTTGCCCCTAACTTTTACAAAATTACAATTTTGCCCCTAGGCTCGGAATTTAATTTCAGCCCTTATTCTTATATTTTATGATATGCTGAACATTTTCTCTTCTACAACAACATCAAATTCTCACTCTATCATATAGTTATGAACAATAGGTATTTTTACCGATTATGCTGCTTTTACTCGTTTTCACTTAAAACCGAGTAGCACAAGTTATTTAACATAATTAAAACCTCATATTCTATCATAAAACATCAAAATACACAAATTTCACCTATGGGTATTTTTCCAAATATGAACCCTAGGTTAAATTATTACTAGCATAAGCTTAATCGAGCTTCCGGATTCCAAAAACGTAAAGAACATTAAAAGCGGGCTTGGAATCACTTACTATGGAGCTTGAAAATTGAAGAAACCCTAGCTATGGAGAGAGGAGAATTCGGCAGCAACTAAGGAGGATGATGATCAATTTTGTGTTATTTTTCCCATTTTATTTCATTTAATATCCAAATGACCAAAATGCCCTCCTTACTAAACTTTCAAAAATTCCTTCCATGTCCTAATTTTGTCCATGAACTTAAAATTGGTCAAATTGCTATTTAAGACCTCCTAATTAATATTCCAAAACAATTTCATACTAAAACTTCCGGGATGCAAATTTTGCAACTTATTCGATTTAGTCCCTACTTTCAATTTAAGCACTTTAGGCATAGAATTTCATCACGAAATTTTCACACAATCATGCAATCATATCATAAACCCCAAAATAATTATAAAACAATTATTTCTATCTCGGATTTGTGGTCACGAAACCACTATTCCGATTAGGCCCTAATTCGGGTTGTCACACTAGTGACATGTCACTTGTATCCTAATCTATTCCTAAGGTTCAAACGGGCTTTTTCCCTCGATCTTACATTTTTCGTCTTCCATGGAATATCGAAACCGATACTCGGTAGCAATTCATATTTATCAAGTAGTAAACATAATTTGCATATTACTCAACATTAACCACAAAGCATAATATTTCACGATTAAAAATCAGCATATCATATAATTAAGATTAATAACTTAAAAATAACATTTATGCTACATTATTTACACATGAACTTACCTTGGTACCAAAATATAAAGATTTTGCAATTTAGTCCACAATCTATTCTTTTCCTCGATCACAACTTGAATCTCGTTTTTCTTGATCTATAATACCAAATTAATCTTATTTAATACATACATTCATCAAAACAGCATTTAATCGAACTTTGGAAAAATTACACTTTTGCCCCTAAACTTTTGCATAATTACACTTTTGCCCTAGGCTCGGAATTAAACTTTATTCCTTATTCTTATGTTTTATAACATGCTGATCACTTTTCCTTCTATGGCAACATCAAATTCTCTCTCTAACATATACTTGTGACTATTAGGTATTTTTGTCGATTAAGCCCTTTTACTCGTTTTCACTCAAAACCGAGTAGCACAAGTTGTCTAACATAATTTAACCTCATATTCTATCATAAAACATCAAAATACACAAATTTCACCTATGGGTATTTTTCCAAATATAAACCCTAGGTTGAATTATTGCTAACATAAGCTTAATCGAGCTACCGGATTCCAAAACGTAAAGAACATTAAAACGGGCTTGGAATCACTTACTATGGAGCTTGGAAGCTTGAAACAAACCCTAGCTATGGAGAACCCTTGAAATTTCGGCCTAATGAAGAAGATGGACAAAATTGGCTTTTAATTTTGTTTTTATTTCATTTTAATAACTAAATGACCAAAATACCCTTACTACTAAACTTTCCAAAATTCCTTCCATGTCCTAATTTTGTCCATGAACTTAAAATTGGTCAAATTTCTATTTAAGACCTCCTCATTAATATTCCAAAACAATTTCATACTAAAAACTTTTAGAATGCAAGTTTTGCAACTTATTCAATTTAGTCCCTACTTTCAATTTAAGCACTTTAGGCATAGAATTTCATCACGAAATTTTCACACAATCATGCAATCATATCATAATCATCAAAATAATTATAAAATTATTATTTCTATCTCAGATTTTTGGTCACGAAACCACTATTTCGATTAAGCCCTAATTCAGGATATTACAACTCTCCCCCCCTTTTAAGGATTTTCGTCCTCGAAAATCTTACCGGTAAACAGGTGTGGATATTGGTTTCTCATAGTTTCTTCAGGTTCCCATGTAGTCTCTTCTACCCCATGCTTTTGCCACAACACTTTCACAAGTGCAACACTTTTATTTCTTAGTTGTTTGACTTCTCGAGCTAAAATCTTAATCGGTTCTTCTTCGTAAGTCATATCCGATCGTAGTTTAACTTCTGTCAGTGAAATTATATGTGAAGGATCTGAACAATACTGACGCAACATAGATACGTGAAACACATCATGAATCTTCTCTAATTCGGGTGGTAACGCTAGCCGATATGCTACCGGTCCAACTTTTTCAATTATTTCATACGGTCCAATAAAACGCGAACTTAACTTGCCCTTTCGTCCAAATCTAAGGACTTTCTTCCATGGAGACACTTTCAAAAATACCTTATCACCAACTTGAAACTCCATTTCTTTTCGTTTCAAACCCGCATAAGATTTCGCTCTATCTCAAGCGACTTTCAAACAATCTCGAATCACTTTCACCTTTTCTTCGGTTTCTTTTATTAAATCAACTCCATAAATCTGATTTTCCTTGAGTTCAGTCCAATACAATGGCGTCCGACATTTACGACCATATAATGCTTCATAAGGTGCCATCTTCAAACTTGTTTGATAACTATTATTATAAGCAAATTCTACCAATGGTAAGTACCTTTCCCAACTATCTTGAAATTCCAATACGCAACATCTGAGCATGTCTTCAAGAATCTGAATTACTCTCTCTGATTGTCCATTAGTTTGTGGATGAAAGGCAGTTCTGAAATTTAACTTTGTACCTAATGCTTCTTGCAACTTTTGCCAAAACCATGAGGTAAACCTCGGATCTCTATCTGAAATGATTGACAAAGGTATCCCATGAAGTCTAACAATCTCTCGGATATACAATTCAGCTAACTTATTAAGAGAATAATCTGTACGTACCGGAATAAAATGAGCCGATTTAGTCAGTCTGTCAACTATTGCCCAGATGGCATTTTTCTTCCCTGGAGTTAACGGCAACCCTGATACAAAATCCATAGTAATCCGATCCCATTTCCATTCAGGAACCATAATAGGCTGGAGTAATCTCGAAGATACTTGGTGTTCAGCTTTCACTTGTTGACAAACTAAGCACTTTGATACAAACTTGGAAATATCTCTTTTCATTCCACTCCACCAGTACATTTTCTTCAAGTCATTATACATCTTCGTACTACCCGGATGAACCGCTAAACAACTATTATGTGCTTCATGCAAAATCTTTTGAATCAACTCATCATTTTTCTGTACACAAATCCAATTTTTAAACATCAAACAACCATCGAGCAGTTCAAATCGATCCCGTGTCGACTTCACACTTTGTTTTCTTTTGGCTAGCAAATCTTGATCATTTTTTTGAGCTTCAGAAATCTCTTGTAAAAACGTCGGTCTTGCTCTTAACTCTGCTAGAATCAAACCGTCATCTGAAATTTTCAACTGAGTGTTCATAACTCTCAAAGCAAACAACAACTTTCTGCTTAAAGCATCGGCAACCACATTCGCTCTTCCCGGATGATAATCGATAAGCTTGTAATCTTTCAATAACTCTAACCATCTTCGCTGTCTCAAATTCAAGTCTTTTTGTGACATCAAGTATTTAAGACTTTTGTGATCGGTATATACTCGGCATTTTTCACCATACAAATAATGTCGCCAAATCTTCAAAGCAAATACCACCGCAGCCAATTCCAAATCGTGAGTAGGATAATTCTTCTCATGAGGTTTTAAGCATCTCAAGCATAAGCCACCACTTTTCCTTCTTGCATGAGTACACACCCCAAACCATTTAGAGAAGCATCACTATACACCCCAAATTCTTTACCTGATTCGGGTTGTATCAACACTGGTGTTTCAGTTAATAACTTTTTCAATTCTTCGAAACTCTGTTGACATTCTTCCGTCCATTCAAATTTAACATCCTTTCGTAGTAGTCTAGTCATAGGAGCAGCAACTATAGAAAATCCATTTACGAACCGCCGATAATACCCAGCTAGCCCCAAGAAACTCCTAACTTCGGTTACATTTTTCGGTGGTTTCCAATCAACAATGGCTGAAATTTTACTAGGATCAACCCGTATAACATCACCTGAAACAATATGACCCAAAAATCCAACTTCCCGAAGCCAAAATTCACTTTTACTAAACTTAGCATACAGTTGCTTATCTCTCAAAGTTTGCAAAACTATCCTCAAATGCTCAGCATGCTCTGTCTCATCTTTTGAATAAATTAAAATATCATCTATAAACACCACAACAAATCTGTCCAGGTATGGCCAAAATATGCGATTCATTAAGTCCATAAACACAGCAGGAGCATTTGTCAACCTGAATGGCATAACTAAAAATTCATAATGACCGTACCTTGTTCTAAAAGCAGTTTTAGGCACATCGACTCTTTTACTCGCGGTGATAATACCCGGATCTCAAGTCAATCTTTGAAAACCATGTCGCTCCTTTTAGTGATCAAACAAATCATCAATCCTCGAAGCGGATACTTGTTTTTGATTGTCACCTTGTTTAACTGTCGATAACCAACACATAATCTCATAGAACCATCCTTCTTTTTCACAAATAACACGGGAGCACCCCAAGGTGAAAAACTCGGTCTCACAAAGCCTTTATTAGTCAACTCTTGCAATCTGCGACTTTAATTCTTTCAACTCTGTTGGTGCCATTCTATATGGAGCAATCGAGATCGAGTGTTCGAGATTAAATCAATACCAAATTCTACTTCCCCGACCGAGGCAAACCAGCAATTCTTCCGAAATACGTCGCAAATTCACACACAACCCAAGACCGATTCAACTTTCTTTTCAACTTCTTTTGTATTAATTACATACGCCAAATAAGCTTCATAACCCTTTCTCAAATATCTCTGAGCCGACATCGAAGAAATCATACTAGATAATGCCTCTGATTTGTCTGACTCAACCCGCAGAATTTCACCACTTTCACACTTTAATTCTATAACCTTTTCTTTGCAATTTATTATAGCATCATGCAATGTCAACCAATCCATACCCAAAATAACATCAAATTCATCAAACGACAACAACATCAAGTCGACCGGAAAGTAATGACCCCGAATCATTAAAGGGCATTTCTTGCTTACTTTATTAACTATCACGCATTTGCCTAACGGGTTCGACACTCTAATCATAAATTTTGTGTTCTCAACAGGTATATTCATACTAGACACCAGTTTAATGCATACGTATGAATGAGTAGAACCAGGATCAATCAAAGCAATAACATTAATATCATAAAGAGAAAATGTACCGATAATCACATCGGGTGAGGAAGCATCTTCACGCGCTTTAATAGCATAAGTTCTAGCGGAGCTCTTCCGTCCGATCTAATCTTCTGCATCTCGGCTACATTCTTATCGCTTGTTTCACTTCCACTTTTCTTGGATACCTTCCCTCGAGTTTGCACCACTAGCTTTTACACTCTGAAATTTTTCTTTCTCGACTCTCTCTGGCGTCTCTAATAAAATGATTCGGAGAACCACATCGAAAACATTCATTTGCTCGACGGACCAAAATGATTTCTACCACACACGGCACTCGGGTTTAACAAATCTTGAGTTCCCTACACCGGTGCAGAAGTATTTCGAGATTTAGGACCCACATTCTGCTTCTTAAAATTTCCATATGATTGCCCAGCTGAAAATTGGGAACGAGGATTCATATTTCTTGACTTTCCGGGTTGCTGTGAAGGTGCCTTACTCATTGGCCTTTTCTTCTAATTTCGTGTCTCAGCCTCTACCTTCCTCTTCTCTTTAAGTAGTTCTTCAGCCTTACAAGCTCGATCAACTAGGACTACCATCTCTTTCAGTTCAAGGATCCTGACAAATACTTTAATGTCTTCGTTGAGCCCGTCTTCAAATCGTCGGTACATCATGGCTTCTGTAGGAACATATTCCCTGGCATACTTACTCAATCGAACAAACTCTCTTTCATATTCTGAGACTATCATATTACCTTGCTTCACTCAAGAAACTCTTTACAATTCGATCAATAAATCTTTCACTAATATATTTCTTCCAAACTCTTCTTGAAAGAATTCCTGTGTTACCCTCTCTTTCGATACCACCAAATCAAAGTCTTCCACCAATTATAGGCTGAATCTCTCAACAAAGATGTAGCACATTTCAAACATTCTTCGGTGTACAAGATAATTCATCAAATACCAGATAGAATTTTCAAGCGAACTCGCTTTCTCGCATCATCATCAATATTTGCTCTAAATTCTTCACCCCTTGTTTACTTAATTCTATCAACGGGGTTCTGTGAAATTTTATCATATCCACTCCTTGAGGCATTGGAGGCATAGGTTGAGGAATTGGGGAGTGTGGGAGGTCGTACATTTGGGTTCGTCTGAACGAACTCAGTGTACCATGCACTCATCATTTGGAGAAAGGCTTCCCGATCCCTTTCTCCTCCTCCCTGACCAATAGTAGGAGGTGGGTTTTCAATCGGCGCTACCCCTTCAGCCGGGGCTGTTGCATTACTCTCTACTTCATCTGCCATAGCTGGATCGGGATATATTTACTATATAAAAATCATTTAAAAAGGTGAGAAGTCGTCACACTATCACAATTCATACATATGGCATGTATAACAAAAATCCGTACATACAACACGTAGTCCGAGAACTGACTAAACCTACTCTGATACCACTAAATGTAACGCCCCCACGCCCGAGACCATCACCGGAGTCGAGCTTGAGGGGTTATCGAACAATATTTATCAAATTAAGAACTTCAAATTATTTATTTCTACATTCACAGCTTTCTAACTACCCACGTCACAGTTACAAGAAAAATCATATCTCGAGTTACGAAACTAGAAATATAGATCCGTAAGTTTTCCCTGAATCTAAACTCATATATCTATTTACTAATTTTTTTCTAGAATTTTTGGTTGGGCCAATTAGTACAGTTTATTAGTTAAAGTCTCCCTGCTTGAGGTTTGACTGCTCGACCTCTGTGTATTACTGAATCAAATATTTATCTATACTGAAATTAAATGTAACGCCCAAAAATTGGGCCTAGAAGAGTTGGGCTTTGAGTGCAGGATTCGGATAGAAGAAACCTGAATATTGAGAAGTTTTGAATATTACTAGTGTTTAAATATATATATTGATAAAATATTTATGTTAGTACTAATATTTTAATTTTTATGAAAATTATTATCATTATAATTATTAGATACAAATATATTTATACAATTATTGTTGTTAATTTAGTGTTTAAATTAACATATTATCAAAAATTTTATTGTATCTATTTTCATTGATTTATGGAAATTATAATTATTATTATTAGGAAAAATTTATATATATTATCGTATTTGAAATCTTCATTATTATGGTTATTATTATTATTATTATTTTAGTTTTTAAATAAATTTAGAAGTATTTAAAGTGTGGGAAAAATTCGGACCAAGACTCTAGCAAAAAAATTATTATTTTTGCCTCTTTAGGGGATCTGGACATTAAGGTTTATTAATAAGTTAGGCTAAAATTAGACATAAGGAGGAGTCCGCCCCGTGGTTAGGAGTGTTGGGCAGAAAAGGAACGAGGTTCGATACCAGCGTCATAAATTGGGTTTTTTTAGTATACTGAGTTGCGGTTGGAATAGGCCTTAAAGGCGATTCTGAATGAAGTTTGACACAAAGAGAGCACTGGTGCGTTGACAAGCAACGTATGTGTGTGTTAAAGAGGTCGCAGTTCGATTCCGTACTTGAGCGAATCTGTTTTATTTTAAAGTGGGCCAAAACTCAGTAAGGTTTATAATTTATTGTGACCATATATTAGCAAGGAAGGAAGCTCGTGCGGTGGCATGAAGATGGGCGTGGGCGCTAGGCGGACGGAGGTCTGGGGTTCGAGTCCAGCGAAGGTATGTTTTAATGTTATATTTTTAAAATGAACGGACTTCAGCAGGTAACCTTTAAGATAAAAGGTGACGGTATATTATTGAAAACAAATGCCCGTCCCGGTGGCGGCGTGCTAGGCAACTGGGGTCCTAGGTTCGATCAGCGCTATGCGCAAAAGGGTGATTCTTTTTGCTGAACGTGCGTGGGAAGGACCGTATGGAATTGAAACAGTACCACTGTAGGAGGAGTGAGTGGGGGACTGCTGCTTTCAGAAGTGGGAGTTTGAATTAAATTCAAACTTGGATTATGGCCATGAATTAAGGAGATAAGGAAGGAATTAAAATTGGAAAAGGATTTTATTTTATTCTAATCTTAATCTTATTTCTTTTTGCTCTTATTCTTTTCTATTTTTCCCAAAAGTGAACAATTTTCTCATTTTTTTAATTATTTTCTTTCCTTCTCTCATCTATTCCCTCTTTTCTTTTCTTTCTCCTCTTGCCAATTGTTTTTAAGCTAATCCCTCTATTTTCTCTTGCGTTATTTCTTCCACAAACTCTCTACCTCTCATTCTTCCTCTCTTTCATTTATAGTAAAAGATGAACCGATCATTCTTTTCATTGCTAACCGAATATCAACAAGCCAAACTCAAGGAGTCAAAGGAAGTCGATTGCTTTATAAAGGTATACACTTGTTCTTTTTCTTTTTAGCCGATTCTTGTTATTTTAAAAGCCTTTCAACTCTTTTGTCAACACCCTTTTGGTCCATAACGACTTTTTCTTGATGACCCAAAAGCCAAAAGCACAAGACCCTTGGGTGACTTGGTGGCCGATTCAGTAGGATCCTTGTGGTACGGGTTCGCTAGTGTTTTAGAGCTGGGACTGCGTTGAATCTGAGTTAACACAGATTGAAACCGTTTGGGTAAGTGAACCTTGGTAAGTGCTCGTAGCTTTAATCAATTCAATATTAGGGAGGTTAAGAAAAGCCGAAACCTCTCTAGTTTAGGGAGATGGCCGAATATGGGCATAGACTCTATGGGGTCTTCTTTTAATATTTTTGGTTTATTTATTGAAGGAGCAGCAAGGTGTAGTGTCGATTTGGAGTAGCTTGGATCGCCGGAGTAGCTAGGCCTAGTCATCAATCACGACAAAGGTAAGGTGCCTAAGGCCATTATGGATGGTGGCCGAATGTGTAAGTGTTAATATTGGAAAGTTCTTAATTTGGTTCAATTATTGCGAGCTGATCTATTTAACAATTGATTATAGGAGAAATCGTGTAGGAGATCTCGTCAAGGAATATCGCAAATCAGGTGTGTAAACGAACCCTTTCATAGCTTAAAGCGATAAATGCCGAAAAGCCGAAAGGCCGAAATTCTGGCATTTCGAGGACTCGTGAGCAAGCGAACGCTCATTAGTTAGTTAGATTCGTTGAGATGATGATCGGGAACATTGGAAACGGTAAGAACATGATTTTTGGCATTCACGGTAAGTTGGGCCTCGAGGGGCTGCAATAGGGCCCAACAGGCTTTCGGGCCCATTTGGGTAAAAATTGGTAGAAAATGAAAATATGTTAAATTGCATGTTAAGACTGTTAATACTATTATGGATATAGGCTAAATGGGCCTAGATGACAAAATCGGCTAAGTAGGGCCCATTAGGGGTTTTAGGCCCAATAACTCGATTTCGCTAAAAATGGGCCAGAATCACTGTTTGCACCCATGGATTGTTTGTAATCGTTAATGAACATGGAAACCCTAATTTTTGGTAAAATTACAAGATTACCCTTATAATATGAAAATGACCGTTTTGCTCCTAGGTAAAAATAACCATTATACCCCTAGGGTTTATGTATGATTTTAATACATGGGATTTTGATAAATATGGTATGTATGATATGCACATGAAATGTATGCTATGCACATGATATGTATGATATGCACATGAGGTAATCATAAATGCATTGGGTTTGGTTTTTATATGGATAGAGGAAGTGAAAAAGGGCTTATGCCCGATTATCAAAAGGGCTTATGCCCGATTATCAAAAGGGCTTATGCCCTGCTTATAAAAGGGCTTATGCCCTGATTATTGAAAGGGCTTTGGCCCCGATTATTAAAGGAGGCTAGGCCTCGGTTATATAATAAAGACTATCTTTGCCAATGGAGAGTTTGGCGGGGTAGGTCGAGTTAATCCCCACATGGTGTGTTGGTTGGTACGGGTGGAGAGTAGCGGATGGTGGGTTGAGTAGTCTCCCAAATGGGTTGCATTCTTTCATTGAAATTATATGTGACATTGAAATGGGCCTAAGGGCCATACTGTTTCTAAAGAAAGGCTTCGCCCAAGAATATGAAATATGAAAAGGCTTCACCCAATATTATGAAATATGAAATATGAAAAGGGCTACTGACCCGATGCATGATTGAGATTGGATTTGGGCTTAGACCTAACAGCCGTTATTGTTTTGGGCTCGAAAGGGCTTGTTGCACTCGAGTTACCAAACTCACCCCTTTTCCTTAACCTTGCGGTGAGCCTTGATGTGGGGACTTGGGCGGATGGGATTGAGAGGCCACGGTGATCGTCTTGGGATTTAAATAAAGTGTTGGTTTCCATTTAATTTCCTTTAACTATTATTTATTTTTGGGTTGTAATAAGGCCAATTTTAACTTTTCTTTTATTTCTTTTCGGGATTATTTTAATTTTAATAACTTTAAAATTGGTTAATAATTATTCAAATGGGCTAGACTTAGGACGTGTTTTCAAAATGATACTAGTTTTCAAATTATCTCAACACCACGATTCATCGCTTAATCAAAGACGTCCACTTAAACGAATTTAAACTCGAAATGACAAAGTGTGGCTATGGTTGTGGGCATGTCTAGGATTGGATCCAATTAAAGAGCTTGGTACTTAGCAGCCTTCATGGCTCACCTCCTCGCCTCGGATACCTACCGGTGCTTAGCTTCCATACACTTTGTTAACTCAGCAAAACATATGGCTTTTAAAAACTCTAAAACGAAACTCATATTTTTAACTCCGACGTGGCACGTCAAATTTGGCCATAATGTCTGGGCCGGGTTTGGGGTGTTACATTTAGTGGTATCAGAGCCTAGGTTGCAACAACTCGGTTGTGGATCGGGTCCAAAAATTTTTTCGAAAACTTAGGCCTAAGAAGGGTATTTTTGGAGATGGTTTTGAAATGTTCATTTTAAAGATATTTTATGAGTATATTTGTTAAAATGGTACAAGTTTTTATGTTTTAAACAAGAGTTTCAAAATAAGGGTGCTTTCAAATCAAAATTTTTAAATTTCTACCTCTATAAGCAAAAATATGGCTTTTTGAGTTTTAAATGGATTGGAGAAAGAAGTGGCGATGAATCCCGGCACCAAGTCTGTAAGTATACTCTCTTTACGTTATGTGATATTGATATGATGCTATGAATAGAACTGAGACCCTACTATGATACTCTAGATAAGGTAGAGTCAGAAACCCTAGAATATCGAGGCTGTAGCTAGGCTATGATTCGTGAAAATAAAAACTCTAAAATACTATCTCGCATAAGACATATAAATAAATAGTATATTTTTTGAGATCTTCGTAGTTATTTGATATGTGTCTCGGTAATGTAGAGCATTGATATGGATTCGAGGGTAAGCAAAGTCCGCCAACCGGGTAGCAGTAACTCGGAGCTTGGTACTTGAGGCAAGGGCGAGTTAGTAAGGAAAGTGGTAGAGGAAGTATTGGATACCAAAATTAAGGAAATTAGGGAAATGTTTCAAGCGGGGTGCTTGGAGTGTAAAAAGAGAAAGGATACTAGTTCTCAGATAATACAGCCTCGTTCTGTGAAACATGTTCAGGTACGACCAAACTTTCCAACCTGCAAAGATCGCAGCAAGGCCATCCGGTGAATGCCATAGGAACACAGGAGCATGTCTTAGATGTGGGTCCAAGGAGCATCGAGCTCGGGATTGCCAAGTTTATTCTATTTGAGTGTGTGTTACACGTTTCTTTATTTCGGTAATTAGATGTTCTGGGTCGTATTAAAATTATTTAGATCAGAGTGCGCAGCGATAGCATATTAGCATAGTGGTTTGACTTGAGTAATACTGTTAGTTGATAGTTGGAAATTTCGAGGACGAAATTTTTTTTTTGAGGGATAGAGTTGTAACGCCCCAAAATTGGGCCTAGAAGAGTTGGGCTTTGAGTCCAGGATTCGGATAGAAGAAAACCCGAATATTGAGAAGTTTTGAATATTACTAGTGTTTAAATATATATATTGATAAAATATTTATGTTAGTACTAATATTTTAATTTTTATGAAAATTATTATCATTATAATTATTAGATACAAATATATTTATACAATTATTGTTGTTAATTTAGTGTTTAAATTAACATATTATCAAAAATTTTCTTGTATCTATTTTCATTGATTTATGGAAATTATAATTATTATTATTAGGAAAAATTTATATATATTATCGTATTTGAAATCTTCATTATTATGGTTATTATTATTATTATTATTATTTTAGTTTTAAATAAATTTAGAAGTATTTAAAGTGTGGGAAAAATTAGGACCAAGACTCTAGCAAAAAAATTATTATTTTGCTTCTTTAGGGATTTGGACATTAAGGTTTATTAATAAGTTAGGCTAAAATTAGACATAAGGAGGAGTCCGGCCCAGTGGTTAGGAGTGTTGGGCGCAGAAAGGAACGAGGTTCGATACCAGCGTCATAAATTGGGTTTTTTTTAGTATACAAAGTTGCGGTTGGAATAGGCCTTAAAGGAAGTTACGAATAAAGTTTGACACAAAGAGAGCCTATGGTGCAGTGACAAGCAACGTATGTGTGTGTTAAAGAGGTCGCAGTTCGATTCCGTGACGTGAGCGAATCCTGTTTTATTTTAAAGTGGGCGAATGAAGCAAGGTAAGGTTTATAATTTATTGTGACCATATATTAGCAAGGAAGGAAGCCGTGCAAGTGGCTGCAAAGATGGGCGTGGGCGCTAGGCGGACGGAGGTCCTGGGTTCGAGTCCAGCGAAGGTATATTTTAATGTTATATTTTAAAATGAACGGACTTCAACGAGTAACCTTTAAGATAAAAGGTGACGGTATATTATTGAAAACAAATGCCCGTCCGGTGGCTGCGTCTTTGGGCAACCTGGGGTCCTAGGTTCGATCAGCGCTGCGCAAAAGGGTGATTCTTTTTGCTGAACGTGCGTGGGAAGGACCGTATGGAATTGAAAGCAGTACCAATTGTAGGAGGAGTGAGTGGGGACTGCTGCTGTCGGCGGTGGGAGTTTGAATTAAATTCAAACTTTGATTATGGCCATGAATTAAGGAGATAAGGAAGGAATTAAAATTGGAAAAGGATTTTATTTTATTCTAATCTTAATCTTATTTCTTTTTGCTCTTATTCTTTTCTATTTTTCCCAAAAGTGAACAATTTTCTCATTTTTTAATTATTTTCTTTCCTTCTCTCATCTATTCCCCTCTTTTCTTTTCTTTCTCCTCTTGCCAATTGTTCTTAAGCTAATCCTCTATTTTCTCTTTCGTTATTTCTTCCACAAACTCTCTACCTCTCATTCTTCCTCTCTTTCATTTATAGTAAAAGTTGAACCGATCATTCTTTCCATTGCTAACCGAATATCAACAAGCCAAATCCTCAAGGAGTCAAAGGAAGTCGATTGCTTTATAAAGGTATACACTTGTTCTTTTCTTTTTAGCTGATTCTTGTTATTTTAAAAAGCCTTTCAACTCTTTTGTCAACACCCTTTTGGTCCATAACCACTTTTTCTTCAAAGGACCCAAAAGCCAAAAGCACAAAGACCCTTGGGTGACTTGGTGGCCGATTCGTAGGATCCTTGTGGTACGGGTTCGCTAGTGTTTTAGAGCTGGGACCTGCGTTGAATCGGAGTTAACACGGATTGAAACCGTTTGGGTAAGTGAACCTTGGTAAGTGCTCGTAGCTTTAATCAATTCAATATTAGGGAGGTTAAGAAAAGCGAAACCTCTCTAGTTTAGGAGATGGCGAATATGGGCATAGACTCTATGGGGTCTTCTTTTAATATTTTTGGTTTATTTATTGAAGGAGCAGCAAGGTGTAGTGTCGATTTGGAGTAGCTTGGATCACGGAGTAGCTAGGCCTAGTCATCAATCGCGACAAAGGTAAGGTGCCTAAGGCCATTATGGATGGTGGCGAATGTGTAAGTGTTAATATTGGAAAGTTCTTAATTTGGTTCAATTATTGCGCTGATCTATTTAATAATTGATTATAGGAGAAATCGTGTAGGAGATCTCGTCAAGGAATATCGCAAATCGTGTGTAAACGAACCCTTTCATAGCTTAAAGCGATAAATGCCGAAAAGCGAAAGGTGAAATTCGCATTTCGAGGACTCGTGAGCAAGTTTAACGCTCATTAGTTAGTTAGATTCGTTGAGATGATGATCGGGAACATTGGAAACAGTAAGAACATGATTTTTGGCATTCACGGTAAGTTGGGCCTCGAGGGGCTGCAATAGGGCCCAACAGGCCTTCGGGCCCATTTGGGTAAAAATTGGTAGAAAACGAAAATATGTTAAATTGCATGTTAAGACTATTATCTTGTTATGGATATAGGCTAAATGGGCCTAGATGACAAAATCGGCTAAGTAGGGCCCATTAGGGTTTTAGGCCCAATAACTCGATTTCGCTAAAATGGGCCGAATCACTTGTTTGCACCCATGGATTGTTAGTAATCGTTAATGAACATGGAAACCCTAATTTTGGTAAAATTACAAGATTACCCTTATAATATGAAAATGACCGTTTTGCCCCTAGGTAAAATGACCATTATACCCCTAGGGTTTATGTATGATTTTAATACATGGGATTTTGATAAATATGGTATGTATGATATGCACATGAAATGTATGCTATGCACATGATATGTATGATATGCACATGAGGTAATCATAAATGCATTGGGTTGGGTTTTATATGGATGGAGGAAGTGAAAAGGGCTTATGCCCCGCTTATCAAAAGGGCTTATGTCATGATTATCAAAAGGGCTTATGCCCCGCTTATAAAAGGGCTTATGCCCTGATTATTGAAAGGGCTTTGGCCCGATTATTAAAAGAGGCTAGGCCTCCGGTTATATGATAAAGACTATCTTTGCCAATTGGAGAGTTTGGCGGGGTGGGTCGAGTTAATCCCCACATGGTGTGTTGGTTGGTACGGGTAGAGAGTAGCGGATGGTGGGTTGAGTAGTCTCCCAAATGGGTTGCATTCTTTCATTGAAATTATATGTGACATTGAAATGGGCCTAAGGGCCATACTGCTTACTGAAGAAAGGCTTCGCCCAAGAATATGAAATATGAAAAGGCTTCGCCCAATATTATGAAATATGAAATATGAAAAGGGCTACTACCAAATGCATGATTGAGATTGGATTTGGGCTTAGACCCAACAGTCGTTATTGTTTTGGGCTCGAAAGGGCTTGTTGCACACTGAGTTTCCAAACTCACCCCTTTCCTTAACCTTGCGGTGAGCCTTGATGTGGGAACTTGGGCGGGGGATTCAGAGTGGCCACGGTGATCGTCTTGGGCTTTAAATAAAGTGTTGGTTTCCATTTAATTTCCTTTAACTATTATTTATTTTTGGGTTGTAATAAGGCCAATTTTAACTTTTCTTTTATTTCTTTTCGGGATTATTTTAATTTTAATAACTTTAAAATTGGTTAATAATTATTCAAATGGGCTAGACTTAGGACGTGTTTTCAAAATGATACTTGTTTTCAAATTATCTCAACACCACGATTCATCGGTTAATCAAAGACGTCCACTTAAACGAATTTAAACTCGAAATGACAAAGTGTGGCTATGGTTGTGGGCATGTCTAGGATTGGATCCAATTAAAGAGCTTGGTACTTAAGCAGCCTTCATGGCTCACCTCCTCTGCCTCGGATACCTACCTGGTGCTTAGCTTCCATACACTTTGTTAACTCAGCAAAACATATGGCTTTTAAAAACTCTAAAACGAAACTCATATTTTTAACTCCGATGTGGCACGTCAAATTTGGCCATAACGTCTGGGCCGGGTTTGGGGTGTTACATTAAATGACTATGAGGTTTGTTTCTATTAAACCTAGACTCAATAAAGAACCTGTACATATAAAAAAAACTTCTAATTAGTTTTTTAAAATTTATTATGAATTTTTAAAGTCATAACAGGGGATCCAGAAATCACTCTGGCCCTGTTTCACAAAAGTTTAAATATCTCATAAAATATAATTTATATGCCTATTTTGTTCAATCCACATGAAAATAGACTCATTAAGCTTCAATTTCATAACTTACTCATCATTTAATTCCATTTATACTATTTTTAGTGATTTTTCAAATTCATATAATTGCTGCAGCAATATTCTGTTTTAAGGCAAGTTTCATCTTTCCATGAATTTTTATGAACTAGATAACCTATTAAACTTCTATAATATCAAACATGATCTGAATTAGCCATCACCATGACTTATCAATATCAAACATTTTCTCAACCAAACATGGCCATATCATAAAATTATTTACATAAAATAAGTATATTGCTATACATGCCATACTTAAGTTTTACAATCCATTTACCCAGATGAAAGTCCTTTGGATAGTGTGATCGAACCTTCGACCCGTCCCGATTCCCGAGCTAGCTTGCTCAAAACTACAGTAAATAAAGAGGAGGGAGTAAGCATAAATTCTTAGTAAGTTCATATGTAAATAACAAGTAACATAACAATACAAATATACCAAACAACTTAGCATGGTATCACCAAAACATATATCACATTTCTAAACATCATTCATCATCTTACCACCTTATCGTTGTTGTATCTATTTTCAACCCGAGGGTTAAGAACATACCTGTCCAAAGTGTCTATTTCAAAACACTTACTAAAACATCGCTTGCATCTTAAGTGTTGTTCCATTTCACTAGAAATTTCACCCGTTAAACACATCGGAATACAACTCGGATACACGGATAATTTGCACATACGTGCCTCATATGTAATCAAGCTACCATGTAACCCGCCCATAAGTGAACTCGGACTCAACTCAACAAGCTCGGGCGTTTGCATCCATAAGTGAACTCGGACTCAGCTCAACGAGTTCGGATGCCTAGTTACATTTCACAAACTCGGACTCAACTCAACGAGTTCGGACATTCGCATCCATAAGTGAACTCGGACTCAACTCAACGAGTTCGGATGCTCAACCATCCTAGTGACATGTCACTTGTATCCTAATCTATTCCTAAGGTTCAAACGAGCTTTTTCTCTCGATCTCACATTTTCCGTCTTCCATGGAATATCGAAACCGATACTCGATAGCAATTCATATTTATCAAGTAGTAAACATAATTTGCATATTACTCAACATTAACCACAAAGCATAATATTTCACGATTAAAAATCAGCATATCATATAATTAACATTAATAACTTAAAAATAACATTTATGCTACATTATTTACACATGAACTTACCTTGGTACCAAAATATAAAGATTTTGCAATTTAGTCCACAATCTTTTCTTTTCCTCGATCACGACTTGAATCTTGTTTTTCTTGATCTATAATACCAAATTAATCTTATTTAATACATACATTCATCAAAACAGCATTTAATACGAACTTTGGAAAAATTATACTTTTGCCCCTAAACTTTTGCATAATTACACTTTTGCCCCTAGGCTCGGGAATTAAACTTTATTCCTTATTCTTATGTTTGATAACATGCTGATCACTTTTCCCTTCTATGGCAACATCAAATTCTCTCTCTAACATATACTTGTGACTATTAGGTATTTTTGTCGATTAAGCCCTTTTACTCGTTTTCACTCAAAACCGAGTAGCACAAGTTGTCTAACATAATTTAAAACCTCATATTCTATCATAAAACATCAAAATACACAAATTTCACCTATGGGTATTTTTCCAAATATAAACCCTAGGTTGAATTATTGCTAACATAAGCTTAATCGAGCTACCGGATTCCAAAACGTAAAGAACATTAAAAACGGGCTTGGAATCACTTACTATGGAGCTTGGAAGCTTGAAACAAACCCTAGCTATAGAGAATCCTTGAAATTTCGGCCTAATGAAGAAGATGGACAAAAATTGGCTTTTAATTTTGTTTTTAATTCATTTTAATAACTAAATGACCAAAATACCCTTACTACTAAACATTCCAAAAATTCCTTCCATGTCCTAATTTTGTCCATGAACTTAAAATTGGTAAAATTTCTATTTAAGACCTCCTCATTAATATTCCCAAACAATTTCATACTAAAAACATCTAGAATGCAAGTTTTGCAACTTATTCGATTTAGTCCCTACTTTCAATTTAAGCACTTTAGGCATAGAATTTCATCACGAAATTTTCACACAATCATGCAATCATATCATAATCATCAAAATAATTATAGAATTATTATTTCTATCTCAAATTTGTGGTCACGAAACCACTATTTCGATTAAGCCCTAATTCAGGATATTACAGCTCCAGTATGCACGATAGCTCATCAAATACCCTGATGGTATTTTCCAACCAAAACTTTTCTCTCTCCAGGTCATCATCAATATTCGCCCTGAATTCCTCAGCCCCATGCTTACAGATTTTATCTACTGGAGGTTTCTCCTGTAACACCCCGAACCGAGACCGTCGCCGGAGTCGAACACGAGGTGTTAACAGACTTCAAACCACTTATTGAAAAGTTTCAGACAAGCTGCCAATCTGTGTACTAGTCGCTTCAAAAATCATAACTTGAGTTTTAGAACTCGAAAATCAGTTTTGTAATTTTTTTCTGGAACTAGACTCACATTTCCGTCTACAGATTTTTTTTAGAATTTTGGTTGGGCCAATTGGTACAGTTTATTAGTTAAAGTCACCCGTGTTACAGGGGCCGACTACACTGACCTTCGCGCGTTACAACTCAAATAACTCCCTGTGCAGGACTTCAATACTGGTACCGTTTGTTTCTATAGAAACTAGACTCAAAGAGGAATTCATACATATATGGTATGACTCCTAATTATTTCTGGTTAATTTATAATGAATTTTCAAAGTCCGAGCAGGGAATCCAGAAACCGTTCTGGCCCCGTTCCACTAAAACCCAAATATCTCTCAACATACAACTCATATAACCGTTTCGTTTCCTCCGTATGAAAATAGACTCATCAAGGTTCATTTACATAATTTATTCACTATTTAATTCTATTCCTACTATTTTTAATGATTTTTCACATCCACGTCACTGTTGCTGCCAGCATCATATTCTAGGATAGACTTTCTCTAACACATAGTCTCTATGATTCAACCACCCTTTTTCATATATGGTCCAAAATATAAGCATGATGACCCATTCTAATGGCTGGTCATTGCCAAACACTTCCATGCCTCTTAATGAGCATATACATACCAAATAATTATAACATTATGCTCAAAACATTCATAAGCCATTTTCGCATGGCTAGGCAATATTTTACATACCGAGTTCAAACAAAACATAATAGCCTATACATGCCGAAATGTTTTCTTAAACCATCTAAGAAGAAGATACCAAAAAGTCGCTAGACGGTGTGATGACTTCGATGACAGTCCCGAACACGCAAAATGGATCAAGAACCTAAATAAACAACAAATAAGCACACCAAATGAGTACATAACTCAGTAAGTCGTAAGCACTACTCTACCATCAACAATAACAATCATAAGTGAATAATCAAATAATACAAAATAGATGTTTCCAGCCATATCAAACTATACTGCAATTTCTAAGATTTTGGTTCGATCTCATGCCCAATCCTTCAACCAAATCAAACGACAAGTCAGCCCAATCGATTTGAATCTGTTTCCTCAAGTTGGAACAACAATGCACTAGATAATTTTATGCGTACACCGTACAATCCCAATTCGATATTTAGTTAGTAACTCAATCACTTACCTCGTTCATGCACAATTTATTTCCACAACCGAATGTGACTATAGCAAATCGCACACATAGTGCTATAGCAAATCGCACACATAGTGCCATAGTAAATCGCACACATAGTGCCATAGTAAATCGCACACATAGTGCCATAGTGAATCGCACACATAGTGCCATAGTAAATCGCACACATAGTGCCATAGTAAATCGCACACATAGTGCCATAGTGAATCGCACACATAGTGCCATAGTAAATCGCACACATAGTGCCATAGTAAATCGCACACATAGTGCCATATGGTCTTTGCACACATTGTGCCTTATGTCAATTCATCATGGTAAAGCAACTTACTAAATTCAATTTGTACATATAATCATAATAATAAATAGGAGAATCACTCAAAAATATCTATCCAAGGAGTTCTCACAACAAGTGCTTAAGGACTTACCTTGTGTTGAGTATAACGGTTTCAACCGGCTACTCGATGTCCTTGGCTTTGCCCTTGCTTGTTTCTCCTTCTTTAACTTCTCGGGCTTAATAGATAAATAAACTAGTTTAATCATCTTGCTATACATTTATAGTTCAATTACACATGCATATGTATATTTGTATATTCGCAACCATCCTCACTTATTACCCATTTGGTCAACAATCTAAGCCAAGATAAGGCTTCAATATGGTTGCCTCTAACCGAATACATGCACACCAATCTACTTCCTTTGGCCGAATATGCATGTCTATGTGGAGGCAAATTTTACACCTTATACTACACAAAAAAACAGCATACATTTTCCTAATTAACGCATTACATATTGTAGTTCTATACACATCTCTCATTTATTTCATAACCGAAACAACATCACAAGCAAATAGACACCTCAAAATAGTATACATGTCATACCAATTCATCATGTGCAAACATATATTCATGTAGGTGCAATGGCGAATTCTCAAGTGGCTTATATCCAAATATACACACATATCCAAAGCTTAAATCTTACTCACCATACAACATGCATGAATCATATTTATGGATACAACATGGCGAATACCACAACACCATACCGTTTCAATTTGGTCATGGTTAAACAAAGAACTTAGTATCTCATTCAAAATGCTAAAAGAAAATCTAAGAACCCTCAATCTACCATCACATGAATCATTATCAAGCTTGATATTTAGCATGCAATGGCATTAACACCATGACAACTTTGGCCAAATACCATTTCCATGGCATAACAAAGATTTGAGCCATGGCTAACATGCACATCAAGTTAGCAACCAAGACATGCATGAAACCCCTAACACAACCTCATACATACCTTAATCTTGATGCAAACTTAGCCAAATCTCCTTCTAGATCTCTTCCAAACCAAGCATGAAGCAAAAATCCTCCCCCTTTTCCTTAGTATTTTCGCCAAGAAGTGAAAAATGGATGAGCAAAATTTTCTTTTCTTTCCTTAGGACATTCGCCAAGAGCAATGGTGAAAGATGAACACTTTTTTTTCCTTTTTTTTCATACTCTTATTTTATTATTTCTAACATGCACCACTAGCAAAACATGTTTGAAACATGTTTTCTTTTGCCCATATTCATCACCATGGCCGGCCACTATAGTCAAATTTGGGGAATTTGACATGCAAGGACAACATTTCCTAGTGTGCATCAATAGGCCACTTCCACATTTGCCTATCTCAATTCTAAATTTTCTCACACAAGTCCTTTCTAGTGAAATTCACCTTTATAACACTAAATCAATCATCAAAAATGTCATACATGAATACTCACATATTATAGGCATCGAAATAAATTTTAAATTATTGTTATGCCTCGGTTTTGTGGTCCCGAAACCACATTCCGGCTAGGGTCTATTTTGGGCTGTCACAACCCCCCCCTCTTAAGGAATTTTCGTCCCCGAAAATCTTACCGGTAAATAGGTTTGGATATCGTTCTTTCATAGAGTTCTCGGTCTCCCAAGTAGCTTCTTCTATCCCGTGCTTGAGCCATAACACTTTCACTAGCGAAACCCGCTTGTTTCGCAACTCTTTCACTTCTCGCGATAGGATACGAATCGGTTCTTCCTCATAACTCATATTAGCTTGAATTTCAATTTCTGATGGACTAATCACGTGCGATGGATCGGATCTATAGCGTCAAGCATCAAACGTGAAAGACATCGTGAACCTTTTGAGTTCAGGGGCAAAATCAAGCGATATGCCACCGGACCGACTCGCTCTGATATCTCATATGGTCCAATGAACCTCGGGCTCAACTTGCCCTTACGGCCGAACCTGAGTATCTTTTTCCAAGGCGATACCTTGAGAAACACTTTATCACCCACCGATACTCGATATCCTTACGCCTTCAGATCCGCGTCGACTTTCGACGATCGGAGGCTATCTTCGACTTTCACGGATTACCTTCACTTTCGCTCAGCATCCCTAATCAAATCCACCGAAAATCTTGCTTTCACCGAGCTCAGTCCAAAACAATGGCGTACGGCATTTACGACCGTACAAGGCCTCGTAGGGTGCCATCTTAATACTTGATTGAAAGCTGTTGTTGTAAGCGAATTCAATCAACGGCAGATACCGTTCCCATGAACCACTAAACTCGAGGACGCAACATCTTAACATATCCTCAAGTATCTGAATTATCCGCTCGGATTGACCATCGGTTTGGGGTGAAAGGCGGTCTTTGAAATGCAACTTGGTACCCAAAGCTTCTTGCAACTTTTTCCAAAATCGCGAGGTAAATCTCGGATCTCTATCTGACACGATAGAAATAGGCACCCCGTGTAATCTCACAATCTGAGCAACGTACAATTCCGCTAATTTGTCCATTGAAAAATCCGTACGTACGGGGACAAAGTGGGCCGACTTAGTCAATCGATCTACCACGACCCAAACCGCATCCTTCTTACTTGCTGACAATGGCGGTCCGGATACAAAGTCCATTGTGACTCGATCCCATTTCCACTCGGGTATCGTGATTGGTGAAGTAATCCTCGAAGGCACTTGATGTTCCGCTTTCACTTGTTGACATATTAAACATCTCAAACAAAGTCGGAGATGTCTCGCTTCATACCATGCCACCAAAATCGACGTTTCAAATCATTGTACATCTTCGTACTCCCGGGTGGATTGCCATTCGGCTACAATGGGCTTCATTGAATTATCGAAATGAGTTCAATTCTTTGGGACACAGACGACTTTTGAACCTCAAACAATCGTCATCGTCGATTTGGAACTCCGAGTCCTTGTTCGAACACACGCAGCCGTTTTGCAACCAACTCGTCATCGACTTTCTGAGCTTCTCGAATTTGGTGTGTCAATAATGGTTTGGCTTTCAATTCAGCCACTAACACACTGTCGGATCGGATAGACAAGTGCACATTCATTGCTCGTAAAGTGAATAACGATTTACGACTCAAGGCATCCGCAACCACATTCGCCTTTCCGGGTGATAGTCAATGATCACTCATAATCCTTTAACATTTCGAGCCAACGTCTTTGTCGCAGATTTAAGTCTCTTTGGGTCATCAAATACTTGAGACTTTTGTGATCCGAGTATACATGGCACCTTTCACCAAATAAGTAATGTCGCCAAATCTTTAAGGCGAATCGATGGCTGCCAATTCGAGATCATGAGTCGGATAATTTTTCTCATGTGGCTTTAATTGCCTCGGCGCATAGGCCACAACTCGACCTTCTTGCATTAATACGCAACCTAACCCAAGTAGAGAGGCGTCGCTATAGATAACAAACTCCTTGCGGACTCGGGTTGCACTAGAATTGGGGCTTCATCAAATAAGTTTTCAGTTGATCAAAACCTTTTGGCATTTCTCCGTCCATTCGAACTTAACATCCTTTTGGAGTAACCGTCATCGGCATGGCTATCGTTGAGAAGCCTTTTACAAATCGTCGGTAATAACCTAAGCAAGCCCCAAAAAGCTTGAACCTCGTAATATTTCTGAGGCTTCCAATTTAGTATGGCTGAAATTTTATTCGGTCGACTCGAATACCCGATCAGATACCACATGACCCAAGAAGCTAACCTCTCTTAACCGAACTCACACTTCTTTGAACTTAGCATATAATTGCTTGTCCGTAAAATTTGCAAAGCACTAACCGCAGTGTTCAACATGTTCGGTCTCATTTCTTGAATAGACCAAGATGTCATCAATGAATACGACTACTAATCGATCCAAATATGGTCTAAAGATTCGATTCATTAAATCCATAAATACCGTAGGGCATTAGTGAGCCCAAACGGCATCACTAGGAACTCATAGTGACCATATCTCGTTCGAAGGCGGTCTTGGGCGCGTCTGAATCTCGGATTCGCAATTGATAGTAGCCCGATCTCAAATCTATTTTCGAGAACACCGAGGCTCCCTTCAATTGATCGAACAAGTCATCAATACGTGGCAGCGGATATTTGTTCTTTATCGTCGCTTTGTTAAGTCGACGATAGTCGATCTACGATCGCATGGTTCCATCCTTCTTCTTCACGAACAACACCGCGCGCACCCAAGGCGAAAAACTCAAGGCGAGCAAAACCTCTATCCACCAATTCTTGCAACCGAGCTTTCAACTCCTTTAATTACATTGGTGCCATACGATACGGAGCTATCGAAATTGGAGTGGTACCGGTACCAATTCGATGCCAAATTCTATTTCCCGAACAGTGGTAAACCCGGCAATTCTTGTGGAAAACATCCGGAATTCACAAACCATCGCACAAATTCGGGTTTCCTTCCGACTCCTTGTCATCGAGCACATACGCAAGGTACGCCGCACCCTTTTCTTACATATTTACGGGCCAACATCGGCGATGTTACGGTGGCAACCCTTTAAGTCCGTAGACTCAACCCGAACAATCTCGTTATTAGCGCACCTCGGATCGATAGTCTTGCCTTTGCAATTTATAACCGCATCGTGCATGGTCAACCAATCCAACCCAAGAATAACGTCAAATTCGTCGAACGGCAAAAGCATCAAGTCCGCCAAAAACAAAAACCTCGAAACACTAGGGGACTTTTCTTACACACTTTGTTGACAAGCACGTAATGACCCAAGGGTTTGACACCAATTACGACTCGAGAGACTCAATAGGCAAAGTCTTCTTTGGATGCTAAGGTTTCGCATATATAAGAATGAGTAGAACCAGGTCAATCAAAGCAATCACATTAGTATCGAAAAGAGTGAAAGTACCGGTGATAACGTCGGGGAGGATGCCTCCTCTCGTCTTGTGGATGGCATATGCTCTAGCAGGAGCTGAGTCTCGATCGAACGATCGTGTCAGTAGCCCTCTCGACTACCACCCCTACCTCCTGAAATTCTTGGTGGTCTACCTCTAGTGTCATTCCACTAGGTCTCTTTGACCTTGCATCCTATTCTTCTCATCGAGCCCGTGCAATCTCTAATGAGGTGGTCCTTGAACCGCATCCGTAACAAGCCTTATTGGTAGTCTTACCCCAACATTCACCTACGTGTCTTCTCCCACATTGGGGGCATTGATTTCTCTTGACGGTTATTGCCCACACTAGCTACCAAGTAGCTCTGGAGTCCGTCAATGGTCGTGGTCTAATGGAAATCCCCGATCGTCCTCGATCTATTGGTGTCCTCCCCGAACTTCTTTACACCAAAGCGGAGCTTTACCGTCGATCTTTTGCGATAGTCTCTAGCTTCAAATTCAGCCTTCTTCTTCTCCTTTCCAAGTTCCTCCGCCTTGCGAGCTCGTTCAACTAGTGTTACGAATTCTTTTATCTCCAAAATACCCACTAGTAATCTTAGATCTTCATTCAACCCTTCTTGAACCTCTTGCACATAGCAACCTCATCAGCCACACACTCCGGGCATACTGATCGAGTCTTACGAACTCATGTTCAGATTCGAGATCTTGTCATGCGGCCTTGCTTGAGTTCCGTGAATTCCTTACGCTTTTGATCAATGAACCGTTGACTAATATATTTCTTTGAAACTCCGTTTGAAAGAAATCCCAAGTAACTCGTTCGTTTGGAACTATGGAAATCAAGGTCCTCCACCAATAGTAGGTGAGTCCCGCAACAAGGATATAGCACACTTTAGACATTCATCGGTGTGCATGAGTTCATCAAACACCGAATGGTGTTGTCAAGCGAAACTCGCCCTTTCGGCATCATCGATAATTACGGCCTGAACTCTTCAGCCGCGCTTCCTAATCAAATCTCTGGTGGCTTACTCAGCCTCACGAAGGTCGATGGCGATGGCATTACGGGCTCTTTGGGTGGATTATTCAAATTCGGGATTTGTTGGACAGCCGGATTAGTTCGGGCATATTGCGCGACCCACTCATTCATCATGGTAAAGAAGGCTTGTTTAGCCCCCTCACCTTGATTATTTGCAGATGGTGAGGTTCAACAGGCGGCGTCCCTTGTGCAGGAGCAGCCGCTACACTTTCGACGTCATCCGCCAAGGTTCTCTCTACTTCGGGATCCATTTACTAATCAAAACAAAAAAAAACATTTTAACCGTCAGAAGTCATCACACGTTTAAACATTAACATTAAGGCATGTATAGCTAGACTCATACGTGCCATGGTAGTCCTAGAACCGACTAAACCATGGCTCTGATACCAATAAAATTGTAACACCCCGAACCGAGACCGTCGACGGAGTCGAACACGAGGTGTTAACTGGACTTCAAACCACTTATTGAAAAGTTTCAGACAAGCTGCCAATCTGTGTACTAGTCGCTTCAAAAATCATAACTTGAGTTTTAGAACTCGAAAATCAGTTTTGTAATTTTTTTCTGGAACTAGACTCACATTTCCGTCTACAGATTTTTTTCTAGAATTTTTGGTTGGGCCAATTGGTACAGTTTATTAGTTAAAGTCACCCGTGTTACAGGGCCGACTACACTGACCTTCGCGCGTTACAACTCAAATAACTCCCTGTGCAGGACTTCAATACTGGTACCGTTTGTTTCTATAGAAACTAGACTCAAAGAGGAATTCATACATATATGGTATGACTCCTAATTATTTCTGGTTAATTTATAATGAATTTTCAAAGTCCGAGCAGGGAATCCAGAAACCGTTCTGGCCCCGTTCCACTAAAACCCAAATATCTCTCAACATACAACTCATATAACCGTTTCGTTTCCTCCGTATGAAAATAGACTCATCAAGGTTCATTTACATAATTTATTCACTATTTAATTCTATTCCTACTATTTTTAATGATTTTTCACATCCACGTCACTGTTGCTGCCAGCATCATATTCTAGGATAGACTTTCTCTAACACATAGTCTCTATGATTCAACCACCCTTTTTCATATATGGTCCAAAATATAAGCATGATGACCCATTCTAATGGCTGGTCATTGCCAAACACTTCCATGCCTCTTAATGAGCATATACATACCAAATAATTATAACATTATGCTCAAAACATTCATAAGCCATTTTCGCATGGCTAGGCAATATTTACATACCGAGTTCAAACAAAACATAATAGCCTATACATGCCGAAATGTTTTCTTAAACCATCTAAGAAGAAGATACCAAAAAGTCGCTAGACGGTGTGATGACTTCGATGACAGTCCCGAACACGCAAAATGGATCAAGAACCTAAATAAACAACAAATAAGCACACCAAATGAGTACATAACTCATGAAGTCGTAAGCACTACTCTACCATCAACAATAACAATCATAAGTGAATAATCAAATAATACAAAATAGATGTTTCCAGCCATATCAAACTATACTGCAATTTCTAAGATTTTGGTTCGATCTCATGCCCAATCCTTCAACCAAATCAAACGACAAGTCAGCCCAATCGATTTGAATCTGTTTCCTCAAGTTGGAACAACAATGCACTAGATAATTTTATGCGTACACCGTACAATCCCAATTTCGATATTTAGTTAGTAACTCAATCACTTACCTCGTTCATGCACAATTTATTTCCACAACCGAATGTGACTATAGCAAATCGCACACATAGTGCTATAGCAAATCGCACACATAGTGCCATAGTAAATCGCACACATAGTGCCATAGTAAATCGCACACATAGTGCCATAGTGAATCGCACACATAGTGCCATAGTAAATCGCACACATAGTGCCATAGTAAATCGCACACATAGTGCCATAGTGAATCGCACACATAGTGCCATAGTAAATCGCACACATAGTGCCATAGTAAATCGCACACATAGTGCCATATGGTCTTTGCACACATTGTGCCTTATGTCAATTCATCATGGTAAAGCAACTTACTAAATTCAATTTGTACATATAATCATAATAATAAATAGGAGAATCACTCCGAAAAATATCTATCAAGGAGTTCTCACAACAAGTGCTTAAGGACTTACCTTGTGTTGAGTATAACGGTTTCGACCGGCTACTCGATGTCCTTGGCTTTGCCCTTGCTTGTTTCTCCTTCTTTAACTTCTCGGGCTTAATAGATAAATAAACTAGTTTAATCATCTTGCTATACATTTATAGTTCAATTACACATGCATATGTATATTTGTATATTCGCAACCATCCTCACTTATTACCCATTTGGTCAACAATCTAAGCCAAGATAAGGCTTCAATATGGTTGCCTCTAACCGAATACATGCACACCAATCTACTTCCTTTGGCGAATATGCATGTCTATGTGGAGGCAAATTTTACACCTTATACTACACAAAAAAACAGCATACATTTTCCTAATTAACGCATTACATATTGTAGTTCTATACACATCTCTCATTTATTTCATAACCAAACAACATCACAAGCAAATAGACACCTCAAAATAGTATACATGTCATACCAATTCATCATGTGCAAACATATATTCATGTAGGTGCAATGGCGAATTCTCAAGTGGCTTATATCCAAATATACACACATATCCAAAGCTTAAATCTTACTCACCATACAACATGCATGAATCATATTTATGGATACAACATGGCGAATACCACAACACCATACCGTTTCAATTTGGTCATGGTTAAACAAAGAACTTAGTATCTCATTCAAAATGCTAAAAGAAAATCTAAGAACCCTCAATCTACCATCACATGAATCATTATCAAGCTTGATATTTAGCATGCAATGGCATTAACACCATGACAACTTTGGCCAAATACCATTTCCATGGCATAACAAAGATTTGAGCCATGGCTAACATGCACATCAAGTTAGCAACCAAGACATGCATGAAACCCTAACACAACCTCATACATACCTTAATCTTGATGCAAACTTAGCCAAATCTCCTTCTAGATCTCTTCCAAACCAAGCATGAAGCAAAAATCCTCCCCTTTTCCTTAGTATTTTCGCCAAGAAGTGAAAAATGGATGAGCAAAATTTTCTTTTCTTTCCTTAGGACATTCGCCAAGAGCAATGGTGAAAGATGAACACTTTTTTTTCCTTTTTTTTCATACTCTTATTTTATTATTTCTAACATGCACCACTAGCAAAACATGTTTGAAACATGTTTTCTTTGCCCATATTCATCACCATGGCCGCCACTATAGTCAAATTTGGGGAATTTGACATGCAAGGACAACATTTCCTAGTGTGCATCAATAGGCCACTTCCACATTTGCCTATCTCAATTCTAAATTTTCTCACACAAGTCCTTTCTAGTGAAATTCACCTTTATAACACTAAATCAATCATCAAAAAATGTCATACATGAATACTCACATATTATAGGCATCGAAACAAATTTTAAATTATTGTTATGCCTCGGTTTTGTGGTCCCGAAACCACATTCCGGCTAGGGTCTATTTTGGGCTGTCACATCTCCCACCTAATCATGTTTGTTCCATAGGGAGCAATAGGGGCAGACTGAGGAATTGAAGGAGGTGAGAGAGGTGGAGTGTTTGGATTTGCACGAACGAACTCTGAGTACCATACATCCATCATGTGGAGGTAAGATTCTCTAGTCCCTCATCCCTGACTCATTGTCACGGGCCCACTATTGACCGATGCGATCCCTTCAGCAGGAGCCGGCGCATTACTTTCCCCATCATCCGCCATAGCCACGTCAGGATCCATTTACTATATGTAAAAAGAACACAATTTTTTTCGTCAGGAGTCGTCACACTATCAATATACAACTATGACATGTATAGCTAGACTCATACTCAAGCTAGGTTAGTCCTAGAATCGACTACATCATAGCTCTGATACCACTAAATGTAACACCTCTTACCCAAGTCTGAGGTCGGGACTTGGCACGAGGCATTACCTGACTTAAATGCATGCATACGATCAATTCCGAGTTGCAAAAAATGGATCAAATTTAAAACTTTTCACTCTTAAACTAGAAATTTTTAATATGGGCCTACAGGAACAAGACACACTTTTGAAACGATTTAGGTTTAATATGAACCCCTTTGAAAACTTTTAAAAATGTCACTTGAAACATGGGCACAAGCCCGTGTGGAAAGGCGACACGCCCGTGTGGCCATTTTGACATGGCCAAGCTGAAGGCTCGTGTGACTCACAAGGCCTAAGCAAAACGGGGACACGCCCATGTCCCTTACCCATGTGGATTTATTTTCTAATTCAAACCAACAGGGGTTTTCACACGGCCGAGCACACGCCCTTGTGTATAGCCCATGTCCCTCACACAGCCATGACACGCCTATATGTAAAAACGTTGACATTCTGTTTCTAACGTCAGCAACCAATTAGGGGCACATGGCCAAGGCACACACTTGTGGCCAGAGGCTGTGTCCTCCAAACGACTATGTCTCTGCCCGTGTGTTTACTACCATGCATTCTGACTTGTAAATTTGAGGTGCAGGGGACATACAGCCGGACAACATACCCGTGAGGCTGACTGTGTGTCGCACATGGCTGTGTGGACAAAAATAGGCTATCTACCAAGCCTTTTTGGCACCCTTACTTACATCTACCTACCAAAAAACTCATACCACCAAGCCACACAGTTACACAAATCCAATTCAACCACAACAAGATATCTAATACAACCACATTACACTTTAACAACCAAACAAGTACTTGATTAGTCATGCAATTTACTTATCTATGAAATCATCATCATTTGTATATAAATCATGATAGTAATTAGCCATTATCCATGGTCTTATACAAAATAAAGGGGTTTCAACCCAAGCCAACACATTTGACCAAATAATAATGACACAAAACTCAAAGACAAGATCCTATATATGCCATAATCAAAATAAAAGAACTACTATACCAATTGCTTCAAATGATAGTGTGAATAAGGCCTCTAACATTCTTTGATCCATGGACTAACTTGGCGGCACTACAAGAAAATGGAAAGGAAGAGAAGTAAGCACAAAGCTTAGTAAGCCGCATGTAAATAATAAAATAACTACAAGTTACCAGAAGGGATCATACTCCTAACATATCTCGATTTGCACATGAAAGTAAGGATTCATGAACACTACTTGCTCATATTTGTTTCTCACCAATCATACAACATTGTTTTGAACTCACATTTCATAATTTGTGTAAAATACACAAGTAGTTGTAAGCATAACTTACTCACTTTCCTCCCTTACTAAACATACAACATAAATAAAGCTCGTGTTTCGTAATTCTCATTTAAGTACCTGTACTACTTACCACATGGTCATCAGTTCTCTCATTTCGATATAAATCATAAATCTCCCGTTGAACCATTTGGAATACTATAGGATATTCAATAGCCCCAAACATGGGATATGTAACGCCCCCACGCCCGAGACCGTCGCCGGAGTCGAGTATGAGGTGTTACTAAGCTTAGTTTAACATTTTTAGAACTTTGGATTATTGTTTCTACATTCACAGCTTTTAAGCTACTTGCATCACAGTCACAAGAAAAATCATATCTCGAGTTACGAAACTTGAAATCAATATCCGTAAATTTTCCCTGTATCTAGACTCATATACCTATCTACTAATTTTTTTCTAGAATTTTTGGTTGGGCCAATTAGTACAGTTTATTAGTTAAAATTACCCCTGTTTCAGGACTTGACTGGTCTGACCTCTGTTTGCTACGAACCACATTTCTCTCTGTAAAAAATTCATATGACTATGAGATTTTTTTCTACTAAAACTAGACTCAATAAGGATTCTGAGGATATAAAATATACCACCTAATTATATCTTTATAATTTATAATGAATTTCTAAATTTGGAACAGGGGATTCAAAAACTGCTATGACCCTGTTTCACTAAAATTCAAATATCTTCTAACATATAATTCCTTTACCTGTTTCATTTGTTTCATGTGAAACTAGACATAATAAGATTCAATTTGATATGCATTCCATCACCAAATTCAATTACTATGATTTTTAATAAATTTTCAAACTCGCGTCAGTGTTGCTGCAGTATTCTGTTTATGGCAAATTTCATCCTTTTTATGAGTTTTTATGCACTAAGTATCTTAATAGTTTTCCTTAACATCAAACATAATCTACACTAACCATTTTCATAATTTATCATTATCAAGCATTTCCTCAACCATTCCACAACCATACCATATGATTATTTACACAAAATAGGTATATTGCTATACATGCCATACTTAAATTTACAAGCCATTTACCAAAAATCTTAGGATAGTGTGGTGAGCCTTGACCTATCCCGACTCTGAACTGGCTTGTCCAAAACTACAATGAGTAAGAAGGAGGAGTAAGCATAAATGCTTAGTAAGTTCATATGCAAATAATAAGTAACATAACAAACAGTTATACCAATCAGCATTAGCATACATCACTAAAACAAATATCACATTTCTGATCATTTTTCATCATCTTATTACCTTATAGTGGTTGTATCAATACTCAACCCGAGGGTTAAACACATACCTATCCAAAATATCCATTTCACATCACTCACCAATACGTCTCTTTACATCTCGAATATTCCTCCATTGAGTAGAACTTTACCCGTTGAACACATCGGAATATAATTCGGATACACGAATAAATTGCACATAAGTGCCACATATTCAATCAAGCAATCATGTAACCCGCCCATAAGCGAACTCGGACTCAACTCAACGAGCTCGGGCGTTTGCATCCATAAGTGAACTCGGACTCAACTCAACGAGTTCGGATGCCTAGTTACATCTCACGAACTCGGACTCAACTCAACGAGTTCGGACATTCGCATCCATAAGTGAACTCGGACTCAACTCAACGAGTTCGGATGCTCAACCATCCTAGTGACATGTCACTTGTATCCTAATCTATTCCTAAGGTTCAAACGGGATTTTTCTCGAACACTTATCCTTGCCGTCTTCCGTAGAATGCCGAAATCAATACTCGGTAACAATTATATTTAACAAGTAGCTCACATAATTTACATATTATTTGAAATTAACCACAGAGCGTACATTTCATAATGAAATTCAGCATAACACATAATTAATATCAATAACTTAAAAAAAATAACAATTATGCTACATTATTTACACATGAACTTACCTTGGTACCAAAATACAAAGATTTTGCAATTTAGTCCACAATCTTTTCTTTTCCTCGATTGAGGTCGATTCCACGTCTTTCTTGATCTAAAATAACACATTTAGCTCATTTAATACTCACATTATCAAATTAATCCTTAACTCAAATTTTGGCAAAATTACAATTTTGCCCTAAACTTGCATATTTACATTTTTTCCCTAGGCTCGGGATTAAAATTTATTCCTTATTCTTATGTTTTACAACATGCTGATCACTTTTCTCTTCTATGGCAACATCAAATTCTCACTCTAACATGTACTTGTGACTATTAGGTATTTTTACCGATTAAGCCCTTTTACTCGTTTTTGCTTAAAATCGAGTAGTACAAGTTGTCTAACATAATTTAAAACCCCATATTCTATCAAAAAACATCAAAATACACAAATTTCACCTATGGGTATTTTTCCAAATATAAACCCTAGGTTGAATTATTGCTAACATAAGCTTAATCGAGCTACCGGGATTCCAAAAACATAAAGAACATTAAAAACGGGGCTTGGAATCACTTACTATGGAGCTTGAAAGTTGAAGAAACCCTAGCTATGGTGAGAGTGAAGTTTCAGCAGCAACTAAATGGGGAAGATGACTATTTTGTGTTATTTTTCCCATTTTATTTCATTTAATATCAAAATGACCAAAATGCCCCTCCACACTAAACTTTCAAAAATTCCTTCCATGTCCTAATTTTGCCCATGAACTTAAAATTGGTAAAATTGCTATTTAAGACCTCCTAATAAATATTTCAAAGCAATTTCATACTAAAAACTTCTAGAATGCAAGTTTTGCAACTTATTCGATTTAGTCCCTACTTTCAATTTAAGCACTTTAGGCATAGAATTTTATCACGAAATTTTCACACAATCATGCAATCATATCATAGTCATCAAAATAATTATAAAATAATTATTTCTATCTCGGATTTGTGGTCACGAAACCACTATTCCGATTAGGCCCTAATTCGGGATATTACAGGATAAGATACCGACATCATGTCCCAGACATGGTCTTACACTGGCTAGCGCATCAAAGTCGATGCCATGTCCCAGACTGGTCTTACACTGACACTCAACAAGCTAACGCCATGTCCCAAACTATTATTACGCTAGCTTGTATATCTCGAGGCTGATGCATGTTGTAGACATGTCTTACACTAGCTCTTGTCTCAATGCCAATGCATGTCCCAGACATTTCTTACACTGGCTCTCATAATGTGGCCAATGCATGTCCTAGACATGTCTTACACTTGCACACATATCACCCAATGTCATGGCATTAATATCCAAATATATTCTTAATGTTCAATCGGGAGTCTTTATTACATTAATTTCTCAACATGCATACTCATATTCACAATAAAAACAATTTATTCAATATCAACTAAATAACACATCATAACAAAATAGTTGCATTATTAACATACAACTTACCTCGGATTACGAAACGTAGGCGACTAGTCGATTTTATCTACTTGTTTAGCCTTCCCCCGGTCTATGTTCAAATTTTGTATTTCTTAGTCTAAAATAATAAAAATTTACTCATTTAATCACTAAATAAATTTAAACAATAAAAAATTCACATTTTTGGAAAAATAACCATTTTACCCCTAGACTTTCACAAAATGACCATTTTACCCCTAGGCTTGAAAATCAATTTTTGTCGAATTTCTTCATGTCTTAGGCCTAACTGAACCCTTTGTACTCTTATAGCAGCCCAAAATTTCCATTATTTCACAACATTACTACCTATTTTACAAACTTTATAAAATGGTCCTATTAGGGTTTTCATGATATGTCCTTTCACAAAAGTTATTTATTTAACAACCAAGGTTCATTTTCTTCCATAAAAACTTAGCAAACATCATAAATCCTTTCATGGAAAATCCCTAGATTGTCAACCATTTTGCAAAATGGTCAGCTCATTAGTTAGCTCATGCTATAAGGATTCCAAAAGTACAAAAATTATCAAGAATGGTTATGAAAATCACTTAATTGCAAGAGGGTGGCTTGGCTAAAATTTTAAATCTTCAAAACCCTTAATTTTTTTACTGAGAATTTTCGATGGTATTGGGGAAGAGGAGAGGGTGATATGATCTTTCTTTTATTTTATTTTCTTTTTAGTCAAATAAGCAACCAAATTTCACCTAACCTTGAAAATTGACTTTCCTTGTCTCCTATGGGCAGCCATGCCTCTTTAAGGGTCTAATTGCTCTTTAAAGACCTCCAATTATGGTTATCTAGCTATTTGGTATTTCTATCAAGAAAATAAAACTTTTACCCTTTATGCGATTTAGCCTTCGTCGCTATTAAGCTCACAAATACTAAAATTAATTCACCAAATTTTTCATGCACTCATATAATCACACTATGACGCCAAAATAACAATAAAAATAATTTCTCAGCCTCGAATTTCTGGTCTCGAAACCAATGTTCTGACAAAGCCCAAAATTGGGCTGTTACAATTCTCTCGCCTTATGGACTTCCGTCCCCGAAAATATTACTTGTAAAGAGGTTCGAGTATTGATCTCTTATAGTCTCCTCGGGTTCTCATATGGCTTCCTCAACTCCAAGTCTATGCCACAAAACTTTCACAAGTGCTATACTTTTATTCGTCAATTGTTTGACCTCCCGAGCCAAAATCTTAACCGGTTCTTCGTCATAAGTCATATTCAGTTGAATCTCAACCTCAGTTGGCGCAATCACATGTGAAGGATCTGACCTATATCGACGTACCATGGACACATGAAACACATCATGAATCTTTTCCAACTCTGAGGGAAAGGCCAATCGGTAGGCAATAGGCCCTACTCTCTCTGTAATCTCATAAGGTCGTATGAAACGAGGACTCAGCTTGCCCTTTCTACCGAATCTGAGGACTTTCCTCCATGCAGATACTTTCAAAAACACCTTATCACTGACTTGAAACTCGATCTCTTTTCGTTTCAAATCTGCATAGGATTTTTGTCTATCCAAAGTGACCTTCAAACAGTCGTGAATCACCTTAACTTTCTCTTCGGTTTTTTGACTAAGTCAACCCTGTGAATCTGATTCTCTTTATGTTCAGTCCAATATAAAGGTGTCCAATAGTTACATCCATATAAAGCCTTATATGGCGCCATTTTCAGACATGGATGATAACTATTGTTGTAGGCGAATTCAACCAACGTTACAGGAGAAATGCCATGCTAAAATTTGGTTTTTTCCCCAATGCCTCTTGTAACTTCTTCCAAAACTATAAGGTAATTCTCAGATCTCTATCCGAAATAATTGACAATGGTACTCTATGAAGCCTCACAGTCTCAAAAACATACAATTCAACCAATTTTTCAAGGGAATAGTTGGTACGCACCGGTATAAAATGTGCCGACTTAGTAAGCCTATCAACAACAAGACAAATGGAATCATTTTTCCATAGCATCAAAGGCAACCCTGACACAAAATCCATGGTTACACAGTCCCATTTCCACTCGGGAACCATTACAGGTTGACGTAGACCCAAAGGTACTTAGTGTTCGGCCTTCACTTGTTGACAATCTAGACACTTAGAAAAAAACTTTGAAATGTCTCTTTTCATTCCTGACCACCAGGACATTGTCTTGAGCTTATTATACATTTTCACACTACCTGGATGTATAGAAAACCAACCACTTTGTGCCTCTCGTAAAATCCTTTGGATAAGTTCATTGTCCTTAGGTACACAAACCCTATCTTTAAACTTTATACACCTATCGGTACTAATCTGACAGTTTGATTCACCATATATTTTATTCTGAGTCATTTTGGCTTGCAATTACTTATCACCCTTCTGAGCTTCACAGATCTCTTGAAGGAACATCAATCTAGCTCTCTGTTCTGCTAGAACCAAACCTTCATTGGCTACAGACACCTGAGTGTTCATGGCCCTCAAGGTGAACAGTGACTTCACACTCAAAGTGTCGGCGACTACATTTGCTTTTCTTGGGTGGTGTCGATTATCAACTCGTAGTCTTTTATCAACTGCAACCATCTTCGCTGCATTAAGTTCAACTCCTTCTGAGTCATCAAATACTTAAGGCTTTTATGGTCAGTGAATACTCGACATTTCTCACCATACAAATGGTGTCTTCAAATTTTTAATGCAAATACGATGGAGGCCAACTCTAAATAGTGCATTGGGTAGTTTTTCTTATGTGGCTTTAACTGTCTTGAAGCGTAAGCTATGACCTTACCTTCTTGCATGAGTACGCACCCCAATCTATTCAAGGAGGCATCGCTATATACCACAAATTCCTTTCCCGGCTCTGGTTGCACTAAAACTAGGGCTTCTGTCAATAAAGCCTTTAATGTCTCAAAACTCTGTTGGCACTTATCATTGCACTCGAACTTGACCTCTTTTTGTAGCAGTCTAGTCATCAGAGTAGCTATCATCGAGAACCCTTTAACACTATCTGTAGTACCCTGCCAAGCCCAGAAAGCTTCTAATCTCTGACCTATTCCGCAGCAGTTTCCACTCAACAATAGTCGAGATCTTACTCAGGTCAACTCTAACTCCATCACCCGATACGATGTGTGCTAAGAACCCAACCTCACAGAGCCAAAACTCAAGGCTGATGCATGTCCCAGACATGTCTTACACTAGCATACATATCACCCAATGTCATGGCATGAATATCCAAATCTATTCCTAATGTTCAACCGGGAGTCTTTATTAAATTAATTTCTCAACATGCATACTCATATTCACAATCAAAACAATTTATGCAATATAATTTAATTACATATCATAACAATATAGTTGCATTATTAACATATAACTTACCTCGGATTAAGAAACGTAGTCGACTAGTTGATTTAATCTACTTGCTTGGCCTTCCCCCGGTCTATGTTCAAATTTTGTATTTCACTGTCCAAAATAATAAAAATTCACTCATTTAATCACTAAATAAATTTAGACAATAAAAAATTCACATTTTTGGCAAAATGACCATTTTGCCCTTAGACTTTCACAAAATGACCATTTTACCCCTAGGCTTGAAAATCAATTTTTATCAAATTTATTCTTGTCATAAGCCTAATCGAACCCTTTTTCCTCTTATAGCAGCCCAAAATTTCCATTATTTCATAACATTACTACCTATTTTACAAACTTTACAAAATGGTCCTATTAGGGTTTTCATGAGAAGTCCTTTCAAAAAAGTTATTTATTTAACAACCAAGGTTCAATTTGTTCCATAAAAACTCAGCAAACATCATATATCCTTTCACAGAAAATTCCTAGACTATCAACCATTTTTCAAAATGGTCCCCTCATTAGTTAGCTCATGCTACAAAGGTTCCAAAAGTATAAAAATTATCAAGAATGGTTATGAAAATCACTTACTTGGAAGAGGATAACTTGGCTAAAATTTTAAAGCTTCAAAACCCTTATTTTTTTTTGCTGAGAATTTTCGATGGTATTGGGGAAGAGGAGAGGGTGATATCATCTTTCTTTTATTTTGTTTTATTTTTAGTCAAATAAGCCACCAAATTTCACCTAACCTTGAAAATTGACTTTCCTTGTCTCCTATGGCCAGCCATGCCTCTTTAAGGGGTCTAATTACTCTTTAAAGACCTCTAATTATGGTTCTCTGGCAATTTGGTATTTCTATCAAGTAAAAAAAAAACTTTTACCCTTTATGCGATTTAGTCCTTTTTTGCAATTAAGCTCACAAACGCTAAAATTAATTCACCAAATTTTTCATGCACTCATATAATCATACTATGACACAAAAATAATAATAAAAATAATTTCTTAACCTCAGATTTTTGGTCACGAAACTACTGTTCCGACTAAGCCCAAAATTAGGTTGTTACATGGGTAATGCTTGACCTAATAGATTCGAGTGTCAACATTGTGGTGTTGGATGAATCACCAGGCATGTTTCATGTGTGAATCATATGATCATTTTATCAAGAATTTTCCTGAGATGGTTGAGAAAGAGAAATTTTAGAGTGTAAGATCTGGTAATATATCTTCTAGAGGGAGGCCACAGAAAAATTTAGGAGATGGAGCGAGTGGCAAGAGTGCACCTAAAGATCTGGCTGTCAGGACTGAAGGTAGAGGACCTGCGAGGACTTATGCCATTAAAGCTCGTGAAGAAGCTTCATCTCCTGATGTGATTACGGGTACTTTCTCCCTTTATGATACTTCTGTTGTTGCTTTGATTGATCTAGGATCTACCCATTCATATGTTTGTGTGAAATTGGTGCCTCGCATGAATATGCCTATTGAGTCTATAGAGTTTGTGATAAAAGTGTCAAACCCTCTAGGCAAGTAAGTGTTAGTTGACAAAGTATGTAAGAATTATCCTTCAATTATTAGTGGTTATTGTTTTCTGGCTAATCTTATGCTTTTTTCGTTTGATAAATTTGATATAATACTTGGTATGGATTGGTTAACTACTCATCATGTGATAGTAAATTGTGGAAGAAAATTTATTGAACTGAAATGTGAAAATGGGGATATTCTTCGGGTTGAATCAGATGAAACAGATAGCTTGCCTGTAGTGATTACTTCTATGACTGCTCAAAAGTGCATGAGAAAGGTTTGTGAAGCTTAACTTACCTTTGTGTTGAATACAAAAGAGTCTAAGTTAGTATGCGAGTATCTAGATGTTGTTTCGGAAGAGTTGCCCAGATTGCCTCCAATTAAGGAAGTTGAATTTGGTATTGAGTTAATTCCTAGTACTGCACCTATTTTGATTTCTCCATATAGGATGGCTCCGATGGAGTAAAGGAGTTGAAAGTTCAGTTGCAAGAATTAAAGGATAAAGGTTTTGTGAGACCTAGTTATTCTCTGTAGGGAGCACCGGTACTATTTGTGAAGAAGAAGGATGGTTCAATGAGACTGTGTATAGACTATCGACAGCTCAATAAGGTAACCATAAAGAACAAGTATCCCTTGCTAAGAATTGATAACTTGTTTGACAAATTGAAGGGAGCCATAGTATTTTTCAAGATTGACTTGAAGTCCAGTTACTACCAGTTGAGAGTTAAAGACTCAGATGTGCTGAAAACTACTTTTCGGGTGAGGTATGGTCACTATGAATTTCTGGTTATGCCATTTGGTTTAACAAATGCTCCCGCTGTATTTATGGATTTAATGAATCGAATTTTTAGACCATACTTTGATAAATTTGTTGTTGTCTTTATTGATGGTATACTGATTTATTCTCGTGATGAGACTGAGCATACCGAGCACTTGAGAATGGTTTTACAAACTTTGAGAGACAAGCAATTGTATGCTAAGTTTAGTAAAAGAAAATTTTGGCTTCGAGAAGTCAAATTTTTGGGGCACATTGTTTCGGGTGATGGTATTAGAGTTGACCCGAGTAATATTTCGGCCATTGTTGAATGGAAACCACCGAGGAATGTGTTAGAGGTTAGAAGCTTTCTAAGCTTAGCTAGCTATTACATATGGTTGTTTAAAGGATTTTCCATGATTACTACTCTAATGACGAGGTTGTTACAGAAAGATGTCAAGTTCAAATGGAGAAAAAAATGCCAATAGGGTTTTTAGAAATTAAAGGTATTATTGGCTGAGGCTCCAGTTTTAGTACAACTTGAACTGGGAAAAGAATTTGTTGTTTATAGTGATGCATCCTTGAATGAATTGGGTTGTGTACTTATGCAAGAAGGTAAGGTAATAGCTTATGCCTCGAGGCAGCTGAAACCGCATAAGAAGAATTATCTGACACATGATTTGGAATTGGCTGCCATTGTGTTTGCGTTGAAGATTTGGAGACATCATTTCTATGGTGAGAAATGTCGTGTGTATACTGACCATAAAAGTCTAAAATACTTGATGACTCAAAAATATTTGAACCTACAGCAAAGGACATGGTTGGAGTTGTTAAAAGATTATCAGTTAGTGATTGACTACCACCCGGGAAAGGCGAACGTGGTTGCCAATGCTTTGAGTAGGAAGTCATTATTTGCTTCGAAGGCTATGAACACAGTTGGCCTTATCAGATGATGGTTCAATTCTAGCTGAGTTAAGAGCTAAACCGATGCTTCTCCAAGAGATTTATGAGGCTCTGAAAAGTGACAGTGATTTGCAAGCTAAAAGAGTCCAATGTGAATCGGGTATGGAATCAGATTTTTGGATTAGTTTGGATAGGTGTTTGATGTTCTGAGATAGGTTCTATGTTCCTAAAGATACTGAATTGATTCAGAAGATTTTGTGTGAGGCACATAGTAGTAGTTTATTTGTTCATCCAAGTAGTACAATGATGTATAATGACTCGAAGAAAATGTATTAGTGGTCAGGAATAAAAATAGACATTTCAGAGTTTGTTTCTAAATGTTTGATTTGTCAGCAAGTGAAAGCCGAACACTAAGTATCTTTAGGTTTACTTCAGCCTGTAATGGTTCTCGAGTGGAAATGTGATCGTATTACTATGGACTTTGTGACGGGTCTACCTTTGACACCAAGAAATAAAGATGTTGTATGAGCTATTGTAGATCGATTGACAAAGTCAGCTCATTTTATATTCATACGTACCGACTATTCACTTGATAAGTTACCCAAATTGTATATTTCTGAAATTGTGAGATTTCACAGAGTGCCTTTGTCGATTATATCGGATAGAGACCCGAGGTTCACTTTGCGGTTTTGGAAAAAGTTACAAGAAGCGTTAGGTGTGAAATTGAACTTTAGTACTGCTTTCCATCCACAAATTGACAGTCAATCCAAAAGGGTAATTAAGATTCTTGAAGATATGTTATGGTGTTGTGTTCTTGAGTTCCAATGTAGTTGGGAAAAGTATTTACTGTTGGTGGAATTTGCCTACAACAATAGTTTCTAGTCGAGTTTAAAAATGGTGCCTTATGAGGCATTGTATGGGCGTAAGTGTCGAACACACTTGTATTGGACCGAAATCAGAGAGAATCAGATTCACGCAGTTGATTTAGTCAGAGAAACTAAAGAAAAAGTGAAGGTAATTCGTGATTGTTTGAAAGATGCTTCAGATAGACAGAAATCCTACGCTGAGTTGAAATGAAAAATATTGAGTTTCAAGTCAGCGATAAGGTATTCTTGAAAGTATCTCCGTTGAATAAATTTTTGAGGTTTGGCAAGAAAGGCAAATTAAGACCACGCTATATTGGACCGTATGAGATTACCAAAAGGATAGGGCCGGTCGCTTATTGGTTGGCTTTGGCATCTAAATTGGAAAAAATTCATGATGTGTTCCATGTGTCTATGTTGCGTCGATACTAATCTAATCCTTCGCATGTGATTTCACCAAAAAAGGTTGAGATTCGACTAAATATGACTTATGGAGAAGAGCCGATTAAGATTTTGGCTCGAGAAGTCAAACAGTTGAGAAACAAAAGTATTACCCTTGTGAACGTATTATGGCAAAGACATGGGGTTGAAGAGGCTACATTGGAGACCGAGGAAAACATGAGAAATCAATACGCAAACCTTTTCACTGGTAAGATTTTTGGGGATGAAAATCCCTAAGAGGGGAGAGTTGTAACATCCCAATTTAGATTGTAACATCTCAAATTAGAGCCAAGTTAGAATATTGGTTTCGAGACCACAAATTTGAAGTAGAAGTAATTATTTTATGATTATTATGAGGTCTATGATATGATTGCATGCTTATGTGAAAATTTCATGATGAAATTTTGTGAATAAGAGTCCAAATTAAATTTTAGGACAAAATTGAAAAAGTTGCAAAATGTTTACTCTAAAAGCTTTAAGCATGAAATTGCCATAAATTATTAATTAGAGGTCCTTAAATAGCAATTTTCCCAATTTCTAATTTTATGAACAAAAATGGACATAGGTAGAAAATTTTGAAAGCAAGGCATTAAAGGACATTTTGGTCATTTGGTTAATAAAAGAATAAAAAGGGAAAAATGAAGCAAAATTTTCTCACCCTCTTCAAGTGTGTGTTGAAAATTAGAAGAGCCATAGCTAGGGTTTTTCTTCAACTTTCAAGCTCGATTGTAAGTACACCCTAGCCCCATTTTTAATGTTCTTTATGTTTCTGAAATCCTTAAAGCATGATCTACCTATTTCTAGCCTTATTTTGAGTTAGGGTTCATGTTTAAAAATTGACCCATGTGTGAAATTCATGTATTTTGATGTTTAATGGAGGAATATGAAAGTTTGCTGTATGATAAATATCTTTTACTAAGTGGTTTTTCATGAAACCATCTAAAAAGGACTTATTTGTAAAGTTTGTAAAAAGAGTAGAAAATGTATGATTTGATGAGAAATGTGGCTGTTATGAGCATGTTATAAGTTTGGCTAGGCTTGGGTAAAAATGAAAATAAGTACATTTCATTTTACGAGCCTAGGGACTAATTTGTAAATATGTGAAAGTTTAGGGGCAAAATTATAATATTGGAAAAGTATGATTTATGGACTTTTTTGAAGAATGTGATAATTAAATAAGTGAAATATGATATTATAGATCAGGAAAAATGGAGTCCAGACCTAAACCGAGGAAAGAACAAGGTTGTGGACTCAATCGAATAATTAGCCATATTTTGGTACTAAGGAAAGTTCATGTGTAAATAATGCAATGTTATATCATGTTTTAATGTTTTATTAATGTATGAGTCTCTATGTTTAATTGTTATGACGAGTGTATGAACAACATTATAGTCTATGAGCATGACACTATGAACGAGTTAGACGAATATGTGACATCGAGAAAATCCCATTCGAACCTTAGCAATAGATTAGGATACGAGTGACATGTCACTAGGAACTATGTGATTATGAGCTCATGAGATTATTTGTATATGTGACTATGTGAATCCGGGTGCTAGTCATGTATGTCCTACCAGTGGCTGGGTAGCCCAGCATGTGTTGCAGGTACCTGTCAGCTTGTGTGAGCAGCCCGTCTAGTTATGTCCTGACTTTCAGTTATGTGACCAGGCCCGTGATTAGCTCAAGAGTGAGCAATGTGTGATATGAGATATGAGGTAGCATTGGCTATGTATGTGGCACTTATGTGCAAACTTTTTCTATATTCGATAGTATTCCAAGTGTTCAACGAGTAAATCAGTGAGATATGCAGCAAGTAAGCCAGTGATTAGGAAATATGAGAATATGTTACGAGTTGGTACAGGTATGTACGGAAAACTCATATGAATGAGCTCGGTATGTGATGAACTTTTCGTAAGATTGAGAATGAGTAAGTTATGCCTATGTAACTATGATGACATATATGTAAATAATGTTTTGTTAATTGTATAATATTCATGCTTATGTTGCTATTTATTTGCATGTGAACTTACTAAGCTTTATGCTTACTCCCCTCTCTTTTCCAATTTCTTATAGTATAGCCATGCTAGCTCAGGGATCGAAGGACGTCAGAGCTCAATTCACACTATCAAACCAACTTTTGGGTATAGTGAATTCAAGTGTTTTGAGTATGGCATGTATAGGGACTTGGTCTTTTTGTTGTATGTCATATTGGTTTAGCTAAATGTGTTGGCTTATAATGATTTGATGATTCATTTTGTATATGGCCGTGAGATATGGCCCATATTAATTGGAGATGTAATCCTATTCATATATGCATGCATGTGCTATGGTCACTCAAGGTGTGGTTAAATGCATTTGGCATGGATGAATTGTGAATATGATCATGGATGTTTGATGATGGAATTGTGAGTAAATGGCATAATAACAACTAAGGCATGAATATATAAAATGGAAGTAAATTGATGTTACATATTGCATGTGATTTGGTAAGCTTGGTCTAAATAAAATATGAAGCCTTAAGCTAGCATAAATTGATAGGAAGATAATATGCATGAGCCATGTTTATGAATTTGTAAGTGCTCATTTATGCCATGTAGGATGTCATTGAGATGTTTAAGTGTGCATGTGTTATTGAGGGTGAAAAAATGCTTGGAAAATAGCCTCAAAGTTGTCCACACGGGTAGGTACACGGGCATGTGTCTAAAACATGTGTGACACACGGTCTGGCCCATGGCCTGTGATCTGGCCGTGTGACCCCTCCACCCTAATTAGGTAAAACAGAATGTCCAGTAGTAAACACATGGGTAGAGACACGGCCGTGTGTCTCAGTTGTGTGATAGACACGGCCTCAGGACATGGGCGTGTGCCTAGGCTGTATAAAGTCTGCACCTGATTTTTTGGAATTTAATTCGCCACATGGCTTAAGCACGCAGGCGTGTGACTTGGCCGTGTGACCCTAAATGTGTTGATGACATCATAAATAGAGAGTTACACGGGCTAAGGACACGGGCGTGTATCAAGCCACAAGGGTGTGTACGATCACACGGCCTACCCACACGGGCGTATGACCCCTCAAAACAAGAAAATTTTCTAAGTGTCGCAAGAATTCCGAAAGTTTTTAGTTTAGTCCCGAACCACACTCAATGTATGTTTTGGGCCTCGTGGGCCCCTATAAGGGACAATATGTTTGTGTAAGAATGCTTTTAACTTGGGCAAAATTTTATGGTCTGATTTTGTATAAGTGTTTATGTTTGAGTCTGGTAATGCCTCAGACCCTATCCTGATGCCATATACGGGTAAGGGGTGTTACATTTTGAAGGCATCTAGGATGACTTTATTACATTCAAACCCTAATTTCTGTTTTATAGAGGTTTTAGAAGCCCAAATTAGGTCTTTGACATGCCTAAGTTTTCGTATAAGTTGGATTACATGGATGAAAATAACATTGAAATAATTGGGTAGCACATTGGCCTTGTGTCGCGCCAAACCCCTTGTGTGGCGCGACACAACACCCAAATACTACCTTGTGTCATTCTTTTACTGCTTTGACGTCTTGCGAAGCTTTTGTAGCACTTGACCTCTACTTCTATGTCAATTGGGCATTTATATCTCCATCCTACACACTAAATTAAACCAATTAGAATAACATAATGCCCGTGTTGGCCTATTGGGTCATAATACCTAAAAAATTTGTTAAAAATACTTATTTTTGTTAACTTTCTATCCTAAGGCCTAGATACTGAAAACGTAGATTAAAATCCTAATTGCTTAGAAAACAAGATCCTTAAGTGCAAATTTGACTTGAATTAACTACTACATTCTAAGACAGGTCAGCGAACTAGTTTTGACTTACATTATGTATATCCCTTTATCTAGGGAGTCTCTTGTTTTTTTCATCCTATTTGGGGTTAAGGCGTTCCCTTGGCCTCATTCATCATCACCTGTTGCGATGTCTCTCATTATCCTGATGGCATGTGTTCCTCAAACACACCAAGCTCATTCATTTTTTTGACTTATCGTACCAGTCACACCATGAACTCTACTTTCACCCTTGGCGTCCCTCTTGAACTACAAACTTTCCAATTGTGCTTCCCATGTTTAACATCCTAGTTGAGTTCCCTATGTTTACTATCCCAATAGACTACCTTGGTCATCATAGTCGAGCTATGGTCTTACACTTTAGATCCTTTTTGAGGTGTCACCTCATAGGACCTTATCGCCATTACGATGTCACCCCATAAAGCCTGTTGACCACTATCGCGGTGTTGCTATATGGAACCTAATATCTGTTGATATCAATCCATCTCATATCTACCTTGATGCTCGAACACTAGGGTGTGCCCTCCACAAGGCTCGAAGCCTCACACATCACGGTTTGAACTCAACAACACCATATGATGTTATCTATTAGGAATTCCATTTGTCCTTATTCCTTCACCCATTCCTAACCTTGATGCTTGAACATCATAGTGTCCCCTACATATGGCTCAGAGCTTGGCACATCATAGTTTGCACTTAGCAACACCGTATGGCGGTATCAGAAAGAAATTCCCATTCCCATTCCCAATCCTAACATACATTATGTTAGTCTATCTATCATCAACTATCTACCATAAAACAACCAACAGGCAACTGGTGAAAGCTGACACACACAACCTACTCTTTCTTCAAACACATACACACCATAACTTAGGCAACCATAGTACGTCATCGTTGTGGTATAAGCAAGGTCACATAACATCATTTATCATCTAAAAGGCACGGTATAGAAACTCACATTGCTGCCTTTATTGTTGATAGCTTAGATTGTCGAAACACTAGAGCCTTCATTGTCTTGGTAGCTAAGCGTGATAACCATTTATTGGTAAACTAAAGGTGTTTAACCCTTTTAAAACCCAGAATCTAAAATTATGCTGGAGCATTTAAGAGTTACTACTTCACCCTTTCTTCAACCTATAAGTACAGAGAGGTAAGGAAGCTTACTATTTTCTAAATTTTTCTACTATCAAACTTCAACTCTCTCATGTTCTATGACATATAGAGCTTCCTTCAACTATATCCTCTTCTTCTTCAGTAGGTCTAAAGAAAATGATGTTATGGAAAGAAAAAGATCTGTAAATAGGATTAAAAAAATTTTGTCTCCTCACACATCTATATATATACTCTACAACACCCCTACTTGTATCCGTCGCCGGATTAAGGTTACGAGGCATTACCGAATAAGACATAGTTTTCAAACATTCAAAAATTTACACATATCATATTTGCATTATATTAATTTTATAATGATTAAACTTTAAACATACCTTATAAATCATGACACAAAATACAATTCATAACAAAAGTTAGATATAATAAACTTTTAAATATAAACAACATAAACACATTTAAATAAATGCATATAATAAGCTGAGCACATCTTGAATAATTATGTACTCCCATAATCTATCTTAACATAGATACACAAAGCTCATATCTATTTAGCAAATTCACATATAAGTATTTTAATAGTAATTATCAAAAGTCACTATTCATTTGGTCAATTCTCATCCCATTAGCCGAATAAACATATGCCTATTACCATTTCCCTTCCAACTTTATTTCATCATTAAACAATTATACAATCACACATGGAAGCATTAAAAAAAACATACTAAAATTTGCATTTTATAAACGCATCATTCATATATATATTACCTTAACCTTAATGAAATAACCAAATCAAGTCATTAACGACATGAACATATGCACATTGATCCTACCAATTACTAGTCAAATATAAACATGAATTATACTTGACTTATCATTTAATCGTATTATTCTTGACTTATCATTTAATCATACTATCAAATCTCAAACTAATTTTATATTCATATAAATCAACCAATCTATCTTAATCCAATCATTTTGTTTCACAATCATATAATTCAAATAATATAGCAAACCAACTTATCAATCATACTTAGTTTCTCAATCATTTAAAGAAATTAATATATTCATTTTCACTTTCATATAAGCAACCCGAATTGATCAACACTCATTCAATTACACATATATAAATACCATAACCAAATAAACTAATATACCTATGAGCATGTACATATATTTGTACCATGACCAATATATTATATACCTAGATATATATATATATAAACAATAGTGAATCATCAATAAATTGAAACATACATCACATGATAATAATAATCAATTACCGAATTCATAAGCATTTATACTCATGTATAACCTTAGGCAAATAATACTCAAGCATAATTAAAGTCATTAACCACTTCAAGCATATATTAACTACCACAATTACTATGCATCATAGTACATAGCATTATAACTAAGATGTACTTAAATCATAAGCAAAATAACTAAATTCGAACATGAAGTTAAGGCATTTCCAATTCATAAAACACTTACCACAATGTCATTCATTCATAATACTAGACACTTTAAATTAGCGAATTTAAAGCACAATCAAACATAATCGAATTATCAAAACCAAGCTTACTAAACATTATAACTAAGCACACATCAAACCAAATCTAAACATAAATAGCAAGCAATTTTCGCATGGCTTTAAATACATAACCAAAATCAACATTTCAAAAGTATGTTCCAGTCTATACATGCCATAGTTCAGCTTCAACTATATAAATACCGAAATAGTGGATCGTGTGATGAACTTTCATGACGATCCCGGAGCTAGTACCTTGATCCAAAATCTATAAAACAGAAACACAAATATACACAGAGTAAGCTTTTATAGCTTAGTAAGTCATAAGCAAATAAACAACCCAAATATATATCAATTCATTTTAAGCTAATCAAATTATATTAACATTCTCATTCCTTAGTCTCAAACTATAATTTTATATATATATAATACATTTTATACTCAATTTTTCACATTGACCGAATGCTCAAGTAATCAAAATTTACCAAATGTTATTCAATTTTCATAGTCAAAATGTCATTAAATAACCAAATATACATATGCTCAAATACACAAACTCAAGAATCATAATATAACATCTAGTACATATATTACTTATTTAGTCGAATATATATACTATAATCACATATGTCACATATGTCTTTCATTTGCATCAAATGCAATTTGTAACAAATAATCAAGGTAGTCACTTACCGTAATTCAAATAAGTAACAAGCTAGTTCATACCTGGCCATTTAGCTCATTTTACACATTTGATCACACTAATCATTGCCCGATGAACCATTCGGAATTGGATAGGACACTCGGATAATGACACATATCATACAATGCCAGCGTCCTAGACGTGGTCTTACATGTAATCACATATCGATGCCACTATCCCAGACAGGGTCTTACTCGCACACATATATCGGAGTTACATATCGATGCCAACGTATAAACATGGTCTTACTCGCACATCAAATGTTAGAATCCTATGTCATGACATATGTATCCTAACTATTCTTAAGGTTCATACGGGGCTTTCGGACGTCTTAACTCGGTCGAAATGAATTCGGAAATATATTAGCCAGCCTTATTCGTAGTTGGTTATCACATACATATATTCATGTATTTTATTACAGCATATATATTTAGCATTTATATAAATTAAATACGTCTATTTGCTTATAAACTTACCTCAAACAATGAAAAACCGGTACGGATCGGCTAGTCGACAACTTTAGTTTTCCCCCGATCTAAATTCGATTTTCTCTTTTCTTGATCTAAATTAATATAAATTAACTCATTAAATCAAATATTCAATAAAATTCATCCAAAAACACACAAATGGGCAAATTACACTTTTACCCCTAATATTTTACATTTTTCACAATTTAGTCCCTATTGTACAAAACACAAAATATGCAAAATCTCACAACAACATAGTTACGCCAAACCTTCCTTATATTCATACAAGTCCTTACATTTCATTTATTTTACATTTTAGTCCCTCAAGTTATTATTTTTACAATTTAGCCCTAATTACTCAAATTCCTCAAAAATTCCAATACAAAACATATTAATCCAAAACTTATTTTTCATAATTCATCATCAAAAATCATAAAAAAACAAATATTCATGGATGGAATAATTCAAAATATTCATCAAAATCAGAAATTCTAGCATGGATTGGATAGTATTCGAAGCAACGATCTCAAAAACGTAAAAATTAACAAAAACCGAAACCAAACTAATCTTGAATTTAAATCAACAATGGCCAAATACCTAACTTCCTATTCTTTTCTTTCTTCTTTTATTTCGGCAATGTAAAGAAAATATGAATTTGGTTTTATTATTTTATGTTTTATGATATAATATAACTTAACATTTAATCTACCTATTTACCCTTTTATTTAAATAACTAATTCACATATAACAAGGATACAACCATCCATTACCTACTCAAATGGGTTATTTACAACATAAAAGCTCCAACTTAGAAAGCCATTAACAATTCGACCCTTATGCTTTTAACTATCAAGTTTTTAGTTCACGCAATTAAGTCCTTTTGTTTAATCGGACACTAAAACGATAAAATTAAATCACGAAAATTTCACAAATATAAATTCACACAAAATAGACACAGAAAATAATTTTAAAATATTTTTGTGACTCAGATTCGTGGTCCCGAAATTGTCGTTCTGATTAGGGTCTAAATTGGGCTGTTATAACTCTCCCCCTTAGAGATTTTCATCCCCGAAAATCCTACTGGTGAATAGATTAGGATAGCATTCTCTCATTGCTTCTTCTAGGTCCCACGTTGCTTCCTCAACTCCGTGTTTATGCCATAGTACTTCAACCAACTGAATTTTCTTATTTTGCAACTCTTTAATTTCACGAGCTAGAATGTGAATCGGTTCTTCTTCGTACGTCATATCGGGCTTAATCTCAATCTCAAATGAACTAATCACATGTGAGGGGTTAGATCGATATCTACGAAGCATCGAAACATGAAATACATTATGGATCTTTTCTAACTCAGGTGGCAACAATAATCTGTAAGCAACCAGTCCTATACGTTCTATAATCTCAAATGACCCAATGAATCTCAGACTCAATTTGCCTTTATGACCAAATCTGAGTATTTTCTTCCATAGTGAGAATTTCAAGAAGACTTTATCTCCTATCTAAAACTCTATATCTTTACGTTTCAAGTCCGCATATGATTTTTGACGATCTGATGCTACATTCAGACTTTCACGGATCATTTTCACTTTCTGTTCAATTTCTCTAATCAAATCAACCCCCTGTATCTTATTTTCACTGAGCTTAGTCCAATACAATGGTGTACGACATTTACAACCATAGAAAGCCACATAAGGTTCCATTTTGATACTCAATTGAAAGTTGTTATTATACGCAAATTCAATCAGAGGTAGATATCGTTCCCGCGTACCTTCGAACTCAAGAATGCAACATCTCAGCATATCCTCAAGTATCTGAATGACTCGCTCAGGCTGACCATTTATTTGCAGATGGAAAGCAGTGCTGAAATGTAATTTCATACCTAGTGCATCTTCTAGTTTCTTCCAAAATCGCGATGTAAACCTTGGATCTCTATTCGAAATAATATATATAGGCACACCATGTAATCTCAAAATCTAAGAAACATATAATTCAGCCAGCTTATAAAGTGAGTAATCTATACGAACCAAAACAAAGTGAGCAGATTTAGTCAATCTATCTACAATAACCCAGATTGTATCTTTCTTGCTCGGTGTGAACGGTAAACCGGATACAAAATCCATCGTGACTCTATCCCATTTCCATTCAGGTATCATGATAGGCTGAAGAAATCCAGAAGGTACCTAATGTTCAGCTTTTACTTGTTGACAGACTAAACATTTCGAAACAAAGTCAGAAATGTCTTGTTTCATACCTTGCCACCAATGGTGTTGTTTCAGATCATTATACATCTTTGTACTACCCGGGTGAACTGATAACTGACTGCTGTTAGCTTCGTTCAAAATTATTTGAATCAACTCTAGATTTCTTGGAACACATATTTGGTTTCTGAACCTCAGACAACCTTCATTATCAACTCGAAACTCTGAATCGTTATTTGAATTACATTGGCATGTTTTGCAATCAATTCATCATCTACTTTCTGGGCATCACAAATTTGTTGAACAAGTAACAGTCTTGCTTTTAATTTAACTATTACCGAACCATCATCAGACATAGCCATATGTGCATTCATTGCACGCAAAGCAAACTATGGTTTTTTACTTAGAGCATTAGCAACTACATTAGCCTTTCCCGGATGATAATCAATCACAAGCTCATAGTCTTTTAGCAATTCTAACCATCGGCATTGTCTCAAATTCAAGTCTTTCTGAGTCATCAAGTATTTCAGGCTTTTGTGATCAGAATAAACAAGACATTTTTCACCGACCAAATAGTGACGCAAAATTTTCAACAGAAACACGATAACTACCAATTCTAGGTCGTGTGTCGAATAGTTCTTTTTACGTGGCTTCAACCGTCTTGAGGCATAAGCTATAACTTTTCCTTTCTGCATCAAAACACAGCCCGAAGCTGTTGGAACGCCGGTGCCTCCAAGGCGCAGCAGAAAAATAAAATAAATCAAAAACATTTCGGTGATCCAAACCATGGATCCATGTGTAAGGAATGAATCGGGGTGATAAAAGGTTTCAAAATTACCGAAACTTCAATTTGAGTAGACAGCGACACCTAGGAAACGGGAATCCTGAACCACTATCGAACAAAGCCGCAACCTTTCCGATGTTGGCCTCTACGTAGTCCACCCAGTTGACAATGAACGGTAGGAAAATCTCAAAAACTATTTCAGTGATTTTTGTGTTTGACGGCTGCTAGACCCTTTAGCATAGTTTCGGGCTTATTTTTATATTTTCTCTTTAGGGTTTTTACCCTTGCCATATATAACACACTTTTAATTGGTATATCTTTTTAATGAATATTAATTCATTAAAATTAATCTGAACATAATAGTCATCATTAAAATAAATATAATATTGTTTAACCGAAAATTAAAATTACATTAATTATAATAAAGATTTCGGTAAACTATATTTATTTAAACTTATATACGAGCCAAATTCATATACTAATGAAATTACGTTCTGATTATGTGTACAACATCCTTGTACGTATAGTATGTTCAACAATTTGATTGCCCAATTAAATTAATTCTATAATTAATTTAATTCATCTGATAATCAAAATACAATACCAACTATGTTTTACTCCATTCATTTCAACCATAGGGTGTGACCCTATAGGTTCTTGTAACGTTAGCAGTAATATTAGAACGATTCTAATGTTACAAATAATGAGTGGCATCTAGCAATGCATCATTGCTACCTAAGTTACGAGAAGTCATGATTCAACATAACCTTTTGTGATTAACCTTTCATGTATTAATCCTTAAGTCCTATATCTTTGGAATGGACACAAGTCATGGAATAGTCACACTTGCATAGTCCATCCCATGTTTCTTGATACCTTAAGTGAACAATGATACACAAATAAGTATGACATCTCATATCAACTTATTTGAGCATGGCCATGCATTTCTAATCTCACTCAATCAAGTGACCTAAGATATTACTCCCATTATATAGGAGGGACTTATCCTATATTGATCAACCATATCCCTCTACATAGATTGTGGTATATCCAACATTAGTCTTTATAAAACAACCAATTATGACGTTCGTTTGACTATATCAAAATATACAACTCACGATGTTGGGATAATGATGATCTCAAGTATGAGGATCATATACATATTACTCACTATGAGTAATGTTGTGACAATTACATAATAATCCAAGAAACATACTCATAGCAGGTCAGTCCAATATGTTGTTCTCTAACACACATATTCATGCATTGGTTTTGACACTCCATATCAATGTCAACTCTTTATCATCAATCAACTACATGTTAGTATTAATGCATTATTGTTGTCCTAGCCAACAATAATACTTGACTAAGGATTTTTAAGAATAATCATATTATTCTCAGGACATTATTATAAAACAGTTTATTTATGTACACAAAAAAGAAACTAAAATAATAATGGCAATGCCTTATATCAATAAATATGATAAATCAAGTATGTTATTACAACCATCTCGTGATTGATCTTTGGGCATACTTTTACAATCTCCCACTGGCACTAAGACCAATCACTCATATATCTAATACCAAGTGACTTAGTGTGACGATCATGCTCCTGCTATGTCAGAGGCTTGGTCAAGGGATCAGTAATGTTACCATCTATAGGTACTCTGCATATTTCTACATCCCCTCGATCGATAATCTCTCCAATAAGATGGTAGCGCCTAAGTATATGTTTAGATCTCTGGTGAGATCTAGGTTCTTTAGCTTGTGCAATAGCTCCATTGTTATCACATCGAAGTTCTATAGCATCTGATATGCTAGGCACAACCCCTAGTTCAAGAATGAAATTCTTGATCCAAATGACTTCTTTTGTTGCCTCACTAGCTGCAATATACTCGACCTCTGCTATAGAATCGGCTACTGTACTTTGCTTTGAACTCTTCCAGCTCACAGCACCACCATTAAGGCAAAACACAAAACCTGATTGCGATCGAGAATCATCCTTGTCGATTTGGAAGCTGGCATCAGTGTAACCTTTTACACTTAACTTTTCCTCACCTCCATACATTAGGAACGTATCCTTAGTTCTTCTCAAGTACTTAAGGATATTCTTGACTATGGTCCAGTGACCTTTATCGAGATCTACTTGGTACCTGCTCGTCATACTTAAGGCATATGAGACATCTGGACGGGTACATAATATGGCATACATGATAGATCCAATAGAAGAAGCATATGGAATTTTACTCATGCGTTCTCTCTCTTGCGGAGTTGAAGGACACATTTCCTTTGAGAGTGAAATACCATGTCTCATAGGTAGGAATCCTCTCTTAGATTCTTCCATATTGAACCTTTTCAATACTTTATCTATATATGTACCTTGACTTAGACCTAGTAGTCATCTTGATCTATCTCTATAGATCTTAACTCCTAAGATGTAAGTGGCTTCGGCCAAGTCCTTCATAGAAAAACAACTTCCTAATCAAGTCTTAATAGACTGTAAGGTAGGTATGCCATTGCCCATGATAAGTATGTCATCCACATACAGTGCCAAGAATGTGATCGTGCTCCCACTAACTTTCTTGTAAACACATGGCTCATCTTCATTTTTGATAACACCAAACTCTTTGATTGCATCGTTAAAACGAAGATTCCAACTTCGAGAAGCTTGTTTTAATCCATAAAAGGATCTTTGTAACTTACATATATTTCCAGCATCCTTTGGATTGACAAAACCTTCAGGTTGTGTCATATAAACATCCTCTTCAAGTTTCCCGTTAAGGAAAGCTGTTTTGACATCCATCTGCCAGATCTCATAATCATGAAATGCAGCTATAGCGAGTAAGATCCTGATGGATTTAAACATAGCTACAGGAGAAAAAGTTTCATCATAGTCAACACCATGAATTTGACGAAAACCTTTAGCGACTAATCGTCCCTTGTATGTTTGTACATTACCATCCATGTCCGGTTTCTTTTTGAAAACCCACTTGCACCATATAAGTTTAACCCCTTCGGGTGGGTCAACCAAAGTCCATGCTTGGTTTTCATACATGGAATCCATCTCAGATCTCATGGCCTCGAGCCATTTCTCAGAGTCTGGGCTCGCCACCGCTTCTTGATAAGTCCTAGGCTCATCTTGATCTATAAGAAGAATGTCACCATGCATTGTAATGAGAAATCCATATCTCTCATGTGCATAGCGTTCTCTTAAAGATCTACGCGGTGGTTGTGTTTCTACAGCAGTTACTTGTTCCTCAATTTCTTGTGGAATTTTTCTTTGCTTTTATCTCCGTTCGATGGTATCTTGTGATTCTCGAATTTCTTGAAGTTCAATCTTTTTCCCACTTCCTTTTCTAGAAACAAATTCTCTCTCTAGGAAGACACCAGTCTGAGCAACAAACGCTTTGTTCTCAGTGGGATTAAAGAAATAATATCCTTTGGTTTCTTTCGGATACCCCAAAAAGATACACCTTTCAGATTTGGGTTCAAGCTTAGTAGACGTCTGATATTTAACATAAGTTTCGTAACCCCAAATTTTCATAAAAGACATATTGGGACGTTTCCCAGTCCACATCTCATATGGCATCTTTTGAACCGATTTAGATGGAACACGATTTAGTGTGAAAATAGCTGTTTCAAGTGCATGTCCCCGAAAGGAAGTCGGTAGATCAGCATGACTCATCATGGATCGAACCATGTCTAATGGAGTTCGATTTCTTCTCTCAGAAACTCCATTCCATTGAGGAGTACCAGGAGGAGTAAGTTGTGAGACAATCCCACATTCCTTCAAAAGATCATCAAAATCTAGGCTCAAATACTCTCCACCTCAATCAGATCGAAGTGTCTTAATAGTTTTGCCTAGTTGATTTTGTACTTCATTTCCGAATTTCTTGAACTTTTCAAGGGCCTCAGATTTATGGCGCATGAGATAAACGTACCCATATCTACTGAAGTCATCAGTGAAAGTAATGAGGTAGTGAAATCCACCTCTGGCTTGTGTATTTATTGGTCTACATACATCTGAATGAATTAAGCCCAATAAATCACTAGCTCGCTCACTTTTACCAGTAAAAGGAGATTTAGTCATTTTTCCTAATAAGCAAGATTCACATACTTCAAATTGTTCAAAAACAAATGAATCCAAGAGACCATCTTTATGGAGTTTGGATATGCGTTTCTCACTTATGTGGCCCAAACAACAATCCCAAAGATAAGTTTGATTTGAGTCATTTATTTTAGATCTTTTAGTATTTATGTTGTAAATGGGATTCATTTGATCTAAAATATAGAGGCCATTAATCAATTGTGCCGAACCATAGAAAACATTATTGAGATAAAAGGAACAACAATTATTCTTAATTATTATCTCAAAACCAATTTTGTCTAAACAAGAAATTAAAATAATGTTTTTAGTCAAAATGGGCACAAAATAACAATCCTCTAAAATTAAACCAAGTCCACTAGGCAAAGATAAAGTATATGTTCCCACAGCTAATTCAGCAACTCTTGCTCCATTTCCAACTCGCAGGTCCACATCTCCTCTATCCAAAGTCCTACTCCTTTGTAGTCCCTGTACAGAAGTACAAATATGAGAACCACAACCAGTATCTAATACCCAAGAAGTACTAGTTGATAAATTAATATCAATAACATAAATACCTGAAGCAGACGTTTCGCTTGCTTTGGCCTTCTTGATTTCCTCAAGATAGACAGGGCAGTTCCACTTCCAATGTCCAGTCACACCATAATGAAAACAGTTTCCTTACTTAGATACCCCACCTTTAGGTTTCAGTGCAGCCTTTCCTTTTCCAAGATTGGGCTTACCTTTGCCCTTGGGCTTTGTCGGGACTTTGGCCTTTCCCTTGCCCTTATTGTTACGAACCATCAGTATAGGCTTGGGTCCAACCTTTTTCATGTTGCCTTCAGTAGTTCGTAACATGCTAAGCAATTGTGGCAGAGTCTTGTCAATTTCATTCATATTGAAATTGAGGACATACTGGCTGTAGCTATCCGGCAACGATTGCAGAATAACATCAGTGGCCAACTCTTGGCCCAATTGAAACCCAAGCTTAGACAGGCTTTCAATATAACCAATCATCTTAAGAACATGAGGTCCTACTGGGCTTCCTTCAGCCAGCTTACATTGGAATAGGGCCTTAGAGATATCGAACCTCTCTTTCCTTGCTTGCCCTTGATATAGTTCTTTCAAATGCTCGATCATATCATAAGCAACCATATCCTCATGTTGCTTTTGAAGCTCAGGATTCATAGTGGCAAGCATAAGACATCCAACGTCTACCATATCATCGAGATGCTTCTTGTAAGCATCTTTATCAGCCCTCGAGGCATTAGCAGGTGGTTCATCAGGAAGTGATTTTTCAATGACATATAATTTTCGTTCTTGTTTGAGGACAATCCTCAAGTTACGGAACTAGTCAAGAAAGTTCAAACCATTCAATTTGTCCTTTTCAAGGACCGATTGCAATGAGAGTGTATTAGTGTTTGCAGCCATAATATATCTACAACAATAAAAATGCGTGTGAATAAATTTACCAAGTTTATATCAATCATTAAAAGGACTTTATTATATGATGTTTCCCACTATTCTATTTCAAAATTAATAACCCTCATATATTAATTTCAGAAAGACTTTCTTGAAAGTATTTCTAGTGGGTCAAGGATCCATATTTCACCTCCTCTTAAGTCAGCTTTGGCTTTACTCTCAAGATTATGGTTATTTAGGTAAGCAACACTTGCTAATTACATTATCTACAACTCCTACAATTTGGTGAACAACTCTTATTCTAATCATCTTATGATTTACCCAAATTACTTGCCTCTAGGTTTCTAATCCTATTAGAGTAACCTAGTTAAGTCATTAACCAATTTTTAACCATCGAATATCACTTGTTTATGCTTCGCGTTTAACCAAGATAAATACTAGTACTTCACTTTGGCAAAACCTACATAGTATTGATCGAGGCCTTAACGAGGGCATAAATTGGAAGGCCATGTTGACTTAATATTTTAATAGAGGGATTTTATTAGAGTGTTACATCTCACCAATTATGGTCTACTTTAGTCCATTTAATCTTTTAGTTGATCTCATCAATTAATGGGGTTTTATTATTACCAAATTTGCATGCTTTAGACATCCATAGCATCTCATACATGAGTAAGTAAAGCAATAAATAAATGCAATAGTTATAGCCCATAAACTATGGTGGTTCAACCCAAGCCAATGGGAGAACCAAAAGAGAACCTAATGGTGTAAGCCGTTTCACAAGCTGTCGATCCACACTAGTCGGCCCATCTTCCTTCTCGTCTAGTCCACAGCAACTTTTACAAATTACAAAATTCAAAAACTCATTTTACATACGAGGGAGTAAGATGAGAAGAGAAATACAAAAGAATAGTAGTAAGACACGACACGCAGGCCGTATTTATAAAATTACAACCTTTTATCAAATGGGTTATTGGGCTATAACTATGCATTTCAAACACCGTGCATTTCAAAAATAACATATATCATTCAACGTTTTTTGTCAAGTGAAATATTAAAATATCCTTTCAACCTTTTTATGGCCCATTAAGTTTTATTTATTACAAAACATACTGGAAAATGATGGGGATCTGAGGCGGTCGAAGGGAGCGGGCCCCGCGGTACGAACTGGATACCCTAGTCGAATGAAACCTCACGATTTGACAACTTTTATCAACAGAATTGTGTTTTTAGGATTTTAATCCTTGAGGTTTCATATCAGAACAAGCCTTTGTTCCACTGGCCAGTAAACTCTTACTGGAAACTGTAAAATCACCGCTACATCATAACAAATTTATTATGGTTTACAGCAATAACATAAAACCGAATAGGCCATAACACCATGATTAACATTTGATCACTTATCGAAGGGAACAGTTATCAGATTCTGCTTAAACGATCTAAACAGAAAAACATAATAAAATTAAAACATGCATCTCATACAATTGCATCACCCAAGTATTTAAACCCGAGTCCGTATCACACAAGTGGCTCGATACCCTTGTTGGAGCAGCGGTGCCTCCAAGTCATGATGAAAAATAAAATAAATCAAAAACATTTTGGCGATCCAAACCATGAATCCATGTGTAAGGAACGAATCGGGGTGATAAAAGGTTTCAAAATTACCGAAACTTCAATCTGAGTAGACAGAGACGCCTAGGCAACGAGAATCCTGAACCACTATCGAACCAAGCTGTAACCTTTCCGATGTCAGCCTCTACGTAGTCCACCCAGTTGACAATGAACGGTAGAAAAATCTCAGAAACTATTTCATTGATTTTTATGCTTGACGGCTGCTAGACCCTTTAGCATTGTTTTGGGCTTATTTTTATATTTTCTCTTTAGGGTTTTTACCCTTTCCATATATAACACCCTTTTAATTGGAATATCTTTTTAATGAATATTAATTCATTAAAATTAATCAACATAATAGTCATCATTAAAATAAATATAATAATGTTTAATCGAAAATTATAATTACATTAATTATAATAAAGATTTGATAAACTATATTTATTTAAACTTATATCTGAACCAAATTCATATACTAATGAAATTATGTTCTGATTATGTGTGCAACATCCTTGTACGTATAGTATGTTCAACAATTTGATTGCCCAATTAAATTAATTCTATAGTTAATTTAATTCATCTGACAATCAGAATACAATACCAACTATGTTTTACTCCGTTCATTTCAACCATAGGGTGTGACCCTATAGGTTATTGTAACGTTAGCAGTAATATTAGAATGATTCTAATGTTAAAACAATGTGTGGCATATAGCAATGCATCATTGCTACCTAAGTTACGAGAAGTCATGATTCAACATAACCTTTTGTGATTAACCTTTCATGCATTAATCCTTAAGTCCTATATCTTTGGAATGGACACAAGTCATGGAATAGTCACACTTGCATAGTCCATCCCATGTTTCTTGATACCTTAAGTGAACTATGATACACAAATAAGTATGACATCTCATATCAACTTATTTGAGCATGGCCATGCATTTCTAGTCTCACTCAATCAAGTGGCCTAAGATATTACTCCCATTATGTAGGAGGGACTTATCCTATATTGATCAACCATATCCCTCTACATAGATTGTGGTATATCCAACATTACTATTTATAGAACAACCAATTACGATGTTCGTTTGACTATATCAAAATATACAACTCACGATGTTGGGATAATGATTATCTCAAGTATGAGGATCATATACATATTAATCACTGTGAGTAATGTTGTGACAATTACATAATAATCCAAGAAACATACTCATAGCAGGTCAGTCCAATATGTTCTTCTCTAACACACATATTCATGCATTGATTTTGACACTCCATATCAATGACAACTCTTTATCATCAATCAACTACATGTCAGTCTTAATGCATTATTGTTGTCCTAGCCAACAATAATACTTGACTAAGGATTTTTTAAGAATAATCATATTATTCTCAGGACATTATTATGAAACAGTTTATTTACGTACACGGAAAATAAACTGAAATAATAATGGCAACACCTTATATAAATAAACATGATAAATCAAGTATGTTATTACAACCATCTCGTGATTTATCTTTGGGCATACTCTTACAGAAGCATCACTATAAATAATAAATTCTTTACCCGGTTCTGGCTGAACTAGTATTGAAGCTTCTGTCAAAAGGGCTTTCAACGTTTTTGGCACTTTTCTGACAACTCGAACTTAACATCTTTTTGCAATAGCTTCGTCATTGGGGCTGCAATCATAGAGAAACCTTTCACAAACCGTCTATAATAACCAGCAAGTCCCAAAAAACTTCAGACTTTAGAAATGTTTCTCCAAGGTTTCCAGTTAAGTATTGCTGAAATCTTACTCGGATCAACTCGAATACCTGATGCTGACACAACATGACCCAGAAAACTAACTTCGCTTAACCAAAACTCACACTTACTAAACTTCGCACACAACTGTTTTTCTCACAAAGTCTGTAACACAAGTCTCAAATGCTCAGCATGTTCAGTTTCATCATGGGAGTAGATCAATATATCATCAATGAACATAACCACAAACTGATCCAAATACTATCGGAAGATCTGATTCATCAAATCGATGAAAACAACAGGTGCATTAGTATGTCCGAAAGGCATGACTAAAAACTCATAGTGTCCGTACCTTGTTCGGAAAGCATTCTTTGGCAAGTCAGAGTCTTTAACTCGCAACAGATAGTAGCCGAATCTCAAATCTATGTTCGAAAACACTGTAGCCCCTTTCAGTTGATCAAACAAATCATCAATCCGTGACAACGTATACTTATTCTTTATAGTCACCATATTGAGCTATCTATAATCGATGCACATTCTCAGAGTTTCGTCTTTCTTTTTCACAAATAAAACTGGTGCACCCTAATGAAAGATACTCGGTCACGCAAAACCTCTATCTGTCAACTCTTGCAACTGAGCTTTCAATTCTTTTAATTTACTAGGTGCCATTATGTACGGAGCTATCGATATCAGAGTAGTCCTCAACACTAATTCAATACTGAACTCAACTTCTCGAATAGGTGGCAAACTCAGTAATTCTTCAGGAAACACATCCGGATACTCGCACACAACGTGTAATGATTCAATCTCTCTTTTGGTTACTTTACTGTCAAGCACATATACAAAATAAGCTTTGCAACCTTTTCTCACATATTTCTGGGCTAACATCAAAGATATCACTGCTAGTAATCCATTCAAATTATTAGATTCAATCCGAATAATCTCATGATTCTGACACCGTAAATCAATAGTCTTTCTCTTGCAGTTTACAGCAGCATCATGCAAAGTCAACCAGTCCATTCCTAGAATTATGTCAAACTCAGCAAATGGAAACAACATCAAATCAGCCGGAAAGCACAGATCTCGAATCATTAAAGGGCAATTATTACACACTTTGTCAACCATAACAGACTGGCCCAAAGGGTTTGATACTCTAATCACAAACTCAGTAGACTCAACAGGCAAAGTCTTAGTGAATACTAAAGTCTCACATATATAGGAATGAGCCAAACCAGGATCAATCAATGCAATTACACTAGTATCCTAGAGAGTAAATGTACCAGTAATAACATCTTGGGATGAGGCCTCCTCGAGTGCACGAATAGCATAGGCTCTGGCAGGTGCAAGAGCCTTGTATCTAACTACTGTATCTTTAGTCCCTCTCTGACTACCACTCATATTACACGCACTTCTGGGTGGTCTACCTCGAGCTACATTGTTACCCGATCTCGTATTCTGTACTAGATTTTGTTCAGCTAACTCTAGGTATTCACGAATATAATGATCCATTGATCCACATTTAAAATAGGCCTGATCATGCAATCTGCAACTGCCGGATGTCGTTTGCTGTAATGTTTACACTCGGGTTGATTTGATCTAATAATTCCAACACTAGCTATGAGGTAGTTCTTGAGCTCATAGGTGGTCTGTCCCGATCCCGTCGTGAAAAACCTGAAGTAGCCTTAGAAGGGCTTAAATCATCTCAGAACTTGTTTGGTGCCGACTAAGATAACTTACTCGATGATCTCTTACGTGCATCTCTAGCTTCAAAATTAGCTTTTCTCTTCTCTTTCCTGAGCTCTTCAACTTTGCAAGCTCGCTTAACTAGTACTACAAACTCTTTTATCTCGTGTATGCCAACAAGCAGTTTTCTGTCTTCGTTCAGTCCATCTTCAAATCTTTTACACATTAGAGCTTCGGTCGAAACACACTCTCGGGCATACTGACTTAGTGTCACGAATTTTTTCATACTCTGTCATGGTCATCCAACCTTATTTCAACTCCAAAAACTTTTTTCATTTTTGGTCGATAAATCTTTGGATAATGTATTTCTTACAGAACTCAGTCTAAAAGAAGTCCCAAGTCACCCGTTCTTTCGAACCACTAATACTAGTGTAGTCCACTAGTGATATGCAGTGTCTCGTAGTAAAGATATGGCACATTTTAAACATTCATTTGGAGTACAAGATAACTCATCAAACATACGAATATTATTATCAAGCCAAAATTTAGGTCGTTCAGCTTCTTCATCATTAGTAGCTTTGAACTCTTCGGCCCCATGTTTTCTGATTTTACCAACATGTGGCTTAAGTAATATCAACGGATCACTCACTTGAGGTATAACAGGTATCGAAGATGGAATAGTCAGGTGTGGAGGCTGTTGTGTAGCCAGATTAGTCCGGATATATTGAGTATACCAGTCGTTCATCATTTGGTAAAAGGCTTACTTAGTCTCTCCCTCTTGGTTACTCAAGGTCAGTCGAGAATCAACCGGCGTTGTCCCTTGCACCGGAGCAGGGGCTACACTTTCATTATCATCAGCTATAGCTCTATCGGGATCCATTTACTAGACAAAAACATATTTTCAAATGTCAGAAGTCAGCACACTATGGCAGTATATAAAATGGCATGTATAGCTAGACTCACACGCGCTACGTTAGTCCTAGAATCGACTAAACCGTAGCTTTGATACCAATAAAATGTACTTTTAAATATACCTTACAAAATCATGATACAAAATACAACTCAGAACACAAATCAGATATAATATACTTTTAAATATAGAAACATTTAAATAAATACATATAATAAGCTGAACACATCTTGAATAATTATGTACTCCTATAATCTACCTTAACATAGATACACAACGCTCATATTTATTTAGCAAATTCACATATAACTATTTTAATAGTAATTATCAAAATTTACTATTCATTTGGTCAATTCTCATCTCATTATCCGAATATACATATGCCTATTACCATTTCCTTCCAACTTTATTTCATCACTAAACAATTATACAATCACACATGGAAGCATAAAAAACATAATATAATTTTTATTATATAAACGCATCATTCATATATATATATATATATATATATATTACCTTAACCTTAATTAAATAACCAAATCAAGTCATTAACGACATGAACATATGCACATTGATCCTACCTATTACTAGTCAAATATAAACATGTATTATACTTGACTTATCATTTAATCGTATTATCAAATCTCAAACAAATTTTATATTCATATAAATCAACCAATCTATCTTAATCCAATCATTTTGTTTCACAAGCATATAATTCAAATAATATAGCAAACCACCTTATCAATCATACTTAGTTTCTCAATCATTTAAAGTAATTAATATATTCATTTTCAATTTCATATAACCAACCCGAATTGATCAACATTCATTCAATTACACATATATAAATACCATAACCAAATCAACTAATATACCTATGAGCATGTACATATATTTGTACCATGACCGATATATCATATACCTAGATATATATATATATATATATATATATATATATATATAAACAATAGCCGAATCATCAATAAACTCCAAACATACATCACATGATAATAATAATCAAATACCAAATTCACAAGCATTTATACCCATGCATAACCTTCGCCAAATTATCCTCAAGTATAATTAAAGTCAGTAACCACTTCAAGCATATAAAAATTACCACAATTACTATGCATCATAGTACACAACATTATAACTAAGATGTACTTAAATCATAAGCAAAATAACTAAATTCGAACATGAAGTTAAGGCATTTCCAATTCATAAAACACTTACCACAATGTCATTTATTCATAATACTAGACACTTTAAATTAACGAATTTAAAGCACAATCAAACATAATCGAATTATCAAAACCAAGCTTACTAAACAGTATAACTAAGCACACATCAAACCAAATCTAAACATAAATAGCAAGCCATTTTTGCATAGCTTTAAATACATAACCAAAATCAACATTTAAAACGTATGTTTCAGCCTATACATGCCATAGTTCAACTTCAACTATATAAATACCGAAATAGTGGATAGTGTGATGAACTTTTCTGATGATCCCTGAGCTTGTAACTTGATCCAAAATCTATAAAACAGAAACACAAATATACACAGAGTAAGCTTTTATAGCTTTGTAAGTCATAACCAAATAAACAACCCAAATATTTATCTATTCATTTTAAGCTAATCAAATTATATTAACATTCTCATTCCTTAGTCTCAAACTATAATTTCATATATATATACAATACATTTTATACTCAATTTTCCACATTGACCGGATGCTCAAGTAATCAAAATTTACCAAATGTTATACAATTTTCATAGTCAAAATGTCATTAAATAACCAAATATACATATGCTCAAATACACAAACTCAAAAATCATAATATAACATCTTGTACATATATTACTTATTTGGCCGAATATACATACTATAATCACATATGTCACATATGTCTTTCATTTGCATAAAATGCAATTTGTAACAAATAATCAAGTTAGTCACTTACCTTAATTCAAATAAGTGAGAAGATAGTTCATTCCTGGCCATTTAGCTCGTTTTACACATTTGATCACACTAATCATTGCCCGATGAACCATTCGAAATTGGATAGGACACTCGGATAATCACACATATCGTACAATGCCAACGTCCCAGACGTGGTCTTACATGTAATCACATATAGATGCCACTGTCCCAGACAGGGTCTTACTCGCACACATATATCGGAGTCACATATCGATCACAACATATAAATGTGGTCTTACTCGCACATCACATATTAGAATCCTATGTCATGACATATGTATCCTAGCTAATCCTAAGGTTCATACGGGGCTTTCGGATGTCGTAACTCGATCGGAACGAATTTAGAAATATAGTAGCCAACCTTATTCATATTTGGTTATAACATACATATATTCATGTATTTCATTACAGCATATATATTTAGCATTTATATAAATTAGATACGTCTATTTGCTTATAAATTTACCTCAGACGATGAAAAACCGGTACAGATTGGGTAGTCGACAACTTTAGTTTTCCCCCAATCTAAATTTGATTTTCTCTTTTCTTGATCTAAATTAATATAAATTAAACTTATTAAATCAAATATTCAATCAAATTCATCCAAAAACACACAAAACAGCAAATTATACCTTTACCCCTGATATTTCACATTTTTTACAATTTAGTCCCTATTGTACAAAACCCAAAATATGCAAAATCTCACGACAGCATAGTTAGACCAAACCTTCCTTATATTCATACAAGTCCTTACATTTCATTTATTTCATATTTTAGTTTCTCGAATTATTATTTTTGCAATTTAGCCCTAATTACTCAAATTCCTCAAAAATTCCAATACAAAACATATTAATTCAAAAATTATTTTTAATAACTCATCTTCAAAAATAATAAAAAACAAATATTCATCAATGGCATAATTCAAAATATTCATCAAAATCAGAAATTCTAGCATGGGTCGGATAGTATTCGAAGCAATGATATCAAAAACGTAAATTTATCAAAAATCGAAACCAAACTAACCTTGAATTTGAATCAACAATTGCTGAATACCTAGCTTCCTATTCTTTTCTTTCTTCTTTTATTTCAGCAATGTAAAGAAAATATGAATTTGGTTTTATTATTTTATGTTTTCTGATATAATATAACTTAACATTTGGTTTACCTATTTACCCTTTATAATTAAATAACTAAATCACATATAACAAGGATACAACCGTCCATTACCTACTCAAATGGGTTACATACAACATAAAAGCTCCAACTTAGAAAGCCATTAACAATTCGGCCCTTATGCTTTTAACTATCAAGTTTTTAGTTCATGCGATTAAGTCCTTTTGTTTGATCAAACACTAAAATGATAAAATTAAATCACAAAAATTTCACAGATATAAATTCACACATAATAAACAGAGAAAATAATTTTAAAATATTTTTTTGACTTGGATTCTTGGTCCCTAAACCACCGTTCCGATTAGGGTATAAATCAGGCTGTGACAACTCTCCCCCTTAGGGATTTTCGTCCCTGAAAATCTTACTGGTGAATAGATTCAGATAGCGTTCTCTCATTGCATCTTCTAGCTCCCACGTTGCTTCCACAACTCTGTTTCTATGCCACAGTACTTTAACCTAAGGAATTTTCGTATTTCACAACTCTTTAATTTCACGAGCTAGAATGCGAATTGGTTCTTCTTCGTATGTCATATCAGGCTTAATCTCAATCTCAAACGGACTAATCACATGCGAGGGATCAGATCGATATCTACAAAGCATCAAGACATGAAATTCATTGAGGATCTTTTCTAAATCAGGTGGCAACAATAATCTGTAAGCAACTGGTCTGATACGTTCTATAATCTCATACGACCCAATGAGTCTCGGACTCAATTTACCTTTACGACCAAATCTGAGTATTTTTTTCCACGGTGAAACTTTCAAGAAGACTTTATCTTCTATCTGAAACTCTATATCTTTACGTTTCAAGTCCGCATATGATTTTTGACGATCTTATGCTACTTTCAGACTTGCATGGACCACTTTCACTTTCTGTTCAATTTCTCTAATCAAATCAACCCCGTGTATCTTATTTTCACTGAGCTTAGTCCAATACAATGGTGTACGACATTTACGACCATACAAAACCTCATAAGGTGCCATTTTGATACTCGATTGAAAGCTGTTATTATACGCAAATTCAATCAGAGGTAGATATCGTTCCCACGTAACTTTGAAATCGAGAATACAACGTCTCAACATATCCTCAAGTATTTGAATGATTCGCTCAGACTAACCATTTGTTTGCGGATGGAAAGAAGTGCTGAAATGTAATTTCGTACCTAGTGCATCTTGTAGTTTCTTCCAAAATCGCGATGTAAACCTTGGATCTCTATCCGAAATAATAGATATAGGTACACCATGTAATCTCACAATTTGAGAAACATATAATTTAGTCAGCTTATCAAGCGAGTAATCTATACGAACTAGAACAAAGTGAGCAGGTTTAGTCAATCTATCTACAATAACCCAGATTGCATCTTTCTTACTCGGTGTCAACGGTAAACCGGATACAAAATCTATCATCACTCCTGCAACATCCTGATTTTTGGGTTTTTCACGATTCTTGAAATTTTAAGAATCGTTTCTAAAATTTGGTATGTGATTATGGAATTCATAATTTGGGTATGTAAATGGGCTTATGGAAGGCCCATGAGTCGGTCAAAACCCGGTAGAATTTTTAAATTTTGGACTTATGAGTTAGGGGTTCTGGCTAGGTGCCCTTATATAAAGTTGTGGGTAACATGCATCACAAAAAGAGCTGTAGTAAAGTGGCAAGGGTGATGCCACTAAGTTCCTAAAAAGGTGGCGTGTGGAGCATAAGGGAAGACCTGGGATCGATTCCCTGTGTTGGAAAATAAGAGTATTTATTTTTATGTGCAGGAAGGGTAAGTGTTGGAACCTAAGTGGATTCTGTAATAGGAGAGTTGGATCAAGTCAAATGCATAGATTAAGGAGGGATAAGGGGAGAGATTTTAGGGATTTGATATGGAGATAGAGTTGGCCGAATAAGGGAGATTGGAGAGGGGATTTTCGGCAGAGGGGTTTTAGGTGGGGATTTTCGGCTTTAGGGGCTAGGTGGTGCCGATTTCTCCTTTGGTGTGTAGCCTTTTTCTCTCTTTTCTTTTCCAGCCGAATCTACCTCCCTCCCATTCATTTTTTCTTCCTTTTCCTTCTTTCAAATCAGCCCACTATTTCCCTCCATTCACCATTGTTTCTTTCCCTTATCTCTACTTCTATCGAAATACCACAAAAGCCGAAATCAATGAAGATAGGGGAGTGCCGATTCTTTGTGACCAGCAACCTTTTCTTTCTTTTTCAATTGTTGGCGTTCAATTCCTTTACCTTTTAGGTGTACGGGTTCAAGAGAAGAAAGACTGTGGTAAGTGCTCGAACTCTAAACAATTCCTAGAGTAACTATTGGCCAAAAGCCGAAACCCTATAATTTAGGGAGATGGCCGAATATGGGTATAGGCTTTATGGGGTCTTCTTTTAATATTTTTTGTGGTTTATTTAGTGGAGGAGTAGCAAGGTGTAGTGTCGACTTGGGGTAGCTTGGATCTCCAGAGTGGCTAGACCTAGTCATCAATCACGACAAAGGTAAGTTTCCTAAGGCCATTATGGATGATGGCCGAATGTGTAAGTATTAGTATTAGATGATTTTTGGTGTGGTTCAATTATGGGAAGCTGATTATTAATGATGGATTATAGGAGAAATCGTGTAGGAGATCTCATCGAGGAATATCGCCAAACAAGTGTGTAACGAACCCTTTTTCATAAGCTTAAAGCGATAAATGCCGAAAAGCTGAAATACCGAAATTCTGGCATTTCGAGGACTCGTGAGCAAGCGAACGCTCATTAGTTAGTTAGATTCATTAAGATGATGATCAGGAACGTTGGAAATAGTAAGAACATGAATTTTAGCATTCACGGTAAGTTGGGCCTCGAGGGGCTACAATAGGGCCCAATAGGCTTTCGGGCCCATTTGGGAAAAATTGGTAGAAAACGGAAAGCTACTAAATTGCATGTTAAGACTGTTAATACTGTAATGGATATAGGCTAAATGGGCCTAGATGACAAAATCGGCTAAGTAGGGCCATTAGGGGTTTTAGGCCCAATAACTCGATTTCACTAAAAAATGGGCCAGAATCACTATTTTCACCCATGAATTGTTAGTAACCGTTAATGAACGTGGAAACCCTAATTTTTGGTAAAATTACAAGATTACCCTTATAACATGAAAATGACCGTTTTGCCCCTAGGTAAAAATGACCATTATACCCCTAGGGTTTATGTATGAATTTAATACATGGGATTTTGATAAACATGGTATGTATGATATGCACATGACATGTATGATATGCACATGATATGTATGATATGCACATGATGTAATAACAAATGCATTGGGTTGGGTTTTTATATGAATGGAGGAAGTGTAGCAGGGCTTATGCCCCAGTTATTAAAGGGCTTATGCCCAGTTATTAAAGGGCTTATGCCCGATTATTAAAAGGGCTTATGCCCTGATTATTAAAGAGGCTAGGCCTCCGGTTATATGATAAAGCAAAATCTTGCCGGTGGAGAGTTATGGCGGGGTGGGTTGAGTTAATCCCACATGGTGTGTTGGTTGATGCGGGAGGACGATGGCGGATGGTGGGTTGAGTAGTCTCCCAAAATGGGCTTGCATTCTTTCATTGACATTATATGTGATATTGAAGTGGGCCTATGGGCTATACCGTTTCTGATGAAAGGCTTCGCCCAAGAATATGAAATATGAAAAGGCTTGACCCGTGTTATGAAATATGAAATATGAAAAGGGCTACTGACCCGATACATGTTGAGATTGGATTTGGGCTTAGGCCCAACAGGCTGTTATTGTTTTGGGCTCTGAAAGGGGCTTGTTGCACACTGAGTTTCCAAACTCACCCCCCTTTCCTTAACCTTGTAGGTGAGCCTTGATGTGGAGACTTGGGCCGGTGGGGATTCAGAGTAGCCACGGTGATCGCCTTTGGACTTTTAAATAAGCGTTGGTTTTCATTAAATTTCCTTTAATTATTATTTATTTTTGGGTTGTAATAAGGCCATTTTAGCTTTCTTTTTCTTTCTTTTCGGGATTATTTCAATTTTAATAACTTTAAACCTGGTTGATAATTATTCAAATGGGCTAGACTTAGGACGTGTTTTCAAAATGATACTTGTTTTCAAAATAGCTCAACGCCACGATTAATCTATTTATCAAAGACGTCCACTTAAACAAACTTAAACTAGATATAACAAAGTGTGGCTATAGTTGTGGGCATGTCTAGGATTGGATCCAATCAAAGAGCTTGGTACTTAAGTAGCCTTCATGGCTCACCTCCTCTGTCTCGCATACCTACCTGGTGTTCAGCTTCCATACACTTTGTTAACTCAACAAAATATATGGTTTTTAAATCACTAAGACGGAACGTGGGTTTTCAACTCCAACGTGGCACGTCAGATTCAGCCATAACATCTGGGCCAGGTTTGGGGTGTTACATTTAGTGGTATCAGAGCCTAGGTTGCAACAACTCGGCTGTGGATCGAGTTCAAAAAAAATTTTCAAAAAAAAACCTTAGGCCTAAGAAGGGTATTTTTGGAAATGATTTTTGAAAATTCTTTTCAAAGATGTTTTACAGAGTATACATGTTAAAATGGTCCAAGTTTTTCTGTTTTAAATCAAGAGTTCAAAATAAAGGGTGTTTTCAAATCAAAGTTTTCAAATTTCTATTTTCGGTGATCAAAAACATGGTTTTCAAGTTTTGGATTGGAGAAATAAGTGGCGCACTGAATCTCCGGCACCAAGTCTGTAAGTATATTTTCTTTACGATATATGATAATATGATATTATGAATTGTACTGAGACTCTACTATGATACTGTAGATAGGAGAAAACTGTGAAATGGTAGAAATGAGACTGTAGCTAGACTACGACGATACGAAAATAATTCTTGAACTGCTACGTTTCCATAAGATATTTTCTTAATAAACAGTGGAACATTATACTAATTTCATAAAATTCGTAAATCAGATAAGTCGATCTGAGTACAAGAGGAGTTCGTGGATGAGGCTGCGGACGTGGTCGCGGAAGGGTGCAAGCTGAATCTTCATCCTCAAGGCATAGGCCAGCTGAGGAGCCATCTATGCCACAAGCAACGGAAACTGGGTCTTATGATCGGGCTGCGGGGGATGACGCTTTGTCCCAAGCCATGTTAAGGGTTTTAGAAAGAGTTGTTGGAGCTAGTACTGGGACAATGAATAGGGTGTCTATATCGGAGCGACTCTGGGCCAACGAAGTAGAAGTATTTAGGGGTGTATCTGGAGTAGCCCCAAATGTGGTAGAATATTCGCTAGAGGCAACAAAACGGATCATGACGATCTAGGCGCTCGATGGAGCAAAAGCGAAAGGAGCGTGTCATTTGCTACGTGACGAGGCATACGGATGGTGGATCGTTGTAGAGAGAGTACCCCAATTGAGCAAGTAACACAGGAATTGTTCAAAAGCGCTTTTAAAGGGAGGTATGTTGGAGCAAGCTATGTGGATGCTCGTCGGAAGGAATTTTGAATCGACTCGGGGTGATAAGGCGTAGCAGTACAAAGCGTAATTTTTGAGGTGAGTCGATATGCTAGTGGGATAGTGGTAGCGAATATGAGTATGATGTCCGATTTGAGGATGGTCTCGCGATGAGCTTAGGATATTGATAGCTCCACGAAGGAGCATGGTTTTGTTGCATTGGTAGAGAAGGCTAAGATAGTCGAGGAGGTGAAGCTGACTGAGCGACAGAATCGTGAGAAGGATCGACCCAGATTTAAGAGGGATTTTAGACCCTCAAGTGCCACGAATCGAAATGTTAAAAGAGCATGGATGGAGGAACCGGTTCGAGCAATTCCAGTAAATACTTATAGACCGCAAGCTTGCAAGGACTGTGGTAAGGTGCATATGGGGGAGTGCTGGAAATGAACTGGAGCCTGTTTTTGATGTGGGTCTAAGGAGCATAAGTTCAGAGAGTGTCCTCGGAGGACAGCTCAGGAGCTAACTGCAGAGCAAAGAGATGTCCAACCACGGCGAGGAGGACCACCACCACAGTGTGGTCATGGGCAAGGTAGAGGTGGCAATGGTAATGGATGAGGACGTGGGGCACCTGGCAGAGGTACTGGACATGTCGAAGCCCGACAGTCGACGTTGGTTTATGCTGCACAACATCGTGAGGAGGGTGACGCTCCTGATGTTATAACTGGTACGTTCTTCATTCGTAGCATGCCTTACACTACTTTGATTGATGTGGGTTCCACTCACTCGTATGTAGCTTGTGATGTATCTGAGGCTTTGGATGTGTTTCCTGAGGAGACTGTGAGTGGGGTATCAGTGATAAGTCCACTGGGACTTTTGGTTAAGTTAGATAAACTTTTTAGGGCAGTACCGTTAGTGACACAAGATAAAATCTTTGAAGGAGATTTGATGGAGCTACCATTTGGGGAATTTGATCTTACCTTGGGAATGGATTGGTTAGCTAAGCACAAGGCGACGTTGGATTGTGCTGTAAAGAGGATGGTACTACGAGCTGCTGAAGATGAGGAGATAATGGTCATAGGGGAACGAATGGATTATTTGTCCAATGTTGTTTCGGCTTTAAGAGCCGAGAAGTTGATTCGGAAAGGTTGTGAGGCGTACTTGGCCCTTGTAAGCCAAACTGGACTTGAGGAGATAACGGTAGAGTCAATTAGAACTATTAAGGAATTTCAGGATGTATTCCCAGATGAACTTCCTGGATTACCCCCAAGCAGAGAAGTCGAGTTTGGAATCGACTTATTACCTGGAACAGCTCCTGTGTCCATTGCACCTTATAGGATGGCACCAAAGGAATTGGTGGAATTGAAAGCTCATATACAGGAACTGTTAGATAGAGGGTTTATAAGACCAAGTTTTTCCCCGTGGGGTGTACCGGTACTGTTCGTAAAGAAGAAAGATGGGACTATGCGAATGTATATTGACTATCGGCAGTTGAATAAACTGACAATCAAGAATAAATATCTGTTACCAAGAATCGACGATCTCTTCGACCAATTAAAAGGAGCCTCGGTATTTTCTAAGATCGACCTTCGGTCAGGATATCATCAATTAAGAGTTAAAGAGGTGGATATTTATAAGATGAAGTTCAGGACTCGATACGGTAATTACGAGTTTCTGGTAATGCCTTTTGGACTGACTAATGCACCGGCGGCATTCATGGATTTGATGAATTGGGTGTTCCAACCATACTTGGATCGGTTCGTAGTTGTTTTTATTGATGATATCTTAGTGTATTCAAAAATGGAAGAGAAGCATGATGAGCATCTTCCTGTAGTGCTGCAAGTGTTGAGGGAGAAGCAACTTTATGCAAAGTTTAGTAAGTGCGAGTTTTGGCTGAAAGAAGTTACCTTCTTGGGGCATGTTGTGTCTGCCGAGGGGATCAAGGTGGACCCTCGAAAGATTGAAGCAATTTTGGAATAGAAGCCACCGAGCTCGATAACAGAGATCCGAAGTTTTTTGGGGTTGGCAGGTTATTATCGGAGATTCGTGGAAGGATTTTCTGTGTTGGCAGCACCGTTAACAAAACTTATAAGGAAGGGAGCACCTTTTGTTTGGACAAATAAGCAGCAAGAGGCTTTTGGGAAGTTGAAGAAGGTTTTGACGGAAGCGCCAGTGTTGATTCAGCCAGAGTCTGGTAAGGATTTCATTGTGTACAGTGATGCGTCACATGTAGGTTTGGGCTGTGTGTTGATGCAAGAGGGTAAAGTGGTCGCTTATGCTTCACGACAGCTTAAGCCGCATGAGGTGAACTACCCTACGCATGACTTGGAGTTGGCAACAGTAATATTTGCACTTAAGATATGGAGGCATTACCTATATGGGGAGAAATGCATCATCTATATGGATCACATGAGTCTTAAGTACTTGCTGACTCAAAAGGAGCTGAATCTTAGGCAGCGAAGGCGGATAGAGTTGTTAAAGAACTACGACTGTTCGATTGAGTACCATCCACGTAAGGCGAATGTCGTGGCTGATGCGCTAAGTCGAAGGAATGTGGCGGAATTAAAGGCAATGTTTGCTCGTCTAAGTTTGTATGACGACTGAAGTTTATTGGCGGAGTTGCAAGTAAGACCGACTTGGGTAGAACAGATTAAGAAGCAACAGTTAGAGGACGAGTCGTTGGTTTCTCAGTTTTAGCAAGTTGAGAAGGCGGAGAATCCGGACTTTGGGTTAAATAGTGAGGGAGTTCTTTGTTTTCGAGGAAGAATTTGTATGCCGAAAAAATCAGACTTGAGATTGATGATTTTAAAAGAGGCACATAATGGACCTTGTGCTATGCATCCAGGAGGGAGTAAGTTGTATCGTGACTTGCGAGAGCAATATTGGTGGCTTTGGCTTAGCGAAGTGACCGAATTTGTAGGAGATGTTTGACATGTCAACAAGTGAAGGCCAAGCATCAACTACCTTCGGGATTGTTACAGCCGGTAAAGATACCACTTTGGAAGTGGGAAAGGGTAACTATGGACTTTGTAAGTGGGTTGCCGTTGACACATTCTAAGAAGGATTCGGTTTTGGTGATTGTGGATAGACTCACGAAATCTACTCATTTCATACCTGTCCGAACCGATTACTCACTTCAGAAGTTGGCCAAATTGTATGTGGCCGAAATAGTACGGTTGCATGGTGTGCCAGCATCGATAATTTCAGACCGAGACCCAAGGTTTACATGTCAGTTTTGGCAGAAGTTGCATGAGGCATTGGGAACGCTATTGGATTTCAGTATGGCCTTTCACCCTCAGTCGGATGGCCAGTCAGAGAGGGTTATTCAGATCTTAGAGGATATGTTGAGGGGTTGTGCTATTGAGTTTAGAGGCAGCTGGGAGGACCATTTGCCATTGGCGGAGTTCGAGTATAACAACAGTTACCAAGCAAGTATTCAGATGGCTCCATATGAGGCACTATATGGGCGAAGGTGTCGTTCGCCTACTTGTTGGGCAGAATTGGGGGAAAGGCAAATACTTGGACCAGAGTTGGTAGCAGATACTAAAGACAAGATTAAGGTGATCAAGAATCGGTTAAAAGAGGCGGCGGATCAACAAAAGTCTTATGCCGATCTAAAGTGTAAGGATATTGAATATGCGGTAAGGGACATGGTCTTTTTTAAAGTTTCGCCTTGGAAGAAGATTTTGAGATTTGGTAAGAAGGGTAAGTTGAGCCCACGGTTTATTGGGCCTTACCGAATCATTAAGCGGATAGGGTCGGTGGCATATCAGCTAGAGTTACCCCCAAAACTGGATCGTATTCACGATGTTTTCCATGTGTCCATGCTAAGGCATTATCGTTCTGACCCAACTCATATCGTGCCAGTTGCAGAAATTGAGGTACGGTCGGATTTGACCTTTAAAGAGGAAACTGTGCAAATACTTTGATCGCGATGTCCAGGTGTTGAGAAGGAGGTCAGTCCCATTATTGAAGGTACTTCGGAGGAACCATGGCAAGGAAGAAGCTACTTGGGAGACCAAAGAGGCAATGCGTCAGCAGTCCCCTCAACTGTTTGGATCAGGTAAATTTCGAGGCCAAAATTTCTTTAAGGAGGGTAGAGTTGTAACATCCTAATTTTCGGGTTTCTAAAATTTGGTATGTGATTATGGAATTCATAATTTGGGTATGTAAATGGGCTTATGGAAGGCCCATGAGTCGGCCAAAACCTGATAGAATTTTTAAATTTTGGACTTAGGAGTTAGGGGTTCTGGCTAGGTGCCCTTATATAAAGTTGTGGGTAACATGCATCACAAAAAGAGTTGGAGTAAAGTGGCAAGGGTGACGCCACTAAGTTCCTAAAAAGGTGGCATGTGGAGCATAAAGGAAGACCTGGGATCGATTCCTTGTGTTGGCAAATAAGAGTATCTATTTTTATGTGCAGGAAGGGTAAGTGTTGGAACCTAAGTGGATTCTGTAAGAGGAGAGTTGGATCAAGTCAAATGCATAGATTAAGGAGGGATAAGGGGAGAGATTTTAGGGATTTGATATGGAGATAGAGTTGTCCGAATAAGGGAGATTGGAGAGGGGATTTTCGGCAGAGGGGTTTTAGGTGGGGATTTTCGGCTTTAAGGGCTAGGTGGTGCCGATTTCTCCTTTGGTGTGTAGCCTTTTTCTCTCTTTTCTTTTCCAGCCAAATCTACCTCCCTCCCATTCATTTTTTCTTCCTTTTCCTTCTTTCAAATCAGCCCACTATTTCCCTCCATTCACCATTGTTTCTTTCCCTTTCTCTACTTCTTGAAATCTGTAAAAGAAATCGGTGAAGATAGGGAGTGCCGATTCTTTGTGACCAGCAACCTTTTCTTTCCTTTTCAATTTTTAGCATTCAATTCCTTTACCTTTTAGGCGTACGGGTTCAAGAGAAGAAAGACTGTCGTAAGTGCTCGAACTCTAAACGATTCCTAGAGTAACTGTTGGCCAAAAGCCGAAACCCTATAATTTAGGGAGATGGCCGAATATGGGTATAGGCTTTATGGGGTATTCTTTTAATATTTTTTGTGGTTTATTTAGTGGAGGAGCAGCAAGGTGTAGTATCGACTTGGGGTAGCTTGGATCTCCGGAGTGGCTAGACCTAGTCATCAATCGCAACAAAGGTAAGTTCCCTAAGGCCATTATGGATGGTGGCCGAATGTGTAAGTATTAGTATTAGATGATTTTTGGTGTGGTTCAATTATGGGAAGCTGATTATTAACGATGGATTATAGGACTCGTGAGCAACAGAACGCTCATTAGTTAGTTAGATTCATTGAGATGATGATTAGGAATGTTGGAAACGGTAAGAACGTGATTTTTGGCATTCACGGTAAGTTGGGCCTCGAGGGGCTTCAATAGGGCCCAATAGGTTTTCGGGCCCATTTGGGAAAAATTGGTAGAAAACAGAAAGCTGTTAAATTGCATGTTAAGACTGTTAATACTGTTATGGATATAGGCTAAATGGGCCTAGATGAAAAAATCGGCTAAGTAGGGCCATTAGGGGTTTTAGGCCCAATAACTCGATTTCGCTAAAAAATGGGCCAGAATCACTGTTTTCACCCATGAATTGTTAGCAACCGTTAATGAACATGGAAACCCTAATTTTTGGTAAAATTACAAGATTACCCTTATAACATGAAAATGACCGTTTTGCCCCTAGGTAAAAATGACCATTATACCCTTAGGGTTTATGTATGAATTTAATACATGGGATTTTGATAAACATGGTATGTATGATATGCACATGACATGTATGATATGCACATGATATGTATGATATGCACATGATGTAATCACAAATGCATTGGGTTGGGTTTTTATATGAATGGAGGAAGTGTAAAAGGCCTTATGCCCCAGTTATTAAAGGGCTTATGCCCCAATTATTAAAGGGCTTATGCCCAGTTATTAAAGGGCTTTTGCCTAGTTATTAAAAGGGCTTTTGCCCCAGTTATTAAAAGAGGCTAGGCCTCCAGTTATATGATAAAGCAGCGATGCTGCCAGTGGAGAGTTATGGCGGGGTGGGTTGAGTTAATCCCCACATGGTGTGTTGGTTGGTACGAGTGGAAAGTAGCGGATGGTGGGTTGAGTAGTCTCCCAAAATGGGCTTGCATTCTTTCATTGACATTATATGTGATATTGAAGTGGGCCTATGGGCTATACCGTTTACAGTAAAGGCTTCGGCCCAGTAATATGAAATATGAAAAGGCTTCGACCCGGTGTTATGAAATATGAAATATGAAAAGGGCTACGGCCCAGTACATGTTGAGATTGGATTTGGGCTTAGGCCCAACAGGCTGTGGTTGTGGGCATGTCTAGGATTGGATCCAATCAAAGAGCTTGGTACTTAAGACACCTTCATGGCTCACCTCCTCTGTCTCGGATACCTACCTGGTGCTCAGCTTCCATACACTTTGTTAACTCAACAAAATATATGGTTTTTAAAACACTAAGACGGAACGTGGGTTTTCAACTCCAACGTGGCACGTCAGATTCGGCCATAACGTCTGGGTCGGGTTTGGGGTGTTACAACTCAATCTCATTTCCATTCAAGTATCATGATCGGCTGAAACTATAACGCCTCATACCCATGTTCTAGGCCATAACAAGGTACGGAATATTACAGATCACGAAAACATGAATTCACACATTTACCTGACCTTACATAATTAATTCTTCTAGCTTGAACAAAAATAGATAACATTAACAGATATACATAAATACAAGTAAATTATCAAATTTTGAAAAGTACTATTTTAAACCAAATTAATTATAACATATAACAAAATGATTCAGCCCTCTATACATGCCATAATTCCAAAATAGTGTTTACAAAGTACCAAAAAGTATTGATAGTGTGGATGGGTCTCCGACGATCTCCAAATCTGGCTTAGTAACTCTATAAGACAAGAAAAAGAAAAGAAGATAAGCATATAACTTAGTAAGTAAGTACGAAATTGATATATACAATTTATCAAAGTAAAACAATCATACTAGTATATAATCACATATTCAGGACAGGCTGTTTTCTGGAGTCCCGGTTTTAAAAAAAAATCATATCTCGAGCTACAAGGCTCGAAATTCAATTCCGTAAATTTTCCTTGAAACTAGACTCATATATATACTTATTAATTTGTTTCTAGAATTTTTGGTTGGGCCAATTAGTACAGTTTATTAGTTAAAGTCTCCCTGCTTTGTGGTAAGACTACTCGACCCACTGCACTCTGAACCACATTTCTCCCTGTAAAGAATTCCAACGACCATGCCATTTCTTTATCTTAAAAATAGACTCTTAATAATTTTTTTACAATTTATGGTGAATTTCTAAATTCAGAACAGGGGATCTCAAATTCATTCAGACCCTATCTCACAAGAATTCAAATATCACACAATATAGAATTCTTTTGCTTCCCCTGTTTCTTTTATGTGAAAATAGACTCATTAAGCTTTATTTTCATATATCATTTGCATTTTTATTCAACTTCAACTATTTTTGGTAAATTTTTAATATCATGTAACTGCTACTGTCCAACACTGTTTTATTTCTAACATTCACTCTTGCATAATTCCACCTAGTCCTTTTTGTAATACTAGAATTCGCTCAATTATTGAGCACATAGCTCCTAACTTTTCATATATTACCACTTTATCGATTTTCCCCGTTGAACTCAACGGAAAAACAACAAATATACCATTTTTTACACATATTTCCCCCTTCCACACTTATAGCCGAAGCTATCTGATACGCATAGTAGCTTGCACTTAGTACTACACATGCGACCAACAATCCGGTACACGTAGTAGCCTGCACTTAGTACTACACACGTGACCTCACCATCTGATACACGTAGTAGCCTGCACTTAGTACTACACATGCGACTTAACAGTATGGTACACGTAGTAGCCTGCACTTAGTACTACACACGTGTACTCACAATGGGTCATTCGCATTGTTCCTGTTCCGAAGGTTCAACCGGGAAAATCTTTCCTTTTTCACTGTTAACACTTATTTACAATCTAATTAAATTTTCAAATTTCCATTATTTAATCATTCTATGGACACCCACCAATTCATATGATAACAACATAAAATAACATAAAAAAGTCGATAAATTATTCATGTACGAACTTACCTCAGTGCAAACTTTAGAAATGTTATAATTTAGTCCGAAAGCTTTTCTTTTCCCTGATCACAATCGATTCCACGTCTTTCTTGATCTATAAAAACACAATTAGTTCATTTAACACTCATACTATTTATTTCAATCCAAAAATCATATTATGGAAAAATTACGTTTTTTCCCCCTAACTTTTACAAAATTACGATTTTTCCCCTAGGCTCGGGAATTTAATTTCAGCCCTTATTCTTATGTTTTATGACATGCTGATCATTTTTCCCTTCTATGACAGAATCAAATTCACACTCTAACATGCACTTATGACTATTAGGTATTTTTACCGATTAAGCCCTTTTACTCGTTTTCACTTAAAACCGAGTAGCACAAGTTGTCTAACATAATTTAAAACCTCATATTCTAGCATAAAACACCAAAATACACAAATTTAACCTATGGTTATTTTTCCAAATATGAACCCTAGGTCGAATTATTGCTAACATAAGCTAAATCGAGCTACTGGGATTCCAAAAACGTAAAGAACATTAAAAACGGGGCTTGGAATCACTTACTATGGAGCTTGAAAGCTTGAAACAAACCCTAGCTATAGAGAACCCTTGAAATTTCGGCCTAATGAAGATGATGGACAAAAATTGGCTTTTAATTTTGTTTTTAATTCATTTTAATAACTAAATGACCAAAATGCCCTTACTACTAAACTTTCCAAAAATTCCATCCATGTCCAATTTTTGTCCATAGACTTAGAAATTGGTCAAATTGCTATTTAAGACCTCCTCATTAATATTCCAAAGCAATTTCATACTAAAAACTTCTAGAATGCAAGTTTTGCAAATTATTCGATTTAGTCCCTAATCTCAACTTAAGCCCTTTATGCATAGAATTACATCACGAATTTTTCACACAATCATGCAATCATATCATAAACCTCAAAATAATTATAAAATAATTATTTCTATCTCAGATTTGTGGTCACAAAACCACTATTCCAATTAGGCCCTTATTCGGGATATTACAACTCTCCCCCCTTTAAGGATTTTCGTCCTCGAAAATCTTACCGGTGAATAGATGTGGGTATTGGTTTCTGATAATTTCCTCAGGTTCCCACATAGCCTCTTCTATTCCATGTCTGTGCCACAATACTTTCACTAAGTCTATACTTTTATTTCTCAACTGTTTAATTTCCCGAGCCAAAATCTTTATTGGTTCCTCCTCATATGTCATATCCGGTCGAATTTTAATTTCTGTCAGAGGAATAACATGTGAAGGATCAGAACGGTAACGTCGCAGCATCGACACATGAAACACATTATGAATCTTTTCCAACTCGGTTGGCAAGGATAGCCGATAAGCCACTGGTCCAACTCTTTCAATAACCTTATAAGGCCTAATGAAACGCGGACTCAACTTGCCTTTTTGGCCAAACCTTAAAATTTTCTTCCACGAAGATACCTTTAGAAAAACTTTATCACCCACTTGGAACTCGATCTCTTTTCTCTTCAAATCCGTATATGACTTTTGTCGATCTAAAGTAGCTTTCAAACAATCACGAATCACTTTTACTTTCTCTTCAGTTTCTCTAATCAAGTCAACTCTGTGAATCTGTTTCTCACTGAGCTCGGTCCAATACAAAGGAGTCCGACACTTGCGACCATACAATGCTTCGTACGGTGCTATCTGTATGCTCAATTGAAAATTGTTGTTGTAGGCAAATTCGACCAAGGGTAAATATTTCTCCCAACTGCCCTGAAATTCTAAAACACAACATCGGAGCATATCCTCGAGTATCTGAATTACTCTTTCGGATTGACCGTCAGTTTGTGGATGAAATGCAGTACTGAAATTCAATTTCGTACCCAAAGCTTCTTGCAACTTTTTCCAAAACCTCGAAGTAAATCTCGGATCTCTATCCCAAATAATAGACATAGGTACTCCATGTAATTTCACAATTTCAGAAATATATAATTCAGCCAACTTATCAAGGGAGTCATCGATACGTACTGGTATAAAGTGAGCCGATTTTTTTAATCTATCAACCACAACCCAGACTGCATTTTTCTTTTTCGGAGTCAGAGGCAACCCTGTCACAAAATCCATCGTAATTCTATCCCATTTCCACTCGGGAATCATCACTGGTTGAAGTAAACCTGAAGGTACCTGATGTTCAGCTTTCACTTGCTGGCAAATCAAGCATTTTGCTACAAACTCAGAGATATCTCCCTTCATACCGTTCCACCAATATATTTTCTTCAGGTCGTTGTACATTTTTGTACTACCAGGATGAACTTGAAAACAACCATTGTGTACCTCATGTAAAATCTTCTGAATCAACTCAGCATCTTTTGGTACACATCCTCGATCACAGAATATTAAGCAACCCTCTGGTCCGATTCAAAAGTCTGAGTTACAATCCAATTCACACTGAGCTCGCTTGGCTTGCAATTCCCTGTCATTCTTCTGAGCTTCATAAATTTGCCGAAGAAATAGCGGCCTAACTCTTAACTCGGCCAAAATCAAACCATCATCAGACATAGCCAAATCTATACCCATAGCTCTCAAAGCAAACAAAGATTTTCTACTTAAGGCATCTGCGACTACATTCACTTTCCCTGGATGATAATCAATTATTAATTCATAATCCTTTAATAATTCAAGCCATCTCCGTTGTCGTAAATTCAAATCTTTTTGATTCATCAAATATTTCAAACTTTTGTGATCAATAAAGATTCGGCATTTCTCACCGTATAAATAATGACGCCAAATCTTCAAAGCAAAGACAATGGCGGCCAAATCTATATCATGCGTCGGGTAATTTTTCTCATGCAGTTTCAACTGTCTTGAGGCATAAGCTACTACTTTACCTTCTTGCATTAAAACACAACCAAGATCAATTGATGACGCGTCACTATAGATCACAAATTCTTTCCCCGACTCGGGTTGCACTAACACTAGCGCTTTGGTCAACCGCTCTTTCAACTTCTCAAAACTTTGTTGACACTCTTCAGTCCAATCAAATTTAATATTCTTTTGCAACAGCTTAGTCATAGGAGAGGCAATCATTGAAAATCCCTTGACAAAGCGTCGATAATATCCAGCTAAGCCCAAAAAGCTTCTAACCTCAGATACATCTTTTGGCGGTTTCCAATTAACAATTACCGAAACTTTGCTCTGATCGACCCGAATACCATCACCTGAAACTACATGTCCCAAAAATCCGACTTCATGAAGCCAAAATTCAGTTTTACTGAATTTAGCAAACAATTTCTTTTCTCTTAGAATCTGTAATACCATTCTTAAATGTTCAGCATGCTCGGACTCATTTCGAGAATAAATCAGGATATCATCTATGAAAACAACCACAAACCTATCCAAGTATGGATGAAAGATTCGATTCATCAAATCCATAAAGATAGTCGGAGCATTGGTTAAACCGAAGGGCATCACAAGAAATTCGTAGTGTCCATACCTCGTTCTGAAAGCGGTTTTTGGCACATCCGACTTTTAACTCTCAGCTGATAGTAACCGAATCTCAAATCAATCTTTGAAAACACTTTCACCCCTTTTAACTAGTCAAATAAATCATTGATTCTCGGTAACGGATAGTTGTTCTTTATCGTCACCTTGTTGAGCTGTCGATAGTCAATACAAAGTCTCATAGATCCATCCTTTTTTCTTTACAAACAACACGAGGGCACCCCAGGGAGAGAAACTCGGTCTCACAAACCCCTTATCTGTTAACTCTTGTAACTGAGCTTTTAATTCTTTCAATTCAGTCGGAGCCATTCTGTATGGAGAGATCAAAATTGGTGCAGTTTCAGGTAATAAATCAATAGCAAACTCTACCTCTCTAATCGGAGGCAACCCCGACAATTCTTCTGGAAATACATTCGGGAATTCGCAGACTACCGGTACTGATTCAAGCTTCGACTCAGACATTTTAGTATTTAATACATAAGCAAGATAAGCTTCACACCCTTTTCACATATATCGCTGAGCAGACATGTACGAAATCACCATAGGCAATTTATTTGATTCATTTGTTTCCGCCCGAAGAATTTCACTATTTTCACATTTCAACTCAAGAGTTTTCTATTTGCAATTTATTCTGGCATCATGTAATATCAACCAATCCATACCCAAAATGACATCAAACTCGTCAAATGGTAGCAACATTAGATTAGCCGGAAAACACTGACCTTGAATCATCAAAGGGCAATTTTTGTAGACCTTATCTACTAACACATATTTGCCTAAAGGGTTTGACACTTTAATCACAAATTTAGTAGATTCTACAGGCAAGCTCTTACTAGATACCAAATTCACACAAACATAAGAATGAGTAGATCCGGGATCAATCAGTGCAATAACACTAGTATCATAAAGAGAAAATGTACCAATAATTACATCAGGAGATGACGCCTCTTCCTGAGCACGTATGGCATAAGCTCTAGCAGGTACTCTAGCTTCCGGTCTGCCAGTTGATTACTTTGTCATACTTTGACTACTAGCTCCACTTCTAGTATTTCTCAGAGGTCTGCCTCTATTAGCAGCACTAGTCTGTCTGGCACTCTGAAATTTTTCTTCTTCAACCTTTTTTGGACAATCCTTAATATAATGTTCTCGGGAACCACATTTGAAATAAGCCTGGCTAATCGTCCAACACTCCTCGAAATGTTGCTTACCACAATTCTGACACTCGGGTCTATTAGATCTCACATTACCTACACTCGCCATTGAAGTAGCTTGAGCTTTAGAGCCCGAATATGATCTCCCACGATCCCGATACGAATGTCCAGTTGAAACAGTCAACCGGGGATTCATTTCTTTAGACTTCTTTGACTGAGATTGAAATGACTTACTCATTGGCCTCTTTCTTGCGTCTTTGGCCTCATTCACAACTTTTCTCTTCTCGTTACTCAGTTCTTCAGCTTTACAAGCTCGATCGACCAATACCACAAACTCTTTCAACTCTAAAATCCCAACTAGTAGCTTGATGTCTTCATTTAGCCCTACACATAATAGCTTCGGTGGACACACACTCCTGGGCATACTTGTTGAGTCTAACAAATTCACGTTCATATTCTGCCACAGACATTTTACCTTGTTTCAGCTCAAGGAACTCTTTCCGTTTTTGATCAATGAACCGTTGGCTTATATACTTCTATCTAAACTCCTCTTGAAAGAAATCCCATGTAACCCTTTCTTTCGGAACCACAGATACCAGTGTCTTCCACCAATGATATGCCGAATCCCTTAGCAAAGATATAGCACATTTTAAACATTCTTTGGGAGTGCAAGAAAGCTCATCGAATACCCTGATAGAATTTTCAAGCCAGAACTCTGCTTTCTCGAGATCATCATCTATATTAGCCCTAAATTCTTCAGCCCCTTGCTTTCGAATTTTATCAACTGGGGGTTTGCTCAATCTTGTCATTTCGGCACCTTGAGGAACTACGGGAACTGGTTGAGTAATAGGAAGGGGTGGAGGAGGCTGAACGTTTGGATTTGCCCGAACAAATTCTGTGTACCAATTACTCATCATACGGAGAAAGGCTTCCCGGGCCCCATCTCCCTGATCATGTGTCTCATGCCTGCTCTCAACTGGCGCAGTCCCTTGTGTGGGAGTCGGCGCATTACTTTCTACATTATCATTTCTGACTCGGTTGGGATCCATTTACTATATAAAACAAGATTTAAATTGTCAAGAGTCATCACACTATCATAATATAATTATGGCATGTATAGATAGACTTCCACACACAGTACGTAAATTTGAGAACCGCCTAAACCTTAGCTCTGATACCAATAAATGTAACCCCTCATACCCATGTTCTAAGCCGGAACAAGGTACTAAATATTGCAGATCACGAAAACATGAATTCACACATTTACCTGACTTACATAATTAATTCTTCTAGCTTGAACAAAAATAGATAACATTAACAGATATACATAAGTACAAGTAAATTATCAAATTTTCAAAAGTAATATTTTAAACCAAATTAATTATAACATATAACAAAATGATTCACCCTCTATACATGCCATAATTCCAAAATAGTGTTTACAAAGTACCAAAAAGTATTGATAGTGTGGATGGGTCTCCCAGCGATCTCCAAATCCCGAAGTGGCTTAGTAACTCTATAAGACAAGAAAAGAAAAGAAGATAAGCATATAGCTTAGTAAGTAAGTCTGAAATTGATATATACAATTTATCAAAGTAAAACAATCATACTAGTATATAATCATATATTCAGATGTGCTGTTTTTCGAGTCTCGGTTTTAAAAAAAATCATATCTCGAGCTACAAGACTCAAAATTCAATTCCGTAAATTTTCCCTGAAACTAGACTCATATGTATACTTACTAATTTGTTTCTAGAATTTTTGGTCAGGCCAATTAGTACAGTTTATTAGTTAAAGTCTCCCCTCTTTCAGGGTATGACTACTCTGAACCCTGTGCACTACGAACCAAATTTCTCCCTGTACAGAATTCCAACGACCATGCCGTTTGTTTCTCTTAAAAATATACTCAATAATGAATCCATTAATATCAGGTATGACTCTTAATAATTTTTTTTACAATTTATGGTGAATTTCTAAAGTTAGAATTGGGGATCTCAAATTCATTCAGACCCTGTTTCACAAGAATTCAAATATCACACAATATAGAATTCGTTTACTTCCTCTGTTTCTTTTATGTGAAAATAGACTTATTAAGCTTTATTTTCATATACCATTTGCATTTTTATTCAACTTCCATGATTTTTGGTAAATTTTTAAAATCATGTAACTGCTGCTGTCCAACACTGTTTTATTTCTAACATTCACTCTTGCATAATTCCACCTAGTCCTTTTTGTTATACTAGAATTCGTTCAATTATTGAGCACATAGCTCCTAACTTTTCATATATTACGACTTTATCGATTTTCCTCGTTGAATCAATGGAAAAATAACAAATATATCATTGTTTACACATATTTCCCCCTTCCACACTTATAGCCGAAGCTATCTGATATGCATAGTAGCCTGCACTTAGTACTACACATGCGACCAACAATCCGATACACGTAGTAGCCTGCATTTAGTACTACACACGTGACCTCACCATCTGATACACGTAGTAGCCTGCACTTAGTACTACACACGTGATCGAAGTCATTGAGTACGCATAGTAGCCTGCACTTAGTACTACACATGCAACTTAGCAAACGGCCTACTTATAGCCTTTTTCCCCTTTCTTCGGGGACTTCTACGGGCCTTACAAGCTCATAAAATTTTTATTCTTCACGTTTTCGGGGGAATTTTTTCTATTACTTGATTGACATTAACAGTATGGTACACATAGTAGCCTGCACTTAGTACCACACACGTGTACTCACAATGAGTCATTCGTATTGTTCCTGTTCCAAAGGTTCAACCGGGAAAATCTTTCCTTTTTCACTGTTAACACTTATTTACAATCTAATTAAATTTGCAAATTTCCATCATTTAATCATTCTATGGACAGCCACCAATTCATATGATAACAACATAAAATAACATAAAAAAATCAATAAATTATTCATGTACGAACTTACCTCGGTGCAAACTTTAGAAATGTTATAATTTAGTCCGAAAGCTTTTCTTTTCCCCGATCACGATCGATTCCACGTCTTTCTTAATCTATAAAAACACATTTAGTTCATTTAACACTCATACTATTTATTTCAATCCTAAAATCAAATTATGGAAAAATTACGTTATTGCCCCCTAACTTTTACAAAATTATGATTTTTCCCCTAAGCTCAGGAATTTAATTTCAGCCCTTATTCTTATGTTTTATGACATGCTGATCATTTTTCCCTTCAATGACAGCATCAAATTCACACTCTAACATGCACTTATGACTATTAGATATTTTTACCGATTAAGCCATTTTACTCGTTTTCACTTAAAACCGAGTAGCAAAAGTTGTCTAACATAATTTAAAACCTCATATTCTAGCATAAAACACCAAAATACACAAATTTAACCTATGGGTATTTTTCCAAATATGAGCCCTAGGTCGAATTATTGCTAACATAAGCTAAATCGAGCTACAGGGATTCCAAAAACGTAAAGAACATTAAAAACAGAGCTTTGAATCACTTACTATAGAGCTTGAAAGCTTGAAACAAACCCTAGCTATGGAAAACCCTTGAAATTTCGGCCTAATGAAGATGATGGACAAAAATTGGCTTTTAATTTTGTTTTTAATTCATTTTAATAACTAAATGACCAAAATGCCCTTACTACTAAACTTTCCAAAAATTCCATCCATGTCTAATTTTTGTCCATAGACTTAGAAATTGGTAAAATTGCTGTTTAAGACCTCCACATTAATATTCCAAAGCAATTTCATACTAAAAACTTCTAGAAAGCAAGTTTTGCAAATTATTCGATTTAGTCCCTAATCTCAACTTAAACACTTTATGCATAGAATTTCATCACGAAATTTTCACACAATCATGCAATCATATCATAAACCTCAAAATAATTATAAAATAATTATTTCTATCTCAGATTTTTGGTCACGAAACCACTATTTTGATTAGGCCTTAATTCGGGATATTACAGAAACAATCCAGAAGGTACCTGATGTTTGGCTGTTACTTGCTAACAGACTAAACATTTCAAAACAAAGTCAGAAATGTATCATTTCATACCTTGCCACCAATAGCATTGTTTCAGATTATTATACATCTTTGTACTACCCGGGTGAACTGATAACTGACTGCTGCGAGCTTCGTTCAAAATTATCTAAATAAACTCTGTATTTCTCGGAACACATATTCAGTTTCTTAACCTCACACAACCTTCGTTATCAACTCGAAACTCTGAATCATCATTCGAATTACATTGGACACGTTTTGCAATCAATTCATCATCAACTTTCTGGGCATCACAAATTTGTTGAACAAATAACGGTCTTGCTTTTAATTCAACTATTATCAAACCATCACAGACATAGCCATATGTGCATTCATTGCATGCAAAGCAAACAGTGATTCTCGACTTAGAGCATCAACAAGTACATTAGCCTTTCTCGGATGATAGTCAATCACAAGCTTGTAGTCTTTTAGCAATTCTAACCATCATCGTTGTCTCAAATTCAAGTCGTTCTGAATCATCAAGTATTTTAGGCTTTTGTGATCAGAATAAACTTGACATTTTTCACCGAACAGATAGTGACGCCAAATTTTCAACGTAAACACGATAGCTGCCAATTCTAGGTCGTGTGTCGGATAGTTCCTTTCATGTGGCTTCAATTGCCTCGAGGCATAAGCTATAACTTTTCCTTCTTGCATCAAAACACAGCCCAAACCATTTAAAGAAGTATCATTATAAATAATAAATTCTTTACTCGATGCTGGCTGAACTAGTACTGGAGCTTCGGCCAAAAGGGCTTTCAACTGATCAAAACTTTTCTGGCACTTTTCTGACCACTCGAAGGGGCTGCAATCATAGAGAAACCTGTCACGAACCGTCTATAATAACCAGCAAGTCCCAGAAAACTTCGAACTTCAGAAATGTTTTTCGGAGGTTTCCAGTCAAGTATTGCTGAAATCTTGCTTAGATCAACTCGAATACCTATGCTGAAACAACATGACCCAAAAAACTAACTTCGCTTAACCAAAACTCACACTTATTAAACTTTGCATACAACTATTTTTCTCGCAAAATCTATAACACAAGTCTCAAATACTCAGCATGTTCAGTTTCATCATGGGAGTAGATCAATATATCATCAATGAACACAACCATAAATTGATCCAAATACTGTCGGAAGATCTGATTCATCAAATCCATGAAAATAGCAGGTGCATTAGTAAGTCCGAAAGGCATGACTAAAAACTCAAAGTGTTCGCACCTCACTCGAAAAGAAATCTTCGGCACATCAGAGTCTTTGACTCGTAACTGATAACAGCCAGATCTCAAATCTATCATTGAAAACACTGTAGCCCCTTTCAGTTGATCAAACAAATCATCAATCTGTGGCAACAGATACTTATCCTTTATAGTCACCTTATTGATCAGTCTATAATCGATGTACATTCTCATAGTTCTGTCTCTCTTTTTCACAAATAAAACTAGAGCACCCCAAAGAGAGAAACTTGGTCGCGCAAAACCTCTATCTGTCAACTCTTGCAACTGAGATTTCAATTCTTTTAATTCAGTAGGTGCCATTCTGTACGGAGCTATCGACATCGGAGTAGTCCCCGACACTAATTCAATACCGAACTCAACTTCTCAAATAGGTGGCAAACTCGGTAATTCTTTAGGAAACATGCAAAATAAGCTTCGCAACCTTTTCTCACATATTTCAGAGCTAACAACGAAGATATCACTGCTGGTAATCCACTCAAATCATTATATTCAATATGAATCATCTCATCATTCTGACACCATAAATCAATAGTGTTTATCTTGCAGTTTACAACAGCATCATGCAAAGTCAACCAGTCTATTCCCAAAATTATGTCAAACTCATCAATTGGCAACAACATCAAATCAACTGGAAAAGCACAAATCTCAAATCATCAAAGGACAATTCTTACACACTTTGTCAACCATAACAGACAGGCCCAAGGGGTTCGATACTCTAATCACAAACTCAGTAGACTCAACAAGCAATGTCTTACGAATACTAAAGTCTCACGTATATAGGAATGAGTCGAACTAGGATCAATCAATGCAATTTACACTAGTATCATAGAGTGTAAATGTACCAGAATAACATCTGGGGATGAGGCCTCCACACGTGCGCGAATATCATAGGCTCTGGTAGGTGCACGAGCCTCGGATCTAACTACTACATCTTTAGTCCCTCTCTGACTGCCACTCACATTACCCGTATTTCTGGGTCGTCTACCTCGAGCTACACTGTTACCCGATCTCGTATTCTGTACTGGATTTTGTTCAGCTAACTCTGGGCATTCACGAATATAATGATCCATTGACCCACATTTAAAATAGGCCCGATCAGACAATCTGCAACTGCCTGGATGTCGTTTACCGTAATGTTTACACTCGGGTTGATTTGATCTGACATATCTAACACTAGCTACTGAGGTAGCTCTAAAGCTCATAGGTGGTCTGTCCCGATCCTGTTGTGAAAAACTTGAAGTAGCCTTAGAATGGCTTAAATCATCTCAAAACTTCTTTGGTGCCGACTGAAATGACTTACTCAATGACCTCTTACGTGCATCTCTAGCTTCAAAAGTAGCTTTTCTCTTCTCTTTCCCGAGCTCTTCAGCTTTGCAAGCTCGCTCAACCAGTACTACGAACTCTTTTATCTCGAGTATGCCAACTAGCAGTTTAATGTCTTCGTTAAGTCCATCTTCAAATCTTTTACACATTATAGCTTCGATCGAAACACACTCTTGAGCATACCGACTGAGTCTCATGAATTTTCGCTTATACTCTGTCACGGTCATCCAACACTGTTTCAACTCTAAAAACTCTTTGCGTTTTTTTATTGATAAATCTTTGAGAGATGTATTTCTTACGGAACTCAGTCTAAAACAAGTCCCAGGTCACCCGTTCTTTCGGGACCATTGATACTAGTGTTGTCCACCAGTGATATGCAATGTCTTGTAGCAAAGATATGGCACATTTTAAACATTCATCCGGAGTACAAGATAACTCATCGAACACACGAATAGTATTATCAAGCCAAAATTTAGCTCACCTAGCATCATCATCTTCAGTAGCTTACTCTTCAGCCCCGTGTTTTCTGATTTTATCAACAGATGGCTTAAGTAATCTCAATAGATCACTCACTTGAGGTATAACAAGTATCGAAGATGGATTAGTCGGGGGTAGAGGTTGTTGTGCAACCGGATTAGTTCGGATATATTGGGTAAACCAGTCGTTCATCATTTGGTAAAAGGCTTGCTTAGCCTCTCCCTCTTGGTTACTCGAGGTCGGTCGAGAATCAACCATTGTTGTCCCTTGCGTGAGAGCAGGCACTACACTTTTATTATCATCAGCTACAGCTCTGTCAGGATCCATTTACTATACAAAAACATATTTCAAATGTCAGAAATCATCACACTAACGCAGTATATAATACGACATGTATAGCTAGACTCACACACGCTACTTTAGTTCTAAAATTGACTAAATGTAGCTCTGATACCAATAAAATATAACACCCCTGCCCGTATCTATCACCGGATTAGGGTTACGAGGCATTACCAAATAAGACATAGTTTTCAAACATTCACAAATTTACACATATCATATGTGCATTATATTAATTATATAGTGATTAAACTTTAAACATACCTTATAAATCATGATACAAAATACAATTCATAACACAAATCGGATATACTATACTTTTAAATATAAACACATTTAAATAAATATATATAATAAGCTAAACACATCTTGAACAATTATGTACTCCTATAATCTAGCTTAACATAGATACATAAAGCTCATATCTATTTAGCAAATTCACATATAAGTATTTTAATAGTAATTATCAAAAGTTACTATTCATTTGGTCAATTCTCATCTCATTAGATGAATATACATATGCCTATTACCATTTCCTTCCAACTTTATTTCATCACTAAATAATTATACAATCATACATGGAAGCATAAAAAGCCATACTATAATTTGCATTTTATAAACGCATCATTCATATATATATTACCTTAACCTTAATTAAATAACCAAATCAAGTCATTAACAACATGAACATATGCACATTGATCCTACCTATTACTAGTCAAATATAAACATGTATTATACTTGACTTATCATTTAATCATACTATCAAATCAAACTAATTTTATATTCATATAAATCAACTAATCTATCTTAATCCAATCATTTTGTTTCACATGCATAAAATTCAAATAGTATAGCAAACCAACTTATCAATCATACTTAGTTTCTTAATCATTTAAAGAAATTAATATTTAGTTTCTCAATCATTTAAAGAAATTAATATATTCATTTTCACGCTCATATAACCAACCCGAATTTATCAACATTCATTCAATTACACATATATAAATACCATAACCAAATCAGCTAATATACCTATGAGCATGTACATATATTTGTACCATGACTAATATATCATATACCTAGATATATATATACAATAGCCGAATCATCAATAAATTCCAAACGTACATCACATGATAAAAATAATCAAATACCGAATTCACAAGCATTTATACTTATGCATAACTTTAGCCAAATTATACTCAAGTATAATTAAAGTCATTAACCACTTCAAGCATATATTAACTACCACAATTACTAAGCATCATAGTACATAGCATTATAACTAAGATGTACTTAAACCATAAGCAAAATAACTAAATTCGAACATGAAGCTAAGACATTTCCAATTCATAAAACACTTACCACAATGTCATTCATTCATAATACTAGACACTTTAAATTAATGAATTTAAAGCACAATCAAACATAACTGAATTATCAAAACCAAGCTTACTAAACATTATAATGAAGCACACATCAAACCAATTCTAAACATAAATAGCAAGCCATTTTCGCAATGGCTCTAAATACATAACCAAAATCAACATTTCAAAAGTATGTTCCAGCCTATACATGCCATAGTTCAAGTTCAACTATATAAATACCGAAACAGTGGATCATGTGATGAACCTTGCTGACGATCCCTGAGCTCGTAACTTTATCCAAAATCTATTAAACAGAAACACAAATACACAGAGTAAGCTTTTATAGCTTAGTAGGTCATAAGCAAACAAACAACCCAAATATATATCAATTCATTTTAAGCTAATCAAATTATATTAATATTCTCATTCTTTAGTCTCAAACTATAATTTCATATATATATATATATAATACATTTTATACTCAATTTTCCACATTGACCGAATGCTCAAGTAATCAAAATTTACCAAATGTTATTCAATTTTCATAGTCAAAATGTCATTAAATAATCAAATATACATATGCTCAAATACACAAACTCAAGAATCATAATATAACATCCTGTACATATATTACTTATTTGGCTGACTATACATACTATAATCACATATGTCTTTCATTTCCATCAAATGCTATTTGTAACAAATAATCAAGCTACTCACTTACCTTAATTCAAATAAGTAACAAGCTAGTTCATACCTGGCCATTTAGCTCATTTTACACATTTGATCACACTAATCATTTCCTGATGAACCATTCAAAATTGGATAGGACACTCGGATAATCACACATACCGTACAATGCCAACGTCCCAGATGTGGTCTTACATGTAATCACATATTGATGCCACTATCCCAGACAGGGTCTTACTCGCACACATATGTCAGAGTCACATATCGATGCCAACGTATAAACGTAGTCTTACAAGTACATCACATATCAGAATCCTATGTGTAATGCCCCCACGCCTGAAACCGTCACCGGAGTCAAGCTTGAGGTGTTACTAAACTTATCTTACCTTTTAAACAACTCTAAACCACTTATTTTAATTTTCGGAATAAACTATTTTTCTGCGTCATGGTTGCTTAAAAATTCATTTCTCGAGTTTCAAAACTCGAAATTAAGATCCGTAAATTTTTCCTGAAACTAAACTCATATATATATCTACTAATGTTTTTCTAGAATTTTTTACTTAGCCAATTAGTACAGTTTATTAGTTAAAGTTACCCCTGTTTCAGAATTCGATGGTACTGACCTCTACTTACGACGAACCACTTTTCTCCCTGTAAAACATTCATATGACTATAAAGTTTGTTTCTATTAAAACCAGATTAAATAAGGATTCTAACAATATAAAGTACACCACCTAATTCTTTTTTTAAAATTTATGGTGAATTTCCAAAGTTGGAATAGGGGATCCAGAAATCGCTCTGGCCCTATTTCACCAAAACTCAGATATGTTATAAAATACAAAACCTTTACCTGTTTTGCTTATTCCATATGAAAATAGACACAAGGACCTTTAATTTCATATATCATTCACCATCAAACCATGTCTCTACAATTTTTTTTGTGATTTTTCAAAATCACGTTATTTCTAATACTTGAATCCGTATTTAAGTTACTTTCACATTTTTCATAGTTTTCATGTGATAGTTACTACTTAATCATACATACTATTAAACATGTATATCATCAGCCATTCTATTATCTAATCACTAGCAAGTATTTACACATCATTCATTGATCATATCATATCAAAAGAAACCAAGTTCCTATACATGCCATACACAAAATGAAACGTCTAACTATACCAATGTGATTTCTTCGATAGTGTGATCGGGTCTCCGATGTTTCCTTCGATCCCTGAGTGGCTTGATAAAAACTATAAAAAAAAAAGAAAATAAAGAGAGTAAGCACTAGGCTTAGTAAGCTTACAAGCAAATAAATTACAACATTCAACATAATGAATAATTTTACATAATGTCACCTAGCCTCATAAACTTTCTTTACTTCTCATTTTCTACCTTCTTCTTTACTCACTTACCTTCTTTCTTACCTGACCTTTCACTATTCATAAATATAATCTACCTTCCCTTTTGCTGATAATTCACTGTAATTTAACGTGTACAATGACCCGTTGAACCACTCTAATACTAAGGATACTAGGTCGTTCTTGTCTATCAATATCTCGCCAATGCCATGTCTTCGACATAGACTTACATGAATTATTCCCTCTCCAATGCCATATATATATCTAATATGGGCTTACATGGCTCATTCTTGTCTCCAAAGCCATATATCGATATGGACTTACATGGCTCATTTCATCCGTCTCCGTCTGTCAACCCCAATATCCTAACATTCCTAAGGTTCAAACGGACTTCCTAATGCTTTTTCTCTATCACTTCGCCTTTAATTTGACTTTAACTATTCAAAGAATATAAGTTTATAAATGCTTGAAATTGACAATAATAATGTAAAATAAAAGAATATTGCATTTATTTACTGTAAACTTACCTCGATACAAAATGTGATTAAACTTTACAATTTAGTCCTTTACTTTTTCTTTTCCCCAATCTACTCCCGAATTTCGCTCTTCTTGATCTATAATAGCAAATTTAACTTATTTAATATTCACATTTATCAAAACAGTTCTTGACCCAAACTTTGGCAAAATTACATTTTTGCCCCTAAACTTTCACATATTTGCACTTTTGCCCCAAGGCTCGTAATTTAAACTTCATCCTATTTTCTTATGTTTTATGACATGCTGATCATTTTTACCTTCTATGACAACATCAAATTCACACTCTAACATGTACTTATGACTATTAGGTCTTTTTACCGATTAAGCCCTTTTACTCGTTTTCACTTAAAACCGAGTAGCACAAGTTGTCTAACATAATTTAAAACCTAAAATTCTATCATAAAACATCAAAATAAACACTTTTCACCTATGGGTATTTTTCCAAATATGAACCCTAACTTAAATTATTGCTAGCATAAGCTTTATCGAGCTACCGGGACTTCGAAAACGTAAAGAACATTAAAAACGGGGCTTGGAATCACTTACTATGGAGCTTGAAAGCTTGAAACAAACCCTAGCTATGGAGAACCCTTGAAATTTCATGCGAATGAAGAAGATGATGAATTTTGTGTTATTTTTCCCTTTTTATTTCATTTAATATCCAAATGACCAAAATGTCATTCCTTATTAAACTTTCAAAAATTCCATCCATGTCCTATTTTGTCCATGAACTTAGAAATTGGTCAAATTTTTATTTAAACCCTCCTAATTAATATTCCAAAGCAATTTCATACTAAAAACTTCTAGAATTCAAGTTTTGCAAATTATTCGATTTAGTCCCTAATCTCAACTTAAGCACTTTATGCATAGAATTTCATCATGAAATTTTCACACAATCATGAAATCATATCATAAACCTCAAAATAATAATAAAATAAAATTTTCTACCTTGAATTTGTGGTTTCGCAACCACTATTCCGTTTAGGCCCTATTTCGAGATGTTATATTTCTCCCCCCTTTAGGGATTTTCGTCCCCGAAAATCTTACCTGTGAAGAGATTTGGGTCTTGTTTTCAGATAGCCTCTTCGGTTCCCATGTAGCCTTGTTCACCCCATGTCTATTCCATAGTACTTTCACAAGTGCAATACTTTTGTTCCTTAATTGCTTTATCTACTAATACATGCTTGCCTAATGGATTCGATACTTTAATCACAAATTCTGTAGATTCTATAGGCATACTTGTACTAGACATCAATTTCTTGCAAACATATGAATGAGTTGAACCCGGATCAATCAAAGCAATGACATTAATATCATATAGAGAAAATATACTCGTAATCACATCAGGAAAGGATGCCTCTTCGCGTGCACGAATAGCATAAGTCATTGTAGGGGCTCTAACATCTGGTTTCCCAGCCGAATCTCTTGAGGTACCTCTATTACTTGCTCCTACTCCCGGTTGCCTCGGTGATCTGCCTCTAGTAGGAGCATTTCTGGATCTAGCACTCTGTGTTATCTCTCGACTAGCCACCTCTGGACATTCTCGTACAAAATGATCTGGAGCATCACAATTATAACAAACATTTTCGCCTGCCCGACAAGGACCATAATGAAGTCTACCACACCGTGGACACCCTGATCTACCCTGTCTAACATTACCTACACTCGCAGTCGAGGTGTCCTGAGCCTTCGAATCCTTAAATCTGCTGCCTCTATTCTGACTAGAATACCCGACTGAGAAACTAGATCTGGTAGAAAACTCCTTTGGCCTTTTGGATGTAGCCTGGAATGACCTGCTCATCTGTCTCTTCTTTGTATCTTGTGTCTCTGTCTCAACTTTGCCTTTTGCTTTTAACAGCTCCTCTGCCTTACAGGCTCTCTCAACTAAAATAACGAACTCTTTTATTTCTAGGACACCCACTGACAGTCGGATATTATCATTTAACCCATCCTCAAACCTTTTACACATAATAGCCTCTATGGACACACATTCTCGAGCATATTTACTAAGCCTGAGAAATTTGAGCTCATAATCGGTCACTGTCATATTACCTTGTTTCAATTCCAGGAATTCCTTTCTCTTCTGGTCAATAAACCTCTGACTGATGTACTTTTTATGAAATTCCTCCTGAAAGGAATCCCAAGTGACCCTCTCCTTTGGTACAATTGGTACAAGTGTCTTCCACCAGTGGTAGGCTGAGTCTCTAAGAAGTGATACTACACATTTCATACATTCCTCGGGTGTACAAGATAATTCGTCAAAGACTCTGATAGTATTTTCTAACCAAAATTCTGCTCTTTCTGCATCATCATCTTTTGTAGCTCGAAACTCTTCGGCTCCTTGTTTTCTAATTTTATCAACTGGTGGTTTTTCTCTTATAACTGTACCTGTGACTGGGGGAGCTACATGGGTGGTCTGATGATCATGAGGGGGTGGAGGTCTAACAGCCAAATTCGTACGAACGAACTCGGCAAACCAATCATTCAAAGCTTGGAAGAGAGCTTCTCGAGTCACTCCTCCCTGATCAACTGTTACTGGCCTATTCTCAGATGGTGCTACCCCTTCGGCGGGAGCAGGCGCATTACTTTCTACATCATCATCACCAGCTCGCTCGGGATCCATTACTATAAAACAAATATTTAAAAATCATCAGGAGTCGTCACACAATCAAAATACAGGTATGGCATGTATAGCTAGACTTTTACTCACACTAACTATTCCGAGAATCGACTAAACCTACTCTGATACCAATAAATGTAACGCCCCCACGCCCGAAACCGTCACCGGAGTCAAGCTTGAGGTGTTACTAAACTTATCTTACCTTTTAAACAACTCTAAACCACGTATTTTAATTTTTGGAATAAACTATTTTTTTGCGTCATGGTTGCTTAAAAATTCATTTCTCCAGTTTCAAAACTCAAAATTAAGATCCGTAAATTTTTCCTGAAACTAGACTCATGTATATATCTACTAATTGTTTTCTAGAATTTTTGACTGAGCCAATTAGTAAAGTTTATTAGTTAAAGTTACCCCTGTTTCAGAATTCAACTGCAGTGACCTCTACTTACAACGAACCACTTTTCTCCCTGTACACAATTCATATGACTATAAAGTTTGTTTCTATTAAAACTAGATTAAATAAGGATTCTAACAATATAAATTATACCACCTAATTCTTTTTTTAAAATTTATGGTGAATTTGCAAAGTTGGAACAGGGTATCCAGAAATCGCTCTGGCCCTATTTCACCAAAACTCAGATATGTTATAAATTACAAAACCTTTACCTGTTTTGCTTATTCCATATGAAAATAGACACAAGGACCTTTAATTTCATATATCATTCACCATCAAACCATGTCTCTAAAATTGTTTTTGTGATTTTTCAAAGTCACATTATTTCTGATACTTGAATCCGTTTTTAAGTTACTGTCACATTTTTCATAGTTTTCATGTGATAGTTACTACTTAATCATACATACTATTAAACATGTATATCATTAGCCATTATGTTATCTAATCACTAGCAAGTATTTACACATCATTCATTGATCATATCATATCAAAAGAAACCAAGTTCCTATACATGCCATATACAAAACGAAACGTCTAACTATACCAATGTGATTTCTTCGATAGTGTGATCGGGTCTCCGACGTTTCCTTCGACCCCTGAGTGGCTTGATAAAAACTATAAAAAAAAAGAAAATAAAGAGAGTAAGCACTAGGCTTAGTAAGCTTACAAGCAAATAAATTACAACATTCAACATAATGAATAATTATACATAATGTCACCTAGCCTCGTAAACTTTCTTTACTTCTCATTTTCTACCTTCTTCTTTACTCACTTACCTTCTTTCTTACCTGACCTTTCACTATTCATAAATATAATCTACCTTCCCTTTTGCTGATAATTCACTGTAATTTAACGTGTACAATGACCTGTTGAACCACTCGAATACTAAGGATACTAGGTCGTTCTCGCTCATCAATATCTCGCTAACGCCATGTCTTCGACATGGACTTACATGAATTATTCCTGTCTCCAATGCCATATATATATACCTAATATGGGCTTACATGGCTCATTCCTGTCTCCAAAGCCATATATCTGATATGGACTTACATGGCTCATTTCTGTCCTGTCAACCTCAATATCCTAACATTCCTAAGGTTCAAACGGGGCTTCCCAATGCTTTTTCTCTATCACTTCGCCTTTAATTTGACTTTAAATATTCAAAGAATATAAGTATATAAATGCTGGAAATTGAAAATAATAATGTAAAATAAAATAATATTGCATTTATTTACTGTAAACTTACCTCGATACAAAATGTGACTAAACTTTACAATTTAGTCCTTTACTTTTTCTTTTCCCCGATCTACTCCCAAATTTCGCTCTTCTTGATCTATAATAGAAAATTTAACTTATTTAATATTCACATTTATCAAAACAGTCCTTGACCCAAACTTTGGCAAAATTACATTTTTGCCCCTAAACTTTCACATATTTGCACTTTTGCCCCAAGGCTCGTAATTTAAAATTCATCCTATTTTCTTATGTTTTATGACATGCTGATCATTTTTACCTTCTATGACAACATCAAATTCACACTCTAACATGTACTTATGACTATTAGGTATTTTTACCGATTAAGCCCTTTTACTCGTTTTCACTTAAAACCGAGTAGCACAAGTTGTCTAACATAATTTAAAACCTCATATTCTATCATAAAACATCAAAATAAACAATTTTCACCTATGGGTATTTTTCCAAATATGAGCCCTAACTTAAATTATTGCTAGCATAAGCTTTATCGAGCTACCGGGACTCCGAAAGCGTAAAGAACATTAAAAACGGGGCTTGGAATCACTTACTATGGAGGTTGAAAGCTTGAAACAAACCCTAGCTATGTAGAACCCTTGAAATTTCGTGCTAATGAAGAAGATGATGAATTTTGTGTTATTTTTCCCTTTTTATTTCATTTAATATCCAAATGACCAAAATGTCCTTCCTTATTAAACTTTCAAAAATTCCATCCATGTCCTATTTTGTCCATGAACTTAGAAACTGGTCAAATTGTTATTTAAACCCTCCTAATTAATATTCCAAAGCAATTTCATACTAAAAACTTCTAGAATGCAAGTTTTGCAAATTATTCGACTTAGTCCCTAATCTCAACTTAAGCACTTTATGCATAGAATTTCATCCCGAAATTTTCACACAATCATGCAATCATATCATGAACCTCAAAATAATAATAAAATAAAATTTTTGACCTCAGATTTGTGGTTTCGCAACCACTGTTCCATTTAGGCCCTATTTCGGGATGTTACACTATGTCATGACATATGGATCGTAGCTATTCCTAAGGTTTATACGAGGCTTTCGAATGTTGTAACTCGGTCAGAACAAATTCAGAAATATAGTAGCCAACCTTTTTCATAATTGGTTATAACATACATATATTAATGTATTTCATTACAGCATATATATTTAGCATTTATATAAATTAAATACGTCTATTTGCTTATAAACTTACCTCAGACGATGAAAAACCGGTACGGATGGCTAGTCGACAACTGTACTTTTCCCCCGATCTAAATCTGATTTTCTCTTTTCTTAATCTAAATTAATATAAATTAAACTTATTAAATCAAATATTCAATCAAATTCATCCAAAAACAAAAAAAGGCAAATTACACTTTTACCCCTGATATTTCACATTTCACAATTTAGTCCCTATTGTACAAAACACAAAATATGCAAAATCTCAGAACAACATAGTTACGCCGAACTTTCCTTATATTCATACAAGTCCTTACATTTCATTTATTTCACATTTTAGTCCCTCAAATTATTATTTTTGCAATTTAGCCTTCATTACTCAAATTCGTCAAAAATTCCAATACAAAACATATTAATCCAAAACTTATTTTTCATAATTCATCATCAAACATCATAAAACACAAATATTCATCAATGGCATAATTCAAAATATTCATCAAAATAAAAAAAATTCTAGCATGGGTCGGATAGTATTCGAAGCAACAATCTCAAAAACGTAAAAATTATCAAAAACTGAAACCAAACTAACCTTGAATTTGAATCCACAATGGTCGAATACCTAGCTTCCTATTCTTTTCTTTCTTCTTTTATTTCGGCAATGTAAAGAAATATGAATTTGGTTTTATTATTTTATGTATTATGATATAATATAACTTAACATTTGATTTACCTATTTACCCTTTATAATTAAATAACTAAATCACATATAACAAGGATACAACTATCCATTACCTACTCAAATGGGTTATTTACAACATAAAAGCTCTAACTTAGAAAGCCATTAACAATCCGGCCCTTATGCTTTTAACTATCAGGTTTTCAGTTCACGCGATTAAGTCCTTTTGTTTAATCTGACACTAAAATGATAAAATTAAATCACGAAAATTTCACAGATATAAATTAACACATAATAAACTCAGAAAATATTTTAAAAATATTTTTCTAACTTTGATTCATGGTCCCGAAAGCATCGTTCCAATTAGGGTCTAAATCGGGCTGTTACATACTCCTTAAGCACGATCTTCACAGACCATCTCAACCCTCAATCCTAAATCATTTTATCTCTGACTATGGAACCAACCAGTACCACCCTAACTGAGATAGAATTGGGACCCAACCAAACTAAAATTTGGCCAAAAAATTTTTGAATTTCCTGGAGGAGTCTGACAATTTGCTAATTCTGTCAATTTAGTCCTAATTGTCCTTAGATTTCATGTTAATAAAGATACCCAGGTGTTACAATTATGTTGTGGAGTGTCTAGTGTGGTTAATTAGGATGTAATCTCATTCTCTAAGAGATGCCCTAAGAACCCATATGACAAATATTCCTCATCTCGATCAGACCGAAATGCTTTTATAGGTTAACCAAGTTATTTCTCTACTTTCACACAAAACTCATTATATTTATCAAAGTTTTCACTATTAAGGTACATTAGGTGCACATACCCATATCTGGAGTAATCATCAATAAAGGTTACATAATACTCATAACCACCTTTTCTATTAAAGTTTATGGGGTCACATACGTCAGCATGCACAAGTTCTAAGGGTTTTAGGGCCTTCGTTCTTTTTGCATTAAAAAATCACTTAGTTATCTTACCTTCCAAGCAAAATTCTCATTGTGGAAGATCAACTTCCTTAAGCAAACTTAAGGTGTCATCTTTCACAAGTCTTTTGAATCTTTCTTAGTTAATATGACGATGCCTCAATAGAGTGGAAGCTTTAAGTCTTTTATTCAAAATTTTAGTTTCAAGTAGTGTGTACATCTTTGGTTTGATAAAATGAGATTATTTGACATCCATTTGTTACAAATAAGATTATGATTTCTAAATATTGCAATACTATTATTAAAAGTCACAGTCAAGCTGTCTTTATATAAACATACAACATAAATCAAGTTTCTTTTGAAACTTCTTTTAAAACAATCTTAAATTATCAAAATAAAGTTGTACATCTCCCATTCCTTCAGCTACCACACTTGTCAGATTTCCAGTCCGCAATGATATGCTACTATCTCTAAGATCTTTTGTCTCCTCGAACTTGTAACAAACTATTTTTAGTGAAATCGGAACTATGGTTTCGAGACCACAAATTCAAGCTGGAAAGAAAATTTATTTTCGTATTATTGCATGGTCTACATTATGATAGGAATGTCATATGAAAATTCTGATAAGAAAATTTTACCAATTATGTGTTTAACTATGGAAAGGACCAAATTGCATAAAATGAAAAAGTTGAGTTCTAGTAACTAAAAGGATCAATTAGCTATGGAATTCAAAATAAGAGGTCCTTATATGGTTATTAGACCATTATAGAAAAGTTAGTAGATATTTTTGATGAATTATCCATGGAAAATTAGAAAAAAGGCATGGACTAAATTGGAAAGTGGAAAAGTTAATGGATGATAAATAATTAAATAGAAATATTAACATTTTATATCATCTTCATCCCCAAAAATTCCATGGAAACCCTAAGAGAGAGAAAGGAAACTAATCAAGCTTAATTAGGTATGTTTTCTTGTCCTGGTTTTAGTAATTTTTATATTTTTAATATCGGGATAACTTAATCTATCTATTTTGTGGATTAGTTTGAAAAGTTATCAAAGTATCAAAGCTTTTCCATGGATGAATATGTTGAAATTTTAAAATTTATGGTAGAAAATGAAAGGTTGTTGATAGATAAACAACTTTACAAAAAAATTGATGAAATTATGATTTAGGGACTAAATAGCAAAGATGTAAGAGTTGTAGAAAATTTTTGAATTTTGTGAAGTACATGTGCTGTAAAAGTTATATGAAAATTTTGTGTAATGCCCTGAATTATTTGTTTTGTTTCTATAAATTTTTGACACAAAAATCTGTATTTGCTTCAGTGGTTAAGTGTTCTGGGTGTTTGTGAGAGGTCCCAAGTTCAAGCCCTGGCTTTGGCAAATTTTGTTATTTTTTGGATCTAAGCCCTACCTTTGTTTTGTGGGCTTATATTGCCTATAATCCTATATCAGAATGAGCTTGCTAGTTCGAGTGGTAAGGGTGTTGGAGTGTAGAAGGTCTTGTGTTTGAATCCCTGTGTTAGCTTGGGTATTTATTTTTTTGCTCGGTTTTATGAAAGAGTTCTGGTGGAACTAAAATTCTGAGGTGGTTGAGATTTAAGGGTAGTACGAAGTTAGGGAATATCAAATTAGTTTTATTTTATTTTGTTTTTTTTCCCAAAAAATTCTTCTTCCCTTTGACGTTCCAGTTCACTCTTCTTCTTTGTTCATTTGTTTTCTTCTCTTCTCTATCCTTGTCGACTTTTCAATTTGATTCTTTTGCGCAAATTTTGGTTGTGTTGGTTTAGTAAGTCTAGTTTTGTTAAATCTTAACATTATGAACGGTTTATTTTTGTTACTTTTGATTTAGGTGAAGGACAAGATTTGGCTGGGGCTCTTGCAACGATTTAAATGTCTAAGGTTTAGGTTCAATAACAGTAAGTTTTTGCAGGCTTTTGGTGATATTGTAAGGGTTTGATTGTGAAATAATTTCGATTAAGTCTCATTAGTGTTACTAATTTCAGGCTCTAAAATGTTGATTTTTAGGTATTGGAAGGCTTGGGATAGTTTTTGCATTGAATCGATACCAGGTGTGTACCCGAAACGCAGAAAACAAGATTTTGACAAAGGCCAAAAAACTATTCTGTCGACACCACATGGGCGTATGGTCACCCGTGTGGTAAGCCATGTGTGAGACACGACCGTATGGTTAACGAAGGCATGGTCATGTGCACCACACAGCCATGTGGTGGCTCGAGCGTGGCCGTGTGGGTCACACGGGCAAGGCCAATTTGGGCGTGTGGGCCACACGGGCATGTAGGCCCACACTAGCATGTCACATGGGCATGTGGATTCTGAGCCAGGCTATGTGGGCCACAAGGGCAAGGCCAATCTAAGTCTGTGGGCCACACGAGTGTGTGGGCCCACACAGGCAAGCCACACGGGCATGTGGGACCATAATACTGAAATATTTCGTAGGGTTGCACGGGTCATCTTAATCAACTGTAGGCCTACCATAGGGTCAGTAAAGGCTAAGTAAACCCTAAAATGATATGATCTGTTAGACTAAATTATTGTACTGAGCATGTTTATGTTATATGTATCTATACTCTGTTTATATAAGCATGCTAAGCATGTTTTATCTGCTAATTCTGTATGTATGCTCTGTATTTGTTTTGGAGTGGGGTTTGCATATGCAGAGGAAGTATTCTGAACGGTGTTAGATGCCTATTTTCTGGCAGCTTGGGTGCATATTCTGTCTGATATGTCTTAATGGCATGCTATGGTGTGTAGGGATGGGTGGGTGTTTTTAACCCCACATGGTGTGATGGGATGGTCGGAGATGGTGTGTAGAGGACCGGGGTAGGATTTTTCATATCTGTAACTAATTTTGTTACTGTATCTATATCTGCTTCTGGTCATGTACATGATGATTGTATGCTTGCATGCTTAATTCTATTGGGTTACACATTGAGTTTACGTAAACTCACATTGTAACACCCCGTACCCGAGACCGTTGCCGGAGTCGGACTCGAGGGGTTTGCAGACTTAAATCACTTATTTGCACAGTCCATTTTAAATTTCCAGACGAGCTGGCAACAGCATCACTGTCACCTTAAAAATCATATCTCGAGTTCCAAAACTCGAAAACCAGTTCCGTAAATTTTTCCTGAAACTAGACTAATATGTCCATCTACGAATTTTTTTCTAGAATTTTTGGTCTAACCAATTAGTACAGTTTATTAGTTAAAATCTCCCCTATTTCAGGGTTCGACTACACTAACCTTTGTGCATTACGACTTGGATATCTCCTGCATGTGGCTTCAATATCGATGCCGTTTGTTTCTATAGAAACTAGTCTTGAAAAGGAATCTATACATATATAGAATGACTTCTAATTATCTCTGGTTAATTTATAATGAATTTCCAAAGTCGGAACAGGGAATCCAGAAACCGTTCTGTCTCATAATATACTGTTCATATGATCGTTTCGTTACTTTCCTATGATAATAGATTCATCAGGGTTCGATTACATAATTTATTCACTATTTAATTCCATTCCTACTATTTTTAGTGATTTTTCGCATTCACGTAATCGCTACTATCAGCATCTATTTTAAGGTAGACTTTACCTATTACATAGTTTCCATGATTCAACTAGCCCTTTAGCATATATAGCACAAAATATGATCATGATTAACCATTCCAATGGCTAATCGTTCCCAAACATTTCCATACCTCTTAACGAACATCATACAGGACGATTATAATACTAAGCTCAAAGTGTTTATAAGCCATTTTCGCATGGCTATCCAAATTTATACAAAACCAAAGGGTCCATGACCAACAACAAAACGGGTAGTCCTATACATGCCATTTCAAAGTTCAACCAAAAGTGTACCAAAGGGGGCTTTGATAGTGTGGGCGACTTCGACTTCAATAATCCCGAGTCCGATAGTGATTTAACCAAAATCTATAAAACAGAGATTCAAAGAACGGAGTAAGCATTTAATGCTTAGTAAGTTTGAGCCATAAAATTAGACACAACTAAAGTGTAGCATTCATATGGCTAAACAGATAATTTCATATGCACAAATTCTCAATATCATACTTACTTCACATTACCAACCCTTATATTCATACACAAAAGATCAACTTAGCCAAAGGCCGGTAGCTCATTTATCGATCGGCGAATACTAATTGTAAGGATCAACTAAATCAATGCATATACGAGACATACCTCATTGCTGGGATTTTACGAGCATATTAATTGAAACTATTACAGCAAGGTCGCTCATTCCCAAGCCAAGTACCTTCAGATTTAACCGGATATAGCTACTCGCTCAATGCCTTCGGGACATAGCCCGGATATAGTAACTCGCACCAATGCCTTCGGGACTTAGCCCGGATATAGTAGCTCGCACAAATGCCTTTGGGACTTAGCCGGATGTAATAACTCGCACAAATGCCTTGGGACTTAGCCCGAACTAGTCACTAGCGGAAAATGCCTTCGGACTTAGCCCGCTTATCATCCAAATATTCATGCACATATCAATAAATCATGACACATCTATATTTCATTTTCATAATTAGAGTTCAAACACAAGTCACGTATTAAGCAATCCCATTTTCTACTCACTAGCCACATACAAACAAGATGGTTTAGTTTGCTTTATGACACGATCTCTATGCACACACGGCAACCCGTCATACGTATAGACTAATTAACTCAACATATAATTCAAGTAGAATCATCATATCACCGTATATTTGTTATGCTCATACGTCATGACTTAATCAAATCGTTGACTAAGTCTTGTTACTCGAAAACTTACCTCGAATGTTGTCGAACGATTCCGATGGCTATTCGACCACTTTTTCCTTCCCTTTATCGGATTTAGTTCCCCTTTGCTCTTGAGCTTAATTTAACAAATAAATTGATTTAATCATTTGAGCATCGAAAAGAGGAACTCAAAGTACTTAGCCCATATATATACATTAGACATTAAAGTCACATACATATGAAATCATGAATCAACTCAACATATTAACCCACACTCCCTTTTAGCCGATTGTCTAAGCCAAAATAAAAGCATCAATATGCTTGCCTCTAACCGAATACATGCAACACCAATCTTCTTTCTATGGCGAATATGCATGTCTATGTTGAGGCCGATTGCAACACTTAATACATTCTACAATTATGGTTACTTGTATTGACTAAATACCAATTCGTTTTAAGTTCAAAACTCGCTAATACACATATATACTCTAGAGATCAAATACTAACATTTGCACTTCACCTTACTACCATTTTCATCGAAATAACATGATCAACAACCATGCTTCTCTTCTACTTCCTAACATGGCCGAATGCATCAAGACACCATACCACTTAAATTTTGGTCATGGGTTAAACAAAGAACTTAAGGCCTAACTCAAGAATACTAAAAAGAAAATCCACCACCACATGTATCATTACAAAGCTTCACATTTAGCATGCAAATGGCATCAATCACAAATCCTCCTTAGCCGAAACTTAACCCATCTTCATGCCTCATCACCACAACATCAAACATCAACCAAGAAGACAACACCCATGGCCGAATATCATCTCCATCACATAGCAAAGATCTAAACCATGGGCTAGATAGAACTTAAGCTAACAAATAAATAAAATAAAATAAAAAAAACATGCATGAATCTCATGGAACAACACCAAACATACCTCCTCCTAAACACCAACCAACCGAACAAGAAGCAAGAAAATCCTTTCTTCTTCCTTTCTCCTTAAAATTTTGGCCAAAGATGTTCAAGGATGAACACTTTTTTTGTTTTCTTTCTTCAATTCATGGCAATGGGGGGCATGGGTGAGACAAATTTTTTCATCACTCCTCCCTTTGCATTACTTTAATCCTAACCCCTTTTTTTATTCTTTCTAACATAACACACTACACAACATGTTTACAACATGTTTCCACCCATAGCATGGCCGGCCACTATGCTTTAATTTTGGGTAATTTGACATGCAAACCCATCATTTTCACAACATGCATTATTAGGCCACTTTACATTTGCCTAGCACATTTCTAAATTTTCTCACATAAGTCCTATTTGATAAAATTCACTTACAATTAACAAAATTCAAACATGAAATTTTCACACATGCATATGTACATATAATGAGCATCAACTATGACGGTTAATTATTTTTATGACTCGGTTTAGTGGTCCCGAAACCACTTTTTGACTAGGGTCAATTTGGGGCTGTCACAACTCTCCCCCACTTAAGAAATTTTCGTCCCCGAAAATCTTACCGGTAAATAGGTTTGGGTATCGCTCTTTCATAGAGTTCTCAAGTTCCCAAGTAGCTCCTTCCATCCCGTGTTTGAGCCATAACACTTTTACTAAAGAAACCTTTTTGTTTCGTAACTCTTTCATTTCATGAGCTAGGATACGAATCGGTTCTTCTTCATAACTCATATTGGCTTGAATTTCAACCTCTGATGGACTAATTATGTGCGATGGATCAGATCTATAACGTCGAAGCATCGAAACATGAAAGACGTCGTGAATCTTTTCAAGTTCAGGGGGCAAAATCAATCGATACGCAACTGGACCGACTCGTTCGAATATTTCATATGGCCCGATGAACCTCGGACTCAATTTGCCCTTACGCCCAAATCTGAGTATCTTTTTCCAAGGTGAAACTTTAAGAAACACTTTATCTCCCACCGATATTCAATGTCCTTTCGCTTCAAATCCGCATACGATTTTCGACGATCGTGGGTCGCCTTCAAACTTTCACGGATTACTTTTACTTTCGTTCGCATCTTTAATCAAATCAATTCCAAAATTTTACTTCCATCAAGCTCGGTCCAAAACAATGGTGTACGGCATTTATGCCCGCATAAAGCCTCGTAAGGTGCCATCTTAATACTTGATTGAAAACTATTGTTGTGCTAATTCAATCGAGGTAAATACCGCCCCATGAACCACTAAACTCGAGGATGCAACATCTCAACATATCCTCAAGTATCTGAATTATCCGCTTGGATTGACCATCGGTTTGTGGATGAAAAGCGGTGCTAAAATGCAACTTGCACCTAAAGCTTCTTGCAATTTCTTCCAAAATCGCGAGGTGAATCTCGGATCTCTATCCGACACAATAGAAATCGGTACCCCGTGTAATCTCACAATCTGAGAAACATACAACTCAGCTAGGTTTTCCAATGAAAAGTCCGTGCGCACGGGGATAAAGTGAGTCGACTTAGTCAGTCTATCCACGACAACCCAAATCGCATCTTTCTTACTTGCCGACAATGGCAACCTAGATACAAAATCCATCGTGACTCGATCCCATTTCCATTCAGGTATCATGATCGGCTGAAGTAAACCCATAGGCACTTGATGTTCCGCCTTCACTTGCTGACATATTAAACACTTCGAAACAAAATCGGAAATGTCTCGTTTCATACCATGCCACCAAAACTGACGTCTCAGATCGTTGTACATTTTCGTACTCCCCGGGTGAATTGACATTCGGCTACAATGAGCTTCATTCAGAATCATCGAAATGAGTCTTGAATTTCTTGGAACACACAACCGACTTCTGAACCTCAAACAATCGTCATCATCAATTTGAAACTCTGATTCCATATTCGAAACACATTCAGCCCGTTTTGTAGCCAATTCATCATCGACTTTCTGGGCTTCACGAATTTGATGAATCAATAATGGTTTGGCCTTTAATTCTACCACTAACACATTTTCGGATAGAACAGACAAGTGTACATTCATCGCTCGTAAAGCAAACAATGATTTACGACTTAAGGCATCTGCAACCATATTAGCCTTTCCCGGGTGATAGTCAATGACAAGCTCATAATCTTTTAACAACTCGAGCCAATGTCTTTGTCGCAGATTCAAGTCTCTTTGAGTCATCAAATATTTGAGACTTTTGTGATCTGAATATACATGGCACTTCTCACCAAATAAGTAGTGTCGCCATATTTTCAAAGCGAATACGATGGCAGCTAGTTCGAGATCATGGGTCGGATAATTTTTCTCATGTGGCTTTAATTGTCTCGACGCATAGGCCATAACTCGACCTTCTTGCATAAATACGCAACCCAACCCAAGTAGGGATGCATCACTATAAATGACGAACTCCTTGCCTGATTCGGGCTGCACTAGTACTGGAGCTTCCGTCAAGTGAGTTTTCAATTGTTCAAAACTTTTCTGACACTTTTCTGTCCATTCAAACTTAACATCCTTCTGAAGTAGTTTCGTCATTGGTGTGGCTATCATCAAGAAACCTTTCACAAACCGTCGGTAGTAACCGGCAAGTCCTAAAAAGCTCCTAACCTCAGTAATATTTCTCGGAGGCTTCCAGTTAAGTATGGCTGAAATTTTGCTCGGGTCAACTCGAATACCCGATGCGGATACCACATGACCCAAGAAGCTAACCTCTCTTAACCGAACTCACACTTCATCGAACTTAGCATATAACCGCTTATCCCGTAAAATTTGCAACACTAATCCTGTGTGTTCAAGATGATCGGTTTCATTTCGAATAAACCAAAATATCATCGATAAACACGACTACAAACCAATCCAAATACGGTTCGAAGATCCGATTCATCAAATCCATAAATACCGTAGGGCATTAGTGAGCCCAAACGGCATCACTAAGAACTCATAGTGACCGTATCTCGTTCTGAAAGCAGTTTTGGGTATATCCGAATCTCGAATTCGCAACTAGTAATAACCTGATCTCAAATCTATCTTTGAAAACACTGAGGCTCCCTTTAGTTGATCAAACAAATCGTCAATACGTGGCATCGGATATTTATTCTTTATTGTCACATTATTCAGCTGACGATAGTCGATGCACAACCTCATGGTTCCGTCCTTCTTTTTCACAAACAATACTGGTGCACCCCAAGGTGAGAAACTTGGTCGAGCGAAACCCCTATCCGTCAATTCTTGCAACTGAGCTTTCAACTCTTTTAACTCGGTTGGTGCCATACGATACGGAGCTATCGAAATCGGCGTAGTCCCGTGTACAAGCTCAATACCAAACTCTACCTCCGAACAGGTGGTAAACCGGTAATTCCTCGAGAAAACATCCGGGTATTCACAAACCACCGGCACAGATTCGGGTTTCTTTTCTAACTCTTTGTCATCAAGTACATACGCAAGGTATGCTTCGCACCCCTTTCTTACATATTTCTGGGCCAACATTGATGATATTACAGCTGGCAACCCCTTTAAGTCCGTAGACTCAACTCGGATTATCTCGTTATTTGCGCACCTCAAATCAATAGTCTTGCTTTTGCAATTCACAACCGCATCATGCACGGTCAACCAATCTAAACCGAGGATAACATCAAATTCATCAAACGGCAAAAGCATCAAGTCCGCCGGAAAACAGAACCTTGAATTACTAGGGACATTTCTTACACACTTTGTCGACAAGCACGTAACGACCCAAGGGATTTGACACCGAATTACGAACTCAAGAGACTCAATAGGTAAAGTCTTCTTTGGATGCTAAGGTTTCACATATATAAGAATGAGTAGAACCAAGGTCAATCAAAGCAATCACATTAGTATCAAAGAGAGTAAAAGTACCGGTAATAACATCCGGCGAGGAAGCATCCTCGCGTGCGCCAGATAGCATAAGCCCTAGCAGAGCACGAGCCTCGGATCTGGTCGTAGCATCTCTATATCCTCTCGACCACCACTAGCATTGCCCGTATTTCTAGATGGTCTACCTCGGCGATGGTAGCACCCGGTTTCCCACTCGATTTACATTCTGCTCGCACAACCTCGGGCAATCTTTAATGAAGTGGTCAACTGATCCGCACTTGTAACAGAGCGGTCATGAAATCTACAACTCCCGAATGCCATTTACCACAATATCGGCACTCCGCTCGTCTCGACGATCATTTCCAACACCGGCGATCGAAGTGACGCTGTGTGCTCACAGGGGTCGATCGCGATCTCGTCTAGAAAAACCAAGTGTCCCTAGACCGCCTAAGTCATCTCTAAATTTCTTCGATGATGTTGAAAGGGCTTTCAAGATCTCTTACGAAACTCCTTTGCTCCCACATCGCCTTTCCTTTTCTCCTTCATCGAGCTCCTCGGCTTTGCAAGCTCGCCGACAAGTACCACAAATTCTCGAATTTCTAAAATGCCAACATACGACTTTATATCATCACTCAGTCCATCTTCAAACGTTTACACATCACACCTCTCAAGAAATGTATTCTCGCTGCATCGGTTAAGCCTCACAAATTTTCGCTCATAGTCGGAACCGACATGGAACCTTGTTTGAGTTCAAGAAATTCCTTCCGCTTTTGGTCAATGAATCTCGATCGATATACTTCTTTCAAACTCGGTTTGGAAAAACTCCCAAGTTACTTGCTCTCGGGCACAAAGAAGTCAACGATTCCACCAATAGTAGGCGTAATCACGTAGCAAGGAGATAGTACACTTTAGGCACTCATCGGTGTGCAAGATAGCTCGTCAAGACCGAATAGTGTTGTCCAACCAAAATTCAGCTTGCTCGGCATCATCGCTGTCCGTAGCTTTAAATTCAAGAGCCCCATACTTTCGGATTTCATCAACTGGGGCTTATTTGACCTTATTTGGTCACCACCGGAGGTATCGAGGTGCGGGGTTGTGTTTGTCGGGAATGGAGGTTGTGGAACAGCCGCATTAGTTCGAATGTATTGGTTGAACCAATCATTCATCACGCTATAAAAAGCTTGTCTAGTTTCATCATTCGGATTACTAGCAATAGGTTGAGAGTCCGTTTGCTTGTCCCTTTAAAGGGAGCAGCGCTACACTCTCAAGATCATCACTACCGCTTCGGTCGGGATCGGGATCCATTACTATAAGTAAACACATTTGCAAATGTCAGAAATCACCACACTATCAAATAATCACATAATGGCATGTATAGCTAGACCCAAACATATTACGGTAGTCCTAGAATCGACTAAACCGTAGCTCTAATACAAATTTAATTGTAACACCCCGTACCCGAGACCGTTGCCAGAGTCGGACTCGAGGGGTTTGCAGACTTAAATCACTTATTTGCACAGTCCATTTTAAATTTCCAGACGAGCTGGCTAACTGCGTCACTTTCACCTTAAAAATCATATCTCGAGTTACAAAACTCGAAAACCAGTTCCGTAAATTTTTCCTGAAACTAGACTCATATGTCCATCTACAAATTGTTTTCTAGAATTTTTTGTCCAACCAATTAGTACAGTTTATTAGTTAAATCTCCCCTATTTCAGGGTTCGACTACACTGACCTTTGCGCATTACGACTTGGATATCTCCTGTACAGGGCTTCAATACTGATGCCGTTTGTTTCTATAGAAACTAGTCTTGAAAAGGAATCTATACATATATAGAATGACTTCTAATTATCTCTGGTTAATTTATAATGAATTTCCAAAGTCGGAATAGGGAATCCAGAAACCGTTCTGGCCCTGTTTTTCGAAAACTTAAATATCTCATAATATACTGTTTATATGATCGTTTCGTTACTTTCCTATGAAAATAGATTCATTATGGTTCGATTACATAATTTATTCACTATTTAATTCCATTCCTACTATTTTTAGTGATTTTTCACATTCACGTAACTCCTACTATCAGCATCTATTTTTAAGGTAGACTTTACCTATTACATAGTTTCCATGATTCAACTAGCCCTTTAGCATATATAGCACAAAATATGATCATGATTAACCATTCCAATGGCTAATCGTTCCCAAACATTTCCATACCTCTTAACGAACATCATACAGGACGATTATAATACTAAGCTCAAAGTGTTTATAAGCCATTTTCGCATGGCTATCCAAATTTATACAAAACCAAAGGGTCCATGACCAACAACAAAACGGGTAGTCCTATACATGCCATTTCAAAGTTCAACCAAAAGTGTACCAAAGGGGCTTTGATAGTGTGGGCGACTTCGACTTCAATAATCCCGAGTCCGATGGTGATTTAACCAAAATCTATAAAAAGAGATTCAAAGAACGGAGTAAGCATTTAATGCTTAGTAAGTTTGAGCCATAAAATTAGACACAACTAAAGTGTAGCATTCATATGGCTAAACAGATAATTTCATATGCACAAATTCTCAATATCATACTTACTTCACATTACCAACCCTTATATTCATACACAAAAGATCAACTTAGCCAAAGGCGGTAGCTCATTTATCGATCGTGCGAATGGGATCAACTAAATCAATGCATATACGAGACATACCTCATTCTTTGGGATTTTACGAGCATATTAATTGAAACTATTACAGCAAGGTCGCTCATTCCCAATCCAACTACCTTCGGGATTTAACCGGATATAGCTACTCGCTCAATGCCTTCGGGACATAGCCCGGATATAGTAACTCGCACCAATGCCTTCGGGACTTAGCCCGGATATAGTAGCTCGCACAAATGCCTTCGGGACTTAGCCCGGATGTAATAACTCGCACAAATGCCTTCGGGACTTAGCCCGGAACTAGTCACTAGAGCAAAATGCCTTTGGGACTTAGCCCGGATGTAATAACTTGCACAAATGCCTTCGGGACTTAGCCCGGAACTAGTCACTAGAGCAAAATGCCTTCGGGACTTAGCCCGATTATCATCCAAATATTCATGCACATATCAGTAAATCATGACACATCTATATTTCATTTTAATAATTAGAGTTCAAACACAAGTCACGATAATAATCCCATTTTCGGCTCACTAGCCACATACAAACAGCATGGTTTAGTTTGCTTTATGACACGATCTCTATGCACATACGGCTACCCATCATACGTATAGACTAATTAACTCAACATATAATTCAAGTAGAATCATCATATCACCATATATTTGTTATGCTCATACGTCATGACTTAATCAAATCGTAAACTAAGTCTCGTTACTCGAAAACTTGCCTCGGATGTTGTCGAACGATTCCGATGGCTATTCGACCACTTTTTCCTTCCCTTTATCGGATTTAGTTCCCCTTTGCTCTTGAGCTTAATTTAACAAATAAATTGATTTAATCATTTGAGCATCGAAAAGAGGAACTCAAAGTACTTAGCCCATATATATACATTAGTCATTAAAGTCACATACATATGAAATCATGAATCAATTCAACATATTAACCCACACTCCCTTTTAGCCGATTGTCTAAGCCAAAATAAAAGCATCAATATGCTTGCCTCTAACCGAATACATGCAACACCAATCTTCTTTCTATGGCCGAATATGCATGTCTTTGTTGAGGCCGATTGCAACACTTAATACATTCTACAATTATGGTTACTTGTATTGACTAAATACCAATTCGTTTTAAGTTCAAAACTCGGCTAATACACATATATACTCTAGAGATCAAATACTAACATTTGCACTTCACCTTACTACCATTTTCATCGAAATAACATGATCAACAACCATGCTTCTCTTCTACTTCCTAACATGGCCGAATGCATCAAGACACCATACCACTTAAATTTTGGTCATGGGTTAAACAAAGAACTTAAGGCCTAACTCAAGAATGCTAAAAGAAAATCCACCACCACATGTATCATTACAAAGCTTCACATTTAGCATGCAAATGGCATCAATCACAAATCCTCCTTAGCCGAAACTTAACCCATCTTCATGCCTCATCACCACAACATCAAACATCAACCAAGAAGACAACACCCATGGCCGAATATCATCTCCATCACATAGCAAAGTTCTAAACCATGGGCTAGATAGAACTTAAGCTAACAAATAAATAAAATAAAATAAAATAAAAAACATGCATGAATCTCATGGAACAACACCAAACATACCTCCTCCTAAACACCAACCAACCGAACAAGAAGCAAGAAAATCCTTCTTCTTCCTTTCTCCTTAAAATTTTCGGCCAAAGATGTTCAAGGATGAACACTTTTTTTTTTGTTTTCTTTCTTCAATTCACGGCAATGGGGGGGCATGGGTGAGACAATTTTTTTTTTCATCACTCCTCCCTTTGCATTACTTTAATCCTAACCCCTTTTTTTATTCTTTCTAACATAACACATTACACAACATGTTTACAACATGTTTCCACCCATAGCATGGCCGGCCACTATGCTTTAATTTTGGGTAATTTGACATGCAAACCCATCATTTTCACAACATGCATTATTAGGCCACTTTACATTTGCCTAGCACATTTCTAAATTTTCTCACATAAGTCCTATTTGATAAAATTCACTTACAATTAACAAAATTCAAACATGAAATTTTCACACATGCATATGTACATATAATGAGCATCAACTATGACGGTTAATTATTTTTATGACTCGGTTTAGTGGTCCCGAAACCACTTTCCGACTAGGGTCAATTTGGGGCTGTCACACACATCCTTTTGTCTATTCTGTCAGGTAATCCATAGTCTTAGGTGGATCAGTGCAGCAGAGACTCAGCGGTGGCCACTTTATCATAAAACTGCTAAAACTTAGTATTTTGGGTAATTTAAATTTTAGACTGTTTTGAGAGTTGTAATTTTTGGGGACTCTCTGGATTATTGGTTTTTAACTTGGTTGTGGATTTATTCGCTTGTTATTTTGCATGCTTGATAAATTACTTACGAAAAAGGAATTTACACACAAACGGGATTTTCCTAAAATTACCAATCGAATTTTGAAAATCTATTGGTTTGATAAACTTCTGTTGTATTAAGTTTTGATAAAAGGATTAATTAAATGGTGTTTTTGATTAAACTTGGGAATTATAAAATGGTAATGCTCTGATAAGACAACTTTTTTTTCAAAACCCATTTCATGTGACATCACCAGATTTGGCCATAACGTCTAGGTTGGGTTTTGGGTGTTACATTTCGGTTAGGCTTGGAATAAGGATTAAATTGCATGAATTTCAATTTTCGAACCTAGGGACAAAATCGTCATTTTTGAAAAGTATAAGGGCAAAATAGTAATTTTCCTTAGAATGTGAATTGAATTAAATTGAGTACGAAATGGATTAAATTGATGTTAAATTCATTTATATAGATCCTGAATGACCTAATACTGAGTTGGATAGAGGAAAACAAAAAATTCAGAATAGTAGAATTTGTGTACGAATAAGTATCGAGGTAAGTTTGTGTAACTAAATTGTATACATTTATATGTTTGAATTAAATGTTATATACGTGAATTGTATAATTGCCATGTATATGAAATTGATTGAATATCTGATAATCTTGATAAATGTCAAATCTCGTTTGCATAAATGAAAGTCGATGGAAACAGGATTTCCCTATTGGTTGTGATTAAGCATATGTTGCAAACACACCATAGCTCTTATGAGTATCTCATTATAGGCCCTCTTGAGCTTTCCGTTATATGGTTCTTGCAAGCTTCCCGTTATAGCTCTACGAAACGTCCTGATAAGTTGTGATCCTACATTTGTTGTGGACACACCTTAGATCTTATGAGCATTGTAACACCCCAAACCTGACCTAGATTACAGCGAGGCTGCCAGAATGCTTCCTCCATCAATATAAACCCATGTCCCATGCAACAGAAATAATATGTCATGGCATACGATACGTAAAATGTAACATCATGCTTTTCAGAAAAAAATAACCCTAGGGGTAAAATCGTAATTTTGCATGCATAAAGGTATTTCAATAATTATTACCTATTGCTAAGGTTTCATGCTCATTCTAACATTTACCAAGTAATCAGAAGTACTTACCTCGTCTTTTCACCAAAGTGGGCCCGTTGGCCCATTGGCCCGTTTTCGGCCCATTATGCCCAAAAATATCGTTGTGCACGAAAATGCACACTCTGCACTCTAATCATCCAAATGCACCATATTCATTAACAACTGTCTCACGAGGCCAGACGTCATGAAGTTCACAAAATTCCAACGTTTCGGTATTTCGGCTTTTACCGATTCAGTCTAAGGGAGGGCATCGTTACACACCTGGTTGATGACGATTGATGATGATATCTCCCACACGATAATCCTACAATCGATCACTAACACATTAGACTTACAAATTAACGATAACTAACATAAATCCACGTCAACTAACCCAATCATCCCACAAGTTAGTCATTTACGCACGAAGGGCAAAATAGTCATTTTACCCTCCAGGGGTAAATCGGTAGTCCTTCCCTACAGGGGTATTTTAGTAATTCTACAACTTATCCACTTGGGCCTACGGACCCATTGGGACCACATGGCCCATTTCAGCCCATCGCGGCCTGAAATAGCCGTCCTATTACCAGAGTAATGAGAAAAACACACCTGTTAGGAGACTGCAGTTAATCCGCGCTCCAAACACTCTTAGCTGACGCCCAACCCAAACGAGCACATTACAAAGAGAAAGGGATCAACCAAGAAGGGTATGCTTACTCTCCTCATGGTTTTCTCTATTTAAAGCCAGCTCTCCATCTACTCTTATGTTAGCTTCCGAATGTGGGATCCCTCCATCACCAGAGTTTAAAACCAACAGCAACCCTTGCCGTCCCAACATAACAAAATAATCAACCTTTGCGTGCCAAGGGATTTGAACCAAAATCCTCTCACATGCCAACTCACGCCACCACCACTAGGCCATCAACTCATTTGTGTCATAAATCCAACACATTAAACTTTAAAGCGCACCTACTTGCTTCCAGATTTATTGAAAAGCGAAACCAAAATATATTGCAAGAGCCAATACTTGAACCTTGGACCCCTTGCTTCCTCTATGGCGTCACTTCCTTGTCCCCTAAGTGGTGCCACCTTGCCACTACACCACACTCCTTTTTGTGTCATCTTTTACCCCTTTACTCTTAAAAGCCCAAACGCCAATTGCATCACCTGTTCATAAAATTAAAATTCCAAAGACTACCATGAATTTAACTTAAGTTTGGGCCTTCCAAAGGCCCACTAACCTACTAAAATATATATTTTAACCAACCAGAACACACAAAAAATTTTAAAAATCATAGAAACACAGAAAACCCAAAAATTGGGGCGTTACAAGCATCCCGATTAAAGGCTTTTCATGAGCTTCCCTTTAAATTGGCTCTTTGTGAGCTTCTCGATAGTGCTCGCTTGAATTTCTCAATATTGGCTATTCGAAGCTTCCTGATAAGGTTTTTTGTAAACTTCTCGATAAGTTCTTTGTAAACTTCCCAATTATGGCCCTTATGAGCTTTCTCTTATATAGCCGGATAAGCTCCCCATAGGCTCTTTAGGAGTTTCCTGAAATGACTCTGTGTGAGCTTCCCGTTACAAGGCTCGAAAGTGTGCTTCCCGAGTATGTGCCCTAATTGGGTATCGCTAGAATTGAATTGACGAATTATAGTAGTGTACACTAAAGCGTACTATATGAGCGTATCCATCGATATTTCCAATAAATTCAATGGGTAAAGTTCTGACATGGCTAAATTAAATTTGAAATGATTTGTTATCAAAGTGTACATGTAATATGAAATAATGTTATGAAAAGCATATGTAAACAAAAGACATTAAATGATGAGCTCATCCATGTTTTTGGTATTATGTGAATTACTTGACTAACATACTTGTCTGAGTGTATGTGATTAGGCAAATTTATCAATTTGTTGGAAATCATGTTATTGTATGCTTATTTGAATGAATGTAATTGATAAGTTTAAATCTTGTTATACAAGCTTACTAAGCATTAAATGCTTACTAGGTTTTATTTTCATTATTTTATAGTGTTCAGAAGCTCATTACGGTTGCAGAACAGTCAGAGAATCATCACACTATCCTCCAGCTTGTTTTCGTATAAAAAGTAATCTTATTTTGATATAATGGAATGTATAGGTTAAATTGACCAATGTTGGCAAGTACATGGTTGTTTGTAATTTAGCTATTGGAATAGCTAATAATGGTTTGTTTTGGTATATTGTTATGAGGTGATATATGTCATTTTTAACATATATGTATGTGGTTAGCTAGATTGAATTAGAGTTTCATCACAAGAAGGTAAGTTTGATCATATGAGTATGTGAAACTATTTCATACATATTAATGATGTTTGTTTGATTTATATGACTTGAAATGGTTGGAAAATATATGCAAATGTTGTTGTAGGTTGAAGGTTAAATTTGGGTGAGAAATAAGGTTAGGAAATGACCTTATTTTATCTACATGGGTAGACACACAGGCGCGTGTCTTGATCGTGTGTGACACACGGCCTGGCACATGGGTATGTGATTTGGCTGTGTGTCCCCTACATTCTAAAATTGAGAAACAGAATGCTCAGAATTGAGCACAAAGGAAGAGACATGGGTGTGTGTCTCAACCGTGTGTGCTACACGGCCCAGAACACAGGCATGTGTATTGGGGGTGTGAAACCTGCACCTAATTTCTAAAAATTAAATAGACCACACGGCCTAGCACACGGGCGTGTGGCAGGCCGTGTGCCTCACATTGAATGCCCATACGGCCTAAGACATGGGCATGTCACATGGCCATGTGAGCCACACGGCCTACTCACACGGGCGTGTGACCCCTATATATAAGAAAAAATTTAGAATTTTGCAAAAAAAAATTTGAGTTCCCTATTTAGTCCCGACTTGATTCTAATATTTAAATTGGGCCTCGAGGGTCCATTCATGGGACAATATAATTAATTTTGAATATGAAAAGTAAATGACATGAATTATATGAAGTAACCTTGTTCCAACGATGGATACAGATTAGGGGTGCTACATTTATTGGTATCAGAGGTATAATTTAGTCGATTCTCAAACTAACATAACAAGTATGAATTTAGCTATACATGCCATTATATAATTTTTTATAGTGTGATATCCCCTGATCATTTTTAAATGTGTTTTTCATATAGTAATATCATTTAACCAAGCTAGAGTTGAATCCAAGGAAGCTGAGAGCAATACTCCAGCTTCAGTTTAAAGAGCTGCATCTAATAGTAGAAGGCCCGAATTTGAAGGTCGAGGTGAGAAGGCAAAATAATCCTTCTACCAAATGACGAATGAGTGGTTTACAGAATTCATAAGAACAAATCCTACTGTACGACAACCTCCCCATCCTATTCCTTAACCAGTTCCTGAGATGCCACAAGGTGCTGAACCTGTTAGTACTAGTAAGCCTTCGATAAATAAAATCCGTAAATATGGGGCAGAAGAATTTAAGGCTAATACTAAAGATGATGTGAAGAGTTTTAGATGAATTATCATGCACACCAGCTAAATGATTGAAATGTGTAGTATCTTTACTAAAAGACACAGCCTACCATTGGAGGAATACCATAACTTCTATTATACTAAGAGAAAATGTTACATGGGAATTCTTTCAGAAAAAATTCAGAAAGAAGTATATTAGTTAGAAATTTCTAGATCATAAAAAGAAAGAATTTTTATAGCTCAAACAAGGAAACATGACTGTATTTGAATACGAGGGAGAGTTTGTTTGGTTGAGCAAATATGCCAGAGAATGGGTTCTGACTAAGGCTGATATGTGTAAATGTTTCGAAGAGGGTTTAAATGAAGATATCAAGCTGTTGATTGGAATTCTAGAATTAAGGGAATTTGTTGTATTGGTTGATCAAGCACATAAAGCCAGGGAATTAAGTAAAGAAAAGAAGCAAGCAGAGAGAGAAGCTCAAATTTTTGGTAAGAGATTTATGGGCAAGTCACAATCATCTACTTCAAGTTATTTTTGGCACCAATTCTATTTCATTTTCATGTTGATGTTGCCAGTATTGTACTCTGTTAAACAAGTTGGAGGCTTAGCTTGGTTTTCATCATCACCTTGATTTTTGCATGATCTTTGCTGAATGAGGAGTTTCGTTGAACATGTATATTTGTAATTACATGTTACTGTCAGGGTCTTGTTTACCACTTCCATGGTACACTAAATGTTACTGTAAATTTTTTTTAGATAAATGATGTTGAACACACGAGGTAAGAGTAAGGTACTCGCTCAGTCCATGAAATGAAAGGTTTTTGGGACCTCACCTTCCTTATCTCAAACCGCAACCACTTGACACTGATACCTCAGAGGCGTCACTCAGTTTTTTAGTATTGTGGGATTTAGAACCGCCCTTAGCATATATTTTGATGACTTCTTGGATTTGCCTGAGTTCTCCACCCTCTCAAGGCACATATATAGACTAGCCCCTCTCTGTTGGTTTGACATTTCTGATGTTACCACTTCGTACAACCCAAGCCAGTCCAAGGCTCAGTGCCTACCATCGGCCTTGCACTATAGTCACACCATTTTAGCCCACTTTTTGACTGGTTGAAAGGAGAGTACAAGCGTTGTGGGAACTTTTGATGCATACTACCTATGAAGCATGCACGGGCAATACCCAATTGATATAGCCCACTTCGTGGCTTAGTGTTGTCGGCATCAAAGTGAAAATCTATGGAAAGGGCCTATTTGTACGGGTCTATATGTGACATGTCTGGCCTGCTACTTTGGCCTCCTCAAGACCCTTGAGCAGATCAGTACTCTCAGTCTGGTCAGGGACATGACACCACAAGGCTTAAGTACAATAAAACATATGAGGATGGTCATCCGTTGACCCAAGGCTTTCAGTGATCAGTATGTATTGCTATATTTGACTTAGTAGAATGAGGATCATGAGCATCCGAACGATGATTACCCACCACCACCGTGCCCTATTCCCACTCCTCCTGCTAGTCACTCATCAACTGCAAATACGGTCACATTTGAGGACATCTATTGCACACAACAGTAACAGTCTGAGCAAATTGAATGCGTTCAGCAGTACCACTCAAAATGGATTGGACACCTTGAGCAACAACATTTAGAGCACTTTGGCCAACTTCAGCATTAGTAGGATCACATCAAGGCCTATCTACAACAGTTGTGCCAACATTTTCATATCTTTTCACCTGACCCTTTGTTGTCACTCTGCCTCTAAATCTTGGCATCCCACATGATGTCGATCATTGACTTTTATTTAGTTTTATATTTAATTTTTTTTACTTTTACTTTTACTTTTATTTTTATTGTTATTTGTTTTTGTTTTCTGGATTTATATGTCTTTAATGCACTTTACTGTTATAGCTTATTCAACTATTTTTATATTTTTTTTGTTATCTCTTTATATTATTTTATTTTTGTTTATTTTCTTATTAGTGTGCACGGAACCATGTACTTAATTTAAGATCTCCTTTTTTTTTTAGATTTCTCTATTCTGGCACAACCATCCAAATTCAGGGCAATCTCAATTCCCTTCCTCCCTTTCTTATGATACTTTGCTTATTGAGATTATATTTGTTTGTACATTGAGGGAAATGTACATCTTAAGTGTGGGGACTATTTTATATGTTTATGCGATATAGCCCCTAAATTGTTGTTTGTCTTTAAATAATTTTCTCAAACCATATATTAAAGTTATTTTTTTTAATCTAAAGTCTTAATGATTCTATTTGGGATTAATTTATCGATTTTTAGGCATTGTGTGATTTATACTTTAAGACACGAGAGAGTCAAGCATGATATGCCATCTTCAAAATGATTATTTTAGGTTGTCTCCCTGAATCGAAGCATTATCTTGAAATTTTAAATTTACAAGTTTGACATCAAAATCATTATTTTTTTGTGAGCTCTTTTTCCTATAGAGCATATATTATTTCATGCTCATTCTATTTTAGAACTTGCTTTGATTATACATGTCGAGACCACATTATTGATTTGATATACTGAGATGATAGAGGCACTTAGGATTTAACCCCATAACCTATAACATAGCTTAGTCATTGTATTATCCCCTAGTAAGCCTCATTGATCCTAATCCAACTTTTTTACTTATCACCCCTTCATGTTAGCTCATAAACCACATTAAATTTGTAAATCACCCTTTTTATTGATCTCCTTTTTATCAAGATTTGATTTGGTTAGTTGCCTGACTATGTCTCATGACTTGTATTGCTGAATTTTTCTTTAAAAAGGTGAAAAAAACTGCGCTTGAATTGTTAGTCTCCTATTTTGTATAATATCTCACATTTGCTTTTTGTTTATTCATGATGTTAAATTCTTGTAATTCAACAATTGAATTTTTTGGTTTGGTAACTTATCAATTCAACTTTCGATTGTAACCAACTTTTATGACCTTTTTCGTACCCTTAACCTCAGCCTCGTTACAACCTTGTAAAGATCTCTTGATTAGTGTGTCATCTCATTCTATAGTGGTGGTGATTTGATTTTCAAGTAAGCCTATGGTAATAGCATTTCTTGTTTGACTATTGAGTGCACATTACTTGAACCTTAAATACCTTGAGTGCTTTGAGTGAACCTTAGTGAGGGTGTTAATTCTTGTTGGGTTTCAATTTCAAGTAATTATTGAGATAGGGGAGACTTTTATGTTTTTATGCCTTATTTTTTCAGTATTATTTTAGTTTAAACTTTTGATTGTTGATTATCCTAAGACATTATCGATGACAATAATAAATCGAGTGAGGTTAACTTGAATGTGGGTTGAAACATTTGCTTAAGGACAAAAAAACGCTTAAATGTGGGGATATTTCATAAGTGCTAAAGTAACATGTTTTAACCTCATTCTTAACTTGTTTTTGGGTGATTATCTGATATTAATTATAAATTTTATGCTCCTGATTCTCTAAATTCATGTTTTAATGCTTAATAGAGTACTTTTGAGCCAAAGGAGTGAAAATCAGAGTATCAGAGCAAGCTATAAGAGCCACACGGACTGAACCATTTCACACAACCAGACCAGACAAACTGTGTGACCATACTAGCTTCTAGTAGGCCATGTCAATTTCACGGGATTGTGCATTAAACAACGAAAAATCACAGTTTTTAGGTTTTTCTGGCATTCTAAGACATATATAAAACAAAAATAAGAAGATAGGAAAGAGCCATCAGAGAATACTCAAGAAAACAATTCAAAAAACACCATTGAAGCTGACTTTGAAGTAGATCTATGTCAAGATTGAACATTCCCAGTTGATTTCTTAAGAAGTTATCATGAGTTTTTTTATTTCTTTCATTTATATTGTATCTTAAATGTTTTTATTTTCAAGTATGTACTAATATTCTAAATACCTATGGGAGATGAACCCAATGATGAATTTTTTTCATTTGACTTTTATTTTACACAATAAATATTTAGTTTTTTGTTCTCAATTATGTGTGAATATTTGGTTTTTTGTTCTCAATTATGTGTGTTTAATTCTTAGTTTGATATTTCTAGGTTATTAATCTATGTTTGATGTGCTTAAATCGGTGGTTAAATAGACCCTGTTTAAAATTAGATCTTGTGTAATTGAGTGGAGTTGCATGCAATCCTAGAAATAAGATAACATAAATCTACTAGGTTAGAGTTAAATCTAATAAGGGAATCCATAGTACAAGTTGATGCGATAATAAGGTTTTTAATTAGAAAGAAATTTGAATTAATTAACCCAGAGTCAGTAGTTCTTATGGTCGAAAGAGATATTAGAGTAATTTAGTGATTTCTACAGATCAATGAGCTAAGTAAAGAAATTGCGTAATTTAGATTGATAATGACATATGAAATCTAGGCGGGTTCTTTCTTGGGGTTTTTTTTTTTGTTTCTTGGTTGTTGATTGATTATTTTCGTGTTTTGTTATTTGTTGCAAACATTAGTCAAGAAAATTAGTAAAACTTAGTTTTTAATCAATCAATCGAATTATTCGATTAAATAGTAGAAAGGTGGTAATTGCTAGTATTTGTAGTCCTAGTGGGAATGATATTTTTGCTCACCGTAGCTATACTATTAATTGGTAGGTGCACTTGTATTAGTCAAATTTTTAGTTAGTTTCGTGACCATCAAATATGTCACACCCGGATATATTTAAGGACCAAAATTTAAAGGGATTTTGGGACCTAATTGAACGCATGGTAAGTTGGCAGACCAAACCTAAAATTTTGGGAAAAATTAGTGACTGACGAGTAAATAGTTAGGTTCCAATTCTAGTTTGGTTTGGATGGAACCACCTGGTTATGTAGTGGGAGACATAATGATTGCCAGCGATTGGCTAAGAAGGTTTGGGAGACCATGTATATGAGTTATATATATTGGCAAGACTGGGTGTTCTAGTAAGAAAAAAACCTCTCCTCAATTCTATCTATAATTTCTTCCTGCTTGCATCATCTTCTTCAATTATCATGAAGAAGAAGAAACCAGGGAAGCTCTGCATGGAGCAAAATTTGTGAGAATTGGAGTTTGGGAGTAGAGAAATTGAGTAACTGGTAAGCTTTCTTATCCTTTTATACTCGAGGATTTAAGGAAAGAGAAACTAAAGAAATCCAAATAAGTTTTTATAAGGTGGATTTTGGGGTTTTAAGGTTTAAATGCCTTCAATTAACTGATGTATGGCTGTCATGCTTAGCTGCCAGGACAAATAAGACTCTAGCATTGGGACAAGCTAAGTTGATAAGAAGAAGGATTTAAGGTGAGTTTTTGTACTCCACTCTTAGTTGACCGATATTGTTAAGTTGTTTGCTTGAATTATATTTACATCTGTTCGAAGTCATGAAAAAAATCATGATGGTGTATGGTTATGGAAAAATGAGTAATTGGTGTATGAATAGTATTGTGAGTGTATACTCTTACAAGTCTAGTTGCTGAAGGATATTGGTTGTGACTTGAAAAATAGATGAATGGTGTACTGTTTATGATAATATTTAGTGAAATGAAATGTATGAAAATAATTATTAATATTGTGTGCAAAGTATGGAGGAATTTTACCTTAATGGGGTAGATGAAATTAGGAAATATTGGTGAAATAGAGGAATGGGCGAATTATTAAAGGAATACAAGGGAGTTTGGTTGCATCGCGAAATGTTATCGACTATGTCATGCTCAATTTCCTTTAAACCCAAAAATTAGGAACATTTAAGGGTTAAATTGAAAAGAGACCATAAAGCCCATCTCTACTGAAAGATTAGGAAAAGGTAGTAACTGAAATTAGACAGAGTTGAGAACCAAGTCTGGTTCAGTTGGATTAGAACCAATTGTTCCTTTAGTGAGAAACAAAATGATTATCAATGAATGGTTTTTACAATGTTGAAGACCATAAGGGAAGAGTTATAAATAGCTAGGAAATGACTTCCTGGAAAAGCTTCTTCTCCAATCTATTTCATTTCTGTCTCCTTCCTTGGTTTCTCTATAGGAGAGATACTTGTGGAAGCTCTGCATGGGGAAATGATCATGTGGTTTGAATAGGAAAAATAGGGAATCCAGTAAGTTGGTAAGGTCTTGTATCCTTTAGTGTACGTAAGATTTAGGAACCAAAGTTAAAGGCTTCCAAGAACCATTTTAGGGGTTTTGCATGTTTTTGGAAAATTGAGTTTTAAATTGAGAACACCAAGTCTAATTCATGATTTTGATTGCAATGCTTAGCTGCTAGGAGAATGGAAGCTTTTTCATTCATAAAAACTATACTGATGAGGCATAGGAAACATCAGGTGAGTTTTTATACCCCATTTTTAAGATGTTGTATGAATAGCATGAATTTTGTGATGATACCTATACAAGTTGGCGTGTTTCATGTTACTATACATATATTATGGCATCCTTTAGTAGTCTGCTGGGACAGTAAACACGAGGTTGTATTGTGTAAGACCATAGCTAAAATATGCTACGACATCATAGATAGTCTGCTGGGACAATAAACAAGGGATTATATTATGTAAGATCATAGCCAAAAGATGTTATGGCATCATAAATAGTCTATCGGGATAGTAAACACGAGGTTATATTGTGTAAGACCATAGTTGAAAGACAACATAACATCATAGATAGTTTGTCATGACAGTAAACACGAGGTTATATTGTGTAAGATCATAGCTAAAAGACGCTACGACATCATAGGTAGTCCACTGGGTTAGCAAACATGGGGTTATATTGTGTAAAACCATAGCTGGAAAGACCCTACGACATTATAGATAATCTGTCGGGATAGTAAACACGGTAACTTTGAGGTGTAAGACCATAGTTCAACTATGGCAACCAATGGAGTCCTCCAGGACATTAAACGTGGGGTATACTGTGTAAGCCCATAGTCAACTATGGCAGCATAGAAAGTCTGCCTGCTGGGATGTTAAACATAGGATAGGCTGTTGGGACGGTAAACATAGGGTGAAAAGAGCAATAATCTAAAAAAGAAAGGACAACAAAGTATTTGACGATTAGGTCTATTTCTTACTATTTTTGTACCGAGGTAAGTTCTTATGTAAATAATGCTTTGTTTTAATTATGTTTTAAATGTTTTACTATTGTATGAATTATGATTGACCAATTAGTGCGTTCAAAAAAGTTACGACAATCGTGAAATCCTGATTGAACCTTAGGCATAGATAGGACACAAATGTCATGACATTAGGGTTACCGAGACTATGTGTAAGACCACATCTGGGATATGGCATCATTATGAGATTTCGTGTAAGAACATATCTGGGATATGGCATAGATATGAGATTTCGTGTAAAACCATAACTGGGCTATTAGCATCGATACAAAATCCCATGTAAGACCATATTTGGGATATGGCATTGGTGTAGTACCATGATACCTAAGTATCATTTAGTATTCCAAGTGGTTCAACGAGAAATGCAAAGAGAAGGTCAAAGTTGTAAAAGACTATGGTATGTTGTAAATTGGTAAGGTATGTATATAAAACTCATGCTTAATGAGCTCGATAAGTGATGAATCCCTCGATAAGGTTATGATTGAGTAAGTTTGATTATGAGATTTATATTGACATTTATGTTAATTTACTTCAAGTTAATTGTATGTTAAATGTGAGTTTATACTGTTTATCATTTGCATGGGAACTTACTAAGCTTTAAAGCTTACTCCCTTTTCTTTTCCCTTGTCTTATAGTGTCACCAGGCCAACTCGAGGATTGGAGATTATCGAAGATCCAGTCACACTATCAACTTATTATTTTGGGCACCAATGACTTTAACATTTTGAGTTATTGCATGTATAGGGACTTGGTCATTTTGTTATGTGTCATAATTGATTGGCCAAATGTGTTGGCTTATGATGGTTGATAACTCATTTTGTAAATGGACATTGAAATTGGCTAATATTGATTTAAGTATTTATGCATATGATGATGCCTTTCATGGATGTGGAGAATTGCAAGATTTGAGTTGAGATATGTGATGTTTGTGTATGATCAATGATACTATGTGAATTAGGTATTGATGCCTTGGTTATGGCTGATTTGGTTGAATGTATATACTTGGAATGGTGCTATGTTTTTTTATGTAGGTTTGTGCATGGAAGGGTGACAATATGGCTTGGTAAATAGCCTTGTTTTTGTCCACACAGGTAGACACACGGACGTGTGTCTAGGCTATGTATGACACATAGCTTGCCCCATGGGCGTGTGATCTAGCCATGTGTTCCTTGCACCTCAATTGTTGTAAAACAGAATGCTCAGTATTAAGCACACGGGAGTGTGTCTCAGCCGTGTGGATGGCACAGCCCCATGCACGGGCGTGTGCGCTGGGCGTGTGAAGTCTGCACCTATTTTATGAAAAATTTATGAAAATTAATAAGCAAAAAACGGAAAGTTACATGGTTTAAGGACACGGCGTGTGTGACCACACAGCCTGCCCACACGGGCGTGTTCCAAAACACACAGGCATGTGGTGTAACACTCCCAACCTGTATCTGTTTTCAAACTAAGGTTAAAGGCATTACCGGACAAAATCAAAACATTAACATTCATTTCATAAGCATCGAAGCATTAAAGATCAATCATCAATATAGAGTCCCTTATATAGGTCATCGAGACCTTAAACATGTATTAGAAAGGGGTCGGGACTAAACCAAATACATACAAAATTTCTCTAAAATTTAAACATTTTTCAAACAAGTACATTTTTCAAACTAACTTGTTCACACCGCCACAAGACATGCCTGTGTACTTTGGCCGTGGTTGAATCTGACTTGGGCCACACCGCTAGCCACACGCTTGTGTGCCTTGGCTGTGCTCAAGCCTGACTTACAATTGTAGGGTACCCTAGGGGACACACGGCCGTGTAACATAGTCGTGTGTCGCACACGGCTAAGACACACGCCCGTGTCCCTACCCGTGTGGACAAAACTAAGCCATTTGAATAGCCAACTTGGCACCCTAAATGGGTCAAACCTATAAGTACCAAACCAAGCATATTTACACAAAAATTTCAGCCAATTTCTATACCAAACCTTACAACATTCATGAACACATCAAATAGATCGTTTTGCATCACATTTCATATACCAAAATCAAAACATAAGAAAACATAAACACAACCATATCAAACCATATCACATGTTAAATATAAACATTACAGAACCTATTCAAAGTACTTCTGGCCTATACATGCCATACTTTACAAACCGATCCTCAACGATTCTTGAGCTCACAGTAGCTTCGATATCTATAAGAACAATGCAAACATGCACAGATAAGCTCTTAAAAACTTAGTAAGCTCATACCAAAAATCATCAACAATTTATAAAATATAAAACATCAACATCGGGATACTTATTAATTCTCAATTCATCTATCAATTATATGAACTTCATATGCATAACATCATCTATCACATAGGTATCATACATACCTGAACCTTCCCGATTTATTCATTTTCATTCTCACCTCTCGTTCAGATATTTTAAGACTTTTCAGAGATTATTAATGTTTAACATCTGCACACTTAGTGCCTTAAGGATTAGCTGAAGCTAGAACAATTCCGCACACTTAGTGCCATTTTAATTAACTGAATCTATCTCGGTATCGCACACTTAGTGCCTCAGATAGCTGAAGCTATTTTGAATCGCACACTTAGTGCCAAATGCCATTGATTTATCATCGTATTCAACCATAATCAATTATATATACAATATATGTATAATCCAAGCATCAAAAATACATTTGTAACATCATGTTTTACGTACGAACTTACCTCGTACTCGAAATTGTCGACTCGGACTGTTTACTCTATAATATTCGACTTCATCAGTCTAAGTCTAAATTCCACTTTTCTTGATCTATATATATTAAAAATTAATCCTTTTACTCACTAAATCATTCAAACCAATCCATTTACACACAATTAGGGTATTTTGCAAACTAACCATCACATTTTCACATTTTGACACTTTAGTCCCTAAATCACAAAATCACAAAATACACATAATTTGATTGTACACAAGCTTAACTGAATTCTCCTAGAACTCATTGTAGTCTACACATTTCATTTATTTCATATTTTAATCCCTCAATTTCTCATTTTCACAATTTAGTCGATTTTACTCAAAATTATCAAAAATCCAAAGACAAAACATGTAAACCCAACATCAAACTTTCATTTATCAACAACTAACTTTACACAGCTCATAATTTCATCAATGAAACATTTCAAAATCATCATCAAAATTATAAATTGAGGCATGGGTTTGATAGTATACGAAGCAACAATTACAAAAACGTAGAAATTATCAAAAACAGATCAAAAACCATACATTAATCACAACCACAAGTGCAATATCCTGAATTAGGGCTTAATCGGAATAGTGATTTTGTAACCATAAATTCGAGATAGAAATAATTATTTTATAATTATTTTGATGAATATGATATGATTGCATGATTGTGTGAAAATTTCGTGATGAAATTCTATGCCTAAAGTGTTTAAATTGAAAGTAGGGACTAAATCGAATAAGTTGCAAAATTTGCATTCTAGAAGTTTTTAGTATGAAATTGCATTGAAATATTAATTAGGAGGTCTTAAATAACAATTTGACCAATTTCTAAGTCTATGGACAAAATTGGACATGGATGGAATTTTGGAAAGTTTAGTAGTAAGGGCATTTTGGTCATTTAGTTATTAAAATGAATTAAAAATAAAATTAAAAGCCAATTTTGTCCATCTTCTTCATTAGGCCGAAATTTCAAGGGTTCTCCATAGTTAGGGTTTGTTTCAAGCTTCCAAGCTCCATAGTAAGTGATTCCAAGCCCCGTTTTTAATGTTCTTTACATTTTTGGAATCCCGGTAGCTCTATTAAGTTTATGTTAGCAATAATTCAACCTAGGGTTTATATTTGGAAAAATACCCATAGGTGAAATTTGTGTATTTTGATGTTTTATGATAGAATATGGGGTTTTCAATTATGTTAGACAACTTGTGCTACTCGGTTTTGAGTGAAAACGAGTAAAAGGGCTTAATCCAAAAAATACCTAATAGTCACAAGTATATGTTAGAGTAAGAATTTGATGTTGCCATAGAAGGGAAAAATGATCAGCATGTTATAAAACATAAGAATAAGGAATAAAGTTTCATTCCCGAGCCTAGGGGCAAAAGTGTAATTATGCAAAAGTTTAGGGGCAAAAGTGTAATTTTTCCAAAGTTCATATTAAATGCTGTTTTGATGAATGTATGTATTGAATAAGATTAATTTGGCATTATAGATCAAGAGAAACGAGATTCAAGTCGCGATCGAGGAAAAGAAAAGATTGTGGACTAAATTGCAAAATCTTTATATTTTGGTACCAAGGTAAGTTCATGTCTAAATAATGTAGCATAAATGTTATTTTTAAGTTATTAATGTTAATTATATGATACGCTGATTTTTAATCGTGAAATATTATGCTTTGTGGTTAATGTTGAGTAATATGCAAATTATGTTTACTACTTGATAAATATGAATTGCTACTAAGTATTGGTTCCGATATTCCATGGAAGACGACAAATATGAGATCGAGGGAAAAAGCCCGTTTGAACCTTAGGAATAGATTAGGATACAAGTGACATGTCACTAGGATGGTTGAGCATCCAAACTCGTTGAGTTGAGTCCGAGCTCACTTATGGATGCGAATGTCCGAACTCGTTGAGTTGAATCCGAGTTCGTGAAATGTAACTAGGCATCCGAACTCATTGAGTTGAGTCCGAGTTCACTTATGGATGCGAACGCCTGAGCTCGTTGAGTTGAGCCCGAGTTCACTTAGGGGCGGGTTACATGATTTCTTGATTACATATGAGGCACTTATGTGCAAATTATCCGTGTATCCGAGTTGTATTCCGATGTGTTCAACGGGTGAAATTTCTAGTGAAATGGAAGAACACTTAAGGTGCAAGCGACGTTTTGGTAAGTGTTGTGAAATGGACACTTTGGACAGGTATGTTCTTAACCCTCGGGTTGAAAATAGATACAACAACGATAAGGTGGTAAGATGATGAATGATGTTTAGAAATGTGATATATGTTTTGGTGATACCATGCTAAAGTTGTTTGGTATATTTGTATTGTTATGGTACTTGTTATTTACATATGAACTTACTAAGCATTTATGTTTACTCCCTCCTCTTTATTTACTGTAGTTTTGAACAAGCCAGCTCGGGAATCGGGACGGGTCGAAGGTTCGATCACACTATCCAAAGGACTTTCATCTGGGTAAATGGCTTGTAAAACTTAAGTATGGCATGTATAGCAATATACCTATTTTGTGTAAATAATTTTATGATATGGCCATGTTTGGTTGAGAAAATGTTTGGTATTGATAACTCATGGTGATGGCTAATTTAGATCATGTTTCATATTATGGAAGTTTAATAGGTTATCTAGTTCATAAAAATTCATGGAAAGATGAAACTTGCCTTAAAACAGAATATTGCTGCAGCAATGACATGAATTTGAAAAATCACTAAAAATAGTATAAATGGAAATAAATAATGAGTAAGTTATGAAATTGAAGCTTAATGAGTCTATTTTCATGTGGATTGAACAAAAAAGGCATATAAATTATATTTTATGAGATATTTAAACTTTTGTGAAACAGGGCCAGAGTGATTTCTGGATCCTCTATTATGAATTTAAAAATTCATAAAAAATTGTAAAAAAATAATTAGAAGTCATTATTTATATGTAAAGATTTCTTGTTGAGTCTAGTTTTAATAGAAACAAACTTCGTAGTCATTAAAATTCTGTATAGAGAGATATCTGATTTGTAATACACAGAGATCAGAGCAGTCGAACCCTGAAACAGGGGATATTTTAAATAATAAACTGTTCTAATTGGCCCAACCAAAAATTCTAGAAAAAAATTACTAAATAGATATATGAGTCTAGATTTAGGGAAAATTTATGGATCTTGATTTCGAGTTTCATAACTCGAGATATGATTTTTCTTGTAACTGTGATGCGAGTAGCTAGAAAGCTGTGAATGTAGAAACAAATGATTTGAAGTTCTTAAATTGATAAATTATGTTCGGTAACCCCTCAAGCTCGACTCCGGTGATGGTCTCGGGCGTGGGGGTGTTACATTTGGTGGTATCAGAGCAGGTTTAGTCGGTTCTCGGACTACGTGTTGTATGTACGGATTTTACTATACATGCAATATGTATGAATTGTGATAGTGTGACGACTTTTGACCTTTTTAAATGAATTTTTATATAGTAAATGGATCCCGATCCAGCCGTGGGAAATGAAGTAGAGAGTAATACGCCAGCTCCGGCTGAAGGGGCAGCACCGACTGAAAACCCACCCCCTACTGTTGGTCAAGAAGGAGGAGAAAGGGATCGGGAAGCCTTACTCCACATGATGAGTGCATGGTACACTGAGTTCGTTCGTACGAACCCAAATGTACGACCTCCCCCACCTCCCCCAATTCCTCAACCTAGATTTAGGGAAAATTTACGGATCTTGATTTCGAGTTTCATAACTCGAGATATGATTTTTCTTGTAACTGTGACACGAGTAGCTAGAAAGCTGTGAATGTAGAAACAAATGATTTGAAGTTCTTAAATTGATAAATTATGTTCGGTAACCCCTCAAGCTCGACTCCGGTGATGGTCTCGGGCGTGGGGGCGTTACAACAAGTGCCAAAACTTTAAGAGCTTTTATTCTTTATTTTTCTTTGCTAATTTCGGCTATCAATGATAATGGATGAACAAATTTTAAGCTTTGTTTTATTAATCACTTATTAATATACATTTTACTAAAATGGCCTTATTAATATCATTTAAAATCCATTAAGTAATGCCCATTTATGTCCATCCAAACTTCCAATGGTCAAATTACATCACAAGGACCCCTTATTTATAAAGCCAAATCAAATAGGCACTTTTAACATCTAGCACACAACTTTTACATTTTACACGATTAGGTCCTTTTAATTAAATTAAGCACACAAGCATTCAAATTTTCATACGAGACTTCCACACATGCTAATTCACACATCATAAACATAGGAAAAAATATTTAAACATTTCTCTGAAGTAGATTTGTGGTCCCGAAACTACTATTCCAACTAGGGTCTAAACCGGACTGTTACATGTGGCCTTAAAACATGAAAATTTTTTTAAGTGTTGTGAAAATTTCCAAAGTTCTCAGTTTAGTCCCGAACAGTTTCCAATGCATGTTTTGAGCCTCATAGGTTCGTTTTAGGGACGATGTGAATGTAAATGAAAAGTTTTAAAGTTGGATGGATTTACGTTTCGATTTTGTATGTTTGTTTATGTTTAATTCTGGTAATGCCTCATACCTTATTTCGGTGTCGAATACGGGTAAAGGGTGTTACATTTAGTGGTATCAAAGCTACGATTTAGTCAATTCTCAAACTAACATAGCGTGTGTAAGAGTCTAGCTATACATGTTATAAATGAACTGTGATAAGGTGATGACTCTTGACAAGTTTGAATGAGTGGTATATGGAATTTTTTCGAACAAATTCGAATGCCCAACCTCCTCCACCCCCCGTTCCTCGACCATTTCCCGAGCTCCACAAGGTATGGAATTTGTAAGAATGAACAAGCCTCGAATTGATAAGATCTGAAAGTATGGGAATGAAGATTTTTAGAGCTAATGTGGATGATGATCCTGAGAGAGCCGAGTTTTGGCTTGAAAACTCCATCAGGGTATTTGATGAGTTGCCCTGCACACCGGATGAATGTTTAAAGTGTGCCATCTCACTTCTGAGAGATTCTGTATATCACTGGTGGAATACACTAGTATTGGTGGTACCAAGAGAGGGTTACATGGGAATTCTTTCAAGAGGAGTTCTGAAAGAAATATATTAGTCAGTGGTTCATCGATAAAAAAAACGTAAGGAATTTCTTAAGCTGAAACAGGGCCGAATGCCAATGATGAAATATGAGCGAGAATTTGTCAGACTTAGTAAATATTCTCAAGAATGTATTTCCACCGAGGCCATCATGTGCAAGAGATTTGAGGATGGATTGAATGAGGAAATTCATGTGTCAGTTGGGATCCTAGAGCTAAAAGAATTTGTAGTGTTAGTCGAACGGGCTTGTAAGGCTGAAGAGTTGAATAAAGAGAATAGGAAAGCTGATAGTAAAACTAGAGATTCGAGGAAAAGACCGATGAGTAAGTCATTTCCATATCGGTCAAAGAAGTTTAAAGAAATGTATTCCCATTCGAATGTTTCAGCGGGATATTTACATTGAGATCATGGGAGGTAATACTCAGGTTCTAAATCACAAGCCACTTCAATGGAAAGTGTGGGTAATGTAAGGTCTAATAGACCTGATTGTCTACATTGTGGCAGATGTCATTCCGGTGAGTGTAGAATGAATGACCGGGCTTTTTTCAAGTGTGGCTCTCAAGAGCATTTTATTTGAGATTACCTTGAAATGGTTAAGAAAGAAAAGTTTTAGAGTGCGAGGCCGAGTAATACTACTAATAGGGGTACGCCACTGAGAAATACCAGAAATTGAGCTAGTAGTAAAGTTTGATGAAAGACACAACCGTTTGATCCAAAGCTCGAGCACCTGCTAGAGCCTATGCCATCCATGCTCGCGAAGAAGCAACATCTCCCGAAGTTATTACTAGTACTTTTTCTTTCTATAATACTAATATAGTTGCACTGATTGATCCTGGATTGACCCATTCTTATGTTTATGTGAAATTGGTAACTGGTAAGAGCTTGCCTGTCTAGTTTATTGAATTTGTGATTAGAGTGTCAAACCCCTTAGGCAAACATGTATTAGTTGATAAAGTTTTGCAAAAACTGTACCATGATGATTTGAGGTCACTATTTTTTAGCTGATTTAATGTTGTTGCCATTTGATGAATTCGATGTTATTTTGGCTATGGCTTGGCTGACAGTGCATGATGCCATAGAGAACTGTAAAAGAAAGATTATTGAACTGAAATGTGAAAATGGTGAAACTCTTTAGATTGATTCAGATGAGTCGGGTGAGTTACCTGTTGTGATTTTTTCAAGGTCTACCTAGAAATATGTAAGGAAAGGTTATGAAGTTTATCTTGCTTATGCATTGAATACAAAAATATTTAAATTAAAAACTAAATTAGTACCGATAGTTTGTGAATATTCAGATGTGTTCCTAGAAGAGTTGCCTGGGTTACCACCAGTTAGAGAAGTTGAGTTTGGTATTGAGTTAGTACTAGGGACCACACCGATATCTATTGCTCCGTATAGGATGGCTCCGACTGAATTGAAAGAATTAAAAGCTCAGTTGCAAGAGTTGACGGATAAGGGTTTTGCGAGACCGAGTTTTTCTCCCTAGGGTACTCCAGTGTTATTTGTAAAAGAGAAAGACGAGTCTATAAGACTTTGTACCGGTTACTGAATGGTCAACAAGGTAACTATAAGAACAAGTATCCTTTACCTAGAATTGATGACTTGTTCGATCATTTGAGAGGAGCAACAGTATTCTCGAAGATTGATTTAAGATCTGGCTACTATCAGTTGAGAGTCAAAGAGTTGGATGTACCAAAAATCGCTTTCACGATAAGGTATGGGCACTATGAATTTCTTGTTATGCCTTTCGAACTAACTAATGTACCTATTTTTTTATGGACTTGATGAATAGAATCTTTCGACCATATCTAGATAAGTTTGTGGTTGTGTTCATCGATGATATATTGATTTATTCTCGAGACAAGTTTGAGCACGCCGAGCACTTGAAAACCGTATTGCAGACTTTGAGAGATAAGCAGTTGTTTTCTAAATTTAGTAAGAGTGAGTTTTGGCTCTGAGAAGTTAGATTTTTGGGACATATCATTTCAGGTGATGGTATTTGTGACAGCCCAAAATTGACCCTAGTCGGAAGGTGGTCTCGGGACCACAAAACCGAGGCATAAAAATAATTAAAAATTTATTTTGATGCCTATAATATGTGTGTGCTCATGTATGACATTTTATGATGATTGATTTAGTGTTATAAGGGTGAATTCCACAAGAAAGGACTTAGTAATGAACTTTGAAAGTATGATAGGAAATGTGTGATGACTAATTAAAGCATGCATGCAAAATAATGGACTTGCATGTCAAATTCCCCTTTATAGGTGGTGGCCGGCCATGACAAGGAGGATGGGGTAAACATGTCATGAAACATGTTTTGTTGGTGCATTAGGGTGAAATAATAAACAAAGGTGTATGGGTGATAAAAAATGAAAAAAAATGTGTGTGAGTGTGGTAATCCCCCATTGCCGTGAGTTGTAGAGAAGGAAAGAAAAAATTTTGTTCATCCTTTCTTTGAGCCAAAACTAAGGAAGAAGGAGGATTTTTGCTTCATGCTTGGTTTGGAAGAGATCTAGAAGGAGATTTGGCTAAGTTTGCATCAAGATTAAGGTATGTATGAGGTTGTGTTAGGAGTTTCATGCATGCTTTGGTTGCTAACTTGATGTGCATGTTAGCCATGGCTCAAATCTTTGTTAAGCCATGGAAATGGTATTTGGCCAAAGTTGTTATGGTGATAAAGCCATTGCATGCTAAGTGTGAAGCTTGATGATGATGCATGCAATGATGGATTGTCTACTCTTGAGTAAGATTTTGAGTTTTCTCTTTGTTTTATCATGATTGAAATTGAAAAGGAGCATGATTGTCATATTCGCCATGATGCATTCTTGAGCATGATTCATGCTTCTTGCATGTTAGTTAAAATTTGTGTTTTGGATGGCTATGGACACCTTGAAAATTCGCCATGCTCATATATGCATATATATGATTGCACATTATGTTTGGTTATGAACTAAGTGATGAATATATTGGTTTAAAGAAGAAAATGTGGAAGAATGCTTGTGAAATTGCAAGCACAATTCGCCTAGCACACATATAAGTGCTTGATGCTATATTATAAGTTTTGAGCCACAATGTGCAAAGCATTAATTAGTAAATTGCATGCTGTTTTTGTGAGGTATTAAGTGCAAAATTGACCTCAACATGTACATGAATATTCGCCTTGGGTAGCCTATTGAAGGCCTTAGCATTTCCTTGATGCTCAAATAAATTGTATTGAATTGCTTGATGTAGTATAAAATGTGCATGACCATTGTGTATTCAAGCTAAAGAGTGGCCATATGACCATTTAAAATCCTTGTCATATTCGCCATAAGCAAGCACAATGAGGTTTTAATAAATTGAATTTGTTTGAATTAGCTCAAGAGCTAAGAGGGCCACAATTGGACAAGGGAAGGAAAAGGTGATCGAATAGCGAAAAAAGCCGTTCGACAACATCCGAGGTAAGTCCTCAAGAAGTGACCTTACTTGAATTATGTGAGATGAAATATGGATGTGTATGATTATTGATTATGTGTGTATGAGTATTTGAATTCCACCCGGCTAAGTCCCAAGGCGAATATGCTAATGATTATAATTGTGTTTGAGCCTTAGTAACTGAAAATGAAATATGTATGTCCAATGATTATTGATGTATGTGTGCATGAGAAATTGAATGATATCCGGCTAAGCCCAAGACAATTATGCTGAAATTTATATCCGGGTTAAGACCAAGGCAATTGTGCTAGTAGCTATATCCGGGCTAAGACCAAGGCATTCGTGCAAGTTGTTAAATCCGGGCTAAGACCAAGGCATTTGTGCAAATCGTGATATCCGGGTAAAGTCCCGTAGGCCTTGGTGCGGGTTACCATAACCGGCTATGTCCCGAAGGCGATTGAACGAGTACCGACATCCGGATAAACTCGAAGGTATGTGATTTGAAAATTATGAGCTTGCTGGAAAATTTCAGCTAATGCACTTGTGAAATTTCCCAATGATAAGGTAAGTACGGTGTGTGCTTTGCGCTAGGAGTAAGAGCGATGAATATCCGCTCCTATGATGGAGCGAGTTATCGGCCTTAATGAAGCCGTTATTTGTGTATGAACATAAGAGTTGGGATGGTGAAGTAAGTATGATTATGTGAATGTGCATTAATGAAATGATGCATTTAACTATGTGAATGTATTGCTGTAATTAGAGTTGATTATATTCCTTGAGACTTACTAAGCATAAAAATGCTTACTCCACCGCTTTGGCTCTCGGTTTTCTAGATTTCGCTCGATAGCAATCGGATTCGGGATCGTTGAAGTCGAAGTCATCCACACTATCAAGCCTCCATTTTGGTATAAATTTTGGTTGAACTTGAGATGAATGTATAGGACTACCTCTTGTTTGTTAAATATGTTGTAATGTAAGTATGTACGGCCATGCGAAAATGGCTCGAAAAGGAAGCATGAACTTAGACTAATTGTGGTTTGTATGTATATATTTGGTGTCATGATGTGGCTATGGATTGGAAATGGGAATGTTGGTCATATGATCAGCCATTGGCATGGTTAAAATGATCATATATGAACCTATGTATGGCAAGACTAGTTGGTTCATGGAGACTACCAAATAGGTAAGACCTACCTTAAAAACAGATGCTGCCAGCTGCAGTGGCGTGAATGTGAAAAATCACCAAAATTCATAGGAATGGAATTAAATAGTGAATAAGCTATGTAAATGAACCTTGATGAGTCTATTTTCTTATGGAAGAAACGAAATGGTCATAGGAGTTACAGGTTAAGAGATATTAAAGCTATTGTGAGACAGGGCCAGAATGGTTTCTGGGTTCCCTGTCGCAACTTTAAAATTTACTATAAATTATCCAGAAAGAATTAGGCGACATACCTTATATGTACAGATTCCATTTTGAGTCTAGTTTCATTTGAAACAAACGGCACCAGCATTAAAGGCCTGTACAGAGAGATATTCAAGTTATACCGCGCGAAGGTCAGAGCAGTCGATCCCTGTAACATGGGTGACTTTAACTAATAAACTGTACTAGTTGGCCCGACCAAAATTCTAGAAATAAATCCATGGATGGATATATGAGTCTAAATTCAGGGAAAATTTACGAAACCAGTTTCCGAGTTGTGAAACTCGAGATATGATTTTTGAGGCGACGGTGATGCAGTCTTCCAGCCTGACTGGAAATGTCAAATTGGTGGGCAAACCATGTGAACTTGGCTTGTTAACCCCTCGTGTCCGACACCGGCAATGGTCTCGGGTTCGGGGTGTTACAGTATTCGGGTTGATCCTAGTAAGATTTCAACAATTGTTGATTGGAAACCGCTAAGAAATGTATCTAAAGTTAGAAGCTTTTTGTGCTTAGTAGTTATTACCGATGATTTGTCAAAGGATTTTCGATGATCGCTACTCCACTGAAAAAATTGTTGCGAAAAGATGTTAAGTTTGAATGGTCTGAAAAATGTCAGCAAAGTTTTGAGAAGTTGAAAGCATTATTGATTGAGGCACCGGTTTTAGTACAACCTGAGCTGGAAAAGAGTTTGTGATTTATTGTGACGCATCACTAAATCGATTGGGATGTGTGTCGATACAAGAGGGCAAAGTGATAGCTTATGCCTCAAAATAGTTGAAACCGCACGAGAAGAATTATCTGACACATGATTTGGAATTAGCCGCCATTGTGTTTGCTTTAAAATTTGGAGACATCATTTGTACGGTGAGAAATGTCAAGTCTTTTCTGATCATAAGAGTTTAAAATATTTGATGACTCAGAAAGATTTAAACTTGCGGCAATGAAGATGGATAGAGTTACTAAAAGATTATGAGCTAGTCATTAATAATCACTTGGGTAAGGCAAATGTAGTCGCAGATGCGTTGAGTAGAAAGTCTTTGTTTGCTTTAAGAGTGATGATTACATAGTTGACTTTGTCCAATAATGGTTTGATTCTAGCCGAGTTGAGAGCTAGACCATTATTTCTTCAACAAATTTGTGAAGCTTAAAACTGTGACAGTGATTTACAAGCCAAAAGAGCTCAGTGTGAATCGAGCAGTGATACAGATTTTCATAACAGATCTGATGATTGTTTGATGTTCTGAGACAGAATTTGTGTACTGAAAAATGATGAGCTTGTTTAGAAAATTCTCCATGAAGCACATAATGGTTGTTTATCTGTGCATCTGTGCATCTGGGTATTTCAAAGTGTTTGATTTGTCAACAAGTGAAAGCTGAACACCAAGTGCCTTCAGGTTTACTTCAGCCAATGATGGTACCTGAGAGGAAATGGGATGGAATTACAATTGTCTTCGTAAGGGGTTTGCCTTTGACTCTGAAAAAGAAAGATGTTGTTTGGGTTATTGTTGATAGATTGACGAAGTCAGCTCATTTTATCCTGGTACGTACTGACTACTCACTTGATAAGTTAGCCAAATTGTACATTTTGGAGATTTTTAGAATACACGGAGTGCCTATGTCTATTATTTCAGATAGAGATCCGAGGTTTACTTTGAGATTTTGGAAGATATTACAAGAGGCTTTGGGTACAAAGTTGAACTTTAGTACCACATTTCATCCACAAACCGATGGCCAGTCTGAAAGAATGATTTAGGTACTCGAAGATATGCTGCTATGTTGTGTTCTAGAATTCGAGGTATGTAATGCCCCAAAAATCCCAAAATTCAAAAAACTCAAAATTTTGAATTTTTGTTTTTATGCTTAATAATTCTGGTTAAGTGCTAATTACGCAAAGGTAGGTTTTGGTCAAGGTTTGAGTTCGAATTAAGGGGTAGAAGAATTTATAAGTTAATTATTAAAATAATCAGGGTTGGTAAGTAGTTGGGCTTTTAAATAAAGATAGGGGAAAATAGCAGCAAAGAGCCTAGTAGAGGAGTGGCTAAGTGACACTACTTAGAGTGTAGGGAGGTGGCGTTAATAGCTAGCAAGGAGGTCCAAGGTTCGAATCCTAGCTTAGTATTTTTAGAAGTTTAATCTTGACCTTCTAGAAGGATGGAAGTGGCGTGAAAGTGGACTCCAAGGGAAGTGTTTAGGAGAGAAAATTAAGGAAAGGATCAAGGGGTTATCAGGGAGAAAAACGAGGAGATGAGAAGGGAGAAGTGATGGAGCTGAATGGGGAATTGGGCATAGGAAAATTTGACTATAAGGCTTATAAATAGGTGCCGAATGCTAAGGTATGAAACTAATGACCGAATTTCCTTCACCCTATTACTAGAAACTCTTTTCTCTAAAAGCTAAAAACCCTCTGCCTTTCTTTTCTTTCTCCTTCCTTGTGCCAAATTCTATTCATCCTCTACATCATTGCTGACTGTTCTTTCTTTTTCCTCGGAGTCGAATACCTTTGGTGCAATCACTACTCCTTCTACTTTGATCAAATCTAGTGTAAGTGTTGTTCTCCCAATCTGTTTCTTTGCTAAGTATCGAATATTGTCCCTCACTCTTTCTAATCAACTGTGATAGGGAATTAGTATCGGACCTCGGATCTTAGCTCATTGCTGAATTGCCCCTTAGGTGTTACGGTTTTGGTAAGTATTCCTCATCCATTGGCTAAGGTTGGTCGAATAGCCATAGTAAGGTAAGGGGACTTATGTTGGATATGAGTCACCTATTATTCTGGTTTTAATAGTTACAATTGATGCAGATATAGGAGTTGATTGTGGTTAGTGAAGGGGCAGTTATACTTATCGCGCAAGGTAAGGTTAAGGTGAGATTTTGGCTTTTGGTAAAGTATTCAATAAGTATACGAGATTAATCTTTGAGTGATATCGATTGTAGGTTTGGGCTAAGGAAATCGCAGCACGCTTGCCAGGTGTGTATATACACTGCACACACACAATGAATCGGCAAAAAACGAAATGTCAAAAAGCTGAAAAGCTGTAAAGTCGGAATGCCGAAAAGTCGAAAGTTTGGCTACGGTAATCACATGTGACAGCCCAAAATTGACCCTAGTCGGAACGTGGTTTCGGGACCACAAAACCGAGGCATAAAAATAATCTAAAATTTATTTTGATGCCTATAATATGTGTATTCATGTGTGACATTTTGATGTTTTGATTTAGAGCTATAAATGTGAATTTCACTAGAAAGGACCTAGTAGTAAACTTTGAAAGTATGATGGGGAAATGTGTGATGACTAATTAAAGCATGCATGCAAAACAATGGACTTGCATGTCAAATTCCCCTTTTATAGGTGGTGGCCGGCCATGACATGGTTTATGGGCAAAGAAAACATGTTGAAACATGTTTTGTTAATGGAGCATGAGAGAAATGATTAATAATTAAAATGTGGGAAGAGAAACAAAAAAAATGTGTGTGAGTGTAGCATCCCCCATTGCCGTGTAGGTGATAAAGAAAAACAAAAAATTTGTTCATCTTTTCCCTCCTTCCTTTGGCGAAATTCTTAAGAGGAAGAAGAGATTTTTGCTTCATTTTCTTTGTTTAGAAGAGATCTAGAAGGAGATTTGGCTAAACTTGTATCAAGATTAAGGTATGTATGAGGTTGTGTCATGAGATTCATGCATGTTTTGGTTGCTAACTTGATGTTCATGTTAGCCATGGTTCAAATCCTTGTTATGCCATGGAAATGGTATTTGGCCAAGGGTATTATTGTGTTAAAGCCATTGCATGCTAAATGTGAAGCTTGCTAATGATGCATGCAATGATGGATTGACTACTCTTGAAATTTCTTTGTAGCAATCTTGAGTAAGACATTGAGTTTTTTTTTTTTGTTTTGTTTAACCATGACCGAAGTTGAAAGGGGCATGATTGTGATGTATTCGGCCATGATGCATTCATGAGCATGGTTTATGCTTCTTGCATGTTAGTTAAAAATTTGTGTTTTGGATGGTTATGGATACCTTGAAATTCGGCCTTACACCTATATGTGTACATATGTTTGCACATGATGTTTTGGTTATGAAGAAAGTGATATGTTTGTGTTTGAGCCTTAGTAACGAAAACGAAACATGGATGTGTAATGACTATTGATGTATGTGTGTGCATGAGCAATTAAATGATATCCGGGCTAAGTCCCGAAGACATTTATGCTAGTAGTTAAATCCGGGTTAAGACCCGAAGGCAATTATGCTAGTGACTAAATCCGGGCTAAGACCCGAAGGCATTCGTGCAAGTTGTTAAATCCGGGCTAATACCCGAAGGCATTTGTGCAAGTCGTTCTATCCGGGCTAAGACCCGAAGGCATTCGTGCATGTGGTTATATCCGGTTGTATTCCGAAGAAGCTTGGGCTGAAGGTGAGCGTTGGTTGCTGTAATAAATTTAATTAGTACGCTCGAAAAGCCCAAAGGATAAGGTATGTTTATATGTGCATTGGAAAAGTCGATATGTTTGAGTAACATTCGTTCAATCGACTAACGAATTTTCAGCTATTGAATTGGTTGATATCTTGTGAAAGTATACAATGATGAAGTGTGAAGTAAGTATGATTATGTGAATGTGTATTAATGAAATGATTCATTTGGCTATGTGAATGTAATGCTTTAGTTAAAGCTGATTTTATTGCTTGAGACTTACTAAGCATAAAAATGCTTACCCGCTGCTTTGGCTCTCTGTTTTATAGATTTTGTTCGTTAGCGATCGGATACGGGATCATTGAAGTCAAAGTCATCCACACTATCAAAGCCTCCATTTTGGTATAATTTTGGTTGAACTTTGAAATGGCATGTATAGGACTACGCCTTGTTGGTTCAAATGTGTTGTGATGTACATGTGTACGGCCATGCGAAAATGGCTCGTAGAAGTAAAGTACGAACTTAGACCATTTGTGATTTGTATATATATATATGGTTTCATGATGTGATTATGGATTGGAAATGGGAGTGTTGGTCACATGATCAGCCATTGGAATGGCTAAAAATGATCATAGGTGAACCTATGTATGGCAAGACTAGTTGGTTCATGGAGACTACAAAATAGGTAAGACCTACCCTAAAAACAGGTGCTGCCAGCTGCAGTGACGGGAATGTGAAAAATCACCAAAAATTGTAGGGATGGTATTAAATAGTAAAAGAATTATCTAAATGAACCTTGATGAGTCTACTTTCATATGGAAGAAACGAAACGGTCATAGAAGTTACGTGTTAAGAGATATTAAAGTTATCGTGAGACAGGGCCAGAACGGTTTCTGGGTCCCCTGTCGCAACTTTGAAAATTTACCATAAATTATCCAGAATGAATTAGAAGTCATACCTAATATTTTAAGATTCCTTTTTGAGTCTAGTTTCCTTAGAAACAAACGGCATCAGTATTGAAACCCTGTACAGAGAGATATTCAAGTTGTAACGCGCGAAGGTCAGTGTAGTCGACCCCTGTAACATGGGTGACTTTAACTAATAAACTGTACCAATTGGCCCGACCAAAAATTATAGAAATAAATCCATGGATGGATATATGAGTCTAAATTCATGGAAAATTAACGGAATCAGTTTCTGAGTTGTGAAACTCGAGATATGCTTTTTAAGGCGACAGCAACGCAGTTTTCCAGCTTGCCTGGAATGTCAAATTGGTCGGTGCCATAAGTGGTTTTGGCTTGTTAACCCCTCGTGTCCGACACCGGCAACGGTCTCGGGTTCAGGGTGTTACATCACACGTGTGCGTGAACACTCGTGGAGAGGAAACCGATAGGTTGTTTGAGGCCCACAGGTGATTCTGTGGACTTGGGTTGAGAATTGGCCAAATAGGCCGAAATGGGCTAAATGGGCCTGATGGGTTGTTGGGCCCATAATAGGCAAAGATTGATAAATGATGCTATGTTTTAGGAAATTTGTATGTGAGCATGAATATAATATGATTTGGGCCTAATGGGCCTTATGAATGAGAATTGGGCCTAGTGGACCATAAGAATATGAATAAGGCCATATGGGTCGTTTGAATAAGATTGGGCCTAGTGGGCCATATGCATGTATGTAGAGGTATTGGGCGTAGTATATGATGACTACATAAAACTTAGTTAATTAATTTAGACCGTGGACAAGTCATAGGGTTAAGGTTTGGCAACGAGTATATGCATGTCTAGGATTGGATCTAGGGAGAGCTTGGTACTTAAGCGGTCTTAATGACCCACCTCCTCTTCTCTGGAATCCTACTTAGTGCATAGTATTCGTTTATCTTAGCTTGCAGGACTTGTTCATAGGCCAAGGTAAGTGAAAACCGTAATAAGGGAAAATTACCGAAATGCCCCTAAGGGCGAAAATGACCAAAATACCCCTAGGTGTTGAATGTAAGTTTTGTGGATGTGACATGCATACATATGATGTTCTGCTTAGGCTGCATATGGGGTGGGAACTATAGATCGGAGGAAGTATATGAGGATCGCATGGTTGTCTGACAATCTTGGATCCACTTACGGCTTTTAAAGCCCAATATGTAAATGAAGGTAGTTCCGCAACCGGGCTACCATTGGTGTGTAGGTTGGGTGGGTCGATATTTATATCCCCACATGGTGTGATGGGGGATGGAGCTAGTGTGTAGCGAATCGATAATTTGAATAGGATTGCATTGCATGTTGATGTATGATGATTTTTGAATGCTTGTTTCCCATTGAGGGTTGTACACACTGAGTTTGCAAAAACTCACCCCCTCTTTTATTTTATTTTCAGGTGATGCTCAGCAGACGATTCGATGTTTGGAGGGACTCTAGGTGGCTAGCTAGCAAGACAAATTTGGACTTTCTTTAAGCTTATAAGTTTTATTTTATTTAGTATGTTTCAGACTAGATTGAAATAAGGTTTTCAATATTCTATTAATACTTGAGTTATCGTTATTTTCATTGTAATTACGAAAAGTTGAACAGGGGTTCCTAAATTATAGTATGTTTTCTACGTTTCCACAACTTAATTTTTAAATGATAAGTTTTCTTAAATCAAAAGTTTTAAACAAGGCTTTTGAAATTGAAAGGTGTGTTTATTTTTAAGTTATTTAAGGTTTCTTTTGTTTAAGAAGGGTTTTCAATGAAAAAATGGTTTTCGCTAAAACACTTCAATGTGACACGCTGAATTCGACGATAATGTCCAGGTCGGGTTTGGGGTGTTACAGGGTAGTTGGGAAAAATACCTGCCATTGGTCGAATTTACTTATAACAACAGCTTTCAGTCGAGTATTAAGATGGTGCCTTATGAGGCATTGTATGGCCACAAGTACCAAACACCCTTATATTGGATCGAGCTTAGTGAGAAACAGATTCACAAGGTTGATTTGGTTAGAGAAATTGAAGAAAAAGTAAAGGTAATCCGTGATTTCTTGAAAGTAGCTTTAGATCGACAAAAGTCATATGCGGTTTGAAAAGAAAAGAGATTGAATTTCAGATTGGTGATAAAGTATTTCTGGAAGTATCTCTATGGAAGAAGATTCTGAGATTTGGCCGAAAAGGCAAGTTTAATCCATGTTTTATTGGGCTGTATGAAGTTATAGAAAGAATAAGGCAAGTAGCATATCAGTTAGCTTTACCAATAGAGTTGGAAAGGATTCATAATGTGTTTCATGTGTCAATGTTGTGGCGATATTGTTCTAATCCCTCACATGAGATTTCTCCAACAGAGATTGAGATTCGACTGGATATGATGTATGGTGAAGAACCGATCAAGATCGTAGCCTGGGAAGTTAAACAGTTGAGAAATAATAATATTGTAACACCCCAAACCTAGCCCAGACATTATGGCCGAATCTGGTGTGTCACATTGAAGTGTTTTAGCAAAAACCTTATTTTCATTGAAAACCCTTCCTTAAAAGTTACATCTCAATTATTTAGTAAAATCTCCTTTTTGTTGCGAAGCTTTGCTTAAAACATTTGACTTAAGAAAACTTATCCTTTAAAACTTTAGTTGCGGAAATGTAGTATTAAAGGAAAACCATAGCTTAGAAAATCTAGGTTCCACTTCTTATAATTACAACGCACGAATTTAATAATCCAAACAATAATAAAAAGGGGAGCCTTATTACAATCCATACTAAATGAAAATTACTTAATAAACGAGTAACTTATATACTTTTAAAACGAATCCAAATTGTCTTGCTAGCTGGCCACCCATAGTCCCTCCAGGCATCGAACCTCCTACTGAGCATCACCTGAGAAAAATAAAAGAAGGGATGAGTTTTCGAAAACTCAGTGTGTACAACCCTCAACGAGTAATAAGCATTCATCATAAAATCATAAAATCATACATGCAATGCAGTGCAACCCACCCTAACAATCCATCCGCTACACACCAACTCTATCCCCCGGTATATACTATGTAGGGATATAAATATCGACCCACCCATCCGATACACTTCAATGGTAGCCCGGTTGCAGAACTACCTTTATTGCAGCTAGCTGCCAATCACATATTGGGCTTAAAAGCCGTCGATGGATCCACGGTTGTCAAGCAACCCTACGACCCTTATATACTTCCTCCGTTCCATAATTCCCAACCCCTATGCAGCCTAAACAGGATATCGTATGGATGCAGCAGTTATACATGTAACATCCATATATCTTACATTCAATACTTAGGGGTATTTTGGTCATTTTCGCCCTTAGGGGCATTTCGATAATTTTTCTTTATTATGGGTCTTACTTACCTTGGCCCGTTAACAAATCCCATGAGCTAAGATGAACGAATACTATGCATCAGGTAGGATTCCAAAGAAGAGGAGGTGGGTCATTAAGACCACTTAAGTACCAAGCTCTCCCTAGACCCAATCCTAGACATGCACATACCCGTTGCCACACCTTAACCCTATGACTTGTCCACGGTTCTTAATAAATTAATTAAGTTTTTTGCAGTCATCATATACTAGGCCTATAACCTCTTACAAAGCCCAGACAAATCCACATACCTATATATGGCCCATTAGGCCCAATCTCTTTCATATGGCCCATTAGGCCCAAATCACATTCATATGGCCACTAGGCCCAAATCCATTTTACAATCATGCTCACATACAATTTTCCATCACATAGCATCAATTATCAATTTTTTCCTATTATGGGCCCAACAGCCCATCGGCCCATTTAGCCCATTTAGGCCCGTTTGGCCAATTCACAACCCAAGTCCATGGAATCGCCTATGGCCTCAGTCAACCTATCGGTTTCCCCCTTGCGATTGTTCGCGCACTTACAAGACTACTATAGCCAAACTTTCTGCTTTTCGGCATTTTGGCTTTTCGGGATTTACTGATCTACTTTTATGTATAGTGTATGTACACACCTGGTGATAAAGCGTGCTATGATTTCCTTAGCCCTGAACCTACAATCAATATCACCCTTCAATTAATCATATGCTTAATACATATCTTTACAAAAATTGAAACCTCACATTTCACCTTACCTTGTGCGACCAGTTATAACAGCCTCTTCTTTAAGCATTAACCACGATCAACTACTAGATCTACACCAATCTTAACTACTAGATCTGCACCAACCTTACCTTAACTATGACCATTTGGCCAACTAAGATCTAGAGTACTTACCAAAGTCTCTCCCCTGAGGAGCAAATCGACAGAGATCCAAAGACTGAGATTCGATACCTATTCCTACCCGAGACCGATACGAATAAGTGAACGAAAATAATTGATACTTAGCAAAACAAACCAATTGGAAGAGCGAACACTTACACTAGAATTGACTGAGTGGAAAGGGTAGTGGCGGCACCAAAGGCATTCGGCCAAAGAGGTGTTCGGCCCTTCAGATTTGAATGCCAAACAAATGATTATTTGGCACCAAGGGAAAAAGGAAGAAGAATTCGGCTAAACCAAAAGTGAAACAAAGGATATTGTGTAGAGGAAGGAGGGGGAAATCGGCATAGAGAAAAGAGAGTAAAATAAAGGGTTTTCGGCTTTTAGGGAAAAAGGTTTCTGGCAAAAAGGTGAAGGGAATTCGGCATTAGCCTAGCCACCTCCCATTTGACACCTATTTATAGCCCCTACAGTTGAATTTCTCAAGCCCAAGTTCCCAATTCGGCTCCATATCTTCCTCACTTCTCATCTCCTCATTTTTCTCCCTGATAACCCCTTGATCCTTTCCTCAAATTTCTCCTCTTATCACTCTGTACAAAGTTCAAATCCAACGCCACCTCTATCCACCCTTTAAGCAAAAATAAATCTCTTATTTGAACAAAGTGGGATTCAAACCCCAGACCTCTGACACTAGCCATACGCCACTTATCCCCTGGGCCAGCAGGCTCCTTTCTGTCCAAATTTCCCATCATTTATTCAAAAGCCCACCTACTTGCTATTAGGGTTCTTTAATAATTTTAATAATTAAAATATAATTTCTTTTACCCCTAAGTTCGAACTCAAACCTTGACCAAGACCTACCATCACATAATTAGCACTTAACTGGAAATGCTAAGCACAAAAAAAAATTCAAGATTTTTGGATTTTTGGGTTTCGGGATCTTTGGGGCGTTACAAATATAGCCCTAGTGAAAGTGTTATGGTAATGAAATGGGGTTGAAGAGGCTACGTGGAAACTCGAGGAGGCTATGAGAAACAGTACCCAAACCTATTTTCCAGTAAGATTTTCAGGGATGAAAATCCCTGAAGGGGGAGAGTTGTAATAACCCGATTTTGGGCCTAGTTGGAATAGTGGTTTTGAGACCACAAATCTGACGTAGAAAACTTGTTTTTATTAAACTTTCATGGTCTACAGTTTTAAGGAATGATTTCATGAAAATCTCGTTCAAAATTTTGACATTTGAGCATTCAATTTAGCAAAAAGGACTAAATTGTAAAAAGTGCAAAAGTTAAGTTCTACATGCTAAAGGTGTTTAATTGTTATGAAATTTTAAATTGAAGGTCCTTAGATGGTAATTAGACCATTTTACTTTAAGTTGGACAAAAATAGACATGAGGTAAGAGAATTTTAGTGTTTTGAGAAAAGGGCATTTTGTTCATTTGGTAATTAAATGAATTAAAAACCAAAAATCAAGCAAAAATTTAGTCCACCTTCTTCATGCTTGGCCGAAAATTTTAAGGAAGACATAGCTAAGGTTTTTCCACTTTTCAAGCTCGATTGTAAGTCTGTTCTTGCCTCGTTTTTAATGGTCTTTACTTTTTTAAAGTCATTATCACCCGATCTATCTATTTCTACTATTAATTTTAGAGTTGATTGAGGTCTAGGGCTTGAAACATGGTAGATATTTGTGTATTTTTTTGTCTAATGGTAGATTATGTAAGTTTAATGTTAGTTAAACAACTTTTGCTAGGTGATTTTTTATGAAAATGTCAAAAGGAGCTATTTGTAAAAAGCTTTCAAAATGTGTATAAAAGTGTGATTAAATGAAAACTGTGAGCTGTTATAAGCATGAAAGAGGTTCAGGTAGGCTTGGGTTTTGATGAAATTGAATAGATTTCATTTTATGAGCCTAGGGACTAAAATGTAAATATGTCAAAGTTTAGGGGCAAAAATGTAATTTTCCATAATGTATGTTTGGGACTGAATCAAGTAATGTGATTAATAAATGAGTTAAATTTGCTATTATAGATCAAGAGAAATGAGGTTCGGACCTAGATTAGGGGAAAAACAAAGTATTTGATGATTAGGTCCATTTCCTACTATTTTTGTACTGAGGCAAGTTCTTATGTAAATAATGCATTTTTTAATTATGTTTTAAATTTATTACTATTGTAAGCGTATTCGACAAAGTTACTACAATCGTGAATCCCGATTGAACCTTAGGAATAGATAGGATACAAATGTCATGACATTAGGGTTACCGAGACTATGTGTAAGACCATATCTGGGATATGGCATCATTATGAGATTTCGTGTAAGACCATATCTGGGATATGGCATCGATATGAGATTTTTTGTAAGACCATAGCTGGGCTATTGGCATTTATATAAGATCCCATGTAAGACCATATCTAGGATATGGCATTGGTGTAGTACCATGTGTGCGAGATACTTGAGTATCCTTTAGTATTACAAGTGGTTCAATGGGAAATGCAAAGAGAAGGTCAAAGTTGTAAAAGACAGTGATATTTTGTAAATTGGTACAGGTATGTACATAAAACTCATGCTTAATGAGCTCAATATATGATGAATCACTCAATAAGGTTGTGATTGAGTAAGTTTGATTATGAGATTTATATTGACATTTATGTTAATTTACTTCAAGTTAATTGTATGTTAAATATGAGTTTATAATGCTTACCATTTCCATGGGAACCTACTAAGCTTTAAAGCTTACTCAATTTTCTTTTCCCTTGTCTTATAGTGTCACCAAGCCAGCTCAGGGATCGGATATTGTCGGAGATCCAGTCACACGATCAACTTATTATTGTGGGTACCAATGACTTTAACATTTTGAGTTGTGGCATATATAGGGACTTGGTCATTTTATTATGTGTCATAATTGATTGGCTAAATGTGTTGGCTTATGATGGTTGAAAATTTATTTTGTAAATGGCCATTGAAATGGGATAATATTGATTTTAAGTATATATGCATATGATGATGTCTTTCATGGATGTGGAAAATTGCATGATTTGAGTTGAGATATGTGATTTGTGTATGATCAATGATAGTATGTGAATGAGGTATTGATGCCTTGGTTATGGCTGATTTGGTTGAATGTTTATACATGGAATGGTGATATGTTTTGTTTTGTAGGTTTGTAACATCTCGAATTAGGGCTTAATGGGAATAGTGGTTTTGAGACCACAAATCTAAAGTATAAATAATTATTTTTTGATTTTTATGAGGTCTATGATATGATTGCATGCTTCTATGAAAGTTCCATGAAGAAATTCTATTGATAAAGTGTCCAATTTGACATTTAGGACTAAATTGCAAAAGTTCAAAATGTGAGTTCTAGAAGCTTTAAGCATGAAATTGCCATGGTTTATTAATTAGAGGTCCTTAAATAGTAATTTGCCCACTTTCTATTTTTATGGACAAAAATGGGCATGAATAGGAAAATTTTGAAAGAAAGGCCTGAAGGGCATTTTTGTCATTTGGTTAATAAAAGAATAAAAAGGGAAAAATAAGTCAAAATTCTGTTCATCTTCTTCATATGTGTGCCGAAAATTTGAAGAGCCATAGTTAGGGTTTTCCTTCAACTTTCAAGCTCGATTGTAAGTACTCTCTTGCCCCATTTTTAATGTTCTTTATGTTTTTGAGATCCTTGAAGCATGAATTAGCTATTTCTACCATTTTCTTATAGTGTCACCAAGTTAGTTCGGGGATCGAAGGATACGGAGCTCGATTCACACTATCAAACTAATCCTTTGGGTATAGTGAATTTAAGTGTTTTTTAGTATGGCATGTATAGGGACTTGGTCTTTTTGTTATATGTCATATTTGTGTAGCCAAATGTGTTGGCTTATAATGATTTGATGATTCCTTCTGTATATGGCGATGAGATATGGCCCATATTAATTATAGGAATGCAATCCTATTCATATATGCATACACATGCTATGGTCACTCATGTTGTGGTTAAATTCATTTGGCATGGATGAATTGCGAATATGATCACGAGTGCTTGATGATGGAAATGTGAGTAAATGACATAATAGCAATGAAGGCATGAATGTATGAAATGGAATTAAATTGATGTTTCATATTGCATGTGATTTGGTAAGCTTGGTCTAAATAAAACATGAAGTCTTAAGCAAGTGTAAATTGATAAGAAGTTGTTATATATGGGCCATATTTACGAATGTGTAAGTGCTCATTTATGCCATGTAGGATATCATTGAGATGAGTAAGTTTGCATGTGTTATTGAAGGTGACAAAATTCTTGGAAAATAGCCTCAAAATTGTCCACACGGACTGGTACACAGGCATGTATCTAGACCGTGTGTGACACATGGTCTGCCCCATGGGCGTGTGATCCGGCCATGTGTCCCTTACACCTTAATTAGGTCAAACAGAATGACCAGTAATAAACGCACAGGCAAAGAAACGGCCATGTGTCTCAGCTGTATGAAGGACACGGCCTCAAGACATGGGCGTGTAACCAGGCCGTGTGAAGTCGGCACTTAAATTTTTGAATTTAATTCACCACACGACCTAAGCACACGAGTGTTGACTTGGCTGTGTGACCCTAATTGTGTGATGACATCATAAACAGAGAGTTACATGGGCGTGTCCCAAGCCATATGGGTGTGTGTGACCATATGTCCTACCCACACGGGCGTGTGACCCTGTTTCATTAAAATTTTTCTAAGTTTTCCCAAAGTTTTGTAAAGTTCTTAGTTTAGTCCTGAACTACTCTCGATGTATGTTATGGGCTTCATAGGCCCATATAAGGGACAATTTACATATGTATGAATGAACTTTATTTGAACAAAATTTTATGGCCTGGTTTTGTATGTTTGCTTGTGTTTAAGTCCGGTAATGCCTCGTATCTTGTCCTCGCGTCAGACACGGGTAAGGGGTGTTACATTTTGTGGTATCAGAGCTATGGTTTAGTCGATTCTCGAACTAACGTAGCATGTGTACGAATCTTGCTATACATGCCATAAATGAATTATGATAGTGTGATGACTCCTGACCTTTTTCAATTGTGTTTTCATATAGCAATGGATCTCAATTGAGCTGAAGCTGATGATGTACAAAGTAATGCACCGGCTCCCGCTGAAGGGGCAGTGGCAGTTGAGAGTAGACCGGTGACTGTGAGTTAGGGAAGAGGAGATGAGGCTAGGGAAGTCTTTCTCTATATAATAAATGCCTAGTATAAAGAATTCGTTCGAAGGAACCCGAACGCTCAACCCCCACCACCCCTACCTATTCCTTAGACTGTTCCTGTAGCACCTCAAGGTATGGATTTTATGAGGCTGAATCGACCTCCAATGGATAAAATTTGAAAGTAAAGAGCCGAAGAGTTTCAAGCTAATATAGATGATGATCCCGAAAGGGTGGAGTTCTGGCTCGAGAATACCATTAGGGTATTTGATGAGTTATCATGCACACCTGATGAATGTATGAAGTGTGTAGTATCACTCCTGAGAGACTCGACTTATCAGTGGTGGAACACCCTAATGTCGGTGGCACCAAGGGAGAGAGTTAATTGGGAATTTTTCCAATAGAAGTTTCGTAAGAAGTACATAAGTCAGAGGTTTATCAATTAGAAGCAAAAGAAATTTCTTGAGTTACAATAGAGCCGAATATCTCTAACAGAATATGAGTGTGAGTTTGTGAGACTTAGCAAGTATGCTCGGGAGTGTGTATTGACCAAGGACGTTATCTATAAGAGGTTTGAGGACAGATTAAATGAGGACATCCGATTGCTAGTTGGCATCCTAGAATTAAACGAGTTTGTTGTACTGGTTGAGAGAGCTTGCAAGGCCAAGGAATTGGCTAAAGAGAAAAGAAAAGCTGAGTTTGAGTCTCGAGATTCAAAGAAGAGACAGATGAGTAAGTCACTGTAGTCCTCATCTAAGAAATCAAGAAAGTTTAACACTCGATCGAGTGCTTTAGTTGGGTACTCAAATAAAAATAAGGGTAAGAAATACTCAATTTTAAAAGCTCAGACTACTTCAATTGCTAGTGTTGGTAACACTTGACCGAGTAGACCGGAGTGTTCACATTGTGGTAGACATCACCTCGGCGAGTGCCGAGCTAATGATGGAACTTTTTTTAAGTGTGGTTCCCAGGATCATTTCATTAGATATTGCTCTGAGATGGTTGAAAATGAGAGATTTCAGAGTGCAAGATCGGGCAATGCTACTTCCAGAGGAAGATCACAGAGAAACCCGAAAAATGAAGCAAGTAGTAAGAGTGCACCTAAGGATCCAACTATGAGAACCAAGGGTAGGGAACTTGTGAGGACTTATGCCAGTCGTGCTTGCGAAGAGGCTTCATCTCCTGATGTGATTATGGGTACTTTTTCTCTCTATGATACTCATGTTGTTGCTTTGATTAATCTGGGATCTACCCATTCGTATGTTTGTGTGAGATTGGTGTCTAGCATGAGTATACCTATTGAGTCTATAGAAGTTGTGATAAAAGTGTCAAACCCTCTAGGCAAGCATGTGTTAGTTGACAAAGTATGTAAGAATTTCCCTTTGATGATTAGAAGTCATTGTTTCTCGGCTAATCTTATGCTTTTGTCATTTGATGAATTTGATATAATACTTGGTATGGATTGGTTGACCATGCATGGTGTAGTAGTAAATTGTCTAAGCAAATGTGAAAGTGGTGATATTAGTTGGGTTGAACCAGATGGATCGGATAGCTTGCCTGTAGTGATTTCTTCTATGACTGCTCAAAAATGTGTAAGAAAGGGTTATGAAGCTTATCTTACCTTTGTACTAAATAAAAAGGAGTCTGAGTTGAAAATTGAATCAGTGTTGGTAGTATGTGAGCATCCGGATGTGTTTTCAGAAGAGTTGCCCGGATTACCTCCGGTTAGGGAAGTTGAGTTTGGTATTGAGTTAATTCTTAGTACTACACCTATTTCGATTGCTCCGTATAGCATGGCTTTAACGTAATTAAAGGAGTTGAAAGTTCAGTTACAAGAATTGATGGATAAAGGTTTTGTGAGACCTAGTCATTCTCTATGGGGTGCACCAGTGCTATTTGTGAAAAAGAAAGATGGTTCAATGAGATTGTGCATTGACTATCGACAGATTAATAAAGTACCCCTAAAGAACAAGTACCCCTTGCCAAGAACTGATGACTTATTTGACCAACTGAAGGGAGCCACAGTATTTTCCAAGATTGACTTGAGGTCTGGTTACTACTAGTCAAGAGTTAAGGAGTTTGATGTGCCAAAAACTGCATTTCGGACAAGGTATGGTCACTATGAATTTTTGGTTATGCCTTTTGGTTTAACGAATGCTCCTGCGGTACATATAGATTTGTTGAACCGTATTTTCTGACCATACTTGGATAAAGTTGTGGTTGTTTTTATCGATGATATTTTGATTTATTTTCATGATAAATCCGAGCATGCCAAGCACTTGAGAATTGTTTTGCAAACCTTGAGAGAAAACAGTTGTATGCTAAGTTTAGTAAAAGCAAATTTTGTCTTAGAGAAGTTGGATTTTTGGGTCACATTGTTTCGAGCGATGGTATTAGAGTTGACTCGAGTAAGATATCGGCTATTGTTGAATGGAAACCGTTAAGGAATGTAACTAAGGTTAGAAGCTTTCTAGGCTTATCCGGTTATTACAGACAGTTTGTTAAAGGATTTTCCATGATTGCTACTCCGATGATGAAGCTGTTATAGAAAGATGTCAAGTTCGAATGGACAGAAAAGTACCAACAAAGTTTTGAGAAACTAAAGGTATTGTTGACTAGGCCGTCTGCTTTAGTACAACCCTAACGAGGAAAGGAATTTGTAGTTTACAGTGACGCATCCTTGAATGGATTGGGCTGTGTACTTATGCAAGAAGGCAGTGTGATAGCTTATGCCTCGAGGCAACTAAAATCGCATGAGAAGAATTATCCGACCCATGATTTGGAGCTTACCGCCATTGTGTTTGCATTGAAGAGTTACAAACACCATTTGTATGGTGAGAAATGTCGAGTATTCATTGACCATAAAAGTCTAAAGTTCTTGATGACTAAAAAATATTTGAACCTACGACAAAGGAGATGGTTGGAGTTGTTAAAAGATTACGAGTTAGAGATTGATTATCACCTGGGGAAGGTGAACGTGGTCACCGATGCTTTAAGTAGGAAGTTGTTATTTTCTTTGAGGGCTATGAATGCTCAGTTGGCCTTACCAGATGATGGTTCGATTCTAGCTAATTTAAGAGCTAGACCAATGTTTGTCCAAGAGATTTATGAAGCTTTGAAAAATAATGATGATTTGCAAGCCAAAAGAGTCCAATGTGAATCCGGTATGGAACCAAATTTTTGGATTAGTTTCGATGGTTGCTTGATGTTTCGAGATAGGATTTGTATTCCTAAGAATACCGAGTTAATTCAAAAGATTTTTCATAAGGCTCATAGTGGTCATTTGTTTATGCATCCAGGTAGTATTAAAATGTACAATGACTTGAAGAAATTGTTTTAGTGTCCAAGTATGAAAAGAGATATTTCAGAGTTCCTTTCAAGATGCCTGATTTGTCAACAAGTGAAAGCTGAACACCAAGTACCCTCAGGCTTACTTCAGCCTGTGATGGTTTTCGAGTGGAAATGGGACGATATTACTATGGATTTCGTGATAGGTTTGCCTTTGACACCGAGAAAGAGAGATGTTGTATAGGTTGTTGTAGATCGATTGGCAAAGTCAGCTAACTTTATACCAGTACGTACCGACTATTCACTTGATAAGTTAGTCGAATTGTATGTTTCTAAAATAGTGATATAATAGAATTGTCTATTATATCGGATAGAGATCCGAGGTTCACTTCACGGCTCTGGAAAAAGTTACAAGAAGCATTGGGTACAAAATTGAATTTTTGTATCACTTTCTATCTGAAAATTGACGGTCAATCCGAAAGGGTAATTCAGATTCTTAAGGATATGTTACGGTGTTGTGTTCTTGAGTTCTAATGTAGTTGGGAAAAGAACTTACCTTTGGTAGAATTTGCCTACAACAACAATTTTCAGTCGAGTTTGAAAATGGCACCGTATAAAGCATTGTATAGGCGTAAGTGTCGAACACCCTTGTATTGGACCGAACTCAGAGAGAATCAAATTCACGGAGTTGATTTAGTCAGAGAAACGGAAGAAAAGGTAAATATAATACGTGACTGCTTGAAAGCCACTTCGGATAGACAGAAATCCTATGTGGATTTGAAACGGAAAGAGATTGAGTATCAAGTTGGTGATAAGATATTCTTGAAAGTATCTCCGTCGAAGAAAGTTTTGAGGTTTGGCCGGAAAGGCAAATTAAGTCCACGCTTTACTGGACCATACAAGATTACTGAAAGAATAGTATCGGTAGCATATCGATTGGCTTTGCCGTCTGAGTTGGAAAGGATTCGTGATGTATTCCATGTGTCTATGTTGCACCGATACCGATCTGATCCTTTGCATGTGATTTCACCAACAGAGGTTGAGATTCGACCGGATATGACTTATGGTGAAGAGCCAGTTAAGATTTTACTCGGGAAATCAAACAATTGAGGAACAAAAGTATTGCCCTTGTAAAAGTATTATGGAAATGACATGGGAGGCCAAGGAAAGAATGAGAAACCAATACCCAAACCTCTTCACTGGTAAGATTTTAGGGGACGAAAATCCCTAAAGGGGAGAGTTGTAACATCCTGAATTAGGGCCTAGTCAGAGCAATGGTTTCAAGACCACAAATCCGAAGTAGAAATAATTATTTTAATGATTTTTATGAGGTCTATGATATGATTGCATGTTTTTGTGAAAGTTTCATGGAGAAATTCCATTGATAAAGTGTCCAATTTGACAAATTGCAAAAGTTGTACAATGTGAGTTCTAGAAGCTTTAAGCATAAAATTTCCATGGATTATTAATTAGAGGTCCTTAAATAGTAATTTTCCCAATTTTTATTTTTATGAACAAAAAATGGGCATGAATAGGAAAATTTTGAAAGAAAGGCCTTAAGGGCATTTTTGTCATTTGCTTAACAAAAGAATAAAAAGGGAAAATTAAGTCAAAATTGTGTTCATCTTCTTCATATGTCAAAAATTTGAAAAGCCATAGTTAGGGTTTTTCTTCAACTTTCAACCTCGATTGTAAGTACTCCCTTGCCCCGTTTTTAATGTTCTTTGTGTTTTTTATATCATTAAAGCATGAACTAGCTATTTCTACCATTATTTTGAGCTAGAGTTCATCTTCAAAAACTTAACCATGTGTGACATGCATGTATTTTGGTGTTTAATGGAGGAATATGAAAGTTTGATGCATGATAAACATCTTTTACTAAGTGTTTTTCATGAAAACACCAAAAAATTCATTATTATAAAAGTTGTAAAACAGGTGGTTAAAAATCTGATTTGGAAGAAAATGTGGGATGATATAAGTATGATGTAAGTTTGGCTAGGCTTGGGTAGCAAAAGAAATGAACACATTTCATTTTACAAGCCTAGGGGCTAATTTGTAATTATGTGAAAGTTTAGGAGTAAAATTGTAATTTTACCAAAGTATGATTTATGGACTATTTTGAACAATGTGAAAATTAAATAAGCAAAATTTGCTATTATAGATCAAGAAAAATAGAGTTCGGACCTAAATCGAGGAAAGAACAAGGTTGTGGACTAAATTGAATAGTAGCCACATTTTGAGTACCGAGGTAAGTTCGTGTGTAATTAAAGAAACGTTACATTTTTATGTATTTAATGCTTTAATATTGCATTAATTGTATAATTGTTTTGTTGAATTAATTAATGATGACTTGATGACGATTCGACGAAGTTCAATAAATCAAAACCCCAGTTGAACCTTCGGAATGGTTAGGATACAAATGTCATGACATTAGAGTTATGTACGATCCCATGTAAGACCATGCTTGGGACATGGCTTTGGCATCAATGTGTAAGACCATAGCTGGGCTATTGGCATCGATCTACGATCCCATGTAAGACCATGTCTGGGATATGACATTGGCATCGATATGTGATCCCATGTAAGACCATATCCGGGATATGGCATTGGAATCCTACCATGTGTATGAGTGTTCTCGAGTATCCTTTAGTATTCCAAGGTGTTCAACAGCCAATCCAATGATTATGTCAAAGAGATGACAAGGTATGATCATGTTGAAAGAATACAGGTACGTACACAAAGCTCATAAACATTGAGATTATGAATCGATGAGACCTCAAAAGTAGCGAATGAATGAATTATGATCATGAATTTTATTGCACATTATGTAAATGGCACGACTTAAAATGTACCTATGATACTTAATGACATTGTGATAAATGTTATTGTGTTATGTGTATAATATTGCATGGTTAATGTTGTTAATTATTTACATGCAAACTAACTAAGCTTTATGCTTACTCCCTTTTCCTTTCCATTTTCTTATAGTATCGCCTGGCTAGCTCGGGGATCTAAGGACGTCGGAGCTCTATTCACACTATCAAACTAATCCTTTGGGTATAGTGAATTTAAATGTTTTTCAGTATGGCATGTATAAGGACTTGGTCTTTTTGTTATATGTCATATTTGTGTAGGAAAATGTGTTGGCTTATAATGACTTGGTGATTCCTTCTGTATATGGCCATGAGATATTGCCCATATTAATTATAGGGATGTAATCCTATTCATACATGCATACATGTACTATGTCACTCATGTTGTGGTTAAATTCATTTGTCATGGATGAATTGTGGATATGATCATGGATGCTAGACGATGGAAATGTGAATAAATGACATAATAACAACTAAGGCATGAATGTATGAAATGGAATTAAATTGATGTTTCATATTGCATGTGATTTGGTAAGCTTGGTCTAAATAAAACATGTAGTCTTAAGCAAGTATAAATTGATAAGAAGTTGTTATATATGAGCCATATTTATGAATGTGCAAGTGCTCATTTATGCCATGTAGGATGTCATTGCGATGTGTAAGTGTGCATGTGTTATTGAGGGTGACAAAAGGCTTGGAAAATAGCCTCAAAGTTGTCCATACGGATTGGCACACGGGCATGTGTCTAGACCGTGTATGACACATGGTCTGCCCCATGGATGTGTGATCCAGCCGTGTGTCCCCTGTACCCTAATTAAGTAAAACAGAATGCCCAGTAGTAAACTGACAGGCAGTGACACGGCCGTGTGAAGGACACGACCCCAGGACATGGAAGTGTGACCAGGCCGTGTGAAGTCGGCACTTAAATTTTCGAATTTAATTCACCACACGGCCTAATCACACGGGTGTGTGACTTGGCCATGTGACCCTAATTGGGTGATGACGTCATAAACAGAAAGTTACACGTGGTGAGTACACAAGCGTGTCCCAAGCCATACGGGTGTGTGAGACCACACGGCCTACCCACTCAGGCATGTGACCTTGTTTCATGAAAATTTTTCTAAGTTTTCCCAAAGTATTGTAAAGTTCTTGATTTAGTCCCGAACTACTCCCAATGTATGTTTTGGGCTTTGTAGGCCCATATAAGGGACAATTTGCATATGTATTAATGAATTTTATTTGAACAAAATTTTATGGCCCAGTTTTGTATGTTTGCTTGTGTTTAAGTCTGGTAATGTCTTGTATCCTGTCCCGGCATCGGACACGTGTAAGAGGTGTTACAAGGTTTGTGCATGCAAGGATGAAAATATGGCTTGGTAAATAGCCTTGTTTTTTCCACACGGGTAGACACATGGGCATGTGTCTAGGCCGTGTGTGACACACAACTTGCCCCATGGGCATGTGATCCAGATGTGTGTCACCTGCACCTTAATTGTTGCAAAACAGAATCCTCAGTATTGGGTACACGGGTAGAGACATGGGCATGTGTATCAACCGTGTGGATGACACGGTCCTAGGCATGGGCGTGTGCCCTGGGCGCGTGAAGTCTGCACCTATTTTATGAAAAAATTTTGAAAATTTGTTCATGGGTGACAAACAGAGAGTTACAATGGTTAGGGACGCGGGCGTATGTGACCACACAGCCTGGCCATACGGCCGTGTCCCAAAACACATAGGCGTGTGGCCCTTAAAATATGAAAAATTTTCTAAGTGTTGTGAAATTTTCCAAAGTTCTCAGTTTAGTCATGAACCACTTCTAATGCATGTTTTTGGCCTCGTAGGCTCGTTTTAGGGATGATGTGAATGTAAATGAAAAGTTTTAAATTTGGATGGATTTAAGTTTCAGTTTTGTATGTTTGTTTATGTTTGAGTCCAGTAATGCCTCGTACCCTGTTCCAGCGTCGAATATGGGTAAAGGGTGTTACTTGAGAAGAAGGACGGCTAAAGGAGAAGAAAAGGGAGTTAAAAGCTGATTATTTTGATGAAAAATTATATTTATACCTAGGTTTACTAGGCTTGGATGGCAACACATGAAAAAAACAAGGGAATTTGCAAAATATTAATTTTTTGTAAAAGATGAGACTTGAACTTGAGACCTCCAACTAACCTTCATGTTCCCAAATCCATTAACTAACCATTGGGCCAAATCCTTATTTGTGATATATTTCTACATTTTATTGAACTAAAATTGGGATGTTACAGTATCTAAGGAATTAGTCATAAGATGTCTCAAGTGAAGAAGGATTTTGCCCAAAAAAGCACATGCCTATGAGAGAGTGTACCCTAGAGTTGTGTTTGAATACTAAGAGCCTATCAAGTGTATGATGAAGCTATAGAGACTTAATTGTCTTTAAGACTACATCGAGAGTGAGTAACTATCAAGATATGATACGCCTGACTAGCATGAGTACAATTAGATCTTATATCGGGTTTGGTTGGGAGTTGTTTGGATTCTGTAGCAACAGAAGTAGATACCAGAGTACAAAGCAATACAGCAAGATGTATGAAATATTTCTTGTACACTAAAACAAGCCAACTAAATAGATCATCACAAGCAACATAGCTGGCCATTTCTTAACAAGAGTCAAATAGATTGATTTAAACCTCTCCATGACTGGTCAACAGTAAGGTTAACCTTAGCCGGATTTTCTTTTACCTACCTTAGATTTGGTAGGGACATTAGAGAGTCTGGGAATATATTTATAAGAGGGGATTCTTTTAGATGTTCTTCTTTCTACCTAATGTTCAGGTTCTTTTTTCTAACCTCAACACTTTCTTTTTCTTCGTTAAGATCGAACAAAGATCTAGTTTAATCAGTGGATGATTTTGCATTGTAATAAGTTTTAGCTTTGCAGGTTACAATTATAGAAGGGAAAAGTGTACAGGAAGGCCCCTGTATAGGGGTCGCATGTAGTTGAACTATTAGTAAAATGTCTGTAATGAGGATTTTAATGGAAATCTTATGATCTTTTAAGTAGTTGCTGCCACTAGATCAGGAAAGACAGTCAAAACAAAAAAAATAGGTCAAGGTGAAGGTAGGTCTCTAATGAGCCTCTAAATCTGGCTCCTACATGTCATTTTATATTGATTATGTTATGTTTGATGTTCCTGTAATGAGTTTATTCATAGAGTCAGGGTAGGTGTGATAAGTTGTGTTACAGGTGTGAGTATGGTAATTTTCTAATACCTTTCCATTATCCAGTTCCAGTGCTGACAAATCTGTGTCATATGAAGATGTGGTAAGAAGTTTATTTGTAATGCCTCTAGTAGGGTATTTTTATTGCAAATCAAACTAGTAGATCACGGCTCGACCTTGCGGGAGAATATAATATGTGTAAGACCATGTGGGTGATGTTCTATGGCATCCAATTTTTTAGTCTACCAAGACAATAAACATGAAAGCTAGCATGGCAAGATGTAGTCCGTCATGACTATAAACTCGAGAATTTTTTGGGAAACCTTTGTGGTGAATTCTTTGGGAAGCTTTTGTGGCGAAATATTTAGAAAACCTCTATGGTCAATTCTTTAGAAAACCTTTCTGTTAATTCTCTAGAAAGCCTTTATGGTGTATCATTTGAAAGGCCACTGTATTAAGCTATCTGAAAAGTTGTTATGGTGAGTGGTTATTCCACCCTGGTGGTAATACCTAGGCATGCCTATAAGGTATTATCTGAAAGACTTATCAGTAGTAGCCTCGTTTAACGATTCCTTCATGGTGACCGCCAAGACAGGAAAGTTGAGGTATTTGGAATATTAATGGGGTAGGTGCCCACCAAACTTGAAATTTCTTAGGTTTAATATTGAAGTCAACTAAGATTCTTTGCTCGAATTAAACATTACATTCTTCAAAGCATGTTTGGTTGTCTGGATTGAATGAAAATACAATATGAATGGTGTTCTGGAAATTGTTGGGTTTTGAGATGGAATACGTTAAGAGTAGTATCCATTGAGTGTAATATCCTGAATTAGGGCTTAATCGGAATAGTGGTTTCGTGACCACAAATCCGAGATAGAAATAATTATTTTACAATGATTTTGATGTTTATGATATGATTGCATGATTGTGTGAAAATTTCGTGATGAAATTCTATGCCTAAAGTGCTTAAATTGAAAGTAGGGACTAAAGCGAATAAGTTGCAAAACATGCATTCTAGAAGTTTTTAGTATGAAATTATTTTGGAATATTAATGAGGAGGTCTTAAATAGCAATTTGACCAATTTTAAGTTCATAGACAAAATTAGGACATGGAAGGAATTTTTGGAAAGTTTAGTAGTAAGGGTATTTTGGTCATTTAGTTATTAAAATGAATTAAAAACAAAATTAAAAGCCAATTTTTGTCCATCTTCTTCATTAGGCCGAAATTTCAAGGGTTCTCCATAGCTAGGGTTTGTTTCAAGCTTCCAAGCTCCATAGTAAGTGATTCCAAGCCCCATTTTTAATGTTCTTTACGTTTTTGGAATCCCGGAAGCTCGATTAAGCTTATGCTAGAAATAATTCAACCTAGGGTTTATATTTGGAAAAATACCCATAGGTGAAATTTATGTATTTTGATGTTTTATGATAGAATATGGGGTTTTAAATTATGTTAGACAACTTGTGCTACTCGGTTTTTAGTGAAAACGAGTAAAAGTGCTTAATCGGCAAAAATACCTAATAGTCACAAGTATATGTTAGAGAGAGAATTTGATGTTGCCATAGAAGGAAAAGTGATCAGCATGTTATAAAACATAAGAATAAGGAATAAAGTTTAATTCCGAGCCTAGGGCAAAAGTGTAATTATGCAAAAGTTTAGGGCAAAAGTGTAATTTTTTAAAGTTCGTATTAAATGCTGTTTTGATAAATGTATGTATTAAATAAGATTAATTTGGTATTATAGATCAAGAAAAACGAGATTCAAGTCGTGATCGAGGAAAAGAAAAGATTGTGGACTAAATTGCAAAATCTTTATATTTTGGTACCAAGGTAAGTTCATGTGTAAATAATGTAGCATAAATGTTATTTTTAAGTTATTAATGTTAATTATATGATATGCTGATTTTAATCGTGAAATATTATGCTTTGTGGTTAATGTTGAGTAATATGCAAATTATGTTTACTACTTCATAAATATGAATTGCTACCGAGTATCGGCCCGATATTCCATGGAAGACGGCAAATGTGAGATCGAGGAAAAGCCCGCTTGAACCTTAGGAATAGATTAGGATACAAGTGACATGTCACTAGGATGGTTGAGCATCCGAACTCGCTGAGTTGAGTCCGAGTTCACTTATGGATGCGAATGTCCGAACTCGCTGAGTTGAGTCCGAGTTCGTGAGATGTAACTAGGCATCCGAACTCGCTGAGTTGAGTCCGAGTTCACTTATGGATGCGAACGCCTGAGCTCGTTGAGTTGAGTCCGAGTTCACTTAGAGGCAGGTTACATGATTTCTTGATTACATATGAGGCACTTATGTGTAAATTATCCGTGTATCCGAGTTATATTCCGATGTGTTCAACGGATGAAATTTCTAGTGAAATGAAAGAACACTTAAGATGCAAGCGACGTATTGGTAAGTGTTGTGAAATGGACACTTTGGACAGGTATGTTCTTAACCCTCGGGTTGAAAATAGATACAACAACAATAAGGTGGTAAGATGATGAATGATGTTTAATGATGTGATATATGTTTTGGTGGTACCATGCTAAAGTTGTTTGGTATATTTGTATTGTTATGTTACTTGTTATTTACATATGAACTTACTAAGCATTTATGCTTACTTCTTCCTTTTCATTCACTGTAGTTTTGAACAAGCTGGCTCAGGAATCGGGACAGGTCGAAAGTTCGATCACACTATCCAAAGGACTCTTATCTTGGTAAATGGCTTGTACAACTACTTAAGTATGGCATGTATAGCAATATACCTATTTTGTGGAAATAATTTTATGATATGGCCATGTTTGGTTGAGAAAATGTTTGATATTGATAAGTCATGGTGATGGCTAATTTAGATCATGTTTGATATCATGGAAGTTTAACAGTTATCTAGTTCATAAAAATTCATGGAAAGATGAAACTTGCCTTTAAAATGTAATATTCTGCAAAGAATGATATGAATTTGAAAAATCACTAAAAATAGTATAAATAGAAATAAATGATAAGTAAGTTATGAAATTTAAGCTTAATGAGTCTATTTTCATATGGATTGAACAAAACAGAATATAAATTATATTTTATGAGATATTTAAACTTTTTGTAAACAGGGCGAGTGATTTGGATCCCCTGCTCAATTTAAAATTCATAATAAATTTTAATAAAATAATTATAAGTTTTATTTATATGTACGATTCCTTATATGTACGATATATCTCGATTAAGTAATACACGAGGTCGAGCAATGAACCTGAAATAGGGATACTTTAATTAATAAACTGTACTAATTGGCCCAATAAAAATTCTATAAAAAATTATTAAATAGATATATGAGTCTAGATTTAGGAAAATTTACGGATCTTGATTTTGAGTTTCCTAACTCGAGATATGATTTTTCTTGTAATCTGTGACGCGAGTAGCTAGAAAGTCGTGAATGTAGAAACAAATGATTTGAAGTTCTTAAATTGATAAATTATGTTCGGTAACCCCTCAAGCTCGACTCGGTGATGGTCTCAGCGTGGGGCATTACATTTAGTGGTATCGAGCGTGTTTAGTCGGTTCTCGGACTACGTGTTGTATGTACGGATTTTGCTATACATGCCATATGTATGAATTGTGATAGTGTGACAACTTCCGACCTTTTTAAATGATTTTATATAGTAAATGGATCCCGATCCATTTATTGCAGATGAAGAGAGTAATGCGCCACTCCATTTGAAGGGCAACACCGATGAAAACCCACCTCCCTCTTGTTGGTCGGGGAGGAGCGAGAAGGATCGAAACCTTTCTCCAAATGAAGAGTGCATGGTACATTGAGTTCGTTCGTACGAACCCAAATGTACGACCTCCCCCACCTCCCCTAATTCCTCAACCTATGCTTCCAATGCCTCAAGGAGTGGATATGATAAAATTTCACAGAACCCCGCTGATAGAATTAAGTAAACAAGGGCTGAAGAATTTAGAGCAAATATTGATGATGATGAGAGAAAGTAGAGTTCGCTTGAAAATTCTATCCGGTATTTGATGAATTATCTTGTACACCGAAGAATGTTTGAAATGTGTTACATCTTTGTTGAGATATTCACCTATAATTGGTGGAAGACTTTGATTTGGTGGTACCGAAAGAGAGGGTAAACTGGAATTCTTTCAAGAAGAGTTTCGAAGAAATATATTAGTGAAAGATTTATTGATCGAAATGTAAAGAGTTTCTTGAGTGAAGCAAGGTAATATGACGATCTCGAATATGAAAGAGAGTTTGTTCGATTGAGTAAGTATGCGTGGAATATGTTCCTGAAGCCAAGATGTGCCGACGATTTGATGACGGGCTCAATGAAGACATTAAAGTATTTGTCGATCCTTGAACTGAAAGAAATGGTAGTCCTAGTTGATCGAGCTTGTAAGGTGAAGAACTACTTAAAGAGAAGAGGAAGGTAGAGGTCGAGCACGAAATTGGAAGAAAAGGCCAATGAGTAAGGCACCTTCACAAAGAACCCGGAAAGTCAAGAAATATGAATCCTCATTCCCAAGTTTCAGCTAGGCAATCATATGGAAATTTTAAGAAGCGAAATGTGGGTCCTAAATCTCGTAATATACGCAGCCGGTGTAGGGAACTCAAGATTTGTTAAACCCGAGAAAGGCCGTGTGGTAGAAATCATTTTGGTCCGTGCAGAGCAAATGAATGTTTTCGATGTGGTTCTCCGGATCATTTTATTAGAGACTGCCCAGAGAGAGTTGCGAAAGAAAAATTTCAGAGTGTAAAAGCTAGTGGTGCAAACTCGAGGGGAAGGTATTCGAGAAAAGCTGGAAATGAAACAAGCAGTAAGAATATAGCCAGAGATGCAGCAGTTAGATCTGAGGGAAGAGCTCCGGCTAGAACTTATGCTATTAAAGCACGTGAAGATGCTTCCTCACCCGATTTGATTATCGGTACATTTTCTCTTTATGATATTAATGTTACTGCTTTGATTGATCCTGGTTCTACTCATTCATACGTATGCATTAAACTGGTGTCTAGTATGAATATACCTGTTGAGAACATAGAATTTATGATTAGAGTGTCGAACTCGTTAGGCAAATGCGTGATAGTTGATAAAGTAAGCAAGAAATGCCCTTTAATGATTTGGGGTCATTACTTTCCGGCCGACTTGATGTTGTTGTCGTTTGATGAATTTGATGTTATTTTGGGTATGGATTGGTTGACATTGCATGATGCTATAATAAATTGCAAAGAAAAGGTTATAGAATTAAAGTGTGAAAGTGGTGAAATTCTGCGGGTTGAGCCAGACAAATTAGAGGCATTATCTAGTATGATTTCTTCGATGTCGGCTCAGAGATATTTGAGAAAGGGTTATGAAGCTTATTTGGCATATGTAATTAATACAAAAGAAGTTAAAAAAAAAGTTGAATCAGTGCCGGTTGTGTGTGAATTTGCGGACGTATTTCCAGAAGAATTGTCGGGAACAGCTCCGATCTCGATTGCTCCATATAGAATAGCACCAACAGAGTTGAAAGAATTAAAGTCGTAGTTGCAAGAGTTGACTGATAATGGCTTTGTGAGACCGAGTTTTTCACCTTGGGGTGCTCTCATGTTATTTGTGAAAAAGAAGGATGGTTCTATGAGATTATGTGTTGATTATCGGGAGTTAAACAAGGTGACAATAAAAAACAAGTATCCGTTGCCGAGAATTGATGATTTGTTTGATCAGCTAAAAGGAGCGACATGGTTTTCAAAGATTGACTTGAGATCCGGTATTATCATTGCGAGTAAAAGAGTCAGATGTGCCTAAAACTGCTTTTAGAACAAGGTACGGTCATTATGAATTTTTAGTTATGCCATTCGGGTTGACAAATGCTCCTGCTGTGTTTATGGATTTAATGAATCGCATATTTCGACCATACTTGGACAGATTTGTTGTGGTGTTTATAAATGATATTTTAATTTATTCAAAAGATGAGACAGAGCATGCTGAGCATTTGAGGATAGTTTTGCAAACTTTGAGAGATAAGCAACTGTATGCTAAGTTTAGTAAAAGTGAATTTTGGCTCCGGGAAGTTGGATTTTTGGGTCATATTGTTTCAAGTGATGGTATACGGGTTGATCCTAGTAAAATTTCAGCCATTGTTGATTGGAAACCACCAAAAACGTGAATCGAAGTTAGAAGTTTCTTGGGGCTAGCTGGGTATTATCGGCGGTTCGTAAATGGATTTTCTATAATTGTCGCTCCTATGACTAGACTACTCCGAAAGGATGTTAAATTTGAATGGACGGAAGAATGTCAACAGAGTTTCAAGAATTGAAAAGTTATTAATCAAGCACCGGTGTTGATACAACCCGAATCGTAAAGAATTTGTGGTGTATAGAGATGCTTCTCTAAATGGTTTGGGGTGTGTACTCATGCAAGAAGGAAAAGTGGTGGCTTATGCTTCGAGACAGTTAAAACCTCATGAGAAGAATTATCCTACTCACGATTTGGAATTGGCTACGGTGGTATTTGCTTTGAAGATTTGGCGGCATTATTTGTATGGTGAAAAGTGCCGAGTATATACTGATCACAAAAGTCTTAAATACTTGATGTCACAAAAAGACTTGAATTTGAGACAGAGAAGATGGTTGGAGTTATTGAAAGATTACGAGCTTGTTATCGATTATCATCTAGGAAAAGTGAATGTGGTTGCCGATGCTTTAAGCAGAAAGTTGTTGTTTTCTTTGAGAGTTATGAACACTTAGTTTAAAATTTCAGATGACGGTTCGATTCTAGCAGAGTTAAGAGCAAGACCGATGTTTTTACAAGAGATTTCGAAGCTCAAAAAATGATCAAGATTTGCTAGCCAAAAGAAAATAAGTGTGAAGTCGACACGGATCGATTTCGTAATCGGTTCGATGGTTGTTTGATGTTTAAAATTGGATTTGTAAAATCGAAAAATGATGAGTTGATTCAAAAGATTTTGCATGAAGCACATAATGGTTGTTTAGCGGTTCATCCGGCAAGATCGAAGATGTATCTTCGACTTGAAGAAAATGTCTTGGTGGAGTGGAATGAAAAGAGATATTTTCGAGTTTGTATCAAAGTGCTTAGTTTGCCAACAAGTGAAAGTTGAACACCAAGTACCTTCTGGATTACTCCACCTATTATGGTTCCCGAATGGAAATGGGATCGGATTACTATGGATTTTATATCGGGGTTGCCGTTAACTCCGTGGAAGAAAAATGCCATCCGGGTAATAGTTGATGACTAACTAAATCGACTCATTTTATTCCTAATGACGCATGATTATTCTCTTAATAAGTTGGTGAATTGTATATCCAGAGATTGTTAGACTTCATGGGATACCTTTGTCAATCATTTCGGATAGAGATCCGAGGTTTATGTCACGGTTTTGGAAAAAGTTGCAAGAAGCATTAGGTACAAAGTTAAATTTCAGCACTGCCTTTCATCCACAAACTGATGGACAATCAGAGAGAGTAATTCAGATTCTTGAAGACATGCTCAGATGTTGTGTATTGGAATTTCAAGGTAGTTGGAAAAAGAATTTACCATTGGTAGAATTTGCTTATAATAATAGTTATCAGACAAGTTTGAAGATGGCACCTTATGAAGCATTATATGGTCGTAAATGTCGGACGCCATTGTATTGGAGTTGATTTAATAAAAGAAACCGAAGAAAATGTGAAAGTGATTCGAGATTGTTTGAAAGCTGCTTTAGATAGACAGAAATCTTATGCGGATTTGAAACGAAAGGAAATGGAGTTTCAAGTTGGTGATAAGGTATTTTTTAAAGTGTCTCCATGGAAGAAAGTCCTTAGATTTGGACGAAAGGGCAAGTTAAGTCCGCATTTTATTAGACCGTATGAAATAATTGAAAAAGTTGGACCGGTAGCATATCGGCTAGCGTTACCACCCGAATTAGAGAAGATTCATGATGTGTTTCACGTATCTATGTTACGTCGGTATCGTTCGGATCCTTCACATATAATTTCACTGACAGAAATTGAACTGCGACCGGATATGACTTATGAAGAAGAACCGATTAAGATTTTAGCTCGAGAAGTCAAACAACTAAGAAATAAAAGTGTTGCACTTGTAAAAGTGTTGTGGAAAAAGCATGGGGTAGAAGAGACTACTTGGGAACCTGAAGAAACTATGAGAAACCAATACCCACACCTGTTTACCGGTAAGATTTTCGAGGACAAAAATCCTTAAAAGGTGTGGAGAGTTGTAATATCCTGAATTAGGGCTTAATAGGAATAGTGGTTTTGTGACCACAAATCCGAGATAGAAATAATTATTTTACAATGATTTTGATGTTTATGATATGATTGCATGATTGTGTGAAAATTTCGTGATGAAATTCTATGCCTAAAGTGCTTAAATTGAAAGTAGGGACTAAATCGAATAAGTTGCAAAACTTGCATTCTAGAAGTTTTTAGTATGAAATTGTTTTAGAATATTAATGAGGAGGTCTTAAATAGCAATTTGACCAATTTTAAGTTCATAGACAAAATTAGGACATGGAAAGAATTTTTGGAAAGTTTAGTAGTAAGGGTATTTTTGTCATTTAGTTATTAAAATGAATTAAAAACAAAATTAAAAGCCAATTTTTGTCCATCTTCTTCATTAGGCCGAAATTTCAAGGGTTCTCCATAGCTAGGGTTTGTTTCAAGCTTCCAAGCTCCATAGTAAGTGATTCCAAGCCCGCTTTTAATGTTCTTTACGTTTTGGAATCCCTAAGCTCGATTAAGCTTATGCTAGCAATAATTCAACCTAGGGTTTATATTTGGAAAAATACCCATAGGTGAAATTTGTGTATTTTGATGTTTTATGATTTAATATGGGGTTTTAAATTATGTTAGACAACTTGTGCTACTCGGTTTATAGTGAAAACGAGTAAAAGGGCTTAATCGGCAAAAATACCTAATAGTCACAAGTATATGTTAGAGAGAGAATTTGATGTTGCCATAGAAGGGGAAAGTGATCAGCAAGTTATAAAACGTAAGAATAAGGAATAAAGTTTAATTCCCGAGCCTAGGGGCAAAAGTGTAATTATGCAAAAGTTTAGGGGCAAAAGTGTAATTTTTTTAAAGTTTGTATTAAATGCTGTTTTGATAAATGTATGTATTAAATAAGATTAATTTGGTATTATAAATCAAGAAAAACGAGATTCAAGTCGTGATCGAGGAAAAGAAAAGATTGTGGACTAAATTGCAAAATCTTTATATTTTGGTGCCAAGGTAAGTTCATGTGTAAATAATGTAGCATAAATGTTATTTTTAAGTTATTAATGTTAATTATATGATATGCTGATTTTTAATCGTGAAATATTATGCTTTGTGGTTAATGTTAAGTAATATGCAAATTATGTTTACTACTTCATAAATATGAATTGCTATCGAGTATCGGTTCCGATATTCCATGGAAGACGGCAAATGTGAGATCGAGGGAAAAAGCCCGTTTGAACCTTAGGAATAGATTAGGATACAAGTGACATGTCACTAGGATGTTGAGCATCCAAACTCGTTGAGTTGAGTCCGAGTTCACTTATGGATGCGAATGTCCGAACCCGTTGAGTTGAGTCCGAGTTCGTGAGATGTAACTAGGCATCCGAACTCGTTGAGTTGAGTCCGAGTTCACTTATGGATGCCAACGCCCGAGCTCGTTGAGTTGAGTCCGAGTTCACTTAGGGGCGGGTTACATGATTTCTTGATTACATATGAGGCACTTATGTGCAAATTATCCGTGTATCCGAGTTGTATTCTGATGTGTTCAACGGGTGAAATTTCTAGTGAAATGAAAGAACACTTAAGATGAAAGCGACGTATTGGTAAGTGTTGTGAAATGGACACTTTGGACAGGTATGTTCTTAACCCTCGGGTTGAAAATAGATACAACAACGATAAGGTGGTAAGATGATGAATGATGTTTAATGATGTGATATATGTTTTGGTGGTACCATGCTAAAGTTGTTTGGTATATTTGTATTGTTATGTTACTTGTTATTTACATATGAACTTACTCAGAATTTATGCTTGCTCCTTCCTTTTCATTCACTGTAGTTTTGAAAAAGCCGGCTCAGGAATCGGGACAGGTCAAAAGTTCGATCCAACTATCCAAAGGACTTTTATCTTGGTAAATGGCTTGTACAACTACTTAAGTATGGCATGTATAGCAATATACCTATTTTGTGTAAATAATTTTATGATATGGCCATGTTTGGTTGAGAAAATGTTTGATATTGATAAGTCATGGTGATGGCTAATTTAGATCATGTTTGATATCATGGAAGTTTAACAGGTTATCTAGTTCATAAAAATTCATGGAAAGATGAAACTTGCCTTAAAACAGAATATTGCTGCAGCAATGACATGAATTTGAAAAATCACTAAAAATAATATAAATTTAACTAAATGATGAGTAAGTTATGAAATTGAAGCTTAATGAGTCTATTTTCATATGGATTGAACAAAACAGGAATATAAATTATATTTTATGAGATATTTAAACTTTTACGAAACAGGGCCAGAGTGATTTCTGGATCCTCTATTATGAATTTAAAAATTCATAAAAAATTGTAAAAACATAATTAGAAGTCATTATTTATATGTACAGATTCCTTGTTGAGTCTAGTTTTAATAGAAACAAACCTTGTAGTCATTAAAATTCTGTATAGAGAGATATCTGATTCGTAATACACAGAGATCAGAGCAGTCGAACCCTAAAATAGGGGATATTTTAAATAATAAAATGTACTAATTGGCCCAATAAAAAATTCTATAAAAATATTATTAAATAGATATATGAGTCTAGATTCAGGGAAAATTTACGGATCTTGATTTTGAGTTTTGTAACTCGAGATATGATTTTTCTTGTAACTGTGACGCAAGTAGCTAGAAAGCTGTGAATGTAGAAACAAATGATTTGAAGTTCTTAAATTGATAAATTATGTTCGGTAACCCCTCAAGCTCGACTTCGGTGATGGTCTCGGGCGTGGGGGCATTACATTGAGTTTCAAGCAGAAAGTGAAACCAACTATTATTTGCAAAGAAATTGTGTAATGGGACTTAAATTATGGGGTGAGGTCTCTAATTTGCCAGTCGAGTGAAAGAAGTATAAGACAATTAAGTAAAGAGATTGACATAGATCTCTGTGTATTACATAGATCTCTATGTATTATGTAAGACAATTAAGTATAAGACAATTAAGTAAGACAATTAAGTCGAAAGAATCTACGTCTCTATAAAAAGGTAAATATGAGTGAAAATCAGTAAGTCCCTTGGAAACTTATATGTGAGTTTTGGCTTGCAAGTCTGTGAGTTAAACTCTACGCTAGGAGGGACCAAGCCAAGAATACACCATGGTGGTAGACCAAGGGAAATATTATGCATACAGAGGGATATTATGAAAACATGCTTTCAAATGATAAATACTAAACCCGTTAAAAATATATCTATCTAATTAAGAAATTTGTTGTAAGGTTTTATTTTACCTATGAAAGTTTGTGACAAACAATAAATATATTACTCAAGCCTATTGTCTTAGAAAGGGATTTAAATAAATAAGAGGTATATTTAGTATAATGTTTTGCAGATTGAAAATTTTAGCTAAATAAGTTACTATGATGTCTTATACTCGAATGAGTTAAATCAAGTTGTGAATAGAGAGTTACAAACACGGTGAAAGGAAGAACCTGCAATAGGAATAAATGGAAGCAAGAATGTAAAGTAAAGGAAGGGATAAAGTCCGCAGAGATGGTAAGACAATTAGATGAACTATCAAGGCTGATCAAAGGCCGGTAGAATTGTCAAAAGGTAATCACTCGATAATTTATCCATTAGCGAATACTAAAGTCCACTATGAAGGGTTTAAGCAAAATTTCCAATGTAACAGCCCGTTTTCAGTGAAACCAGAACAGGGGTTTTGGGACCACAAATTTGACATCAAAAAATTTATTTTATTATTATTTTATTGTCTACAGCATGTTAGTGGTGCCGTATAAAAATTTTGCAAAGAAATTTTACCGATTGCATGCTTAATTTGATAAAAAAAGGATTAATTTGCAAAAGGTGCAAAACTTGTGTTCTATTAGCAAAAGGTGTCAATTTGCTATGAAAATGAAACATGAGTGGCCTTAAATGGTAATTAGTCCATTAATATAATTAGTGGACAAATTTGGACATTATTTTAGTACTTTTAAGGGTATATAAGTAAGGTTAAATTGGTAATTAATAAAATAACTTAAAAAATAAAATGAATAAAAAAAAGATACCATCTTCCTTCTTCTTCTCCAACCGAAATTAGACACAAAGGAAGCCATCAAAGACTTTCAAAGGTTCGACCATAGTCCTTTTACGCACGTCAGTGTAATTTTGCTCAGTTTTTTAATGATTTCTATGTTTTCAGAGTCATTGTAGCTTAATCTAGCTAGCCCGGGGACTAATTTGCAAAACTGTTAAAAGCCTAGGATTTTACCATGAATGTATGTTAGTTTTTTTTATGTTTGATGGATGACAATAAATGTTTGATGTTAGTTGAACAACTTTTGTAAAGGAATTTTTGATGAATTTGTCATTTAAGGATTTAATTGAAAATTAAAAAAATGTTCAAGGTGAAAATATGAAATAAATGAAATGTAGGGCTTTCTAAGGGCTTAGATGATATTCGGCTATAGTGGGTTGGTACTAAATTGCATGAATTTTGATTTTTATGGCTAGCGACTAAATTGAAATGGATTCAAAATTATAAGTGCAAAAGTGTAATTTTGCCAAAACATGATTTTAGATTAAATTGAATAAAATGAATTTTTATTGACTTAAATTTGATTATATAGACCAAGAAAAGCAACATACAGATTTAGATAGGGAAAAGAAAAAGTATTGGATTAATCGATCGTATTTCTTCATTCGTGTTTGAGGTAAGTTCGTTAATTTAAATAGCATTGAATTATGTTCAAATTAAATGCTTTTATGTTATGTATCAATGTTTTGACTCTACAAAAATAACCAATTGAATTTCGACAACTTTCGAATCCCATTTGATCCTTAGTAATATATAGGATACAAATGACATGTTATCAAGGGTTATTGTGTTTCAGGTGGTGGTCTTGTATATCCTATCGGTGGTTCAGTTTCTAGCATGCGTTTCGGTTACTTGACAGCTTGTGTGAGCAGCACCATGTAGCTACGTCTTGACTGGCAGATTGTGTGAGCAGACCAATTTATGGCTTGAGAGAGAGTATTAATACGAGATATGAAATAGTAGTGGTTTCAACCACATGTTGGCACATAGTGTGTGAGATTCCCACGTATCCGATATTATTCTAGTGGTTCAATGGGTATGAAAAAGGAAAAATTCAGCAAATGCTTCAATAAGTGATGTTATGAAAGTATGAAAAGGTATAAGGTGATGATGTTTAAAATATGATTAGCCATATGCTTGAAAATATGAATGCTTATAAGTAGTATGTTGAAAGCTATAATGTTTTGAGATGATTTACTAAGCTATGTGATTATCTAACTTGAAAGGTTATTGTTGCTTAGACTAATACCAAGTCATGTTGGATTGTCTGAAATTGTTCTTATGTTTATAAATTGAAATGGTAAGTTTTGTTTATGAATTACGAACTTACTAAGCATTGTATGCTTACTTCGTGTTATTTTCCTTTGTGTTTCTAGATAATCGAAGCTCGTTCAGATTGGAAGTTGTCAGAGATCCATCACACTATCCATCGATTATATCGGTATACTTTGATGATTTTGAGTCATGGTTATAATGGCATGTATACATGTTTTGTTTAATGATTTTAGCCAATATGTGTGGCTTGTATATATGTTATCTTGGTTTATGAATTAGTTGGTATGATATTAAGATTATATGGTATTTGTGTGGTTGTTAATTTTATGTTGTGTTGGTTAAGATGATGGTAAGGAAATGTTGATGGAAATGGTATGGTAACAATGAATGGTTATTGTGGAATGAATGTAGCATGATGTTGAAAATGGCTATTTTTGATAGTTTGAAAGTGATCATATTTTAGTCAAATTGGTATGGTATATGTTAGTTGAGAAAATGGTCATTTTTTATTGGTTGTACATGAGTTTTTGGGTTATGATCATTATGGCAAATGTGATAGTGAATTTGTTTAATTGGTACATTAATTAAAGAAGGAACTGGTTAGGTGTTTATGTAAGTTTGATTGTTGAAATTGAGGTGTCATTTTGGCATATTGGTTGAATCAATAGTTTCTATGTTGTGTAAGCTTAGATATGCATATGTAAAGTGTGTTTTGAATGTTTTATTTAGGTGCAAAGGGATTGTGCATGAAGTGTGAGTTTGGGTGAGAAAAATGGCTTGGAGATGGCCTATTTTTCATCCACACAGGGAAAGACATGGGCGTGTGTCTCAACCATGTGTTACACACAGCCAGTTGACATGGTCATGTGTCCTCTGCAGCTTTCAAAGGGTTGCAAGTTAGGCTATTACATGGCCTAGAGCACAGCCTAGCACACGGGCATGGGGGGTTATTTCGAAGGGTACATGACCTGGCACACGAGCATGTGGGGTTATTTCGAAGGGTACACGGCCTGGCACATGGTCGTGTGGCTTGGCCGTGTAACCCAAGTCAATGAGTTACATAGGTATGAACATAGGTAGGGACACGACTGTGTGTCCCTATTTCGAATGCCCAAGCAGCCTAAAACATTAATGTGTCTCTCAGCCATGCGAGTCACACAGCCTAGCCACACGGCTGTGTGACCCCTGCAGTTTGAAAATTTTTAACTTTTTCTGAAAAATTTCATATGTTTCCAAATTTAGTCCTAATTTGTTTCTAATGTCTTTTTAAGGCCTTGAGGGCTCATAAAAAGGACAATATGTATGACTTTGGTTGATGTTGTTATGATTTATGTGATGAATTGTTAATGTTAAGTAATTGTACATAGTATGACATTATGTTCCAGTAACACTCCGTAGCTCTAACCTTGCAGCAAATACGGGCTAGGGGTGTTACATCCAAAACAAGTAAGGAGTTTATTATATCTAGTTTTAATATTTAAATCTCGGTAAGATGGGACTAACTATGGTAATTACCAAAGTCTGGCCTGTGTTTTGCAAGGTTCATGGAATAAGGAACTCAAAGAAGGACTAAGTCAGATGGAATTAGATTAAGGATCATTATCAGTTTAGTGGCATGAAATAGGAAGGGGGTACCATTAGAAACTTCACTTAGAGGAAAAATGTACTGTAATTAAGTAGTTACCCATGAGTTTGGAAACTTGAGCTAGCAAACTTTTATCGAAGGATTCTGTTGTAAGATATATACATACATACGTTATTTAATAAAATCCACTTTAAATTTATTAGGTTAATACTTTGGTCTTTAGTTCAAATCGGATTCAATTGTGACACTCTTTACTCGAATCCAGCGATCAGGTTGGGTGAGGGTGTTACAGACTGCCTCACTAGAGAAACACTATGAAGACGGTCTATTGACCCTATGGAATGACATTGCGATGGCGATAAGGTCCTTCGGGGCGACACCTCAAAAGAGGTTTAGAGTGTAAGACCATAGCTCAACTATGGCAACAAGTAGAGTTCACTAGGAGATTAAACATTGGGTTACAAGGTGTATGACCATAGTTCGGCTATGGAAACCAATAGAGTCTATTGGGACGTTAAACATGGGGCTACAACACGTAAGACCATGGCTTGATTGTGGCAACATATGAAGCCCGCAAGACGTTAAACCAGGAGTCCCACCAAGGTATAAAGAAGAAGTTTTGAAGTGTCTTGCACAACAAGTCACAAGACAGAATAGACTATGAGCATCTGAGAACACAAGCTAACAGGATAGCAAGGTGATTCACCAAAGGCAATGATGAATGGAGCCTAGAAAGAATCTTACCTTAGTTATATGTGAAATGAGTGATAAATTCCTTAAACAAACTGGCATACATAGTGCCCGCCAATAAGAGTCCACTAGTAAAGTCGCAGACTCCACATTGTCTAAGCAGATACTGTATGGATTATCGTAGTTGAAATCCTATACGGTGATTGATTAATAAGGGGTAGTCTGCCAAAAGACTCCATGAAAGAAACTATCCATCCAAAGCTGAATGTGTGGTAGAATCCGCCAAAATGCATCAAAGTGCATCAAAAAAGCCCTTAGACCATTAAAGTTAACTGCCCCTAATTTTTCAGTTAAAGTCACCGCGTGTCAAAACCACGACGTAACATACGGCAAAAAAATGATAAAAAATAACAATCAATAAAATTTATAAAATTTATTCAATTTTAATACAAACATTTAAATTTTAATAGATATTGGAAAAATTATAAAAATATAAAAAATTGTAATTTTTTATAAAAATCATACAAGATTACCAAATGCATAAAAAATTCCATTTAATCATTAACTTTTATCATTGATTATTAAAGTTAACGACCCTTAATTTTTTCAGTTAAAGCCATCACTTGTCGCAATACAGCGTGACACAGACAAAAAATGATAAAAAATAAAAATCAATAAAAGTTATATTTTGGTATGATAAATTTTATATTTTTTATGAATTTTATATTTCTTTGCCTAAATTATATGGCGTGCTTATCATACATATGCATGAACATTTATTTGCAACCAAATAAATATCATCATGCTATCATAAATAAAAGCATAAAATTTATATAACCCTAACCAACCAAAGTTTTCATGATTCCATCCTAAAAATTAATAAAACTACAAAAGTCACCCCAAATCATACTTTAGGTCTTTTATTTTGCCACTACGGACTTCCACTATCGTAATGGTTCACTGCTCGCTGTCGACCACCATCGACCACTACTAGTTGCCATTGGCCACCGTCGTCGACCATCACTGTCAACCCTTATCGTTGATCACCACCTTCGGACCACTAATAGTCTCTTTTGTCAGACCACCATGACTCCTTTGCCAGTTTGGTTGGGTCCAGTTTGTGTTGTCTTGATCAATTTGGATACGCCTCGGTTTTCGAAGTCCTTGCAACAATATTAGCTAGATAAATCTTATATCTATTTTGACTCATATAAATTATTCTAGAATAATAAAATAAATAAATCCTACATGAATATGATAGTCCAAGATCTAATTACATATCCAAAAATTGATAATAATTTCATTCAAATTTCTAGGAATCACAACTTTGACAAAATTACTCTATCGTACAAATAAAGAAATAAAAATAGCATACATTCATTTACATGCATATCCCTAAACATGTTGATAATTAAAAAAATATCACATCTTATAAAAAATTAATCACACATGAAGAAGAGAGGAAAATTTCGATATTTATTTATAGTATAAACATAGCACAACTTGGCCCTAATCCCAATTTTTGTAAAAAAAATATTTGGTTCAAAAACGGCATTCTTGCACAATAGAAAAATAAAATTTTGAAAATCAAACTGGTTTGTGATATTTATAGAAATAAACTTTTCCCGAAATCACATCATTCTTGGCTCTAAGTTTACGTGGTAGTCGTGGACACCGAGGAGAAGCTCGAGTAGAGTCATCCTCTATTGGCAGTAGGCCCAATCTGGAGACCAAAGAGAACATTGGTACTCCTACTGCTGAGAGTGGGCCTTAGACTTCGAGAACCGAGGATGACGTATTGCCTCAGGCTATGCTGCTTGTGTTAGAGAAGGTCATTGGGACCCATTCTGAATTCAAGAGTTGACGGTCGATTACTGAATGACTCTAATCAAATGGTGCTGAGTTGTTTAGGGGTGTCACTGGAGTCACCCCTAAGATCGTCGAGAACTGATTGGAGGCCACTGAGCTATTATGAATGATATTGACTGTACTCTGGCATAGAAATTGCAAGGTGTCGTATCTTTGCTCCGATATGAGGTACTAGTGGTGGTTGATGATTTAGCAGGATACTCAGGCCGAACAATTATGTGGGGATTTATTAAAGGTGAGAGGTTTGTGGCCGAGTATGAGGCCGAGTTTCTAAGATTGAGTAGGTATGCTTGTGGTTTGGTCTCAAATGACTACGAGAGGAGTATCTGGTTTGAAGAGGGATTAAGGTATGACTTTAGAGTTCTTATTGTTTCTCAGAGGGAGAAGGTATTTGCAACCTTAGTTGACAAAGAAAAGATAGCCAAAGAGGTGAAACACTAAGTGCAAGAGGAGAGACTGAGAAAGAGATCAAAGTAAGGTTAAGAGGGATTTAGGTCCCTCTAGTTTAATTCATCACCCTAAGAAATGGGCCAGATTTGATGGTCCTTTGAGGACTGAGACACTAGCTGTATCAACTGAGATCAAGCTTGTAGCGACTATGGGAGACGCCATTCGAATGAGAGTTGGAGGAAGTTTGGGGCTTGTCTCTGGTGCAGATCGATGGATCACAATGTTCAGAACTGTCCCTAGCGATCTGATCAGGTACAAGCTTCTGCACAGACTCTGGCTCTAGGTTCCATTCCACCGCTGAGAGTAACTCAGTAACCACCTAAAGGTCGTAGTATGTCCAAGGGTTGTAACGATGCTGGTCGAGATTAGAGAGCAACAAGTAGAGATGTCTAAATGAGGCATGATAGCCTACCCTTGTGTATGTGGCGAGGTGACGAGAGAATAGGGACGACGTCGATATTGTAGCGGGTACATTTTTTATCTATTCCTTTTCACACTTTTCTTTGATTGATATTGGGTCTACACATTCTTATGTATTTGGTACAGTATCTGTGAAAATGGGTATATAAACTGAGTGTACTACTAGAGAGATTTATGTAATTAGTCCTTGGGGTCAGTCTATTTGAGTTGATAAGATTTATAAATGGGTTTTGTTAGAGATTCAGAGTATTGCGTTTCTGGCTAACCTGATGGAATTGTCATTTGGTAAGTTCAATATAATTTTGTGAATGGATTGGCTCATGAAAAATTGGGTCAGTTTAGACTGTGTCTTTAATCGGGGTTACTTTGAGACTGAATAAGGATATTAAGAACATTATGATTGATGAGCGTCGAGATTACCTCTTTCACATGATCTTCCCTCTCGTAGTTGAAAAGCTAGTTCAGAAAGGTTGCAAGGCATATCTAGCCTTTGTATCTTATTCTGGTTCCGAAAAGCTTTCTTTTAAGAACATTAGAACTATAAGGGACTTCTCAAATGTTTTTCCTAAGGAGTTTCCAAGTATACCTATGAATAGGGAGGTTGAGTTCGACATTGAACTACTACCGGGTACTGCTCTGGTGCCCATTGCTCTTTATTGTACGTCACCAAAGGAGCTTATGAAATTAAAAGCCTAGCTTCAAGAACTTCTTGATCGAGGGTTCATTCGACGGAGTGTGTCCCCATGGGGAGCACCAATCCTATTTGTTAAGAAAAAGGATGGCACAATAAGAATATGCATGGATTATCGTCAACTGAATAAGTTGACGGTAAAGAATAGGTATCCACTTCCTAAAATCGCCAATCTGTTTGATTAGTTTCGTGGTGCATCTGTATTCTCAAAAAGTGGCCTTCATTCTGGGTACCATCAGCTTAAAGTTAAGGAGAAGGATGTGTATAAGACTGCATTTAGGGCTCGTTATGGACATTATGAGTCTTTAGTTATGCCTTTTGGTTTGACAAATGATCCGGCCACGTATATGGATCTAATGAATTGAGTATTTCAACTGTATCTGGATTAGTTTTTGGTAATCTTCATCGACGACATTCTAATTTATTCTAAAAATAAGAGTGAGCATGATGAATATCTTCGAATATTTCTACAGATACTCTGTAAGGAACAGTTGTATACAAAGTTTAGCAAGTATGAATTCTAGCTACAGGAGCTTACATTTTTGGATCATGTTATGTCTGCTGAAGAGATTCGTTGATCCTAAAAAAGTTAAGGCTATGATCAAATTGAAATAGCCAAAGAATGTGTCTAAGATCCACAGTTTTCTTGGTTTGGCAGGGTATTATCGAAGTTTTGTTTAAGGGTTCTCGCTTATCGTAGCTCCCCTAACTAAGCTATTACGTAAGAACGCTCTATTTGTGTAGACTGACGAGCAGTAGAGGAGCTTTGAAAAGCTCAAGTCCATTCTGATATAGGCATGTGTTCTAATAAAGCCTACATCGAGTAGGGAGTTTGTTGTCTACAGTGACACTTCACATGTCGATTTGGGATGTGTTTTGATGCAACAAGGTAAGGTAGTGGCTTATACGTATCGAAAGCTTAAGTTACACGAGGCCAACTATTCCACACATAACCTCGAGTTGGCTGCAGTTGTCTTCACTCTGAAAATCTAGAGGCACTATCTGTATGGTAAGAGGTATATCATTTACACTGATCAAAAGAGTCTCAAATATCTGCTAACTCAAAAGGGCTTGGACCATAGGCAATGTAGATGGGTTAAGTTGCTTAAAGATTATGATTGCACGATTGAGTATCATCCCTATAAGACAAATATCGTGCCTGATGCTCTTAGTCGTAGAGCGATGACTGATCTGAAAGCGATGTTCACTCATTTGACTTTGTTTGATGACGGTAGTACTCTGGCTGAGTTGTAGGTTAAGATGAGTTGGGCTGATCATATTAGAGCTAAATAGTTAAGTGATGAGTCTTTAGTTTCTTGTTTTTGTCAGATTAAGGATGGTGAGACTTCTGATTTCAGATTAAACAGTGATGAGATTTTTTGTTTTAGGGGTCAGATCACTGTGCCCAATGATGTTAAGTTAAGGCAGTCGATTCTACGGGAAGCGCATAATAGCCCTTATGCTATGCACCCCGGTGGGAATAAGATGTATAGATATCTCCATGAGCTTTACTGGTGGCCTGATTTGAAATGGGAGGTAACTGCTTTTGTTTCATATTGTCTGATGTGCCAAAAGGTTAAGGTTGAGCATCAGCTGCCTTCAAGTTTGTTACAACCAAGTAAAATTTCCTTTTGGAGGTGGGAGCATGTGTGATACAAACAGCTCGGTCAAATTCAAATGTCATAATTTAGATGGGATTAGTTTGCCTCAAGGCCCAATCATGAGATCCAAATCTAAGTAGCTAAAGTCAAACCTCAACTTATTCGTTCAAGACTTTATCACAAAAAAAAATCGAGAAGAGTTGAAGCTTCCAGACAATGGATTTTGGAGCAATGATGAATTAGAAGGGATTAATGTTGTTTGTGGGCCTAAAGTCTCAATATATGATGACAAGCCCAAGTGGAGAGTGTTAACAAGCTTAGGCATTTCATTACAATGACCCTAATCAATCCTACAAGCTTAGTCGTTTCATATTGTGTTCAAATCCTAGACTTAATTTTTATTATACATGAGCCCAATATTGTATTTATTATCTCTTTTTATTTTTTATTTTTTTATTACGATATTTTTATAATTATTAAGTATTTTAAGTTATTTAGGATTTTATGTTAACAAGAAAGTTTTGTTTAAAACTACATCTTGTTTAGTATAATTAGATTTTTAGTATACTTGAGAGTTTTATTTGGTTGTACTTAGCTAGCCTATATAAAGGCTTCTTCATTGTTCATTAAGCAGACAATTGTTTTCATTAATAAAGTTTTCAACTCTTGGAGTTTATTTCTTGTGCAGGATTTTTTTCTTGTGGTTTTTAGAAGTAGTTTTATTCTCGACTTTCTTCAGGGAGCCATGAGAATCCATTTTTCACCTTTCAATATTCCAAGGATTATTTCTTGGAGGGTTGATTAGAGCCATTAATTGAGTTTGTTGGGATTTATATCTCAAAGGGTTCAATTGGACATTATCCTTCTATCCATCATAACCATCGGTTTATTCAATCCATCTTCCATTTTAAATTTCGTCTATTTATTTATTTCCATATTATTATTTTTATTTGTCATTTGTTTTCAAAATTCTTCTTTTATTGTTTTCGACTTCTTTATTACTAAATTTGTTTATTTCTTTTTTTCAGAATAGATCCAAATCTTTCCTTTTCGAGTCAAAACAACTAGAATTCAATCCTTCTTCCACTTCCTTAGTTCATTTTGTACCATTTAGTATCAGATTCAGGTGTTTTAAGTGTTCTTTTGTTCTTATAAACTGATTTTTAACGAACAATCTTAAAATAGTCTTTTTTCCTTTTATCCAGCAAGTTTTTGGGAGCAAAAATATTTTTCAGTGGGTAAACATTTTTCAAACGATCTGAAATTTTACATACTATTTCTTGGCACTATTTTAGAGTATAAAAAAATATTTTCCACAAAAAAAAGTGATAAAAAATACAAAACTCACTTTTGCTGAAACAATATGTCCCCAAAATCCGACCTCTCTAAGCCAAAACTCACTTTTGCTAAATTTAGCAAACAATTTCTTATCTCTCAAGGTCTATAATACAATTCTTAAATGTTCGGCATGCTCAGACTCATCTCGGGAATAAATTAGGATGTCATCAATAAAAGCAACAACAAATTTATCTAAATACGGTCTGAAGATTCAATTCATCAATCCATAAAAACTGCAAGAGCATTTGTTAATCCAAAAGACATAACAAGAAATTTATAATGCCCGTACCTTGTTTTGAACGCGGTCTTGGGCACATCCAAATCCTTAACTCTCAGCTAATAATAGCCTGATCTCAAGTCTATCTTCAAGATCATCGTTGCCCCTTTCAACTGATCGAACAAATCATCAAACCTCAGTAAAGGATACTTGTTGTTTTTCGTAACTTTGTTAAGCTAACGATAATCAATACAAAGTCTCATGGATCCGTCTTTCTTCTTGACGAATAACACTAGTGCAACCTAGGGCGAAAAACTCAGTCTTGGGAAACCCTTATCTATCATCTCTTGCAATTGAGACTTCAATTCATTCAATTTGGTCGGACCAATTCTATACGAAACTATCGATATCGGTGAAGTTCCCGGCACTAAATTAATAGTAAATTCAACCTCTATGATCGGTGGTAATCCAAGTAACTTCTCCGGGAACACATCTGGATATTCACAAACTACTGACACAGATTCAATATTCAATTCAGACACTTTCATATTCAGTACATACATAAGATAAGCTTCACAACCTTTTCTTACATACCTCTGAGCCGACATCGACGAAATCACAATAGGCAACTCACCCAACTCATCCGGTTCAATCTGAAGAATTTCATTATTTTGACATTTCAATTCAATAATCTTTCATCTACAGTTCCCTACGACATCATGTAGAGTCAACCAATCCATTCCAAGAATTACATTGAACTCATCAAATGGTAAAAGCATTAAGTCAGTCGGAAAAACAGTGACCCCGAATCATTAAAGGACAACTCTTGAAAACTTTATCAACTAGAACATATTTTCCTAATGGGTTCGACACTTTAATCAGATACTTAGTAGACTCAACAGGAAAATTCTTGCTAGATAATAAATTCATGCATATATAAGAATGAGTTGATCCAGGATCAATCAATGTAACTACATTAGTATCATAGAGAGAAAATGTACCAGTGATAACATCAGAGGATGACGTATATTCGTGAGCAAAAATAACATAGGTTCGAGCAGGTGCTCTGACCTCTGATCTCGAAGTTCATTCTTTTTTTACACCTTTACTACTATTCCCACTTCCAGTATTTCTCGGTGGCCTCCCTCTAGTGGCAGTGTTACTCAGCCTTGCATTCTAAAAATTATCTTTCTCAATCATTTCAAGGCAATCTCGAATGAAGTGATCTTGGAAGCCACACTTAAAGCAAGCCCTGTTATTTATTCTGCATTCACTGGGATGTCGTCTACCACAATTGTAACACCCCTTACCTGTGTTCAACGTCGAAACAAGGTACGAGGCATTACTAGACTTATACACATGCAATCATACAAACTTGAGATGTAAATCTCCATCTAAATTTAAAAATTTTCATATACATTCATATCGTCCCTAAAACAAGCCTACAAGACCCAAAACATGCTTTGGAAGTAGTTTAGGACTAAACCAAGAACTTTAGAAAATTTACGACACTTAGAGAATTTTTGCTAAAACAGGGGTCACACGCCCGTGTGGCTTGAGACACGCCCGTGTAGGCAGGCCGTGTGGTCACACATGCCCGTGTCCCTAACTCGTGTAACTCTTTTTTTGTCACGCAAGAACAAAATGAAATCACATGGCCAGGGCACACGTCCATGTCCCGGGGCCATATCTTTCACACGGCTGAGACACACGGCTGTGTCTCATGCCCATGTGCTCGATACTGAGCATTCTATTTTGCAATATTTTAGGTGCAGGGGACACATGGCCAGATCATAGCCCATAGGGCTAACCATGTGCCACACACGGTGTAGACACACGCTAGTGTGTTTACTTGTGTGGACAAAAACAAGGCTATTTACCAAGCCATTTTGCCACCCTCACTTGCACATATCTACACAACATCACATAGCATAAATTCAAGCATGTAAGATCAACCAAACCATTCAAAATTATGAACATCACATACCAACACCATATCAATATTTATCATACACCCAACATTTATCATGCCATAAATCATTCATGTCAGTTTCATCTTCATTAGGCTTCATTTACTACTTTCTAGTTACCAAATTATACTCAAATTCTTCATCTCATCAATAGGCCACATTACTAAACATTTCACATTTATGCCATAAATCACATTTCCAAACAATTCACATTCACCATGCATACCATGCTCATATCACTAGAGGCATTGACATATATATGAATATACTTAGGCTTACAACCTATTGCCAATATAAACCAACTTACATGCCATAAACTTAAAATACTTGAATTCAATAATACCCAAAATGATAGCTTGATAGTGTGATAGGATCTCGGGCGATCTCCAACTCGAGCTAGCTTAATAACCTTATAAGATAAAGGAAAATAAAGGGGAAAGCTATATATCTTAGTAAGTCCGCATGAAAATAATAATCAACTCTTATTAGGCATTTATCGAGTTCAACAATTTAAACACAAAATAATAAGAATTACTATAAATCTCATAGTTATAATTTTACTCAATCACGATGTTTAGTTATAATTTTACTCAATCACGATGTTTACTCTATTAACTTATAAGCATAATTTAACATACCTTGGCATTAGCCTAACAACTGAAATCTCTCTTTCGTAACATATCACAACACTTAACAAGTCATTTCAAACCTCATAGTAAACATGCACACTAAATATGAGTATTCACATTTCAAGCATATATTTTAACATTTTTCAATTGTTCAAAGTCCATATCTTATCATACTTCCATAATCATTTTAATAGACAATTATACCAATCTTTTCCTTTTTCTCATATCCTCTAGATCGCAACTTAGGTGAATAAAACACGCTATATCATAACTCAATTTGGCCCAAAAGCCAATCACATGGTCTTCAACTGAATTTATCATGAATTTCATACATCACAAACATAAGCCAATAATCACAAAGTTTTCACAAAATCATTCTCGTGGAAATCATGAACTCACAATTTCATGAAGTCAATGCTTATAAACTTTACGCACATACCTGTACCAATTTGTAATACTTACATGTTGTTTCTTTTCTTTGACATACCCATTAAATTACCTGTTAAACCACTTGGAATACTAAAGTGTAACAGTCCGGTTTAGACCCTAGTCGAAATAGTGGTTTCGGGACCACAAATCTGAGTAAAAAATAGTTTAATATTATTTTTTTTGTTTATAATATGTGATTTAGAATGTGTGAAAAATTCATATGAAAATTTAATCGTTTGTGTGCTCAATTTGATAAAAGAACCTAATCACGTAAAATGTAAAAATGGCCTCCTAATTGTTAAAATGCCTATTTGTTATGATTTATTAACTATGGGGTCCTTACGAGGTTATTTGACCATGGAATGAGTTAAATGACATAAGTGCACATTAGTTGGTGGAATTTTAATATTTATTATAAGGGTAAAATGGTAAATGAATTATTAATGTTATATTAATTAAAACCAAAGTTAAAATCATCTTATTTTCTATCATCCATGGTCAAATATTAGAGAAAAAGAAGATGAAAAACACAAGCTAGGGTTTGACTTTGATTTTCTTTGATTGAAGGTTCTTTTTTGTTCCGTTTTTGATAATTTATAAGTTTTTGTAATCGTTGCTTAGTAATCTATCAAGCCTATGCCCTAATTTCTGATTTTATTGATGATTTTGAAATATTCCATTGATGAAATTATGAGCTTTGTGATGGTAGTTGCTGGAAAATAAAAGATATGTGTTGGGTTGATATATTTTGTCTTTCAATTTTTGATGAATTTGAGTAATTTGGGATAAATTGTAAAAATGAGATTTTAAATGGTTAAAATGTGAAATAAATGAAATATGTGGACTTATATGAGCACTAGGAATATTCGGCCAAACATATGTCTAAGGAAATTTTGAGTGTTTTTGTGATTTTATGAATTAGGGATTAAATTGTTAAATGTGAAAATATGAGGGTTAAATTGTAAAGCGCCCTAAATATGTGTTTTTGGATTGATTTGAATGAATGTGAAAGTGAATAAGTTAAATTTGAATTGATATAGATTAAGAACCAAAGAACACGGAATTAGATTGGGGAAAAATGAAAGTCGTTGAATAGTCGCTCGTTTCCGTTCATTTTCGTATTAGCTAAGTCGATGTACAAATAAATGTGTTTGAAATGATTTAATTATGTTTGAATGTTATTGAATAATGAAAAATGGCTTATTGAATTGAATATGAGATATCCGAGAAAGTATCGACAAGTTCTGACGTCCAAAAAGCCCCGTACGAACCTTAGGAGTAGTTAGGATACATATGTCATGACATAGGATTTTTGATATGTGATATCGTGTAAGACCATGTTAGGGACGTTGGCATCAATTTGGTATTTACGTGTAAGACCACGTCTGGGACATTGGCATCGTATTTGGTTTCGTGTAAGACCCTGTCTAGGATAGTGGCGTCGATATTTGATTACATGTAAGTCCACGTCTGGGACATTGGCATTGTACGAGCTTTCCGAGCTATCCGCGAATCTTGATGATTCTAAATGGTTCAACGGGCATTCTGAGAAAATGACTTATGATGTGAACATGTATCCGATTCAGGTACGTTTGGAATGAGGATCATATTTGATGTAAAAAGGTAAGTATATGTACTTTAGTGAGCAATTGATGATATGTGCTAAAAGCATGAGAAAACATGCTATATGTGTTAAAGAATTTGGAATATATGAAAGGTATATGAACATTAAGGTTTGTGGTAGTATTTGGCTATGAATTATATGCAAATTGATGATGGTTATATGATTTAAATAATAAGTTTATTTGTATATGGCTTACTATGCTTTTGAAAGCTTACTTTGTGTGTGTTTACATTATTTTATAGATATCGTAGCTATCGGGAGCTCGGGGATCGTCGAGGATCGTCACCACACTATCAAACTAAATTTTGGTGCCTTTTGAAAATGTATATATTAAAGTATGGCATGTATAGGCTAGAAATATTTGGATATGTTTTGTGAAGTGTATATATATCTAGCCATGTGATTTGGCTTAGTTTTGGTGGTGTATATGTATGAGTTTTGGTATATGATATATGATGCAATTATTGTATGTTTGATATGTTCTTGAATAGCTATGATAAATGGTAAGTTTGGTAAGTTTTGGTGTGTGATTATTTGATGATTTAGTAAGATGTTAATATGCAAATGAATGAATTGAAAAGTGGTTATAAACCATATGTTTTGATATGTTTTTGGTTTATGGAATGACATGAATTGGTATGTTATATGAAGATGAGATTGATTGATCATACCATAGTATGAATAATGGGTGACTTATGACATGAAATGGTTGAAATTTGATATGCATTTGGTAATTGTAGGGAGGACCTTTAATGGGTGGCAAATTGGCATTGTAAATGGCCTATTTTTCCCCACACGGACAGGGACACGGGCATGTGTCATAGCCTTGTTGCTCAAGGACCATTTCAAAATGAGCCTGGTCAGACCACACGGTCACACAAATCGGCGTGTCCTAGGCCGTGTGGCCCAAGTCAGTTTCGACTACGGGCTAAACACACGGGCATGTAACTGGCCGTGTGACCAAAGTCAGTAGCATTAATAATTTTCACACGGGCGTGTCTTGTGGCTTGTGGACAAGTTAGTATGTATGCCCTGTTTTGACACGGCCTAGACACACGAGCTTGTCTAAAGCCATGTGAGGCACATGGCCTGTTCACACTGGCTGTGACCTGTACAACTTTGAAAATGTTTAAATTTCAAAAAAAATTATATGTACTTGGTTTAGTCTCGAGCCTTTTCTAATGCATGTTTAAGGTCTCGATGACCTATATAAAGGGCATTATGATCATGTTTGATTATGATTGTGGATAATGTATGTGAATTATTTGTAAAATGTTTTCGATTGTCCGGTAACGCCTTTAACCCTAGTTCGACGAAAGATTCGGGTTAGGGGTGTTACATTTGGTTGGTATCAAAGCTACAGTTTAGTCGATTTTAGGACTAACGTACGTATGTGAATCTAGCTATACATGCCATATTTATAAACTGCGATAGTATGATGAATCTTGACAATGAAATTGTGTTTTTATATAGCAAATGGATCTTGAACGAGCTGTAGCTAACGATGTTGAGAGTAATAAGCCTACTCCCGTGCAAGGGACAACGCCATCCGACTCTAGATCGGTTACGATAGCCATGATGGAGAGGCTAGACAAGTCTTCTATCAAATGATGAATGATTGGTTCAATCAGCACATTAGAACTAATCCGGCTGTTCAACAACCCCCAACCTCAGTCAATCCTCTGCAAGTCCCTACTATGCCACAAACTAATTCGGATCTATTGATTAAGCCTCCAATTGATAAGATTAGAAAATATAGGGCTGAAGAATTTCATGCTACAACAAATGATGATGCTAAAAGAGCTGAGTTCTGGTTAGAGAATATGATAAGAGTATTTGATGAATTGTCTCTAACTCCAGATGAATGCATAAAATGTGTCGTTTCACTTCTGAGAGATACGGCGTATCACTGGTGGAAGACTTTGATATCAGTGGTTCCGAAAAATGAGTCATCGAGATTTCTTTCAAGCTAAATTCTAAAAGAAATACATCAGCTAGAGATTTATCAACCAGAAATGCAAAGAGTTTCTTGAGCTGAAATAAGGTCGTATGTCCGTTACAGAATACTAGTGAGAATTTGTAAGACTAAGTCAATATGCTAGAGAATGTGTATCTACTGAGGCAATAATGTACAAAAGATTTGAAGATGGTTTGAATGAAGATATTTGATTGTTACTCGGGATTCTAGAGATCAAAGAATTCGTTGTGCTTGTTAAACGAGCATGTAAAGCCGAAGAACTCAGAAAAGAGAAAAGAAAAGCTGATTCAGAAGCTAGAGAAGTGCGAAGGAGATCATCAGGCACGCCATTTCAATCTGCATCAAAGAAGTTTTGAGATGATTATAGCTGTTGAAAGGCTAATGTGGGACATTTGAGTAGAGATCGTGCTAGATCACATTCGAGTTTCAGAGCTCTAGCTACATCTGTTGCTAGTGTTGGAAATATTAGATCTGGTCGTCTTGAGTGCAAACACAATGGTGAAAGACATCCTGACAATTGTAGATTGTAAGATCGGGCTTGTTTCGAATGTGGATCTTTAGACCATTTTATTCGTTATTGGCCCGAGTCTGTCGAGCAAGAGATTGTGAAAAATTCGAGGCCAAGTGTGAATGCATCTCGTGGTAAACCTCCCAGAAATACAGGAAATGTGAGTGGCAGTCAAAGGGGAACAAAAGATACTGCTGTTAGATCAGAGGCTCGTGCACCTGCCAGAGCCTATGTCATTTGAGATTGTGAGGAAGCTTCCTCTCCAGATGTGATTACGAGTATTTTCACACTTTATGATACTTCTGTGATTGCTTTGATAGATCCTGGATCAACGCATTCTTATATATGCATGAATTTAGAGAATAGTAAGACTTTGCCTGTAGAGTCTACTGAATTATGCATGAATTTAGAGAATAGTAAGACTTTTCCTGTAGAGTCTACTGAATTCGTAATTAGAGTATCGAGCCTCCAAGGCAGATGTGTTTTGCTTGATAAAGTCTGCAAGAATTGTCCGTTGATGTTTCAAGACATTTATTTTCTAGCCGACCCTAATCAGAACGGTGGTTTTGGGACCACGAATCTGAGTCAAAAAATATTTAAAAATTATTTTCTGTGTTTATTATGTCAGAATTTATATCTGTGAAATTTTTGTAATTTAATTTTGATGCTTGAGTGTCTGATTAAATAAAAGGACTTGATCTCGTAAAATGCAAAATTTACATGTTAATTATTGAAGTGTCTAATTGCTTTGTTCTTTTAATATGGAGTATTTATAATGCAATTATACCTTTGAATCTCTGCATGGACACATTCGGCCATTAGTAGGTGGAATATAATTAATTTAAACTAAGGTTAAAAAGGTAAACTATGTGATAATAAGTAAATAATAAAACACAAAATTAAAATATGCTTTCATATTAACATGTTCTTGTCGAAATAACAAAGTAAGAAAGAAAAAAAAAAGAAACTAGGGTTCAACACTTTGTAAAGCTCAATCAAGGTAAGTTTTAGCTTGATTTTTGATAATTTTTATGTTTTTGAGATCGTTGCTTCGAGTACTACAAACCCCATGCTTAAATTTTTTATTTTGGTGAATATTTTGAGCTATTCCTTTGTTGAGAGCTTGTGATTTTTGTTGTTTGATGATGAAATATGAAAGATATGTTTTAGATTAACATGTTTTGTATCGGATTTTTGATGATTTTGAGTAATTAGGACTAAGTTGCAAAAATAATAATTTGAGGGACTAAAATGTAAAATAAATGAAACATATGGACTTGTATGAACACTAGGAAAACTCGGCCCAACATGGGTATATTGAAATTTTGTATATTTTGTGCTTTGTGCTATAGGGACTAAATTGTAAAAAATTGTAAATGTCAGGGGTAAAATGGTAATTTGCCCATTTATGTGTTTTTGGACTAAATTGAATGAAAATATGTTTGAATGAGCTTAATTTGAATTTGTTTAGATAAACAACCAAAGAAATCGGATTTGGATCAGGGGAAAGCGAAAGTTATCGACTAGCTGTCCCGTTTCGTTTTACATAGTCCGAGGTAAGTTTATAAGGAAATAGACGTACTTAATTTTAATCAAACAAAAGTATATATGCTGAAATGAAATATATGAATTTATATATGCTATTGCTGAATGTGTATAAGCTTGGTAACCATGTTTATGCATTCGTTTCGACCGAGTTACGACGTCCGAAAGCCTCGTATGAACCTCAGGAATAGCTAGGATACATATGTCATGACATAGGATTTTGATTTATGTATGCGAGTAAGACCATGGCATCGATATGTGTTTCCGATATAATTATAGGAGTAAGACATTGTCTGGGACAGTAGCATCGATATGTGATTACATGTAAGACCACGTCTGGGACTTGGCATTTTACGACTTATGTGTGATCATCTGAGTGTCCTATCCAATTCCGAATGGTTCATCGGGCAAAGACAAGTTGTGTTCGAATGTGTAAGATAAGCTAAATGGCCAGGTACGAACTCGATTGTTATGTATTTAAAATAAGGCAAGTGAGTAATTTGGTACTTATTTCAAATTATGCATAATGCAATTAGAGGTTACATGTGAATTATGTAACTATACTCGGCCTTGTGAATAGTATTAAAATGAGTTTAAATTATATGTATGTATGAACACATGTATTCGGCTACTTAACTAAAATGCATATGAAATTATATGATAACACATGAGTTTGTGTATTTGTGTGCATGTGAACTAGGTCTGATATTAATTATTTGGTTTTGGAAGTTAATTGAAAATATGATAACATGGCTATATAAGCATACGGTCAAAGCGACAAATACGAATGAATATATATATATAATATAGATTTTAAATGTTTAAATCTAAATGTTTATAATAATGTGCTTTGGCTTAGTATAATTATTTGATGATATTTTTGTGTTACTCATTTTTTTTATGACTTACTAAGCTATAAATAGTTTACTCTATGTATATGTGTGTTTCTGTTTTATAGATTTTGGAGTCAAGCTACGAGCTCGGGACTGTCAGCAAAGTTTCATCACACTATCAACTATTTTGATACTTGTAACGCTCCAAAAATCTTGAACTTTCTTTTTATGATGGTTTTGATAAAATGTGTGCTTAATATTCCTAGTCAAGTGTTATTTATGTGATAATAGGCCTTGGTTAAGTTTAGAGTTCGAACTTTGGGGTGAAGGAAATTACAGTTTAATAATTAAAAGAACCTTGATGGCAAGTAGTTTGGGTTTTAAATAAATGAAGGAGGAACTGGACACAAGGAGCCTTGTGTTGGAGTGGAAAGTAGCACTATATGTGGGGCTTGGAGGTGGCGTCACATGCATGGCAAGGAGGTTTGGGGTTTGCATCCCTCCTTGCTCAAAAGAAGGGTTTATTTTTGCTTAATAAATGGCCAGTAGTGGCGTTGGATGTAAACTCTGAAGGGAGTGATCAAAGGAGAAATTTAAGGAAGGGATTAAGGAGTTATCAGGGAGAAAAGTTAGGAGATGAGGGGTGCAGAGAAGTGGAGCCAATTAGGGAATTTAGGGACAGGTAAATTCAGCTATAGTATATATAGGTGCCAATTTTGGGGATTCTAGGGTAATGCTGGAATTGCTTCTCTTCCTTTAGTCGAATTCCTCTTCTTCTTTTTTGTGCTGCAGAAACACTTTTCTCTTTAAGTGCTCAAAAGCCGAATTCCTTGTTCTTTGCTTGCCGATTTTCTATTCTTTCTCTTCTCAAATTCTCTTTTGGTTCACCTTTGGTTTTAGCTGATTCTTTCTTCTCTTCTTCTTATTTGTGCTGAATAACCCCTTCTGTAACGCCCCCACGCCCGAAACCGTCGCCGGAGTCGAGCTTGAGGGGTTATCGAACATAATTTATCAAATTAAGAACTTCAAATCATTTGTTTCTACATTCACAGCTTTCTAACTACCCGCGTCACAGTTACAAGAAAAATAATATCTCGAGTTACGAAACTCGAAATCAAGATCCATAAATTTTCCCTAAATCTAAACTCATATATCTATTTACGAATTTTTTTCTAGAATTTTTTATTGGGCCAATTAGTACAGTTTATTAGTTAAAGTCTCCCCTGTTTCAGGGTTTGACTACTCTGACATCTGTGTATTACAAATCAGATATCTCTCTATAAACAATTTCAATGACTACGAGGTTTGTTTTTATTAAAATTAGACTCAACAAGGAATCTGTAAATATAAATAACAACTTCTAATTATTTTTTTAAAATTTATTATGAATTTTTAAAGTTAGAACAGGGGATCCAGAAATCACTCTGGCCCTGTTTTGCAAAAGTTTAAATATATCATAAAATATAATTTATATGCCTATTTTGTTCAATCCACATGAAAATAGACTCATTAAGCTTAAATTTCATAACTTATTCATTATTTAGTTCCATTTATACTATTTTTAGTGATTTTTCAAATTCATGTCATTGCTGCAGCAATATTCTGTTTTAAAGCAAGTTTCATATTTCCATGAATTTTTATGAACTAGATAACCTATTAAACTTCCATAATATCAAACATGATCTAAATTAGCCATCACCGTGACTTATCAATATCAAACATTTTCTCAACCAAACATGGCCATATCATAAAACTATTTACACAAAATAAGTATATTGCTATACATGCCATACTTAAGTAGTTGTACAAGCCATTTACCAAGATAAAAGTCCTTTGGATAGTGTGATCGAACTTTCGACCGTCCGATTCCTGAGCCGGCTTGTTCAAAACTACAGTGAATGAAAAGGAAGGAGTAAGCATAAATGCTTAGTAAGTTCATATGTAAATAACAAGTAACATAACAATACAAATATACCAAACAACTTTAGCATGGTATCATCAAAACATATATCACATTTCTAAACATCATTCATCATCTTACCACCTTATCGTTGTTGTATCTATTTTCAACCCGAGGGTTAAGAACATACCTGTCCAAAGTGTCCATTTCACAACACTTACCCAAAACATCACTTGCATCTTAAGTGTTCTTCCATTTCACTAGAAATTTCACCCGTTGAACACATCGAATACAACTCGGATACACGGATAATTTGCACATAAGTGCCTCATATGTAATCAAGAAATCATGTAACCCCCCTAAGTGAACTCGGACTCAACTCAACGAGCTCGGCGTTCAGATCCATAAGTGAACTCGGCCTCAACTCAACGAGTTAGGATGCCTAGTTACATTTCACGAACTCGGACTCAACTCAACGAGTTCGGACATTTGCATCCATAAGTGAACTCGGACTCAACTCAACGAGTTCGGATGCTCAACCATCCTAGTGACATGTCACTTGTATCCTAATCTATTCCTAAGGTTCAAACGGGCTTTTTTTCCTCGATCTCACATCTTTGCCGTCTTCCACGGAATATCGGAACCGATACTCGGTGATAGTTCATACTCATCCAGTAATTCACATACTTACATATTATTCAACAATAACCACAAAGCATAATATTTCATGATAATAATCAGCATCATATCATATAAACAACATTAAATTGCTTAAAATGAAAATTATGTTACTACATTTACACATGAACTTACCTTGGTACCAAAATATAAAGATTTTGCAATTTAGTCCACAATCTTTTCTTTTCCTCGATCGCGACTTGAATCTCGTTTCTCTTGATCTATAATGCCAAATTAATCTTATTTAATACATACATTCATCAAAACAGCATTTAATACGAACTTTGGAAAAATTACACTTTTTCCCCTAAACTTTTGCATAATTACACTTTTGCCCTTAGGCTCGGGAATTAAACTTTATTCCTTATTCCTATGTTTTATAACATGCTAATCACTTTTCCCTTCTATGGCAACATCAAATTCTCTCTCTAACATATACTTGTGACTATTAGGTATTTTTGCCGATTAAGCCCTTTTGCTCGTTTTCACTAAAAACCGAGTAGCACAAGTTGTCTAACATAATTTACAACCCCATATTCTATCATAAAACATCAAAATACACAAATTTCACCTATGGGTATTTTTCCAAATATAAACCCTAGGTTGAATTATTGCTAGCATAAGCTTAATCGAGCTTCCGGATTCCAAAACGTAAAGAACATTAAAACGGGCTTGGAATCACTTACTATGGAGCTTGGAAGCTTGAAACAAACCCTAGCTATGGAGAACCCTTGAAATTTCGGCCTAATGAAGAAGATGGACAAAATTGGCTTTTAATTTTGTTTTTAATTTATTTTAATAACTAAATGACCAAAATACCCTTACTACTAAACTTTCCAAAATTCCTTCCATGTCCTAATTTTGTCCATGAACTTAAAATTGGTCAAATTGCTATTTAAGACCTCCTCATTAATATTCCAAAACAATTTATACTAAAACTTCTAGAATGCAAGTTTTGCGACTTATTCAATTTAGTCCCTACTTTCAATTTAAGCACTTTAGGCATAGAATTTCATCACGAAATTTTCACACAATCATGCAATCATATCATAATCATAAAAATAATTGTAAAATAATTATTTCTATCTCGGATTTATGGTCACGAAACCACTATTCCAATTAAGCCCTAATTCAGGATATTACAACTCTCCCCCCCTTTTAAGGATTTTCGTCCTCTAAAATCTTACCCAGAAATGTGAGTGGATATTGGTTTCTCATAGTTTCTTCAGGTTCCCATGTAGTCTCTTCTACCCCATGCTTTTGCCACAACACTTTCACAAGTGCAACACTTTTATTTCTTAGTTGTTTGACTTCTCGAGCTAAAATCTTAATCGTTCTTCTTCATAAGTCATATCCGTCGCAGCTCAATTTCATCGGTGAAATTATATGTGAAGGATCCGAACGATACCGGCATAACATAGATACGTGAAACACATCATGAATCTTCTCTAATTCGGGTGGTAACGCTAGCCGATATGCTACCGGTTCAACTTTTTCAATTATTTCATACGGTCCAATAAAACGCGGACTTAACTTGCCCTTTCGTCCAAATCTAAGGACTTTCTTCCATGGAGACACTTTCAAAAATACCTTATCACCAACTTGAAACTCCATTTCCTTTCGTTTCAAGTCCGCATAAGATTTCTGTCTATCTGAAGCAGCTTTCAAACAATCTCGAATCGCTTTCACCTTTTCTTCGGTTTCTTTTATTAAATCAATTCCATAAATCTGATTTTCCTTGAGTTCAGTCCAATACAATGGCGTCCGACATTTACAACCATATAATGCTTCATAAGGTCCCATCTTCAAACTTGTCTGATAACTATTATTATAAGCAAATTCTACCAATGGTAAGTACCTTTCCCAACTATCTTGAAATTCCAATACGCAATGTAACAGCCCTAATTTGACCCTAGTCGGGATGTGGTTTCGGGACCACAAAATCGAGTCATAAAATTTAGTTAAAATTTTATTTGCATACCTTATATGTGTGGTAGTACTTGTATAAAAATTTGATGATTCAATTTTTATCTTAGGAATGTGAATCTTGCTCGAAAAGATTTAGTTGAGAGACTTAGAAAATTTGATAGGTAAATAAGTGAGGACCAAATAGTATGGAATTATGAAAAGTTGGGTTTGCATGTCAAAATGCCCCAAACTAAGTTGAGTGGCCGGCCAAGCATGGCTTCATCTTTCCAAGATCATGTTGTTATTATTATTTCATGTTGGTAAGATATTAAAATAGAGGAAATAAAGATTAATGATAAGAAAATGAACAAAAAAAAAATAGGTGTTCATCCTTGCTACCCCTTAGCCGAAAAACCAAGTGAAAGAAAAAGAGAAAAGCTTTGGAGAAGTCGGCCATACTAGTATCTAAGTTGAGGTATGTTGAAGTTATTCCTTTAAATTCATGTGTATTGTTGGTTGTTAGTTTGAATTCTATCTATCCCATGGTGGGATTTGGGGTTGTTGGAGAGTTGGAATTTGACAAGAAGCTTAAAAAAATTTTAGTAGATACCTTGATGCTATTGACATGTTAGTTGTGTGGATGAACTAAGTTGCTTGTTATGTTAGCATGAAAGTGAAGATGTTAAGTCATTTTGTTGGAGGTGCCAATGTTGGGACTAAGAAGGGGAGGAGTATTCGCTAACATAGTTGAAAGGGATGTTGCCGATATTTAGAATTGGGTTAGGGAGTGGCTATAATGGGCATAGAGATGTTGAACCTAAGAAATGTAGCAACATGCAAATTTATATGATATCACAAATGGAGGTGAAGCTATGCTAGATTGGGAAAAAGGTTGGTCAAGTGTGCATTAGAAGAATTTAGGTGTTTAGATGATGTTATAGATGACACTATACATATATATATATTTGGCCATCAAAGGAGTATGTAGGTGATGTTGAGTCAAATTTTGGTGCACAATCGGGTATGTATATATATATATAAGTATGCCCATTCATGATGTTACCTTTAATCATGTGTATAATCGACTAAATGAGTAATTAGTAAGAGGGTTGCGAATATACAAATATACATATGCATGTGTAATTGAACTATAAATGTATAGCAAGATGATTGAACTAGTTTATTTATCTATTAAGCCCGAGAAGTTAAAGAAGGAGAAACAAGCAAGGGCAAAGCCAAGGACATCAAGTAGCCGGGTCGGAACCGTTATACTCAACGCAAGGTAAGTCCTTAAGCACTTGTTGTGAGAACTCCTTGGATAGATATTTTTCGGAGTGATTCTCCTATTTATTAATATGACCATATGTACAATTTGAATTTAGTAAATTGCTTTACCATGATGAATTGACATAGGGCACAATGTGTGCAAAGATTATGTGGCACTATGTGTGCCGATTGGGAGGTTGAGGCATGAGGCATGAGGCTATCTCAAATGCACTATGTGTGCAATTTATTAATGCACTATGTGTGCGATTTACTATGGCACTATGTGTGCGATTTGCTATGGCACTATGTGTGCGAACATAATAAGCACTATGTGTGCCACATTCGGTTGTTGAAATAAATTGTGCATGAACGAGGTAAGTGATTGAGCTACTAACTAAATATCGAAATTGAGATTATGCGGTGTATGCATAAAATTATCTAGTGCATCTTTGTTCCAACTTGAGGAAACGGATCCAAATCGATTGGGCTGACTTGGCGTTTGATTTGGTTGAAGGACTTGGCATGAGATCGAACCAAAATTTAAGAAATTGCAGCATAGTTTGTTATGGTTGGAAACATCGATTTTGTATTATTTGTTTATTCACTTATGATTGTTATTGTTGGATGGTAGAGTAGTGCTTACGACTTCATCGAGTTATGTACTCATTTGGTGTGCTTATTTGTTGTTTATTTAGGTTCTTGATCCATTTTATGTGTTTCGGGACCGTCGTCAAGTCATCACAATCGACTAGCGACTTTTTGGTATCTTCTTCTTAGATGGTCTAAGAAAACATTTCGCATGTATAGGCTATTATGTTTTGTTTGAACTTGGTATGTAAAATTTTGAATAGCCATGCGAAAATGGCTTATAAATGTTTTGAGCATAATGTTATAATCATTTGGTATGTATATGCTCATTAAGAGGCATGGAAATGTTTGGCAACGACCAGCCATTAGAATGGGTCATCATGATTATATTTTGGACTATATATGAAAAGGGGTGGTTGAATCATAGAAACTATGTGTTAGAGAAAGTCTACCCTAGAAATAGATGCTGGCAGCAACAGTGACGTGGATGTGAAAAGTCACTAAAAATAGTAGGAATGGAATTAAATAGTGAATAAATTATGTAAATGAACCTTGATGAATCTATTTTCATATGGAAGAAACGAAACGGTCATATGAGTTGTATGTTAAGAGATATTTGGGTTTTCGTGAAACAGGGCCAGAACGGTTTCTGGATTCCCTGTTCCGACTTTAAAAATTCATTATAAATTAACCAGAGATAATTAGGAGTCATACAATATATGTATAAATTCCTCTTTGAGTCTAGTTTCTATAGAAACAAACGGTATCAGTATTGAATCCCTTCACAGGGAGTTATTTGAGTTGTAACGCATGAAGGTCAGTGTAGTCGGCCCCTGTAACATGGGAGACTTTAACTAATAAACTGTACTAATTGGCTCAACCAAAAATTCTAGAAAAAAATCTGTAGATGGAAATATGAGTCTCGTTTCAGAAAAAAATTATAAAACTAATTTTCAAGTTGTAAAACTCAAGTTATGATTTTTGAAGCGACTAGTACACAGATTGGCAGCTTGTCTGGAATTTATCAATAAGTGGTTTGAAGTCTGTTAACACCTCGTGTTCGACTCCCATGACGGTCTCGGGTTCGGGTGTTACAATTTTATTGGTATCAGAGCTATGGTTTAGTCGGTTCTAGGACTACCATGGCACGTATGAGTCTAGCTATACATGCCTTAATGTTAATGTTTAAATGTGTGATGACTTCTGACGGTTAAAATTTTTTGTTTTGATTAGTAAATGGATCCCGATGTAGAGAGAACCTTGGCGGATGATGTTGAAAGTGTAGCGGCTGCTCCTGCACAAGGGACGCTACTGTTGAACCTCGGCCATCTGCGAATAATCAAGGTGAGGGGCTAAACAAGCCTTCTTTACCATGATGAATGAGTGGGTCGCGCAATATGCCCGAACCAATCCGCTGTCCAACAATTCCGAATTTGAATTATCCACCCCAAGAGCCCGTAATGCCATCGCCATCGACCTCGTGAGGCTGAGTAAGCCACCTGTAGACTTGATTAGGAAGCGGGCTGAAGAGTTCAGGCCATAGTTACTAATGATGCCGAAAGGGCCGAAGTTCGCTTGACAACACCATTCGGTGTTTGATGAACTGTCATGCACACCGATGAATGTCTAAAGTGTGCTATACCCTTGTTGCGGGACTCACCTACTATTGGTGGAGGACCTTGATTTCCATAGTTCCAAACGAACGAGTTACTTGGGATTTCTTTCAAACGGAGTTTCGAAAGAAATATATTAGTCAACGGTTCATCGATCAAAAGTGTAAGGAATTCCTGGAACTCAAGCAAGGCCGCATGACAATATCTGAATACGAACATGAGTTCGTAAGACTCAGTCGGTATGCCCGGGAGTGTGTGGCTGATGAGGTTGCTATGTGCAAGAGGTTTGAAGAAGGATTGAATGAAGATCTAATACTACTAGTGGGTATTTTGGAGATAAAAGAATTCGTAACACTAGTTGAACGAGCCTGCAAGGCGGAGGAACTTGGAAAGGAGAAGAAGAAGGCTGAATTTGAAGCTAGAGACTATCGCAAAAGATCAACGGTAAAGCTCGTTTCTACTGTAAAGAAGTTCGTGGAGGACACCAATAAATCGAGGACGATCAAGGGATTTCCATTAGAGCACGACCATTGACGGACTCGAGCTACTTGGTAGCTAGTGTGGGCAATAACCGTCAAGAGAAACTGAATGCCCCCAATGTGGGAGAAGACACATAGGTGAATGTTGGGGTAAGTCTACCAATAGGGCATGTTACGGATGCGGTTCAAGGACCACTTCATTAGAGATTGCACGGAGCTTGATGAGAAGAATAGGATGCAATGTGCAAGACCTAGTGGAATGACACTAGAGGTAGACCACCAAGAATTTCAGGAGGTAGGGGTGGTAGTCGAGAGGGCCACCGACACTACTGTTCGATCCGAGACCAGACTCTGCTAGGGCATATGCCATCCGCACGAGAGGAAGCATCCTCCCCGATGTTATCACCGGTACTTTCACCTCTTTGATACTAGTGTGATTGCATTGATTGACCCCGCTCTACTCATTCATATGTATGTGAAACCTTAGCATCCAAAGAAGACTCTCACCGTTGAGTCTATCGAGTTCGTAATTCGAGTGTCAAACCCTTTGGGTCAATACGTGCTTGTTGAAAAGTGTGCAAGAAATGTCCCTAGTAATTCGAGGGTTCCGCTTCCGCGGACCGATGCTTTTCTCGCTTGATGAATTTGATGTTATTCTTGGTTTGGATTGGTTGACCGTGCATGATGCGCTTGTGAATTGCAAAAGCAAGACTATTGATTTGAGGTGCGAATAACGGATAATCCGAGTTGAGTCTACGGACTTAAAAGGGTTGCCAGCTGTAATATCAGCAATGTTGGCCCAGAAACATGTAAGAAAGGGGTGCGAAGCATACTTGCATATGTACTTGATGACAAGGAATTGGAAAAGAAACCTGAATCGGTGCCGGTGGTTTGTGAATACCCGGATGTTTTTCCTGAAGAATTACCGGGTTTACCACCTGTTCGGGAAGTAGAATTTGGTATTGAGCTTGTACCTGGGACTACGCCAATTTCGATAGCTCTGTATCATATGGCACCAACGGAGTTGAAGGAGTTGAAAGCTCAGTTGCAAGAGTTGACGGATAGAGGTTTCGCTCGACCAGGTTTTTCACCTTGGGGTGCACCAGTGTTGTTTGTGAAAAAGAAGGACGGAACCATGAGGTTGTGCATTGACTATCGTCAGCTTAATAAAGTGACAATAAAGAACAAATATCCGCTATCACAGATCGATGATTTGTTCGATCAACTGAAGGGAGCCTCGGTGTTCTCAAAATAGATTTGAGATCGCTATTATCGCCATGAATTCGGACTCGGACATACCCAAAACCGCCTTCGTAATCTAGATACGGTCACTACGAAGTTCTTAGTGATGCCGCTTGGGCTCACTAATGCCCTGCGGTATTTATGGATTTGATGAATCGGATCTTCAACCCGTATTTGGATCGGTTCGTAGTTGTGTTCATTGACGACATTTTGGTCTATTCAAGAGATGAGACCGAACATACGGAGCACCCGAGATTAGTGTTGCAAATTTTACGGGATAAGCGGTTATATGCTAAGTTCACAAGTGTGAGTTCGTTAAGAGAGGTTAGCTTCTTGGGTCATGTGGTATCTCGTGACGGTATTCGAGTCGACCCGAGCAAAATTTCAGCCATACTTAACCGGAAGCCTCCAAGAAATATTACCGAGGTTTGGAGCTTTTTGGGACTTGCCGGTTACTACCGACGATTTGTAAAAGGATTCTCGATGATAGCCACACCCATGACAAAACTGCTTCAGAAAGATGTCAAGTTTGAATGGACGGAAAAGTGTCGTAAAAGTTTCACCAATTGAAAATTCATTTGACGAAAGCTCTAGTACTAGTACAGCCGAATCGCAAAGAGTTTGTCATCTATAGTGATGCCTCCCTACTTGGGTTAGGTTGCGTATTGATGCAAGAAGGTCGAGTTGTGGCCTGCGCGCCGAGACAATTAAAGCCACATGAGAAAAATTATCCCACCCATGATCTCGAATTGGTCGCCATCGATTCGCTTTAAAGATATGGCGACATTACTTATTTGGTGAGAAGTGCCATGTGTATTCGGATCACAAAGTCTCAAATATTTGATGACTCAAAGAGACTTAAATCTGCGACAAAGACGTTGGCTCGAGTTGTTAAAAGATTATGAGCTTGTCATTGATTATCACCCGGAAAGGCTAATGTGGTTGCGGATGCCTTAAGTCGAAAATCACCGCTTGCTTTTATTTAGCTATGAATGTACACTTGTCTATCCTAGCCGACAATGTGTTAATAGCCAATTAAAGGCCAAACCATTATTGACTCATCAAATTCGCGAAGCTCGTAAAGTTGACGATGAGCTGGTTGCAAAACGGGTGAGTGTGTTCCAACAAGGAATCGAGTTTTAAATTGATGATGACGATTGTTTGAGGTTCGAAATCGTTTGTGTGTTCCAAGAAATTCGAACTCATTTCGATGATTCGAACGAAGCTCATTGTAGCCGAATGTCAATTCACCCGGGAGTACGAAGATGTACAACGATTTGAAATGTCGGTTTGGTGGCATGGTATGAAACGAGACATCTCCGACTTTGTTTCGAGATGTTTAATATGTCAACAAGTGAAAGCGGAACATCAAGTGCCTTCAGGGTTACTTCAACCGATCATGATACCCGAGTGGAAATGGGATCGAGTCACAATGGACTTTGTGTCCGGGTTGCCATTGTCAGCAGTAAGAAGGATGCGATTTGGGTTGTTGTTGATAGACTGACTAAGTCGGCTCACTTTATCCCTGTGTGTACGGATTTTTCATTGGATAAACTAGCTGAATTGTACGTTTCTCAAATTGTGAGATTACACAGGGTACCGATTTCTGTTGTGTCGGATAGAGATCCGAGGTTCACCTCGCGATTTTGGAAGAAATTGCAAGAAGCTTTGGGTACCAAGTTGCATTTCAAGACCGCCTTTCACCCCCAAACCGATGGTCAATCCGAGCGAATAATTCAGATACTTGAGGATATGTTGAGATGTTGCATCCTCGAGTTCGATGGTTCATGGAACAGTATTTACCTTTGATTGAATTCGCTTACAACAATAGTTTTCAATCAAGTATTAAGATGGCGCTTACGAGGCCTTGTGTACGCGTAAATGCCGTACACCATTGTTTTGGACCGAGCTCGGTGAGAGCAAAATTTTCGAGTGGATTTGATTAAAGATGCTGAATGAAAGTAAGACTAATCCGTGAAAATCAAGATAGCCTCCGATCGTCGAAGTCGACGCGGATCTCAAACGAAAAGACATTGAGTATCGTGGAGATAAAGTGTTTCTTAAAGTTTCGCTTGGAAAAGATAATCGATTTGGGCGCAAGGGCAAATTGAGTCCGAGGTTCATCGGGCCATATGAGATATCCGAATGAGTCGGTCCGATTATGATCGCTTGATTTTGCCCCGAACTTGAAAAGATTCACGACGCCTTTCATGTTTCGATGCTTCGACGCTATAGATCCGATCCGTCCCACGTAATTAGTCCATCGAGGTTGAGATTCAAGCCAATATGAGTTATGAAGAAGAACCGATTCGTATCCTAGCACGTGAAATGAAGGAGTTGCGAAACAAAAGGGTTCCATTAGTAAAAGTGTTATGGCTCAAACACGGGATGGAAGAAGCTACTTAGGAACCCGAGAACTCTATGAAAGAGCGTTACCCAAACCTATTTACCGGTAAGATTTTCGGAGACGAAAATTTCGTAAGTGGGGGAGAATTTTAACAGCCCTAATTTGACCCTAGTCGGGATGTGGTTTCGGGACCACAAAACCGAGTCATAAAATTTAGTTAAAATTTTATTTGCATATGTGTGGTAGTACTTGTATAAAAATTTGATGATTCAATTTTTATCTTAGGAATGTGAATCTTGCTCGAAAGGATTTAGTTGAGAGACTTAGAAAATTTGATAGGTAAATAAGTGAGGACCAAATAGTATGGAATTATGAAAAGTTGGGTTTGCATGTCAAAATGCCCCAAACTAAGTTGAGTGGCCGCCAAGCATGGCTTCATCTTTCCAATATCATGTTGTTATTATTATTTAATGTTGGTAAGATATTAAAATAGAGGAAATAAAGATTAATGATAAGAAAATGAACAAAAAAAAATAGGTGTTCATCCTTGCTACCCTTAGCCGAAAAACCAAGTGAAAGAAAAGAGAAAAGCTTTGGAGAAGTCGGCCATACTAGTATCTAAGTTGAGGTATGTTGAAGTTATTCCTTTAAATTCATGTGTATTGTTGGTTGTTAGTTTGAATTCTATCTATCCCATGGTGGGATTTGGGGTTGTTGGAGAGTTGAATTTGACAAGAAGCTTAAAAAAAAATTTAGTAGATACCTTGATGCTATTGACATGTTAGTTGTGTGGATGAACTAAGTTGCTTGTTATGTTAGCATGAAAGTGAAGATGTTAAGTCATTTTGTTGGAGGTGCCAAGTTGGGACTAAGAAGGAGGAGTATTCGCTAACATAGTTGAAAGGGATGTTGCCGATATTTAGAATTGGGTTAAGGGAGTGGCTATAATGGGCATAGAGATGTTGAACCTAAGAAATGTAGCAACATGCAAATTTATATGATATCACAAATGGAGGTGAAGCTATGCTAGATTGGGAAAAAGGTTGGTCAAGTGTGCATTAGAAGAATTTAGGTGTTTAGATGATGTTATAGATGACACTATACATATATATATATTCGGCCATCAATGGGAGTATGTAGGTGATGTTGAGTCAAATTTTTGGTGCACAATCGGGTATGTATATATATATATATATATAAGTATGCCCATTCATGATGTTACCTTTAATCATGTGTATAATCGACTAAATGAGTAATTAGTAAGAGGGGTTGCCGAATATACAAATATACATATGCATGTGTAATTGAACTATAAATGTATAGCAAGATGATTGAACTAGTTTATTTATCTATTAAGCCCGAGAAGTTAAAGAAGGAGAAACAAGCAAGGGAAAAGCCAAGGACATCGAGTAGCCGGGTCGGAACCATTATACTCAACGCAAGGTAAGTCCTTAAGCACTTGTTGTGAGAACTCCTTGATAGATATTTTTGAGTGATTCTCCTATTTATTAATATGACCATATGTACAATTTGAATTTAGTAAATTGCTTTACCATGATGAATTGACATAGGGCACAATGTGTGCAAAGATTATGTGGCACTATGTGTGCCGATTGGGAGGTTGAGGCATGAGGCATGAGGCTATCTCAAATGCACTATGTGTGCAATTTATTAATGCACTATGTGTGCGATTTACTATGGCACTATGTGTGCGATTTGCTATGGCACTATATGTGCGAACATAATAAGCACTATGTGTGCCACATTCGGTTGTTGAAATAAATTGTGCATGAACGAGGTAAGTGATTGAGCTACTAACTAAATATCGAAATTGAGATTGTACGGTGTATGCATAAAATTATCTAGTGCATCGTTGTTCCAACTTGAGGAAACGGATCCAAATCGATTGGGCTGACTTGGCGTTTGATTTGGTTGAAGGACTTGGCATGAGATCGAACCAAAAATTTAAGAAATTGCAGCATAGTTTGTTATGGTTGGAAACATCGATTTTGTATTATTTGTTTATTCACTTATGATTGTTATTGTTGGATGGTAGAGTAGTGCTTACGACTTCATCGAGTTATGTACTCATTTGGTGTGCTTATTTGTTGTTTATTTAGGTTCTTGATACATTTTGCGTGTTTCGGGACCGTCGTCAAGTCATCACACCGACTAGCGACTTTTTGGTATCTTCTTCTTAGATGGTCTAAGAAAACATTTCATGCATGTATAGGCTATTATGTTTTGTTTGAACTTGGTATGTAAAATTTTGAATAGCCATGCGAAAATGGCTTATAAATGTTTTGAGCATAATGTTATAATCATTTGGTATGTATATGCTCATTAAGAGGCATGGAAATGTTTGGCAACGACCAGCCATTAGAATGGGTCATCATGATTATATTTTGGACTATATATGAAAAAGGGGTGGTTGAATCATAGAAACTATGTGTTAGAGAAAGTCTACCCTAGAAATAGATGCTGGCAGCAACAGTGACGTGGATGTGAAAAGTCACTAAAAATAGTAGGAATGGAATTAAATAGTGAATAAATTATGTAAATGAACCTTTATGAATCTATTTTCATATGGAAGAAACGAAACGGTCATATGAGTTGTATGTTAAGAGATATTTGGGTTTTCGTGAAACAGGGCCAGAACGGTTTCTGGATTCCCTGTTCCGACTTTAAAAATTCATTATAAATTAACCAGAGATAATTAGGAGTCATACAATATATGTATAAATTCCTCTTTGAGTCTAGTTTCTATAGAAACAAACGGTATCAGTATTGAATCCCTTCACAGGGAGTTATTCGAGTTGTAACGCATGAAGGTCAGTGTAGTCGGCCCCTGTAACATGGGAGACTTTAACTATTAAACTGTACTAATTGGCTCGACCAAAAATTCTAGAAAAAATATGTAGATGGAAATATGAGTCTAGTTTCACAAAAAAATTACAAAACTGATTTTCGAGTTGTAAAACTCAAGTTATGATTTTTGAAGCGACTAGTACACAGATTGGCAGCTTGTCGGGAATTTCTCAATAAGTGGTTTGAAGTCTGTTAACACCTCGTGTTCGACTTCAGCGACGGTCTCAGGTTCGGGGTGTTACACGCAACATCTGAGCATGTCTTCAAGAATCTGAATTACTCTCTCTGATTGTCCATCAGTTTGTGGATGAAAGGCAGTGCTGAAATTTAACTTTGTACCTAATGCTTATTGCAACTTTTGCCAAAACCGTGAGGTAAACCTCGGATCTCTATCCGAAATGATTGACAAAGGTATCCCATGAAATCTAACAATATCTCGGATATACAATTCAGCCAACTTATTAAGACAATAATCTGTACGTACCGGAATAAAATGAGCCGATTTAGTCAGTCTGTCAACTATTGCCCAGATGGCATTTTTCTTCCCTGGAGTTAACGGTAACCCTGATATAAAATCCATAGTAATCTGATCCCATTTCCATTCAGGAACCATAATATGCTGAAGTAATCCCGAAGGTACCTGGTGTTCAGCTTTCACTTGTTGACAAACTAAGCGCTTTGATACAAACTCGGAAATATCTCTTTTCATTCCACTCCACTAGTACATTTTCTTCAAGTCATTATACATCTTCGTGCTGCCCGGATGAACCGCTAAACAACCATTATGTGCTTCATGCAAAATCTTTTGAATCAACTCATCATTTTGATTACACAACCGATTTTAAACATCAAACAACCATCGAACCGATTCAAATCGATCCCGTGACGACTTCACACTTTGCTTTCTTTTGGCTAGCAAATCTTGATCATTTTTTGAGCTTCGAAATCTCTTGTAAAAACATCGGTCTTGCTCTTAACTCGCTAGAATCGAATCGTCATCTGAAATTTTCAACCGAGTGTTCATAACTCTCAAAGCAAACAACAACTTTCGCTTAAAGCATCGGCAACCACATTCACTTTTCCGGATGATAATCAATAACAAGCTCGTAATCTTTCAATAACTCTAACCATCTTCATTGCCTCAAATTCAAGTCTTTTGTGACATCAAGTATTTAAGACTTTTGTGATCGGTATATACTCGGCACTTTTCACCATACAAATAATGTCGCCAAATCTTCAAAGCAAATACCACTGCAGCCAATTCCAAATCGTGAATAGGATAATTCTTCTCATGAGGTTTTAACTGTCTCGAAGCATAAGCCACCACTTTTCCTTCTTGCATGAGGACACACCCCAAACCATTTAGAGAAGCATCACTCTACACCACAAATTCTTTACCTGATTCGGGTTGTATCAACACTGGTGTTTCAGTTAATAACTTTTTCAATTCTTTGAAACTCTGTTGACATTCTTCCGTCCATTCAAATTTAACATCCTTTCGGAGTAGTCTAGTCATAGGAGTAGAAATTATAGAAAATCCATTTACGAACCGCCGATAATACCCAACTAGCCCCAAGAAACTTCTAACTTCGCCACGTTTTTGGTGGTTTCCAATCAACAATGGCTGAAATTTTACTAGGATCAACCCGTATACCATCACCAAGCAATATGACCCAAAATCCAACTTCCTGAGCCAAAATTCACTTTTACTAAACTTAGCATACAGCTGCTTATCTCTCAAAGTTTCCAAAACTATCCTCAAATGCTCAGCATGCTCTGTCTCATCTTTTGAATAAATTAAAATATCATCTATAAACACCACAACAAATTTGTCCAAGTATGGCCGAAATATGCGATTCATTAAGTCCATAAACACAGCAGGAGCATTTGTCAACCCGAATGGCATAACTAAAATTTCATAATGACCATACCTTGTTCTAAAAGCAGTTTTAGGCACATCTGACTCTTTTACTCAGAGTGATAATACCGGATCTCAAGTCAATCTTTGAAAACCATGTCGCTCCTTTTAGCCGATCAAACAAATCATCAATTCTCAAGAACGAATACTTGTTTTGATTGTCACCTTGTTTAACCGCCGATAATCAACACATAATCTCATAGAACCATCCTTCTTTTCACAAATAACACGAGAGCACCCCAAGGTGAAAACTCGATCTCACAAAGCCTTTATCACCAACTCTTGCAACTACAACTTTAATTCTTTCAACTCTGTTGGTGCCATTCTATATGGAGCAATCGAGATCGAGCTGTTTCGACATCAAATCTATACCAAATTCTACTTCCCGATCGAGGCAAACCGGTAATTCTTCCGAAATACGCCCACAAATTCACACACAACCCAAGACCGATTCAACTTTCTTTTCAACTTCTTTTGTATTAATTACATACGCCAAATAAGCTTCATAACCCTTTCTCAAATATCTCTGAGCCGACATCGAAGAAATCACACTAGATAATGCCTCTGATTTGTCTGGCTCAACCCGCAGAATTTCACCACTTTCACACTTTAATTCTATAACCTTTTCTTTGCAATTTATTATATCATTATGCAATGTCAACCAATCCATACCCAAAATAACATCAAATTCATCAAACGGCAACAACATCAAGTCGGCCGGAAAGTAATGACCCCGAATCATTAAAGGGCATTTCTTGCATACTTTATCAACTATCATGCATTTGCCTAACGGGTTCGACACTCTAATCATAAATTCTATGTTCTCAATAGGTATATTCATACTAGACACCAGTTTAATGCATACGTATGAATGAGTAGAACCAGATCAATCAAAGCAATAACATTAATATCATAAAGAGAAAATGTACCAGTAATCACATCGGTGAGGAAGCATCTTCACGCGCTTTAATAGCATAAGTTCTAGCCGAGCTCTTCCTCGATCTAACTCACGCATCTCGGCTACATTCTTACCGCTTGTTTCACTTCCACTTTTCTCGAATACCTTCCCTCGAGTCTGCACCACTAAATTTTACATTCAAATTTTTCTTTCTCAACTCTCTCTCGGCGTCTCTAATAAAATGATCCGAGAACCACATCGAAAACATTCATTTGCTCTGCACGGACCAAAATGATTTTTACCACACCACTGGCACTCGGGTTTAACAAATCTCGTATTTCCCACACTAACCGCAGAAGTAGTCTGAGATTTAGGACCCACATTTCGCTTCTTAAAATTTCCATATCATTGCCCAGCTGAAACTTGGGAACGAGGATTCATATTTCTTGACTTTCCGGTTTGCTGTGAGGGTGCATTACTCATTGGTCTTTTCTTTCAATTTCGTGTTTCAAATTCTACCTTTTTCTTTTCCTTCAGTAATTCTTCAGCCTTGCAAACTCGATCGACAAGTACCACCATTTCTTTTAGTTCAAGGATCCCAACAAATACCTTAATGTCTTCGTTAAGCCCGGCTTCAAATCGTCGGCACATCTTGGCTTCAGAGGAACATATTCCCCGCATACTTACTTAATCGAACAAACTCTCTTTCATATTCTAAGATTTGTCATATTACCTTGCTTCACTCAAGAAACTCTTTACATTTCGATCAATAAATCTTTCACTAATATATTTCTTCCAAACTCTTCTTGAAAGAATTCCTGTGTTACCCTCTCTTTCGGTACCACCAAATCAAAGTCTTCCACCAATTATAGGCTGAATCTCTCAACAAAGATGTAGCACATTTCAAACATTCTTCGTGTACAAGATAATTCATCAAATACCGGATAGAATTTTCACCGTAACTCGCTTTCTCGCATCATCATCAATATTTGCTCTAAATTCTTCAGCCCCTTGTTTACTTAATTCTATCAACGGGGTTCTATGAAATTTTATCATATCCACTCCCCGAGGCATTGGAGGCATAGGTTGAGGAATTAGGGAAGTGGGGAGGTCGTACATTTGGGTTCGCATTTAACAAACTCAATGTACCATGCACTCATCATTTGGAGAAAGGCTTCGATCCTTTCTCCTCCTCCCCGACCAACAAGAGGAGGTGGGTTTTCATCCACACGCCTTCCTTCGGACTGGACGCATGACTCTCTACTTCATCTGCCACAACTGGATCGGGATCCATTTCCTATATAAAATTCATTTAAAAGGTCAAGTCGTCACACTATCACAATTCATACAAATGGCACGTATAGCAAAAATCAGACATACAACACGTAGTCCGAGAACCGACTAAACTCGCTCGATACCACTAAATGTAACGCCCCACGCCCAAACCATTGCCAAGTAGAGCTTGAGGGTTACCGAACATAATTTATCAAATTAAGAACTTCAAATCATTTGTTTCTACATTCACACTTTCTAACTACCAATACACACAGTTATAAGAAAATCATATCTCGAGTTACTGAAACTCAAATCAAGATCCGTTCATTTTCCCTAAATCTAGACTCATATATCTATTTACTAATTATTTTCTAGAATTTTGGTTGGGCCAATTAGTACAGTTTATTAGTTAAAGTCTCCCTGCTTGTGGTTCATCGCTCGACATCCATGTATTACAAATCAGATCTCTATAAAGAATTTCAATGACTACGAGGTTTGTTTTTCTAAAACTAGACTCAATAAGGAATCTGTAAATATAAAGAACAACTTCTAATTATTTTTTAAATTTATTATGAATTTTTAAAGTCGTAACAGGGATCCAGAAATCACTCGCCCTGCTTTTTAAAAAGTTTAAATATCTCATAAAATATAATTTATATGCCTGTTTTGTTCAATCCACATGAAAATAGACTCATTAAGCTTAAATTTCATAACTTATTCATTATTTAGTTCCATTTATACTATTTTTAGTGATTTTTCAAATTCATGTCATTGCTGCAAAGAATATTCGCTTTTAAGGCAAGTTTCATATTTCCATGAATTTTTATGAACTAGATAACCTATTAAACTTCCATAATATCAAACATGATCTAAATTAGCCATCACCATGACTTATCAATATCAAAAATTTTCTCAACCAAACATGGCCATATCATAAAACTATTTACACAAAATAAGTATATTGCTATACATGCCATACTTAAGTAGTTGTACAAGCCATTTACCAAGATAAAGGTCCTTTGGATAGTGTGATCGAACTTTCGACCTATCCCGATTCTTGAGCCGGCTTGTTCAAAACTATAGTGAATGAAAAGGAAGGAGTAAGCATAAATGCTTAGTAAGTTCATATGTAAATAACAAGTAACATAACAATACAAATATACCAAACAACTTTAGCATGGTATCACCAAAACATATATCACATTTCTAAACATCATTCATCATCTTACCACCTTATCGTTGTTGTATCTATTTTCAACCCGAGGGTTAAGAACATACCTGTCCAAAGTGTCCATTTCACAACACTTACCCAAAACGTCACTTGCATCTTAAGTGTTCTTCCATTTCACTAGAAATTTCACCCGTTGAACACATCGGAATACAACTCGGATACACGGATAATTTGCACATAAGTGCCTCATATGTAATCAAGAAATCATGTAACCCGCCCCTAAGTGAACTCAGACTCAACTTAACGAGCTCGAGTGTTCGCATCCATAAGTGAACTCAGACTCAACTCAACGAGTTCGGATGCCTAGTTACATTTCACGAACTCGGACTCAACTCAACGAGTTCAGGCATTTGCATCCATAAGTGAACTCGAACTCAACTCAACGAGTTCAAATGCTCAACCATCCTAGTGACATGTCACTTGTATCCTAATCTATTCCTAAGGTTCAAACGGGCTTTTTTTCCTCGATCTCACATCTTTGCCGTCTTCCACGGAATATCGGAACCTATACTCGGTGATAGTTCATACTCATCCAGTAATTCACATACTTACATATTATTCAACAATAACCACAAAGCATAATATTTCATGATAATAATCAGCATCATATCATATAAACAACATTAAATTGCTTAAAATGACAATTATGTTACTAGATTTACACATGAACTTACCTTGGTACCAAAATATAAAGATTTTGCAATTTAGTCCACAATCTTTTCTTTTCCTCGATCGCGACTTGAATCTCGTTTCTCTTGATCTATAATGCCAAATTAATCTTATTTAATATATACATTCATCAAAACAAAGATTTAATACTTAACTTTGGAAAAATTACACTTTTGCCCCTAAACTTTTGCATAATTACACTTTTTCCCTAGGCTCGGAATTAAACTTTATTCTTTATTCTTATGTTTTATAACATGCTGATCACTTTTCCTTCTATGGCAACATCAAATTCTCTCTCTAACATATACTTGTGACTATTAGGTATTTTTTCCGATTAAGCCCTTTTGCTCGTTTTCACTAAAAACCGAGTAGCACAAGTTGTCTAACATAATTTAAAACCCCATATTCTATCATAAAACATCAAAATACACAAATTTCACCTATGGGTATTTTTCCAAATATGAGCCCTAGGTTGAATTATTGCTAGCATAAGCTTAATCGAGCTTCCGGGATTCCAAAAACATAAAGAACATTAAAAACGAGGCTTGGAATCACTTACTATGGAGCTTGGAAGCTTGAAACAAACCCTAGCTATGGAGAACCCTTGAAATTTCGGCCTAATGAAGAAGATGGACAAAAATTGGCTTTTAATTTTGTTTTTAATTCATTTTAATAACTAAATGACCAAAATACCCTTACTACTATACTTTCCAAAAATTCCTTCCATGTCCTAATTTTGTCCATGAACTTAAAATTGGTCAAATTTCTATTTTAGACCTCCTCATTAATATTCCAAAACAATTTCATACTAAAAACTTCTAGAATGCAAGTTTTGCAGCTTATTCGATTTAGTCTCTACTTTCAATTTATGCACTTTAGGCATAGAATTTCATCACGAAATTTTCATACAATCATGCAATCATATCATAATCATCAAAATAATTGTAAAATAATTATTTCTATCTCGGATTTATGGTCACGAAACCACTATTCCGATTAAGCCCTAATTCAGGATATTACACCTTTCACCATACAAATCTCAAAAGCCAAATACCTCTTTGGCTGAAGACCCTCTGTGCCATCACTACTCCCTCTACTTTGCCCGATTCTTGTCTAAGTGCTTTACTTTTTCCGTCGATTCCTGGTACCGATTTCTTCTCTCCCTCACTCTTTCTAAATCAGTTTCAGTAGGGGATTACTATCGAATCTCAGATTTCAGATCTATGCCTAATTGCTCCTTAGGCATTTTAGGGTTTGGGTAAGTGTTCCTCTTTTATTGGTTAAGGTTGGCCGAATGGTCATGGATGTTTTAATAGTGACTTAAGATGATTGCAAGTCACTTGTTGGTTAGTTCTTAATGATTAAGATTGATCCAGATTTAAGGAATACTCATGATTAGTGATCAATGAAGGTCTATAAGGCTTGTCATTCAAGGTAAGGCAAAGGTGAGATTTTTGGCTTTTGGTGATCGTATTTGATAAGTGTGTGATTAATCGTTAAGTGATATCATTTTCAGGTTTGTGGCTAAGGAGATCGCAGCACGTTTAGTACCAGGTGTGTACATACACTGCACCCACACAGTAGACCGGCAAATCCCGAAATGCTGAAATGCCGAAAAGCCAAAAGTTTGGCTACAATAGTCTTGCGAGTGTGTGAACACTCGTAAGGGGGGAAACCGATAGGTTATCAGAGGCCCTATGAGTGATTCCATGGATTTGGGCCGTGTATTAGCCAACCGGGCCAGAATGGGCTAAATAGGCCTGATTGGCTATAGGGCCCATAGTAGGCAAATTTGGCAATTTGATACTGTGTGATGAAAAATCATATGATTGCATGACTATGAATGTGATTGAGCCGGACAGGCCATTTGAAAGTGATTAGGCCTAATGGGCCATATGAAAGTGATTGGGCCTGATGGGCCATATGAATGTGATTGGGCCCGATGGGCCATATGAATGAGATTGGGCTTAAAGGGGCCAAATGAATAAGTATGGATCTGTTAGTGTTTAGTAAGGGGTTGTGGACCCAGTTTTTGGTAACTACTCAATTAGGCATAAAACTTAAATAATTAATTAATTACAACTGTGGACGAGTCATAAGGTTAAGGTGTGGTAATGGGTATATGTATGTCTAGAATTGGTTCTAGGGAGAGCTTGGTACTTAAGCGGTCTTAATGACCCACCTCCTCTTCTCTAGAATCCTACCTAGTACATAGTATCTGTTCACCTGAGCCAACGAGGACTTGTTAACAGGCCAAGGTAAGTAATAAACCCATAATAAAGAGAAATTATCGAAATGCCCCTAAGGGCAAGAATGACTAAAATACCCTTATGTGCTGAATGTAAGATTTATGGATGTTGCATGTGTACCTGTTGCATTCATATGATATTCTATTTAGGTTACATATGGGTTGGGAATTATGGAACGAAAGAAGTATATGAGGATCGCATGGTGATTGACGACCGTGGATCCACCGATGGCTTTTTAAGCCCAATATATGATTAGCAACTTTGCTACAACGTTAGGTAGTACCGCAATTGGGCTACTATTGGAGTGTATCGAATGGGTGGGATTCGTGCATATTTGATTGCTTTACTTCTGTTCTGATGTTGAATTGGGCTCAGGCCCAAAAAGACTCGCTATTACATGCTTTCCTATTTGCCGAGGGTTGTACACATGGAGTTTTCGAAAACTCACCCCTTCTTTTATTTTTCTCAGGTGATCCTTAATAGGTGGTTCGACGGTAGGAGGGACTCCGAGGTGGCCAGCTAGCAAGACGACTTGGACTTGTTTTCTTAAACATATAATTTCTAGTATTTTAAGTTAATTCAGTCCAGAATGTAATAAGGCCTTTCCTCTGGTTATTATTTCAAATTAGGATTATTATTATTTTTATACTTTATATTTGTTATAAGTAGAACATGGTTTTTCCTAAACCATAACTATTTTTAAATACTATGTTTCCGCAACTCAATTTTTAAATGACAAGTTTTCATAGATCATCTATTTTAAAAAAAGCTTTCGCAACTGAAAAGAGATTTTATAAAGTAATTATTATCATACAAGAAGGAATAGTTTTTTTTTAAATACACCTCGCTTTGAAAGCAACAAATACAAGCTAGGATTTTACTTAGGGTTTTTATTTCAAAGAAGGGTTTTCAATAAAAACAAGGTTTTTGATAAAACACTTCAATGTGACACGCTGGATCTAGCCATAACGTCTGGGCCGGATTTGGGGTGTTACAGTACCTTTATATGCTAAATCTTAATTATGTCAGGTATAAGCTGGGTTACATTTTGAAATGATGGATTTTAGTTTTGTATAATTTGAGCCATGCAAAAATGGCTTAATTCCCCATAGATGATTTCGATTATATTTACTTTTGGTTGAGTTTGTTGTGGTTATGGTATTTTATGCTAAGGATGATTATTAAGTGTGATATGTGCCTTGTTGTGCATTGAAGTTGGTTGGTGATTCGGATATGGTAGGAATAAGTTGGTCAATATAAATATATATAAGCATGTTTGTTCAATTTGAATGCGGTTTATATTAAGTAAAGCATATATGTAAAATTTTAGTTAATATATCAAATTAAGGTGATATAATTGATTTGGTAATAAAAGATGTATTGTAATGACCGAATATGAATGAAGATATTTTGTATAGTTTTCCATATAGTTCATGAAAATTGGTGTCTTGGATGTATATATATGTTTATAATCAAGTGAATGTTTTACCTTTGGAAAGTACATTTTATATTATGATTTGGTACTAAGAAGTATTCAAATATATTTTAATGTGATTAGGGTTATTATGGTGTATGTATTATATGATATGTTTGTGTTTGAAAATGGCACACTAATTTGGTTAGCATTAATATGAAATGAATATAAAATATATATAATTGTGATAAGGTATTAGCTATTGTAATTTGGTTATAAAAGCAAAGTATGAGTATATATATATACATAGGTCATAATTACTAATGTTGTGATTTGGCTAAGTGAAGACAAGCTAGGTATATTAACTCGACTTATTTATGCATTACTTAATGGTCCGGCTAATCTGATAAGATTTGGTCACTAAATATTTGTTTATATGCTCATGTTATAATTATGCATTATAATAATTGTGGTTAAATAAGGTATGTTATAATGTTAGGTAATATTTGATAAATGAAATAGACATTGAGATATATGTGATATTTTTATATAGCATTATGATATGTGACATTATTAATTTAAGTTAGTGAGCTGAAATTGCAAGTTGACAGATACATTCATATATGTAAACCATTCGTATGTTTTGCATGTCAAGTTTGTATATTTCATTCGGATATGAAATGAATTGTATTGGGTTATAAGTTAAGCATTAGATTCCTATGTTTATTTGTTTGAATTGAATTAACAGATTCGAATAATTAGTTAAATAGTGTATCAAACCCGGTGGTTTGGTTTTTTTCTTTTAAAAAAAATTGATGATTTACTTTGTTATGAAAGTTGTTACGAAAAGTAATATGAATGGTAATACCTTGTGATCCTATTTCGACGACGGTTACAAGTTAGGGGTGTTACATTTTATTAGTATCAGAGCTAGAGTTTAGTCGGTTCTAGGACTAACGTAGCATGTGTGAGTCTAGCTATACATGCCATATTATATATTGCAATAGTGTGATGACTTCTAACATTTGAAAACGTGTTTTCATATAGTAAATAGAGATAGGGATAGGATTCTTTTTAGAAATATTAGAAATAAGGAATAAAGAAATCATGGATAAATCCAAGCGACTTTTTCTTAAATCCAAGCGATCTTTTCGTAGGCGTTTGCCCCCGATCCAATCGGGGGATCGAATTGATTATAGAAACATGAGTTTAATTAGTCGATTTATAAGTGAACAAGGAAAAATATTATCTAGGCGAGTAAATAGATTGACCTTAAAACAACAACGATTAATTACTATTGCTATAAAACAAGCTCGTATTTTATCTTCGTTACCCTTTCTTAATAATGAGAAACAGTTTGAAAGAAGCGAGTCAACCACTAGAACTACTGCTCTTAGAACCAGAAATAAATAGGCTTATCCCTTCAAAAGAATCGAATCCGGTTGGGGAAGAAAAAAAAATCTTTTTTTTATTGAGCATCTTCGCTCATCTTGTTTTGATGACCTTCTTTCTATTCGTTATTCTCTTCATTACTATTAACAAATTAACAACTCAAATGACCACAACAAATTATCTTAAGAATCATTAAATTCTATACCTATAAAAGAGCGGCCTGATGTATCATGTAAATTGTTTGAAATGCAAGAGTCAAATAATTCTCGATGGTGGAAGAAAATATCTCTCATTTCTCCCCCGACCAAATATAGATGCTTTTTGACCAATAGCTACATAAACACATATTACATTTTTCCCTTGCTGTAGCTGATGCTGTCGAGAGTTTAGAGCCTACTCCCGTGTAAGGGACAAGCTGGTTGATTCTCGACCGATTTCGAGTAACCAAGAAGGAGAGGCTAGACAAGCCTTCTATAAAATGATGAATGACTTGTTTACTCAATATATCCAGACTAACCCGACTGCACAACAACCTCCACCTCTGACTAATCCATCTTCAATACGTGTTGTACCTCACGTAAGTGATCCGCTGAGATTATATAAGCCACCTGTTGATAACATGGGGCTGAAGAGTATAAAGCTACTGATGATGATGATGCTGAGCGGCCTGAGTTCTGGCTTGATAATACTATTTGTGTGTTTGATGAGCTATCCTGTACCCCGGATGAGTGTTTGAAATGTGCCATATCTTTGCTCCGAGATACAACATATCACTGGTGGAATACCCTAGTATCAGTGGTTTTGAAAGAACGGGTGACCTGGGAATTCTTTCAGACTGAGTTCCGTAAGAAATATATCAACCGGAGATTTAATGACCAGAAGTAGAAAGAATTTCTAGAGTTGAAACAGGGTCGGACGACCGTGATAGAGTATGAGCGAAAATTTGTGAGACTCAGTCCGTATGCCTTAGAGTGTGTTTCTACCGAAGCCATAATACGTAAAAGATTTGAAGATGGGCTGAATAAAGAAATTAAATTGTTAGCTGGCATACTTGAGATAAAAGAGTTCGTAGTATTGGTTGAGTGAGCCTGCAAAGCTGAAGAGCTCGGGAAAGAGAAAAGAAAAGCTGACTTTGAAGCTAGAGATGTACGTAAAAGAACATCTGGTAAGTCATTTCAGTCGGCACCAAAGAAATTCTAAGATGATTTCATCCGTTCTAAAGCCACTTCGGGTTATTCTAGACGGGATCAAAGTAGACCACATATGAGCTCAAGAGCTACCTCAGTAGCTAGTATGGGTAATGTCAAATCAAATCAACCTGAGTGTAAACATTGTGGAAAACGACATCTCGACAGTTGCAGATTGCATGATCGGGCTTGTTTTAAATATGGACCGATGGATCACCATATACGTGATTGCCTATGTTAGCTGAAGAAAATCCAGTGCAGAATATGCCATCCAGAAATGCGGGTAATGTGAATGGCAGTCAAAGACGGACTAAAGATATAGTAGCCAGATCTGAGGATCGTGCACCTTTTAGAGCCTATGCTATACGCACACGAGAAGAGGCTTCATCCCCAGATGTTATTATTGGTACATTTACTCTTTATGATACTAATGTAATTGCATTGATTGATCCTGGTTCAAATCATTCTTACATCTGTGAGACTTTAATATTCAGGAGGACTCTACGTGTTAAGTCTACTGAGTTTGTGATTAGAATGTCAAACCCCTTAGGCCGATGTGTTATGGTTGACAAAGTGTGGAAAAATTGTCCCTTGATGGTTCGAGATTCGTGCTTTCTGGCTGACTTGATGTTGTTGCCATTTGATGAGTTTGACATAATTCTGGGTATGGACTGGTTGACTTTGCATGATGCTATTGTAAACTGAAAGAGAAAGACTATTGATTTACGGTGCCAGAATGATAAGATTATTCAAATTGAATCTAATGATCTGAATGGGTTACCAGTAGTGATTTCTTCGATGTTAGCTTAGAAATATGTGAGAAAAGGCTGTGAAGCTTACTTTGAATATGTGCTTGACAACAAAGTGACTGAAAGAAATATTGAATCAGTACCTGTTGTGTGCGAGTATCCAGATATGTTTCCTGAAGAACTTCTAGGTTTGCCACCTATTCAGGAGGTAGAGTTTGGTATTGAGTTAATGCCTGGGACGACTTCGATATCCATAGCTCTGTGCAGAATGACACCTATTGAATTAAAAGAATTGAAAGCTCAGTTGCAGGAGTTGACAGACAGAGGATTCGCGCGACCAAGTTTTTCTCCTTGGGGTGCACCGGTGTTGTTTGTGAAAAAGAAAGACAGAACTATGAGAATGTGCATCGACTATAGACAGCTCAATAAGGTGACTATAAAGAATAAGTATCTGTTTCCATGAATTGATGATTTTTTTCATCGACTGAAGGGGGCCATAGTGTTTTCGAAGATAGACTTGAGATTAGGCTACTATCAGTTGCAAGTTAAAGAATCCGACGTGACAAAGACTACTTTCCGAACGAGGTACAGACACTATGAGTTTTTGGTTATGCCTTGCGAACTTACTAATGCACATGTTGTTTTTATGGATTTGATGAATCAGATCTTCAGACAAATTTGGATCAATTTGTAGTTGTGTTTATAGATGATATTTTGATATACTCCTGTGATGAAACCGAACATGCCAAACATCTGAGACTCGTGTTACTGACTTTGCGAGATAAATAGTTGTATGCAAAGTTCAGTAAATGTGAGTTCTGGTTAAGAGAAGTCAGTTTTTTGGGCCATGTTGTTTCAGCATCGGGTATTCGGGATGATCCGAATAAAATTTCAGCTACAATTGATTGCAAACCTCCAAAGAATGTTTCTGAAGTCCGAAGCTTTCTAGGACTTGCTGGTAATTATAGACGATTCTTGAAAGGTTTCTCTATGATTGCAGCCCCGATGAAGAAGCTATTGCAGAAAGATGTTAAATTCGAGTGGTCAAAAAAGTGCTAGAAAAGTTTTGATCAATTGAAAGCCCTTTTGACCGAAGCTCTAGTACTAGTTCAGCCAGAATCGGGTAAAGAATTTATTATTTATAGTGATGCATCTTTAAATGGCTTGGGTTGTGTTTTGATACAGGAAGACAGAGTTATAGCTTATGCCTTGATATAGTTAAAGCGACATGAAAGGAACTATCTGACACAGAACTTAGAATTGGCAGCTATTGTGTTTGCATTGAAGATACGGCATCACTATTTGTTCGATGAGAAATGTCATGTTTATTCTGATCACAAAAGCTTGAAATACTCGATGACTCAGAAAGATCTAAATTTGAGACAACATCGATGGTTAGAATTGCTAAAAGACTAAGAGCTTGTGATTGACTATCACCCGGGAAAGGCTAATGTTATTATTGATGCTTTAAGCCTAAAATCACGGTTTGCTTTGCGAGCAATGAATGCGCATATGGCTATGTCTGATGATGGTTCGATAATAGCTGAATTGAAAGCAAGACTGCTATTTGTTCAACAAATTTCTGATGCCCAGAAGGTTGATAATGAGTTGATAGTAAAACGATCTCAATGTGATTCAAATGCTGATTCAGAGTGTCAAGTTAATGCTGATGAATGTTTGAGAGTCAGAAACCGAATATGTGTCCTGAGGAATTCAAAGTTAATTTAGATGATTTTGAATGAAGCTCACAGCAGTCGGTTATCTGTTCACCCAGATAGTACAAAGATGTATAATGATCTGAAACAGCTTTACTGGAGGCATGGTATGAAATGAGGCATTTCTGACTTTGTTGCAAGATGTTTAGTGTGACAGCCCAAAATTGACCCTAGTCGGAATGTGGTTTCGGGACCACAAAACCGAGGCATAAAAATAATTTGAAATTTATTTTGATGCCTATAATATGTGTATGCTCATGTATGACATTTTTTGATGATTGATTTAGTGTTATAAAGGTGAATTTCACTAGAAAGGACTTAGTAGTGAACTTTGAAAGTACAATAGGGAAATGTGTGATGACTAATTAAAGCATGCATGCAAAACAATGGACTTGCATGTCAAATTCCCCTTTTTATAGGTGGTGGTCGGCCATGACCAAGAAATATGGGCTAAACATGTCATGAAACATGTTTTGTTGGGCATTAGGGAGAAATAATAAACAAATAAGCATGGGTAAGAAAAGAATGAAAAAAATGTGTGTGTGAGTGTGGTATCTCCTCATTGCCGTGAGTTGTAAAGGAAGAAAGAAAAATTTGTTCATCCATTCTTTGAGCCAAAACTAAGGGGAAGAAGAGATTTTGCTTCATTTTATTTGTTTAGAAGAGATCTAGAAGGAGATTTGGCTAAACTTGCACCAAGATTAAGGTATGTATGAGGTTGTGTCATGAGATTCATGCATGTTTTAGTTGCCAACTTGATGTTCATGTTAGCCATGGTTCAAATCTTTGTTATGTCATGGGAATGAAATTCGGCCAAAGTGAATATGGTGATAAAGCCATTGCATGCTAAGTGTGAAGCTTGATGATGATGATGCATGCAAAGATGGATTGTCTACTCTTGAAATTTCTTTGTAGCCATCTTGAGTAAGACTTTGAGTTTTCTTTTTGTTTAACCATGATTGAAGTTGAAAGGGCATGATTGTGATGTATTCGCCATGATGCATTCATGAGCATGGTTCATGCTTCTTGCATGTTAGTTAAAATTTGTGTTTTGGATGGCTATGGACACCTTGAAATTCGGCCATGCACATATATGTATATATATGTTTGCACATGATGTTTTGGTTATGAAGTAAGTGATGAATATGTTTGTTTAAAGAAGAAAATGTTGAAGAATGTTTGTGAAATTGCAAGTGCATTCGCCTAGAATACCTATGATGTGGAAATCTTGGAATTTATTGTTGATTTGGTGCAAGTATGACTAAGTATAATCGGCCATATGAGTGCTTGGTGATGTATTATAAGTATTGAGCCACAATATGTAAAGCATTAACTAGTAAAATGCATGCTGTTTTTGTGTGGTGTTAAGTGTATAATTGGCCTCAAATTGGACATGTATGTTCGGCCTTAGGTAGCCGATTGATGGCCTTAGCTTTTCCTTGATGCTTGAATGAATTGTATTGAATTGCTTGATGTAGTATAAAATGTGCATGACCATTGTGTACTCAAGCTAAAGGGTGGCCATATGACCATTTAAACTCCTTGTCATATTCGGCCATAAGCTAGCATAATGAGGTATTAATAAATTAAATTTGTTTGAATTAGCTCAAGAGCTTAGAGGGCCACAATTGGACAAGGGGAAGGAAAAAGTGATCGAATAGCCGAAAAGCCGCTCGACAACATCCGAGGTAAGTCCTCAAGAAGTGACCCTACTTGAATTATGTGAAATGAAATATGGATGTGTAATGATTATCGATTTATGTGTGTATGAGTATTTGAATGATACCCGGGCTAAGTCCCGAAGGCGATTATGCTAGTGATTACCTTTGTGTTTGAGCCTTAGTAACGAAAATGAAACATGAATGTCTAATGATTATTGATGTATGTGTGCATGAGCAATTGAATGATATCAGGGCTAAGTCCCAAGACATTTATGCTTGAAATTATATCCGGTTAAGACCAAGGCAATTGTGCTAGCGGCTACATCGGGCTAAGACCAAGGCATTCGTATGCGAGTCGTTCTATCCAGGGCTAAGACCAAGGCATTCGTGCACGTGGTTATATCCGGTTGTATTCAAGAAGCTTGGGCTGGAGGTGAGTGTTGGTTGCTGTAATGAATTCAATTGGTACGCTCGAAAAGCCCAAGGAATAAGGTATGTTTATACGTGCATTGGAAAGTCGACATGTTTGAGCAACATTCGCCGATCGACTAACAATTTCAGCTATTGAATTGGTTGATACCTTGTGAAAGTATATAATGATGAAGTGTGAAGTAAGAATGATTATGTGAATGTGTATTAATGAAATGATGCATTTGGCCATGTGAATGTATTGCTTTAATTAAAGCTGATTTTATTCCTTGAGACTTACTAAGCATAAAAATGCTTACCCCGCTGCTTTGGCTCTCTGTTTTATAGATTGTGCTCGATAGCAATCGGATTCGGATCATTAAAGTCGAAGTCATCCACACTATCAAAGCCTCCATTTTGGTATAAATTTTGGTTGAACTTTGAAATGGCATGTATAGGACTACCCCTTGCTGGTTTAAATATGTTGTGATGTATTTGTGTACGGCCATGCGAAAATGGCTCGTAAAAGTGAAGTACTGAACTTAGACTATTTGCGGTTTGTATATATATATATATGTTGTCATGATGTGATTATGGATTGGAAATGGGAATGTTGGTCACATGATCAGCCATTGGTATGGTTAAAATGATCATATGTGAACCCACGTATGGCAAGACTAGTTGGTTCATGGAGACTACAAACTAGGTAAGACCTACCTTAAAAACAGATGCTGCCAGCTGCAGTGACGTGAATGTGAAAAATCACCAAAATTTGTAGGAATGGTATTAAATAGTGAATAAGCTATGTAAACGAACCTTGATGAGTCTATTTTCATATGGAAGAAACGAAACGGTCATAGGAGTTACATGTTAAGAGATATTAAAGCTATTGTGAGACAGGCCAGAACTGTTTCGGGTCCCCGTCGCAACTTTAAAAATTTACTATAAATTATCCAGAAAGAATTAGGAGTCGTGCTTTATATGTACAGATTCCATTTTGAGTCTAGTTTCATTAGAAACAAACGTCACCAGTATTAAATCCCTGTGCAGAGAGATATTCAAGTTGTATCATGGGTGACTTTAACTAATAAACTGTACCAATTGGCTGACCAAAATTCTAGAAATAAGTCCATGGATTTATATATGAGTCTAAATTGTGAAAATTTCTGAAACCAGTTTCCTAGTTTTGAAACTCGAGATATGATTTTTAAGGCGACGGTGACGCAGCTTTTCCACCGATTTGGAAATGTCAAATTGGTGGGCAAAATATGTGGACTTGGCTTGTTAACCTCGTGTCCGATAATTCCAAGCAATGGTCTCGGGTTCGGGTGTTACAATTTTTTGGTATCGAGCCACGTTTTAGTCGATTCTAGGACTACCGTGATGTGTTTGGGGTCTAGCTATACATGCCATTAAATGATGAATCGATAGTGTGGTGATTTCGACAATTTGACTTTGTGTTTGTTTATAGTAATGGATCCCGATCCCAACCGAAGCGATAGTGATGATGTGGAGAGTGTGGCGCTGCCGCGCAAGGGGCGCACGGTGGACTCTCAACCTATGGCCAAGAATCCAATGATGAGGCTAAGCAAGCCTTTTATAGTGTGATGAATGAATGGTTTAACCAATACATTCGAACTAACACTACTGTTCCACAACCTCCATTCCCGACAAATGCAACACCGCACCTACAATACATCCCAGAATCGACCAAATAAGGTCAAGTAAGGCCCCAATCGATAGGATTCAAAACATGGGGCCTTTGAATTTAAAGCTATGGATGATGATGATGCCGAAGCGAGCTGAATTTTGGTTGGACAACACTATCCGGTGCTCGATGAGCTATCTTGTACACCGATGAGTGCTTAAAGTGTACCATCTCCTTGCTACGTGAGTCCGCCTACTATTGGTGGAGTACTCGACTTGTGGTGCCTAGAGAGCAAGTGACTTGGGAATTCTTTCAAACCGAGTTCGAAAAAAGTATATCATCGAGATTCATCGACCAAAAGCGAAGGGAATTTCTTGATCTTAAGCAAGGTTCTATGTCGCCATCGACTCACTTAACGAAAATTTGTGAGGCTTAGCCAGACGCGAGAATGCATTTCGTCAAGCTATTATGTGTAAACGCCGAGGATGGGCTGAATGATGATATAAGGATGTTCGTTGGCATTCTCGAGATACGAGAGTTCGTAGTACTTGTTGAGCGAGCTTGTAAAGTCAAGAGCTTAGAAAGGAGAAACAAAAGCTGATGTGGGAACCGGAGAATTCGAAGAGGTCCTCGGAAAGTCTCTTCAACAAGCATCAAGAGATTTCGAGATGATGTGATCCGTCTAGAGGCGCTACGGGCTTTTCTAGACGAGGACGCGATCGACCCCCGTGACCACACGAGTCACTTCGATCGCCGATGGTGGAAATGATCACGAGAGAGGGCGAGTGTCCGCATTGTGGCAAATGGCATTCGGGAGCTGTTGGTTCCGTGATCGCTCCGCTATAAGTGCGGATCGGCCGACCACTTTATGAAGGATTGCCCGAGGATGCTTGAACAAAATGTAAGTCAAAGTGGAAACCCCGGTGCTACCATCGCCGAGGTAGGCCACCTAGAAATGTGGGCAATGTTAGTGGCGGTCGAGGGATCTAGAGATGCTACCATCGATCCGAGGCTCGGGCTCTTGCTAGGACTTATGCCATACGCGCACGCCGAGGATGCCGCCTCCGGATGTCATTACCGGTACTTTCACTCTTTTCAATACTAATGTGATTGCTTTGATTGACCCGGTTCTACTCATTCTTATATATGTGAAACTTTAGCATCCAAAGAAGACTTTGCCTATTGAGTCTCATCGAGTTTGTAATTCGGTGTCAAACCCTTGGGTCATTACGTGCTTGTCAACAAAGTGTGCAAGAAAAGTCCCTAGTGTTACGAGGTTCTTGTTTTCCGGCGGACTTGATGCTTTTGCCGCTCGATGAATTCGACGTTATTCTTGGTTTGGATTGGTTGACCATGCACGATGCGGTTGTAAATTGCAAAAGCAAGACTATCGATTTGAGGTGCGCGAATAACGAGATAATTCGGGTTGAGTCTACGGACTTAAAGGGTTGCCACCGTAATATCGGCAATGTTGGCCCGAAATATGTAAGAAAAGGTGAAGCGTACCTTGCGACGTGCTTTCGATGACAAGGAATCGAAAAGAAACCCGAATCTGCGTGCGTGGTTTGTGAATACCGGATGTTTTCCTCAAGAATTGCGGGTTTACCATTGTTCGAAATAGAATTTGGCATCGAATTGGTACCGTACCACTCCAATTTTGATAGCTCCGTATCGTATGGCGCCAACGGAATTAAAGGAGTTGAAAGCTCATTGCAAGAATTGGTGGATAGAGGTTTTGCTCGCCCGAGTTTTTCGCCTTAGGGTGCGCCGGTGTTGTTTGTGAAAAGAAGGATGGAACCATGCGGTTGCAGATCGACTATCGTCGACTTAATAAAGCGACGATAAAGAACAAATATCCGTTACCACGTATCGATGACTTGTTCGATCAATTGAAGGAGCCTCGGTGTTCTCGAAAATAGATTTGAGATTGGGCTATTATTAATTGCGAATCCGAGATTGGACGTGCCCAAGGCGCCTTCGTAAGCGAGATATGGTCACTATGAGTTCCTAGTGATGCCGTTTGGGCTTACTAATGCCCTGCGGTATTTATGGATTTAATGAATCGGATCTTCGCACCATATTTGGATCGATTCAGTAGTCGTGTTCATTGATGACATCTTGGTCTATTCAAGAAATGAGACCGAACATCTTTGAACACCGAGGTTAGTCTGCAAATTTTACGGATAAGCAATTATATGCTAAGTTCAGCAAGTGTGAGTTCGGTTAAGAGAGGTTAGCTTCTTGGGTTATGTGGTATCTGATCGGTATTCGAGTCTAATTCGAATAAAATTTTAGCCATACTTAATTGGAAGCCTCAGAAATATTACCGAGGTTCAAGCTTTTTGGGGCTTGCCTTGTTATTACCGACGATTTGTAAAGGTTTCTCAACGATAGCCACGCCGATGACGGCTACTCCAAAAGGATGTTAAGTTCGAATGGATGGAGAAATGTCGAAAAGTTTCGATCAATGAAAACTTATTTGACGGAGCCCCAATTCTAGTGCAACCCGAATCGCAAAGAGTTTGTCATCTATAGTGACGCCTCCTCCTTGGGTTAGGTTGCGATTGATGCAAGAAGGTCGAGTTGTGGCCTATGCGTCGAGGCAATTAAAGCCACACGAGAAAATTATCCGACCCATGATCGCTAATTAGTCGCCATCGTATTCGCCTTAAAGATTTGGCGACATTACTTATTTGGTGAGAAGTGCCATGTGTACTCGGATCACAAAAGTCTCAAATATTTGATGACCCAAAGAGACTTAAATCTGCGACAAAGACGTTGGCTCGAGTGTTAAAGGATTATGAGTGGTCATTGACTATCACCCGGAAAGGCGAATGTGGTTACGGATGCCTTGAGTCGTAAATCAATATTCACTTTACGAGCGATGAATGTGCACTTGTCTGCTCGATCCGAAAAGTGTGTTAGTAGCTGAATTGAAAGCCAAACCACTATTGATGCATCAAATTCGAGAAGCTCGTAAAGTCGACGACGAGTTGGTCGCAAAACGTTTGAGTATGTTCAACCGGGACTCGGAGTTTCAAATCGATGATGACGATTGTTTGAGGTTCAAAAGTCGTCGTGTGTTCCAAAGAATTGAACTCATTTCGATAATTCGAATGAAGCCCATTGTAGCCGAATGGCAATCCACCCGGGGAGTACGAAGATGTACAACGATTTGAAACATCGATTTTGGTGGCATGGTATGGAACGAGACATCTTCGACCTTGTTTCGAGATGTTTAATATGTCAACAAGTGAAAACGGAACATCAAGTGCCTTCAGGATTACTTCAGCCAATCACGATACCCGAGTGGAAATGGGATCGAGTCACAATGGACTTTGTATCCGGACTGCCATTGTCAGCGAGTAAGAAGGATGCGGTTTGGGTCGTGGTAGATAGATTGACTAAGTCGGCTCACTTTGTCCCCGTATGTACGGATTTTTCAATGGACAAATTAGCCGAATTGTACATTTCTCAGATTGTGAGATTGCATGGGGTGCCTATTTCCATCGTGTCGGATAGAGATCCGAGATTTACCTCGCGATTTTGGAAAAAGTTGCAAGAAGCTTTGGGTACCAAGTTGCATTTCAGACCGCTTTTCACCCCAAACCGATGGTCAATCCGAGCGGATAATTCAGATACTTGAGGATATGTTGAGATGTTGCGTCCTCGAGTTTAGTGGTTTATGGGAACGGTATTTGCCGTTGATTGAATTCGCCACAACAACAAATTTTCAATCAAGTATTAAGATGGCACCCTACGAGGCTTTGTACGGTCGTAAATGCCGTACACCATTGTTTTGGACCGAGCTCGGTGAAAGTAAGATTTTCGGGTGGATTTGATTAGAGATGCTGACAGAAAGTGAAAGTAATCCGTGAAAGTCTCAAGATAGCCTCCGATCGTCGAAGTCGACGCGGATCTGAAGCGTAAGGACATCGAGTATCGTGGGAGATAAAGTGTTTTCAAGGTATCGCCTTGAAAAAGATACTCGATTTGGCCGTAAGGGCAAGTTGAGCCCGAGGTTCATTGGGCCATATGAGATATCCGAGCGAGTCGGTCCGGTGGCATATCGCTTGATTTTGCCCCGAACTCGAAAAGGTTCACGATGTCTTTCATGTTTCGATGCTTCGACGCTATAGATCGATCCATCGCACGTGATTAGTCCATCGGGTTGAAATTCAAGCCAATATGAGTTATGAGGAAGAACCGATTCGTATCCTATCACGGAAGTGAAAGAGTTGCGAAACAAGCGGGTTCCGCTAGTGAAGGTGTTATGGCTCAAGCACGGATAGAAGAAGCTACTTGGGAAACCGAGAACTCTATGAAAGAGCGATACCCAACCCTATTTACGGTAAGATTTTCGGGACGAAAATTTCTTAAGTGGGGAGAGTTGTGATGCCCAAAATTGACCCTAGTCTGAATGTGGTTTCGGGACCACAAAACCGAGGTATAAAAATAATTTCAAATTTATTTTGATGCCTATAATATGTGTATGCTCATGTATGACATTTTTTGATGATTGATTTAGTGTTATAAAGGTGAATTTCACTAGAAAGGACTTAGTAGTGAACTTTGAAAGTACGATAGGGAAATGTGTGATGACTAATTAAAGCATGCATGCAAAACAATGGACTTGCATGTCAAATTCCCCTTTTATAGGTGGTGGCCGCCATGACCAAGAATATGGGCTAAACATGTCATGAAACATGTTTTGTTGGGCATTAGGGAGAAATAATAAACAAATAAGCATGGGTAAGAAAAGAATGAAAAAAAAAATGTGTGTGTGAGTGTGGTATCTCCCCATTGCCGTGAGTTGTAAAGGAAGAAAGAAAAATTTGTTCATCCTTTCTTTGAGCCAAAACTAAGGGGAAGAAGAGATTTTGCTTCATTTTATTTGTTTAGAAGAGATCTAGAAGGAGATTTGGCTAAACTTGCACCAAGATTAAGGTATGTATGAGGTTGTGTCATGAGATTCATGCATGTTTTAGTTGCCAACTTGATGTTCATGTTAGCCATGGTTCAAATCTTTGTTATGTCATGGGAATGAAATTCGGCCAAAGTGAATATGGTGATAAAGCCATTGCATGCTAAGTGTGAAGCTTGATGATGATGCATGCAAAGATGGATTGTCTACTCTTGAAATTTCTTTGTAGCCATCTTGAGTAAGACTTTGAGTTTTCTTTTTGTTTAACCATGATTGAAGTTGAAAGGGGCATGATTGTGATGTATTCGGCCATGATGCATTCATGAGCATGGTTCATGCTTCTTGCATGTTAGTTAAAATTTGTGTTTTGGATGGCTATGGACACCTTGAAATTCGGCCATGCACATATATGTATATATATGTTTGCACATGTTGTTTTGGTTATGAAGTAAGTGATGAATATGTTTGTTTAAAGAAGAAAATGTTGAAGAATGTTTGTGAAATTGCAAGTGCATTCGGCCTAGAATACCTATGATGCGGAAATCTTGGAATTTATTGTTGATTTTGTGCAAGTATGACTAAGTATAATCGGCCATATGAGTGCTTGGTGATGTATTATAAGTATTGAGCCACAATATGTAAAGCATTAACTAGTAAAATGCATGCTGTTTTTGTGTGGTGTTAAGTGTATAATTGGCCTCAAATTGGACATGTATGTTCGGCCTTAGGTAGCCAATTGATGGCCTTAGCTTTTCCTTGATGCTTGAATGAATTGTATTGAATTGCTTGATGTAGTATAAAATGTGCATGACCATTGTGTACTCAAGTTAAAGGGTGGCCATATGACCATTTAAACTCCTTGTCATATTCGCCATAAGCTAGCATAACGAGGTATTAATAAATTAAATTTGTTTGAATTAGCTCAAGAGCTTAGAGGGCCACAATTGGACAAGGGAAGGAAAAGTGATCGAATAGCCGTAAAAGCCGTTCGACAACATCCGAGGTAAGTCCTCAAGAAGTGACCCTACTTGAATTATGTGAAATGAAATATGGATGTGTAATGATTATCGATTTATGTGTGTATGAGTATTTGAATGATACCCGGGCTAAGTCCCGGCGATTATGCTAGTGATTACCTTTGTGTTTGAGCCTTAGTAACGAAAATGAAACATGAATGTCTAATGATTATTGATGTATGTGTGCATGAGCAATTGAATGATATCCGGCTAAGTCCCAAGACATTTATGCTGGAAATTATATCCGGTTAAGACCCAAAGGCAATTATGCTAGCGGCTACATCCGGCTAAGACCAAGGCATTCGTATGCGAAGTCGTTCTATCCGGGCTAAGACCAAGGCATTCGTGCACGTGGTTATATCCGGTTGTATTCAAGAAGATTGGGCTGAGGTGAGTGTTGGTTGCTGTAATGAATTCAATTGGTACGCTCGAAAAGCCCAAGGAATAAGGTATGTTTATACGTGCATTGGAAAGTCGACATGTTTGAGCAACATTCGCCGATCGACTAACTAATTTCAGCTATTGAATTGGTTGATACCTTGTGAAAGTATATAATGATGAAGTGTGAAGTAAGAATGATTATGTGAATGTGTATTAATGAAATGATGCATTTGGCCATGTGAATGTATTGCTTTAATTAAAGCTGATTTTATTCCTTGAGACTTACTAAGCATAAAAATGCTTACCCGCTGCTTTGGCTCTCTGTTTTATAGATTGTGCTCGATAGCAATCGGATTCGGGATCATTAAAGTCAAGTCATCCACACTATCAAAGCCTCCATTTTGGTATAAATTTTTTGTTGAACTTTGAAATGGCATGTATAGGACTACCCCTTGCTGGTTTAAATATGTTGTGATGTATTTGTGTACGGCCATGCGAAAATGGCTCGTAAAAGTGAAGTACGAACTTAGACTATTTGCGGTTTGTATATATATATATATGTTGTCATGATGTGATTATGGATTGGAAATGGGAATGTTGGTCACATGATCAGCCATTGGTATGGTTAAAATGATCATATGTGAACCTACGTATGGCAAGACTAGTTGGTTCATGGAGACTACAAACTAGGTAAGACCTACCTTAAAAACAGATGCTGCCAGCTGCAGTGACGTGAATGTGAAAAATCACCAAAATTTGTAGGAATGGTATTAAATAGTGAATAAGCTATGTAAACGAACCTTGATGAGTCTATTTTCATATGGAAGAAACGAAACGGTCATAGGAGTTACATGTTAAGAGATATTAAAGCTATTGTGAGACAGGGCCAGAACGGTTTCTGGGTCCCCTGTCGCAACTTTAAAAATTTACTATAAATTATCCAGAAAGAATTAGGAGTCGTGCTTTAGATGTACAGATTCCATTTTGAGTCTAGTTTCATTAGAAACAAACGTCACCAGTATTAAATCCCTGTGCAGAGAGATATTCAAGTTGTATCATGGGTGACTTTAACTAATAAACTGTACCAATTGGCCCGACCAAAAATTCTAGAAATAAGTCCATGGATGAATATATGAGTCTAAATTCAGGGAAAATTTACGAAACCAGTTTCGAGTTTTGAAACTCGAGATATGATTTTTAAGGCGACGGTGATGCGCTTTTCACCTGGCTGGAAATGTCAAATTGGTGGGCAAAATATGTGGACTTGGCTTGTTAACCCTCGTGTCCCATAAACCAAGCAATGGTCTCGGGTTCGGGTGTTACAATTTTTTGGTATCGAGCCACGTTTTAGTCGATTCTAGGACTACCGTGATGTGTTTGGGGTCTAGCTATACATACCATTAAATGATGAATCGATAGTGTGGTGATTTCGACAATTTGACTTTGTGTTTGTTTATAGTAATGGATCCCGATCCCAACCGAAGCGATAGCGATGATGTGGAGAGTGTGGCGCTGCTTCGCAAGCAAGGGGCAAGGCTTAGGTGGACTCTCAACCTATGGCCAAGAATCCGAATGATGAGGCTAAGCAAGCCTTTTATAGTGTGATGAATGAATGGTTTAACCAATACATTCGAACTAACACTACTGTTCCACAACCTCCATTCCCGACAAATGCAACCTCAAGACCTACAATACCTCCCAGAATCGACCAAATAAGGTCAAGTAAGGCCCCGATCAATAGGATTCAAAACATGGGGCCACCGAATTTAAAGCTATGGATGATGATGATGCCGAAGCGAGCTGAATTTTGGTTGGACAACACTATCCGGTGCTCGATGAGCTATCTTGTACACCGATGAGTGCTTAAAGTGTACCATCTCCTTGCTACGTGAGTCCGCCTACTATTGGTGGAGTACTCGACTGTGGTGCCTAGAGAGCAAGTGACTTGGGAATTCTTTCAAACCGAGTTCAAAAAGTATATCATCGAGATTCATCGACCAAAAGCGAAGGGAATTTCTTGATCTTAAGCAAGGTTCTATGTCGCCATCGACTACGAACGAAAATTTGTGAGGCTTAGCCAGACGCGCGAGAATGCATTTCGTCCGAAGCTATTATGTGCAAACGCTCGAGGATGGGCTGAATGATGATATAAGGATGTTCGTTGGCATTCTCGAGATACGAGAGTTCGTAGTACTTGTTGAGCGAGCTTGTAAAGTCAAGAGCTTTGAAAGGAGAAACAAAAGTCGATGTGGGAACCGGAGAATTCGAAAGAGGTCCTCGGAAAGTCTCTTGAACAAGCATCAAGAGATTTCGAGATGATGTGAGCCGGTCTAGAGGCGCCACGGGCTTTTCTAGACGAGGACGCGATCGACCCCTGTGACCACACGAGTCACTTCGATCGCTGATGGTGGAAATGATCGCCGAGAGAGGGCGAGTGTCGCATTGTGGCAAATGGCATTCGGGAGTCTGTTGGTTCCGTGATCGCTTCGCTATAAGTGCGGATCGGCCGACCACTTTATGAAGGATTGCCCGAGGATGCTTGAACAAAATGTAAGTCAAAGTGGAAACCCGGTGCTACCATCGCCGAGGTAGGCCACCTAGAAATGTGGGCAATGTTAGTGGCGGTCGAGAGGATCTAGAGATGCTACCATCGATCCGAGGCTCTGCCCTACTAGGACTTATGCCATACGCCGCACGCCGAGGATGCCGCTCTCCAGATGTCATTACCGGTACTTTCACTCTTTTCAATACTAATGTGATTGCTTTGATTGACCCGGTTCTACTCATTCTTATATATGTGAAACTTTAGCATCCAAGAAGACTTTGCCTATTGAGTCTCATCGAGTTTGTAATTCGGTGTCAAACCCTTGGGTCATTACGTGCTTGTCAACAAAGTGTGCAAGAAAAGTCCCCTAGTGTTCCGAGGTTCTTGTTTTCCGCGGACTTGATGCTTTTGCCGCTCGATGAATTCGACGTTATTCTTGGTTTGGATTGGTTGACCATGCACGATGCGGTTGTAAATTGCAAAGTAAGACTATCGATTTGAGGTGCGCGAATAACGAGATAATTCGGGTTGAGTCTACGGACTTAAAGGGGTTGCCACCGTAATATCGCAATGTTGTCCCGAAATATGTAAGAAAAGGGTGCGAAGCGTACCTTGCGACGTGCTTTCGATGACAAGGAATCGTAAAAGAAACCCGAATCTGTGCCGTGGTTTGTGAATACCCGGATGTTTTCCTCAAGAATTGCCGGTTGACCACCGTTCGGAAATAGAATTTGGCATCGAATTGGTACCGGTACCACTCCAATTTCGATAGCTCCGTATCGTATGGCGCCAACGGAATTAAAGGAGTTGAAAGCTCGGTTGCAAGAATTGGTGGATAGAGGTTTTGCTTGCCCGAGTTTTTCGCCTTTGGGTGCGCCCGGTGTTGTTTGTGAAAAGAAGGATGGAACCATGCGGTTGCAGATCGACTATCGCCACTTAATAAAGCGACGATAAAGAACAAATATCCGCTACCACGATCGATGACTAGTTCGATCAATTGAAGGGAGCCTCGGTGTTCTCGAAAATAGATTTAAGATCGGGCTATTATTAATTGCGAATCCGAGATTCGGACGCGCTCAAGACCGCCTTGAGCGAGATATGGTCACTATGAGTTCCTAGTGATGCCGCTTGGGCTTACTAATGCCCCGCGGTATTTATGGATTTAATGAATCGGATCTTCGCACCATATTTGGATCGATTCAGTAGTCGTGTTCATTGATGACATCTTGGTCTATTCAAGAAATGAGACCGAACATGCTGAACACCGAGGTTAGTGCTGCAAATTTTACGGATAAGCAATTATATGCTAAGTTCAAGCAAGTGTGAGTTCGGTTAAGAGAGGTTAGCTTCTTGGGTCATGTGGTATCTCAGATCGGGTATTCGAGTCTAATTCAATAAAATTTCAGCCATACTTAATTGGAAGCCTCCGAGAAATATTACTGAGGTTCAAGCTTTTTGGGGCTTCTTAGGTTATTACCGACGATTTGTAAAAGGTTTCTCAACGATAGCCACGCCGATGATGAAGCTACTCCAAAAGGATGTTAAGTTCGAATGGATGGAGAAATGTCGTAAAAGTTTCGATCAATCTGAAAACTTATTTGACGTGGGAGCCCCAATTCTAGTGCAACCCGAATCTGCAAAGAGTTTGTCATCTATAGTGACGCCTCCCTCCTTGGGTTAGGTTGCGTATTGATGCAAGAAGGTAGAGTTGTGGCCTGCGCGCCGAGGCAATTAAAGCCACACGAGAAAAATTATCCGACCCATGATCGCTAATTAGTCGCCATCGTATTCGCTTTAAAGATTTGGCGACATTACTTATTTGGTGAGAAGTGCCATGTGTACTCTGGATCACAAAAGTCTCAAATATTTGATGACCCAAAGAGACTTAAATCTGCGACAAAGACGTTGGCTCGAGTGTTAAAGGATTATGAGCTGGTCATTGACTATCACCCGGAAAGGCGAATGTGGTTGCGGATGCCTTGAGTCGTAAATCATTATTCACTTTATGAGCGATGAATGTGCACTTGTCTGCTCGATCCGACAAAGTGTGTTAGTAGCTGAATTGAAAGCCAAACCACTATTGATGCATCAAATTCGAGAAGCTCGTAAAGTCGACGACGAGTTGGTCGCAAAACGGCCGAGTGTGTTCAACCAGACTCGGAGTTTCAAATCGATGATGACGATTGTTTGAGGTTCAAAAGTCGTCTGTGTGTTCCAAAGAATTCAGAACTCATTTCGATAATTCTGAATGAAGCCCATTGTAGCCGAATGGCAATCCACCCGGGGAGTACGAAGATGTACAACGATTTGAAACATCGGTTTTGGTGGCATGGTATGAAACGAGACATCTCCGACCTTGTTTCGAGATGTTTAATATGTCAACAAGTGAAAGCGGAACATCAAGTGCCTTCAGGATTACTTCAGCCAATCACGATACCCGAGTGGAAATGGGATCGAGTCACAATGGACTTTGTATCCGGACTGCCATTGTCAGCGAGTAAGAAGGATGCGGTTTGGGTCGTGGTAGATAGATTGACTAAGTCGGCTCACTTTGTCCCCGTACGTACGGATTTTTCAATGGACAAATTAGCCGAATTGTACATTTCTCAGATTGTGAGATTGCACGGGGTGCCTATTTCCATCGTGTCGGATAGAGATCCGAGATTTACCTCGCGATTTTGGAAAAAGTTGCAAGAAGCTTTGGGTACCAAGTTGCATTTCAAAGACCGCTTTCACCCCAAACCGATGGTCAATCCGAGCGGATAATTCAGATACTTGAGGATATGTTGAGATGTTGCGTCCTCGAGTTTAGTGGTTCATGGGAACGGTATTTGCCGTTGATTGAATTCGCTTACAACAACAGCTTTCAATCAAGTATTAAGATGGCACCCTACGAGGCTTTGTACGGTCGTAAATGCCGTACACCATTGTTTTGGACTGAGCTCGGTGAAAGTAAGATTTTCGGGGTGGATTTGATTAGAGATGCTGAACAGAAAGTGAAAGTAATCCGTGAAAGTCTGAAGATAGCCTCCGATCGTCAGAAGTCGTACGCGGATCTGAAGCGTAAGGACATCGAGTATCAGGTGGGAGATAAAGTGTTTCTCAAGGTATCGCCTTGGAAAAAGATACTCAGATTTGGCCGTAAGGGCAAGTTGAGCCCGAGGTTCATTCGCCATATGAGATATCCGAGCGAGTCGGTCCAGTGGCATATCGCTTGATTTTGCCCCCTGAACTCGAAAAGGTTCACGATGTCTTTCATGTTTCGATGCTTCGACGCTATAGATCTGATCCATCGCACGTGATTAGTCCATCGGTTGAAATTCAAGCCAATATGAGTTATGAGGAAGAACCGATTCGTATCCTATCACGGAAGTGAAAGAGTTGCGAAACAAGCGGGTTCCGCTAGTGAAGGTGTTATGGCTCAAGCACGGATAGAAGAAGCTACTTGGGAAACCGAGAACTCTATGAAAGAGCGATACCCAACCCTATTTACGGTAAGATTTTCGGGACGAAAATTTCTTAAGTGGGGAGAGTTGTGACAGCCCAAAATTGACCCTAGTCGGAATGTGGTTTCGGGACCACAAAACCGAGGTATAAAAATAATTTCAAATTTATTTTGATGCCTATAATATGTGTATGCTCATGTATGACATTTTTTGATGATTGATTTAGTGTTATAAAGGTGAATTTCACTAGAAAGGACTTAGTAGTGAACTTTGAAAGTACGATAGGGAAATGTGTGATGACTAATTAAAGCATGCATGCAAAACAATGGACTTGCATGTCAAATTCCCCTTTTATAGGTGGTGGCCGCCATGACCAAGAATATGGGCTAAACATGTCATGAAACATGTTTTGTTGGGCATTAGGGAGAAATAATAAACAAATAAGCATGGGTAAGAAAAGAATGAAAAAAATGTGTGTGTGAGTGTGGTATCTCCCCATTGCCGTGAGTTGTAAAGGAAGAAAGAAAAATTTGTTCATCCTTTCTTTGAGCCAAAACTAAGGGGAAGAAGAGATTTTGCTTCATTTTATTTGTTTAGAAGAGATCTAGAAGGAGATTTGGCTAAACTTGCACCAAGATTAAGGTATGTATGAGGTTGTGTCATGAGATTCATGCATGTTTTAGTTGCCAACTTGATGTTCATGTTAGCCATGGTTCAAATCTTTGTTATGTCATGGGAATGAAATTCGGCCAAAGTGAATATGGTGATAAAGCCATTGCATGCTAAGTGTGAAGCTTGATGATGATGCATGCAAAGATGGATTGTCTACTCTTGAAATTTCTTTGTAGCCATCTTGAGTAAGACTTTGAGTTTTCTTTTGTTTAACCATGATTGAAGTTGAAAGGGCATGATTGTGATGTATTCGCCATGATGCATTCATGAGCATGGTTCATGCTTCTTGCATGTTAGTTAAAATTTGTGTTTTGGATGGCTATGGACACCTTGAAATTCGGCCATGCACATATATGTATATATATGTTTGCACATGTTGTTTTGGTTATGAAGTAAGTGATGAATATGTTTGTTTAAAGAAGAAAATGTTGAAGAATGTTTGTGAAATTGCAAGTGCATTCGGCCTAGAATACCCATGATGTGGAAATCTTGGAATTTATTGTTGATTTGGTGCAAGTATGACTAAGTATAATCGGCCATATGAGTGCTTGGTGATATATTATAAGTATTGAGCCACAATATGTAAAGCATTAACTAGTAAAATGCATGCTGTTTTTGTGTGGTGTTAAGTGTATAATTGGCCTCAAATTGGACATGTATGTTCGGCCTTAGGTAGCCGATTGATGGCCTTAGCTTTTCCTTGATGCTTGAATGAATTGTATTGAATTGCTTGATGTAGTATAAAATGTGCATGACCATTGTGTACTCAAGCTAAAGGGTGGCCATATGACCATTTAAGCTCCTTGTCATATTCGCCATAAGCTAGCATAATGAGGTATTAATAAATTAAATTTGTTTGAATTAGCTCAAGAGCTTAGAGGGCCACAATTGGACAAGGGAAGGAAAAAGTGATCGAATAGCCGTAAAAGCCGCTCGACAACATCCGAGGTAAGTCCTCAAGAAGTGACCCTACTTGAATTATGTGAATTGAAATATGGATGTGTAATGATTATCGATTTATGTGTGTATGAGTATTTGAATGATACCGGGCTAAGTCCCAAGGCGATTATGCTAGTGATTACCTTTGTGTTTGAGCCTTAGTAACGAAAATGAAACATGAATGTCTAATGATTATTGATGTATGTGTGCATGAGCAATTGAATGATATCCGGCTAAGTCCCAAGACATTTATGCTGGAAATTATATCCGGTTAAGACCAAGGCAATTGTGCTAGCGGCTACATCCGGCTAAGACCAAGGCATTCGTGCGAGTCGTTCTATTCGGCTAAGTCCCGAAGGCATTCGTGCACGTGGTTATATCCGGTTGTATTCCGAAGAAGCTTGGGCTGGAGGTGAGTGTTGGTTGCTGTAATGAATTCAATTGGTACGCTCGAAAAGCCCAAGGAATAAGGTATGTTTATACGTGCATTGGAAAGTCGACATGTTTGAGCAACATTCGCTCGATCGACTAACGAATTTCAGCTATTGAATTGGTTGATACCTTGTGAAAGTATATAATGATGAAGTGTGAAGTAAGAATGATTATGTGAATGTGTATTAATGAAATGATGCATTTGGCCATGTGAATGTATTGCTTTAATTAAAGCTGATTTTATTCCTTGAGACTTACTAAGCATAAAAATGCTTACCCCGTTGCTTTGGCTCTCTGTTTTATAGATTGTGCTCGATAGCAATCGGATTCGGGATCATTAAAGTCGAAGTCATCCACACTATCAAAGCCTCCATTTTGTTATAAATTTTGGTTGAACTTTGAAATGGCATGTATAGGACTACCCTTGCTGGTTTAAATATGTTGTGATGTATATGTGTACGGCCATGCAAAATGGCTCGTAAAAGTGAAGTACTGAACTTAGACTATTTGCGGTTTGTATATATATATATATGTTGTCATGATGTGATTATGGATTGAAATGGGAATGTTGGTCACATGATCAGCCATTGGTATGGTTAAAATGATCATATGTGAACCTCACGTATGGCAAGACTAGTTGGTTCATGGAGACTACAAACTAGGTAAGACCTACCTTAAAACAGATGCTGCCAGCTGCAGTGACGTGAATGTGAAAAATCACCAAAATTTGTAGGAATGGTATTAAATAGTTAATAAGCTATGTAAATGAACCTTGATGAGTCTATTTTCATATGGAAGAAACGAAACGGTCATAGGAGTTACATGTTAAGAGATATTAAAGCTATTGTGAGACAGGGCCAGAACGGTTTCTGGGTCCCCTGTCGCAACTTTAAAATTTACTATAAATTATCCAGAAAGAATTAGAGTCGTGCCTTATATGTACAGATTCCATTTTGAGTCTAGTTTCATTAGAAACAAACGGCACCAGTATTAAAGCCCTGTGCAGAGAGATATTCAAGTTGTAACGCGCGAAGGTCAGAGCAGTCGATCCCTGTAACATGGGTGACTTTAACTAATAAACTGTACCAATTGGCCCGACCAAAATTCTAGAAATAAGTCCATGGATGGATATATGAGTCTAAATTCAGGAAAATTTATGAAACCAGTTTCGAGTTTTGAAACTCGAGATATGATTTTAAGGCGACGGTGACGCAGTTTTCCAGCCTGACTGGAAATGTCAAATTGGTGGGCAAAATATGTGGACTTGGCTTGTTAACCCCTCGTGTCCGACACCGGAAATGGTCTCGGGTTCAGGGTGTTACATTTAGTCTGTCAGCAAGTAAAAGCTGAACATCAGGTACCTTCTAAATTGCTTCAGCCGATCATGATATGTGAGTGGAAATGCGACAGAGTTACTATGGATTTTGTATCTAGTTTACCGTTGACACCGAGCAAGAAAGATGCAATCTGGGTTGTTGTGGATAGATTTACTAAATCGGCTCACTTTTTTCCGATACGTACAGACTACTCGCTTGATAAGCTAGCTGAATTGTATGCTTCTTAGATTGTGAGATTACATGGTGTGCCTATATCTATTGTTTCAGACAAAGATCCAAGGTTTAGATCACAGTTTCTTCCAAAACTGTAAGATGCACTAGGTACGAAATTACATTTTAGCACTGCTTTCCATCACAAACAGATGGTCAGTCTGAACGAATCATTTAGATACTTGAGGACATGTTGAGATGTTGCATTCTCGATTTCGAAGGTACGTGGGAACGATACCTACCTTTTATTGAATTTGCGTATAATAACAGCTTTCAATCAAGTATTGAAATGACACCTTATGAGGCTTTGTACAGTCATAAATGTCGTACAGCATTGTACTGGACTGAGCTCAGCGAAAATTAGATACACGGAGTTGATTTGATCAGAGAAACTGAACAGAAAGTAAAAGTGATTCGGGAAAGTCTGAGAGCAACATCAGATCGTCAGAAATCATATACAGACTTGAAACGTAAAGATATAGAGTTTCAGATTGGAGATAAAGTCTTCCTGAAAGTCTCACCGTGGAAGAAAATACCCAGATTCAGTCGTAAAGGCAAATTGAGTCCGATATTTATTGGTCCGTAAGAGATTATAGAACGTATTGGACCAGTTGCTTATAGATTGTTGTTGCCACCTGAGTTAAAAAACATCCACAATGTATTCCATGTTTCGATTCTTTATAGTTATCGATTTGATCCCTCACATGTGATTAATCCGTCTGAGATAGAGATTAAGCGTGATATGACATATGAGGAAGAGTCGATTCGCATTCTAGCTCGTGAGATTAAAGAATTGTGAAATAAGAAAATTCTGTTAGTAAAGGTACTGTGGCATAAACACGAAGTTCAGAAAGCAACATGGGAGTCAGAGGATACAATGAAAGAACGCTATCCAACCTATTCACCAGTAAGATTTTCGGGGACGAAAATCCCTAAGGGGAGAGAGTTGTAACAGCCCGATTTAGACCCTAATTGAAATGGTGGTTTTGAGACCACAAATCTGTGTCAGAAAAATATTTAAAAATTATTTTCTATGTTTATTATGTGTGAATCTATATCTATGAAATTTTCGTGATTTAATTTTGTCGTTTGAGTGTCTAATTAAATAAAAGAACTTAATCGCGTAAAATGTAAAATTTGAATGCTAATTATTGAAGTGTCTAATTGCTTTGTTCTTTCAATATGGAGTATTTATAATGCAATTACACCTTTGAATCTTTGCATGGTCACATTCGGCCATTAGCAGGTGGAATATAATTAATTTAAACTAAGGTTAAAAAGGTAAACTATGTGATAATAAGTAAATAATAAAACATAAAATTAAAATATGGTTTCATATTAACATGTTCTTATCGAAATAACAAAGTAAGAAAGAAATGAAAAAGAAACTAGGGTTCGGCACTTTGTAAAGCTCAATCAAGGTAAGTTTTAGCTCAGTTTTTGATCATTTTTATGTTTTTGAGATCGTTGCTTCGAGTACTACAAAACCCATGCAATTTTTTTTTTGTGAATATTTTGAGTTATGCCATTGTTGAGAGCTTGTGATTTTTGTTGTTTGATGATGAAATATGAAAGATATGTTTTAGATTAACATGTTTTATATTGGAGTTTTTGATGATTTTGAGTAATTAGGACTAAATTGCAAAAATAATAATTTGACGGACTAAAATATGAAATAAATGAAACATATGGACTTGTATGAACACTAGGAAGACCAACATGGGTATATTGAAATTTTGTATATTTTATGTTTTGTGCAATAGGGACTAAATTGTAAAAAAGTGTAAATGTTAGGGGTAAAATGGTAATTTCCCATTTATGTGTTTTTGGATTAATTTGAATGAAAATATATTTGAATGAGTTTAATTTGAATATGTTTAGATCAAGAACCAAAGAAATCAGATTTGGATCGGGGGAAAGCGAAAGTTGTCAACTAGCTGTCCCGTTTCGTTTTACATAGTACGAGGTAAGTTTATTAGCAAATAGACGTACTTAATTTTAATTAAATGAAAAGTATATATGCTGAAACGAAATACATGAATTTATATATGCTATTTTCGAATGTGTATAAGCTTGGTAACCATGTTCACGCATTTGTTTCGACCGAGTTACGACGTCCAAAAGCCTCGTATGAACCTTAGGAATAGCTAGGATACATATGTCATGACATAGGATTTCGATTTATGTGTGCGAGTAAGACCATGGCATCGATATGTGTTTCCAATATATGTATACGAGTAAGACCCTGTCTAGGACAGTGGCATCGATATGTGATTACTTGTAAGACCACATCTAGGACGTTGGCATTGTACGACTTATGTGTGATCATCTGAGTGTCGTATCCAATTCCGAATGGTTCATCAGGCAAAGACAAGTTGTGTTCGAATGTGTAAAATAAGCTCAAATGGCCGGGTATGAATTGGCTTGTTATGTATTTAAAATAAGGTAAGTGAGTAATTTGGTACTTATTTCAAATTATGCACAGTGCAATTGAAGGTTACATGTGAATCATGTAAGTGTACTCAGCCTTGTGAATAGTATTAAAATCAGTTTAAATTATATGTATGTATGAACACATGTATTCGGCTACATAACTAAAATGCATATAAAATTATATGATGAGACATGAGTTTGTGTATTTGTGTGCATGTGAACTAGGTTGATATTAATTATTTGGTTTTGGAAGTTAATTTAAAATATGATAACAAGGGTTAAGCATACGATCAAAGTGACAAATACGAATGAATATATATATATATATAATATAGATTTTAAATGCTTAAATCTAAATGTTTATAATAATGTGCTTTGGCTTAGTTTAATTATTTGATGATATTTTTGGGTTACTCATTTGTTTATGACTTACTAAGCTATAAATAGTTTACTCTATGTATATGTGTGTTTCTGTTTTATAGATTTTGGAGTCAAGCTACGAGCTCAAGGACTGTTAGCAAAATTTTCATCACACTATCAGCTATTTTGGTACCTGTATAAGTTAAATCTGAATTATGGCATGTATAGGCTGGGTTGCGTTTTGAAATGATGGATTTTAGTGTTGTATAATTTGAGCCATGCGAAAATGGCTTAATTCCCTATAGATGATTTCGAATATGTTTACTTTTGGTTGAGTTAGTTGTGGTTATTGTATTTTATGCTAAGGATGATTATTAAGTGTGATATGTGCCTTGTTGTGCATTGAAGTTGGTTGGTGATTCGGATATGGTAGGACTAATTTGGTCAATATATATATATACAAGCATGTTTGTTCAATTTGAATGCGGTTTATATTAAGTAAAGTATTATATGTAAAATTTTAGTTAATATATTAGATTAAGGTGAGATAATTGATTTGGTAATAAAATATGTATTGTAATGACTGAAATGAATGAAAACATTTTATATAGCTTTTTGTAACACCCTGAATTTGGGGCCTAGAAGAGTTGGGTTTTGAGTCTGGGATTTGGATAGAATAAAACTTGAATAATTAAGAAGTTTTAAATATTATCGTTTAAGGGAAAAAAAATTTTACTACGAGAAAATTTTTACAGTATTTATTGTAACGCCCTGATTTTCAGAATTTTCGGGTTTCTGTGATTTTTGGTAAATTTTGAAATTTTGGTGTTCTGAATATTGGAATTGTGTTTAAATGTGTTAGTGGTCCTTTAGAAGGCCCAAGCCTAAGTTAAACACGGTAAAATATCAAGGTTGGATTTTAAGTGAATAGGAGACTTGGTTAAGTGGGCTTTTAAGAAGAACTTCGTAAATTACGAAACAAATAAGGCCTTGGTAAAGTGGCAAGGTCGCGCCACTAAGTTCCTAAAAAAATGGCGTCTGGGAAGGAATTAAAGGTCCAGGGTTCAAGTTGCAAGGTAGGCATATTATTACTTTTTAATTTTAGGCATGTGCCGGGCATGTGATCACTTAAGTGAATTTCAGCAAGGGCCTTAGGGAGGTTGGGCCGATTGTTTTAGTTGATATTAGGGTTAGGTTCTTTTCTTTTTCTGCCTTGGAAAATTAGGGTTAGCCACATGAAACAGTCATTCATCCTTTCTGAGTTCTCACAAAAGCCGAAAAAGCAAATTCCTTCTCCTTGGTGCCGATTTCTTCTTCCTCTCTTTTTCCTCCATTTTCTTTCTTCCTTTTTGCTTTTTCTTCTAGCTGAAACCTTCTGATCATCTTACTCACCTCCTCTATCGATAACATCCTCGACAAAACCTTCATAGTCGATTGCCATAAAAGCCGAAATCCCGAAAACTCACTTCTTGTGCCGATTTCTCCAAGTCAAAATCCTTCAGTTATTTTTTTTCTTTTTGATCAACTTTCATCTTCTCTAACCCTTAGTATCTGTCGGCAACATTACTTCAAAGTTATAGCCTCAAATCGTCATCTTCTTCATCACTTAAAAAGCCGAAATACTTTAGATTTAGGGACTTATAGCCGAAACTTCAGATCTCCTGAATTCGAGTTCTACTATCATTTAGAGGATAGATCTGCATCGGATCTGCATAGAAATCAAAGAGGAATAAGTGGTAAGTGCTCATCACCTCAGATGTAACACCCCGAACCCGAGACCGTCGCCGGAGTCGAACGCGAGGTGTTAACAGACTTCAACCCACTTATTGACAATTTTCAGACAAGCTGCCAATCTGAGTACTAGTCGCTCCAAAATTCATAACTTGAGTTTTACAACTCGAAAATCAGTTCCGTAAATTTTTCCTGAAACTAGACTCATATGTCCATCTACATATTTTTTCTAGAATTTTGGTCGAGCCAATTAGTACAGTTTATTAGTTAAAGTCTCGCCTGTTGTAGGGATCGACTACACTGACCTTTGTGCGTTACGAATTGGATATCTCCCTGTACAGGGCTTCAATACTAATGCCGTTTGTTTCTATAGAAACTAGACTCAGAGAGGAATCTACACATATATGGAATGACTCCTAATTATCTCTGGTTAATTTACAATGATTTTCCAAAGTTGGAACAGGGGATCCAGAAACCGTTCTGGCCCTATTTCACAAGAACTTTAAAATCTGTTAACTTATAACTCATATGACCATTTCGTTTCTTCCATATGAAAGTAGATTCATCAAGGTACACTTACATAATTTATTTGCTATTTAATACCATTCCTACTATTTTTAGTGATTTTTCACATCCACGTCACTGCTGCTGTCAGCATCTGCCTTTAGTAGGCTTTACCTATTTCATACTTTCCATGATTCAATTGGCCCTTTTACATACATAGCACAAAGCGTGATCATGATTAACCATTCCAATGGCTAATCGTTTCAAAATAATTCCATACCTCATAAGGGTCAACATACAAACGATTATAGTTCTATGCTAAAACGTATATAAGCCATTTTCGCATGGCTATCCAAGTTTACACAAACCGGAAGGTACATGACCTTCAACAAAGGATGGTCCTATACATGCCATTTCAAAGTTCAACCAAAATTTGTACCAAAATGGGGCTTCGATAGTGTGGATGACTTGACTTCTTTGATCCCGAATCCGATAGCTAACGAGCGAAACCTATAAAACAGAGAGCCAAAGCAACGGGTAAGCATTTTAATGCTTAGTAAGTCTCTAGCAATGAAATCAGCTTTGACTAAGGTATTTTATTCACATGGCTAATTAAACCACTTTACTAATTCACATTCCCATACTCATACTTATTTCACATCACCGACCCTTATGTTCATACACAAAAGAACAACTTAGCCCAAGGCCGTAGCTCGTTTATCAACTTAGCGATACTTACTTGTAAGAATTCAATTAGTACAAGCACATACAAACATACCTCATTGCTGGAATTTTCACAAGTGTATAAGCTGAAATTTTCACAGCAAGATTGCTCACTTCGAATCACATACTTTCGGATTTAACCGGATATAGCGATCAAGACGATTGCCTTGGTCATAACCGGATTTGGTGACTTGCACAAAGGCCTTCGGTCTTAGCCCGGATATATCAACTTCATACGAATGCCTTCGGTCTTAGCCCGGATATATCAACTTCATACGAATGCCTTGGTCTTAGCCGGATATATCAACTCGCACGAATGCCTTCGGGTCTTAGCCCGGATATATTTCCAATGTTCACTTACACATATATCAATATTCAAGACACGTCCATAGTTCATTTTCGTTACTAAAGCTCTAACACAAAATATCTATCAACCTTTACTATTTGGCTCAATGGCCACACAAACAAGGAGCATAATTTTGATATAATTCAAGTAGGGTCATCACTCGAAGACTTACCTTGGATGTTGTCGAGCGATTTCGACGGCTATTCAACTACTTTTTCCTTCCCTTTATCGGATTTAGCTCCCCTTTGCTCTTGAGCTAATTTACACAAATTTAACTTATTAAAATCTCATCATGATAGCTTATGGCGAATATGACAAGGAGTGTAAATGGTCATATGGCCATCCTTTAGCTCAAATACACAATGGTCATGCACATTTTACATCACAACAAGCAATTCAATACATTCAAACATCAACGTGAAGTTCAAAGTACTTGGCCCTTATATACATTAGGCATCAAAGTTGTATATGTACGAAATCATAAATCGAACTCAACACATTAGTTAATATTCCTCTTAGCCGAATTTTCTAAGCCAAGAATAGGCATCAATATGCTTGCCTCAAACCGAATGCATGCACACTAATTACCCCTCATGTGGCCGAATATACACTTAATACCACACAAAAAAAAAAAAAAAAAAACAGCATACATTTTACTACTAACACATTACATATCGTAATTCATTGCACATCTCTTATTTACTTCATAATCAACACATCATCACAAGCAAATATACACTTTGAATTAGTATATATGTCATACCAATCCATCATGTGCAAACATATATTCATGTAGGTGCAAGGGCCGAATTCTCAAGTGGCTTATATCCAAATATATACACATTTCCAAAGCTTAAATCTTACTTACCATGCAACATGCATGAATTATACTTATGGATATATCATGGCCGAATACCACAACACCACACCATTTCAATTTGGTCATGGTGAAACAAAGAACTTAGTATCTCATTCAAAAAATGCTAAAAGAAAATCTAAGAATCTTCAATCCTCCATCACATGTATCACTTTCAAGCTTGTTATTTAACATGCAATGGCATTAACACCACATTCACTTTGGCCGAATTTCATTCCCATGACATAACAAGGATTTGAACCATGGGCTAACAAGAACATTAAGCTAGCAACTAAAAACATGCATGAACCTCAAACATACCTTAATCTTGATGCAAGTTTAGCCAACCTCTTCCTAATCCTCTTCCAAACCAAGTATGAAGCAAAACTCCTTCCTTAACCTTAGTATTTTCGGCCAACAAGAGAGTGAAAAGAGATGAACAAAATTTTTTTCTTTCTTCCTTTAGGACATTCGGCCAAGCTATGGAGGAAGATGGACACTTTTTTTTTTGTTTCTCATCTACTAACATTAATTGTTTATTCCATACCCCTTATTTTATTCTTTCCATCATAACCCATTTACCAAACATGTTTCATGACATGATTTTTGCCCATAAATCCTTGTCATGGCCGGCCACTAGCTATGGGGGGGGAAATTTGACATGCAAGTCCATTGTTTTGCATGCATCCTTTAATTAGTCATCACACATTTCCCCTCATACTTTCAAAGTTTATTACTAGGTCCTTTCTAGTGAAATTCACATCTATAATTCTAAATCAAAGCATAAAAATATCACACATGAGTTAACACACATTATAGGCAATAAAATAAATATTAAATTATTTTTATGCCTTGGTTTTGTGGTCCCGAAACCACATTTCGACTAGGGTCGTTTTAAGGTGTCACAACTCTCCCCACTTTAGAAATTTTCGTCCCGAAAATCTTACCAGTAAATAGGTTTGGATATTGCTCTTTCATAGAGTTCTCGGGTTCCCAAGTAGCTTCTTCTATCCCGTGTTTGAGCCATAACACTTTCACTAGCGGAACCCTTTTGTTTCATAACTCTTTCATTTCACGAGCTAGGATACGAATCGGTTCTTCTTCATATCTTATATCGGCTTGAATTTCAACCTCGATGGACTAATTACGCATGCGACGGATCAGATCTATAGCGTCAAGCATTGAAACATGGAAGACGTTGTGAATCTTTTCAAGTTCGGGGCAAGATCAAACGATACATGAATCGGGCCAACTCGTTCGGAGATTTCAGACGGCCCAATGAATCTCGGCTCAACTTGCCCTTACTACCGAATCTGAGTATCTTTTCCACGGCGAAACTTTAAGAAACACTTTATCTCCCACCGATACTCAATGTCCTTTCGTTTCAGATCCGCATACGATTTACGACGATCGGAGGCTATCTTCAAATTTTCACGGATTACTTTTACTTTGCTCAAAGATCTTTAATCAAATCCACTCCAAAAATTTTGTTCTCACCGAGCTCGGTCCAAAACAATGGTGTACGGCATTTACGCCCGCATAAAGCCTCGTAAGGCGCCATCTTAATACTTGATTGAAAACTATTGTTGTAGGCGAATTCAATCAAAGGTAGGTACCGCTCCCACGAACCATCGAACTCGAGGATGCAACATCTCAACATATCCTCAAGTATCTCGAATTATACGCTCGGATTGACCATCGGTTTGGGGTGAAAGGCGGTGTTTGAAATGCAACTTGGTGCCCAATGCTTCTTGTAATTTCTTCCAAAATCGCGAGGTGAACCTCGGATCTCTATCCGACACAATGTAAATCGGTACCCGTGTAATCTCACAACTGAGAAACGTACAATTCAGCTAGTTTATCCAATGAAAATCCATACGCATGTGGATAAAGTGAGCCGACTTAGTCGGCCTATCAATAATAACCCAAATTGCATCCTTCTTACTTGTCGACAACGGCGGTCCGGACACAAAGTCCATTGTGACTCGATCCCATTTCCACTCGGGTATCGTGATCGGTGAAGTAACCTCAAGGCACTTGATGCTCCGCTTTCACTTGTTGACATATTAAACATCTTGCAACAAAGTCGGAGATGTCTCGTTTCATACCATGCCACCAAAACCGACGTTTCAACTCATTGTACATCTTCATACTCCCGGGTGGATTGCCATTCGGCTACAATGAGCTTCGCTCAGAATTATCGAAATAAGTTCAATTCTTTGGAACACACAAACGACTTCAACCTCAAACAATCGTCATCATCAATTTGAAACTCCGATTCCTTGTTCGAACACACTCGGCCCGTTTTGCACGCAACTCCTCATCAACTTTACGAGCTTCACGAATTTGATGAGTCAACAATGGTTTGGCTGTTAATTCGCTACTAACACATTGTCGGGTAGGATAGACAAGTGTACATTCATCGTCAGTAAAGCAAACAAGTGATTTCGGCTTAAGGCATCCGCAACCACATTAGCCTTTCCGGGTGATAGTCAATGACCAGCTCATAATCCTTTAACATTTCGAGCCAACGTCTTTGTCGCAGATTTAAGTCTCTTTGAGTCATCAAATATTTGAGACTTTTGTGATCCGAATACACATGGCACTTCTCACCAAATAAGTAATGTCGCCATATCTTTAAGGCGAATACGATGGCGACCAATTCGAGATCATGGGTCGGATAATTTTTCTCATGTGGCTTTAATTGTCTCGACGATAGGCCACAACTCGACCTTCTTGCATCAATACGCAACCTAACCCAAGTAGGGAGGCGTCACTATAGATGACAAACTCTTTGCCGATTCGGTTTGATTACTAATCGAGCTTCCACAAATGAGTTTTCAATTGGTCAAAACTTTTCGACACTTTTCCGTCCATTCAAACTTGACATCTTTCAAGCGGCCGTCATGGGTGTGGCTATCATCGAGAATCCTTTTACAAACCGTCGGTAGTAACCTAAGCAAGTCCCAAAAGCTCGAACCTCAAGAATATTTCTTGGAGGTTTCATTAAGTATGGCTGAAATTTTGCTTGGGTCGACTCGAATACCCATGCAGATACCACGTGACCCAAGAAGCTAACCTCTCTTAACCGTAACTCACACTTGCTAAACTTAGCATATAACCGCTTATCCCGTAAAATTTGCAACACTAATCTCGGTGCTCGCATGTTCGGTCTCATCTCTTGAATAGACCAAGATGTCGTCGATGAACACAACTACGAACCGATCCAAATATGATCGAAGATCCGATTCATCAAATCCATAAATACCATGAGGGCATTAGTGAGCCCAAACGGCATCACTAAGAACTCGAGTGACCATATCTCGCTCAAGGCGGTTTTGGGTATGTCCGAATCTCGGATTCAAGAATCGATAATAGCCCGATCTCAAATCTATTTTTGAGAACACCGAGGCTCCTTCAATTGATCGAACAAATCATCGATACGTGGTAACGGATACTTGTTCTTTATTGTCACTTTATTGTCGACGATAGTCGATGCACAACCTCATGGTTCCGTCCTTCTTTTCACAAACAACTTTGGTGCACCCCAAGGTGAAAAACTTCGGGCGAGCAAAACCTCTATCCATCAACTCTTGCAACCGAGCTTTCAACTCCTTTAATTCCGTTGGTGCCATACGATATGGAGCTATCGAAATCGGTGTGGTCCTGTACAAGCTCAATGCCAAACTCTATCTCCGAACAGTGGCAAACCCGCAATTCTTGGGAAAACGTCCGGTATTCACAAACCACCGGCATGATTTGGGTTCTATTCCTAACTCCTTATCATCAAGTACATACGCAAGGTATGCTTCACACCCTTTTCTTACATATTTCGGGCCAACATTGATGATATTACGGTGGCAACCCTTCAAGTTCGAGACTCAACTCGGATCATCTCGTTGTTTGCGCATCTCAAATCAATAGTCTTGCTTTTGCAATTCACAACCGCATCATGCACGGTCAACCAATCCAACCCAAGAATAACATCAAATTCATCGAACGGCAAAAGCATCAAGTCCGTGGGAAAACATGTACCTCAATTACTAGGGGCATTTCTTACACACTTTGTCGACCAGCACATAACGACCCAAAGGATTTGACACCGAATTACGAACTCGAAGAGACTCAATAGGCAAAGTCTTCTTGGATGCTAAGGTTTCGCATATATAAGAATGAGTAGAACCGGGGTCAATCAAAGCAATCACATTAGTATCAAAGAGAGTGAAAGTACCAGTAATAACATCCGGCGAGGAGGCATCCTCGCGCTTGCCGTATAGCATAAGTCCTAGCTGGAGCGCGAGCCTCGGATCTGGTCGCAAAGATCTCTAGATCCTCTCGACCACCACTAGCCTTGCCCGTATTTCCGGATGGTCTACCTCGGCGGTGGTAGTACCGGTTTCCCACTCCGATCTACATTCTGCTCGCACAACCCGGGCAATCTTTAATGAAGTGGTCAACTGATCCACACTTGTAACAGAGCGGTCACGGAATCTACAGCTTCAAAATGCCATTTGCCACAACATCGGCACTCGTCCTCTCTCGTCGATCATTCCCACCATGGCGATCAAGTGATTCGTGTGGTCACAGGGGTCGATCGCGATCTCGTCTAGAAAAGCCCGGTGTCTCTAGATCGGCCTAAGCCATCTCTAAGTTTCTTTGATGTGTTGGAAGGGCTTCCCGAATACCTCTTACTGAAACTCCCTTGCTCCCGCTTCCGCTTTCCTTTTCTCCATACTAAACTCCTCGGCTTTGCATCGCCACTCGACGAGAGTCACAAACTCGGATTTCCAAAATGCCAACATACGCTTTATCTCATCATTCAGTCCATCTTGAGCGTTTACACATCGCCTTCGAAGAAATGCATTCGCTGCGTCTGGCTAAGCCTCACGAATTTTCGTTCATAGTCGGTGAATCGACATGGAACCTTGTTTAAGTTCGAGAAATTCCTTTCGCTTTTTGGTCCATAAATCTCGATGATATACTTTTTCCAAACTCGGTTTGGAAGAACTCCCAAGTTACTTGTTCATGGGCACAACAAGTCGAGTACTCCACCAATAGTAGGCGTAATCACGTAGCAAGGAGATGGTACACTTTAGGCATTCATCGGGTGTACAAGATAGCTCATCGAGTACCCGGATCGTGTTGTCCAACCAAAATTCGACTTGTTCGCATCATCACTATCCGTAGCTTTAAATTCAGTAGCCCCATGTTTCGGATTCTATCAACTGGGGCTTATTCGACCTTATTTGGTCAATTACCGGAGGCATTGTAGGTGCGGGGTGTGTTTGTTGGGAATGGAGGTTGTGGAACAACAGTATTAGTTCGAATGTATTGGTTGAACCAATCATTCATCACGCTATAAAAGGCTTGTCTAGCCTCGTCATTCGGATTGTTAGCAACAGGTTGAGAGTCCCGGCGCTGTCCCTTGTCAAAGGGAGCAGCGCCACACTCTCCACATCATCAGCTATCGCTTCGGTTGGGATCGGATCCATTACTATAAATAAACACAAGTTCAAACGTCGAAATCACCACACTATCATATAATCACATAAAATGGCATGTATAGCTAGACCCCAAACGCATTACGGTAGTCCTAGAATCGACTAAACCGTAGCTCTGATACCAATAAAATTGTAACACCCGAACCCGAGACCGTCGCGGAGTCGAACGCGAGGTGTTAATGAACTTCAACCCACTTATTGACAATTTTCAGACAAGCTGCCAATCTGAGTACTAGTCGCTCCAAAATTCATAACTTGAGTTTTACAACTCGAAAATCAGTTCCGTAAATTTTTCCTGAAACTAGACTCATATGTCCATCTACATATTTTTTCTAGAATTTTGGTCGAGCCAATTAGTACAGTTTATTAGTTAAAGTCTCGCCTGTTGTAGGGATCGACTACACTGACCTTTGTGCGTTACGAATTGGATATCTCCCTGTACAGGGCTTCAATACTAATGCCGTTTGTTTCTATAGAAACTAGACTCAGAGAGGAATCTACACATATATGGAATGACTCCTAATTATCTCTGGTTAATTTACAATGATTTTCCAAAGTTGGAACAGGGGATCCAGAAACCGTTCTGGCCCTATTTCACAAGAACTTTAAAATCTGTTAACTTATAACTCATATGACCATTTCGTTTCTTCCATATGAAAGTAGATTCATCAAGGTACACTTACATAATTTATTTGCTATTTAATACCATTCCTACTATTTTAGTGATTTTTCACATCCACGTCACTGCTGCTGTCAGCATCTGCCTTTAGTAGGCTTTACCTATTTCATACTTTCCATGATTCAATTGGCCCTTTTTACATACATAGCACAAAGCGTGATCATGATTAACCATTCCAATGGCTAATCGTTTCAAAATAATTCCATACCTCATAAGGGTCAACATACAAACGATTATAGTTCTATGCTAAAACGTATATAAGCCATTTTCGCATGGCTATCCAAGTTTACACAAACCGGAAGGTACATGACCTTCAACAAAGGATGGTCCTATACATGCCATTTCAAAGTTCAACCAAAATTTGTACCAAAATGGGGCTTCGATAGTGTGGATGACTTCGACTTCTTTGATCCCGAATCCGATAGCTAACGAGCGAAACCTATAAAACAGAGAGCCAAAGCAACGGGTAAGCATTTTAATGCTTAGTAAGTCTCTAGCAATGAAATCAGCTTTGACTAAGGTATTTTATTCACATGGCTAATTAAACCACTTTACTAATTCACATTCCCATACTCATACTTATTTCACATCACCGACCCTTATGTTCATACACAAAAGAACAACTTAGCCCAAGGCCGGTAGCTCGTTTATCAACTTAGCGCATACTTACTTGTAAGAATTCAATTAGTACAAGCACATACAAACATACCTCATTGCTGGAATTTTCACAAGTGTATAAGCTGAAATTTTCACAGCAAGATTGCTCACTTCCGAATCACATACTTTCGGGATTTAACCGGATATAGCGACTAGCACGATTGCCTTCGGGTCATAACCCGGATTTGGTGACTTGCACAAAGGCCTTCGGGTCTTAGCCCGGATATATCAACTCGCACGAATGCCTTCGGTCTTAGCGGATATATCAACTCGCACGAATGCCTTCGGTCTTAGCCCGGATATATCAACTCGCACGAATGCCTTCGGTCTTAGCCGGATATATTTCCAATGTTCACTTACACATATATCAATATTCAAGACACGTCCATAGTTCATTTTCGTTACTAAAGCTCTAACACAAAATATCTATCAACCTTTACTATTTCGGCTCAATGGCCACACAAACAAGGAGCATAATTTTGATATAATTCAAGTAGGGTCATCACTCAAGACTTACCTTGGATGTTGTCGAGCGATTTCGACGGCTATTCAACTACTTTTTCCTTCCCTTTATCGGATTTAGCTCCCTTTGCTCTTGAGCTAATTTACACAAATTTAACTTATTAAAATCTCATCATGATAGCTTATGGCGAATATGACAAGGAGTGTAAATGGTCATATGGCCATCCTTTAGCTCAAATACACAATGGTCATGCACATTTTTACATCACAACAAGCAATTCAATACATTCAAACATCAACGTGAAGTTCAAAGTACTTGGCCCTTATATACATTAGGCATCAAAGTTGTATATGTACGAAATCATAAATCGAACTCAACACATTAGTTAATATTCCTCTTAGCGAATTTTCTAAGCCAAGAATAGGCATCAATATGCTTGCCTCAAACCGAATGCATGCACACTAATTACCCCTCATGTGGCCGAATATACACTTAATACCACACAAAAAAAAAAAAAAAAAAACAGCATACATTTTACTACTAACACATTACATATCGTAATTCATTGCACATCTCTTATTTACTTCATAATCAACACATCATCACAAGCAAATATACACTTTGAATTAGTATATATGTCATACCAATCCATCATGTGCAAACATATATTCATGTAGGTGCAAGGGCGAATTCTCAAGTGGCTTATATCCAAATATATACACATTTCCAAAGCTTAAATCTTACTTACCATGCAACATGCATGAATTATACTTATGGATATATCATGGCGAATACCACAACACCACACCATTTCAATTTGGTCATGGTGAAACAAAGAACTTAGTATCTCATTCAAAAAATGCTAAAAGAAAATCTAAGAATCTTCAATCCTCCATCACATGTATCACTTTCAAGCTTGTTATTTAACATGCAATGGCATTAACACCACATTCACTTTGGCGAATTTCATTCCCATGACATAACAAGGATTTGAACCATGGGCTAACAAGAACATTAAGCTAGCAACTAAAAACATGCATGAACCTCAAACATACCTTAATCTTGATGCAAGTTTAGCCAACCTCTTCCTAATCCTCTTCCAAACCAAGTATGAAGCAAAACTCCTTCCTTAACCTTAGTATTTTCGGCCAACAAGAGAGTGAAAAGAGATGAACAAAATTTTTCTTTCTTCCTTTAGGACATTCGCCAAGCTATGGAGGAAGATGGACACTTTTTTTTTTGTTTCTCATCTACTAACATTAATTGTTTATTCCATACCCTTATTTTATTCTTTCCATCATAACCCATTTACCAAACATGTTTCATGACATGATTTTTGCCCATAAATCCTTGTCATGGCGGCCACTAGCTATGGGGGAAATTTGACATGCAAGTCCATTGTTTTGCATGCATCCTTTAATTAGTCATCACACATTTCCCTCATACTTTCAAAGTTTATTACTAGGTCCTTTCTAGTGAAATTCACATCTATAATTCTAAATCAAAGCATAAAAAATATCACACATGAGTTAACACACATTATAGGCAATAAAATAAATATTAAATTATTTTTATGCCTTGGTTTTGTGGTCCCGAAACCACATTTCGACTAGGGTCGTTTTAAGGCTGTCACATCAGATCTAGTCTTATTTTACAATTTAGAAAAGCCGAAGTCCCTAAAATCTAGTGAGGCTGTCGATTTGGGCATAGGGCTTTAAGGGTCTTTAACCGACAATTTCTTTTGGTGATTAGTGTCTTCTAAAGGTTTGATAGAAGGCTTGGATCTTTGGAGCAACTAGACTTAGATCTAGCCATCGGTTTTTAGCAAAAAGGTAAGATTCTAAAGGCTTTAGGGGCATGGCTCGAATATGGGTTGCTGAATATTGGGATTGGTTCTTGTGGGTTGCAATCTAAGAATTATGGTAATCAATTGTATGACATCGTAAGGGGTCTCAGTAGCAGCCGTCGCGAAACAGGTGTGTATCGAACACCCTCCATAGTTCAATTCGGCAAAAGCCGAAATGCCGAAATTCTGGCATTTCGTGGGTTTGTGAGTGTGCGAGTGCTCACAAGACGTTTAGAAATCATTAGATCTAAAATCACAAAGTGGTAAGTTAGTCATGTGTGAATTTTTGTGCACTTCGGTAATTGGGCCTCGATAGGCTAAAACTGGGCCCAATGGGCTTATGGGCCCATACGGGTAAAATAATAAAAAAAAAGGCAATAAGTATGTTCTGTTAGACTGTGGAATCAAAACTGCTTAAACCAGCAAACTGGTCATAAAACTTTAATTAAATGGGCTTAAATTGCTAGTGGACACTATAAGGCCCATTAGGGGTTTTAGGGCCCAATGGCTAAAATTTTGAAATTAAGACAAATAAATTATTGCGATGACAAATGGGCTAGTAAGGACAGTAACATTCGTGAGAACCCTTAAAACTGATAAAATTACTGAAATACCTTTATAGGTGGAAAATTTACAGATTTACCCCTAGGAGCAAAATTACTGATATACTCCTAGGGTTAAGGTTGACCTGAATGCATGTTTGACTGTTACTATTTACTTCATGCCATGTTATTATTATCTGATGCATGGGACTGGGTTATTGATGGAGGAAGTACTGAAAGTGGCTTGTCCACGATCTTGGAGGCTTTGCCTCAACTTATCGATATCTGAGCAAAGAAGTCTTTGCAACCTGTGGAGTGTAAATTTGGGTGGGTTGAGCTATTCCTCACATGGAGTGTAGGGCTGGTACGGGTGGAGTGTAGTGGTTCGTTATAGGCTGGGTTGGGCTTGCATACATGAATATGTCTGTTCTGTTCTGGAATGGGCCTATGGGCCATACTGTTATCTGAAAAGGGGCTAAGGCCTAGTTTACTGTATTCTGAAAAGGGCTTCGGCCCAATACCCACTGTTATCTGAATAGGGTTTAAGCCCAATGGGCTTGAGCTGACTTGGGCTTTGGATGGGTTTTCCATACACACTGAGTTTTCCAAACTCACCCCATTTCTCTTCCATCCTTGCAGGTGAGCCCTAGTTGGTGGACTTGAGTCAAGGATTCAGAGTGGCCACGAAGATTAAATTTCTGGTTTTAAATAAGTTTCAATTAGCTTCCTTTTAAATTTCGCATTTATTTTTGATCTTTTCTGTTTTAGTTAAAGTTGTAATAAGGCCGCTCTATTATTTTTATTTTGGATTTTTAAATTACTTAAATCGTTTTCAACTTGAGATTCACATGACTTAAATTGATTCCTTAAAATTGGTTAGCTCTAGGGCGTGTTTTGTAAAAGTTACTTATTTTCAAAATATCATGATAACCGACCAAAGCTTCCGCAACGTAAATGTTTTCAAAGGAAATAAATATTTTAAATAGACTTAAACTTAATTTGTTGTTTGTGGACAAGTAATAAACTTAAAGTGTGGCAATGGATGTGTGCATGTCTAGGATTGGATCATGGAAGAGCTAGGTACTTAAGCAGTCTAATTGACTCACCTCCTCTTTTCTTGAATCCTACCTGGTGCGCAGCTTTCATTCACTTTAATTTAAAACAAAAATGTTCTTTAAACACTAAGAAAGATTTTAGATAAAACATGACTTCTCTAATAATGCTTCAATGTGACAAGCCAGATTCGGTCGTAACGTCTAGGCCGAGTTTGGGGTGTTACATTTAGTGATATCAAAGCCAAGTTGCAACAACTCGGCTGTGGATCAAGTCCAAAAAGGCTTTCAAAAATTTTTAAACCCAAGAAGGGTATTTTCGGAAAAAAATTCGAAAATTTTTGTTTTAAAGAGACTTTTTTTTCAAACTTGTCTTCTTCAAAATACGCATGTTTTGAGAATTTGATTTTAAAGAGGTTAGATTCTTCTAAGTTTTCTAAAATCTGATGTGGCACACTGAATCCCCGGCACCAAGTCTGTAAGTACTTTTGCCTTAAATCTTTATCTTGTACTAAAACCTTCATTGTAGATAGGATTGAGACTTTACTATGATACTGCAGCTAGGTTGATACTGAAACCATAGAGACTGAGACAGTAGGAACTAAAAACCCAAAAAGATTGAGACTATAGCTAGGCTATGATTCTGTAAAGAATAAAAACTCTAAAATACTATCTCTGCATAAGAAATATGAATAAATAGTAAAAAAAATTTTGAGATCTTTGTAGTTATTTGATATGTGTATTGGTAATGTAGAGTATTGATATGGATCTGAGGGTAATCAAAGTCTGCCAACTTCGGGTAGCGGTAACTCGGAGCTTGGTACTGAGGCACTGGCCGAGTTAGTAAGGAAAGTGGTAGAGGAAGTATTGGATACCAAAATTAAGGAAATTAGGGAAATGCTTCAAGTAGGGTTCTTGGAGTGTAAGAAAAGGAAGGATCCTAGTTCTCAGAGAACAGAGCCTCGTTCTGTGAAACATGTTAAGACACGACCAAACTTTTCGACCTGCAAGAACTGCAACAGGCGTCATCCGGGTGAGTACCATAGGAAGACAGGAGGATGCTTTAGATGCGGGTCACGGGAACATCGAGCTCAAGATTGCTAGGCTTATTCTAGTTAGGAGTGCGTGATGTTTGCGTACGAATCGTATACATGTATGATAAAATGTTTATTTATTTCGGTAATTACATGTTCTGGGTTGTATTAAAATTATTTAGATCTGAGTGCGCAGCGGTAGTGTAGTAGCATAGTGTTACACGATTATTTTAGTTTTGGAAATTTCGAGGACGAAATTTCTTTAAGGAGGGTAAAGTTGTAACACCCTGAATTTGGGGCCTAGAAGAGTTGGGTTTTGAGTATGGGATTCGGATAGAAGAAAACTTGAATAGTTAAGAAGTTTTAAATATTATCATTTAAGGGAAATTTTTTTTCACTACTAGAAAATTTTTACTGTATTTATTGTAACGCCCTGATTTTTGGGATTTTCGGGTTTTTGTGACTTTTGGTAAATTTTGAAATTTTGGTGTTCTGAATATTGGAATTGTGTTTAAATGTGTTAGTGGGCCTTTAGATGGCCCAAGCCTAAGTTAAACACGGTAAAATATCAAGGTTGGATTTTAAGTGAATAGGAGACTTGGTTAAGTGGGCTTTTAAGAAGAACTTCGTAAATTAAGACACAAATAAGGCCTTGGTAAAGTGGCAAGGTAGTGCCACTAAGTTCCTAAAAAAAATGGCGTCTAGGAAGGAATTAAAGGTCCAGGGTTCAAGTTGTGAGGTAGGCATATTGTTACTTTTTAATTTTAGGCATGTGCCGGGCATGTGATCACTTAAGTGAATTTCGGCAAGGGCCTTAGGAAGGTTGGGCCGATTGTTTTAGTTGATATTAGGGTTAGGTTCTTTTCTTTTTCTGTCTTGGAGAATTAGGGTTAGCCACCTGAAAGCTTTCACTGTCATTCATCCTTTCTAAGTTCTCACAAAAGCCGAAAATGAAAATTCCTTCTCCTTGGTGCCGATTTCTTCTTCCTCTCTTTTTCCTCCATTTTCTTTCTTCCTTTTTGCTTTTTCTTCTAGCCGAAACCTTCTGATCACCTTACTCACCTCCTCTATCGATCCTATCCTCCACAAAACCTTCATAGCCGATTGCCATAAAAGCCGAAATCTCGAAAACTCAGTTCTTGTGCCGATTTCTCCAAGTCAAAATCCTTCAGTTATTTTTGTTCTTTTTGATCAACTTTCATCTTCTCTAAACCCTTAGTATCTGTCAGCAACATTACTTCAAAGTTATAGCCTCAAGTCGTCATCTTTTTCATCACTTAAAAAGCCGAAATACCATAGATTTAGGGACTTATAGCTGAAACTTTAGATCTCTTGGATTCAAGTTCTACTATCATTTAGAGGATAGATCTGCATCGGATCTGCGTAGAAATCAAAGAGGAATAAGTGGTAAGTGCTCATCACCTCAGATCTAGTCTTATTTTACAATTTAGAAAAGTCGAAGTCCCTAAAATCTAGGGAGGCTGTCGATTTGGGCATAGGGCTTTAAGGGTTTTTAACCGATGATTTCTTTTGGTGATTAGTGTCTGCTAGAGGTTTGATCGAAGACTTGGATCTTTGGAGCAACTAGACTTAGATCTAGTCATCGGTTTTCGGCAAAAAGGTAAGATTCTAAAAGCTTTAGGGGCATAGCTCGAATATGGGTTGCTGAATATTAGGATTGGTTGTTGTGGGTTGCAATCTAAGAATTGTGGTAATCAATTGTAGGACATCGTAAGGGATCTCAGTAGCAGTCATCGTGAAACAGGTGTGTATCGAATACCCTCTCATAGTTTCATTCGACAAAAGCCGAAATGCTGAAATTCCGGCATTTCGTGGGCTTGTGAGTGTGCGAGTGCTCACAAGACGTTTAGAAATCATTAGATCTGAAATCGCAAAGTGGTAAGTTAGTCGTGTGTGACATTTCATGCACTTCGGTAATTGGGGCTCGATAGGCTAAACCTGGGCCCAATGGGCTTACGGGCCCATACGAGTAAAATAATAAAAAAATAGGCAATAAGTATGTTCTGTTAGACTATGGAATTGAAACTGCTTAAATAGGTAAACTGGTCATAAAACTTGAATTAAATGGGCTTAAATTGCTAGTGGACAATGTAGGGCCCATTAGGGGTTTTAGGGCCCAATGGCTAAAATTCTAACATTGAGACAAATAAATTATTGCGATGACAAATGGGCTAGTAAGGATAGTAAAATTCGTGAGAACCCTTAAAGCTGATAAAATTACTGAAATACCTTTATAGGTGGAAAATTTACAGATTTACCCCTAGGAGCAAAATTACGGATATACCCCTAGGGTTAAGGTTGACTGAATGCATGTTTGGTGTTACTATTTTTGCATGCCATGTTATTATTATCGATGCATGGGGTGGGTTATTGATGGAAGAAATCTTGAAAGTGGCTTGTCCACGTACTAGAGGCTTTGCCTCAACTTATCGATATCTGACGACAATCTTGCAATTGTGGAGTGTAAATTTGGGTGGGTTGAGCTATTCCCACATGGAGTGTAGGGTGATACGGTGGAGTGTAGCAGTTGGTTATAGGTGGGTTGGGCTTTCATACATGAATATATACATTACGTTTCGGAATGGGCCTACGGGCCATCTTGTTATCTGAAAAGGGCTAAGGCCTAGTTCTTCAGATTACGAAAAGGCTTGACCCGATTACTCTTGTTATCTGAATAGGGTTTCAGCCCAATGGGCTTGAGCTGACTTGGGCTTTGGATGGGTTTTCCATACACACTGAGTTTTCCAAACTCACCCCCTTTCTCTTCCATCCTTGCAGGTGAGCCCTAGTTGGTGGACTTGGAGCTGGGCGGGATTCTGAATGGCCACGAAGATTAAATTTCTGGTTTTTAAATAAGTTTCAATTAGCTTCCTTTTAAATTTTGCATTTATTTTTGATCTTTTCTGTTTTAGTTAAAGTTGTACTAAAGCCGCTCTATTATTTTTATTTTGGATTTTTAAATTACTTAAATCGTTTTCTACTTGAGATTCACATGACTTAAATTGATTCCTTAAAATTGGTTAGCTCTAGGGCGCGTTTTATAAAAGTTACTTATTTTCAAAATAGCACAATAACTGAGCAAAGCTTCCGCAACGTAAATGTTTTCAAAGGAAATAAATATTTTAAATAGACTTAAACTTAATTTGTTGTTCGTGGACAAGTAATAAGCTTAAAGTGTGGCAATGGATGTGTGCATGTCTAAGATTGGATCATGGAAGAGCCAGGTACTTAAGTAGTCTAATTGACTCACCTCCTCTTTTCTTGAATCCTACCTGGTGCGCAGCTTCCATTCACTTTAATTTAAAATGAAAATGTTCTTTAAACACTAAGAAAGATTTTATATAAAACATGACTTAAAGATTTTATATAAAACATGACTTCTCTAATAACACTTCAATGTGACACTCCAGATTCGGTCGTAACGTCTAGGCCGGGTTTGGGGTGTTACATTTTCCATATGGTTCGTGAAAATTGGTGTCTTGGATGCATATATATGTTTATAATCAGTGAATGTTTTACCTTTGAAAAGTACATTTTATGTTATGATTTGGTACTAAGAAGTATTCGACTATATTTTAATGTGATTAGGATTATTATGGTGTCTGTATTATATGATATGTTTGTGTTTGAAAATGGCACACTAATTTAGGTTAGCATTGATATGAAATGAATATAAAATGTATATAATTGTGATAAGGTATTAGCTGCTGTAATTCGGTTGTAAAAGCAAAGTATAAGTATATATATATATATATATATATATACATAGGTCATAATTACTAATGTTGGGATTTGGCTAAGTGAAGACAAGCTGGGTATATTAACTCGACTTATTTATGCATTACTTAATGGTTCAGCTAATGAGATCAGATTTGGTCACTAAATATTTGTTTATATGCTCATGTTATAATTTTGCATTATAATAATTATGGTTAAATAAGGTATGTTATATTGTTACGTAATATTTGATAAATGAAATGGACATTAAGATATATGTGTTATTTTTATATAGCATTATGATATGTGACATTATTAATTTAAGTTAGTGAGCTGAAATTGCAAGTTGACAGATACATTCATTTATGTAAACCATTTGTAGGTTTTGCATGTCAAGTTTGTATATTTCATTCGGATATGAAATGAATTGTATTAGGTTATAAGTTAAGCATTAGATTTTTATCTTTATTTGTTTGAATTGAATTAACAGATTCGAATAATTAGTTATATAGTGTATCAAATCGGGTGGTTTGGTTTTCTTCTTTAAAAAAAATTGATGATTTAATCTTTTATGAAAGTTGTTACGAAATGTAATATGAATGGTAATACCTTGTGACCCTATTCTGCCGATGGTTATGGGTTAAAGGTGTTACAATTACCCTTTGATGAGTTTGATATAATTCTGGGTATGAATTAGTTAGCTTTACATGATGTTGTTGTGAATTGCAAATGGAAAACTATTGATTTGAGATGCAAGAATGATGAAATAGTTCGAATTGAATCTAGTTATTTGAATGGATTGCCTGATGTGATATCTTCATTGAAAGTTTTAAGTATTGTGAGAAAAGGTTGTGAAGCTTACTTTGCCTATGTGATTGATTCGAAAATGTTAGAAAAGAAAATTGAATCAGTACCTGTTGTCTGTGAATTACTTGATGTATTTCTTAAAGAACTTCCGGAATTACCTCCGATCCGAAAATTTGAATTTGGCATTGAGTTAGTACTATGAACTACTCCGATTTCGATAGCTCTGTATAGAATGGCTCTGACCGAACTAAAAGAATTAAAGTCTCAGTTGCAAGAGTTACCCGATAAAGGGTTTGCTAGACAGAGTTTCTCACCTTGGGGTGCTCCTGTTCTCTTTGTTTAAAAGAAAGACAGTACGATGAGAATGTGCATAGATTATCGTCAGTTAAACAAAGTGACTATCAAGAACAAGTATCCTCTGCCTCGAATTGATGATTTGTTTGTTCAGTTGAAAAGAGCTACTGTGTTTTCGAAGATAGATTTGAGATGGGTTATTATCAATTGTGAGCAAAAGACTCAGACATTCTGAAAACTGCATTCAGAATGAGGTATGGCCACTATGAGTTTTTAGTTATGCCTTTCGGATTAACAAATGCACCTGCTATCTTTATGGATTTGATGAATAGAATTTTTAGATCGTATTTAGATCGATTTGTTGTCATATTCATTGATGAAATATTGATATATTCACGTGATGAATTCGAGCATGCTGAACATCTAAGAATAGTTGTAACACCCCAATCTCAGCCTAGACGCTATGGCCGAAATCTGGTGTGTCACATTGAAGTGTTTTTCGAAAACCATGTTCTCATTGAAAACCCTTCTTACTATTTAAAACCTCTAGCCATTTTAAAACTTGTGAAAACCTCAGTTTTTGTTGGTTTACTAAAAGTCATTCTCTTGTAAAACATTATTACCTTTAACACTTTATTTTCTACGGAAGCTTAATTTAAAGTTTTGCGGAAACGTGATATTTTGAAAAATAGTTAGTGTTTTGGAAAAGAAAATCATGTTCTACTCCAATAGTTATAAAAAAATATATAAAATTCCAAATTTAGAACCAGAAATTAAAAGAGGCCTTGTTACACCCAAATCAAATATAAGTACTTGTAAATAGATAACTTAAAAGAAAATCGAAAACAATAGCAGTTATGTGGCCACCTCCTAGTCCCTCGTAGCACCGATCCTCCTAATGCTAGGATTACCTGCACAGTTAATAAACAGGGTGAGTTTACGAAAACTCAGTGTGTAATACCCTCCTAAACTAAAACAGTTAATAAACAGATAGAATTCAAAATCAGTCTGGTCCGGAACCCATTACAGTAACAAAACAATGTGTGTGGGCCAAAGCCTAGTACAATTTCACTTGGGTCTCAGGCCTCATCAGAATCAATTGGGCCTAGCCCATTCTCAAAATCAGTAACAGTTGGGCCTATCCCATTAATAGAATCAGGTGGGCCTAAGCCCAATACAGAATCAGTATCAGATGCAGATATGCAGGCAAATTCCCAGCCCAGTCCAACCAATACACCACCCGTACCAACCAACTCACCATGTGGGAATACAATCGACCTACCTAGCCAACTCACCAAGCTTAGCACTGGTTGCGGCACTAAGTCTGTAGGACGGCTAAAGACCGTAAATATCGCAGGAACGCTGCCAGTTAACAGAACGGCTATAAGCTATAAGTATCACAGAAAGGCTGAAAGCCTTATAGAAAACGACTATAGGCCGTACACTTCCTCCGTCCATAATAACCCAACCCTATGCAATATGTCATGTCATAAATATTACGTGCATGCAAAGTCATACTCAGCGCAATCATATATGTAAATCATAAGCACATCAGTCATACGGAACATAACGGCATAATCTACATTCTACTATACAAGAGTATTACGATCATTTTGCACTACAAGGGTATTTCGGTGATTTTACAAAATAGGTATTAATGACCCAACAGAAGGTCCACCGTCGCCTTGAGCGACTTAAGTAACCTAAACAGACATAATGGTGTAGATGGGCCTAAGACGCATTACTCGGCCCAAGTGGGCTTACACCCTCGTATGGCCCATTTAGCCCAAATTTAGATATGGCTATGTGACCTACATAGTCCAGTCCAATAGTTATCGCAAATTATAGATTCAATCTGTATGGGCCCTACGAGCCCATTAGTCCCATACGGCCCATCTGAGCCTAACGTGGCCCAAAACTACCTAAGTCGTGTGAACAACATGACAAGTCTACCTACGTCCCATTTAATAGTGAAGTTTACACAAACGGGCCCAAGGGCCCATTGAGGCCTAGAACAGCCCTAGCACACGAGAACGCTCGTGGCGACCTCTACAGTCTATCACCCATGATTTGTGGGCTCGATTAGCCCCTCGTGCGTTCGCACGCTCGTGAGGCCCCGAATGTTGAGGTTTCAGCTTTTTTTGACTTCCAACAAAGAAGGGCGTGAATACACACCTATTTATGAGAACGCGTCGAAGTCCACGATCACCAACCTTGGTAAAGCAGGTATGAAATAATCCCTCCTAAAACCAGTGATCACTAGCTCATCTTGTTCGCTCTATTTAAAGCCAGCTTCTCACCAATTCCCATGTTAGCTTCCCGATGTGGGATTACTTTCAACCATTAGGAAAATTCCTTATTTTTATATGACCACTTCAACCACAGAGTTCCAGTCTAACTCCACCTCCTACACAACTCAAACAGCAAAATAAATACCCCATTGTGCATCCCAAGACTTGAAACTTAGACCTCACAGTTACAAAACACGCCACCTTGCCACTACACCATCTTTGTGTCACCATCTTAGCCTCAATTAAATATAAGGTTTATAGGCCAAAGCCCAGGTTCCTTTAAAAGAAAAACCAAAATAAATTGCAAGAGCCAAGACTTGAACTTAGGCTCCCTTACAACCTTAATGACACCACAACCACTAGACCACATGCTTTCTTGTGTCATTTATTTACCACAATAATTTAAAAGGCCTTTACCCAAGCACCTAGGGTTTTATTCACTTAAAACCAAAATTTTTGCTAAAGCCCAGGTTTGAACCCAAAATTTCTCCAACACTTCTCAGAGCCATTAACCACCAAAGCAAACATTTAATTGTGTCATTTCCTTGCATAATTAAATGCTTATATACAACCTCCTTACGGACCCATACACAACGCCCAATACTTCTAGGCCCAAATTTGGGGCGTTACAATAGTGTTACAGACTTTGCAAGATAAGCAATTGTATGTGAAGTTTAGCAAATGTGAATTCTGGTTACAAGAAGTTGTATGTGAAGTTTAGCAAATGTGAATTCTGGTTATAAGAAGTCCGTTTTCTGGGTCATAAAGTATTAGTATTAGGTATTCGAGTTGATCGAAGCAAAATTTCGGCTATTCTAGATTGGAAGCCTCTAAGAAATGTTTCTGAAGTCTGCAGTTTTCTGGGACTTGTTGGTTATTACCGAAGATTTGTAAAAGGCTTTTCTATGATTGCAACTCCTTTAATGAACTGCTTCAGAAAGATGTGAAGTTTGAATGGTCTAGAAAGTGTCAGAAAAGCTTTGATTAGTTGAAGGCCCTATGGACTAAAGCTCCAGTATTAGTACAACCCGAAACAGGAAAAAAAATTTTGATCTATAGTGATGCTTCATTGAACGATCTGAGATGTGTTTTGATGCAGGAAGTCAAAGTCATTGCTTATGCTTCGAGACAGTTAAAGCTGCACAAAAAAAAAACTATCCGACGCACGACCTTGAGTTAGCTGCAATTGTGTTTGCTTTGAAAATATGGTGCCACTATCTATTCAATGAGAAATGTCACGTATATTCTGATCATAAAAGTTTGAAATATCCGATGACTCAGAAATATTTGAATCTGCGAGAGAAAAGATGGCTAGAGTTACTGAAAGACTACGAGCTTGTTATTGATTATCATCCGGGAAAGGAAAATGTTGTTGCGATGCTTTGAGTCAAAAATCATTATTTACATTGCGTGTAATGACTGTTCATTTGGTTTTATCTGATGATGGTTCGGTTTTAACTAAATTAAAAGCAAGGCCGTTATTCATTCAATAGATTATTGATGCTCAGAAAGTTGATAATGAAATAATAGCAAAACGAGCTCAGTGTGACTTAGATTCTGATTCAGAATTTAGAGTTGATAAAGATGATTTTCTGAGATTCTAAAATTTAATTTGTGTTCCGAGAAATCCAGAGTTAATTCAAATGATTTTGAATGAAGCTCACAACAGTCTTTTAACTGTTCATCCGAGTAGTTTGAAAATGTATAATGATCTGAAACAGCTTTATTAGTGACCTGGTATGAAGCATAATATCTTTGAATTTGTTGTGAAATGCTTAATCTATTAGCAAGTTAAAGTAGAACATCAAGTGTCTTCTAGTTTGTTACAACCAATTATGATTCCGGAATGGAAATTGTAACACCCCGAACCCGAGACCATCGCCGGTGTCGGACACGAGGGGTTAGCAAGCCAAGTTCACTTGTTTTGCCCATCCATTGGACATTTCCAGTCAGGCTGGAAAAACTGCGTCACTGTAGCCTTAAAAATCATATCTCGAGTTTCAAAACTCGGAAACTGGTTTCGTAAATTTTTCCTGAATTTAGACTCATATATCCATCCATGGATTTATTTCTAGAATTTTTGGTCGGGCCAATTGGTACAGTTTATTAGTTAAAGTCACCCATGTTACAGGGATCGACTGCTCTGACCTTCGCGTGGTATAACTTGAATATCTCTCTGTACAGGGCTTTAATGCTGGTGCCGTTTGTTTCTAATGAAACTAGACTCAAAATGAAATCTGTACATATAAGGTATGTCTCCTAATTATTTCTGGATAATTTATAGTAAATTTTTAAAGTTGCGACAGGGAACCCAGAAACCGTTCTGGCCCTGTCTCACAATAGCTTTAATATCTCTTAACATGTAACTCCTATGACCATTTCGTTTCTTCCATATGAAAATAGACTCATCAATGTTAATTTACATAGCTGATTCACTATTTAATACCATTCCTACAAATTTTGGTGATTTTTCACATTCACGTTACTGTAGCTGGCAGCATCTGTTTTTAAGGTAGGTCTTACCTATTTTGTAGTCTCCATGAACCAACTAGTCTTGCCTTACATAGGTCCACATATGATCATTTTAACCATGCCAATGGCTGATCATGTGACCAACATTCCCATTTCAATTCATAGTCACATCATGACACCATATATATATATACAAACCGCAAATAGTTTAAGTTGATACTTCACTATTACGAGCCATTTTCGCATGGCCGTACACATATACATCATAACATATTTAAACCAACAAGGGGTAGTCCTATACATGCCATTTCAAGTTCAACCAAGAATTTATACCAAAATGGGGGCTTGATAGTGTGGATGACTTCGACTTCAACGATCCCGAATCCGATTGCTATCGGCGAAATCTAGAAAAGCGAGAGCCAAAGCGGTGAGTAAGCATTTTTATGCTTAGTAAGTCTCAAGGAATATAATCAACTCTAATTACAGCAATACATTCACATAGTTAAATGCATCATTTCATTAATGCACATTCACATAATCATACTTACTTCACCATCCCAACTCTTATGTTCATACACAAATAACGGCTTCATTAAGGCCGATAACTCGTTCCATCATAGGAGCGGATATTCACACGCTCTTACTCCTAGCGCAAAGCACACACCGCACTTACCTTGTCATTGGGAAATTTCACAAGTGCATTAGCTGAAATTTTCCAGCAAGCTTATAATTTTCAAATCACATACCTTCGAGTTTAACCGGATGTCGCTACTCGATCAATCGCCTTGGGACATAGCCGGTTATGGTAACCCGCACCAAGGCCTCACGGGACTTAACCCGGATATCACGATTTGCACAAATGCCTTGGTCTTAGCCGGATAGAATGACTTCATACGAATGCCTTGGTCTTAGCCGGATGTAGCCACTAGCACAATTGCCTTGGTCTTAACCGGTTATAATTTCCAGCATAATTGTCTTGGGCTTAGCCGGATATCATTCAATTTCTCATGCACACATACATCAATAATCATTGGACATACATATTTATTTTCGTTACTAAGGCTCAAACGCAATTATAATCACTAACATAATCGCCTTGGGACTTAGCCCGGGTATCATTCGAATACTCATACACACATAAATCAATAATCAATACATCCATATTTCATTCCACATAATTCAAGTAAGGTCACTTCTTGAGGACTTACCTCGGATGTTGTCGAGCGGCTTTTACGGCTATTCGATTACTTTTTCCTTCCCTTGTCCAATTGTGGCCCTCTTAGCTCTTGAGCTAATTCAAACAAATTCAATTTATCAAAACCTCATTGTGCTAGCTTATGGCGAATATGACAAGGAATTTAAATGGTCATATGGCCACCCTTTAGCTTGAATACACAATGGTCATGCACATTTTATACTACATCAAGCAATTCAATACAATTTATTCGAGCATCAAGGAAAAGCTAAGGCCTTTAATAGGCTACCCAAGGCCGAATATACTTGTCCATGTTGAGGCCAATTATGCACTTAATACCACACAAAACATCATGCATTTTACTAGTTAATGCTTTGCATATTGTAGCTCAAAACTTACAATATAGCATCAAGCACTCATATGTGTGCTAGGTAGAATGTGCTTACAATTTCACAATTATTCTTCAACATCTTCTTCTTTAAACAAACTTATTCATCACTTCCTTCATAACCAAAACATCATGTGCAAACATATATATACATATATGAGCATGGCAATTTCAAGGTGTCCATAGCCATCCAAAACACAAATTTTAACTAACATGCAAGAAGCATGAACCATGCTCATGAATGCATCATGGCGAATATGACAATCATGCTCCTTTTCAACTTCAATCATGATAAAACAAAAGAAAGCTCAAAATCTTACTCAAGAGTAGACAATCCATCATTGCATGCATCATCATCAAGCTTCACACTTAGCATGCAATGGCTTTATCACCATAACAACTTTGGCCAAATACCATTTCCATGGCTTAACAAAGATTTGAGCCATGGCTAACATGCACATCAAGTTAGCAACCAAAACATGCATGAAACTCCTAACACAACCTCATACATACCTTAATCTTGATGCAAACTTAGCCAAATCTCCTTCTAGATCTCTTCCAAACCAAGCATGAAGCAAAAATCCTCCTTCTTCCTTAGTTTTGGCTCAAGAAAGGATGAACAAAATTTTTTCTTTCCTTCTCTACAACTCACGGCAATGGGGGATTACCACACTCACACACATTTTTTTTTCATTTTTTATCACCCATACACCTTTGTTTATTATTTCACCCTAATGCACCAACAAAACATGTTTCATGACATGTTTAGCCCATCCTCCTTGTCATGGCCTGCCACCACCTATAAAAGGGGAATTTGACATGCAAGTCCATTATTTTGCATGCATGCTTTAATTAGTCATCACACATTTCCCTATCATACTTTCAAAGTTCATTACTAAGTCCTTTCTTGTGGAATTCACCCTTATAACACTAAATCAATCATCATAAAATGTCATACATGAGCACACACATATTATAGGCATCAAAATAAATTTTTAATTATTTTTATGCCTCGATTTTGTGGTCCCGAGACCACCTTCCGACTAGGGTCAATTTTGGGCTGTCACAGAAATGGGATAGAGTGACGATGGATTTTGTTTCGGGTTTGCCCTTATCTCCAAGAAAAAAAGATGCTATCTGGGTCATGGAAGATCGATTGACAAAATCAGTTTATTTTATTCCGGCACGATCTGATTACTCACTTGATAAGTTAGCTGAATTATACATTTCTGATATTGTGAGATTGCATGGTGTGCCATTATCTATTGTGTCAGATAGAGATCCGAGATTCACATCACGAATTTGGAAGAAATTGCAAGATGCTCTGGGTATGAAATTGCACTTTAGTACAGTTTTTCACCCGCAAACGGATGGTCAATCTAAGCGGATTATTCAGATACTTGATGTTGAGATGTTGCGTTCTTAATTTTAAAGGTACGTGGGAATAGTATTTGCCTTCGATTGAATTTTCCTACAATAATAGTTTTCAATCGAGCATCAAAATGGCACCGTATGAAGCCTTATATGGTCGCAAATGTCGTACACCTTTGTATTGGACTGAGCTCAGCGAGAATAAGATTCACAGGTTCACTTGATAAAAAAGACTGAACAAAAAGTAAAAGTGATTCGAGATAGTCTGAAAGCAGCTTCCGATCAGCAGAAATCTTTCACAGATTTGAAACAAAAAGACATTGAATTTGAGATCGGCAAAAAAGTGTTTTTGAAAGTGTCCCCATGGAAGAAAGTACTTCGATTTGGCCATAAAGGCAAATTGAGTTCGAGGTTCATTGGGCCGTATGAGATTACTGAGTGTATCAGGCTGGTTGCTTATAGATTGTTGTTGCCACTTGAGCTAGAAAAGATTCACAATTCATTTTACGTATCGATGATTCGACGGTACAGATCTGATCCTTCGCATGTAATTCCTTCGTCTGAGATTGAGATTCAGTCTGATATAACCTATGAAGAAGAACCGGTCCTTTTCTTAGCTCATGAGATTAAAGATTTGAGAAATAAGAGAATTCTGTTAGTAAAAGTATTGTGACATCGACATGGTGTCAGATAGGCTACGTGGGAGCCTGAAGATGCTATGAGACAACAATATCCGAACCTATTTGATGGTAAGATTTTCGAGGACAAAAATACCTAAAGGGGAAGAATTGTAACAATCCAGTTTAGACCCTAGTCAGAATAGTGGTTTTGGGACCACAAATCCAAGTCAAAAAAATATTTTAATATTATTTTCTGTGTTTATAATATGCGAATTAGCATGTGTGAAAGTTTTGTATGAAAATTTAATCGTTTGTGTGCTCAATTTGATAAAAGGACCTAATCGCGTAAAATGTAAAAGTGGCCTCCTAATTGTTAAAATGCCTATTTGTTATGGTTTATTAATTTTGGGGTCCTTATGAGGTTATTTGACCATGGAATGAATTAAATGACATAAATGGGCATTAGTTGGTGGAATTTTAATGATTTATAAAAAGGGTAAAATGGTAAATGGATTATTAATGTTATATTAATTAAAACCAAAGTTAAAATCGTCATATTTTCTATCATCCATGGCCAAATATTAGAGAAAAAGAAGAAGAAAAACACAAGCTAGGGTTCGGCTTTGATTTTCTTTAATTGAAGGTTTGTTTTTGTTCCATTTTTTATCATTTCTACATTTTTGTAATCGTTGCTTAGTAATCTATCAAGCCCATGCCCTAATTTCTAATTTTATTGATGATGTTGAAATATGCCATTGATGAAATTGTGAGCTTTGTGATGTTAGTTGTTGGAAAATAAAAGATATGAGTTGGGTTGATATATTTTGTCTTTGAATTTTTGATGAATTTTAGTAATTTGGGCTAAATTGTAAAAAAGAGATTTTAAAGGATTAAAATGTGAAATATATGAAATATGTGGACTTATATGAGCACTAGGAATATTCGGCCAAATATATGTCTAAGGAAATTTTGAGTGTTTTGTGATTTTATGAATTAGGCACTAAATTGTAAAAATGTGAAAATATGAGGGTTAAATTGTAAAGTGCCCTAAATATGTGTTTTTGGATTGATTTGAATGAATGTGGAAGTGAATAAGTTAAATTTGAATTGATATAGATCAAGAACCAAAGAAAACAGAATTAGATCGGGGAAAAATGAAAGTTGTTGAATAGTCGCTCGTTTTCCTTCATTTCTGTACGAGGTAAGTCGATATACGAATGAACGTGTTTGAAATGATTTACTTATGTTTGAATGATATTGAATAATGATGAATGGCTTATTGAATTGAATATGAGATATCCAAGAAAGTATCGACAAGTTTCAACGTCCGAAAAGCCCCGTACAAACCTTACGAATAGTTAGGATATATATGTCATGAAATAGGATCCGATATGTGCTATCGTGTAAGACCACGTCTTGGACATTGGCATCGATTTGGTATTTACGTGTAAGACCATGTCTGGGACATTGCCATCGTATTTGATTTCATGTAAGACCCTGTCTGGGACATTGGAATCAATATTTGATTACATGTAAGACCACGTCTGGGACGTTGGCATTGTATGAGCTTTCCGAGCTATCCGCGTATCCTTATGATTCCAAATGGTTCAACAGGCATTCCGAGAAAATGAATTATGATGTGAACATGTATCCGATTCAGGTACATTTGGAATGAGTATCATATTTGATGTAAAAAGGTAAGTATATGTACTTTAGTGAGCAATTGATGATATGTGCTAAAAGCAAGTGAAAATATGCTATATGTGTTAAAGAATTTGGAATATATGAAAGGTATATGAACATTGAGGTTTGTGGTAGTATTTGGCTATTAATTATATGCAAATTGATGATGGTTATATGATTTAAATGATAAGTTTATTTGTATATGGCTTATTAAGCTTTTGAAAGCTTACTTTGTGTGTGTTTGCATTATTTTATAGATATCATAGCTATCGGGAGCTCAGGGATCGTCGAGGATCGTCACCACACTATCAAACTAAATTTTGGTACCTTTTGAAAATGTGTATATTAAAGTATGGCATGTATAGGCGAGAAATATTTGGATATGTTTTGCGAAGTGTATATATATCTAGCTATGTGATTTGGCTTGGTTTTGTTGGTGTATATGTATGAGTTTTGGTATATGATATATGATGCAATTGTGGTATGTTTGATATGTTCTTGAATAGCTAAGATAAATGGTAAGTTTGGTAAGTTTTGGTGTGTGATTATTTGATGATTTGGTAAGATTTTAATATGAAAATCAATGAATTGAAAAGAGGTTATAAACCATATGTTTTGATATGTTTTTGGTTTATGGAATGACATGAATTGGTATGTTATATGAAGATGAGATTGATTGATCATACCATAGTATGAATAATGGATGACTTGTGACTTGAAATGGTTGAAATTTGATATGCATTTGGTGTCTATTTGGTAATTGTAGGGAGGACCCTTAATGGGTGGCAAATTGGCATTGTAAATGGCCTATTTATCCCCACAAGAGCAAGGACACGAGCATGTGTCACAGCCGCGTTGCTCAAGGACCATTTTGAAATGAGCCTAGGCAGAGCACACGGTCGTACACACGGGCGTGTGCTAGGCCGTCTGGCCAAGTAAGTTTCGACCACGGGCTAGACACATGGGCATGTGACTGACCGTGTGTGTAACACCCCAATCCCGTATTCATCGCCGGAATAGGTAAAGGGGCATTACCGGACTTGAAACTCACATCAGAACAGTAAATTTTTTTTTTTGAACATTCCTTTAGATAAGTACTAAAAACAGTCAGGGATACAATTTAAACTTCTATAAGTACACATTCAAAAGATGCCATTTTCGCATGACTTATATACATTAACCAAAATATTCTTCGGCCACTGGTCTATTCTATACATGCCATAAAATAATTCAAAACATAACAGTAACAAGCAGTGGATAGTGATAGTGTGACTAGTTGCTAACGATCCCCGAGCCTATAGCTTCGAAATGAGATCTATAAAACAGAAAAAAACAAAGTAAACGAAGTAAGCATTACAATGCTTAGTAAGTTTTAAGCAGTGTCAACAAATAACAATCAAATTATAACATAGTTGTTCGTATTTTTTGTAATATCCTGATTTTGGGCCTAGTCAGAATAGTGGTTTCGTGACCACAAAATCCGAGATATAAATAATTATTTTATGATTATTTTAAGGTCTATGATATGATTGCATGATTGTGTGAAAATTTCGTGAAGAAATTTTATGCATAAAGTGCTTAATTTGAAATTTGGGACTAAATTGAATAAATTGCAAAACTTGTGTTCTAGAAGTATTTTGCATAAAATTGAATTAGATTATTAATTAGAGGTCCTTAAAGAGTAATTTTACCAATTTCTAAGTCTATGGACAAAAATTGGACATGGATGGAATTTTGGAAAGTTTAGTAGTAAGGGCATTTTGGTCATTTAGGGGTAAAATGAATTAAAATACAAAATTAAAAGCCAATTTTGCTCATCTTCAACCCCATGGCCGAATATAGCAAGGAGAAACCATGGCTAGGGTTTTCAAGCTTCCAAGCTCGATTGTAAGTCCGTTCTAGACTCGTTTTAATGATTTTTACGTTTTTGGAGTCCCGTAGCTCGATTTAGCTTATGCTAGCAATAATTTAACCTAGGGTTTATATTTGGAAAAATACCCATAGGTGAAATTTGTGTATTTTGGAGTTTTATGATAGAATATGAGGTTTTAAATTATGTTAGACAACTTGTGCTACTCGGTTTTAAGTGAAAACGAGCAAAAGGGCTTAATCGGTAAAAATACCTAATAGTCATAAGTACATGTTAGAGTGAGAATTTGATGTTGCCATAGAAGGGAAAAATGATCAGCATGTCATAAAACATAAGAAAATAGGCTGAATTTTAATTTACGAGCTTTGGGGCAAAAGTGTAAATATGCAAAAGTTTAGGGGCAAAATTGTAATTTTTCAAAAATATGATTTTGGGTCAATTTGAATAATGTGAGTCCTAATTAGACTATATTTTAAATGATAGAGCAAGGAAAACTGAAATTCGGGCTAAAATGGGGAAAATACCAAGTTGTGGACGAAATGGTAAAAATAGCCATTTTCGCATATGAGGTAAGTTCATGTGTAAATAATGTAGCATAATTATTATTTTTAAGTTATTGATATTAATTATGTGTTATGCTGAATTTTTATCATGAAATATATGCTTTGTGGTTATTTTGAATAAAATGCAAGATATGTGTATTATCTCGTTAAATATAAAGTGCTACTAGAGTATTGGTTTCGGTATTTTACGGAAGATGGCAAGGATATGTGTTCGAGGAAAATCCCGTTTGAACCTTAGGAATAGATTAGGATACAAGTGACATGTCACTAGGATGGTTGAGCATCCGAACTCGTTGAGTTGAGTCCGAGTTCACTTATGGATGCGAATGTCCGAACTCGTTGAGTTGAGTCCGAGTTCGTGAGATGTAACTAGGCATCCGAACTCGTTGAGTTGAGTCCGAGTTCACTTATGGATCTGACGCCCGAGCTCGTTGAGTTGAGTCCGAGTTCACTTATGGGCGGGTTACATGGTAGCTTGGCTACATATGTGGCACTTATGTGCAAACTTTCCATGTATCCGAATTATATTCGATGTGTTCAGCGGGTAAAGTTCTACTCAAATGGAGGAATACTCAAGATGAAAGGGACGTATTGGTAAGTGTTGTGAAATGGATACTTTGAACAGGTATGTACTTAACCCTCGGGTTGAAAACTCGATATAACAACAATATGGTAAGATGATAAATGAAAAGGTGATATGAATGTCTTGGTGATGATTATGCAAATGATGTTTTATGTTTGCTTATATGGTTATGTTACTTGCTATTTGCATGTGAGCTTACTAAGCATTTATGCTTACTCCTCCTTTTCATTCCTTGTAGTGTTGACAAGCCAGCTCGGAAATCGAAAAGCGGTGGAGGCACGCTCACACTATCCGTATACCATCTTGACATAATGGCTTGTATATTTTGAGTATGGCATGTATAGCATTATAATCATTTTGTATATATGGTCTTATGATATGGTTATTGAGTGGTATGGAGATAGAAATGCTTGGTAATGATTAGCCATTGGAATGGCTAATCATGATCATATTTGGTATTATGTATGTCAAATTGCTAGCTAATCCATGGAAACCATGAAATAGGTAAAATTTACCATAAAATAGATTCAGACAGCAGCAGTGATGTGAGTTTGAAAATCACTAAAAATAGTATAAATGGAATTAAATAATGAATAAGTTATGGAATCGAAGCTTGATGAGTCTATTTTCATATGGAATAAGCGAAACAGGTATATGAGCTATATTTTATGAGATGTTTAAATTTTTGTGAAACAGGGCCAGAGCGATTTCTGGATCCCCTGTTCTGACTTTGGAAATTCACCATAAATTTTACAAAGATAATTAGAAGTCATGCTTTATATGTACAGATTCCTTATTGAGTCTAGTTTTATTAGAGATAAACGGCATAGTCATTGAAGCTCTGTACAGGAGATATCTGATTCGTAATACACTGAGGTCAGAGTAGTTGAACCCTGAAACAGGGAGAATTTAACTAATAAACTGTACTAATTGGCCCAACCAAAATTCTAGAAAAAATTAGTAGATATATATATGAGTCTAGTTTCAGGAAAAATTTACGGAATTGGATTTCGAGTTTCGTAACTCGAGATATGATTTTTAAAGCGACTGTGATGCAGTTAGCCAGCTTGTCTGGAAATTTTAAAATGAATTGTATGAGCTATTTAATTAATGAATTAAGTCTGTTAACACCTCGTGTTCGACTCCGGAAGCGGTATCGGTGCACGGGTGTTACATTTAGTGGTATCAGAGCAGGTTTAGTCGGTTCTCGGACTAACCTAGCATGTGTAAAAGTTTAGCTATACATGCCACTGATCTGTGATAGTGTGATGTCTTCCGACGCGTATAAGTACCGTCTTATTTAGACAGGTACTCTCCAACCGAGCTGCGCCAACCATGTTCAATGTTAAGTAAAGGTATTTGAGTAAAATTATGATTATGATAAGCCTCGGTTCAGAAAAGTATGAATAAAGGTTTATGATACATATGTGATAATATGTGAGATGAAAGTTCATGTTGTGATAAATATTCATATTTGCTTAATGCTCATATGATGTAGTGTATGTGGCTTACTTGATAAGATGAACGGAATAAATAGAAAGTAGTGGAGGTATGAATAAAGGTCATAATATTATGATCTGAATGAAAATGTCCTTGTCTTGATTGGATGTCGAATGTTGATGAATGTTAATGGTATATAATTTTTTATGAGATAAAGGATTATAATGAAATGAACTTATCTATGTTAAATTGTTGGACTGAATTATATGATTGTAATGATATGTACATGATGATGCACGAAATGAAAGTTGTGATTGTGATGCAAATATCTATGTTTGTTTGACCTTATATAATGTCATGAGCATGAATTAATTTAATTAATTGAATGGATAAGTAAAGTGTCTAGAAAACATAGAATGTATGCATAAGTATATTGTCTAAATGGGACAATAGGAAAATTGGTGTAAGCCAACATGAATGAATGACATGATTTTGATGATGTTACTATGATGATGGAAGTTGTGTCATATGTGTATGTATAAGAAAGTCGAGTCAGAGGTCCTACAACCCTCCCCTTACCAAAGTGGTACTTATAATGGAATTTCATGAGATTTGTATTGAATAAGTTTCGGTTGAGAACCCAAAGAGTTCATGATAGAATAATTATAAGTATGATTCAAGATTGAAAATGAGCTGATAAGTAAAGTCGAGCGAGAAAGTATCGGATTGATATAAAGATTATTGGAATTATGCCTTTGTCCCAGTTAGAGAAGGAATTCTCTTTGGTAAATCGAATTACTCAAGTGCAAGGTCGAGAAAAGTGTAAATCGAAATTTATTCAGAACCGACATTCTTTAGTGAATGATTTAATATGAAATTTGTGTGGCAGAACTAGTTGGGGAAATGATATTTCAAATGTGAATTATCCGAGTGTGACAGATTATGACCGGACAGATTTAGCGATCTCTTTTGAGATGTTCTATGTGTTCACCCGTTCTCAGAAATATTTCTATGGCTATTGATCTTCTGAAGAAATTCTTGTTATATGGGAATGTCTTCTAATGTTGGTGTTGGATGAAAGCATTGGTAGTCTGACTGGTTTATAATTTATATTGCTCTATTTCATCGGTATTCTATTTCATTTAAATCGATAAGAATTGATGAGAGAATTCATATGATATTATGATTCTGTTTCTTCTACTTGATGCTTCATCTGATATATATGTATGGGAAGATATATTGATCTTGTTATATTTGATTTCAGTGGGATTAAATGATGTTTTCTTTTGGACTTTCTTTCTTTGAAGAATTATCGGGTATCTCGTATTTTCTCTATGAATTTGGTTTTCGATTCTCGGCATAGTATCGTATCTTGGGTTTCTTTATCCCGGATCTCTTTATTCGGATTTCTTTATTCGGGTTTCTCTATCTTGGATTTCTTTATTCGGTTTTCTTGTTATCTTTGTTCCATAATTTGTCAATTCGACTCATGTTCAAATCGTTCTTCACTTCGTGATAATCATGTCAAATATGACTATACTTCTAATTTGATCTTGGTAATGTGGTGATTTTAGTATTGGGATTTTTCTAATTTACGTAAGGATTTGACATCGGTAAAGGCATAGGTGATAAAAGCGAGTTTTAGTCTGTATGGTAAATTATTTATTTGAAAGATTTCATGTGACAATTATGTCGGGATTATTTTTCCCAAGTTTGATAATAGAATTTCATTTTGTACAGATCAAAGAGTAAATAGTTTGAACGAGAAGTCTATATTTAATAGAAAGAGTTGAATATTAGTTTAAGTCACTACGAATGATAAGGTTTCCATCTTGTGAAAGCTGAAAAGTTTATTACATGTTGACGAGTTCGGATAGATGAGAATATTGGTAGCAAGGCGTCGAACTAGACTAGTCTACATTGAGCAATGACTTCGACTTTTAGTAATGTATTGTTGTATGAATTGTGATGTGTTTCAAGACGGTGAGGTAATGTGATAGTTTAGAGCATCCGATGTTACATAAAATCGGAGTTGTTAAAGGGTTAAAGCGAGCATTGGGATCTATCAAAATTATCCTTGTCAATGTTGATATTGGGATGGAAATGAGAAGGATTATTCTTGAGGCCATATCAGAATTATTTCTATGGCGGAAAGAGGAAAATGGGATGTATCCTATTGTTAAATGTTTGGCGAGATCTATAAATCACATCTGTATTGAATGAATTCCTACTCATCGATTCATGGCATTTCGGTCTCTTTAATTGTCGATTTCTTGGAATTCGGTCTCCATTAAATCAAGTTGAGATCCGTGTTTTATGTCATGATATCATGGGAAATTGAGAAGGGTTGAAAATTTAAGAACAGTTGAGAGTTGAGACCTGTAAGCTTTTAGATCATATGAGAAATTGAAGAGATGTATTGGAGGTGCAGTCTAAGTGCAAGTTCTTGACACCAAATATGAGATTAAAAGTGAAGACCACTTTTACGGTAAGATTTTGGGACGAAAATCACGAAGGGGAGAGTTGTAATATCCGATTTTGGGCCTAGTCGAATAGTGGTTTCGTGACCACAAAATCCGAGATATAAATAATTATTTTATGATTATTTTAAGGTCTATGATATGATTGCATGATTGTGTGAAAATTTCGTGAAGAAATTTTATGCATAAAGTGCTTAATTTGAAATTTGGGACTAAATTGAATAAATTGCAAAACTTGTGTTCTAGAAGTATTTTGCATAAAATTGAATTAGATTATTAATTAGAGGTCCTTAAAGAGTAATTTTACCAATTTCTAAGTCTATGGACAAAAATTGGACATGGATGGAATTTTGGAAAGTTTAGTAGTAAGGGCATTTTGGTCATTTAGGGGTAAAATGAATTAAAATACAAAATTAAAAGCCAATTTTGCTCATCTTCAACCCCATGGCCGAATATAGCAAGGAGAAACCATGGCTAGGGTTTTCAAGCTTCCAAGCTCGATTGTAAGTCCGTTCTAGACTCGTTTTAATGATTTTTACGTTTTGGAGTCCGGTAGCTCGATTTAGCTTATGCTAGCAATAATTTAACCTAGGGTTTATATTTGGAAAAATACCCATAGGTGAAATTTGTGTATTTTGGAGTTTTATGATAGAATATGAGGTTTTAAATTATGTTAGACAACTTGTGCTACTCGGTTTTAAGTGAAAACGAGCAAAGGGCTTAATCGGTAAAAATACCTAATAGTCATAAGTACATGTTAGAGTGAGAATTTGATGTTTCCATAGAAGGAAAAATGATCAGCATGTCATAAAACATAAGAAAATAGGCTGAATTTTAATTTACGAGCTTTGGGGCAAAAGTGTAAATATGCAAAAGTTTAGGGGCAAAATTGTAATTTTTCAAAAATATGATTTTGGGTCAATTTGAATAATGTGAGTCCTAATTAGACTATATTTTAAATGATAGAGCAAGGAAAACTGAAATTCGGGCTAAAATGGGGAAAATACCAAGTTGTGGACGAAATGGTAAAAATAGCCATTTTCGCATATGAGGTAAGTTCATGTGTAAATAATGTAGCATAATTATTATTTTAAGTTATTGATATTAATTATGTGTTATGCTGAATTTTATCATGAAATATATGCTTTGTGGTTATTTTGAATAAAATGCAAGATATGTGTATTATCATTAAATATAAAGTGCTACCGAGTATTGGTTTCGGTATTTTACGGAAGATGGCAAGGATATGTGTTCGAGGAAAATCCCGTTTGAACCTTAGGAATAGATTAGGATACAAGTGACATGTCACTAGGATGGTTGAGCATCCGAACTCGTTGAGTTGAGTCCGAGTTCACTTATGGATGCGAATGTCCGAACTCGTTGAGTTGAGTCCGAGTTCGTGAGATGTAACTAGGCATCCGAACTCGTTGAGTTGAGTCCGAGTTCACTTATGGATCTGACGCCCGAGCTCGTTGAGTTGAGTCCGAGTTCACTTATGGGCGGGTTACATGGTAGCTTGGCTACATATGTGGCACTTATGTGCAAACTTTCCATGTATCCGAATTATATTCGATGTGTTCAACGGGTAAAGTTCTACTCAAATGGAGGAATACTCAAGATGAAAGGGACGTATTGGTAAGTGTTGTGAAATGGATACTTTGAACAGGTATGTACTTAACCCTCGGGTTGAAAACTCGATATAACAACAATATGGTAAGATGATAAATGAAAAGGTGATATGAATGTCTTGGTGATGATTATGCAAATGATGTTTTATGTTTGCTTATATGGTTATGTTACTTGCTATTTGCATGTGAGCTTACTAAGCATTTATGCTTACTCCTCCTTTTCATTCCTTGTAGTGTTGACAAGCCAGCTCGAAATCGAAAAGCGGTCGGAGGCACGCTCACACTATCCGTATACCATCTTGACATAATGGCTTGTATATTTTGAGTATGGCATGTATAGCATTATAATCATTTTGTATATATGGTCTTATGATATGGTTATTGAGTGGTATGGAGATAGAAATGCTTGGTAATGATTAGCCATTGGAATGGCTAATCATGATCATATTTGGTATTATGTATGTCAAATTGCTAGCTAATCCATGGAAACCATGAAATAGGTAAAATTTACCATAAAATAGATTCAGACAGCAGCAGTGATGTGAGTTTGAAAAATCACTAAAAATAGTATAAATGGAATTAAATAATGAATAAGTTATGGAATCGAAGCTTGATGAGTCTATTTTCATATGGAATAAGCGAAACAGGTATATGAGCTATATTTTATGAGATGTTTAAATTTTTGTGAAACAGGGCCAGAGCGATTTCTGGATCCCTATTCTGACTTTGGAAATTCACCATAAATTTTACAAAGATAATTAGAAGTCATGCTTTATATGTACAGATTCCTTATTGAGTCTAGTTTTATTAGAGATAAACGGCATAGTCATTGAAGCTCTGTACAGGAGATATCTGATTCGTAATACACTGAGGTCAGAGTAGTTGAACCCTGAAACAGGGAGAATTTAACTAATAAACTGTACTAATTGGTCCAACCAAAAATTCTAGAAAAAATTAGTAGATATATATATGAGTCTAGTTTCAGGAAAAATTTACGGGATTGGATTTCGAGTTTCGTAACTCGAGATATGATTTTTAAAGCGACTGTGATGCAGTTAGCCAGCTTGTCTGGAAATTTTAAAATGAATTGTATGAGCTATTTAATTAATGAATTAAGTCTGTTAACACCTCGTGTTCGACTCCGGCAACGGTATCAGGTATGGGGTGTTACATTTAGTGGTATCAGAGCAGGTTTAGTCGGTTCTCGGACTAACCTAGCATGTGTAAAAGTTTAGCTATACATGCCACTGATCTGTGATAGTGTGATGTCTTCCGACGCGTATAAGTACCGTCTTATTTAGACAGGGTACTCTCCAACCGAGCTGCGCCAACCATGTTCAATGTTAAGTAAAGGTATTTGAGTAAAATTATGATTATGATAAGTCTCGGGTACGGGGTGTTACATTTTTATTTCACTCTTCCTTCGGGCATATCATCCCTTTACCGAATATGCACATCTCAGCATATGCAATAGGCAGATAAATTTTCACATAAAAGTGAGCTCATGTGACATAGATATATTGCATAATTTCACATAACCTCTCACACTAATCCGATGTCACATAATCATAGGAATAGTTTCATAGATTGCTCACGTATGCATCACATAACTACCTTATGATTTAGTTCAAATCAAGCTCACATATAAACTTGGAGTACATACCTGTTTAACCTTTCGCATTGAATATATTTATAAGCAATTCTTATTACGAAGTCTTATAGCTTTAACCTCTACTCGGATTATCGGCGAGACCTTTAGCTCAGATGAAATCTCCACACGAAGTTATCGGGTCTTACCCGGACAAAATCTCCACATGTAGTCATCGGGTCTTACCTGGAATATATTTCCACACGTAGTCATCGGGTCTTACCCAGACATAATCTCCACACGTAGTCATCGGGTCTTACCCGGAATATATTTCCAAGTTTCATGTACATTTAATCACATGTTACGACATTCACATCGACTGTCATATTTGTAATTCATTTGCCTCATCAAATAGCTAATAATACACACCTTTCACATTTGGTCATTCAGCCACAATATACCCACACCTCCTACATATTTCACACTAGCCCTTCGGCTTTACGACATATACGTATCTCATACATATTTCACACTAGCCATTCGGCTTTACCACATATACATATCTCATATATATATTTCACATTAGCCATTCGGCTTTACTACATATACATATCTCATACATATTTCACATTAGCCATTCGGCTTTACCACATATACATATCCCATACATATTTCACATTAGCCATTCGGCTTTACTACATATACATATCCCATACATATTTCACATTAGCCATTCAGCTTTACCACATATACATATCCCATACATATTTCACATTAGCCATTCGGCTTTACCACATATACATATCTCATACATATTTCACATTAGCCATTCGGCTTTACCACATATACATATCTTTATCTTGTGCATCAATTTCAGCAATAGCTTATAAGCAACTCGAATAGTTTCATCAATGTTTTCAACAAATTCACATATTCACTACAAGCTATTTTTCCTGAGCAATAGTCACAAAATTATTTATAACTGGATCTACAAAACTCAAAATCAATTGCCGTTAATTTTCCCAAAATATAGACTCATATATCTTCCATCCTTAAAATTTTCAGAATTTTAGGTTTGGCCAATCAATACCAGATTTTTCTTAAAGTTTCCCCTATTTCACTGTTTGACTATTCTGACCACTCTTCACTACGAATCAAATTTCTCATTGTACAGAATTCAAAATATGTTCTATTTGATTTCATTTGAAACTAGACTCATTAAGGAGTCTAAGCATATAAATTTTATCTTATAACCATTTTTTTACAAATTATAATGATTTTCTAAAAACAGAACAGGGGATTTCGGAGTCATTCTGACACTGTCTCACACAACTTTAAATATCTAATTATAGGAAATTTCTTTTCTTACATGGTCTCTTTTATAAGAAACTAGACTAATTAAGCTTTGATTACATATTTTATTCAGCCTATAATTCCACACCAACAATTTATAGTGATTTTCTAAAATCACGTTACTGCTGCTGTCCTAAGCAAATTATTACAATTTGCTCTTAAATTTCCAAGTCCAAACACTTATGAACTTACCATTTGAGTTTAAGACATATCATGGCCACATCATACCTTATTAAATCAACTCATTATGTCCTATTATGATTGAATTTACTCAACCTTTAATCACTTAAAACTTACCTCGGAAGTTGCCGAACGATTACGACGGCTCTTCGATCACTTTTTTCCTTTCCCTTATCCAACTTGATCCTCTAGGCTCTTGAGCTAAATCAAACAAAGTTACTTCTCAATCAAACACATACATACGGAAACCATATACATTTCAAACCCAATTCATTTGTATCATTTGTCCATTTATTAGCTTTTAGCATATTTGGTCATTAGAGCGACCTATTTAACTTTCAAGCATTCATTTCTAATTTTAATTAAACAATGCCGAATGCCATTCACTACTAATGCCACACACACACACATATGCATAGAATTCATCCATACATAACCTATAGCTCATTCGGTCATTCGTCTCTCAAACCTATCAAAGCTTCATGTCAAACTTCCCTGGCCGAATACACATATAAGCACATAATGCACATTTAGCATTTTTTATTTACTTCATGATACATTCGGCCTTGGCATAATTTCATTAAAAATCCCTATTAGCCACTTCACCAATCAATTATATCATCTACTTAATATTTCATAACTTATCATGCTAGCTGAATATTATTTATTCAAGTTCATCCAAAATTCACATAGTTTTTGTTATATCTAATTCTAACGTACATAATCATAATTCAATTCAACATTATAAACCATTATCACCCATTTAGCCGATTATAGGGAATTAAACATAATATCTTTAGGATATACCCTACATGGCCGAATATACCACATTAATTTTACCAAGCTCAACTCATCTATAATCAACCCTCAATACACTAAAGCATCAAAAACAACATCAAAGGAATACAAACATCCATGACGGAATGTCATCTTCATAACTTTACAAAAACATTTGCCATGAGCTAGCTTCTATACTTGATGACCACTCCAAATATACAAAGATTTTCCATGAGAGAGCATTAACATACCTTAATATTAACCTAAGATGACCGAATGCTTTCCTCCCTTCTTCCTCTTTTCATTTCGGTCAAGAAGAACCAAAGAATACAACTTTTTTTTTCATCTAGTTACGGCAAAATGGGGGAGCAAGGATGAAACAACTTTGGTTTCTCCTCCCACTCCCCTCATATTTTATTGTTCTTAACATAACATGTTATCACAAAATGCTTATAATATGTTTTACCCATCACATTTTGTCTATCTTCATTGTCATGACCGGCCACTACTATCAAAGTGGAGAAATTGACATGCAAGTCCACCCTTTTGAATGCATGTACTAATAGACCATTGTAAGATTAACCTATCACTTTCCAACAATGTTTCATATAAGTCCATTTTAATAAATTCACAAAAAAATAATCAAATTAATGCATGAAACTTTCACACATGCATTTACTCACATTATAAACACGGAATATATCTTTTAATTTCTTATAGGACTCGGTTTCATGGTCCCGAAACCACTTTCTGACTAGGGTCAGTTTAGGGCTGTCACAGTGTGACCCAAGTCAGTAGCCTCCCTAATTTTCACATGGCCTGGCACACGGGCGTGTCTTGCGGCCGTGTGGATAGGTCAGTATGTATGCTCTGTTTTGACACGGCCTAGACACACGGGCATGTCTAAAGCCATGTAAGGCACACGGCCTATTCACATGGGCATGTGACCTGTACAACTTTGAAAATGTTTAAATTTTAAAAAAAATTATATGTGCTCGGTTTAGTCTCGACCCTTTTCTAATGCATGTTTAAGGTCTCGATGACCTATATAAGGGACATTATGATCATGTTTGATTATGATTGTGGATAATGTATGTGAATTGTTTGTAAAATGTTTCAGATTGTCTGGTAACGCCTTTAACCCTAGTCCGGTGACAGATTTGGGTTAGGGGTGTTACATAAAGGATACTCGGGAGTCCCGTACACTCGGTACCATACCAATGCCATATCTCAGATATGGTCTTACATGTAATCTCATATCGATGCCAATAGCCCAGCTATGGTCTTACACGAAATCTCATATCGAAGCCATATCCCATATATGGTCTTACACGAAGTCTCATATAGATGCCATATCCCAGATATTGTCTTACACATAGTCTTAGTAACCCTAATGTTATGACATTTGTATCCTATCTATTCCTAAGGTTCAACCGGGATTTCATGCTTGTCGAACTTTGTTAAACACGTTTAATGGTCAATCATAATTCATACAATAATAAAGCATTTGAAACATAATTAAAAACAATGCATTATTTGCATACGAACTTACCTCGACATAAAAATGGCGGAAAGGACCTAACCGTCAAATACTCGTTTTCCCCCGTTCTAGGTCCGAATCTCATTTTTCTTGATCTATAATATCACATTTAACTTATTTAATCATTATACTATTCAAATCAGCCCAAAATCACATTATAGAAAAATTACATTTTTGCCCCTAAAGTTTCATATTTTTACATTTTAGTCCCTAGGCTCGTAAAATGATTTTCATCAATTTTCTTCATTACCCAAGCCTAGCCAAATCTTTATTGTACTCATACCAGCCCACATTTTTCATTAAATCACACTTTTACTACTTATTTTATAACTTTTACAAATAGGTCCTTTTAGGCATTTTCATCGAAAATCACTTAGCAAAAGTCGTTTATCAAACATCAAACTTGTATAATCTACCATTAAACATCAAAATACACAAATATCCATCATGGTAAAATTTTAGACATTGGTTATGTCTTAAATTAGTGGTAGAAATAGATAGATCATGTTGTAAGGATTTCAAAAACATAAAAATCATTAAAAACGGGGCTAGAACGGACTTACAATCGAGCTTGGAAGCTTGAAAAACCCTAGCCATGGTTTCTTCTTGTAAAATTCAGCCATGGGGGGAAGATGGACAAAATTTGGCTTTTAATTTGCCTTTTTAATTCATTTAATTACCAAATTACTAAAATACCCTTAATGAAAACTTTAGAAACATACCTAACCATGTCCATTTTTGTCCAACAACTTAACCAATGGTCTAATTACCATTTAAGGACCTCTAATTTAAAATTTCATAGCAATTAGACACCTCTAGCATGTAGAACTCAACTTTTGCACTTTTTATAATTTAATTCTTTTGATTCAATTCTGAGTGTTTTTTTTTTCCAAAATTAAGGTGTAGGGGACACACGGCCGAAACACACGCCCATGAGGCAAGCCATGTGTGACACACGGCCTAGACACACGCCTGTGTGTCTACCCATGTGGACAAAATAAAGGCTACTTACCAAGCCATTTGTCACCCTCATTTAGTCCTACACATGCACAAGTTAAAAGCATAATTCGTAGCACACTCAGACAACCAATACATCCACAAATAAGGCCAATTCATGTCATTTCATTATCCACACTCAACATATTTACAGTATTATATTTTACCAAACCAAATCATACCAAACTCACATGCTACAAGTTTCAACATGGCTACCAATAACATGCATAATTTTTAATTAGTTTTCCTAGCATACCAATAAGTCAACCTTAACATTCAACAACAACCAATTAAGCCACATTCAACCATTTATCGAGCATTTACAAACCATATCACATAAGAGATAGTTGCTCATACATGTACGTATATATATAAACTTACAACCAATTCAACCGAAATAAGCCAAGTTACATGGCTAAATACCACATCAAGCCTTTGATAATTACAAGCCAATAGATTCGTCCAAATTCATAATGACACATCTAACAAAATGACCAAGCCCCTATACATTCCGTATTCTCAAAATGATTAAAATCATCTGTTGTAACACCCCTTACCCGTGTTCGACACCGGAACAGGGTATGAGGCATTATCGGACATATACACATGCAATCGTATAAAATCGGGCCATGAATTTGAGTTCAAATTTAAAACTTTTCACATGTCATCTTAAATCCCTAATTGGGGCCTACGAAGCCCAAATCATGCTTTGGAAACGGTTCGGGACCAAACCGTGGACTTTAGTAAACTTTGAAAACTTTCATGAAAAACAAGGGCACACTCCTGTGTGATATTAGGACACATCGTGTGGCTCGCATGGCCATGTCCCTAGCCCGTACACTAATCTGACTTGCCGTTGTGAACAAATTTACGTCACACATAGATATCACTACTCATTCATCCACATATTTAAGCATACACATCCTTGAAATGCATCATCATGGACTTATAATATAGCCAATATACCAACATCAAATGGCCTTACACAACAATGAATTTCAAATAGCATAGGCCAACATTTTAGGCCAAAACAATTAAGACACATACAAAAATAACCAAGTCCCTTATACATTCCATGACCTTAAGTATAACATTTATCAATACCCAATTTTTTAGTTGATAGTGTGATAGGTTCTCCGGCGACTTCCAACCCAAGCTAACCTGAGGACATTATAAACACAGAAAATAAATAGAGTAAGCTATATAGCTTAGTAAGTTTGTATGTAAATAATAAGAAATTTATTAAAATGCTTTTACCAATTCTCCCCATATGTTCTCAAGATAATACAATCATAATTGCACATAGTTCCACTATTTACTCTTGTTCATCTTAAGTTGTCTACTCGAGTCATAGTCACTAAATTATTTATATCTTGAGCTATGGAACTCCAAATTAAGATCCACTAATTTTCCCTAAAACTAGACTCATATATCTTCTTACCATAAAATTTTTAGAATTTTTGGTATATCCAATAAGTATAATTTATTCTTCAATCTTTTGTTGTACGACAGTTCCGATCCCTCTTCACTAAAAATTAATTATCTCATCATACAGGATTTGGATGATCTTACTATTTGTTTCTTTTGAAAATAGACTCATTAATAATTTTAATAATTTAAATTATAACCCACAATTATTTTTTTACAATTTTTAATGATTTTCCTAAATCAGAACAGGGGATTTCGAAATCATTCTAACTCTGTCTCACAAAAATTCAAATACCTCGTAATATGAAATTCTTTTGCTTACACCGTTTCTTTTATATAAACATATACTCAATAAATTTTAATTTCATATCTTATTCAACCTATAATTCAATTTTCACCATTTTTGATGAATTTTCAAAGTCACACAACTGCTGCTGTCCAAAACTGTTTTATTGCTAATTTTACTCTCTTAGTTTTCTTTGTGTTAACTTTCATTCAACATTCACATAGATTTTGTACATACCTATCTCACTTAAATCAGTTATACTTTCATTTTTTTTATCTTGGCTATGTCAGTTGATACACTTAAACCTCAACGAAAACACATTATTTCAATTCAACATCAAATAATATTATTGGTTCATAATCCTTTCACATTTAATCATCACATAGTCATATTTGTTTACACTTAGTCATTTCCCATTGAACACATCAAAATAATAACGGATACACGGTGGCCTTCACATAGTACCACCCTTGTAGCCAAAGCTATTTTATTCACAAAGTGGCCTTCATATAGTACTACACTTGTGTCCAAAGCTATTTTATTCACAAAGTGGCCTTCACATAGTACCACACTTGTGTCCAAAGCTATTTTATTCCTAAGGTTCAACCAGGAAATTTCTCACTTAGCACAATGCCATGGACTTATTTCACTTAGATGCCATGGACTTCTTTCACTTAACACATTGCCATGGACTTATTTCACTCAGATGCCATGGTCTTATTTCACTTAGCACAATGTCGTATGCTAGATATGGTCTTACATGCGAATAACTTATTTCACTTAGCACATTGCCATGGTCTAACTACTGTCAATTCATATTTCACTACGCAACTATCGTGATAGATCTTACGTTTTTACTCAATTCGAAACGTTTACTTTAATTTTCATAACTTAATCAAAAATATAATAATATTGCATAATTAATACAAATCAATAACATTTATTAACATTCGAACTCACCTCGACCTAAAATGGCAAAAAGGACCAAATCGTCCAATACTCTTTTTTTCCCCCTTCTAAGTCTAAACTTCATTTTTCTTAAATCGAGCTTGGAAGCTTGAAAAACCCCAGCCATGGTTTCCCCTTGTGAAATTCAGCCATAGGGTTGAAGATGGACAAAAATTGGCTTTTAATTTTATTTTTAATTCATTTTAATTACTAAATGACCAAAATGTCCCTAACTTAAAAATATTCTATTTCACCTATTTCATGTCCTTTTTTGTCCAAAAAATTAACCAATGGTCTAATTACCATTTAAGGACCTCCAATTCGAAATTTCATAACAATTGGACACCTCTAACATGTAGAACTTAACTTTTGCACTTTTTATAATTTAGTCCTTTTGACTAAATTGAGTGCCCAAACGTCGAAATTTTCAAACGAAATTTTCACAAAATCATTCTGTGAAAAATATAGGCTATAAAAATATAATAAAATTAAATATTTTTTCCTCATCGAATTTGTGGTCCCGAAACCACTGTTTCGACTAGGCCCAAAATTGGGCTATTACAACTCTCCCCCCTGTGGGGATTTTCGTCCTCGAAAAACTTACAAGAAGAAATTGCTTTCAACTATCATGAATCACTTTCACTAATTTTCCTAGAATTACAAACCATATCAACCTCGTATATCTCTTTCTAATCACCTTTGAACTTTAACACATAGTGTCAGAGCATATCGTCAAAGTTTTGAATTAATTTCTCAGGCTTATCACTGATTTACAGGTGTATTACCGTGCCAAGATGCAACTGCATACTCATAGTTTCCTTTAGCCCTTTCCATAATTGGGATATAGCCCTCGGATCTCTATCCGTAATAATAGAGACTGATACTTCACATAATCGGATAATCCCAAAAATATCTTACTCGGCGGGTTTGTTAAACAAGAAATCTGTACATGATCGATCAATCACAATTAGATAACATCTTTCTTTTTGGAGATAAAGATAATTCAGATAAAAAATCTATAGTAATTCTATCTCATATCACATGTAACATCCCGAATTAAGGCCTAGTCGAAATAGTGCTTTTGAGACCATAAATTTGATATATAAATAATTATTTTATGATTCTCATGAGGTTTATGTTATGAATGCATGCTTGTGTGAAAGTTTCATGAAGAAATTCTATGCATAAAATGTCTAATTGTATTTTAGGGACCAAATTGAATAAAGTGTAAAACTTGCATTCTAGAAGGTCTAAGCATGAAATTGCATTAGATATTGAATTAGAGGGCCCTGATTATCAATTTGACCAATTCTATAATTTTGGACAAAAATGGACATGCAAAGAAAAATGTGAAAGAAAAACCCTAAGGGCACTTTGGTCATTTGGTAATTAAAAGAATAAAAAAGGAAAAATAAGTCAAAATTGGTGTTCATCTTCTTCCTTCATTGCCAAAATTTGCAAGACACCATAACTAGGTTTTTTTCAACATTTCCAAGCTTGATTGTAAGTGCATCCTAACCCTGTTTTTAATGTTCTTTGCATTTTTTAAAGTCCTTGAAGCATGATCTACCCATTTCTAGCTATATTTTGAGCTAAGGTTCATGTATAAAATTTGAACCATGTGTAACATGCATGTATTTTGATGATTAATGGAGGAATATGAATGTTTGATGCATGATAAACATCTTTTACTAGGTGATTTTTAGTGAAAACACCTAAACAAGGGACTTGTTTGTAAAAAGTGTAAAAGAGAATAGTAATAATCTGAAATAAGAGAAAAAATGGGCTAATATAAGCTTAGTAAAGGCTTGGCTAGGCTTGGGTAACTAAGAAAATGCATGCATTTCATTTTACGAGTCTAAGGACCAAAGTGTAAATATGTAAAAGTTTAGGGGTCAAAATATAAAATTTTAAAGTATGATTTATGGACCCATTTGAAAAATGTGAATAATAAATAAGTTAAACCTGCCATTATAGATCAAGAAAAATATGAACCAGGACTTGATCGAGGGAAGAATAAAGTACACGACGATTAGGCTCGTTTATTATCATTTTGTACCGAGGTAAGTACATATGCAACTAATGTGGTGTTGTAGTATTTTTAATGCTTTAATATATTGTAATAATTTTTTTATTGAAATTATGAGTTATATACTTACTAATAGTTATGAAAGCATGAATGTTATTATGGTCGTTATCCACAACGTTACGAGCAAGTACAATGGAGATACTATATGCAAGTGAGGAAAAATACCATTTGAACCTTAGGAATAGTTTAGGATACACGTGACATGTCACTAGGAACTAAGAAGTTCGAACTCGTTGAGTGGTCCGAGTTCGTTAGATATGTGGCATTCGAGCTTGTAGAGAGGTCCGAGTTTATTATGGATGCGAGCATCCGAGCTCATTGAGAGGTCTAAGTTCATTATGGATGTGTTACATGTTATGTGGTAGCCTCGGCTATGCTTGTATACGTGGCACATATGTGCAAGGTTTCCACGTATCCAATAGTATTTTGAGAGTTCAACGGGTAATGTAATGAATGTAATGGGAGTCCCGAGAAGGAAAAATAAAAGAGGTATGGTTATGGATATTTTACGATGAGTACAGGTATGTATGCTAAACCTATGAGTAATGCCTTAATAAAGATCGATTTATGATGAGCAAGTATATACATGTGCATATGATGAGTAAGCAAAAAGGTTTGAATGATGAATAATCTTTATGTATACGTTGCTATGTTTCTACATGTCGATTACTTACTACCATTTCATATTATTTGTATGTGGACTTACTGAGCTTTAATGCTTACTCCCCTCTCTTTCCATCCTTTTTAGTTCTGCCAAACTAGCTCGGGGATCGGAAGCTATTGGAGTATTCGATCACACTATCAAAAGACTATTGGGTATAGTGAAATTATTATTTTGAGTATGGCATGTATAGGAAACTTGGTCATTTTGTGATATGTGTCATGTTATTTGGCCTAATTGTGAAGGCCTATGATAATGATGATTCATTTTGTAATGGCCATGTGATATGGCTCATATTTGATCATTTGGGTTGTAATTTCATTACCCATGCATGCATACGCTAGTGTTTTGATGGTAGGATATGTTATTGCTTGGTGAGTGCATGGTAATGGAGTGATATATTGTTGAACGATGAATGTATGGTAAAGTATGAATCTGGTGCTAAAGGATAAGGGGTGACCTAATAGCGTAAAATGACTATATACATGAATGTTCAATTTGAAGTTATGGTAACAAGTTTAATAATGCATGAAATTGGTGTAGAATTTCTCTAAGTGGTGTAACAAATGAATGTGCAATAGGATGACATTATGAAGATGTGAGTGTGCCATGGTATAGAATATTTGAGTGCCTAAATATGTCATGTTGCATGTTATAAAGTATGTTTTAATGTATGAGTGATTTTTGGGTGACTATTGGCTTGGAATATAGCCTTTAAATGGTCCACACGGGTAGACACATGGGCATGTGTCTAGACCGTGTGTGACATACGGGCATGTGTCTAGACCGTGTGTGACACACGGTCTACCCCATGTGCATGTTGAATGGTCGTGTGTCCCCTGCACCTAAAATTTCTAAGTCAGTATGCATGGTATTAAACACACGGGTAGAGACACGGCCGTGTGTCTCAACCGTGTGGAGGACACAGCCTAGCACACGAGCGTGTGCCCCTAAATGAGTGATGACGCCATAAATAGAATGTCCACGTTTTTGGACACGGGCAATGACACTGGTGTGTCTAGGCTATGTGAGGGACACGGGCGTGTGTTAGGCCGTGTGAAAACCCCTATAAGTTCAAAATGAAAAATAAATATTAGAAATTCCCCTACGGGTATGGGACACGGGCGTGTCCCAAAGCACATGGGCGTGTCCCAAAGCACATGGGCGTGTTCATTACCTCTACACGGATGTGTAAGGCTTAAACCTAAAAATTTTCTTAGAATTTTTTTAAGTTCTCGGTTTAGTTCTGGATTGCTTTTAATGTATGTTTTGGACCTTGTAAGTCCATAATAAGGATAATATGATCTTTTTTTTCCGTTTTTAATTTAGAATGAAATTTTATGACCCGTATTTTCTGGAAATGCCTTGTTTATGTACAGTAATGCCTCGTACCTTGTCCCAGTCTCGGGTTTGGGTAAGGGTAAGGGGTGTTACATTTAGTGGTATCAGAGCTATGATTTAGTTAATTCTTAGACTAACCTAGCATATTTGAGTCTAGCTATACATGTCATACATATATATATATATATATATATATATAAGTAATGATAGTGTGACGACTCTTGACAATATTAAAATGTGTTTTCATATAGCCAATGGATCCCGACAGAGCAGTGGCGGATGACATAGAAAGTAACGCACCTGCTCCAGCAGAAAGAGCGGTGCCATCTGAAAGTAGGCCCAAAACTGTCAGTAGAGGAGAATGAGGCAGAGAGGCCTTTCTCCACATGATGAATGCATGGTATACGGAGTTCGTTCGAATGAACCCGAATGCTTAACCTCCCCCACCTCCCCTAAATCCTCAACTCGCACCTATGATGCCTCAACATATGGATTTCATGAAATTTTCTAAAGCACCTATTGATAGAATTCAGAAATAAGGTACCGAGAAATTAAGGGAAAATGCCAATGATGACCCCGAAAAAGCGGAGTTCTGGTTAGAGAACTCGATACGGGTATTTGATGAATTGTCACATCCTTGTTGAGAGATTCAGTGTATCACTGGTGGAGAACGCTGATATTTGTAGTACCACCAGAGAGGGTTACTTGGGAATTCTTTCAAGAGGAATTCTGAAAGAAATACATTAATGAAAGATTCATCAAACAGAAGCGTAAGGAATTCCTGGAATTGAAACAAGGTTGTATGATAGTCAGTGAATATGAGAGAGAATTCGTCAGACGTAGCAAATATGCTCGGGAGTATGTACCCTCCGAAGCTAAGATGTGTAGAAGATTTGAAGATGGGCTCAATGAGGATATTAAGACATTAGTGGGTATTCTCGAGTTGAAAGAATTTGTGGTACCTGTTGAATAGGCTTGTAAAGTCGAAGACTTGGGTAAAGAGTGGAAGAAGGCCGAGTCTGATACAAGCGATACAAGAAAGAGGTACATAAGTAAGTCATTGCCATCCCAGTCTAAGAAATCTAGAAATATGTATTATCATTCACATATGTCAGCTAGACATTCATATGGGAATCATAGAAAGTAGAATTCAGGTTTTAGATCTCAGGCTACGTCTGTGGCAAGCGTGGGAAAAGCTAAACCTACCAAGGCTGAATGTCTGTAATGTGGTAGACGTCACTCTAGCAACTGTAGAGTGAGTGAAGGATCATGTTTTAAATTTGGTTCTTTAGACCACTTTATTAAGGACTGTCCCGTGATGATGGAAAAAGAAATATTTCAGAGTCCAAGACCGAGTGGCTCAGGTTCTTAGGAAAGACCCTCGAGAAATGTCGAGAATGAGTCCGGTACTAATAGTGTGACACGAGATACAGTAGTAAAGTCTGAAGCTAGGGCTCTGGCAAGAGCCTATACCATACGCGTACGTGAAGACGCAACTTCTCCTGATGTGATCACTGGTAAATTTTCTCTTTATGATACTAATGTTATTGCTTTGATAGACTCTGGATCCACTCATTCGTATGTGTGTATGAAATTGGAATCTAGTATGAATATACCTATCGAGTCTACAGAATTTGTAATTAAGGTGTCTAACCCATTAGAAAAGTATGGGGTAGTTGATAAAGTATGTAAGAAATGTCCTTTGATGGTTAAAGATCATTGTTTTCTGGCCAACTTGATATTGTTGCCGTTTGATGAATTTGATGTCATACTGGGTATGGATTGGTTGACACTAAATGAGGTTATAGTGAATTGTAGACAAAAAGTTATGGAATTGAAATATGAAAACAGTGAAATTCTTTGGGTTGAATCAGATGATACAGATAAGTGGCCAATGATGATTTCTTCAATGATTGCTTAGAGATACTTGAGAAAGGGGTATAAAGCTTATTTGGCATATATATTGAATACAAAAGAATCCGAATTAAAAATCGAATCAGTGTCAGTTGTGTGTGAATATGCGGATGTATTTTTTCAGAGGAATTGTCAAGTTTTCCTCCAGTTAGAGAAGTGGAATTCAGTATTGAGCTAATTCCAGGGATGGCACCCATCTCTATTGCCCCATATAGAATGTCCCTGACTGAACTGAAAGAACTGAAGCCACAGCTACAAAAGCTGACCGACAAAGGTTTTGCGGGACCAAGTTTTTCACCATAGGGTGCTCCCATATTGTTTGTGGAAAAGAAGGACGGCTCTATGAGATTTTGCATTGATTACCGGCAACTCAATAAGGTGACAATCAAAAATAAGTATCCTCTTCCAAGGATTGATGACTTATTTGACCAGCTGAAGGGAGCGACATGGTTCTCTAAGATAGACTTGAGGTCTGGATACTACCAGTTACGAGCGAAAGAGTCTGATGTGCCTAAGACTGCCTTTAGAACGAGGTATGGCCACTATGAGTTTCCTGTTATGCCATTTGGACTAACGGATGCTCTTGCTGTGTTTATGGATTTAATGAACTGAATTTTTTAGCCGTATTTAGATAAGTTTGTTGTAGTGTTTATTGATGATATTCTGATTTATTCTAGAGGTGAAGCAGAGTATGCCAAGCACTTAAGAACTGTTTTATAGACTCTGAGGGATAAGCAGTTATATGGAAAGTTTAGTAAAAGTGAGTTTTGGCTTTGAGAGTTTGGGTTTTAGGCCACGTTGTTTCAGGAGATGGTATACGAGTTGATCCCAGTAAGATTTTTGCTATTGTTGAATAGAAGCCGCTGAGGAATGTAACCGAAGTTAGGAGCTTTTTGAGTTTAGCTGGTTATTACAGACAATTTGTGAATGGATTTTTGATGATAGCCACCCCAATGACGAGGTTGTTGCAAAAGGATGTTAAGTTTGAGTGGATAGAGAAGTGCCAACAGAGTTTGGAGAAACTGAAAGCATTGTTAACAGAGGCACCAGTGTTAGTACAATAAGAATTAATACAATCAGAATCAAGGAAAGAATTTGTGATTTATAGTGATGCATCCTTGAATGGACTAGGTTGTGTCATTATGCAAGAAGGTAAGGTAGTAGCTTATGCTTCAAGGCAACTGAAGCCCCATGAGAAGAACTATCCTACACATGATTTAGAATTAGCCGCTATTGTATTTGCTTTGAAGATTTGGAACATTACCTATTTAGGGAGAAATGCCATGTCTATTCAGACCATAAAAGTCTTAAATATCTGATGACACAAAAGGACTTGAACTTGAGGCAACGAAGGTGGCTTGAATTGTTAAAAGGTTATGAGCTTGTGATAGATTATCACCCCGGTAAGGCAAATGTGGTTACCGATGCCATAAGCAGAAAGTCTTTATTTGCTTTGAGAGCTATGAACGTACGACTAGCCCTATCTCATGATGGTGCTATTCTAACAGAGTTAAAAGCTAGACCGACTTTTCTTCAACAGATTTGTGATGTTCAAGAAGCTAATAAAGAGTTACAAGCTAAAAAAGCTCAGTATGAGTCGAGCAGTGAATCAGATTTCCAGAGAGGTCCTAATGGTTGTCTGAGGTTCAGTGGAAAGATTTGTGTTTCGAAGAATGTTGAGTTGATTCGGGATATTTTGCATGAGGCTCATAATGGAGGTATGTCAGTTCACCCGGGTAGTACAAAAATGTACATGATTTAAAGAAAATGTATTGGTGGAATGGCATGAAAAGAGATATACCCGAATTTGTATCGAGATGCTTGATTTGCCAACAAGTAAAGGCTGAACAACAGGTACTTTAGGTTTACTTCAGCCTATCTTAGTTCCCAAATAGAAATAGGATAGAATTACTATGGACTTTGTGACAGGCTTGCCGTTAACACCAAGAAAGAAAGATGTCGTATGGGTAGTGGTTGACAGATTGACTAAGTCGGCTTATTCTATAACGATATGCGTTGATTATTAACTTGATAAGTTAGCTGAACTATATATTTCTGAGATTGTGAGACTTCATGGAGTACCTTTATCAATTATTTCGGATAGGGATCCAAAGTTCACTTCGCAGTTTTGGAAGAAGTTACAAGAAGCTTTGGGTACGAAGCTGAATTTTAGTATCGCTTTTCATCCACAGACTGATGGACAATCTGAGAGAGTAATTTAGACACTTGAAGATATGCTTAGATGTTGTGTTCTTGAATTCCAAGGTAGTTAGGAAAAGTACCTACCTTTGGTTGAATTTGCCTATAACAATAGCTATCAGATGAGTTTAAAGATGGCACCTTATGAAGCACTGTATGGACGTAAATGTCGTACACCATTGTATTGAACTAAGCTCAAGGAGAATAAGATTCATGGGATATATTTGATTAAGGAAACCGAGGAAAAGGTGAAAGTAATTCGTGATTGTTTTAAAGCAGCATCGGATAGAAAAAAGTCATATGCAGATTTAAAAAGGAAAAAAATTGAGTATCAGGTTGGTGATAAGGTATTCTTGAAAGTATCCCCATGGAAAAAGATTTTGAGATTCGGTAGAAAAGGCAAGTTGAGTCCTTGTTTTATAGGATCGTATGAGGTTACCGAAAGGGTAGGGCCTGTTGTTTATCGATCGGCTTTACCAACTGAATTAGAAAAGATTCACGATGTGTTTCATGTGTCCATGTTGCACCGCTATAGATCCGACCCTACACATGTGATTGTACCGACAGAGGTTAAGATCAGTCCGGATATAACTTATGGTCAGGAACCTATTAAAATCTTGCTCGGGAAGTCAAGCAATTAAGAAACAAAAGTGTTGCTCTTGTGAAAGTTTTATGGCAAAGACATGGGGTTGAAGAGGCTACATGGGAGCCTAAGGAGGCCATGAGTAAACAATATCCAAACCTTTTTACCAATAATATTTTTGGGGACAGAAATCCCTAAAGAGGGAGAGTTGTAATATTTTTTCGTGGATACAAATCCCTAAAGGGGGAGAGTTGTAACATCCCGAATTAGGGCCTAGTCTGAACAGTGGTTTTGAGACCACAAATCTGAGATAAAAATAATTATTTTACGATTCGCATGAGGTTTATGTTATGAGTGCATGCTTCTGTGAAAGTTTCATTAAGAAATTCTATGCATAAAATGTCTAATTGCATTTTAAGGACCAAAAAATGCAAAACTTGCATTCTAGAAGCTTTAAGCATGAATTTGCATTAGATATTGAATTAGAGGGTCCTAATTAGTAATTTGACCAATTTCTAAAATTTTGGACAAAAATGGACATACAAAGGAAAAATGTGAAAGAAAAACCCTAAGGGCACTTTGGTCATTTGGTCATTAAAAGAATAAAAAGGAAAAAATAAGTCAAAATTAGAGTCCATCTTCTTCCTTCATTGCCAAAATTTTCAAGACACCATAGCTAGGGTTTGTTCAACATTTCCAAGCTTGATTGTAAGTGCATCCTAGCCCCGTTTTTAATGTTCTTTGCAATTTTTGAAGTCCTTGAAGCATGATCTACCCATTTCTAGCTATATTTTGAGCTAGGGTTATGTATGAAATTTGACCCATGTGTAACATGCATGTATTTTTATGATTAATGGAGGAATATGAATGTTTGATGCAAGATAAACATCTTTTACTAGGTGATTTTTAGTGAAAACATCTAAACAAGGGACTTGTTTGTAAAAAGTGTAAAAGAAAATAGTAATAATGTGAAATAAGAAAAAATATGGGCTGATATAAGCTTAGTAAAGGCTCGGCTAGGCTTGGGTAGCCAAGAAAATGCATGCGTTTCATTTTACGATCTTAGGGACCAAAGTGCAACTATGTGAAAGTTTAGGGGTCAAAATATAAAATTTCAAAAGTATGATTTATGGACCCATTTGAACAATATGAATAATAAATAAGTTAAATTTTTCATTATAGATCAAGAAAAATGTGAACCGGGACTTGATCGAGGAAAGAATAAAGTACACGACGATTAGGCTCGATTATCATCATTTTGTACTGAGGTAAGTACATATGCAAAAAATATGGTGCTGTAGTATGTCTTAATGCTTTAATATATTGTAATAAATGTTTTATTGAAATTATAAGTTATATGCTTACTGATTGTTATGAAAGCATGAATATTATTATGGTCGTTATCCACGACGTTACGAGCAAGAACGATGGAGATACTATATGCAAGTGAAGAAATTAACCTTAGGAATAGTTTAGGATACAAGTGACATGTCACTAGGAACTAAAAAATTTGAATTCGTTGAGTGGTCCGAGTTCGTGAGATGTGGCAATCGAGCTCGTTGAGAGGTCCGAGTTTATTATAGATGCGAGCATCTGAGCTCGTTGAGACGTCCGAAATCATAATGGATGCGATTCATGTAACATTCGAGCTCATTGAGAGGTCTGAGTTCATTACGGATGTGTTACATGTTATGTGGTAGCCTTGGCTATGCTTGTATATGTGGCACTTATGTGCAAGGCTTCCGCGTATCCAATAGTATTCCGAGAGTTCAACAAGTAATGTAATGAATATAATGAGAGTCCCGAGAAGGACAAATGAAAGAGGTATGGTTATGGATACTTTACGATGAGTACAAGTATGTATGCTAAAACTATGAGTAATGCCTTAATAAAGATCGATTTAAGATGAGCAAGTATATACATGTGCGTATCATGAGTAAGCAAAAAGGTTTGAATGATGAATAATCTTTATGTATATGTTGCTATGTTTCTGCATGTTGATTCCTTTCTACATTTCATATTATTTGTATGTGGACTTACTAAGCTTTAATGCTTACTCCTCTCTCTTTCCATCCTTTGTAGTTCCGCCAAGCTAGCCCGGGGATCGGAAGCTGTCGGAGTATTCGATCACACTATCAAAAGCTATTGGGTATAGTGAAATTATTATTTTGAGTATGACATGTATAGCAAACTTGGTCATTTTGTGATATGTGCCATGCTATTTGGCCAAATTGTGAAGCCTATGGTAATGATGATTCATTTTGTAATCGCCATGTGATATGGCTCATATTTGATCATTTGGGTCGTAATTTAATTACCCATGTATGCATGCGCTAGTGTTTTGATGGTAGGCTATGTTTTTGCTTGGTGAGTGCATGGTAATGGAATAATATGTTGTTGATCGATGAATGTATGGTAAAGTATGAATCTTTTGCTAAAGGATAAGGGGTAACCTAATAGCTTAAAGTGACTGACTATATGCATGAATGCTCAATTTGAAGTTATGGTAACAAGTTTAATGATACATGAAATTGGTGTGGAATGTCTTTAAGTGGTGTAACAAATGAATGTTCAATAGGATGACATTATGAAGATGTGAGAGTGCCATGGTGTGGAATATTTGAGTGCCTAAATATGCCATGTTGCATGTTATAAAGTATGTTTGGATGTATGGGTGATTTGTGGTGACTATTGGCTTGGAATATAGCCTTTAAATGGTCCACACGGGTCGACACACGGGAATGTCTCTAGACTGTGTGTGACACACGGTCTACCCCATGGGCATGTTGAATGGTCGTGTGCCTTGGCCGTGTGCCCCTAAATGAACGATGACATCATAAACAGAATGTCCAGGTTTTTGGACACGAGCGATGACACAGGCGTGTCTAGGCCGTGTGAGGGAACGGGCGTGTGCTCAGTCATTCGAAAACCGCTGTAGGTTCGAAATGAAAATTAAATTCTAGAAATTCCCCCATAGGTATGGAACATGGGCGTGTGCATTACCTCCACACGGGCATGTGAGGCTTAAACTTAGAAATTTTCTTAGAATTTTCTTAAGTTCTCGGTTTAGTTCCTGATTGCTTTTAATGTATGTTTTAGACCTCGTAGGTCCATAATAGGGATAATATGATCTTGTTTGATCGGTTTTTAATTTGGAATGAAATTTTATGACCCGTATTCTCGAAAATGCCTTGTTTATGTATGGTAACGCCTCATACCTTGTCCCTATCTCGGGTACGGGTAAGGGGTGTTACATTACATCAAGGTTATCACTGACTGCAATAGACCTAAATGCTCTTAATATTTTACTTTTATCTATTATCAAATCGACATTTGAGCATAAACTCAAAAATATCAGGTTACATACCCAATCACCAAAACATCTATTTCAAATAACTGCACATTTTATTACTCCCAAAATGAACTAATGAGCTACTACTGAGCCTCGTACAAAAATTTCATTCATAAGCTCTAAATTCATCTGCACGTAATTTCTATCTCAGAACAGTAACATCAATCTTCAGGTCAGACTTGAAATTCATAATCAAAATTCGACTCATACTGAACTCGTTTAACTTACCATTCATTTGTACTTTTCTGAGATTCTCAATCTTGCAATGAAAACATCGCTTTAGTTTTTAATCTAGCTAAAATCAGATCATCATCAATTAAGATCAATCGTGTAACCCACTCACAAAAAAAAACAAAGATTTTTCCATTCAGTATCTATAACTATATCTGCTTTCCCAGATATTAATTAATAACTACTCACAATCTTCCAATAGTTCAAGTCTTTAACACTATCTTAACTTCAGATCTTTCTATGACATTCGATACTTTAATTCTTGAAATCAGGAACATGTTGTAACACCCCGTACCCGAGTCCGCTGCCGGAATCGGACACGAGGGGTTAACGGCTTAAACCGTTCACTTTCGCAGTCCATTTTAAAATTTTTTCCAGACGACTGGCTAACTGCATCACTGTCACCTTAAAAATCATAACTTGAGTTCCACAACTCGAAAATCAGATTCGTAATTTTTCACCAAAACTAGACTCATATGTCCATCTACATAATTTTTCTTAGAATTTTTGGTCAGGCCAATTAGTACAGTTTATTAGTTAAAGTCTCCCCTATTCCAGGGTTCGACTACACTGACCTCCATGCATTACGAATCAGATATCTCCCTGTACTGGGATTCAATACTGATACCGTTTGTTTCTATAGAAACTAGACTCAAAGAGGAATCTATACATATATGGAATGACTCCTAATTATCTCTGGTTAATTTACAATGAATTTCCAAAGTCGGAACAGAGAATCCAGAAACAGTTCTGGCCCTGTCTCACGAAAACTTAAATATCTCTTAACATACTGTTCATATGATCGTTTCGTTACTTTCCTATGAAAATAGATTCATCAAGGTTCGACTACATAATTTATTCACTATTTAATTCCCTTTCTACTATTTTTAGTGATTTTTCACATTCACATCACTGCTGCTACCAGCATCTATTTTTATTGTAAACTTTACCTATTTCATAATCCTCCATGGATCAACTAGAGTTTGTCATACATATACCAAAAGTGATCATGAATGACCCTTCCCATGGCTAACCGTTACCAACATTTCCATACCTCTTGATAAACAACATACAACGATTATAATGCTATGATCAAAGTATATCTAAGCCATTTTCGCATGGCTATCCAAATTTACACAAAACCGAAGGGTACATGACCTACAACAAAAGGGTAGTCCTATACATTAACCAAGATATCCTCTCACTACTAGTCTATTCTATACATGCCATAAGATATTCCAAAACATAGCGGTACCAAACGGTGGATAGCGATAGTGTGACTAGTTCTTGACGATCCCGAGCCTGTAGCTTCCAAATGAGATCTATAAAACAGAGGAAACAAAGTACACGGAGTAAGCATTACAATGCTTAGTAAGTTTCAAGCAGTGTCAACAGATAACAATCACGTTATAACATAGTTGTTCGTATTTTTATTTTACTCTTCCTTCGGGCATACCACCCCTTTATCCAAATATGCACATCTCATCATAATCATAGGAATAGTCTCATAGATTGCTCTCGTATACATCACATAACTACCTTATGGTTTAGTTTAAATCAAGCTCACATATAAACTTGGAGTACATACCTGTTTAACCTTTCGCATTGCGTATTTTTATAAGAAATTCTTATAAAAGAAGTCTTACCCGGACATAATCTCCACACGTAGTCATCGGGTCTTACCCGGTCATAATCTCCAAACGTAGTCATAGGGTCTTACCCGGTCATAATCTCCATACGTAGTCATCGGGTCTCACCCGGAACATATTCCAAGTTTCATGTACATTTAATCACATGTTACAACATTCACATTAGCCATTCGGCTTTACCACATATGCATATCACACATATATCTTGCATTAGCCATTAGGCCTTATCACATATACATACACTTTCACATTCACCACATCGGCCATTGGGCCTTATCACATATACATACACTTTCACATTCATCACATCGGCCATTAGGCCTTATCACATATACATACACTTTCACATTCACCACATGGCCATTAGGCCTTATCACATATACATACACTTTCACATTCACCACATCGGCCATTAGGCCTTATCACACATATATGTATATCATACATATTTCATATTTTCTTGTACATCAATTTCAGCAATAGCATATAAGCAACTCAAATAGTTTCATCAAAGTTTACAACAAAATCACATATTCACTACAAGCAGTTTTTCTGACCAACAGTCACTAAGTTGTTTATAACTGGAGCTACAAAACTCAAAATCAATTGCCGTTAATTTTCCCCGAATTTAGACTCATGTATCTTCCACCCATAAAATTTTCAGAATTTTAGGTTTGGCCAATCAATACCAGATTTTTCTTAAAGTTTCTCCTGTTTCACTGTTTGACTAATCTGACCACTCTTCACTACGAATCAAATTTTCCATTGTACAGAATTCATAATGTGTTCTATTTGATTCCATTTGAAACTAGACTCATTAAGGAGTCTAAGCATATAAATCTTATCTCATAACCATTTTTGTACAAATTATAATGATTTTCCAAATACAGAACAGGGGATTTCGGAGTCATTCCGACACTGTCCCGCACAACTTTAAATATCTCTTTATAGGAAATTTCTTTGCTTCCATGGTCTCTTTTATAAGAAACTAGACCAACTAAGCTTTGATTAAATACTTTACTCAGCCTATAATTCCACACCAACAATTTATAGTGATTTTCTAAAATCACATTACTGCTGCTGTCCAAGCAAATTATTACAATTTGCTCTTAAATTTCCAAGTCCAAACACATATGAACTTACCATTTGAGTTTAAGACATATCATGGCCACATCATATCTTATTAAATCAACTCATTATGTCCTATTATGGTTGAATTTACTCAATGTTTAATCGCTTAAAACTTACCTCGGAAGTGGTCGACGATTAGATGTCCACGGCTATTCGTTTACTTTCTCTTTTCCCCCATCCGACTTCGATCCTCTTTGCTCTTAAGCTTAAGTAAAACAATAGATTTGCTTAAGTACTTAACTAATATTATTCACTTAACAATCACATTTGGCACTCACATATCATTTAATCTTTGATTGACCAGTTTAACACATACCAAAATCCAATCATACATCTAACCTTTATCCCAATACCAAACCGAGTTATAAGATCATACATTATCTGAAGCATATCATTAAACATACCTATTCAATTTAGCTAATTTCATAGCCGATTAATCACCTTGAAACTTACCTTAATACACATTTTATCCCATTGCCGAATACATATATATATATTCAACCCAAATCCCTTTCTTAACTCGTGATTCACTAACTTGGGAGTTATTTTCTAACAAATTTTAACTTACTCTAATACCGAATGCTACTCAAGCTTTAAGCTCATGTCCTTTCATTATTAAACAAATGTTATAACATAACTAACATCCCTTTTTCAATTTGAGCATCAACACATAAAGAAATTAAACACAAAGATTCATAGTCGAAACTTATACATAACATCATTCAAGGTTTAATCCCTAAATTCATGCACAAAGCGAACCTATTGAGAGATGTATATACAACAATATCTAGTTAGTACATTCAAGCACCTATGGCGTTCCTTCAATTTAATACTAAGACAAACCAAAAGATTTATTCATGTAAATTCAAAATTTCAAGTTCATCTCTTTCTCATATAAATACCAAAATTAAGTATTTACTAGCTTAAACTCTATTAAACCTTAAAACATCAATCCACCATCACATGCATCATTACAAAGCTTCATTTTTAGCATGTAAATGACATCAACACCAAGCAAGAATGATGCATCCATGGCCGAGTGTCATTTCCATCACCTAGCAAGATTTAGACCATGGGCTAGGTAGAACTCAAGCTACCAACTAAAACATGCATGCATCTCATGGACAACATCACACATACCTTAGTCTAGCAAATCACCATAGCCGATTTTCTCAAGCTCCTCCCCTTCCTTTCTTTCCTCTATTTGGCCAAGGATGTTCAAGGATGAACAAAAAAAAATTTTTTTTCTTGTTTTCTTTCTTCCATTCACGGCAAAAAGGGGGGGCATGGATGAGACCATTTTTTTTTTCATCACTCCTCCCTTTCATTATTTAATTCTTCCTTACATACATCACTAACCCAACATGTTTGTGACATGTTTCCACCCATAGCATGGCCGGCCACTATGCTTCAATTTGGCTAATTTGACATGCAAGGACAAACACTTTCCCACATGTATTGATAGGCCATTTTACATTTGCCTAGCACATTTCTAAATTTTCTCACATAAGTCCTATGTACTCCATTCACATGCAATTAACTAAATCGAAGCTTAAAAATTTTTGCACATTCATATTCACCTATTTTAGACCATAAATATCACATCCAAATAATTTGGTGACTCGGTTTAGCGGTCCCGAAACCGCTTTCCAACTAGGGTCACTTTAGGGCTGTCACACATGTGACACTTTTCGTTGATTGGACTATATCACCAAATTCTTAATATGGACATAAAAGTGACCGTCTCTAAATTACTGGTGGAACAGTTCTTTTTAATGTGACATTAACTGTATAAAAACATAAACCATCACTTTACATTCTAGTAATAAAACACATTGCAATCCGTTCAATAGTGCATCACTGAAAAATCTTAAATTCATTACTCAATTCAAACTGAACTCAGAACCAGAGCTTCGGTTAATAATATCTTCAACTATTTTCAACTTAGCTAACATGCATAGACCATCCAAATTTTCATAAATGTGATAACCATATCATTCAGAACAGCTTTAACTTATAATAACATCATCAGATTAGAACAAATCTAATAGGTATATCTCGGTATCGTGCTCTCTAGAATATCAATCCTTCATTCAAATTGTCCATCGATATACTCGTGAATGCACAGAATTTATTACCATAACTGAGGATACTTTAACTGCATGTAACTCAAATCACATTTCAACTGACCAGATCATTTGATAAAAACAACTGATTCAATTTCAACTATCAAATAATAACATAACAAAATGCTCCTTTCTTCACGCTATTAAAATAACTCAAACACACAATCTTTCAAAATTTTCTTATCATGCTAATCAAAGACCTTTACGATTGCATTTGCTCAAGGAAACAAAATATCTCGATTGAACTCATTAGCTTTAATCAAACTTGCCTGAGGAAAGAAAACCATTATACCATTTGAGTTTGAACTTTCACTATCCATACCTCTTCCGATAGCAATTTTTTTCACAAAAATTTAAGGAATCCTGATGCCAGAATCACCATGTTCCCCGTGATCAAACCAAGATAACATCCATAACAGACATAGCCATCACAAGTTAAAGAATACACATACTAAAAGCCTGAGAACACAATTTAAAAGGAAATAGTAATAAAGACCTTGACGGTTCCTCAGAAAATTCCAGAAGAAATTTATGCGGATTGTAACAAAGGTAACATATTTACAATTATGCATATCTTAACTAAATCAATGCTCAGTAGTTGCAGAAGTATAGCCTCACATAATTTTCACCATTAACTTTTCATATCAAACATATTAGAATAGACTCCAAAGAGAACGATAAGATATACTAATCATCAATCAGCCAAACCACAGTGCTTTCATCTAACATTATTATCAGTGTAATATCCTGATTTTGGGCCTAGTCAGAATAGCGGTTTCGTTACCACAAAATCCGAGATAGAAATAATTATTTTATGATTATTTTGAGGTCTATGATATGATTGCATGATTGTGTGAAAATTTCGTGAAGAAATTTTATGCATAAAGCGCTTAAATTGAAATTAGGGACTAAATCGAATAATTTGTAAAACTTGCATTCTAGAAGTTTCTAGTATGAAATTGTTTTGAAATATTAATTAGGAGGTCTTAAATAGCAATTTTATCAATTTCTAAGTCTATGGACAAAAATTGGACATGGATGGAATTTTTGGAAAGTTTAGTAGTAAGGGCATTTTGGTCATTTAGGGGTAAAATGAATTAAAATACAAAATTAAAAGCCAATTTTGCTCATCTTCAACCCCATGGCTGAATATAGCAAGGAGAAACCATGGCTAGGGTTTTTCAAGCTTCCAAGCTCGATTGTAAGTCCATTCTAGCCTCGTTTTTAATGATTTTTACGTTTTTAGAGTCCTGGTAGCTCGATTAAGCTTGTGCTAGCAATAATTCAACCTAGGGTTCATATTTGGAAAAATACCCATAGGTTAAATTTGTGTATTTTGGTGTTTTATGATAGAATATGAGGTTTTAAATTATGTTAGACAACTTGTACTACTCGGTTTTAAGTGAAAACGAGCAAAAGGGCTTAATCGGTAAAAATACCTAATAGTCATAAGTACATGTTAGAGTGAGAATTTGATGTTTCCATAGAAGGGAAAAATGATCAGAATGTCATAAAACATAAGAAAATAGGCTGAAGTTTAATTTACGAGCTTTGGGGAAAAAGTGTAAATATGCAAAAGTTTAGGGCAAAGCGTAATTTTGCCAAAATATGATTTTGGGTCAATTTGAATAATGTGAGTCCTAATTAGACTATATTTTAAATGATAGAGCAAGGAAAACTGAAATTCGGGCTAAAATGGAAAAATACCAAGTTGTGGACGAAATGGTAAAAGTAGCAATTTTAGCATCGAGGTAAGTTCATGTGTAAATAATGTAGCATAATTGTTATTTTTAAGTTATTGATGTTAATTATATGATATGCTGATTTTTTATCGTGAAATATTATGCTTTGTGGTTAATGTTGAGTAATATGCAAATTATGTTTACTACTTGATAAATATGAATTGCTACCGAGTATCGGTTCCGATATTCCATGGAAGACGACAATGTGAGATCGAGGAAAAAAGCCCGTTTGAACCTTAGGAATAGATTAGGATACAAGTGACATGTCACTAGGATGGTTGAGCATCCGAACTCGTTGAGTTGAGTCCGAGTTCACTTATGGATGCGAATGTCCGAACTCATTGAGTTGAGTTTGAGTTCGTGAAATGTAACTAGGCATCAGAACTCGTTGAGTTGAGTCCGAGTTCACTTATGGATGCGAACGCCCGAGCTCGTTGAGTTGAGTCCAAGTTCACTTAGGGGCGGGTTACATGATTTCTTGATTACATATGAGGCACTTATGTGCAAATTATCCGTGTATCCGAGTTGTATTCCGATGTGTTCAACGGGTGAAATTTCTAGTGAAATGAAAGAACACTTAAGATGCAAGCGACGTTTTGGTAAGTGTTGTGAAATGGACACTTTGGACAGGTATGTTCTTAACCCTCGGGTTGATAATAGATACAACAACGATAAGGTAGTAAGATGATGAATGATGTTTAGAAATATGATATATGTTTTGGTGATACCATGCTAAAGTTGTTTGGTATATTTGTATTGTTATGTTACTTGTTATTTACATATGAACTTACTAAGCATTTATGCTTACTCCTCCTCTTTATTTCTGTAGTTTTGAACAAGCCAGCTCGGGAATCGGACGGGTCGAAGGTTCGATCACACTATCCAAAGGACTTTCATCCGGGTAAATGGCTTGTAAAACTTAAGTATGGCATGTATAGCAATATATTTATTTTGTGTAAATAATTTTATGATATGGCCATGATTGGTTGAGAAAATGTTTGATATTGATAAGTCATGGTGATGGTTAAATTTAGATCATGTTTGATATCATGGAAGTTTAATAGGTTATCTAGTTCATAACAACTCATGAAAAGATGAAATTTGCCTTAAAACAGAATATTGCTGCAGCAATGACATGAATTCGAAAAATCACTAAAAATAGTATAAATGGAATTAAATGATGAGCAAGTTATGAACTTGAAGCTTAACGAGTCTATCTTCATATGGATAAAAAAAACAGGCATATAAATAATACTTTATGAGATATTTGAAACCTTGTGAAACAGTGCCAGAGTGATTTCTGGATCCTCTATTCTGACTTTAAAAATTCATAATAAATTTTAAAAAAATAATTATAAGTCATTCTTTATATTTACAGATTCGTTATCGAGTCTAGTTTTAATAGAAAGAAACCTCGTAGTCATTGAAATTCTGCATAGAGAGATATCTGATTCGTAATACACAGATATCAGAGCAGTCGAACCCTGAAACAGGGGAGACTTTAACTAATAAACTGTACTAATTTTCCCAACCAAAAATTCTAGAAAACAATTACTAAATAGATATATGAGTCTAGATTTATGGAAAATTTACGGATCTTGATTTCGAGTTTTGTAACTCGAAATATGATTTTTCTTGTAACTGTGACGCGAGTAGCTAGAAAGCTGTGAATGTAGAAACAAAAGATTTGAAGTTCTTAATTTGATAAATTATGTTCGGTAACTCCTCAAGCTCGACTCCGGTGACGGTTTCGGGCGTGGGGGTGTTACAATCAGCCCTCATTCTCATACGGTAAGAATATCATCAAATAATGAACAATCACACATATATATATAATTCCCAGAAGAGATCATCATAATCTACTCAATCGCTATTGTCATTCTCAAACATCTTTACAAGTCTTAATTCGTTTCTGTAACACCCCGAACCCGAGACCGTCGCCGGAGTCGAACGCGAGGTGTTAACAGACTTCAACCCACTTATTGACAATTTTCAGACAAGCTGCCAATCTGAGTACTAGTCGCTCCAAAATTCATAACTTGAGTTTTACAACTCGAAAATCAGTTCCGTAAATTTTTCCTGAAACTAGACTCATATGTCCATCTACATATTTTTTCTAGAATTTTGGTCGAGCCAATTAGTACAGTTTATTAGTTAAAGTCTCGCCTGTTGTAGGGATCGACTACACTGACCTTTGTGCGTTACGAATTGGATATCTCCCTGTACAGGGCTTCAATACTAATGCCGTTTGTTTCTATAGAAACTAGACTCAGAGAGGAATCTACACATATATGGAATGACTCCTAATTATCTCTGGTTAATTTACAATGATTTTCCAAAGTTGGAACAGGGGATCCAGAAACCGTTCTGGCCCTATTTCACAAGAACTTTAAAATCTGTTAACTTATAACTCATATGACCATTTCGTTTCTTCCATATGAAGGTAGATTCATCAAGGTACACTTACATAATTTATTTGCTATTTAATACCATTCCTACTATTTTTAGTGATTTTTCACATCCACGTCACTGCTGCTGTCAGCATCTGCCTTTAGTAGGCTTTACCTATTTCATACTTTCCATGATTCAATTGGCCCTTTTACAAACATAGCACAAAGCGTGATCATGATTAACCATTCCAATGGCTAATCGTTTCAAAATAATTCCATACCTCATAAGGGTCAACATACAAACGATTATAGTTCTATGCTAAAACATTATATAAGCCATTTTCGCATGGCTATCCAAGTTTACACAAACCGGAAGGTACATGACCTTCAACAAAGGATGGTCCTATACATGCCATTTCAAAGTTCAACCAAAATTTGTACCAAAATGGGGCTTCGATAGTGTGGATGACTTGACTTCTTTGATCCCGAATCCGATAGCTAACGAGCGAAACCTATAAAACAGAGAGCCAAAAAGCAACGGGTAAGCATTTTAATGCTTAGTAAGTCTCAAGCAATGAAATCAGCTTTGACTAAGGTATTTTATTCACATGGCTAATTAAACCACTTTACTAATTCACATTCCCATACTCATACTTATTTCACATCACCGACCCTTATGTTCATACACAAAAGAACAACTTAGCCCAAAGGCGGTAGCTCGTTTATCAACTTAGCGCATACTTACTTGTAAGAATTCAATTAGTACAAGTACATACAAACATACCTCATTGCTGGAATTTTCACAAGTGTATAAGCTGAAATTTTCACAGCAAGATTGCTCACTTCCGAATCACATACTTTCGGATTTAACCGGATATAGCGACTCAGACGATTGCCTTGGTCATAACCCGGATTTGGTGACTTGCACAAAGGCCTTGGTCTTAGCCGGATATATCAACTTCGCACGAATGCCTTGGTCTTAGCCCGGATATATCAACTCGCACGAATGCCTTGGTCTTAGCCGGATATATCAACTCGCACGAATGCCTTGGTCTTAGCCGGATATATCAACTCGCACGAATGCCTTGGTCTTAGCCGGATATATTTTCAATGTTCACTTACACATATATCAATATTCAAGACACGTCCATAGTTCATTTTCGTTACTAAAGCTCTAACACAAAATATTTATCAACCTTTACTATTTCGCTCAATGGCCACACAAACAAGGAGCATAATTTTGATATAATTCAAGTAGGGTCATCACTCAAGACTTACCTTGGATGTTGTCGGCGATTTCGACGGCTATTCAACTACTTTTTCCTTCCCTTTATCGGATTTAGCTCCCTTTGCTCTTGAGCTAATTCACACAAATTTAACTTATTAAAATCTCATCATGATAGCTTATGGCGAATATGACAAGGAGTGTAAATGGTCATATGGCCATCCTTTAGCTCAAATACACAATGGTCATGCACATTTTACATCACAACAAGCAATTCAATACATTCAAACATCAACGTGAAGTTCAAAGTACTTGGCCCTTATATACATTAGGCATCAAAGTTGCATATGTACGAAATCATAAATCGAACTCAACACATTAGTTAATATTCCTCTTAGCGAATTTTCTAAGCCAAGAATAGGCATCAATATGCTTGCCTCAAACCGAATGCATGCACACTAATTACCCTCATGTGGCGAATATACACTTAATACCACACACAAAAAAACAGCATACATTTTACTACTAACACATTACATATCGTAATTCATTGCACATCTCTTATTTACTTCATAATCAACACATCATCACAAGCAAATATACACTTTGAATTAGTATATATGTCATACCAATCCATCATGTGCAAACATATATTCATGTAGGTGCAAGGGCGAATTCTCAAATGGCTTATATCCAAATATATACACATTTCCAAAGCTTAAATCTTACTTACCATGCAACATGCATGAATTATACTTATGGATATATCATGGCGAATACCACAACACCACACCATTTCAATTTGGTCATGGTGAAACAAAGAACTTAGTATCTCATTCAAAAAAAATGCTAAAAGAAAATCTAAGAATCTTCAATCCTCCATCACATGTATCACTTTCAAGCTTGTCATTTAACATGCAATGGCATTAACACCACATTCACTTTGGCGAATTTCATTCCCATGACATAACAAGGATTTGAACCATGGGCTAACAAGAACATTAAGCTAGCAACTAAAACATGCATGAACCTCAAACATACCTTAATCTTGATGCAAGTTTAGCCAACCTCTTCCTAATCCTCTTCCAAACCAAGTATGAAGCAAAACTCCTTCCTTAACCTTAGTATTTTCGGCCAACAAGAGAGTGAAAAGAGATGAACAAAATTTTTTCTTTCTTCCTTTAGGACATTCGCCAAGCTATGGAGGAAGATGGACACTTTTTTTTTGTTTCTCATCTACTAACATTAATTGTTTATTCCATACCCTTATTTTATTCTTTCCATCATAACCCATTTACCAAACATGTTTCATGACATGATTTTGCCCATAAATCCTTGTCATGGCCGGCCACTAGCTATGGGGAAATTTGACATGCAAGTCCATTGTTTTGCATGCATCCTTTAATTAGTCATCACACATTTCCCTCATACTTTCAAAGTTTATTACTAGGTCCTTTCTAGTGAAATTCACATCTATAATTCTAAATCAAAGCATAAAAATATCACACATGAGTTAACACACATTATAGGCAATAAAATAAATATTAAATTATTTTTATGCCTTGGTTTTGTGGTCCCGAAACCACATTTCGACTAGGGTCGTTTTAAGGCTGTCACAACTCTCCCCCACTTTAGAAATTTTCGTCCCCGAAAATCTTACCGGTAAATAGGTTTGGATATTGCTCTTTCATAGAGTTCTCGGGTTCCCAAGTAGCTTCTTCTATCCGTGTTTGAGCCATAACACTTTCACTAGCGGAACCCTTTTGTTTCGCAACTCTTTCATTTCACGAGCTAGGATACGAATCGGTTCTTCTTCATAACTCATATCGGCTTGAATTTCAACCTCTGATGGACTAATTACGTGCGACGGATCAGATCTATAGCGTCAAGCATTGAAACATGGAAGACGTTGTGAATCTTTTCAAGTTCGGGGCAAGATCAAACGATACAATCGGGCCAACTCGTTCGGAGATTTCAGACGGCCCAATGAATCTCGAGCTCAACTTGCCCTTACGGCCGAATCGAGTATCTTTTCCACGGCGAAACTTTAAGAAACACTTTATCTCCCACCGATACTCAATGTCCTTTCGTTTCAAATCCGCATACGATTTACGACGATCGGAGGCTATCTTGATTTTCACGGATTACTTTTACTTTCATTCAGCATCTTTAATCAAATCCACTCCAAAATTTTGTTCTCACCGAGCTCGGTCCAAAACAATGGTGTACGGCATTTACGCTCGCACAAAGCCTCGTAAGGCGCCATCTTAATACTTGATTGAAAACTATTGTTGTGCGAATTCAATCAAAGGTAGGTACCGTCCCACGAACCATCGAACTCGAGGATGCAACATCTCAACATATCCTCAAGTATCGAATTATACGCCGGATTGACCATCGGTTTGGGGTGAAAGGCGGTCTTTGAAATGCAACTTGGTGCCCAATGCTTCTTGTAATTTCTTCCAAAATCGCGAGGTGAACCTCGGATCTCTATCCGACACAATGTAAATCGGTACCCGTGTAATCTCACAATCTGAGAAACGTACAATTCAGCTAGTTTATCCAATGAAAATCCATACATACGGGGATAAAGTGAGCCGACTTAGTTAGTCTATCAATAATAACCCAAATTGCATCCTTCTTACTTGTCGACAACGGCGGTCCGGACACAAAGTCCATTGTGACTCGATCCCATTTCCACTCGGGTATCGTGATCGGTGAAGTAACCTCGAAGGCACTTGATGCTCCGCTTTCACTTGTTGACATATTAAACATCTTGCAACAAAGTCGGAGATGTCTCGTTTCATACCATGCCACCAAAACCGACGTTTCAACTCATTGTACATCTTCGTACTCCGGTGGATTGCCATTCGGCTACAATGAGCTTCGTTCAGAATTATCGAAATAAGTTCAATTCTTTGGAACACACAAACGACTTGAACCTCAAACAATCGTCATCATCAATTTGAAACTCCGATTCCTTGTTCGAACACACTCGGCCGTTTTGCACGCAACTCCTCATCAACTTTCTCGAGCTTCACGAATTTGATGAGTCAACAATGGTTTGGCCTTTAATTCGCTACTAACACATTGTCGGGTAGGATAGACAAGTGTACATTCATCGTCGTAAAGCAAAGCGGTGATTTCGGCTTAAGGCATCCGCAACCACATTAGCCTTTCCGGGTGATAGTCAATGACCACTCATAATCCTTTAACAACTCGAGCCAACGTCTTTGTCGCAGATTTAAGTCTCTTTGAGTCATCAAATATTTGAGACTTTTGTGATCCGAATACACATGGCACTTCTCACCAAATAAGTAATGTCGCCATATCTTTAAGGCGAATACGATGGCGACCAATTCGAGATCATGGGTCGGATAATTTTTCTCATGTGGCTTTAATTGTCTCGACGATAGGCCACAACTCGACCTTCTTGCATCAATACGCAACCTAACCCAAGTAGGGAGGCGTCACTATAGATGACAAACTCTTTGCGATTCGGGCTGTACTAGTCTTGGAGCTTCGTCAAATGAGTTTTCAATTGGTCAAAACTTTTCTAACACTTTTCCGTCCATTCAAACTTGACATCTTTACAAGCGGTTTCGTCATGGGTGTGGCTATCATCGAGAATCCTTTTACAAACCGTCGGTAGTAAGCAAGTCCCAAAAAGCTCGAACCTCGAATATTTCTTGGAGGTTTCCGATTAAGTATGGCTGAAATTTTGCTTGGGTCGACTCGAATACCCGATGCAGATACCACGTGACCCAAGAAGCTAACCTCTCTTAACCGAACTCACACTTGCTAAACTTAGCATATAACCGCTTATCCCGTAAAATTTGCAACACTAATCTCGGTGCTCGCATGTTCGGTCTCATCTCTTGAATAGACCAAGATGTCGTCGATGAACACAACTACGAACCGATCCAAATATGATCCAAGATCCGATTCATCAAATCCATAAATACCGCCGGGCATTAGTGAGCCCAAACGGCATCACTAAGAACTCGTAGTGACCATATCTCGCTCAAGGCGGTTTTGGGTATGTCCGAATCTCGGATTCAAGAATCGATAATAGCCCGATCTCAAATCTATTTTTGAGAACACCGAGGCTCCTTCAGTTGATCGAACAAATCATCGATACGTGGTAACGGATACTTGTTCTTTATTGTCACTTTATTAAGTCGACGATAGTCGATGCACAACCTCATGGTTCCGTCCTTCTTTTCACAAACAACACCTGGTGCACCCCAAGGTGAAAAACTCGGCGAGCAAAACCTCTATCCATCAACTCTTGCAACCGAGCTTTCAACTCCTTTAATTCCGTTGGTGCCATACGATATGGAGCTATCGAAATCGGTGTGGTCCTGTACAAGCTCAATGCCAAACTCTATCTCCGAACAGTGGCAAACCCGGCAATTCTTGGGAAAACGTCCGGTATTCACAAACCACCGACAGATTTGGGTTCTATTCCTAACTCCTTATCATCAAGTACATACGCAAGGTATGCTTCACACCCTTTTCTTACATATTTCTGGGCCAACATTGATGATATTACAGCTGGCAACCCCTTCAAGTTCGTAGACTCAACTCGGATCATCTCGTTGTTTGCGCATCTCAAATCAATAGTCTTGCTTTTGCAATTCACAACCGCATCATGCACGGTCAACCAATCCAACCCAAGAATAACATCAAATTCATCGAACGGCAAAAGCATCAAGTCCGCCGGAAAACAGGTACCTCGAATTACTAGGGGGCATTTCTTACACACTTTGTCGACCAGCACATAACGACCCAAAGGATTTGACACCCGAATTACGAACTCAGTAGACTCAATAGGCAAAGTCTTACTGGATGCTAAGGTTTCGCATATATAAGAATGAGTAGAACCAGGGTCAATCAAAGCAATCACATTAGTATCAAAGAGAGTGAAAGTACCGTAATAACATCTCGGCGAGGAGGCATCCTCGCGCGTGCCAGTATAGCATAAGTCCTAGCTGGAGCGCGAGCCTCGGATCTGGTCGCAGCATCTCTAGATCCTCTCTGACCACCACTAGCCTTGCCCGTATTTCCAGATGGTCTACCTCGAGCAGTGGTAGTACCCGGTTTCCCACTCCGATCTACATTCTGTTCAGACAACCTCGGGCAATCTTTAATGAAGTGGTCAACTGATCCACACTTGTAACAGGAGCGGTCACGGAATCTGACTTCCAAAATGCCATTTGCCACAACATCGCACTCGTCCTCTCTCGTCGATCATTCCCACCTCTGGCGATCAAGTGATTCGTGTGGTCACAGGGGTCGATCGCGATCTCGTCTAGAAAAGCCCAAGTGTCTCTAGATCGGCCTAAGCCATCTCTAAGTTTCTTTGATGATGTTGGAAGGGCTTCCCGAATACCTCTTACTGAAACTCCCTTGCTCCCGCTTCGCTTTCCTTTTTCCATACTAAATTCCTCGGCTTTGCGCTCGCTCGACGAGAGTCACAAACTCTCGGATTTCCAAAATGCCAACATACAGCTTTATCTCATCATTCATCCATCTTGAGCGTTTACACATCACGACTTCAAGAAATGCATTCTCGCTGCGTCTGGCTAAGCCTCACGAATTTTCGCTCATAGTCGGTAACCGACATGGAACCTTGTTTAAGTTCGAGAAATTCCTTTCGCTTTTGGTCCATAAATCTCGATCGATATACTTTTTCCAAACTCGGTTTGGAAGAACTCCCAAGTTACTTGTTCGGGCACTGTAAGTCGAGTACTCCACCAATAGTAGGCGTAATCACGTAGCAAGGAGATGGTACACTTTAGGCATTCATCGGTGTACAAGATAGCTCATCGAGTACCGGATCGTGTTGTCCAACCAAAATTGACTTGCTCGGCATCATCACTATCCGTAGCTTTAAATTCAGTAGCCCCATGTTTTCGGATTCTATCAACTGGGGCTTATTCGACCTTATTTGGTCAATTCCGGAGGCATTGTAGGTCTTGGGGTGTGTTTGTTGGGAATGGAGGTTGTGGAACAGTAGTATTAGTTCGAATGTATTGGTTGAACCAATCATTCATCACGCTATAAAAGGCTTGTCTAGCCTCGTCATTCGGATTACTAGCAACAGGTTGAGAGTCCGCCGGCGCTGTCCCTTGTGCGGAGCAGCGCCACACTCTCCACATCATCAGCTATCGCTCGGTTGGGATCGGGATCCATTACTATAAATAAACACAAGTTCAAACGTCGAAATCACCACACTATCATATAATCACATAAAATGGCATGTATAGCTAGACCCAAACGCATTACGGTAGTCCTAGAATCGACTAAACCGTAGCTCGATACCAATAAAATTGTAACACCCGAACCCGAGACCGTCACGAGTCGAACGCGAGGTGTTAACTGAACTTCAACCCACTTATTGACAATTTTCAGACAAGCTGCCAATCTGAGTACTAGTCGCTCCAAAATTCATAACTTGAGTTTTACAACTCGAAAATCAGTTCCGTAAATTTTTCCTGAAACTAGACTCATATGTCCATCTACATATTTTTTCTAGAATTTTGGTCGAGCCAATTAGTACAGTTTATTAGTTAAAGTCTCGCCTGTTGTAGGGATCGACTACACTGACCTTTGTGCGTTACGAATTGGATATCTCCCTATACAGGGCTTCAATACTAATGCCGTTTGTTTCTATAGAAACTAGACTCAGAGAGGAATCTACACATATATGGAATGACTCCTAATTATCTCTGGTTAATTTACAATGATTTTCCAAAGTTGGAACAGGGATCCAGAAACCGTTCTGGCCCTATTTCACAAGAACTTTAAAATCTGTTAACTTATAACTCATATGACCATTTCGTTTCTTCCATATGAAGGTAGATTCATCAAGGTACACTTACATAATTTATTTGCTATTTAATACCATTCCTACTATTTTTAGTGATTTTTCACATCCACGTCACTGCTGCTGTCAGCATCTGCCTTTAGTAGGCTTTACCTATTTCATACTTTCCATGATTCAATTGGCCCTTTTACAAACATAGCACAAAGCGTGATCATGATTAACCATTCCAATGGCTAATCGTTTCAAAATAATTCCATACCTCATAAGGGTCAACATACAAACGATTATAGTTCTATGCTAAAACGCATATATAAGCCATTTTCGCATGGCTATCCAAGTTTACACAAACCGGAAGGTACATGACCTTCAACAAAGGATGGTCCTATACATGCCATTTCAAAGTTCAACCAAAATTTGTACCAAAATGGGGCTTCGATAGTGTGGATGACTTGACTTCTTTGATCCCGAATCCGATAGCTAACGAGCGAAACCTATAAAACAGAGAGCCAAAGCAACGGGTAAGCATTTTAATGCTTAGTAAGTCTCAAGCAATGAAATCAGCTTTGACTAAGGTATTTTATTCACATGGCTAATTAAACCACTTTACTAATTCACATTCCCATACTCATACTTATTTCACATCACCGACCCTTATGTTCATACACAAAAGAACAACTTAGCCCAAGGCCGGTAGCTCGTTTATCAACTTAGCGCATACTTACTTGTAAGAATTCAATTAGTACAAGTACATACAAACATACCTCATTGCTGGAATTTTCACAAGTGTATAAGCTGAAATTTTCACAGCAAGATTGCTCACTCCGAATCACATACTTTCGGATTTAACCGGATATAGCGATCAGACGATTGCCTTTGGTCATAACCCGGATTTGGTGACTTGCACAAAGGCCTTGGTCTTAGCCGGATATATCAACTCGCACGAATGCCTTGGTCTTAGCCGGATATATCAACTCGCATACGAATGCCTTGGTCTTAGCCCGGATATATCAACTTCGCACGAATGCCTTCGGTCTTAGCCGGATATATCAACTCGCATACGAATGCCTTGGTCTTAGCCCGGATATATTTTCAATGTTCACTTACACATATATCAATATTCAAGACACGTCCATAGTTCATTTTCGTTACTAAAGCTCTAACACAAAATATTTATCAACCTTTACTATTTCGGCTCAATGGCCACACAAACAAGGAGCATAATTTTGATATAATTCAAGTAGGGTCATCACTCAAGACTTACCTTGGATGTTGTCGAGCGATTTCGACGGCTATTCAACTACTTTTTCCTTCCCTTTATCGGATTTAGCTCCCTTTGCTCTTGAGCTAATTCACACAAATTTAACTTATTAAAATCTCATCATGATAGCTTATGGCGAATATGACAAGGAGTGTAAATGGTCATATGGCCATCCTTTAGCTCAAATACACAATGGTCATGCACATTTTACATCACAACAAGCAATTCAATACATTCAAACATCAACGTGAAGTTCAAAGTACTTGGCCCTTATATACATTAGGCATCAAAGTTGCATATGTACGAAATCATAAATCGAACTCAACACATTAGTTAATATTCCTCTTAGCGAATTTTCTAAGCCAAGAATAGGCATCAATATGCTTGCCTCAAACCGAATGCATGCACACTAATTACCCCTCATGTGGCCGAATATACACTTAATACCACACACAAAAAAACAGCATACATTTTACTACTAACACATTACATATCGTAATTCATTGCACATCTCTTATTTACTTCATAATCAACACATCATCACAAGCAAATATACACTTTGAATTAGTATATATGTCATACCAATCCATCATGTGCAAACATATATTCATGTAGGTGCAAGGGCGAATTCTCAAATGGCTTATATCCAAATATATACACATTTCCAAAGCTTAAATCTTACTTACCATGCAACATGCATGAATTATACTTATGGATATATCATGGCGAATACCACAACACCACACCATTTCAATTTGGTCATGGTGAAACAAAGAACTTAGTATCTCATTCAAAAAAAATGCTAAAAGAAAATCTAAGAATCTTCAATCCTCCATCACATGTATCACTTTCAAGCTTGTCATTTAACATGCAATGGCATTAACACCACATTCACTTTGGTCAATTTCATTCCCATGACATAACAAGGATTTGAACCATGGGCTAACAAGAACATTAAGCTAGCAACTAAAACATGCATGAACCTCAAACATACCTTAATCTTGATGCAAGTTTAGCCAACCTCTTCCTAATCCTCTTCCAAACCAAGTATGAAGCAAAACTCCTTCCTTAACCTTAGTATTTTCGGCCAACAAGAGAGTGAAAAGAGATGAACAAAATTTTTTCTTTCTTCCTTTAGGACATTCGGCCAAGCTATGGAGGAAGATGGACACTTTTTTTTTTTGTTTCTCATCTACTAACATTAATTGTTTATTCCATACCCCTTATTTTATTCTTTCCATCATAACCCATTTACCAAACATGTTTCATGACATGATTTTTGCCCATAAATCCTTGTCATGGCCGGCCACTAGCTATGGGGGGGGAAATTTGACATGCAAGTCCATTGTTTTGCATGCATCCTTTAATTAGTCATCACACATTTTCCCCTCATACTTTCAAAGTTTATTACTAGGTCCTTTCTAGTGAAATTCACATCTATAATTCTAAATCAAAGCATAAAAAATATCACACATGAGTTAACACACATTATAGGCAATAAAATAAATATTAAATTATTTTTATGCCTTGGTTTTGTGGTCCCGAAACCACATTTCGACTAGGGTCGTTTTAAGGCTGTCACAGTTTCTCTAACCATTTTTGTCATTACCAATCTTGTAACACCCCGAATTTGGGCCTAGAAGTATTAGGTTTGAGTAGGGGTACAGTTAGGAGACTGCACATGCATATTTAATTGTGCAAGGAAGTGACACAATTGAGTGTTTGGCTTAATGGTTGTGTGCTCTGGAAGTGCCTGGGAAGTCATGGGTTCAAGTCCTAGCTTCCACGAAATTTTGGTTTTTAAGGATAAAACCCCTATCTTTGGTCAATAGGGTTATAAATAAAATTTGGTAAGGTATGACACAAAGAGCCTAGTGATCTAGTGGATGTCACATGTTGATGGTTCCCTTGAGGTCTAAGGTTCATGTCATGGCAAGGTAAAAAGAGTATTTATTTTGCTCTCTTGCCATGTGAGAAGTAGAAGCCGACTAGAACTTTGCAGGTAGGATGTTTGAATTAGTCAATTAAGAAATTCTAGGAGTAGAAATAGGAATGTGGATAAGGAGTTGATCGTTTGGAGTGAATTTAGGAGAATTATGAGGGATTTCAAATGGAAGAAGGAGTTGTGGCTGAATAGGGCATTGATCACTCAGGATTTCGGCTATAGGTTAGTTGTGGTCACTTCATTACGGGTTTTCTTGGCAAATTGTGATGATTTTCACTCTTCACCTCATAAGTCGAGCTTTACTTTTCTTTTCGTACATCTTTTGGTAGGGTGATTCGATTCTTCTTCCCTCCCTTTCCAGTCTATTGAATAGGCCTATTACCCTAACCACTGTTTCAATTTTGAATAGGTACTTCTTGACTCCATGTTGCCTTTTCTTTTTCCCTCGCTCTATTCCTCCTTGGTCGAAAATACTCTTTTCTCTCTCTGACTCCAACATTACGCTCTTGACCAAATACCTCTGGTGTTTGTGGCTGTACTTCTCTTCCTCCCCTCTCAATCGTGCTATTTTCTTCCGCTTAAACTGAATATCTACTATGTTAACTGGGCAACGTCTGGATTGGAGTCAAGGCTGACTTTTGGTTAGTTTTTTCTTCTCTAGGGGCCACGATCTCTATAGCCAAGGGAGTTAGGCCGATTTTCCTTTCTTAGTGAGTAAAACTGTCGATTTGTGGTAAGTACTTTAGGTAGTATTTATTTATAAAGGATTATAACTTCTGATGAATCTGTTAGAGTGTTTCTCAATACTTTGGTTTGGATTTTCCACGAATATGACTAATGGTGGATCGTTGTGAATCATAGGTGCTTTGATCTTGAAGGGTGTGTCAGCAGTTTCATAACAGGTGCACCCAATTTTGCTACCGTCAAAACGTCAGATAAACGTGTGTATTCACACACTAAATAAACTGTAGAACGGTAAAAGACGAAGAGCCAAAAAACAGAAATAATGGCTTTTTGACCACATGGGTGTGCGAACGCACATGTGGTAAGCCAAGCCTAGGAATCATGGGCATAAGACTGGAGAGGCCACCATGAGCGTTCTCATGGGCTTAGGCCGTTTTGGGCCTCGATGGGACGAAATAGGCCGTGTGGGCCCAATGAGCTTGTGGGCTCCACACGAGTAAAATCAACGGTACGTGGTAATTACTGACTTGGGCCGTGTAATTCGCATGGCCGTGGTAAATTTTGGCTAAATGGGCCACACGAGTGTGTGGGCCCACTTGGGCCAAGTAGTGGGCCTTGGGCCTATTTACACCGTTATGATCATTTAGGTTATCTATGTCGCTCGAGGTGACTGTATACCTTTGGAGAGGTCGTTATCTGAGCTGAAACCCTAAAATATGTAAAATAACCGTAATACCCCTGTAAAGTAAAATGACCGTTATACCCCTGTAGGGTAAAATGACCGTAATGTCCCTGTAGGGTAAAATGACCGTAATACCCCTATAGGGTAAAATGGCTATAATGCCTTTGTAGGGTAAAAAGATCGTAATACCCCTGTATGGTAAAATGATGATTATGCCCTTATATTTCGTATGACTGATGTGCTTATGATTTACATATATGATTGTACTAAATATGACTTTGCGTTATGACATGACATACTGCATGGGGTTGGGATTTTGATATGGAGGAAGTACTATATTAGTGGCTTTGCCACGTAATTACTGATACTGGTGGCTTTACCACATTTACTGTTTTTGGCAGTTTTTTTGCATTATTATTACCGGCAGCTTTGCTGCGATATTGGTGTGCTAGCTAAGTGGGTCGATTTATATCCCTACATAGTGTGTTGGTTGGTACAAGTGGTGTGCTAGCTGGATTTGGGTGGGATGCATAATTGCATTACACTGTACTGATATTGTATTGGGCTTAGGCCCACAATGTTACTGTATAGGGCTTAGGCCCAGACTGTACTATTACTAAATAGGGCTCAGGTCCAGATTGTTACTACGTGCATTGTTTACTATTTGACTAAAAGGGGATTACACACTGAGTTTTCGTAAACTCACCCTTTATTTTAACTGTGCAGGTAATCCTCAACCTTAAACGGTTTGGAGCTGCGAGGGACTCGGAGGTGGCCAAATGATTGCGGATGTTCTACTTTTGACTTTATTTATTTAAATGTCATATTGGGTTTTTGATTATGTAATAAGGTCATTTGTGGTTTTAACTTTTATTTGGGCTTTGATTTCTTACCTTAAACTACTAGACTAGGAAAAGATGAGTTTTCAAAATAATAAGTGTTTTCAAGGAAAACACGTATTTTAAACTTCAAGGTTTTTAAAAGTTTCCGTGATTTTATTCAGTTTAAGGAATCAACGGTGATAAATATTGCAATCGTTTTGACAAATTTATTTCAATTAGTAACAACTTAATTTGCCAAATTCTCTCAGGCAATGAAAATTAAAAGGGTTTTAACTTATACAAGTCCTATTTTTGAAAAGCACTTCGATGTGAGACGCCAGATTCTGCCGTAACGTCTAAGCCAGGTTTGGAGGGTTACATTTAGTGGTATCAGAGCCAAGTTACAAAATTCAACTATGGAATGGGTTTTGAAAAGTATTAGGAATTTTTGGAAAACAGTTCTTGAAGTATTTTTGGAAGGTTTACCCGTGTGGCACACCAAGTCTCCAACGCCAAACCTGTAAGTTCTCTGACATTGTTTACTATTATAGACTGAAATGTTATGCTATAGGTAGTGGTACTATACTGGAAATCACAGAGTCTGAGTTAACTGAGACTGTAGGAAAACTGAGACTGTAGAAGACTGAAAATTGTAGTGAGACTCTACTATTCAAAAACAAAACTTTAACCATTGCTTGATCATAAAATATTGATTAATAATTATTGGAATTATGAATTGATACATGGAAAAGGTACATGTGGCCGCGGTAGAGGCCGAGGAAGTGTTAGGGATGGGTTTTCAGCTTTGGGTCACATGTCTGCTAGAGAGGCACTAGCTTCACCAAAACATGAGATGGTTTAGGAGTCAGAAGTCAAGGTAAGTCCGCCAACTTCGGATAGCAATAACCTGGAGCTTGGTACTGAGACGCTAACTCGGTTAGTAAGGGAAGTGCTGCAGGATGTTAAGGAGATTTGTGAAACACATCGGGCTAGGTGTGTAGACTGTAAGAAGAAGAGAGGTCATAGTTCTCTAGGCTGGAGCCTCGTTCTGTGAAGCATGTTATAACGCATCCAAACTTTTTGACTTGTAAGCATTGCAGAAGGCGTCATCTGGGCGAATGCTAGAGGAAGTCAAAAGCATGTCTCAAATTTGAGTCTAAAGAACATAGGGCTTGGGACTGCCAAATCACTTTTAAGTCAGGTATGTTTTGTTTGAGTGTAATAATTTGGACATAGAGATTGCATGCGTGTAATATCTATCTGCTCCAGTGGGTGAGTGTTTTTTGTAAGAAGTTCCAAGTTCAAGTTAAAGTGTATTAGCAGTATTGGGATCAGAGTGCGCAGCGAGAGTGTAGTGGTGTAGTTGTTATGCAACTACCCTGCTAGTTGGAAAATTTTGAGGACGAAATTTCTTTAAGAAGGGGTGAATTGTAACGCCTCAAATTTGGGCCTAGAAGTATTAGGTTTGAGCGGGAGTACAATTAGGAGACTGCACATAAATATTTAATTATGCAAAGAAGTGACACAATTGAGTGTTTGGCTTAGTAGTTCTATGCTTTGGAAGTGTCTGGGAAGTCATGGGTTCAAGTCCTAGCTTCCACGAAATTTTGGTTTTTAAGGATAAAGCCCCTATCTTTGGTCAATAGGGTTATAAATAAATTTTGGTAAGTATGACACAAAGAGCCTAGTTATCTAGTGGATGTGGCGTGTGGATGATTCCCTTGAGGTCTAAGGTTCAAGTCATGGCAAGGTAAAAAGAGTATTTATTTTACTCTCTTGCAATGTGAGAAGCAAAAGCCAACTAGAACTATGTAGGTAGGATGTTTGAATCGGTCAATTGAGAAATTCTAGGAGTAGAATTGGGGATGTGGATAGGGAGTTTATCGGTTGGAGTGAATTTAGGAGAATTTTAAGGGATTTCAAATGGAAGGAGGAGTTGTGGCCGAATAGGGCATTGATCATTCAGGATTTTGGCTATAGGTAAGTTGTGGTCACTTCATTTTAGGTTTTTCTTTGGCAAATTGTGATTCTTTTCACTCTTCACCTCGGAAGCCGAGCTTTACTTTTCTTTTCGTATATCTTTTGGTATGGTGATTCGATTCTTCTTCCCTCCCTTTCTAGTCTATCGAATAGGCCTATTACCCTAGCAACTGTTTCAGTTTTGAATAGGTACTTCTTAACTCATGTTGCCTTTTCTTTTTCCCTCTCTCTATTCATCCTTGGCCAAATATACTCCTTTCTCTCTCTGACTCCAACATTACCCTCTTGACCGAATACCTCTGGCGTTTGTAGTCGTACTTCTCTTCCTCCCCTCTTAATCGTGCTATTTTCTTCTACTTAAACTGAATATCTCTTGTGTTACCTGGGCAGCGTCTGGATTGGAGTCAAGGCTGATTTTCAGTTAGTCTTTTCTTACCTCAGGGGCGCGATCTCTATAGCCAAAGGGGTTAGGCTGATTGTCCTTTCTTAATGAGTAATCATGTCGATTCGTGGTAAGTACTTTAAGTAGTATTTATTTACAGGGGATTATAACTTCTTATGAATCTGTTAGAGTGTTTTTAATACTTTGGTTTGGATTTTCCACGAATATGACTAATGGTGGATCGTTGTGAATCTTAGGTGCTTTGATCTCGGAAGGGTGCGTTAGCAGTTTCATAACAGGTGTGTAATCATACACCCAATTTTGCTACTGTCAAAATGTCAGATAAACGTGTGTGTTCGCACACTAAATAGACTGTAAAACGAAAAAAGCCGAAAAGCCGAAAGAATGGCCTTTTAACCACATGGGTGTGCGAATGCACATGTGGTAAGCCAAGCCCATGAATCATGGGCGTAAGACTGGAGAGGCCACCATGAGCGTTCACATGGGCTTAGGCTGTTTTGGGCATCAATGGGCCAAAATGGGTCATATGGGCCCAATGGGCTCGTGGGCTCCACACGAGTAAAATCAACAGTATGTAATAATTACTGATTTGGGTCATGTAGTTCGCATGGCCGTGGTAAATTTTGGCTAAATGGGCTACACGAGTGCATAGGCCCACTTGGGTCGAGTAGTGGGCCTTGGGCTCATTTACACTGTTATGATCATTTAGGTTATCTGTGTTGCTCGAGTCTACTGTAGACCTTCGAAAAGGTCGTTATCTGAGCTGAAACCCCAAAATAGGTAAAATAATAGTATTACCCTTGTAAGGTAAAATGACCATTATACCCCTGTAGGGTAAAATGATCGTAATGTCCTTGTAGGGTAAAATGATCGTAATACCCCTGTAGGTAAAATGATCGTAATACCCCTATAGGGTAAAATGACTATAATGCCCTTGTAGGGTAAAATGATCGTAATATCCCTTTATGGTAAAATGATGATTATGCCCTTATGTTTCGTATGACTGATGTGCTTATAATTTACATATATGATTGTACTAAGTATGACTTTGCATACACGTAATATTTATGACATGACATACTGCATGGGGTTGGGATTTTGATATGGAGGAAGTACTATATTAGTGGCTTTGCCACGTTATTACTGATACTGGTGGCTTTGCCACATTTACTGTTTCTGGCAACTATGCTGCATTATTATTACTGGCAACTTTGTTGTGATATTGGTGTACTGGCTGGGTGGGTCGATTTATATCCCTACATGGTGTGTTGGTTGGTACGGGTGGTGGTCTGGCTGGATTTGGGTGGGATGCATAATGGCATTACACTGTACTGATACTGTATTGGGCTTAGGCCCACATTGTTACTGTATAGGGCTTAGGCCCAGACTGTACTATTATTGAATAGGGCTCAGGCCCAGACTGTTACTGCTTGCATTGTTTACTGTTTGACTGATAGGGGATTACACATTGAGTTTTTGTAAGCTCACCCTTTCTTTTAACTGTGCACGTAATCCTCAACCTTAGACGGTTTGGAGCCGCTAGGGACTCGGAGGTGGCCACACGATTGCGAATGTTCTACGTTTGACTTTATTTATTTAAATTTCATATTGGGTTTTTGATTATGTAATAAGGCCATTTGTGGTTTTAAATTTTTTTTTGGGCTTTGATTTCTTACCTTAAACTACTAGACTAGGAAAAGATGAGTTTTCAAAATAATAACTATTTTAAAGGAAAACACGCATTTTAAACTTCAAGATTTTAAAAACTTCTACGTTTTTATTCAGTTTAAGGAATCAACGTTGATAAATATGGAAATCATTTTGACAAATTGATTTCAATTAGTAACAACTTAATTTGCCAAATTTTCTCAGGCAATGAAAACCAAAAGGGTTTTAACTTAAATTCGGATACTTAACGACAAGTCCTATTTCCGAAAAGCACTTCGATGTGACATGGCAGATTCGGCCATAACGTCTAGGCCGGGCTTGGGGTGTTACAAATCCCATATTATTCAATTCACTAACGAAAATCAATCCGGAAGAAATTCCAGCAAACACATACTTTAGTCATCATACTTGTTTAAGTCGATTAATCGAGATTAACTTTTGCTCTAACCGTGACTTTGCAAAGTCCAAATAGTCTTTAGAATAACCTGGCATCCTTTCCGAAATTTTATTTACTTACTCAACTATTTTCAACTCTATCCACATTATTAGCAAATCCGCTACTAAACTCTTTTCACTGGTGAACTCATGCAGCACAAATCTTATGAAATTTCATTATAAGATATCACATTAGTAAGGGGGTGCGGTCGTAAAACCTCTCACTTGACTCTCATACATACACGTATGGCTTAACATTCATCATCATCATCACAATTATACAACTCACTTCAGGCAATTTAACACACATATTTATGCTACACTAACTTTCTGATTATCTTATTCAAATAAGTGCGCTTATACATGCATTCCACAAATATTGAGTAAGTTTACTTACTGCATTCACTTAATCATACAAGTCAAACACATAACATCATATGAAGGTCAAACAAACATGAATGCTTATCATAATACAAATTTGCATTTTATGTTACTTTCCCAAATTTCAAGAATAATTCCCCTTTACACTATTTTAATTTCAAGGAATATTCAAATAGTATGCTCAAGGTATTTATATTAACAATATATCATTTCATTTTAAAAAATGCCCCTTTTTGGCACATATTCATAATACACACTCTAGAGTCACATAAGATATAACAATACTACCAGTCCAGGTTAAAGCCTTTTCATAACATTTATAACATTTTACCCATTTCATAAAATCATCACAATAAATCAAAATACTACATTCAACCAAAATAATAACATCTTACTCATAATTTTCAACTTCTAGATGTTTCATTTTTGTACCTCATTACATACACGTCATGAACTATTATTCATACCCATTCAAGTTTCAATTTATCACAAATACATTTTCAAATATCCCAATGTCATTTCCAGAATTTTCAAAAATAGCTTGGTTTGAAGGCACCTCTGTCTCAACAAAACAATTTCATCAGAGTCGGGAGATATCACACTATCACAGTTCATATATGGCATGTATAGCTAGACTCTTACACATGCTAGGTTAGTCCGAGAGCTAACTAAATCATAGTTCCGATACCACTAAATGTAATACCCCTTACCTGTGTCCGACACCGAAATAGGGTATGAGGCATTTCCAGACATAAATACATGCAATCGTATAAAATCGGGTCATGAATTTGCGTTCAAATTTAAAAATTTTCACATTTCATCTTAGAGTCCTTAATATGGGCCTACGAAGCCCAAATCATGCTTTGGAAACAGTTTGGGACCAAACCGAGGACTTTAGAAAACTTTGAAAATTTTCATGAAAAATAGGGGCACACTCCCGTGTGATATTAGGACATGGCCGTGTGGCTCATGTTTTTACCAATTCTCACCATTTGTAAATAATAAGAAATTTATTAACATGTTTTTACCAATTCTCACCATATGTTCTCAAGATAATACAATCATAATTGCACATAGTTCCACTATTTACTCTTGTTCATCTCAAGTTGTCTACTCAAGTCATAGTCACTAAATTATTTATATCATGAGCTACAGAACTCCAAATTAAGATCCGCTAATTTTCCTGAAACTACACTCACATATCTTCTTATCATAAAATTTAGAATTTTTGGTCTAGCCAATAAGTACAGTTTATTCTTTAAAGTCTCCCTTATTTTGCTGTTTGACAGTTCCAACCCCTCTTCACTAAAAATTAATTATCTCCTCATACGGGATTCGGATGATGTTTCTGTTTGTTTCTTTTGAAAATAGACTCATTAAGGATTTTAAGCATATAAATTATAAACCATAAGTTTTTTTTGTACAATTTTTAATGATTTTCCCAAATTAGAATAAGGGATTTCAAAATCATTTTGAACCTATCTCACAAAAATTCAAATACCTCATAATATGAAATTCTTTTACTTACATCGTTTCTTTTATGTGAAAATAGACTCAATAAGTTTTAGTTTCATATCTTATTCAACCTCTAATTTGATTTCCACCATTTTTGATGATTTTTCAAAATCACACAACTACTGCTGTCCAAAACTGTTTTATTGTTAATTTTACTCTCTCACGTTTTCTTTGTATTAACTTTCATTCAACATTCACATAGATTCCATACGTACCTGTATCGCTTAAATCAATTATACTTCCATTTTTTTTATCTTGGCTATGTCAATTGATACACTTAAACCTCAACGAAAACACATTATTTCAATTCAACATCAAATAATATTATTGGTTCATAATTCTTTCACATTTAATCATCACATAGTCATATTCGTTTACACTTAGTCATTTCCCGTTGAACACATCAGAATAATAACGGATACACGATGGCCTTCACATAGTACCACCCTTGTAGCCAAAGCTATTTTATTCACAAAGTGGCCTTCATATAGTACCACACTTGTGTCCAAAGCTATTTTATTCACAAAGTGGCCTTCACATAGTACCACACTTGTGTCCAAAGCTATTATATTCACAAAGTGGCCTTCACATAGTACCGCACTTGTGTCCAAAGCTATTTTATTCCTAAGGTTCAGTCGGGAAATTTCTCACTTAGCATAATGCAATGGACTTATTTCACTTAGCACATTGTCATGGACTTATTTCACTTAGATGCCATGGTCTTATTTCACTTAGCACAATGCCGTATCCTATATATGGTCATACATGCGAATCACTTATTTCACTTAGCACATTGCCATGGTCTAACTACCGTCAATTTATATATCACTACGCAACAATCATGATCAATCCTGTGTTTTTACTCAAGTTCTCATTCGGCCATAGCACACACAACATGTTAGCCGATTTTCCCACTTAACATCTAATGCACATATATGGTCATTTTTCTAGCTCAACTTCACCTATCTACCATTACTCATAAAAAGAACATGAAACAACAACCATTTCCTTCAATTCAATTCATGTCCGAATGCTCACAACATAACAATTTTCAAAATTTAATCATGGGTTAACTAAGCAATGCTTTGACCATGCTAATTTCGCAAGAATATCAAGAAAATACATGGAACATACCTTTGAATCATGCTAAGTAAATGATTGAATGTGCTTGAGCTTTTTCCTCTCTTTTTCTCTTAATTTCGGCTATGAAGAACAAAGATGAACAAGCTTTGTCCTTTTCATCATTTTGTTATTTTATTTATCTTTATTTTATAATATAAAGCCATTAAATATTATAATGCTAATTTAAAATGCATATATTGTTTATCATCATCATTATGGCCGGCCACTGCAAATTAAAGTGAGAAATTTGACATGAAAGTCCACCTATTTTAAACCATAAAATATTTGGCCACTACAAATTAACCTATCACATTTTCAAAATTTCTCACATAAGTCCTATTTAATAATTTCACATACAAATGACAAAATCAAAGCATGAAATTTTCACATGCACTTTCACATATAAAAAGCATAGCATATAACATTTAATTATTTTTGTGACTCGGTTTTGTGGTCCCAAAACCACTTTCCGACTAGGGTCAAATTAGGGCTATCACAACTCTCCTCCCCTTAGGAATTTTTGTCCCCAAAAATCTTACCAGCGAATAAATTAGGGTATCGTTCTTTCATGGAGTCTTTAAGCTCCCAAGTAGCTTCTTCAACCCCGTGTTTGACCCACAACACTTTCACTAACGAAATTGTTTTATTCCGCAATACTTTCACCTCATGAGCCAAAATACGAACCGGTTCCTCTTCATAACTCAAATCAGACCGAATTTCTATCTCTAATGGACTAATCACATGAGAAGGATCGGATCTGTACCGACGGAGCATCGAAACATGAAAAACGTCGTGAATCTTTCCAAGTTCAGGTGGCAAAAGTAGTCTATAAGCAACCGGCCCAATCCGTTCTATAATTCCGTATGGTCTGATAAATCTCGGGCTCAATTTGCCTTTACGGCCAAATCTGAATACCTTTTTCCACGATGAAACTTTAAGAAACACTTTGTCTCCGACTTGATACTCTATATCTTTCCGTTTGAAGTCCGTATACGATTTCTGACGATCTGGTGCTACTTTCAGACTTTCACGAATCACTTTTACTTTCTGTTCGGCCTCTTTAATCAAATCAACTCCGTAAATCTTATTCTCACTGAGTTCGGTCCAAAACAAAGGTGTACGACATTTATGACTGTACAAAGCCTCGTAAGGTGCCATTTTGATGCTCGATTGAAAACTATTGTTATATGCGAATTCAAATCGTTCCCACGAGGCACTAAACTCAAGGATGCAACATCTCAACATATCCTCAAGTATCTGAATAATTCGCTCGGACTGACCATTGGTCTGGGGATGAAAAGCGGTGCTAAAATGTAACTTAGTACCCAATGCTTCTTGCAATTTCTTCCAAAACCGCGATGTGAATCTCGGATCTCTATCCGACACAATAGAAGTAGGTACCCTGTGTAACCTTACAATCTGAGAAACATACAGTTCGACTAACTTATCAAGTGAATAATCCGTACGTACGGGAATAAAATGAGCCGACTTTGTCAATCTATCAACAACAACCTAGATCGCATCTTTCTTGCTTGGAGACAATTGCAACCCAGATACAAAATCCACCGTGACTCGATCCCACTTCCACTCAGGTATCATGATCGACTGAAGTAATCCCGAAGGCACTTGATGTTCCTCTTTCACTTGTTGACATATCAAACACTTCAAAACAAAGTCAAAAATGTCTCGTTTCATACCATGCCACCAATACTGACATTTCAGATCATTGTACATTTTCGTACTACCCGGGTGAACTAACATTCGGCTGCTATGAGCCTCATTCAAAATCATCGGAATAAGCTCTGAATTTCTCGGAACATATAATCGATTTCTAAACCTCAAACAATCATTGCTATCAATCAAAAACTCTGAATTCTCTTTCGAAACACATAGTGCTCGTTTTACAATTAAATCATCATCACCTTTTTGAGCTTCACGGATTTGTTGCATTAATAACGGTTTTGCTTTTAACTCCACTACTAACACATCATTAGTGGACACAGACAGGTGCACATTCATTGCTCGCAAAACAAACAGTGATTTGCAGCTTAAAGCATCAGCAACCACGTTAGCCTTTCCCGGATGGTAATCAATGACAATATCATAATCATTCAATAATTCTAGCCAACGTCTTTGTCTCAAATTCAAATCTCTTTGAGTCATCAAGTATTTGAGGCTTTTGTGATCAGAATACACATGGTATTTTTCCTCGAACAAGTAGTGGCGCCAAATTTTCAAAGCGAAAATAATAGCAGCTAACTCGAGATCATGAGCCAGATAGTTTTTCTCATGTGGCTTCAATTGTCTCGAAGCGTACGTTACAACTCTACCCTCTTACATCAACACATAGCCCAAACCATTCAGAGACGCATCACTGTAGATCACAAATTCTTTACCGATTTCTGGCTGAACTAACACTAGAGCTTCAGTCAAAAGAGATTTCAATTGATCAAAACTTTTCTGGCACTTTTTTGACCACTCAAATTTGATGTCTTTCTGAAGCAACTTTGTCATCATTGTTGCTATCATCGAGAAACCTTTCACAAACTGTCTGTAGTACCTGGCAAGTCCCAAAAAAACTTCGAACTTCTGAAACATTTCTCAGAGGCTTCCAATCGAGTATAGCTGAAATTGTACTCGGATCAACTCGGATACCCAATGCGGATACAACATGCCCCAAAAAGCTAACTTCTCTAAACCAAAAATCACATTTATTGAACTTCGCATATAATTGCTTGTCTCGCAAAATCTACAATACTAACATCAAGTGCTCAGCATGTTCAGTTTCATCGCGTGAATAGATCAAAATGTCATTTATAAACACGACTACAAACCGATCCAAATACTGTCTGAAAATCCGATTCATTAGATCTATAAAAACTACAAGGGCATTAGTAAGCCCAAACGGCATCACTAAGAACTCGTAGTGTCCGTACCTCGTTCTGAAAGCAGTTTTAGGCACATCAGAGTCTCTAACTCACAACTGATAATAACTCGATCTCAAGTCTGTCTTCGAAAATAATGAGGCTCCTTTCAGTTGATCAAACAAATCATCGATTCGCGGCAACAGATATTTATTCTTTATCGTTACTTTATTAAGTTGACGATAATCAATACACATTCTCATAGTTCCGTCTTTCTTTTTCACAAACAATACTGGCGCACCCTAGGGAGAAAAACTCGGTCGAGCAAAACCTCTATCTGTCAACTCTTACAACTGAGATTTCAATTCTTTTAGTTAGTTTGGTGCCATACGATACGGAGCTATCAAAATCGGTGTAGTCTTTGGTACAAGTTCAATACCAAACTCTACCTCCAGAACAAGGGGTAATCTAGGTAATTCCTCGGGGAACACATCCAGATATTCACAAACTACAAGCACAGTCTCAAGTTTCTTTTCTGATTCTTTACTATCCAGTACGTACTCAAGATATGTTTCACACCCCTTTTTCACATATTTCTGAGCCAACATCAAGGATATCACAGCCGGTAATCCATTCAAATAGGTAGACTCAACTCGAATTATCTCATTATTTGAACATCTCAAATCAATTGTCTTTCGCTTGCAATTCACTACTGCATCATGCACAGTTAACCAATCCATACCAAGAATTATATCAAACTCATCAAACGGTAATAACATTAAATCAGCCAGAAAGCAAGAATCTTGGATCATCAGGGGACATTTCTTACATACTTTGTCAACTAGCACATAACGGCCCAAAGGATTCGACACCCGAATCACAAACTCAGTAGACTCAACAGGTAGAGTCTTACTGGATGCCAAAGTTTCACATACATATGAATGAGTAGAACCGGGGTCGATCAAAGCAATCACATCAGTATCAAAAAGAGTATAAGTACCGGTAATAACATCTGCCGAAGAAGTATCCTCGCGCGCTTGTATAGCATAGGCTCTGGCAGGAGCACGAGCCTCAGAACATATAGCAGTATCTTTGGTCCCTCTTTGATTTCCACTAGCATTACCCTCATGTCTAGATGGTCTACCTCGTGTTGCAGTGTTACTAGGTCTCCCACTCGGATCAAGATTCATTCACTAATTTTGGACGATCTCGATAAAGTGATCAGCTGATCCACACTTGAAACAAGAGCGGCCATGAAATCTACAGCTTCCTGAATGCCATTTACCACAATGCTTGCACTCAGATCTGTCTTGACGATCATTGCCGACACTGGCAACAGAGGTAGCTCGCATACTCATAGGGGGTCGATCACAGTCTCGTTTGGAAAAACCCGAAGTATTCTTGGATCGGCCTGAGTCATCTCTAAATTTCTTCGATGACTGATGAAAGGATTTTCCCGAAGATCTTTTACAGAACTCTCTAACTCTATCAACAACTTTTCTTTTCTCTTTACCGAGCTCTTCGGCTTTACAAGCTCGCTCGACAAGCACTACAAACTCTTTGATTTCCAAAATACCCACCAACAGTTTGATGTCTTCATTCAACCCATCCTCAAGGCGTTTACACATGATAGCCTCAGACGAAACACATTCCCGAGCATATCTACCAAGTCTGACAAACTTTCGCTTGTAATCTCGGTAACTGTCATAGAGCCCTATTTGAGCTCGAGAAATTCCTTCTGTTTCTGATCGATGAATCTTTGACTGATATATTTCTTGCGGAACTCGGTTTGAAAGAATTCCCAAGTAACCCGTTCTCTCAGCATAACTGAAATCAAGGTATTCCACCAATAGTAGGCAGAATCACGTAACAGAGATATAGCACATTTTAAGCACTCATCGGGTGTGCACGATAATTCATCAAACACGCGAATGGTATTATCGAGCTAAAACTCAGCCTGCTCGGCATCATCACTGTCAGTAGCCTTGAACTCAGAAGCCCCGTGCTTTCGAATTCTATCAACTGGAGGCTTGCTCAACCTCAACGGGTCAACTACAGGAGGTACCACAGGTGCAGGAGTTGTATTAGTTGGGGGTGGGGGATGTGAAATAGCCAGATTAGTTCGAACATATTGGGTAAACCAATCGTTCATCATAGCATAAAAGGCTTGCTTAGCTTCATCATTCTGATTACGAGCATTTGGTTGACAGTCCAACGGGGCTGTCCGTGTGCGGGAGCAGGTGCTACGCTCTCTACATCATCAGCTACCGCTCGATCAGGATCAGAATTCATTACTATACGAAAAACACATTTCAACTGTCAGAAATCATCACACTATCGTAATAACACTTCATGGCATGTATAGCTAGACTCACACGCGCTACGTTAGTCCTAGAATCGACTAAACCGTAGCTCTGATACCAATAAAATGTAACACCCTTATAACCTGTATCCGTCACCAGAGTGGGTTATGAAGAGTTACCAATCCAAAACACTACATTTGTACATTCACATTTACATAAGTTCATTAGCAATTATATGCATAGCCAAACAAAATCAAAGATCAAAATTCAGACTTAAATCGACATTCAAAAGTTACCATATTCACATGGCTTATATACAACAACATCTCAAAATATCATTCACTTAAGTCTATTTCTATACATGCCATACGAATTCCAAAATATAATAGTACCAAAACGATAGATAGTGTGACGAGTTACTGATGATCCCCGAGCAAGTGGCTGGAGTCAACGATCTAAAAACAGAGAAACATAACAAACGGAGTAAGCTTCCATAAGCTTAGTAAGTTTTAAGCAATGCAAACAATTAAATTCAATTATAAATCAATCAATTAAATTCTCAAGTGACATTTCTTAGGTATATTGCCATTTGGCCGAATATATATATACAAACATTTAACGTATATTTAGCATATTAACTTCACTTGAATCTGAATTCAGATAACATAAGTAAATCAAATATTTTCACATAACTTCACATTTTGGCCGAATGTATCAGGATCATATACATATAGTCTTAATACTTATTCACATATACATCATATTACATACTTGGGATTCAATCCCAATCAAGCTCATATAAGTACAAGATACATACCTAGCCAACTTAAGGTATTATACGATTTCAATTGTCGTTTTATCACGAAGTTTCAAAATCTTAGATTTATATCAAATCACCGGAAATTAGCCTGCTAGGTTTAAAACCCGAATTCATCACCAGCACGAAACCTGCTAGACTTTAAGTCTGAACTCATTCACCGGTATTACGCCTTCTAGGCTCAAAGCCTGATATTAGCTCACCGGCATTACGCCTGCTAGGCTCGAAGCCTGATATTAACTCACTGGCATTATAGCTTGCTAGGCTCGAAGCCTAATATTAACTCACCGGCATTATAGCCTGCTAGGCTCGAAGCCTGATATTAACTCACCGACATTATAGCCTGCTAGGCTCAAAGGCTCGAATAGTATTGTACGATAATCAAATCAACAAGTTCCATATAACTTACTCATATCAATTAGGTACTAGCATCATTTGAACATATATAATTATACTTCTCAAACATTTTTCTTTCATCTCATTTTCACACTTAGCATTCGATAGCTTATGCATAACATTTCGCTCACATTCATTTCAAACTTATCATTCGATTATAAAAGCACATTGCATATTTACCAACATGTTATACTTGCCATTAGGCCATATAAGCATGATACAATACACCATCATTTCATCTTTAACATTCAACTAAATCCATACCTTACAAAGAATACCTAATTCACATAATATATCAGATTATAATCAATTGTTATTTACGTTTGATTACTTAAAACTTACCTTGGATGTTGTCGAACGATTACAACAGCTATTCGATTTCTTTCTCCTTTCCCCTATCCAACTTTGGTCCTCTAAGCTCTTGAGCTAAATCAAACAAATTTACTTCTCAATCAAACACATACATACAGCAACCATATACATTTCAAAAACCAATTCATTCGTATCATTTGTCCATATATTAGCTTTTAGCATATTTGGTCATTAGAGCGACCTATTTAACTTTCAAGCATTCATTTCTAATTTTAATTAAACAATGCCGAATGCCATTAACTACTAATTCCATACACACATATGCATAAAATTCATTCATACATAATCTATAGCTCATCCGGTCATTCATCTCTCAAACCTATCAAAGCTTCATATCAAACTTCCTTGGCCGAATACACATATAAGCACATAATGCACATTTAGCATTTTTATTTACTTCATAATACATTCGGCCTTGGCATAATTTCATTAAAATCCCTATTAGCCGCTTCACAAATCAATTATATCATCTACTTAATATTTCATAACTTATCATGCTAGCCGAATATTATTTATTCAAGTTCTCATTCGGACATAGCACACACAACATGTTAGCCGATTTTCCCACTTAACATCTAATCGACATATATGCTCATTTGTCTAGCTCAACTTCACCTATCTACCATTACTCATAAAAAGAACATGAAACAACAACCATTTCCTTCAATTCAATTCATGACCGAATGCTCACAACACAACAATTTTCAAAATTTAATCATGGGTTAACTAAGCAATGCTTTAACCATGCTAATTTCGCAAGAATATCAAGAAAATACATGGAACATACCTTTGAATCATGCTAAGTAAATGACCTAATGTGCTTGAGCTTTTTCCTCTCTTTTTCTCTTAATTTCGGTTATGAAGAACAAAGATGAACAAGTTTTGTCCTTTTCATCATTTTGTTATTTTATTTATCTTTATTTTATAATATAAAGCCATTAAATATTATAATGCAAATTTAAAATGCATATATTGTTTATCATCATTATTATGGCCCGCCACTACAAATTAAAGTGGGAAATTTGACATGCAAGTCCACCTATTTTAAACCATAAAATATTTGGCCACTACAAATTAACCTATCACATTTTCAAAATTTCTCACATAAGTCCTATTTAATAATTTCACATACAAATGACAAAATCAAAGTATGAAATTTTTACACATGCACTTTCACATATAAAAAGCATAGAATATAACATTTAATTATTTTTTTGACTCGGTTTTGTGGTCCCGAAACCACTTTCCAAATAGGGTCAAATTAGAGCTGTCACATGTGCAGGACAGTTCAACAAAAACCTGGATAGTGTTTTCAAGCCAGAACACGGCCCTTTCCGGATCATCACATGCAGTAGCCCTAAATTCTTCCGCCCCATGTTTGTCAATTTTATCTATCCAAGGCTTACAAATTCTAACAAGTTCAACACCCTGTGGTACCTCAGGAACCGGTTGAGGAGCAAGTGGGGGAAGTCGTTTTACATCGGGGTTTGTTCTCAAATACTGGGTAAACCATCCATTCATCATTTGAAAGAAGACTTGCTTTGCCTCCTCACTTCGGCCCTCAGACATAGGCCTTTCAATACCAGACGCAGAGGCGACTCTCTAAACTAAAGCTGAAGCTGTAACACCCCTAACCCGTCTCCATCGCCGAACCAGGGTTAAGAAGTATTACCAGACATGACACAACATTCGAACGAGTCTTATCAGCACGTATGTAATATACAATTAATTAAAGCATATCACTAATTAATTATTAAACATATATCATAAGTCATATTACTAATAAAACTCATATCTCATAAACCAAAGGTTCATACACATAGGACCAAATTGGCTAAAACCATTCTAGTACGAATATCAAATAAATTTACACTTAACCGCAAGTTAAATTACCCTTCATATACATATAATTATATATATGACGTAAGTGACTTTACTACTAAGCAACATTCGGCTTCATTAAAATCACAGAATACACATACCATAAAATTTTACGAGGTATTACTCACAACATGTAATGCATCAATAAGCACAACAAAAATTAATCCCAAAATGGTTAAACAAGTTACTGAAACACTTTTTTTTTTATTAAACGTAAATTCATCAAAACCATATACATGTCTTTGTAATTTATTAAGTCATAATACAAGCCTTGAAACCATATACATGTGCGACTCAGGTCAAGGTTAATAAGGCTCACATAGTTTACACTTTAAGTCAAATTGAAAATATCCACACGGAAAAAAAAATAATCATGCATATTCATATACTCCTTTATAAGTTTTTATCATTAAGTATCATACATATGTTTTTACTTGGTCATTAGTATTTATGCGCATGTGAACTTAATTAATTTAATCAATTTATGAACCTAATTCATCAAAATACACACACTTATTACTTATGCTAACTAATATGCCGACAATTGCATAAGCAACACTCAAATGCAGACAATGTTCGGACAGCACAAGTTGTAAATCCTTTATTAACATCGTGACCCAAGTTTAGTAGCATTTGCTTGGGAACCGAATTTAGACATACATTCATATTCCAACTATTTTAAACCAATATTGCGTATCAACTAAATAAAACCACTGCTACCTTGATGTTTACTCCATATTGCATAACAGTTCATCTTCAAACTCCATTGCCGAATATATATCCATTTATACTGTCTAGTATTTAATACTATGATTTCGCCTTCCAAAATAGAATTACAAAGTATACAAACATCAATTATGACATATTCATGCATTATATAATTAAACACATGGATAAATCTATATATATATATATATATATATCTCAAACATTTTATGCAACCAATTCATCACATCATATGTTCTCAATTAAGATAATAACTAAATACATCCCAAGCTTATATGTATACATACGAAAGCCGAATCAGAAGTATCTTCCAACATTTATTTAATTCAACCTTTTTAAATCTTACCTTTATAAAGTACCCAGACCAACTTACCTTATTATCTAAATTTATAGCAACAATCAAACAAAACAAGCTACACATAAATACATTTATATACATGCCACGACTAAATTATTAAACCCTAAGTCAACCTTACCGCATACTTTATACTCATTCCCATACCTTAATTTAATTCATCTAAGACCACAACTAAACATGTTCACATCATATTCAAACCTTAAAACCGAACACAACGATTTGTTCAAGCCATTTTCGCATGGCTATATGATTTACAAATCCAAAATCAAACATAACATATTTTAGCTTATACATGCCATAGTTCCAAACTTATAAAATACCGAAAGCGGTCGATAGTGTGATTAGCTTTTCTGACGATCCCCGAACTCGTAGATTGAATTCAAAATCTATAAAATAGAGACAATTATACACAGTAAGCTACCTTAACTTAGTAAGTCATAAGCAGATAAACACATAAGATAATATTATCAACTTGATTAAACCAAACCAGAGTTATATTATCATAACACATGTAAAGCCAAACACGCATAAACTCATATTCTAAGTATATATATATATATATATATATTCATTTGTAAATGCCACTTTGGCCGAAAGCCTACATAACCATATTATCATATTGTCGTATAATTTCCAAAATCGAATAATCATTATAGACCCAATTCACAATCCCATAAGATTCATAAGCTCATGTGTCACTATATAATTTCATATCTTTATATTAGCTATGTGGCCGGTTTTACACAATCACACCTACATATAATTAAGACTTGTTCAATGGTATCTACATTGCCGAATACCCTCATAATTACCTTAGCACATTATTAGCCAACTTTTCAAAATCGGTTGGCATAAAGAAATTTAGTCCATACGCACTCATATGCGTAAGCTATTGTACCCAAATAATATTTCATATACATGTTAATTATGCAACCGAATATACATATGTCTATACCAAAGTACTATATACTATTAAAGCCATGTTATCAAATACCTAAAGCTGAACCTTTAGCCATTTGTTTACGCACGCTCATGTATCAAATCTTTATACCACATAATTGCACTTAACATATATCCAGATATGTTTCACGATTACTCACGTGGGCCGAGTACTCACATGGTTCTTCTAACATATATTGCTCAATTTCCAAACTAAATTATCTTTATCATGACTAGTACCTATACTCATATATGCATAAGTTCATAACTCAATGAATAATAATCACACATATATTTATAGTATGTGGCCGAACACATACACATGTAAATAAAATATATCCTTCACTTTCAAGGTCAAATACCATTATAAAAACACATATATTTATACTTATGAATCACACTATGATATCATATGCATATTTTTAGCAAAGGCCAAGTATACATCAGAATTATATTTCTGTTCTTCTAAGGGATCTGTAAACTCGCACACTCAGTGCCAATTCCTTGTAACGTATCGCACACTTAGTGCTGTTACATTAACATCTTGCACACTTAGTGCCACAATCTTGTGACGTATCGCACACTTAGTGTCGTTACCTTAATAGGTTTATTCCGTCGAAACGAATTCGTAACATTTTGTAATCACACTTTGTCACATTCGGCTATAATTTATATAAAATCATATTTTTCCATTCAGCACAGATACTTTGCATTTAACTAAAAATTAAGTACGTCAATTTACTTACGAACTTACCTCGATCGATGAAAAATGGAACGGGACTAATCGATAACTTTCGGTTTCCTCGATCTAAACCCGATTTCTTTAGTTCTTGATCTAAACATATTCAAATTAAGCTCATTCAAATATATTTTCACTCAATTTGATCCAAACAAATACAAATGGGAAAATTACCATTTTACCCCTGACATTTTACACTTTTTACAATTTAGTCCAATTTACGCAAAACACAAAATATTCAAAATTTGACTTTACTATGCTCAAGCCGAATCTTTATTAAGCTCATACAAGTCCATAAAATTCATTTGTTCACATCTTAGTCCCTCTAACTATTATTTTTGCAATTAAGTCCTAATTACTCAAAATCATCAAAAATTCCAATACAAAATATATTGACCCAACACCTATCTTTCATATTTCGCCATCAAACAATAAAAATCATAATCTCTCATCAATGGCATAACTCAAAATATTCATCACAATTAAAAATTTAAGCATGGGTTTTGTAGTACTCGAAGCAACGATCTCAGAAACGTAAAAACTATCAAAAACCGACTAAAAACGAACCTTAAATTTGAACTTGGGAGATGGCCAAACCTAGTTTCTTCTCTTTTCTTCTTCTTTTGTTTATAATCGGCTATGGTGATATTATAAGAGCAGTAAGGCTTATTTTATTTTATAACATATATTATATAAATTAAAGGTTGGCTTCCTAAATTACCCTTTTAAAAATTAACTACTAAAGCTTATAAGCCAAGGACATATTCGTCCATGTCACATGCACATGATTTCCAACTCATAACTTATATTATATACATATAATTATATACATTTTATTATTATAACATATATATATATATATATATTGTAAATATTAAATAAGAAAATATATTCAACCTAGCTAATGTCGTCCACTAAAATACATAGAAAAAAATTGGACTTTTTGCATCATGAGTGCTTCCATTTAAGAAGCCATTACCAAAACAGTTCTTACAATTAAAACTAGCTAATTTTCAATTTAAGCGATTAAGTCCTTTTATTAAATCGGACACCTAAATGACAAAATTAAATTACGAAAATTTCACAGATATAAATTCGCACAAAATAAACACAGAAAATAATTTAAAGATATTTTTCAGACTTGGATTCGTGGTCCCAAAACCATCATTCTAATTAGGGTCTAAATCGGACTGTTATAGAAGCATTCCTCGGATTCAGCTCTAGCTCGGTTGGATGACATTATAGTATGAAAAACACATTTAAAAATGATCAGGAGTCATCACACTATCACAATTTATATAATGGCATGTATAGCTAAACTCGTGTTTGCTACGTCAAATTCAAAAATAGGCTAAACCGTAGCTGTGATACCACTAAATGTAACAACCCTAACCCGTACCCGTTGGCAGAATAGTGTTTCAAAGCATTACCGAAACATCCAAAACATTTTTCAATTCATTCATGCAAATCACTATTCATCAATCGAGATTATTCATAACATCCCTTAATCGGACCCTCTAGTCCAATACGAGCATTAGAATCGAGTAGGGACTTAATCGGGACCTAAAAATTTTTCACGAAATTACAAAAAAAATTTCAATGAGCAGGGCTCACACACCTGTGTGGTCCAAGGGACACGCCCGTGTAACCTTGGGACATGCCCGTGCTAGAGGCCGTGTTGGCCCTGTGTAACTCTCTAACTTGCACACACGGCCGTACCACATGCCCGTGTGCTAGGCTGTATGGTTAATTAATTTAATTCTAATTACGTGCAGGTTTCACACGGCTGAGACACATGCCCGTAACTCTACTCATGTGCCCAATTTTGAGCATTCTATTTCTCAAAATTTAGGTGCAGAGGATACACGGCCTAACCACATGCCCGTGTTACCAGGCTGTGTGTCACACACAATCAAGACACACGCCCGTGTGGACAAAATGAAGTCATTTCCTAGCTTCATTTCTCACCCAAAAACCTACACATAAAACACTCAACCAATTCCAACCAATTCAAATATTTAAAGTAAGCAATTTCATCAATTCATCAAGGCATATCATTTCATCCATACATAGTTTCCAACTCACCTTATCTTAAATTAAACATTCATAATATTGGGTTACATGAACTTAGCATAACACATGTGGATATATATATATCAAAATAGTTTACTAATCATATCCCAAAATGAACCACCACTAGCCATTCCAAGGCTAGGTTACTAAATGACACTTCAAGCCACTATTGGCCAAGTTTCCCTATACATGCCATTACACCAAAATGATTTCACTAAATATACCCGAAATGCTAGGTTGATAGTGTGACGATGCTCCAACGATCTTCCAACCTTCACGAGCTTTCGAGCACTATAAAACAAGGGAAAAATAAAAGGAGTAAGCATTACATGCTTAGTAAGTTCGTATAATAGAAACTAAACTTACCAATCTTGTTTAATAAATTTAAGCATACATATCATGTTTTCCATCTATTTGGCTAAATTGTCTAAACACATACAATCAATCAAACATGTTAGTCAAATCTTCATATCAATCAAGTAATATAGATGAGCTCACCAAACAATGTTATTTCAAGTCATTATCATTTTATCTCAAGATTTTCATGCCAAGTCAAGAGTTATATGTCCATTGAATTATTGAAATCCTGATAAAAGCTCAAGTAGTACACTCGTGGTGTACGATTCATTAATCCGTCAATTCTTATCGAGGGTACCCCTTAGGGTACTTAACCAATGAACACACTCACGAGTCACATGTAGTATAATAGGATTACCAATCCATGCTAAATCTTTTAAATAGTGTATGCTCACAAGAGCTCGATTAGGGTTACCAGTCCAGGCTAAATCCTAATCATAACGAGTGCTCGAGAGGTATTATATCGGGATTACCCTCCGGGATACATCCTTTATACAACAAGGTTATTGGGATTGCTCGTCCAAGCTAAATCCCGTTCGTAAAAAATGCAGGACCTTGTTAGTTTCGAGAAAGCATATACATTCATCGAAATTTAATATTCAATCAAGACTTAACCCTTTTATTACCATTTCAAGTATGTATAATTTTACATCATAACATACAAGTAAGGCACATTAACATAAATCACATACAATACAACATTCAATTTACATAATTACATATCTGATTAAGTTACACAAACTTACCTCGACACTTGTTCACGTAAAAATCTACAAATCCAAAATCTTTTCCTTTCCTCGATCTAACCTTGAGTTTGTGTTTTCTAGATCTATATAAATGAATTTAATCATTAATTTCATACATTTCATACTTAGACGGACTTAATTTACGTCTTAGGCAAAATTACCACTTTTTCCCTAACTTTTTTAAAAATTATGACTTTGTCCCTACGCCCGAAAAATGAAACTTGTACAAATTACTCCCTATTCCAAGCCTAACCAAAGCCCCATTACAAATTTTCTAGCACATGTTTACATAAAATTTAATAATTTTTCATCAAATTTTACAAGTTTACATTTTAGTCCTTAAATCAAATTTTCATCAAAAATCACCTTGCAAAAGTTGTTTATCTATCAATAATCTTTCATTTTCTACCATAAATTTCTAATTTCCAGCATAATATATCCATGACCCATTTTCATACCTTGATAAATTTTCCAATTAATCCCTCAAATAGAGAGATTAAGCTATCCCGGTTCTAAAAATATCAAAATTACTAAAAACGAGACAAGGGAACTTACCCAATGAGGCCTTGAAAGCTTCTTTTCTCTCTCTTAGGGTTTCCATGTCTTTTTAAGGTTGAAGATGACAAAATAAGATGATATAATTCTATTCATCTTTTTAATTAATCATGTATTTTGGTATTTCTAATTTAGTCCCTTGTCTTGTTCTATAATTCCATGGATGAGTAAACATAAAAAATCTACATACTTTTATTAATGGTCTAATTACCGTATAAGGACCTTAAGTTTTGAATTCTATAGCTATTTGATCCTCATAGCTACTAGAATTCAACTTTCGCATTTTATGCGATTTAGTCCTTCTCGTAATTAGGCACTAAATCGATAAAATTTTTATATCAAAATTTTCACACGTTATTTCTATCATATTACGGGCCACATGATAAAATAAAAATAAAATATATTTTGGATCGAATTTGTGATCCCGAAAGCACTATTCCGATTTCACTGAAAAATGGGTTGTTATACTAGTGACATGTCACTTGTATCCTAATCTATTCCTAAGGTTCGATTGGGATATCTCGCTTGCCAAATTGTTGTCAAATGTTTCCGTAAGGTTGATTACACAATTCATGCATAAATTAAAGCATTTAAACACGTTTAAAGTAAATCTTATTTAACAAATGAACTTACCTCGGTTACAAAAATGGCCAAAAGGACCTATTCGTCAAATACTTTATTTTTCCCCCGATCTACGCCCGAACTTCATTTTTTCTTGATCTATAATACCACTTTTAACTTATTTAATCATCACATTATTTAATTCAGCCCAAAAACATATTATGGAAAAATTTATATTTTTGCCCCAACTTTTCAACATTTTATGATTTAATCCCTAGGCTCGTAAATTGAATTTCATTCAACTTTATCACAACCCAAGCCTTTCGGATTGTTATTTATACTCATAAAAACCCATATTTTTCATTTATTCACACTTTTCTACACATTTTATAGATTTTTACAAATAAGTCCTTATTTAACGTTTTTATTGAAAATCACTTTGCAAATGTTGTTTAACTAACAACGAACATGCATTTTCTACCATAAAATATCAAAATACAAGCATGTTAAACATGGTTAAAATTTTAGACTTTAATTTTCTTTCAAATTAGTCCTTGAAATAGCTAAATCAAGTTACAACGATCTCAAAAATATAAAAATCATTAAAAACAGGATAAGAATAGACTTACAATCAAGCTTGAAAGCTTGGCCAAACCCTAGCTATGTCTCCTCTTCTAGTTTTTGGCTAAGGAACTAAATTGAAGAAGATGACATCTTTTATTTAGTTATTTTAGCTTTATTTACCAAATTACCTATTTACCCTTCACTTAAACTTTGAAATTTTACCTACTCCATGTCCATTTTTGTCCATCCCAAAGTATAATGGTAAAATTACCATTTAAAGACCTCTAATTTAGGATTTCATAACAATTTACTACCTTTAGCCTATAGAACTCAAATTTTGCACTTATTGCAATTTAGTCCTTCTAGTCAAATTGAGTGCTCAATCGATAAAATTTCTTAATAAAATTTTCACACAGTTATTTTATCATGTTGTAGACCTCAAAGAAATAGTAAAACAAATATTTCTACTTTGGATTTGTGGTCTTGAAATCACTGTTCCGATTTGACCCAAAAATGGGTTGTTACAAATGATGAGTAGCCTCTTCACCATGATTATAAGACTAATGATTATGATGATGGTTATGAGTCATGAAAGTATTTTAGACATATTAAATTTGGCTCACGTACTCATGATGCAACCTCCAGTACTAGTTCTCATGGCCATTTTTCTGTGAATAAACCAAAATTCAGTGTTCTACCATTTAAAGACAAGCATGATCCTGACGCCTATTGTGATTGGGAAAATAAAATTGAGCTGCTGTTTGAATATTGAAAATGTTCAAAGAAAGAGAATGTTCCATTAGCTACATTGGAATTATCCGACTATGCTCTAAGTTGGTGGACTCAATTATTACAGTCCTAATGAATGAACCATGAGAGATCCATTGACTCGAAGGATGATTTAAAGTGAATCATGCAAAAATGGTATGTGCCACTTTATTACTATAAGGACAACAAATTGAAGCTTCAAAATCTTGTTCAAGGTAATAAATCCGTAATGGAATATTTTCATGCGATAAAGATTTTGATGCAACAAGCTATGACGAAGAGGAAGAGACTATAGCTCAATTTGTAAATGGGTTGAATGAAAATATCACTAAGATTTTAGATCTTCAAAATTTTATTGATTTGGATGAAGCTGTTCAAAAAGCTTGTACGATTGAAGAACGATTGAAACAAAATTCTAAGAATCGTTCATGGGGTTGTGCATCTAATTGGAGTACATCAACCTTTACCTTTTAAGGCTCGAAATTCATTCTGCCACAAGTGAATAGTCTACCTCCATCTAAAGATAAACCTAAACGACTTAGTTGGAAAGGTGGGACGTCACCTAAAGGTACTTCTTCTATTATACAGGTACCTTCTAGAACTTCTTCTAAACCTACTGTGAATCGTTCGCATGATGTTAAATGCTATAAATGTAATGGCAATACACATTATGCTCGTGATTGTCCCAATAAAAGGGTAATGTTTATAAGTAATGATGTTACCCTTATTTCTGATTTTGAGAATGACGATTTAAATGATATTAATGTTGTTTGTGACTACGATAACAAGGAAGAATATGAAGAGGTTTTGGAACCTCCTACTGGTGGGAAGGATTTGTTTAAGTCTTATTGTCTTGTAGTGCAACAATCCCTCAGTTTTCAAGTAAAAGACGATTCTAATGAACTACAATAGACTAACATATTCCACTCAAGGTGTTTTATTCAAGGAAAGTTGTGTTCTTTTATTGTTGATAGTGGTAGTTGTGCCAATATGGTAAGTAGTTTTTTAGTTGATACTTTATCTTTACCTTGTCAAAGATACCTTAAGCCATATCACTTACAATGGCTTAATGAAGGTTTAAAAGTTAAGGTAATTAAACAGTCCTTAATTGCATTCAAATTTGGGAATTATTTTGATAAGATTTGGTGTGATGTAGTTCCCATGCATGTTGCCCATTTACTTATTCGTAGACCATGGCAATATGATCGTGATGTGGTGCACCATGGAAAATTGAACTATTACACCCTTGTGTTTAAAGGGAAGAAATTTACTCTAGCCCTTTTGGATCCAAACGATGTACACAATGATCAACTCAAGATGAAAAAGTTTTGTGAGCTGGTTATAAGGAAGAAAGAAATAATTGAAAAGACAGAGAGAAAAGAGGCCATTAGTGATAAAAGTCAAAATACAAATGGTCCAATGGTGAGTGAACCCTCAAATGGTAAAAACATAATGCAAAATTTATTTGCAAGTAAAAAGATGTGAGGAGAACCCTATATCACAAACAACCTTGTATCCTTTTGAGGTTTAGGCAAAATTATTTATCTTTAGCTAACCTTAACAATTTTCTGCCTAATGTCTTTACATCTCTTTTACAGGATTATGAGGATGTTTTCAATGAGGCACTTGAAGGTTTACCACCTCTGTGAGGCATAGAGAAACAAATTGACTTAGTACCCGGTGCAACCATTCCAAGCCATCCAGCTTACTAAAGCAATCTAGAGGAGACAAAGGAGTTACAAAGGTAAGTGGAAGAGTTATTACCAAAAGGGTACATTAGAGAAAGTTTGAGTTCTTGTGTCATCCCTGTCCTATTGGTGCCTAAGAAGGATGGTTCATTCCAAATGTATGTTAATTGTCACCCAATCAACAAAATAATGGTAAATTATAGACATCCAATCCCTAGACTTGATGACATGCTTGATGAGTTACATGGTTCAACAATTTTTACTAAAATAATTTAAAAAGTGGTTATCACCAAATTCGCATGAGGGAAGGGGAAGAATGGAAAACAACCTTTCAAACTAATTTTCGATTATATGAGTGGCTTGTTATGCCTTTTGGTCAAACTAATGCACTTAGTACTTTTATGAGATTAATGAATCATGTTTTAAGGCCTTATTTGGGTAAATTTGTGGTAGTATATTTTGATGATATTATGATTTACTCAACTTCTTTAAATGATCATGTTTTCTATGTTAAATCTATTTTGGACATTCTAAGAACTAAAAAGTTATTTGCCAACCTTGATAAATGCACTTTTTCTTGTGATAAACTAATCTTTTTAGGTTTTATAATAAGTGCTCAAGGTATTCATGTCGATAAGGACAAAGTAAAGGCAATTACGGAGTGGTCCACTCTTAAATCAATTATTGAGGTGAGATCTTTGCATTTTTTAGCAAGTTTTTGTAGACGTTTTGTGAAGGATTTCTCCACTATTGCCGCCCCATTAGCTGAGGTTATTAAAAAGTCTATGGGTTTTACGTTGGGAGAAGCTCAAGAAAAGGCTTTTCAAGCCTTATAGGATAAATTATGTGCTGCTCTGGTTCTTAAATTACCTAATTTTTCTAATACTTTTGTAATTGAATGTGATGCTTTAAGTATTGGAATTGGTGTCATGTTAATGCAAGGAAAAATACCAATCGCATATTTCAGTGAAAAACTGAATGGGGCACAATTAAACTACTCAACTTATGACAATGAGTTGCTTGCATTAGTTCGAGCTATGCAAGTTTGGCAACATTACTTACTGGCACATGAGTAAATTATCCATACGGATCATGAATCCCTAAAATGGTTACAGGGACAAGGTAAGTTGAGCAAGAGATATGCTCAATAAGTAGAATTCATAAAGACATTCTCATATATAATTAAATACAAAACAGGTAGAGAAAATGTAGTTGTTGATGCCTTATCTCATAGATTTTATTTGATAACTACATTAAATGCTAAAGTTTTAGGGTTTGATCATATCAAATATTTATACTTAAATGATGTTAATTTTGCAAAAAAAAAAAATTCCAACTGTGGGAATGGTGCCTTTAATAAGTTTTATCTTGTAGATGGGTTTCTTTTTTGCCTAAACAGGTTATGTGTTCCACAATATTCCATGAGAGAGTTATTAATTCACGAAGCACATAGTGGAGGCTTAATGGGACACTTTGGTGTCTCCAAAACATTAAATATTCTACAAGAACATTTTTACTAGCCGCATACAAAGAAGGACATTGAAAAGGTATGTTCTAAATGTATTGCTTATAAACAAGAAAAAATAAAAGGTAATGCCTCATGGGCTTTATACTCCTTTGCTGATTCCTTCTTCGTCATGGGTAGACTTATCTATGAATTTCATTCTTGGTTTTCTATAAACTAAAAAGGGTCGAGATAGTATCTTTGTTGTTGTTGACAAGTTTTCAAAGATGTCTCACTTCATTCCTTATCACAAAACGGATGATGCTACACATGTGGCTGACTTATTCTTTAGAGAGGTGGCATGCCTACATGGGATACTCCGCACCATTGTATCTGATAGAGACGTAAAGTTCCTAAGCCACTTTTGGAAAGTGTTGTGTAGAAAGCTTGGTACTAAATTATTATATTCTACTAAATGTCACCCTTAAATTGATGGAAAAACTAAGGTAGTCAATCGAGTCTTAGGTGCTTTTGTAACACCCCGAACCCGTGACCGTCGCCGGTGTCGGACACGAGGGGTTAACGGGCCAAATCTTCTCAAGGTACCAACCAATTTGGCATTTCCAGACAGGCTGGAAAACTGCGTCACTGTCGCCATAAAAATCATATCTCGAGTTTCAAAACTCGGAAACTGATTCCGTAAATTTTCCCTGAATTTAGACTCATATATCTATCCATGGATTTATTTCTAGAATTTTTAGTTGGGCCAATTGGTACAGTTTATTAGTTAAAGTCACCAATGTTACAGGAGTCGACTACACTGACCTTTGCGCGTTAAAACTTGAATATCTCTCTGTACAGGGCTTTAATACTGGTGCCGTTTGTTTCTAATGAAACTAGACTCAAAATGGAATCTGCACATATAAGGCATGACTTCTAATTATTTCTGGATAATTTATAGTAAATTTTCAAAGTCACGACAGGGGACCCAGAAACCGTTCTGGCCCTGTCTCACGAGAACTTTAATATCTCTCAATATACTGCTCATATGGTCGTTTCGTTCCATCCATATTAAACTAAATTCATCAAGGTTCAATTGCATAATTTATTCACTATTTAATTCTACTTCTACTATTTTTAGTGATTTTTCAATCTCACCTCACTGCTGCTGTCTGCAACAGTTACTGCAGTAGACTATGCCAATTTCATGAATCTTTCCTTGGCCTTAATCATCCATCAAACATGACACAAATTATGGCCACCTTATCAAAATTAAAGTTTCTAAGACTCGTGGCTATAGGTTCTAGCATCCCACTCGACGACCACATAGGCCATTTTCACATGGCTTAAAGTTTACAACCCACAGTTCAACAAAATATAATAGCCTATACATGCCAAATGTTCTTCAACAACGAAGACAATACCAAAATATTTCAGCCGTGTGATGACTTCAACGACGGTTCCGAAAGCACGCAACAATACGAGTCCAAGAGACCTAAAATGGGTGACAAGAAAACACCAAGTGAGTTTATAACTCAGTAAGTCATAAGCACTTTACAATTATCCATTAGCTAAATTCATCACAAAGTGAAACAATGAAACAAGGCTAGGTACTTCATCCATATCGAACTATACCATAATTCCTCGGACCTTTCGGTTCAATCTCATACCAAGCCATACATCCACATTTCATATTTATACGATAAGATATTTGAGGCATTTTCACACACTAACTCATTTTCACCACAATCACACAATTGCAATCATCACATAGATTTAAAGCTTACCAAGCTCAACCCCGAGCATGAACATATTGCCTATTTGTCATGAGCTCAAGGTACTTACCCGATTCGCTGTCCGGATTAACTCGATAATGTCGCACACTCAGTGCCAATTGTAATACAAGAGCATATAGTGAATCCGCACACTTAGTGCTATATATTTTCAGCTCGCACACTTAGTGCTATAGAATCAAACTCGCACACTTAGTGCTGTACAATTTAAACCCGCACACTTAGTGCCAATCTTGTCACCGTGTCCATTTATACCCGCACACTTAGTGCCGTGACCAATACCTTATGCATTTTGCTGCCTTTATACATTCAACAATGGCATCATTCCATACACATACATTTTCATTTACACATCAATTCATTAAACACAATTGCATATATATTATGATCATTTAAATCAATACCAAATATATGCTTAATGACTTACCTCGGATGTTGTCGCACGTTTTCAATGGCTATTCAATTACTTTGTCTTTCCCCTTGTCCAACTTTGATCCTTTGAGTTCTTGAGCTAGTTCACACAAATTTAACTTATTAAAACCTCATTATGCTAGCTTATGGCCGAATATGACAAGGAGTTTAAATGGTCATATGGCCACCCTTTTGCTTGGATACACATTGGTCATGCACATTTTATATTACATCAAGCAATTCAATACAATTCATTCAAGCATCAAGGAAAAGCTAAGGCCATCAATAGGCTACCTAAGGCCGAATATACACATCAACATATGTATTCGTTCATGTGGCCGAACATACACATTCATGTTAAGGCCGATTTCCACACTTGATACATTCAACAAGTAAGGTCGCTTGTATCGACTTAACACCAATTTGATTCAAGTTCACAACTAGGCTAGTATGCATATATACACTAGTAAATCAAACACTAACATTTGTACTTCACCTTACTAGCACTTCTCATTCAAATGACATGAACAACGAACATAGTTTCCTTTTATTTCCTACCATGGCCAAATGCCATACAACACCATACCATGCATCATTACAAGCTTTACTTTTAGCATGCAAATAACATCCACAAATCCACCTTAGTTGAACCTTAACTCATCTTCATGCCTCACCACCACAACATCAAACATCAAACATCAATGATACCAAGAAGACAACACCCATGGCCGAATATCATCCCCATTTCATGGTAAAGGTTTAGACCATGGGTTAGGTGGAACTCAAACTATCAACTAAAAACATGCATAAATCTCATGGATAACATCAACATACCTTAGTCTAGCAAACTCCCATGGCTGATTTTCTCAAGCTTCCCCCCCTTTCTTCTTAGTACATTCGGCCAAGCAAGGAGAAAATGAGAGAATGAACACTTTTTTTTTCTTTCTTTCTTTGTTTTTGTTTCTCTCATGTACGGCAAGGGGGGGAAGCATCCACACTCTTTTTTTTTGTTATCATCATTTTCTTTTTCCATTTCTTTAATGCTAACTTTCTTATTTTATTGTTTCCTACATGCATCACTAGTCTAACATGTTGGAGACATGTTTCCACCCATAGCATGGCTGGCCATCATGCTTCATTTTGGCTAATTTGACATGCAAGGACAACACTTTCCCACATGTATTAATAGGCCACCTTACATTTGCCTAGCACATTTCTAAATTTTCTCACATAAGTCCTATTTGATAAAAATTCACTTACAATTAACAAAATCCAAACATGAAATTTTCACACATGCATATATACATATAATGAGCATCAATTATGATGGTTAATTATTATTATGACTCGATTTAGTGGTCCCGAAACCACTTTCCGACTAGGGTCAATTTAGGGATGTCACAGCTTTACTACGAGCTGTTGTGGGTAAGAACCTTAAAAATTGGGAAGAATGTTTTTCATTTGTTGAATTTGCATATAATCGATCTATTCACTCTACAACTAGCTATTCATTATTTGAACTTGTTTATGGTTTTAATCCACTAAATGTATTTGATCTTGTGTCATTGCCTATAGAAAACATTTCCAATTTAGATAAGGAGACAAAAACTGAATTGGTGAAATCCATGCATGAGAAAGTAAGACAACGAATCACCAAAATAAATGAAGTGAATGCCAACAAGTAAATGTGAATTCAGTAAATGTGAATTTTGGTTGCGAGAAGTTGGCTTTCTGGGCCATATTGTATCAGCTTCCGGTATTCGAGTTGATCCGAGCAAGATTTCAGCTATTCTGGATTAGAAGCCTCCGAGGAATGTATCTAAAGTCCGCAGTTTTCTGAGACTTGCCGATTACTATAGAAGATTTGTAAAATATTTCTCTGTGATAGCAACTCTATTGACAAAATTGCTTCAGAAAGATGTGAAACTTGAATGGTCTGAGAAATGTTAGAAAAGTTTTAATCGGTTAAAAGTTATGTTAACTGAAGCTCTGGTTTTGGTACAACCTGAATTAGGTAAAAAATTTGTTGTTTACAGTGATGCTTCATTGAATGGACTCGGTTGTGTATTAATACAACAAGGAAAAGTTATTGCTTATGCTTTGAGACAGTTGAAGCCACATGAGAAGAATTATCTGACTCACGACCTCGAGTTAGCTGCTATTGTGTTTGCTTTGAAGATTTGGCGTCACTATCTGTTTGGTGAGAAATGTCATGTGTTTTCTGATCATAAGAGTTTGAAGTATTTGATGACTTAGAAAGATTTGAATTTGCTACAGAGAAGATGGTTAGAATTATTGAAAGACTATGAACTAATGATTGATTATCACCCGGGAAAAGCAAATGTTGTTGCAGATGCTTTGAGTCAAAAATCGTTATTTGCTTTATGTGCGAAGAATGCTCATTTAGTTCTATCTGGTGATGGTTCAGTTTTAGCTTAATTGAAAGCAAGACCTTTGTTTTTACCGTAGATTATCGAAGCTCAGAAGATTGATAATGAAATTTTGGCTAAACGAGCTCAATGTAATGTTGAGACTGATTCAGAATTCAAAGTTGATAAAGATAATTGTTTAAGATCTCGAGATAGGATTTGCATTCTGAGAAATCCTGAGTTAATTTAAATGATTCTGAGTGAAGCTCATAGTAGTCTGTTATCTATGCATCCGGGTAGTACAAAAATGTATAATGACTTGAAACAACGCTATTGGTGGTCTGAAATGAAAAGAGATATTTCTGACTATGTTTCTAGATGTTTAATCTGTCAACAAGTTAAAGCTGAACATCAAGTGCCGTCTGGGTTACTACAACCGATTATGATTCTTGAGTGGAAATAGGATCGAGTGACCGTAGACTTTGTGTCGGGTTTACCTCTATCTCTAAGGAAGAAAGATGCCATTTGGGTTGTAGTTGATCGTTTGACAAAATCAGTTTATTTTATTCCGGTTCGATCTGATAAAGTGAGATTGCATGGTGTGCCCATGTCTATAGTGTCAGACAGAGATCTGAGATTCACGTCACGATTTTGGAAGAAGTTACAAGATGCTCTGGGTACTAAACTGCATTTTAGCACTGCTTTTCATCCGTAAACGGATGGTCAATCCGAGCGGATTATTCAGATACTCAAGGATATGTTGAGATGTTGCATTCTTGAGTTTGAAGGTACGTGAGAATAGTACTTACCTTTGATTGAATTCGCTTATAATAACAGTTTTCAGTCAAGCATCAAAATGGCACCATATGAAGCTTTATACAGTCGTAAATGCCGTACACCTTTGTATTGGACAGAGCTCAGCGAAAATAAGATTCACGGGGTTGATTTGATAAAGAAAACTGAACAGAAAGTAAAAGTGATCCAAGATAGTTTGAAAGCAGCTTTTGATCGTCAAAAATCTTATGCAGATTTGAAAAGAAAAGATACTGAGTTCGATATCAGTGAGAAAGTGTTTTTGAAAGTGTCTCCGTGGAAGAAAGTGCTTCGATTTGGTAGAAAAGGCAAATTGAGTCTGAGATTTATTGGGCTGTATGAAATTATTGAGCGTGTTGGGCCGGTTGCATATAAATTATTGTTGCCACCAGAGCTAGAAAAGATTCATAATGTATTTCACGTATCGATGCTTGGATGATACAGATCTGATCCTTCGCATGTAATTCCTCCGTCTGAGATTGAAATTCAATCTGATATGACTTATGAAGAAAAACCGATTCGAATCTTAGCTCGAGAGGTTAGAGAGTTACGTGATAAGAAGATTCTGTTAGTTAAAGTGATGTGGCATCGGCACGGTATTGAAGAGGCCACGTGGGAGCCTGAAGATGCTATGAAACAGCAATATCCAAATCTGTTTAACGGTAAGATTTTCAGGGACAAAAATCCTTAAGGGAAGGAGAATTGTAACAGCTCAGTTTTGACAAATCTGAGTTAAAAAATATTTTAATATTAATTTTCGTGTATATGGTAAGTGAATTGACATGTGTTAAAGTCTCGTGTGGAAATTTAACTGTTTGTGTGCTTAATTTGCAAAAAGGACCAAATCGCATAATAGGTAAAAGCTATGTGCTAGATGTTAAAAGTGCTTATTTGACTTGGCTTTATAATCGAAAGGTCCTTATGTGGTTATTATGCCATTTACTTAGTTAATGGACATATATGGCCTTATTTCAAAAGATTTTTATATGTTTAAATAAAGGGTAAAATGGGTATTTGTTTAATAAGTATTAGTTAAATAAAAAAATGCATAAAATAAAGCCATTATTCATGTTTCATAGCCGAAAATAGCAAAGAAAATAAAAGAAGAAGAACACCTAGTGTTCGACCATTGTATTCTTTGATTGAGGTATGTTTTTGCTTCGGTTTTTGATAATTTCTACGTTTTTGTGATCGTTGCTAAGTGTACTATAAAGCCCATGCCTCAATTTCTGATTTTGTTGATGATTTGAAAATGTGTCATGGATGAATTCATGAGTTTTGTGTTGCTAAATGGTGAAATATGAAAGTTTGATGTTGAGTTTACATGTTTTGTCTTTGAATTTTAGTTGGATTTGAGTAAATTGAGCTAATTTGTGAAAATGTTATTTTGAAGGACTAAAATGTAAAATAAATGAAATGTGTGGACTTGTTTGAGAGCCATGAAAATTCGATTAAGCTTGTGTACAAGCAAATTATGTGTATTTTGTGATTTTGTGAAATAGGGACTAAAGTGTCGAAATGTGAAAATATGAGGGATAGTTTGTAAAATGCCCTAAATATGTGTTTATGGATTGAATTGAATTATTTTGTGAATAAAAGGGTTAATTTTGAATACATTTAGATCAAAAAAGGAGGAATTCGGACTTAGATCGAGGAAAGTCGAAGGTTATCGAGTAGATAGTCCGAGTTGACAAATTCCGAGTACGAGGTAAGTTCGTACTTAAAATATGATGTTAAGTAAGTTTTGATGTTTTTATTATACATAGGTTGTATATAATTGAATTGGATAATATGGTGATGAAACGGAAGTTTTGGCACTAAGTGTGCGATTTAAACTAGCTTTGGCACTAAGTGTGCGATTTAACTAGCTTCGGCTACTTGAGGCACTAAGTGTGCGATACCAACTTAGTCTCAATTATTTGAGATGGCACTAAGTGTGCGGAAATATTTAGCTTCGGCTAACCTTATAGCACTAAGTGTGCTGATGTGTAAAATACGAATAACTTATGGAAAGTCTTATAATATTCAACATAAGGTAAGTACAAAAGTGAATAAGTACGGGATGCTTCAGGTATGTATAATGCCTAAGTGGTAGATGATGTTATGTATATAAATCTCATTGAGTTGATATAGTTATATGGATTGAAATTGTGCAAATATTCATAGGTTATCATTTTATGTTCATATACTATGAATGTTTTGAGTACGAGCTTACTAAGCTTTGAAAGCTTACTCTATGTGATTACTGTCTGTTTTACAGTTATCGTAGCTACTGAAGGCTCGGGGATAGTCGAGGATCGTCACCACACTATCGATCTCATTTTGGTACTTTTGAAAATGTAAATATTTGAAGTATGGCATGTATAGGCTAGTAGTTGTGAAGTATGTTTTGTGATGTATATAGTTAGCCATGAGATTTGGCTAATTTGTGTTTGAACTCATATTTGAGAAAGGCTTATGATATGTGATGTTAATTTGCAACTATGGAATGAATGATGTATGTTTTAGCATAAAGAATGGTTGATTGGGTTGTACATGTATGTTTGTTTCCTTGTTGTAGGTTGACCCATAATGGGTGGCAAGTTGGCTTAAACCAAGCCTGCATTGCGCCACACGGTCAAGGGACACGAGCGTGCCTTGTGGCCATGTAAGAAAAGAAGTATTCTCTTAAAAATTACATGGCCTTGACACACGGGCGTGTCATATGGCCGTGGACTAAAGTTAGTAGCTAGTTAAGTATCACACGGCCATAGCACACGGGCGTGCCTATTGGTCATGGGTGAAAGTCAGTATGGTCACCCTGTTTTGGCACGGCTGGTTCATATGGGTGTGTCTAATGCCCGTGTGAGGCATACAGCCTGAACACAAGGGCGTGTGACCTCAATAGGATTGAAAAATTTTCTAAGTTCTGAAATTTACGAGTGTATTTGGTTTAGTCCCGACCTCTTCTTAATACAGGTTTATGGTCTCATTGACCTAAGTAAGGGACTTTTTGCTTATGTTTAACTTTTGATTGTAAAGTGATTACGAAATGTTCCAATATGTCCGGTAATGCCTCGTAACCCTAGTCCGGTGATTGATACAGGATAGGGGTGTTACACCTTTGATATCTGATATCTGTAACTTATATCTATATTGGGTGGGAACGGTATAAAGAAGGAAGTGTTGGCAGTTTAATAATCTGTCGAACTGAATGGCTAAGCCATAATTTTGTATCTGATTTTGGAGATTTATCGCATATTGAGTTGATAGCTAGTCTATAATCACTCTGTAACATGTCATACTGACACTAATTGGTGTGTAGAATTGGATGGGTAATTAATACCCTATATAGTGTGTTGGGATGGTCGGAGATGGTGTGTAGCGGATGGAGGTAGGAAACTGTATCTAATTCTAATCTGTTTTGCATATGTATTTGATCTATTTCTGCATCTTGCTTGAACCGTTACGAGATTACTAAATATTATCTATTTTTAATTCTGTATCTGAATTTGGGAAAATACTATTATTTCTATATTTTTTTCTTGCCTATATATTGGTTACACACATTGAGTTATAAACTCATTCCATCTGTTGACTGAATTGTAGGTAAACCATATCGACTTAGGAGGCTCAGGGTGTCAAGAGCTCGATCATCTCTTTTTATTTTGATATTATACTGTTGGTTTAAATCTGAATTAACCTGTGTTTTATTTCAGACTACAGTTTGTAAGCCTGGATTTCCATGTCGGTTTAGTTGACTAAATGTTTTCTATAGGACAAATGTTAAAGTTCTTAAATGTTGGTTTTACCTTTAAACGTTTGATGTAACTTTCAGACTTGGTCTTAACGTCTAAGCCAGGTATGGGGTGTTACATAACAAACATCCTTAACTATTTCGTTTAAAACATTGTCTTAATTTCTTCAAAAAAATAAAACATATTTCCAACACAAGAAAAACTATGGTCAAGATAATTGAAGATAATGGTGGGACTATAACCATTATTTGACAGAAAATAATCTATGCCTAGCACAATTATTTATCATTTGATTTAATAAAATGTCTGATATCTTTTTTTAAAAAAATTTGACGATGTTAACAACTGAATCTAAAATTTTAAATCCATAAAGTAAAGGGATCAAATTCTTGAAAAATAAAAGTATGAGGGCCAAATTTCAAATGTATAGAGAGTATAAGGATTTAAAGCATATTTTAATCTTTATTTTTTTTACTTTATAATTTAGCCTAAAACAATAACCTAGCTTGAATAGACCGTACTAGTTGGAATAAAAAGGATGTAATTTATCTTAAAAAGAAACAATATTAGTAAATTACTGTTTTAGTCACTCAACTTTAATAAGTTATCAAATGATTATTGAACTATTCTAGAGTTTTCATTTAAGTCACTGAATTATTGAAAAGCTTTTATTTAAGTCATCGAATTGTTAAGTTTTTTTTTTGTAAAAAAAAAGCTTGGCTAGTAAGCTTTAGACAATTCAACAATCAGTACAGTGGATTAGCAACCATTGATGACTAAAAGAACATACGTAAGATCCAAATTTATTTGACTATGAATTTTGAAGATTGGAGAAGAAAATTGTTCAGATTTTGATTCGTAAATTCATGTCATTCAAATATGTTTCATGAAAAAAAACTAAACAATAAAAGAAAAGGGAAATGAGAGTTTTTTATTTGTACATGCAATGTGACTAGAAAAAACTATATAATAGCGATTTTAGAAACATAATGACTTAAATAACAATTTTAGAATAGTTTAGTGATTGAAGTTAAATAATCAAAATATAAACTTATTAATAATTTAGTAATTTAAATTTAATTCATCTAACAATTAATATAATATAGGTTGATTTCTTTTCCTTCTTCTAAATAATATTTTTTATGAACAACACAAGGAAATATAAAGAATCACGAAATGATGAAGACTTTTTTTTAAGAACATTTTTTTTTCTACAACTGAAATTAATTTGATGTAAAAATTTAGTGAAGAAGAAAATAAGGAAAGAAAGTAGTTGTAATTGGCAGGTGGGAAAATGGTGGACCAATTCCCTCTCTATGTTTCAAATTTCAAACTTATCCAAAGACAATTCATCCTCTTCTCTGCGTTTTCATTAGATTATATTATTTCTCAAAATCCTAAGACAACATTCACTGATTGCAACGTAACTAACCACTTTCTTTGTTGTTTCTCAATTTGTTGATTTATATAAAAATTAACATTTCACTTATTTATGTGTTTAGTATAAATATAAGTCAAATTTTAAATATGGTTAATAAAGCATTAAAAGTTCTAAATTATGCGATTCATTAATTTTTAATAAACAAAGCTATGAATTACTATAATATTGTTGAGATAAAGCAAAATTTTCTCCATAAGATGAAAATTGCTTTGCTTAGCAATTCAATCACCCATTTGAATGTTTCAGCAATTGTTATTGGAAAATTTCAAGATTTAATGATGTACAATTGCTTACATTCCTTAAAACCCTATTAAAAATAAATATTTTCTTTTATTTTTAAAACTGTCATCTCATTTCAATCCTTTAGTGTCAACTGTCATCTCATATTATTTTATTCTATTCTCCTAATCACTTAACTTCAAAGCTTTTAAATCATCTAATTTATTTTTTATTATTTTAATTTAATGGTTTTAATTTTCTTCATTTACTAAACTTATATTAATTAATTAAAACATACAATAATAAGATATCAATATTTTAATATTTTTATTTATATATTAAATTTCAAATATGTTATAAGTTTGATTATAAAATTCAAAATTATACATCAACTTTATTTAATGTGTAATTTGATATTTTTAACTTTAATTTGGTGTAATTATACACGTAAATTTTTAATTTTGATTCAATTATACATAGTCTAATAAATAAATTATTGTGGAGTGTGCCTCACATTTTTTGCCGAAACAGAGTTCACGTCACAACAAGAAGATTCGCCACGTCTCAACAACGCAATAAAAGGCGGGACAAGGCAGCAACCACGTCACAACGTGACGACGTGTTCCCAAAGCTTCTCGGTTTTCTTTTCTTGGTTAAACTCTGATTATTCTAGGGATGTTTTAGTCAAATTTGTACACGAAATTTAGCCTATAAATAGACACTTTAGTGAAATTATCTTTGCCTATAGTTTTTTATCTTCTTAAGAGGGATTTTTCCACGTAAAATATTTATGTCTGATTTTTTCAATTTCTTCGTTATTTTTCTTGTTCATTGTTTACACGAGTTTATCCCTAACATTTATTTTTATATTGAATAAAAACAATTATTTGTGTGTTGATTGAGTTTTAGTTCGGTTGGCATCAACATTGTTGTTGGTGCAAAAGGACATGGGTTCGAGCATATTGAAGTGTAATTTATTCTCTTTGTTATAGATGAGGAAGAATTTTGAGTAATTCTAACCATTATATTAAAATAAAAATATTTGTGTAGGCAATATATAACAATAAAATGGCATTACATCGATAATGGTGTCAATGATTTAGGAGGATTGAATCTAATCAAAACTTATGTATAATATTATAAATTAAATCAAAATTCATATATAATTTTAATATTTATCTGTAAATTTATTCTTATTAAAATTTTAATCAAATATTTTTAATAATTTATTTGTATTCTTGTTACAATTCACCTCACACACAATATTTGTATTTAAACACTTATTTCGCCATTAAATCTTCATTACTAAATTATTCTTAATTATATCAGAGGTAATTTCACCGTCTATTAAAAATATCCAAAATCTATATGAATTGAAAAAATTCACTTTCCAATTCCAAATTTTGAAATTTCAAATTCAATGGGAATTCACTGCTGATATTTATTTTGATATTTATTTAGATGTTCATCTTATACGAGTCTTGTTTGATTTTATTTTAATTAGTTTTCACCCATAATATATTCTTTGAGTCTTGTTTGAATATAAGAATGGTGAATTCTTTATATAGATAATAAAAAAATTACAAAAATAGTAAAAATTTTAAATTATTTATATAAATTATATGTTTTTTCTAATAAATTTAGGATCACCCTCAAAGCAATTATCATCACCCAATCATATTAGGTGAAACAAAACTATTTATTTTAAGTGGTGCCATCATATTATTAAACAACAGAAAAAATAAATACAAATTTCTTTTTAAATATCGAATAAATATTGTAGAAATACACAAAAAAACGTTTTTTTTTTTTTTGTGTTGCTGGTAGCACCACTTAAAATTATATATATTTTTCACTTGAAATTGAATAATAATGAGTTACTTTTAAGGCTAATAGTATTCACTTAAATTTAGATAAATAAATTACTACATGCCCTGTTTCTGTAATTATTATTTTTTATTCATGTAAAAACCGACCTCAATCTTTCAAATAAAAATAATGATAGTATTCCTCAACAAAAAATGATAGTATGGATTATCCTGTAGAAATCTATAAGATTGTCAGTAATGATGCAATAAAATGAGGTTGACTTTACGGTGATTTTTTTTTATAAAAAAATAATAACAGTATTGATCAAATAATAATAATAATAATAATAATGACAGTAAATAATTCATGCAAGAACAGTGCAGCGACTCGGACGGGCCGCTGAATAGTAATTGGAGATCGAAGAAGATGATAGAGAACGAGTTGACTCACCAAAAGGAAAGAAACAGAAATCCATTCCGAACAAATTTATATAACCTAAGTGTTTAATCTCAGGGGAAGCAAATTAAATTTGGGGAAAGACTCGTTTTCTCATCTTTAAAAAATGGGGGGAAATGATGTAACCGGCGGGAACAATAGCGGCAGGTATATTGTGATTGATTTTGTAGTAGTTGCAAATTACAAATGAAAGCAAAGCTTATAGAAGAAGGTAAAAAAAGGGCAGATGAATTGAATACAGAAGAAAGAGGAGAGAAATAGTCAAGTGTCAACCAGCTAGTCAACACGTTACGTTTCCGTATACATTTCTCTGTTTCCACCTTCAACAAAAGCAAGTAAATATAGTACGCCAAATTTAACATTCAAGTTCCCAAGCTAATCTTCTACCTTCCTCTTTCTCTCCCAATTGTTCAAGCTCCAATCTTTCCCTAGAATTTCTTTCTTCTTTTTTATTTCTATTTCAGTTCAGAAAGTTCTTTCATTTCATGATTTAGTTTATACCAGGTTTCTGACTTTCCATGACCAAATCCAAGGATTTCTTTCTAAATCTAATCAAACCTTTTATCTCAAGCAAAGGTAAAATGAAAAACCCATTTTTTATGCGGAAAAGTTTAGAAGAAAGAAAAATAATTTGATGCTTTTCTACATGTTTTGATGAATTTTTTTTCGGTGGTCTTTGTTCAGACAGGCGGAGTAGAGATGACTTGGAGAAAATAGCTCAACAAGAGCAAAAGCATTTCCCTTTCGAGATTTTAGTTGCTGCTACCAAAGATTTCCACCCACATCAGAAGCTGGGTGAAGGAGGTTTTGGACCTGTCTACAGGGTAAGATCGTCCTGCTCAAACTCTTGTTTGGTTGCCTAGAAATTTGAACTTTATTGATCTTTAGATTCATTGACTGGTTCTTTTGTTTCCATAAAAAATGTAATTGATATGACACAAAGGATTGCTGCAGATTCTTTTTGAAGGAAAAAGAAAGATTCTACTTTCCTAGGTATTCGAAGTTTCAACTTTCGCAGCTGAACAATATAATGAACAGAAAATAATGAAAATGCCTTGTCCTAAAAGGCCAAGACTACTTTAGGATCCCATCTCTGACTATTAGCTTTGATCAAAATCGAACCATCTGTCCTCTTAACCCTGTCAAACCATTTAGCCGTTTCCCCCTTTAGATGCTAAGAAAAAGAGGCAAAGCATATCAATTTATTAATTGATGTTGCACTAGAAACTAGAATGTTTTTGTTAGTTCAGTCGATTCAATAAGCCTGCCTTGGTTTTCTAGTTATCAGATCTTTCAGCAAGCTTTACAATCATGTTGCTCTTGTTTTCTGGTTTCAAAATGATGATTTCTCTTGTTCATCAACCTAGACAGTAAGGAATTTCTCTAACTTAAAGACTTTTCCTTAATTTATAGGGGAAACTAGATGATGGAAGAGAAGTTGCAGTGAAGAAGCTATCTCATAGCTCAAGACAGGGTAAAAAGGAGTTTGAGAATGAGGCTAGGTTGCTAGCTCGTGTTCAGCATCGCAATGTTGTGAATCTTCTAGGTTACTGTGTACATGGAGCAGAAAAGCTTTTGGTATATGAGTACGTCACTAATGAGAGTCTAGACAAGCTTCTTTTCAGTAAGTTGCACTAACTTCTTTGCTTCTACCATTTGCACACTATGCTTCATGGCAGATTATAATGACCAGAAAGAGTATATAATTGAGTGATTCCTTTGTCTTTAAAGATTAAGATCTTGGGCTACACCACTATGAGTCAATCCTCTCCCATGCCATTAAAACCACCCCTCCCATTTTTGTACTTGAATTTGAGACCTCTAAGTTGGAGTCTGAAATTTTAACTTATTCGTAACATATAGACTGCGCCTGATTGTAATTGTTAAGTCCACTGTAATTGAAATTCAAACCCATTATGGACATGCAAAAGCATTTATATATGATCTTAGATATTGAGATCAAAGATACTTCTTCTAGTTCTAGACTCTCTTACATGAAACTTAATTTCAAGATTTTGTGGTTGAAACTGACAAATAATTATCACATTATTTATCGTTAACTAGTAAAAGGATCCATGTCGGGAAAAACGCCATTCGTATATTAGCGGAAAGATGATGAGAAGGAATAGTAGGCTGATTTGTAAGAGGTCCTGTGAAGTTATTTGAAAAAAAATGTGGGTGGATTTCATCAAGGATTTAACCTTGAGGTGCTGCTTTAATTTCCCCACCTCTCTTTTTTCAGCACATATGCTTGATCTATTATTGTTTTATTATTTCATATATATAAATTTATTTATTTCTAGCACAGTCTATTGTATCTCTAACCTCAAAGTACAAATCTTGATTTCGCGGTGTTGGTTTCTAACCTCCAGATGTTATGCACTTAGTGTAGACAAATAAATGCCTACCAAGATTTGTAGAATTTTTCATTCTATCTAAAATCTAAAATGGGTTTTGTTAATTTCCTCCGAAGCTGTTTCATTAGATTTGACCGACTGTATAATATGAATTTGGATTAATACTCACGGTAATCTGATGGCCAATTATAGCACAAACTAGGGGGCTCTTGGTGGAACCAGTTTTTAACAACTAAGTTAATTGTAATAAAAGATCATAAACAAATAACAGGATAGATGTTTCATCGATTTTTCATGATTGGAAATAGAATTAATCAATTGGCTTTTATGGTGATCTTTTTCATGCAGAATCAAATAGAAAAACAGAGCTTGATTGGAAGCGGAGGTATGAAATAATTTCAGGTGTTGCACGGGGTTTGCTCTACCTTCATGAAGACTCGCACAATCGCATCATTCACCGGGATATCAAAGCAGGTAACATATTACTTGATGATAAATGGGTCCCCAAAATTGCTGATTTTGGCATGGCTCGCCTCTTCCCCGAGGATCAAACACATGTCAACACCCGTGTAGCTGGCACAAAGTATGTTATCTAGCATCCTCTTTAATCAATAATATGACAAGTTATTGCGGGAATTTCATGATGCCTGTCCCTTTGTCCCAGAGTTTTGTTTTAACAGAGTTTTATCTATGAAATTTTTGTAACAGTGGATATATGGCACCGGAGTATGTGATGAACGGACGTCTTTCAGTGAAGGCAGATGTGTTCAGCTTTGGGGTTGTGGTTCTGGAGCTGATAAGTGGCCAGAGAAACTCATCCTTCAACTTAGATGTGGATGCTCATAGTCTGCTTGAATGGGTAAGAAAAATATTACGATCAGATCATTCTTTCAAATGAGAGCTTTTTAATGTTCATGGTTGTCTATTCTTGTGTGTTTGTGTCTTGTAAGATCACATGTGCACTAGAGTTGTCTTTTCCCAATCTCTCATTTGGTCATTTGCAACGTGTATGTCTGCTGTCATGTGGACTTTTAAGGATCTCCTAGTGGAAACCGGATTGTGCCTATTTAACCTTTACGTCATCTTCATGACTCATTTTAAGTTAGGTATATAAAGACCCCACCTCATGTTTGAAATAGGAATCATCATCCATCTTGTTCAAACCAATAAACATAAAGACAAGCTTTAATTGCCAAGAAGATTCAAACATTAACTCTATGAAAATGAAAAGTCAAAGTCAAAGTTTAGAGAGAATGGATTAGTAACTGGCATCTCTGGGTTCTTGTGATCGCAGGCATATAAGCTTTACAAGAAAGGTAAAAGCTTGGAGTTCATGGACCCTGTCTTAGCCTCATCAGCAGTCCCTGAACAAGTAGCTATGTGCATCCAGATAGGGTTACTGTGCACGCAAGGCGATCCGCAATTACGACCTGACATGCGCCGTGTAGTTATTTTGCTGTCAAAGAGACCTGGCAGTCTAGAAGAGCCAACAAGACCCGGAGTTCCGGGTGCTCGACACCGAAGATCCCACAGGGCTCCTGGGTTCTCATCCACTGCCGGAACATCGGGTGTTTCGGATTCCCATTCATCTGAATCATCATTTAATACTTATACTGCTTCTGCATCTGCTTCGACATCAGCTCTTGCAAGCTCCTTGAAATCAGATCGGCATGGGAAGCGCCCAATTCAGAGTTAAAAGTTTTTGCAGCAGATTTTGGGCTCTATTTATTCTTTGTATATTATAGATGGGTTAATAATTTTTGTAGGTAAATGTTAATGGAGGATTAGTTGGCAAAAGTAAGGGTGTATAGTTTTGTTACTAGGTGTGTGTGTGTGTGTTTTTTTTTCTTTTCAAGTTTAATATTTTAGAAGTACAAACCATGCACGTCTGTAAGTAATTTTTTCTTCTGAGAAAAAAAAGCATAACATACAAGAACTATGATTCTTTTAAAGTTTATTACATAAAATTTATTCTTTCTTTTTCTAAATAAGTGACTTTTAGAAAAGATAATAAAATAACCTCTTTTTTTTTTTTTTTTGCAAAATGAGAACTTAAGATCTAATTCATTACTTGTTGATCTATTATTAATTCTTTTGAAGAAGTGTTCATTCATTTTCAATATTTATGGATGGTAATTACATTTGGTCTGGATGTTTTAGTTGAGCAAAAGTTTTTGAGAGATCGAAATTAATTATAATTTATAGTGTTTGACAAGTTAAAAAAATAAATACAAGAACAGAATATAATCAAATTTTAATTTTAATTTATATAATTAAATTTAATTTTATTATAATGTAAAAATAATTTTTATATTCACAAAATAAAATATTTTACAAATAGTATATAAAATGTATTTGTTAAAAATATTATATATGTTATAAAATTTAAAAGAAATATAGAATGAATAAGAGAGAAGAATAGAAAATAAATGAGTGATTCAATTTTCACGTCTATTTAAAGGGCTTCAAAAATCATAAATTACAAAACATTAAAGACTAACATTAAGATACCCTATAAATGGTTTACGGGTTACAAGATAATAAATTTGGGGGTTATGGACATCAATTTATCAATAAATTTACAACACCCCCTTGGATGTCCATAAATGAAAATGTGTCTCGTTAAAACCTTATTAGGAAAAACCATGTGGGATGAAAACCTAATGAAAGAAAAATAGTGTACAATCTCCTATTATAAGCTGCTTCATTAAAAACCTTTACCAGGAAAACCTATATGGGACAAAAGTCTGGTAAAAGGAAAAGAGTACAATGTGTTTTAGGCTCCCCTAATGGCAACATCACATTACATCTTTGAGTAGACACATTCAATCTTATATACTAGTCTTTCAAATGTTGTGTTCGGTAATGCCTTTGATGTAACCACCCTCTTTCAAACATTGTGGGTGGAAATGTCTTTGATGTAACCACCCTTCAATTGAGTTATACATGTTGTATTATCTTCGTATAAGATTATTGACATATTTTCCTATAAATGCAAATTACATATCTTCTGAATATGTTGGGTCAATAACCTTAACAAAAGAGATTCTCGACTTGCCTCATACATTGCAATTATTTTTGTATGATTTGAAGAGACAACAGTTAATGTCTATTTTGTTGAACACGATGATATGACAGTACCTCCACGTGTAAATAAATTTCCCGTTTGAGATCAGCCTTTACGTGGGTTCAATAAATATCCAGCATCATCATAGCCAACTAATAGAGATTTTGAATCATTTGAATAAAATAATTTCATATCAATGGTCCTTCTGAGATATCTGAATACATGTTTAATTCCATTGCAATGTCTATATGTTGGAGAAGAACTAAATCTTACTAATAGGTTTACAACGAAAGCTATATCAGGTCTTATATTGTTTTCAAGGTATATTAATGCCTTTCTGACACTTAGATATGGTACTTCAGGACCAAGAAACTTTTCATTATTCTTGCAAGGATGAAATTAATATTTATTCACATTCAATGATCATACAACCATCGGGATACTCAATGGATGTTTTTTATCCATGTAAAATTTCTTTAATAACTTTTTCGTATAAGTTAACTAATGGACACGAATTTCATCTTTTAAATACTTGATTTGCAGGCCAAGACAAAAAAAAATTGTTTTTCCAAGTATTTCATCTCAAATTATTTCTTCAAACAATTTACTGCATTTTGAAGCTCTTCAGGAGTTTCAATAATATTTAGATTATCAATATAAATAGAAATGATCACAAAATCTAATACAAACTTTTTTATAGACACATGGACAAATTGGATCATTTTTTTTATCGAGCAATTTTTTGGGGAAACTCTATATCCTTCTAGGATTTTAAATCCTTTATGGATTTTTATATAAATTTTACTATTAAGTGAGCCATACAAATAGGTTATAACAACATCATTCTGTTAGACTAATAAGATATTTAAGCATGATTGCATCACCACATAAGAGTATGTCTCTTACTAATTAATGTCGGGCATTTAAGAAAATCCTTATGCTATAAGTTGTGTTTTATATCTTATGACTTCATTTTTCTCATTTTGTTTTCACATAAATATCCATTTATATCCTACTAAATTTAAATCTTTAGGTGTTTGGACTACAGGTCCAAAAACCTTACGTTTAGGAAATTCAATTATGCTTGAATTGTGTCTTTCCATTTTAGCCAATATTTTTTATTTTTATATTCCTCAAAAGATTTAATCTCGGGATTCTCATTTTCTTTTTCTATTTTAATAGCAACATTATAAACAAAATTATTGTCGACAACTATTTTTTTCTGGTTCAATCTTTTTTTCATATTGACATAGCTTATTGAGATCTTTTTATTTTCATTATTTTCATCATTTTCATTTTCTTCATGTACCTGAATCTCTTCTTGAGCTTTATAATTAGTTATGTCATAGGTCTCTTCAGGAACCCTTGCCTCCACTATATGACCTTCTTGAATGTTTCCTTTTTTGCTTTTATAAGGATTTTTATCTTTGGAATAGACTGGTCTTCCATGCTTCAAGCGTGGATTACTTTCTTTTATACTAACAATTTGCCCTATTGGGACATTAATTCGTATCGGAGCATTTTCAGTTGGTATGTGAGATTTTGTAATTCTCTTCAAGTCAGTAAATGAATCTGGTAGTTGATTTGTAAAATGAATTATCTGTTGAACTTTTGGTTCACATTGCTTTGTATGAGGATCGTAGACAATGAAAATTCATTTCAAGTACTTTATTCATCCAGCTTTTTATTCTCTATCCCCTAATGTTGGAAATGTTGTTTCATCAAAGTGACAATCAACAAATCGTGCAATAAATAAATGTCTAGTTAATAGTTCAATATACTTAATTATAGAAGGAGACATAACCAACATATATTCCCAACCTCCTTTGAGGACCCATCTTTGTGTGTAGTGGAGTAATTGGAACGTATATCGCACATCCAAAAATTCTAAGATGGGAAATATTTAGCTCCTGATCAAAAGCCAATTGTAATAGGGAGTATTTATAATTTATTGGCTTTATGCGTACAACATGTAAATCAACATAATCTCATGTTGAAATAGGAAGCTATTGTTGGAAAAAACAAGTTTGGAAAATGCAGCGGAAAATAAATTTAGGAAAAAACCAGAGTTTTAAATTTTTTTTCCAAAACAAGATCTTAGTTGTGATATCTAAAGTAATAAACACTTAATTAAAATTATACCTTTTTCGATTCGTTTAGGATGAGTGCTTTGACCGAGTAGTCTTTTCCGTTATCCTCAAGCTCACGTCTGCCAAGTATGGGTTCGCTTCAAATAAAAAAAATTCACAAAAATTACCAGAAGGGTAATTTTATAATTTCTCTAAATTTTGAGTTAAGAAGTAAATAAGAAAAATATCTCTAGAAATTTTTTGAAATAGTCTCTTCAGAGAATTTTCTCTCTACAACTTTCTCTTGAATTCAAGTGTGTGTGTAAAATAATGACCAATGCTCTATTTATATAAGGAGAGTTTAAAGAGTTCAACTATGATTAAACTTAATCACTTTAATATTAAATTAATATAATATTTATAAAGATAAATATTAGATTACATTTAATATTAAGATAATCACTTTAATATTCAATCAATAAATACTAGTAAGGTAAGTATTAAATTAAATTTAATATTAAACTATTAAAATAATATTATTTTTGGAATAGTTAATCTGAAATCAATTTCTCTGTTAGAGTTCCAGTAGGAATGTAACTCTTCCACTACTCAACTACTGAAGAACAATCGCCACCGGCCACTGAGATGCTACAGTTGCAGTCGTCGACATCGTCGTGTTCGGTGATGTACGTGTGACACCCTTACGGCACCCCAAGCTGGTTCGGTTCGAGTCAGTGACGACTCGACTGGTCTGGTTTAGCCATCGGTTGGACCATCAGCTTGGTTTCACACACCAAGCTCGGGTCGACCTTTTTTGGGACTTGGTCTCAGTTTTTGGACTCCCGGATCCAATTTATGATATTAGGTCCAATTTTCAAGTTCAATTACCATTGGACCAATTGTCTGACTTGAAATTTAATTTCGAAAAATATCATATTAATTTTAATTAATTTTATTAATTTAATATTACTTGATCAAAATTAAATTTTCCAAAAATTACTTAGTTTTTCCAAATTAATTTTTTAAGAAAATTCTTTAATCAATTCTCTAGTTGAACAATTCTCACGACCATTTAATTTGATTCCATATTGAATAAATAGACTTAATTAAATTATTTCCAAAGTCATAGAGTTTTCTTCTAATTCAAATGGATTCCGATCGAGTTTTTGTTGAGCTAGCGAAGGGACCAACCAGACATATACAATTAGGCTCTAGAAATTGCAATTATATCTAGATGCCTAGTTTCGATAATTCAGAATTACTTAATCATGGAGTCAGTCCACAAGAAGTACCATGATTGAAAAATCCTTATTGTATACTCTTTACGAAAGCAATTCATCCAATTGCTTTGTCCAATGACCTCGTCATGTGTGTGTTATCCTCATATGATAAATTTGATACCTTTGAGTTATATCCGTTCACTCAATACAATCCTATTTTATCTCCTTGTCACCATTGTGTCTTATTAATGATTAATATGATCACTGTCAACAAATGACTGTGATAAATTGCTCGTTTGAGAATAATAAACTCGTGGCTACGTTCCATATTTATCAATTCACACAATGCCAATAAGAGGATATCATTAACTTTTTAATTGAGCTATGAATTCCCCTTTTGCTAGTAATGCCATGCCATACACAAGTCATATACCCAATATACCCAGCTATGGGCTCGATCATTTTTAGAGTATAAGCCTTCACTTATAACAAAGCACATGAGTTGCATATGCATGGTCAGTAACTAACTCAGGATTTAGGTAAATCACACTATGAACGTCATAAGAATTAATTCACAAACAGATTCAAAATTAATTCATCTTGGGTCCAGTCCAATGTATCATTCTACCAATGAATACATCTATGTCTCTATCCATGGAGTTAACTACTTCGATAGCCAAGACTAGGCATCTCCCCAATTGGAATTGTAGGCGACATAATAACCTTGAAATTGTAAATGACATAATAATCTTTCTCAATATTTGAATCAAATGCTCTTTTTGATTCTTTTATGGGATTACAAGCTTAGTTAGATTATCTACTGAAGCAATGTGTCTTTCTCACAATGTAAATGTTTTTACAATGCCACTTATCTTCAGTTTGAAGTTAGACAATAAATGAGCTAATATTTGCTTGTTACAATTTTGCTATGCATGCAAAATATAAAAGATAGATATAAAAAAAGACATAATAGTGAAATGTGGAATTAACTTTATTTATTTATTCATCATTCAAATAAATAGAAAACAGTTAAATGTTTACTAAAATATGGACACATTTCCTAACAATCTCCCACTTGCCCTAGTGAAGTAAATGTGTCATGTTTCACATTCCTATAACCTCGATGTGTTTCATAAAAATCCTAGTTACAAGAGTCGTAGTAAACAAATCCGCAAGGTTATTTTCAGAAGCTACTTTCAGCACATCTACAATTCCTTCGGCTACTGCCTCTTGTATCAAGTGATACTTTCGATCAATGTGTTTCGTCCTTTTGTGACTTCTCATTTCCTTAATATTAGTTATTGCAGCGCTGTTATCACAATATAGTGTTATACCTTTTTTCGTACCATGAATGACTTCAAGAATGGTTAAAAAATTTTGAAGCCATATTTTTTCTTTCATTGCCTCAGAAGTAGCCACATACTTGGCCTCTATAGTAAAGTTAGTAGTGCAAGTTTGTTTTACACTTCTCAATACAATGGCTCTAAGACCTATAATGAATACATTTCCTGATGTTGATTTCTTTAAATCTTTACAGGTTTGAAAGTCTGAATCTATGTATCCAATAGGAGTAAGGTTCTCCCCAAAATACATAAGCATATAATCACTAATTCTTTTAAGATAACATAATATATGCTTTACAACTTGCCAATGCTTGAGACTTAGATTCATTTGATATCGACTAACCATTCCTACTATGAAAAAAATATTCGAATGTGTGTAAAACATAGCATACATAAGGCTTCCAACTGCCGAAGCATATGGAACCTGACTCATATGTTCTCTTTCTTTCGCTGTCTTAAGATAGTCATCTAAAGAAAGATGAAAATGTTTCAGTACCTTACCGATGTATGAAGCTCGAGATAGAACTATCATTTCATTCTTTCGACCTCTAAGGATTCAAATTCTAAGAATATAACTAGTTTCACCCAAGTCCTTCATGCTAAACTGTTGAGCTAACCACAGATTAACCGATGACAATTCTCCTACATCATTTCTGATATGTAGAATATTATCAACATACAAAACAATGAAGGCAACCATTTTGTCCTTTATTCGATTATAAACACAAGGTTCATTAGTGTTTTGCTAAAATCCAAAAGTCTTGATCGTTTGATCAAATCTTTTATTCTATGAGTCGGACGCATGCTTAAGTTCATAAATGGATCTTAGTGTTTGCAAACTTTCTACTCCTTTTCTTTGACAACATAGCCCGTGGGTTGAGCCATATAAATGGTCTCATCAAGATAGTCATTCAAGAATGCTGTCTCGACATCCATTTTCCAGATATCATAATTGAGAGCAGCAACAATGGATAAAAGTATACAGATAGACTTAAGCATGGCTACTAGAGAAGTCTCATCGTAATTGATGTCTTCTTTCTGTGTGTAGCCTTTCCCTACAAGTCTAGCTTTCTGTGTTTTTGCTTTCCCTTCTACATTTCTCTTTCTCTTTTAGATCCACTTACACTCTATGGGTTTAATTCCAATTAGTAAGTCTACAAGTTCCCACACCGTATTAGATTTCATAGAATCCATCTCGACATTCATGGCCTATTTTTAGAGCTTGGAATCAATGTCCTGAATAGCCTCCTTTTAAGTGAGTGGGTCATAATCTTCTTTATTGGATTTCGTATTATAAATACTACCATCATAGGTGAAGAAGCTCGTTTTCTTAGAAACTCTCCTACTACGACGGGATTCCCCTATGTTCTTGATCGTTCGCAGGTCTTTTTACAACTTTCTCGAGAATTGAACTTAGTGATTATTCTACCACTCTTGAAAGTTCCTTAAGTACCACTTTACTTCGAGGCTTAAAATTATCCATGTAGCTTTCCTCGAGGAAAGTAGCATTAGTAGAAACTTTAATCATATTATCTTTCGGGTTGTAGACTAATCCTCCATTTGTTCCTTTTGGATATCCTATAAACATGCACAATTCTGTCTGTGCATCCAACTTCTTTGTATCCTTATCCAGAATGTTTATTGGACAACCCCATATTCTAAAGTGATTTAGAGCGGGCTTCTTTCCATGCCACAGTTCATAAGGTGTTTTATAAGTAGACTTGGTTGACACATCATTCAGAATATAGCAAGCTGTTTTTATTGTATATCCCTAGAAGGAAGTAGGGAGTTGTGAATAGCTTAACATTGAATGAACCATGTCAAGCAAGGTTCTATTCCTTCTCTCTGCTACACCATTCTGCTGTGGAGTGCTTAGCACAATCATTTGGGATAAAATCTCATTCTCTATGAGGTATCCTAAGGACTCATCGGACAAGTACTCCACACCTCGGTTAGACCAAAGATTCTTTATGGATAAACCTAATTACTTTTCCACTTCCACACAAAACTCTTAAAATTTATCAAAAGTTTTTCTTTTGTGGTGCATTTGGTACACATATCCATATCGAGAATAGTCTTCAATAAAAGCCACGTAATAATCTTAACTTCCTCAAGCAATGATGCTCAAGGGACCATATACATCAGTGTGTACAAGTTCTAAAGGTTGGTTGGCCCTTGTACCTTTTGCGTTAAAAGACCTCTTAATCATTGCACTTTTCAAGCAAGATTCACATTATGGAAGACTAACTTCCTTAAGCATACTTAAAGGACCATCTTTCACGAGTCTAGTGATTCTTTCTTGGTTAATATGACCATGTTTTAAGTGCCATAGGTACATCTCATTAGAGTGAGAAGATTTAAGCTTTTTATTCACTATTACAGTTTGAAGCTGACCGCCTCCAGACGTATTAACAACCAGAGTGTGAATATTATAATAGAATAAAGAATTACGAGGCAGTATTCGCAAGTATATGGGTCGAGTTGTAATATAGATTTCTGAGGATGTACCAAGGGAGGCGAGAACTAAATCAATCTTAACCTAAACAATTAAATATCTAATTAATACATTAATTCGGTTATAGTATGAAAGTAAAAAAAGAGATAATTGTAGGGTTTCTTAAACTAAGGAAATAAAATAACATAAAAAAAGTAAAATTACAAGAGATAGAAAGAAATAAAGTGAATCAAATCTAAAGATGGGTGATTAGCTTGCTTCAGCAATCTCAATCACTTGTCATCTCGGGTTCTTCATCAAGTAGGATCTTCTGATCTTCCACTAACATAATGAGTCAACAAGAACTACTTATCTTCCGACCTCACAATCCAGACTGGTTTGGGTAAAAGTGTTCACAGATAGGCAATACCAATTTTGGTTTAATTTCTACCTTGATGACTTCTTGGGGTTATCAGGCCTAGGGTTTGTTTAACGTTCATCCTTTCCCAAACAATTGATCCATTGAGTAAACCTACAAAACAGTTAATAACTCATGCTTCCACTCGCTAATCCCCCATAGAAGGATTAGTTCCTCATGACTTTCATAAACAATACGAAATAAATAGAAGAATTAACCATAAGGAAATGGATTGAAATAGAGAGTTTAAGAAAAGCCTGATTGATATTGATAATAAGCATGAATCCATAGAAGTTGATCATCTTTACAATCAAATCTATTGAAGAAAGCAAATAACAAAAACAAGGAAAACCTAATAAGGGAAACAAAACTAAATTTAACGGAAGAAAACTAGGTTAAACTAAGATGTCTTTTACATGTGCTAAAGAGGCCTATTTATAGCTTTCAGGTGGTCATCATCCTTAACCCTAGGTTAGCTAACGCTCCTGAGCTTAAAGTTCGATTGTGCAAACCAAAATGCCCCTGTTTTATGTTTTATTCCCATCATAGAGTTGATGTCGTGACACACCAAGACCTATGTCTCGACATAGCAACTAGCATGTTCCACTGTAGCCATCTTCAAGGGTATGTCGTGACACCCTCAGCCTATGTCACAACATTGAAGGCAACTTCTCACTTTCCCTATTTTTCTTTCTATGTTGCAACATTGGATCCCCTATGTTGCGACATCGAGTCCAACATTGACATGAAATGCCCTCTAATGGTCTCTTGCACACTCACAAAGTATGTGACATCCCTAATTTGACCCTAGTCGGGAAGTGGTGTCGGGACCATTAAACCGAGTCTTATAAGTAATTAAAAGTTATATTCTATGTTTATGATGTTAGCAAATGCATGTGTGAAAGTTGCATGCATTAATTTGATCATTTCTATGTGAATTTATTAAGATGGACTTATATGAAACATTGTTGAAAGGTGATAGGCCAATCTTCAATGGTCTAATAGTATATGCATGCAAAAGAATGGTTTTGCATGTCAATTTACCCAAAGAGAAGGAAGTGGCCGCCATGGTGATGAAGATGGGCAAAAGAAAACATGTCTTAAACATGTTTTGCTAGTGGTGGATGTTAGAAATAATAAAATAAGAGCATGGGTAAAGAAATGAAAAAAAATGAGTGTGGATGCTTTCCCCTTGTGCCGTACATGAGAGAAACAAAACAAAGAAAAAAAAATTTTGTTCATCTATTTTCACTCTCCTTTTGGCCGAAAATACTAAGGATAAGGAAGGAGTTTTGCTTCATACTTGGTTTGGAAGAGGATTAGGAAGAGGTTGGCTATACTTGCATCAAGAGTAAGGTATGTTTGAGGTTGTGCCATGAGATTCATGCATGTTTTTGGTTGCTAGATTGATGTTCTTGTTAGCCCATGGTTCAAATCTTTGTTATGTCATGGGAATGAAATTCGCCCAAGTGAATATGGTGATAAAGCCATTGCATGCTAAGTGTGAAGCTTGATGATGATGCATGCAAAGATGGATTATCTACTCTTGAAATTTCTTTGTAGCCATCTTGAGTAAGACTTTGAGTTTTCTTTTTGTTTAACCATGATTGAAGTTGAAAGGGCATGATTGTGATGTATTCGCCATGATGCATTCATGAGCATGGTTCATGCTTCTTGCATGAAAGTTAAAATTTGTGTTTTGGATGGCTATGGGCACCTTGAAATTCGGCCATGCACATATATGTATATATATGTTTGCACATGATGTTTTGGTTATGAAGTAAGTGATGAATATGTTTGTTTAAAGAAGAAAATGTTGAAGAATGTTTGTGAAATTGCAAGTATAATCGGCCATATGAGTGCTTGATGCTATATTATAAGTATTGAGCCACAATATGTAAAACATTAACTAGTAAAATGCATGCTGTTTTTTTTGTGTGGTATTAAGTGGATAATTAGCCTCAAATTGGACATGTATATTCGGCCTTAGGTAGCCTATTGATGGCCTTAGCTTTTCCTTGATGCTTGAATGAATTGTATTGAATTGCTTGATGTAGTATAAAATGTGCATGACCATTGTGTATTCAAGCTAAAGGGTGGCCATATGACCATTTAAACTCCTTGTCATATTCGCCATAAGCTAGCATAATGAGGTTTTAATAAATTAAATTTGTTTGAATTAGCTCAAGAGCTTAGAGGGCCACAATTGGACAAGGGGAAGGAAAAAGTGATCGAATAGCCGTAAAAGCCGCTCGACAACATCCGAGGTAAGTCCTCAAGAAGTGACCCTACTTGAATTATGTGAAATGAAATATGGATGTGTAATGATTATCGATTTATGTGTGTATGAGTATTTGAATGATACCCGGCTAAGTCCCAAGGCGATTATGCTAGTGATTACCTTTGTGTTTGAGCCTTAGTAACGAAAATGAAACATGAATGTCTAATGATTATTGATGTATGTGTGCATGAGCAATTGAATGATATCCGGCTAAGTCCCAAGACATTTATGCTGGAAATTATATCCGGTTAAGACCCAAGGTAATTGTGCTAGCGGCTACATCCGGCTAAGACCAAGGCATTCGTGCAAGTCGTTCTATCCGGCTAAGACCAAGGCATTCGTGCACGTGGTTATATCCGGTTGTATTCAAGAAGCTTGGGCTGGAGGTGAGTGTTGGTTGCTGTAATAAATTCAATTAGTACGCTCGAAAAGCCCAAAGAATAAGGTATGTTTATATGTGCATTGAAAAGTCGACATGTTTGAGCAACATTCGCTCAATCGACTAACGAATATCAACTATTGAAGTGGTTGATACCTTGTGAAAGTATATAATGATGAAGTGTGAAGTAAGAATGATTATGTGAATGTGTATTAATGAAATGATGCATTTGGCTATGTGAATGGATTGCTTTAATTAAAGCTGATTTTATTCCTTGAGACTTACTAAACATAAAAATGCTTACCCGTTGCTTTGGCTCTCTGTTTTATAGATTTTGCTCGATAGCAATCGGATTCGGGATCATTAAAGTCAAGTCATCTACACTATCAAAGCCTCCATTTTGGTATAATTTTGGTTGAACTTTGAAATGGCATGTATAGGACTACCCTTGTCGGTTCAATTGTGTTGTGATGTATATGTGTACGGCCATGTGAAAATGGCTCGTAGAAGTCAAGTACTGAACTTGGACCATTTGTGATTTGTATATATATATATATATATGGTTTCATGATGTAATTATGGATTGGAAATGGGAGTGTTGGTCACATGATCAGCCATTGAATGGCTAAAATGGTCATAGGTGAACCTATGTATGGCAAGACTAGTTGGATCATGGAGACTACAAATAGATAAGACCTACCTTGAAAACAGATGCTGGCAGCAGCAGTGGAGTGGTTTTGAAAAATCACCAAAATTTGTAGGAATGGTATTAAATAGTGAATAAGTTATGTAAATGAACCTTGATGAGTCTACTTTCATATGGAAGAAACGAAACGGTCATAGGAGTTACATGTTAAGAGATATTAATGCTATTGTGAGACAGGGCCAGAACGGTTTCTGGGTCCCCTGTCGCAACTTTAAAAATTTACTATAAATTATCCAGAAAGAATCAGGAGTCATGCCTTATATTTACAGATTCCATTTTGAGTCTAGTTTCATTAGAAACAAACGGAACCAGTATTAAAGCCCTGTACAGAGAGATATTCAAGTTGTAACGCGCAAAGGTCAGAGCAGTCGATCTCTGTAACATGGGTGACTTTAACTAATAAACTGTACCAATTGGCCCGACCAAAAATTCTAGAAATAAATCCATGGATGGATATATGAGTCTAAATTCAGTTAAAATTTACGAAAACAGTTTCTGAGTTTTGAAACTCGAGATATGATTTTTAAGGCGACAGTGACGCAGTTTTCCAGCCTAACTGGAAATGTCAAATTGATGGGCGAAACATGTGGATTTGGCTTGTTAACCCCTCGTGTCTGACACCGGCGATGGTCTCGGGTTCGGGGTGTTACAAAGTACGTTAGCTCTCCCTTAGGCCTCATTCAGCCCTTACGGTTAATAAAAGACTCAATGTACACATTTTATTGAATGTAAACAAAACTAAAGAAATTAAATTAAAAACATAATGAAAATGCTTGTATTCAAGCTCCTTAAGTGTGAAAACTAGTTTAATCTACTGTACCGAATTACGGTAGATCAAACTCCCCCACACTTAAGTTATTGTTTGTCTTCAAGCAACATAAACAAAGATTACAAAATGAAAAATGATGACCCTTGAGCAAGTATGATACAAGTATTGATTTCGGAGCATATGACTTAGGCATTTGATGTTTACTAACAATTTCAACATGATGAGTAGTTAACTTACCACTTTTTATCAGAAGCATCTAAGTTCAGTATGTTACAAAATATACAAGTATTAAGGTTTTCACCTATAGGAGTCTATCAATAAATCATACAACTACTTTGATTATCCAAGCAGAATACAAATAGTCACTTATGTGAATACTCAGTATGATGTCCATTATGTATAAGGATATTTAGGTCACATAAGGCTTTTTGGCTTGTAACGTTCTGAGGCTTAAGACAGGTATGGAATTCAAAAACAGCAAGCATCAAAAGGTTACAAACATAAAAATAGTTTGGCACATTGTATTGATCCCTAATCTTCCCCGTTTAGTGACCCTTACCTGCCCACTGCTTTATTTCTTTTTCTCTCACCTTCCTCGTTTCTCCATATATAGGAAATTAGAGCATGACATAGTAATTGTGGCTATCCTTACGAGTTTTTTTGCACTAATGAATGAGATTTTCTTCTTTTTTTGTGACTTTGTGACTTTTCTCTTTTTCAGTACATCTCACTCGTGAATGCTCTTTTTCTAGTTTAAGATTTTTTGTACTTGTACCAATTCTCTTGTTTGGATTTTTCTTTTTGTTTCGCATATTACACTAACTTATAGTTCTTATATCACACCAATCTTTCCTATTTCACTCTAGTTTTACAAACTCCGTTATGATGTATCTACTTAACCCTCAATACGTATGGCCAGATGTCTATAATCATGCAGTACAGGACCAAAGAAAAAAGACATATACAAATTAACGTTTTCAGGCTCGAGGTTTGTATTATGCTTCATCAAGAAGTGTCAAAAGGCCTAAAATTGGTACTAAAGGTAAAGTATAGATAGGACAGTTTTTTGGCTATGGATGTGTTCCAAACAATGCCTTAGATCATCCCTAATTATCTCAACATGCATTAATTTAATCAACCAAACAAATAGAAATTCAATCATTTATCATTCACACTAGTATGCTCGTTTCCTTGTATTTTCTATATCACTTGGTACAGATGATCGCTTAATCCCTAGTTATAGTATAACATATAGAACTTTAGTAGTTTACTAATAAAAAAATTTAAAATCTCCTATCATCATGCCAAAATTATTCATAAACACAAGCAACCTATGTACATGCTCCTAACCAATCACTTGTATTTCTACAAGCTCAAGCACACAAAAGACAAGAACAATCAAAAGAAAATGTCAAAATCAAAAGAAAATATAAAAATTTGCTGCTGTCGGCGATTCCTTCGAATTATTCTTTTTGGATCTGTGACTACTACAATAGGCGTTCCTCTACTGTGAGTCATACACCAAACTCCGAAAGAAAAGATTAGTAATATTAAAAAAAAATAAAATTGTATCTATATATAAGAAATTTTCTAATTATTCTTTTGGAATATGGAAATTAAAATCAATCTATTTGACGTTGCCTCCCCGGCAACGGCGCCAACAATCGAATCGCCTTTGGACGTACTAACGTTGAGAGTGTGAATACTAAACAAAATGAAGAATTACGACGCGGTATCCACAAGTATACGGGTCGAGTTGTAATATAGATTTTACAACGAAGTAGGTACGTACTTCGAGGATTATTCCCAAGGGAGGCAAGTACTAAATCAATCTTAACCTAAATAATTAAAGATCTAATTAATATTTTAAATCAGTTATAGTACAAAAGTAAAAGAAGAGATAATTTTAGGGTTTCTTAAACTAAGGAAATAAAATAACATAAAAAGAGTAAAATTGCAAGAGATAGAAAGAAATAAAGTGAATCAAATCTGAAGATAGGTGATTAGCTTGCTTCAACAATCTCAATCAACTGTCATCTCGGGTTCTTTGTCAATCCAATAGTTGTAACCCTAGCAAAATCTTCCGATCTTCCACTAACATAATGAGTCAATAAGAACTACTTATCTTCTGACCTCATAATCCAAACTGGTTTGGGTAAAAGTGTTCACGGATGGGCAATGCCAATTTTGGGTTAATTCCTACCTTAATGACTTCCTAGGGTTGTCAGGCCTAGGGTTTGATTCACGTTCTTCCTTTCCCAAACATTTGATCCATTGTGTAACCCTACAAAATAGTTAATAGCTCATACTTCCACTCGCTAATCCCCCATAGAAGTATTAGTTCCTCATGGCTTTCATAAACAACACGAAATAAATGGAAGAATTAACCATAAGGAAATGGATTGAAATAGAGAGTTAAGAAAAGCCTGATTGATATTTATAATAAGCGTGAATCCATAGAAGTTGATCTCCTTTACAATCATATCTCTTGAAGAAAGCAAATAACTAAAACTAGGAAATCCTAAAAAAGGAAACAAAACTAAATTTAATGAAAGAAAACTAGGTTAAACTAAGATGTCTTTTGCACGTGCTAAAGAGGCCTATTTATAGCCTTCAGGTGGTCGCTGTCCTTAACTGTAGGTTAGCTAACATTCTCGAGCTTAAAGTTCGGTTGTGCAAACCAAAATGCCCCTGCTTTATGTTTTATTCCCATCATAGAGTTGATGTAGTGACACATCAAGACCTGTGTCGTGACATAGCAACCAACATGTTCCTTTGTAGCCATCTTTAAGGATATGTCATGACACGCTCAGCCTGTTTCGTGACATTGAAGGAAGTTTCTCACTTATTCTATTTTGCTCTCTTTGTTGCGACATTTGATCCCCCATGTTTCAACATAGTGTCTAGTATTGACCCAAAATACCCTCTAATGGTCTTCTGCACACTCATAAAGTACATTAGCTCTCCCTTAGGCCTCATTCGACCCTTAAGGTAAATAAAAGACTCGATGTGCACATTTTATTGAATGTAAACAAAACTAAAGAAACTAAACCAAAAACATAATGAAAATGCTTGTATTCAAGCTCCTTAAATGTGAAAACTAGTTTAATCTGCTACACCGAATTATTTCAGATCAGAAGCATCGGGTAGTTATTTGGTTTGATAAAGTAGATATTGTTTTCCATCTATCCATTATAGAAATTAAATTCCTCTTAAAATGAGGTACATAAAACACGCTCTATAAAACAATTTCCCTAAAATTATCAAAGTTTAAAATAACTTCTCCCATTGCTTCGGCTAAAACATAGCTCTCATCTCTAGTCTACAGCGAGAGGGTCTTGTTACATAGACTTCTCATTTTGTTGAATCCTTATAAAGAAACACACATATGGTTAGTGGCTCTAGAACCAATAACCAAATTATCCATTGATTCTTCTACTAAGCAAGCTTTAACTACAAAGAGTTCCATACATTTTCCTTTTTTTGGCTAGGTAATCCAAATACTTATTACAGTTTTATTTGAAATGCCCTTTCTTGTTGCAGAAGGAACATTTGATCTTTTGGGGATCTTTTGACTCCTTAGTCTTCTTCCTAACCACATGAGGTAGAATTGAAGACTTATTTGATTTCTTTTTTCCTTAGTTTTTTGCTTCCCTTAGAGGACGAGGAGCCCGCAGCTAAGTTTGCTCTAGGTTTCTCATGAACCCACTAACCACCATTCAGCATCAACTCATAAGATTATAATTCCTTCATGAGTTGAGTCAAGGTAAACGCCTTGTTCCCCAAGTTTTAAACGGCCCTAAAACCAGCAAACTCCTTGATTAAGGATTTGAACACTATTTCAATTTGAGTGTTCATGTCTAGTTCAGCCCCATTTTCCTTCGCTTCTGAAAAAAATCCCATAAGCTTAAGCATATGTTCTTTGATTAGAGTACAAGGTTTCTATTGAGAATTCATGAAATTTGTAATAGCGGATTGTCGAGCTAATGCGAACATGGCCTTCAAGCAAATCCTCCAAATTTGTCATGATCTCTTTGGCAGTACGAAAATTCTCGTGTTGCTTTTGCAACATACTACTCATGTTCGCTAACATATAACATCGAGCAATCGAGTCAGAATCTCTCCAGTGATTTCTCACTTTGGGTTGAGCTTCAAGAGGGTACATTTCGTCAAGAATGAATTTGTGTTTCTTATATTTGAAAACTATTGGCAAGTTTTGTTTCCATCCTCAAAAGTTATCCCCATTAATTTTACTCTCAGTAAGAATGCTAATAAGAGGAGTATGAGGTATATTTGAATTGAAAAAGAATAAAGATTCACTAATTACTATATTTATATTAAACAAATATTTTTCATTTCAGTAACATATCAGGAATGCAATATGATGCATGCATCTTATACTAAAACCTTGAAAAAATATTTTTTTGTTACTATGATCATTCTCATACCCATCAACCATATCGCCATGGGGTCACATGATTAACTAGTAAAAACATGAATTACATCCAATAAGCTCTTGAACCTTAATTCGTAAGACTCCATACAAACTAACGACCATTTAACATTTGATCATCATCTCTAGCTTAAATATCGTTTCTCGGGAAACTATTTAATAAGAAATGATCTCAAGTTTGTAACCATTGACTCAATACCCACCATGAACATGCTCTCATTTGTGAATCATCTTGGGACAATCTCTTTCAAAGTCATGGATTACTAGTTTTCATTAAAAGGAAATCCCATCTAGTGAATCTATATGACAAAGTTTACCTTGGGTGCGGCCAGGGTAGGAGCCGGCTCGAAACTTTATCATGCTATCACTTAGGGACCATCAATGGAGGCCGTAGGTCTTATTCAAGGACCTTTTCTCACTCAATATTTTAAAAACATGTAAGGTTTTTTTTATCTTAAATTTCAAGAATAATCATACAATAGTCCTAGTGGCATTCTTACCTAATCTAAATGACATGCTTCCGATAAAAGCATGGCATGCTATGGAAATTTTATAATATTCACATTCATTCACAAGAATCAACCAATCATAAAAATAAATAGTTTTGATTCTCCATAGTTTTTCTTTTAAGGGAAAAACTGAAGAAGAGAATGTGAACTGTAACACCCCTAACTTGTCTGCATCATCTGATTAGGGTTATAGAGCATTACTTTGCAATATAGAACCTTTAACATAAAGAAAGAGATCAACATGCAATTTATATATTAACATTTGATAACATTACTTAAATATAGCATAAACAATTTTACGGGACCTAAATCGAGCCTAAGGGGCTCTAAAAAGAGTTTACTAACAATCAGGGACTTATTTGAAACAAATCAGAAATTTCAGGCCAAACTTGAAAATTTGCAAAATAGCCCAGGCCATGTGTGTCAAACAGTGTAAAACTTGTACTTGAAAATGAGATGACACACGATCGTGTGGAGAGATCATGTGTGGCACACGGTCGTGTGACAGCCCGAGTCTCAAGCTGTATGTTTCAAATACAGCCCCTAAAACAAGACAACTCAAGGCCTAGGCTTGTACACTAAGACATACCTTTTCTCTCACACATTCACATAACCTAACACACCTAAACACACACAAACATACCATTTCAATCATCCTATGTGTTCTAACCAATGTGTCATTTAAATGCATCACAATTCATTCAACAAGACCATTCATGAATAAGACTTCAATATCACATATTAACCATATAACATAGATACATCATGAACAATTCCTTTTTAAATCCATACCACCAAAACTTACCAAATTAGCTAGGTATAACCAAATGACTGCATTCAAAAGTGTCTAAACACAAACCAACCAAACCAAACTACATATATGTAAATGGTACCAGCAAATCCAAACATACCAAATGGCCTCATTGACATCAAACCCTATACACATATACCATAAACATTTACAAGCCAAAAAAAAAATGCATTAAACATATTCAAAATTGGCACAACTCATAACATTATAAAATTGCCATAGTAACAAATAAGCCCTATACCTGCCAAAACACATATATCAATTAACCATATCTTTCCTGTAACACCCCTAACCTGCATCCATTGCTAAAACAGGGTTACAAAACATTACTAGAATTTACAGATCGAATATAGATATTTCATAACATTTAACATTCATATCATAAATCATTCATAATGAATCATATTGTCCCTTAAATTAGCCTTCAAGGCCCAAAATATTCATTAGAAACAAGTAGGGACTAAACCGAGCACTCAAAAAATTTTTCGCAAAATCTCAAAATTTTATCAAGGTGTAGGGGACACACTCCTATGTGGTTAAGCCGTGTGGCTCACACGGCTAAGTGACATGCCCGTGTTTCAGGCCGTGTGGGCATTCAAAATAGAGCACACGGCTATGTCCCAGCCCATGTTCGTACCCGTGTAACTCTCTGACTTGGGTTACACGGCCAAGCCACACGCCCATGTGCCAGGCCATGTGATCAATTTTGAGCATTCTATTTTGAAAGTTTAAAGATGCAGGGGACATATGGCCAAAACACAAGCCCATGTGCTAAGCCATGTGTCACATACGGCTGAGACAGACGCCTATATCTCTGCTCATGTGGACAAAATAAGGCCATTTCCTAGCCATATTTCTCACCTAAACTTGTCTTCCACCTACAATAACACTTAAATACATTCCCAAACCAATATAAAACATTTGAATCAAGCCAAAACCAAGTCTTATGCATATCATATCATCATATATAACCAAGTATCCATACTTAACAATTTGATCACTTACATATATATATATTCATATTCATACCAAAACCAATGTACAATTTGCCTTTTAGTTAACCATCAATAAATTATACCAAGACACATATTAACCATGATAAGGCCATATACTTATATATATCAAAATGTATCAAACATAAGCCATTCAAATGGCTAATCACAACAAAACATTTACATGCCATCAATGGATAAATTAACGTATACATGCCATTATACCAAAGTTGATTTAATAAATATACCGAAAACGAGCGATTGATAGTGTGATATGGCTACGACCAGCTTTCAACCTTAACGAGCTTTTGGGTTACTATAAAACAGAGGAAATAAAACAGATTAAGTATTTAATGCTTAGTAAGTTCTTATAAAAAGAAATTAACTTACCAATTAATTCACATTTAAGGTAAGGAAATAAATATGCTCAAACCAATTTGGCCAATTGCCTAAACACATATCCTCATCAAGCTTGTTAGTCATGTAATTCACATAAATACTAAGAAACATGAATGAGCTCCTCAATATTCAATTTCCACATATATGTATTTATCACTTCAAGAGTCCATGAACATGTACATATCATATCTTTGTATTTCAAGTATTTCTCATAGTAATTCATCTTGAATTCATATCATCTTATATCGAAAATTTACCCATTGAATCATTTAAAATACCGATGGATACAAGGGTAGTACACATGAAGTGCACAAAGCTGTAAATCGTCAGTTCATATTCGAAAATGCTTATACGATCACATCAACGGGAAGCTCTTTCTCGAGCCATATAATGGGAAGCTCAAGTAAGTCATGTAATGAGAAGCTTATCCGGGCTGTATAATAGGAAGCTCATAAGAGCAATAGTCAGGAAGCTCGTGTGAGCCAATAACGGGTAGCTCTAAAGAGCCATTAATCAGAAAGCTCCAGATAGCCATATATCAGGAAGTTCAAGCGAGCCATATTGGGAAGCTCCGAAAAGCCATTAATCAGGAAGCTCACAAAGAGCCTTTAATCGGGAAGCTCTGAAGAGCCATATAACGGGACACTCATAAGAGCTGCAGTGTGCTCACAACACAAGCGGGATCACAATCGATCGGGATGCTCCGAAGAGTTATTAACGAGAAGCTTGCAAGAACCATATAATGGGAATCTCGAGAGGGCCAAATATCGAGATACTCATGAGAGACAATAACGAGACGCTCTTTTGAGCTATGGTGTGTCAGCAACATATGCAGGACCACAACCAATTCGGGAACCTTGTATCCATCGAATGTCATTTATCCTAACGAGACTTAATCTTTATCAAGCATTATCGGATATGTGATCAATTTCATACATATGGCATTTATACAATTCAAATATACAAATTCAATTTCAAACATATAAATATACATAATTTAGTTACACAAACTTACCTTGACCATTTGTTCGAGTATGCAGAATCTACTAATTCGACACTTTTTCTTTTCCACGATCTAACTCTGTTTTTGATCTATCTGGATCTATACAAAATAATTTAACATCAATTCAATACAATTCATATTCAATTCAATCCATTTCACATCTTAGGCAAAATTACCATTTTGCCCCTATACTTTTAATTAATTCTAGTTTCGTCCCTCGGCTCAGAAAATGAAATTCATGCAATTTAATCCTTATTCCAAACCAAGCCAATTTTTACATGTAACAATAGCAGCCCATTTATTTTATAAAATTGAAAATTATTCCATGAATTTTACATCTTTTCAATTTAGTCCTTAAATCATAATTTCGTCAAAATTATCTTTACAAAAGTTGTTTATCTATCAACAACCTTTCATTTTCTAGCATAAAACTTCATAATTCATGCATACTTATCCATGGAAAAACCCTATTACTTTGATAACTTTGCAAATTAATCCCCGAGATAACTAGATTAAGCTATTACGATCTCAGAAATATAAAAATTACTAAAAACGAGACAAGAATTCATACCTAATTAAGCCAAAATAGTTTTCTTGAACTCTCTATCCATAACTACGATTTCCATGTCTTTAATTTTAGGAAAGATGATAAAATGATGATATTTGATGTTATTTTATTTTTTATCATCTTTTCATCTTTTACTTTCCAATTTAGTCCTTTTCTTTATTTAAATTTTCATGGATGACTAACCATACTTATCTACTACCTCCTTTTAATGGTCTATTTTCCATATAAGGACCTCTAATTTTGAATTCCATAGCTATTTGATACTTACAACTACTAGAACTCAAAATTTTCATTTTATGCAATTTGGTCCTTTCCATCTAAATAGACATGTAACCAATAAAATTTCTCTACGAAATTTTCATACGATATTTCAAGTATAATTTAAATCATAAAATAATATTAAAATAAATTTTCTTCCGGACTCAGATTTGTGGTCCCGAAACCACTGTTCTAATTTCATTGAAAACAGGCTGTTACCACTATTCCCAGGTAGTTTCTTTTATACCGTGTCATTTCCAGAGAACGTTTACTAAAGCTACCTTTTTATTTCTCAGTTCTTTCGTCTCACATGCTAAAATTCTAATCGGTTCCTCACTGTAAGTCATGGCAGGCTGAATCTCAACTTCTGTCGGGGAGATAATATGTGAAGGATCCGACCTATACCGTCGTAACATAGACACAAGAAAAACATTGTGAATTCTGTCAAGTTTTGGTGGTAATGCCAATCGATATGCAACAGGTCTGATTCTTTCAGTGATTCCATATGGCCCGATAAATCGTGGACTTAGTTTTCCTTTACGACGAAACCGAAGAATTTTCTTCCAAGGTGAAACTTTTAGAAATACTTTGTCGCCAACTTGAAATTTTATTTCTTTACGTTTCAGATCGGCATAGGATTTTTGACAATCAAAAGCTATTTTTAAACTATCTCGGATCACTTTCACTTTTTTTTCAGTTTCACGAATCAGATCAACTTCATGTATCTTTTTCTCACTGAGCTTAGTCCAATACAATAGAGTTCTACATTTTCAACCATACAGAGCTTTGTATGGTGTCATTTTAGTGCTTGACTGATTGCTATTGTTATATGCAAATTGAACTAAAGGAAGATAACTTTCACAATTGCTTTTGAATTCTAAAACACAATACCGAAGCATATCTTCTAGAATCTGTATCACACGTTCGGATTGACCATCAATCTGAGGATGAAATGCAGTACTGAAATGTAATTGCATACTTAGAGCTTTTTGTAACTTGTTCCAAAACCGGGATGTAAACCGTGAATCTCTATCTGAAATAATAGAGACTATCACTCCATGTAGCCTGATAATCTCAGAAACATATAATTCAACCAATCTGTCTAGGGAGAAATCCTTACGTATCGGAATAAAATATACAAACTTTGTGAAGCGATTAATGATAACCCAAATGACATCCTTCTTTTTCAGAGATAGGGGTAACTCTGATACAAAGTCTATAGTAACTCCTTCCCATTTCCATTCCGGTATCGTTACTGGTTGTAACTATCCCGAAGGTACTTGATATTTAGCTTTAACTTGCTGACATATCGAACATCTAGACACAAATTCAAAAATATCACGTTTCATTCCTGGCCACTAGTACATTTTTTTTCAAATCATTATACATTTTATTACTCCCTGAATGAACAGACATAGTACATTATGAGTTTCGTGCAAAATATTCTGTACAAGTTCTGAACTCTTCGGTACATAGACTCTGCCTTAGAATAGCAGACAATCATCAGGTCCTATTTGAAAATCTGAATCATAAGTCGTTTCACATTTTACCCGTTTAGCTTGCAACTCATTATCACTATTCTGAGCTTTACAGATCTGCTGCAGAAACATTGGTTTAGCTTTTACCTCAGCTAAGATTGAACCATCATCAGATAATGACAATCGGGTATTCATTGCTTTTCCTGGATGAGAATCAATTACCAAATCATAATCCTTCAATAGTTCAAGCCATCTGTGTTGTCTCAAATTCAAATATTTTTGTGATATCAAATACTTTAAACTTTTATGATCGGTGAATATATGACATTTTTCACCAAACAGATAGTGTCGCCAAATATTCAGTGCAAATACAATAGCGATTAGTTCTAAATCATGTATCGCATAATTTTTTTCATGTGGTTTAAGCTGTCTAGAAGCATAGGCTATTACTTTACTTTCCTGTATCAAAACACAGCCTAAACCATTCAATAACGCATCACTGTATATTACAAATTCCTTACTCAATTTAGGCTGAACTAGGACTGGTGCTTTAGCCAACAGGGTTTTCAATAGATCAAAACTTTGCTGACATTTATCAGACCATTCAAACTTTAAATCTTTCTGTAATAGCCGTGTCATTGGCAAAGCTATCATTGAAAACCCTTGTACAAATCTCCGATAATAACCAACTAACCCAGAAAAATTCTAATTTTTGATACATTTTTCTATGGTTTCCAATTAACAATTGCTGATATTTTATTCAGATCCACTCTAATGCCTTCAAGAGAAACTGTGTCCTAGAAAATCAACTTCATGAAGCTAGAATTCACATTTACTGAATTTAGCATATAGTTGTTTCTCACGTAGAGTTTGCAAAATAATTCTCAAATGATCAGCATGTTCATTTTCATCTCAGAAATATACCAAAATATTATCAATAAATACTACCACAAATCTATCTAGATACGGTCTAAAAATTCTATTTATCAAGTCCATAAACACTGCAGGTGCATTTGTCAAGCCAAACGACATCACAAGGAATTCATAATGTTTGTACCTAGTTTTTAAGGCTATTTTCGGCACATCCGAGTCTTTTACTTGTAACTGATAATAACCAGAATGGAGATCAATCTTTGAAAACACTGTAGCACCTTTTAACTGATCAAATAAATCATCAATACGAGACAATGGATACTTATTCTTGATTGTAACTTTGTTGAGCCGTCGATAATTAATACATAATCTCAAGGATCCATCCTTTTTCTTGACAAATAGAACCGGTGCACCTTAAGGTGAAAAACTAAGTCGACTCTTGCAACTGTGCTGTTAATTCTTTTAAATTTGTTGGAGCCATTCTATGGGGTGCTATAGATATCGGTGTTGTTCCCGGAATAAGATCTATTGATGCGTGATATTTGTAACAGGTTTTAAAGATTTATAAATGAATCGTACTAGTATTTATTATCACGACTAAGGCAAGTGTACCTATCGAACAATAGTATAGTTCAGCAAGACCAGATTGTCAAACCCAAAGGAACTACGAGTACTAGTATTTACTTCATTTTTATTATCTAGCCTAAAAATTAAGAGGTTTGGTTATCTAAACCAATTACTAACTAAGAATGCACAGAAAGAAAACTTGGGAAAATACTTTTGGGAAAATTCGATTGATTGAGACAATACTTAAGGAAAAATCCACCTAAACTTCACTTGTTATTTGACTCTGAATCAGACGATTTATTCATTTGACTTGATCCGTAGAAATCCCTAAGTTATATTATTATCTCTCTCTAGACTAATAACGTCTAACCCTAGATTGAATAATTGAAATCTCTTTCTAATTAACACCCTAGAATTGCATTAACTCGATCTATGGATTCCCTTATTAGGTTTCACCCTAATTCGGCAAAATCTTGTCACCCTATCTCTAGGCACGCAATCAATTCTGCTTAATTATGACAATTTTACTCTTAGACAGGGTCTATTCCTCCTCTAAATAAGAGCGTAACTTGAATCAATATCCTGGAATATCAAAACAAGAATTAAGAAAACATAATTAAGAACAAGTCAAATATTTATCATACAATTCAGATAATAATAACAAGATCCATCTTAGGTTTCATTCCCCTTAGATATTTAGGGGGTTTAGTTCATATTTATGAAAGAAAACATCTCAAAAGCATAAAGATAACAAAACATAAGAAAACCCAAAACTCCTGAAGGAACTTGAAGGGAAATTTTCAGTCTTGATGATGAATCTGACTTCTGAGATGGATCAATCGGCTTTCCTTGAGTAAATCCTTGCTTCCTACTCTGCTTGCCCCTTCTAAGTGCCTCCTTAGGTGTTTAAATAGGCTTTAGAATGCCTAAGAGCCCTCAAAATTGGCTTTTTTCGAATTAGACTAAACTTGGGCTCGGTAGGGACACGCCCGTATGCGATTTACTTAAGGCCATGGTCAAGGCTGTTGAATGGGCACGGGTGTGTGATCTACCCGTGTAAGTCGTGCTTCAATCTTGCCAAAGGGACACGGCCGTGTGACACGCTTGTGTGAAGAAGCCCAGGCCGTGTTGATTTCCCACGTGGGTCTATTTTCTCCGTTTTCTACCCGTTTCTCGCCCTTTTTACTCTCCTATGCTCACCTAAGTATAAAACATGAAATTAAAGAATTAGGAGCATCGAATTCACCAATTCTAAGGAGAAACCATCCATAAAATGTATTAAGAATGGGATAAAAATATGTATAAATTATGGTTTATCATCTATAGAAAATTCAACCTTTTTGACTGGTGGTAATCTAGGTAATTCTTCCAGAAACACATCAGGATATTTACTTACTACTAGCACTAATTTAATCTTTCATTCAGATTCTTTAGTATCCAACACATAGGTAAAATAAACATCATACCCTTTTCTAACATATTTCTGTGCTGACATGGCTGATATCACATTACACAACCCATCCAAATTATTAGATTCAATGCAGAGCATTTCACCCTTCTGACATTTCAACATAATATGCTTTTTCTTACAGTTTACCACAGCATCATGCTGAGTCAACTAATCCATACCCAGAATTACATCAAATTCATCAAACGATAATAACATTAAATCGGCTAGAAAATAGTAACCCCCTACCATTAACAGACAATTCTTGCAAATTTTATCCACCATCATATACTGGCCTAAGGGATTTGATACTTTGACCACGAATTTAGTGGACTCAATAGGTAAATTTTTATTAGACACTAAATTCGTGCAAATGTATAAATGAGTAGAACCAGGATCAATTAAAGTAGTTGTTTCAGTATAAAGAAGAGAAAAAATACCAGTAATAACATTGGGTGTAGAAGTATCCTTACGTGCACGAATATCATAAGTTCTAGCCGGTGCTTATGCTTCAGGTTTGACGACTGAATCTTTTGTCGTACCCTAGCTACCACTTACATTTCTAGGATTACGAGGTGGTCTACCTCTTGTAGCGGGGTTGCTTGGCCTTGAGGTTTAAATGGTATCTTGTTCAGGCTTTTCCAGACAATCTCTGAGATAGTGGTCAAAGGAACTACATCTAAAACAAGCTCCGCTTTTCATGCGGCACTCCCTAAAATGTATTTTATTACAGTGCTGACATCTAGGTTTGGTGTTTCTAACACTACCCGCACTCCTTACAAATGTAGCCTAGGATCTTGGATTAGAGCGTGATATACCTCTATCTTTCCCAGAATACCCCACAAAGGTAGTGGAACGGTCATGATATTTCTTTTAGTTCTTTGAGGAAGACTGATATGACTTTCCAGTAAATCTTTTACTTGAAGTCTGAGCTTCCATCTCATCTTGTCTCTTTTTTGTACTCAATTCTTCAACTTTATGTGCTACAAAAAATTCTTTTAATTTAAGAATCTCAACCAATAACTTTATGTCTTCATTTAAACCTTCTTCAAACTGTTTACACATGGCGATTTCAGTCGGGATACACTCTCTAGCATATTTACTCGGTCAGACAAATTCCCTTTCATATTCAGATACTGTTCTATGCACCTATTTAAGCTCTAGAAATTTTTTTATTTTCTAATCAATGAATCTCTGATTGATATACTTCTTTTTGAATTCAGTTTGGAAAAATTTCGAAGTGACACTTTCTTTTGGTATAACATAAATCAGTGTATTCCACAACTGGTAAGCTGAGTCTTTTAGCAGAGACATAACACATTTTAGACATTCATCTGGTGAATAAGACAATTCATCCAAAACCCTAATAATATTTTCTAGCCAGAATTTAGCACTTTCAAGATCATCTTCGGCTGTTGCTCTGAATTCTTCTTCTTTGTATTTACAGATTTTATCTACAAGAGGCTTACTAGTTCTAATAAGTTCTGTACCTTGAGGCATTTCAGGAACTAGTTGAGAAACAGGAGGGGGAGGTTGTTGTACAGTCGGATTTGTTCTTACATGTTTTGTAAACCACTCATTCATCATTTGGAAGAAGGCTTATTTAGCCTCTCCTCCTCGGCCCTCAGATACGGATCTTCTACTGCTTGAAGCTGCTCTTTGAACTGAAGCTTGGGCATTGCTCTCATCTTCTTCTAATTCAGCTTGGTTGGATGACATTACTATATGAAAAACATATTTTAAATGGTCAAGAGATATCACACTATCACAGGTTATATAATGGCATGTATAGCTAGACTCATATATGCCACGTTAGTACGAGAATCGACTAAACTGTAGCTCTGATACCAATAAATATGAAGAATCAGCTAAACTGTAGCTCTGATACCAATAAAATGTAACACTCCTAACCCATATCTGTCACCGAAACAGAGTTACAGAATATTACAAGAATTTTCAGATCAAATACAAATATTTCATAACATTTAACATTCAAGGTGTAGGGGACGCACGCCCGTGTGGTTAGGCAGTGTGGCTCACATGGCCAAGTGACACGCTTGCGTATCAGGCCGTATGGGCATTTAAAATAGAGCACACAGCTGTGTCCTAGCCTATGTTCGTACCCGTGCAACTCTCTGACTTGGGTCACACGGCCAAGTCACACGCCCGTGTGCTAGGTTATGTGAACATCATTAAATAGTTGCAAAGGTCACACAGCCAAGCCACACGCCCTTGTGATCAATTCTAAGCATTCTATTTTGAAAATTTGAAGATGCTGGGGACACACTGCCAAACACACGCCCATGTGCTAGGCCGTGTGTCATAGACGGCTAAGACACACGCCCGTGTTTCTACCCGTATAGACAAAATAAGGCCATTTCCTAGATATATTTCTCACCCAAACTTGTCTTCCACCTACAATAACACTTAAATACATTCCCAAACTAATATAAAACATTTGAATCAAGCCAAACCAAGTCTTATGCATATCATATCATCATATATAACCAAGTATCCATAATTAACAATTTGAACACTTATATATATATATTCATATTTGTACCAACTATACCAACTCAAGCCATGTTACAATTTGCCTTTTAGTTAACCATCAATCAATTATACCAAGACACATAATAACCATGATAAGACTATATACTTATATATATCAAAATGTATCAAATATAAGGCATTCAAATGGCTAATCACAACAAAACATTTACATGGCATCAATGGCTAAATTAACCTATACATGCCATTATACCAAAGTTGATTTAATAAATATACCAAAAAAGGGCGATTGATAGTGTGATGTGGCTCCGACCAGCTTTCAACCTTAACAAGCTTTTGGGTTACTATAAAATAGAGGAAATAAAATAGAGTAAGCATTTAATGCTTAATAAGTTCGTATAACAGGAAATTAACTTACCAATTAATTCACATTTAAGGTAAGCAAATAAACATGCTCAAACCAATTTGGCCAATTGCCTAAATACATATCCTCATCAAGCTTGTTAGTCATGTAATTCACATAAATACCAAAAAACATGAATGAGCTCATCAATATTCAATTTTCATATATATTTATTTATCACTTCAAGTGTCCATGAATATGTACATATCATATCTTTGTATTTCAAGTATTTCTTATAGTAATTCTTCTTGAATTCATATCATCTTATATAAAAAATTTACCCGTTGAATCATTTAAAATATCGATGGATACAAGGGTAGCACACATGAAGTGTACAAAGCTCTAAACCATCAATTAATATTCAAAAATGCTTAGACGAGCACATCAATGGGAAGCTCTCTCTTAAGCCATATAACGGGAAGCTCATGTGAGCCATGTAACAGGAAGCTTATCTGGGCTATATAACGGGAAGCTCATAAGAGCCATAAACAGGAAGCTCATCTGAGCCAATAATGGGTAGCCCTGAAGAGCCCTTAATTAGGAAGCTCTGGATAGCCATGTATTAGGAAGTTCAAGTGAGCCATATCGAGAAGCTCTAGAGAGCCTGTAACATCCCGAATTAAGGCCTAGTCAGAATAGTGGTTTCGCGACCGCAAATTCGACGTGAAAATAATTATTTTATGATTATTATGAGGTCTAGGATATGATAATGAGCATGTGTTGAAGTTTTTATGAAGAAATTCTATGTGTAAGGTGTCCAATTGGAAATTAGGGACCAATTTGAATAAATAGCAAAACTTGGGTTCTAGAAGCAATTTGTATGAAATTGCTTTGGAATATTGATTAGAGCTCCCTAAAGAGTAATTTACCCAATTTTTAAGTTTTTGGACAAAAATGGGCATGCATGGAAAATTATGAAAGTTTAGTAAGGAAGGGCATTTTGGTTATTTGGTTAATTAAAGAATAAAAAGGGGAAAATAAGCCAAAATCATGTCATTCATCTTCTTCAAGCTGCCGAAATTTACATGCTCTCCATAGCTAGGGTTTTCAACATTTCAAGCTTGATAGTAAGTCAATCCTAGCCTCGTTTTTAATGTTCTTCGTATTCCTGAGATCCTCGTAACATGCTCTTTCTATTTCTACCCATATCTCATGCTAGGGTTCATGTTTATAAAATTACCCATGCATAAGATGTTTGTGTTTTGAGGATTTATGAAGGAATATGAGAGTTTAAAGGATGGTAAACAACTTTTACTAAGTGGTTTTTCATGGAAATGGCTTAAAGGACTAAATTGTAAAAGTTGTGAAAGTGGGTAGAAAAATATGAAATGAAGGAAAAATATGGGTTGCTATAAGTGTGAATAATGTTCGGCTAGGCTTGGGTGGCCAAGGAATTACATGCATTTCATTATACGAGACTTAGGACTAAATTGTAAATATTGTGAAAGGTTTGGGGCAAAATGGTATTTTACTCGGGGGTGAGTTTTAGGCCTAAAATGAATAATATGATGTATTAATAATCTAATTTTAATGATATAGACCCTGAGGTATCAATTCCGAAGGTCGACTGTGGAAAATGAAAGGTTTCGAAATAATCTAGACACGAATCCGAAACGACTACCAGGTAAGTTCGTATAACCTGAAGTAAACTCTTAATATAATTATAATCCATGCTTTTGAATGTATGAAAATTTGGATATTCATTGTATGATAATTCATGAAATGTGCTAGTGTAAATAAAAAGATGATAAATGTCTCGGATGATATAAAAAGGGGAAATCCAATGGATAAATTATGGCTTGCATGACATGAGATCCTGCATGTGTTGTAGAAAAGGATTTAGCCCGTGCTGGTAATCCGATGATCTCAAAACAGAAAGGATCTAACTTGGACGGGTGTTCCTTGAGTGATCGAGCCTCCCGAAGAATATGGATGCATTAAGGTTTAGCCCGGACGGGTACTCCGATTGAGGAATGAATTTAGCCTGGACTGTCAATTCAGATCTGAGCTTATGAGAGCAATTGTCATTAAAAAGGATTTAGCCCGGACTGGTAATCCTGAAAATGCTCTATAAGTTAATACTACAGGGGATTTAGCCTGGACTGGTAATCCCGCCATAAGATGTAAGGTTCATGGGAGTGCGTACTTGAGATGATCACTTGTATGACTTGACGGTAATTGAGCTATCCATTGAGATTTCTGAGAAATTCAATGGGATTAACATGAGAAATAGAGATGGAAATATTAAATTGATAAGCTCATCTAAGACTAATGATATGATACATTGTTATGAGACTAAATTGATGATTGAGTGCATGAGATAGGGAAACTATTTCATGTTGTTGGAATCATTACCTAATATGGTTGCATGCTAATTAACTGATAAGTTTACTTTTTAGTTATCCGGACTTACTAAGCATATAAATGCTTACCCCCTTTTCTTTTCCCTGTCTTACAGAGCTCTTGGACTCGTGAAAATTGGGAGACGGTTGGAGAATCAACACACTATTGACTTGTTCTGCTTTGGTATATAGGTACTTTTATTTTGTTTAATTACATGTATAGGATTCTTGGTTATTTTGTTATATGTGTCATTTGGCTAGCCAATGTAAGGGCTTAAATGGTGTACTTATTCTTTTGTATATGACCATGAGATATGGCTCATATTGATGTAGGTTGAAAACCTACTAATGATGCATGTTTATGTTTAAATGTTTCATGAGATATGATAATGAGGTTTATCATGGATGGATGCATAAAATGGGACCTAATAACTTGAGAGTGGATATAACATATAATGGTATATAGTTATAATATGGCCTAAATGTAAAGTGTAAAATGTGCTATGTTAATCCCTAATACGAAAAAGTTAATTTAGCATGTACTAAACCGATGAGATGAGGTTAACATGCAATGAGTTGTGCCAAGGTTGTTTAAGAGTATAATTAGGCCATGTTAAATACCATTGAAGTCTATAAGGATGTATGGTTGTTAGAGGGTGGCCAAAGGCTTGGAAAATAGCCCTACAAAGGTCCACATGGGTAGACAGATGAGCATGTGTCTAGGCCGTGTGTAACACACGGTCAGCCCCCAAGGGCTTGTTGCCTGGCCGTGTATCCCCTACACCTAAACAATTTTGGGCCAGTTTGCATGGTAGGAAACATACGGGCAGAGACACGGCCGTGTGTCTCAACCGCGTGGAGGACACGGCCTAGCACATGGGCATATGCCTTGGTCGTGTGCCTCAAAATGAATGATGACGTCATAAACAGAATGTCTGAGTTTTTGGACACGGGCAATGACACGGGCATGTTTAGGCCGTGTGAGGGACATGGGCCAAGGAAACGGGCGTGTGCTTGGCTGTGTGAAACCTCTGTAGGTTCAAAATGGAAAATAAATCCAATAATTCCATACGGGTGTGGGGCATGGGCGTGTCCCCAAGCACACGGGCGTGCGCTTTGCCTTCACACGAGCATGTGAAGCATAACCCTAGGAAATTTTATAAAATTTTCTTAAGTTCTTGGTTTTGTCCCGGATCATTTTTAGTGTATGATTTGGACCTCGTAGGTCCATAATTGAGATATTATGATTTTGTTCAATTGGTTTGAATCTGTAAAGGAAATTTTATGACTCGTCTTTCCGAAATGTCTGAGTATGTGTCCGGTAATGCCTCGTACTTTGTCCCGGTCTTGGGTACGGGTAAGGGGTGTTACAGATCCATTAATCATGAAGCTCACAAAGAACCTTTAATTGGGAAGCTCCGAAGAGCCATATAACGGGACACTCATAACAGCTTCGGTGTGCCCACAACACATGCAGGATCACAACCAATAGGGATGCTCGCAAGAACCATATAACGAGAAGCTCGGAAGAACCATATAGCGGGAAGCTCGAGAGGCCAAATATCAGGATGCTCATGAGAGCTAATAATGGGACACTCTTTCTGGCTATGGTGTGTCCGCAACAAATGCAGGACCACAACCAATTTGAGAACCTTATATCCATCGAATCTCATTTATCCGAACGAGACTTAATATTTATCGAGCATTGTCGAATATGTGATCAATTTCATACATATGACATTTATACAATTCTCATATACAACATTAATTTCAAACATATAAATATACACAATTTAGTTACACGAACTTAGCTTAACCATTTGTTTGTATACACAAAATCTACTAATCTGACACTTTTTCTTTTCCCTGATCTAACTCCATTTTTGATATATCCTGATCTATACAAATGAATTTAACATCAATTCAATACAATTCATATTCAGTTCAGTCCATTTCACATCTTAGGTAAAATTACCATTTTGCCCCATACTTTTAATTAATTCTTATTTCGTCCCTAGGCTCGGAAAATGAAATTCATGCAATCTAATCCTTATTCCAAGCCTAGCCAATTTTTACATGTAACAATAGCAGCCCATGTATTTCATAAAATTTAAATTTTTCCATGAATTTTACATTTTTTCAATTTAGTCCCTAAATCATAATTTTATCAAAATTCTCTTTACAAAAGTTGTTTATCTATCAACAACCTTTCATTTTATAGCATAAAACTTCATAATTCATACATACTCATCCATGGAAAAACCCTAGTACTTTGATAACTTTGCAAATGAATCCTCGAGATAGCTAGATTAAGCTATTACGATATCAGAAATACAAAAATTACTAAAAACGAGACAAGAATTCATACCTAATTAAGCCAAAATAGTTTGCTTGAACTCTCCATCCATAACTAGGAAAGATAATAAAATGATGATATTTTATGTTATTTTATTATTTATCATCTTTTCATCTTTTACTTTCCAATTTAGTCCTTTTCTTTATTTAATTTTCCATGGATGACTAATCATACTTATCTACTAACACCTCTTAATGTTCTATTTGCCATATAAAGACCTCTAATTTTGAATTCCATAGCTATTTGATACTTATAGCTACTAGAACTCAAATTTTGCATTTTATGCAATTTGGTCCTTTCCATCTAAATAGACATGTAACCAATAAAATTTTTCTACGAAATTTTCATACAGTATTTCAATTATAGTGCAAATCATAAAATAATATTAAAATAAGTTTTCTTCTGGACTCAGATTTGTGGTCTCGAAACCACTGTTCTGATTTCATTGAAAACGGGCTATTACGTTTCTTAATTTCAAAGACCATGCACAACCATTAACAAAAGATATTAGAGTATACACAAGCTTGACACAACCCAAAGTAAACCAATTTAACACATAACCCTGTACATGCCATTTATAACCATTTCAATACATATTCAAAAGTTATCAAAATGGATTGATGAATAGTGTGGCCTTGCTCCGACTTTGATTCCAACTGTTTGAGCTTCCCGATGATCTAAAAAAAAGATAAAACACATATGTAAGCAACTAGTGCTTAGTAAACTCGTATTAGGAACTTAAACTTATTGTATATATTAAATAAAACAGTCAAAGATAGTTTCATTTCATTATAGGCCAAACATCCTTTCCTATAAGCACAAATTCATAAAATTAGTTGGTGAAATAATGCACTTATAATATCAACCAAGACATGGCACAAAACATATCAACATTTCAATTTCACAATCCAAAACTTGTACATATATCATGTAACCTCATTTTCTTTACATTATGCATATAATTATAATCCATTTCATTATCTAAAATCATGATTCATTCCATATTTTCATATACCCATTTAAGCTTTATTTACTCATTCATATCATGGAAAGAATTTCACTATATAAGTCATTTATTCACATACTTCAAATGTTATCTTTTCAATCCAAATACTTACATTACATTTTCCATTCTGTATTCTAAATAACATTGTTCATTTATATACATACCTTTTCATTTTAACCTTTAGTTGCTCATTGAACCAAATAAAATAACATTGGACAATGAAAATAATATTTTCAGTACAACTTACTTGATACAATACATTGGCACATAGTCTACTAGGCTCAAAGCCTGATATGACACACCAGCACGAAGCCTACTATGCACAAACCCTGATATAATACACCTGTACGAAGCCTGCTATGCACAATGTAACAGCCCGTTTTTGGGTCAAATCAGAATAGTGGTTTCGGGACCACACATATGAAGTAGAAATATTTATTTTATTATTTTTTTAAGATCTACAGCATGATAGAATATTTGTGTGAATATTTTGTTAAGAAATTTTATCGATTGAGTGCTTAATTTGACTAGAAGTACTAAATTGAAATAGGTGTAAAATTTGAGTTCTATAAGTTAAAGGTGTCTAATTGCTATGAAATTTTAAATTGGAGGTCCTTAAATCATAATTAGACTATTATACTTTAGGATGGACAAAAATAGACATGGTTAGGTGAAATTTTAGAGTTATGCATTAAGGACATTTTAGTAATTTGGTAAATAAAGACAAAATTAACTAAATAAAAGTGTCCATCTTCTCAATTTTGTCCCCCTATAGCTAAATTTTACAAGAAACCATAGATAGGGTTTTGGCCAAGCTTTCAAGCTCGATTGCAAGTCTATTTTTGTCCCGTTTTTAATGATTTTTATATTTTTGAGATCATTGTAACTTGATCTAGCTATTTTAAGGACTAATTTGATAGAAAGTTAATGTATAAAATTTTTTGCCATGTTGAATATGTTTGCATTTTGATGTTTGATGGCAGAAAATGTATGTTTGTTGTTAGTTAAACAACATTTGTAAAGTGATTTTCAATAAAAATGTCAAATAGGGGCTTATTTGTAAAAGGCCGTAAAATGTGTAGAAAAGTGTGAATAAATAAAAAATGTGGGCTATTATGAGTACAAGTAATATTGGCTAGCCTTGGGTTGGGATGAAATTGAAAGAAATTCATTTTACGAGCTTAGGGACTAAACTGTAAATTGTTGAAATGTTAAGGGCAAAAATGTAATTTTTTCCATAATGTGAGTTTTTACTGAATTGAATAGCTTGATGATTAAATAAGTTAAATGTGGTATTATAGATCAAGAAAAACAAAGTTCAGGTATAGATCGGGGGAAAAAAAATAATTGACGAATAGATCCGTTTTGCCGTTTTTGCATTCGAGGTAAGTTTGTATGTAAATAAGCTTTATTATAATAGTATTTTAAATGCTTTAATTTTGTATTAATTGTGTAAACAGCTCTACAAACACATTCAATGACGTTTTGGCAAACAAGAAATCCCAATCGAACCTTAGGAATAGATTAGGATACAAGTGACATGTCACTAAGGTATTATGTTATGTGATCTGGGTGCTGGTCCTGTACGTCCTACCAGTGGCTAAGTATATTAGCATATGATACGGTTACTTGACAGTTTGTGTGAGCAGTACTGTGTAGCTATGTCTTGACTGAAAACTTGTGTGAGCAGGCCCGATGATGGCTCGAGAGCGAGCATATATGTGTTATGAGATAAAGGTAGCAATAGCTTCATATATGACACCTTATATGCAAGGCTTCCCGAGTATCCGATATTATTATTCCAAGTGGTTCATTAGGTATGTCAAATATGAGAATAAGTATGAAACTATTACGAGTTGGCACAGGTATGTGCATAAAACTTATGATTATTAAATTCACGAAATGATGAACTCAAGGTAAGTTGTGATGGAATGAACTATGGTTATGAGATTATGGCAAATTACATTGTCTTATATTTATTATTTTAATGTTAAATGTATGGTAAGATTTGCTTATTTCTTTCATACGAGCTTACTAAGCTATATAGCTTACTCCTTTTTGCTTTCCATGTTTTATAGTGTCACCAAGCTAGCTCGGATTGGAGATCATCAGAGATCGCATCACACTATCAAACTGTCATTTTGGGTATCAATGATCTTAATATTTTGAATATATGGCATATTTAGGGACTTGGTCATTTTGTTATATGTGTCATCATGATTTTGGCCAAATTTATTGGTTTGTAATAGTCAAAGTCTTGATTTGGTATTTGGCCATGTAAATTGGCTCATTTTGGTTAAATTGATTGTAAGTTCATATATATATACATGTATGTGCTAGTGTCCCTTTGGTGATGTGGTTTATATTGATTTGGTAAATGTTGATTGTGGCTTAATGACTTGTTGTGAAATGGATGAGTTTGGTTTATTGGTATAATGGATTATCTTGATAAGTTAATGCAAATTGGAAGTAGTTTTAGTGGTGTTTTAAATGTGAAATTGGTATGTTTGATTTAGCATATTGAAATGTCTTGAGCATGATAGATGATGGTATTGCATTGACATGTGTTGGCCATGATTGTGGATGTTTTGGTTGCCTAAGTACACCATGATCATGCCATTGAATTTGTGTATGTGTATGTGTAAATGAGGGTGGCAAATCGCTTGGTAAATAGCCTTTATTTTGTCCACGCGAGTAGACACACGGGCGTGTGTCTAGGTTGTGTGTGACACACGGCCTGTCCCATAGGCATGTGTTTTGGCTGTGTGCCCCCTGAAACTTAATTTTGAGAAATAGAATGCTTAGAATTGAGTATACGGGCAGAGACACGGGCGTGTGTCTTAGCCGTGTGAGGGATATGACCCCGGGCATGGGCGTGTGTCTTGGTCGTGTGAAGTCTGCACCTATTTTATGAAAATTAATTAACCACATGGTCTAGCACACGGGTGTGTGACTTGGCCGTGTGACTTCAATTTTTTCATGCCTTGCAAAACAGATAGTTACACGGGTTAGGGACACGGGCGTGTGTGACCACACGACTTACCCACACAGGCATGTGACCCCTGTACATGGAAAAAAAATTCTAAGTTCTCGGTTTAACCTTGGACCACTTCCAACGCATGTTTAGGGCCTCATTGGCTCGTATTAGGGACTTTAGGACTGAATGTAAATGGTTTTAATCTGGTTGAAATTTACGACTCAAATTTTGTATGATTGTTGCGATGTAAGTCCGGTAATGTTTCGTAACCCTGTTTTAGCATCGAATACAGGTGAAGGGTGTTACACACAAAGCCTGATATAATACACCGGCACGAAGCCTGCTAGGCACAAAGCTTGATATAATACACCACAACATCATGAGTTAACATATTTATAGACATATGAAGCATATAATCACACCAAAGCCTTAATATTCATTATCAAACTATACTAGTTAAACATTCAATTCGTATTCATACTTACGATACATACCTCACCTGAAATGTGTTACCTGAATAGCAAATGAGTGGAGGATGTCATGGTGTCTTTCAACCATGGTCTTATTTATTCTCGACTTGATGCCATAGTGTCTTTCAACCATGGTCTTATTCATTTTTTGTCATGTTTCCATAATGTCTTTCAACTATAGTCTTATTCGTTTGATTTGTGATGCCATAGTGTCTTTCAGATATGGTCTTACTCGATAGAATCGTGATGCCATAACATCTTTCAGCTATGGTCTTACTCGTTTTTGGTATGGTGCCATAGTGTCTTTCAACTATGGTCTTAATCATTTCCTTTAACCCAACAAACTCGATTCATATATAAACAATTAGATATTAAACAACTGAAACAACAACTAATTGATTTAATCAAGTTACAAACCTACCTGAACTCATAAACAACTTCTAACATGATCCGATCACTATTTTGCTACTTTGACTTTTCTGTCATTTGTATCTGTTCAAGCTGTTTCTTGATATGCAGGATGAATAGCTTGACCGAAACTTGGAGCTTCAAAAATGACAATTTCGATTGATGAAGAAAAAGAATGAAAGTGGAAATTTGTTGTTTTCTTATTTTAACTTATTTTATTATTAACTTAATAATATTGTAGCATAGAAAACCTTGCCTAATCTTCCAACTATATAACAGTGGTCTAACTTTTAGACCCTCAAACAACTATTAATTATGCATTTTAATTAATAAAAAACAATATTGATTAATTTTTGCAACATTACGATTTAGTCCTTTTTTACTTAATTAACTTCCAAATATTAAAATTTCTTAACCAAATTTAAATATAACCTAATAACACTCCATAAATATTTAATAAAATATTTATGGGCTCGGTTTAGAGAAACAAGGTCTTCATACCTCATTTTTTAAAACTACTTCACTTTAGGGACATACCATTTGAACCTAACTATTCATTCAAGTAACATAAATTGTCAAATCAAAATTTATTATAATGTTATATTGGACTCGTAAATATTAAATAGTACTATTTACGGGCTCACTTGTCAGATTTGTGGCCCTAAAACTATTGTTTCTGACACCATTGGAAAATAGGTTGTTACATAAACCATGCACCAGGTAGGGTCCCAGGAATGGGAGGTGAGTCAAATTTGACTGCTTAAAATCCAAGCCTTTCCTAGCTAGAGCCAATTCTAGACCTACACCCCCTCTTTACCACATTTCTCATAGTTATCGAATAACCTAAAGAAGTGAATAGAATAATACAACACATGTATTTTCTCATTACCACACTTATTATTTTTTAACTGATCAACCGTGGATCATCTCATATATATATATATCACAATTATAACATTACATAATTTAAATGTTATAAACAATTATAAAACAAATATATAATGAGATAGGTAATTAAAATAAAATTGTCAGCCAACATTTCCGTGGTTCTATTTCTAGAAAATAAAATTACATAATTTTTCTCCACAAGCCATTCCTTGGGTCTTCAACCGCCATTGCATCTTTTCCTCTCCATGGACTCCTTTTAGAAAAATTACATTTAAGTCCTATGTCCTTTCAGCTCACAAGAATTCCATGAATTTTTAAAAAAAAATAGCCCTACATGGAAATGATAGTCCACAGTCTATTTCCTAAGAACTAAAACTTCGACAATAAAGAATAATTATATAACAAATATATAATATCGCATCCATTCCCATATATAACTCAAAATATGCATAAGGTCTAACGAATGTCACTTTTTATGTAATCAAATCATTCAAGAAGAAGAGAAATTTATTTTGATGATTTGTTTATACTTATAGATAGAACACAACCTGGCTTATGATACCAATTGTTGGAAAAAATGGGTTTGGAAAACGCAGCGGAAAATAAATTTAGAAAAAAACCAGAGTTTTAAATTTTTTTTCCAAAACAATATCTTGATTGTGATATCTAAAGTAATAAACACTTAATCAAAATTTTACCTTTTCAATTCATCTAGGATGAGCGCTTCGACTGAGTAGTCTTCTCCATTATCCTCAAGCTCACGTCTACCGAGTGTGGGCTAGCTTCGATTCAGAAATTTTTTCAGAAAAATTACTAGTGAGGTAATTTTGCAATTTCTCTAAACTTTTAGGTTAAGTTGTAAATCGAAAAATATATCTAGAAAGTTTTTGAAATAATCTCTTCAGATAATTTCTCTACAACTTTTTCTTAAATTTATGTGTGTGTAAAATAATTACCCAATGCTCTCTTTATATAGGAGAGTCTAAAAGTTCAACTATGGTTAAACTTAATCACTTTAATATTAAATTAATATAATATTTATCAATATAAATATTAGATTAAATTTAATATTAAATCTTATTAAAATAATAAAATGTTTACCTACAATATAAACATTAAATTAAATTTAATATTAAGATAATCATTTTAATATTAAATTAATAAAATAATATTAAGATAAGTATTAAATTAAATTTAATATTAAACTATAAAATAATATTATTTTGGAATAGTTAATCTGAAATCATATTCTCTGGTAGAGCCCAAATAGGAGTGTAACCCTTCCACTGTTCAACCACCAAAAACCAACCACTGTTGGCCACTGAGACTCTACCATCGTAGTCGCAGGCACCGCCGTGTTCAGTGATGCAGGTGCGACACCTTTACAACACCCCGAACCGGTTTGGCTACCGTCGGTTTTGGTCAGTGATGACCCGACAGGTCCGGTCTAGCCACTGGTTGGACCGTTGGTCTAGTTCGACTAGTTTTTGGGCTCCCAAGTCCAATTTACGATCTCAGGTCCAATTTTCAAGTTCAATTACCCATTGGGTCAATTGTCTAACTTGAAAATTAATTTCCAAAAATATCATATTAATTTTAATTAACTTGATTAATTTAATTTTACTTGATCAAAATTAATTTTTCCAAAAATCACTTAGATTTTCCAAACTAATTTTTCAAGAAAATTCTTTAATCAAATTCTCTAGTTGAGCAATTCTTACAACCACCTAATTTAATTCCACATCAAATAAATTGACTCAATTAAATTACTTACAAAGTCGTAGAATTTTCTTTTGATTCAAATGCAGTTAAATTAAGACTTTGTTGAGCTAACGAAGGGACCAATCGGACATATACAATTAGGCTCTAGTAATTGCTATTATGTCCAAAAGCATTGTTCTGATAATTCACAATTACTTAATCATGGAGTCAGTCCACAAGAAGTACCATGATTGAAAACTTCTTATTGTATACTCTTTACGAAAGCAATTCATCCAACTTCTTTGTCCAATGACCTCGTTATGTATGTGTTACTCTCATATGATATCCTTGATTCCTTTAAGTTAAAGTCGTTCACTCAATACAATCCTATTTTATCTCATTGTCACCATTGTGTCTTCTTAATGATTAACATGACCACTGTCAACAAATGACTATGATAAATTGCTCATTCGAGATCTAGCAACTCGTAGCCACGTTACATGTTTATCAATCCACACAATGCCAATAAGAAGATATCATTAACTCTTTAATTGAGGTATGGATTCCAATGTTGCTAGTAAAGCCATGCCATAGACAAGTCATGTACCTAACATATTGGCTATAGGCTTGATCATGTTTAGAGTATAAGCCTCCATTTAAATAAAATCACATGAGTTTCATACGCATTGTGAGTGACTAACTTAGAATTTAGGTAAATCACACCATGAATGTCACAAGTGAATTAATTCACAAACAGATTCAAAATTAATTCATCTTGGGTCCAGTTCAATATATCATTCTGCCAATGAATACATCTATGTCTCTACCTGTGGAGTCAACTGCTCCGATAGCCAAGACTAGTCATCTCCCCAATTGGAATTGTAGACAACATAATCATTATTGATTAAGAGAATTTTAAAAATATCAAAGTCCAATATATATATGATGTCTAGAATTTAGAAAACTTATATATATATATATATATATATATATATAAATTGAGACCATCAAATAAACACATAAAGCAACTAGTTTAACGATGACTAAGAACCGATACAAGGTCACATATTATGATGAACCTTAGGCCTTGATTAATAAAATGATCGATAATATTATGAATCGTGATTTAAAATCTATTAATTTATAACATTAAAATTAATCTATCACCATTGAGATGAAATTACCAAATAATTATCAAATAGCATATATTAAGAAAAACAAACTTTTATTAACAAAAATACAGGTACATATAAGCATGTAATTTGATAAGTGAAATTACCTCAATTTCTTTTCTTCTACGAAAGTTTTAATAGCAAATTTCTTGTTCAACGTTGAGCCTTGATGATTTTATCAAAAAGTAAGCAAATTCAAAATTCATCGATAGAAAACTTTTATTTCAAAATAACTTATATGATACTAAGACACCTCGATGTCAAAAGTACTGAATCAAAATCTTTACTAATATTAAATCTTTCACCATCCATATAAGATCATAAAATAAAATAAGTTAATCAAAACAATCATAATTGGTCATGAATTAGCTAAAAAGATAATCAAATATGAAACATTAAATAAAAGAAATTTCTTTAAAAACTTTGCATCTTGCCATCTAAGATCTTAGAAACTATAGAGGGTAACTTTGATCGTCAATAAAAGGAACTATCACTTTGAGCAAGATCATGATAATAAACATTCTCACTAATAAAACAATCTAATTATTTATACCAAATTTGTGAAATAATAATATGTATGTCAAATATTGACATAGAGAGAAATAGTCAAAATAACAACTTAAAACAAATTAAAATAATGAAATTTCTTTTAGTAAGCTTTAAAAAATTATGAATAACCAAAATAATTTAGAAAAGGAAAGAACTGATTTGTATGCTTTGAATATTTCTCTTTATATAAAAATATGATAAATAAATTAAAATAATGATGAAAATATGTATACTGTATATAGTTCAACGAGAGCTTTATGGGCAAATTATATATAATCGCAATGACGTGAACTCCATCATGAACTTGTTAAGGCTTGTGCTAATAACGTGTTATAAAACTTAAAAGAAATATAGAATGAACAAGCGAGAAGAACAAAAGATGAAAGAATTATTCAACTTTCACATTGGCATCCAATAAGCTTGTGCATACCTTCTATTTGTAGGGCTTCAAAAATAATAAATTACAAAGCATTAAGGACCAACATTAAGGTACCCTATATAATTTAGGTGTTACAAGATAGTGAATTTAGGTGTTATTGCCATTCATCTTTTAAGGGTTACAATAGGATAAATTTGGGAGTGTTATGAACATCCATTTATTAATGGATTTACAGCAATATAAGAGTTATTGATTTTTTATTTATTTCAATATTTAAATTTAAAAAGATATTTATTGAAACTTTATTAAATTAAAAATCAATTTTATTAAAATTAAAACTAAAATTAATATAAAATAACAAATCAAACCAAAAATTCAAAAAAAATCCATCAAACAAAACTAAACTTAGTATGTTAAAGGCATTCAAAGGAATATGATCTCAACTCTAATCCATGAAAACACTTGGACATAAAATGCCTGAGACAATAATAAATATATGGTTTGAATAACCTTCAAATTCGAAACCTTGACAGGGACGAGAGAGTACGAGACAATTGAGGGGGTCATGATTGTGTACTATCATTTCTATCTCGTTTTAATAAACCTCAAAACCTTTCGGCCAACCAACAATATGTTGACATACGAAATATATACTAAAAAACCTTTTTCTTTAAAAAACTGTGAGTTTGAAGAGAAATTCATAAGTAATCCTTCAACTTCCTTCTACGTCATCAATCTTGATATTCTCATATGTAATAAATAACAATCATTGGATGTATTCTAAAAGAAATCTGTAATTCCAGTGTTTACCAACCTCCCATCTTGGTTCAGCTTCCTTCTATGTCGCTGAACCTCGTAATCTCTTAAGAAATAAATTAAATTCGTTAGATGTAGCCATCCCTAGCCGTTGGATCATAGGTCCTACACTTGTTCCTCCCATTTTCTTTTCCTCCTCCTATCCCTAAGGCTTTCCTTTTTAAACCTGGCCCCCTTTCACAACAACAATTCTCTCTTTTCCTCTCAAGCAAAAGTAAATAAAAGAAAAGTGCTCAAATTTTAATGGCGAATGAAGTTACTAATGATACATAAGGCCGTCCTCATGCTCCACGATCTTATATTCTAGACTACTACTACCCTCAAGAACTAGAGATTTTTACCCTAAAGTTTTGTTGGGTCATTTCTTGTAAGCTTATTCTTGGTTTTGATTTGGCTTTGTAGATGATTTTGGAAGCAATAAATGCATTGAATGAAAAACTAGGGTCAAATAAGTTCGAAATCAGGAAGCACATCGAGTCAACTCACCTAGATCACTAGTGGCTCACACCACTCTCCTTTCCCACCACCTCAACAAGATAAAACAAAATGATCAAACTGCGATGTTAAAGAATAATTACATGAGAGTTTATCCCAATGCACCACCCAAGGGTGGACGTAGGCGTCCACCTAAGCCCAAGGTTCGTCTTCCACCTAGCATCGTCATCTCTCATCCTAGACCTTGTGGTTGTCTGCCCAATGATCCTTTTGTACCCTCTAAGCCCAAAACCTTCATCAGCACCAAAATGCCATGAGGATGACCCTCTAAGAAGGCTAAACAAACAAAGACCACTATCCCTCCACCTTTTGGTGTTAAGCGAGGTCGCTAGTGACTATTGAAAGTGTAACAACCCGTTTTCAGTAAAATCGAAATAGTGGTTTTGGGACCACAAATCTGAAGTCAAAAAATCTATTTTATTATTATTTTATTGTCTACAACATGAAAGTAGTACTGCATAAAAAATTTGTTAAGAAATTTTACCGTTTACATGCTCAATTTGATAAAAATGACTAAATCGCGTAAAATACAAAAGTTGAGTTCTAGTAGCTAAAGTGGAAGTTCTTCATTAGTAATTAGACCATTTATATGTTAGTGGAATATGATGGCTTAAAATTTTGTGTAATTTTCAAAGTTTTAAAAGGTTAATTAAGTAAATAAGTAAATAATGGTTAAAATTAAATATAATAAAATATGAAGTATTATCTTTTACTTTCTTCAACCGATTGTGAAGAGAAAAGAAAGCCATTTTTGTTGAAGCTACATTCGACCAGTTTGGTTGCTCAATTAGGTATGCATTGTTGTCCCTTTTTTTATGATTTCTATGTTTTCGGGATCGTTGTAGCTTAATCTAGCTAGCTCAGGGACTAATTTGTGAAATTGTTAAACTATTAGTTTTTTACCATTGATGAATATAAATGAGTTTTGAAGTTTGATGATAGAAAATAGATGGTTGTTATTAGATAAACAACTTTTGTAAAGGAATTTTTGATAAAATTATCAATCAGGGGTTAAATTGAAAAATATGATAAATTCATGGTATAAATTATGAATTAATGAAATATGTGGCTGCTATAAGTGTATAAGATATTCGGCTAGGCTTGGGTAGGGGTAAAATTATATTTTCCGAGCCTAAGGACTAAATTGCAAAGAAATTAAAAGTATAAAGGTAAAATGGTAATTTTGTCAAAAATATGTTTTGGACTAAATTGAATGAAATATATATTAAATTGAGTTCAATTTATCCGTATAGATCAAGACAGACCTTGTATGGCTTTAGATCGGGGCAAAGAGAAAGTCTCGGATTAGTCACCTCTGTATCTACGAATATTTATCGAGGTAAGTTAGTGTAATTAAATCGTCTTTATGTGTTTTTAATTGAAATATATATATGTTATGAATTGTTATACATAATTTTTGATTGCATATCCAACAACGTACGACGATTACTGAGCCTCGTTTGAACCTTAAGAATCCGTAGGATACAAATGATATGTTATTAGGGTTTACATAATTTGGGTGCTAGTCCTAAATGTTCTACCTATGGCTGAGGTCCTGCATGTGTTGCGAATACTCCATAGCTTGTGTGAGTAGCATCGTGTAGCTACGTTCTGACCCATAGCTCATAGAAGCATATCGATTTATAGCTCATATGAGCATACAGATTTATAGCTCGTGAGAGCATATCGATCTATAGCTCGAGTGAGCATACTGATTCATAGCTTGTATGAGCATACATGTTTATGAATTGACATATTATAGTTATATGAGCTAGCACACTATGTGTGAGCTATCCTGGGTATCCAACGATATTCTAAATGGTTCAACGGGAAATGTTATGATACGAAATGATATGAGTTCAATACGAACTTTTAAAGGTATACACACGAAATACACGGAAATGATATTACATGATATAGATATATGGAATGGATGATACATGTACATGAAACTTGATTAATTGTTGAGCTCATCCATGATTTGTAACACCCTTAACCCGTATCCATAGCTAGAATAGGGTTATGAGGTATTACCAATCAATCACAACATAAATCATACATTTTTCACATAAACATCGATCAATATAATCACAATGTCCCTTATAAGGCTCTACGAGTCCTTAGAACATGCTTGGAAAAGGTTTGAGACTAAACCGATAACATTTGTAAACTTTAGGAAACACATGAAATTTTCAAACATTCAAGTGTCACACGCCCTTGTGAACAGGACGTGTGCCTCACAAGGCTAGTAGACACGCCAGTGTCTTAGACCATGTGAAAACAGGGCATACATACTAACTTGCACCACACGGTGGGAGACACACCTATGTGCCATGGCCGTGGGAAAATTGGAGGGGTTATTGACTTGGGTCACACGGCCAGCCACATGCCCGTGTGCCAGCCAGTGTACTACACACGGCCAATAGACACGCCCGTGTGTCTAGGTCATGCCAGACCTGTAGGGTATACTGACTTAATTCGAAGGGCTACCCCAGGGGACACACGGCCGTGTAACATGACCGTGAGTCACGTACGGCTGAGACACACACCTGTGTCTCTACCCGTGTAGACAAAAATAGGCTACCTGTAAAGCCAATTTGCCACCCTTTTCTCATACACACCTAGCAATCAAAATGGTACCATTTCAATACATTTCTAGGCAGCCAAAACATGTCAATTCATATACAATTCATACCATTTACAAACTATCCTCTTAACTACTTAAATCCATGGCCAAAACATACCAAATCATTATACCAAAATCATCAAATTTACATAACTTCTAAATGCATTTCTTCATCATTTTAATTACTATTTCTTGTCACAAAACATACCATATCATCATCTCAAAATCAAGCCACTACATGCCATCTTCTAAACATTAATACACAAATTGTCAACTAGCTACACAAGCAAAAATATAGCCATCACAAAATATGCCAAAACATAAGGCCATATATATATATACATCACATATATCACTTATCAAACAAATAATTCAAGTCAACTTAAATGGCCATACACATCACCATTTACAAGCCAAATCTCATGGCTAATATCATAACTCCAAAACATACCTAGATAATACTAGCCTATACATGCCATATACCATATATACAAAGCTTCAAAAGTACCAACAAGATGATCGATAGTGTGATGACGATTCCTGATGATCCAAGTCTGAGCTAGCTTCACTAATCTATAAAATAGGAAAAGAACACACAAAGTAAGCTTTAAAAGCTTAGTAAGTCACATAAAAATAAAATCATCATAAGAGTATTTGCATATCAATTCAATTATGCTAAGCATAGCTAAACACATACAAGTTCACAAACCTTTCTCATTAAACACATATTCAATATCATAATTGAATTCATCAAATACTTCTCTTTTCAATACTCGTACGAATATTGTACGTACTTGAGTCACTTAACTCATTCATATATTCTTTCTTGACTTGACTTTGCCTATTGAACCATTCAGAATCGTTAAGGATACTCGAAAATCACAATAGCTCGTACAATGCCATATCCCAGATATGGTCTTACATGTTATCACATATCGATGTCACTGTCCCAGACAGGGTCTTAAACAAAATCATAAAACGATGCAAATGTCCAAGACATGGTCTTACACGTAATCACAATTCAATGCCAATGTCCTAGACATGGTCTTACATGTAATCATATCTCGGTAATCCTAATGTCATGACATTCGAATCCTATACTATTCCTAAGGTTCGTACGGGACATTCAGATGTCGTAATTCTGTCGATTCTTGCTCGTATTTGCTCGTTCAACATTCATAACAATTCAATGACAATTAAACATGTATAATTCAATTTAAAGACATTTATTTGCATATGAATTTACCTCGTATATACATTGAATGGATCAGATCGACTACTCAACAACTTTTGATTTCCCCCGATCTAAATTCGATTTCTTTTGTTCTTGATCTATATGCATTCAAAATTAACTCATTTAATCACCAACTCAATAAATTTAGTCCAAAAATACCTATTTGGGCATTTTTACACTTTAGCCCCTAAAGTTCCACATTTATTCAATTTAGTCCCTATTTCATAAATACACAAAATTCAATTTAGACCTATGCTTGGTTGAATTACCCTTATGCCCTTAGTATCCCATATCTTTCATTTATTCACACTTTTATCCCCACATTTTTATCTTTTCACAAATTAATCTCTAATTTGTATTTTCTCTAAAAATCACTTAACAAAACATATTAATCTATCATTTATCTTCCATATTTCATCATCAACCATCACAAAGCACATATATTCAGCAATGGAACTTCATAAAATCATCAACAAATTAGAAAATTAAGGCACGGGCTAGCTGGTACTCAAAGCAACGATCACAAAAACATAGAAATCATTAAAAACTGAGCAAAAGACATATCTTAATCAAAGAATATGCTAGCCGAATATCAAAACCCTAAAATGGCTTCTTTTTCTTTTGTTTTCGATTGTAGAAAGAAAGATGAACACCATTTTAAATTTTTGTTTTGTTTTAATATACTAAATTCATAAATTACCTAATTAACCTTGGTTTATTAACATTTAAAACATCAATTATAAGGCCATTAATGTCCATTAACCTTATCAATGGCATAATAACATCATAAGGACCTCGCATTTAATCAACTATAGCAATTAGACACCTTAATCAAATAGAATACAAATTTTGCATTTTACACAATTTAGTCATTTTCTCAAATTAAGCATCCAAACGATAAAATTATTTCACAAAACTTTCACACATATATAATCACATGCTGGAAACACAAAAAATAATATTAAAATAATTTTTTGACCTCGAATTTGTGGTTCTAAAACCACTGTTCCGATTTATCTAAAACTAAGTTGTTACATGATTATTGGTTTATATATGTATTTACATGGCTAACATGGTTAGTGTATATGTGTTTAGGCTTTTGACTAACTTGTGTTGGGATATGCTTTGTTTACTTACCTTTATAAGACTAAATGGTAAGTTAAATTCTATGTTACATGAACTTACTAAGCTTAAATGCTTATTCTACGTTATTTTTTGTGTTTTATAGTGAATCAGAAGCTCGTTCGGGTTGGAAGCTTGTTGGAGCTATATCACACTATCCATCAGCTCTTTTGGTACATTTGGTTGTTTAATTTTGGTTATAATGGCATGTATAGGTATTGGGGCTAATGTTGGCTTATATGTTTTGTTGTGAATATAGTCAATTGAGTTGGCTTGTGTTTTGGTATATTTTGATATGTATATAAGTAGCCTTGTCATGGTTGATATGTGGCTTATTTTTTGTTTGATTAATGGAAGGTACAAGGATGGTTAAATGGGTTTTGTGGTTTGATGAATTTTGTGGTGAATTGGTAATTTTGTATGTATGACTTATATGGTGATTTGGTACTAGTCTAGAATGGCATATTTGGTACCAATTAAGAAGTTTTGGTAAGTGAACTATATAGGATGTATTGAGGAAAATGTGCTTATAAGCTAGTTGAGTATTTTAGTCAAATAGAGTACATGATTATACATGTTTATATATTGTCATTTGAGGTACCTAAGGGTATATTGGTTGTATGTGATCACACAATTTTTTATAAGGCTAGAATATGCATGTTTTGGGTGCCTTATTATGGCTTGTGTATACGTACATTTGTAGTTGAAGGTACATGCCAAATTGGGTGAGAAAAATGACTTGTAAAATAGCCTATTTTTGTCCACACCGGTAAAGACACGAGTGCGTGTCTCAGCTGTGTGTAACACGTAGCCAGGTGACAATGTCATGTGTCCCTTGTAGCTTTCAAAAGGTTGCAAGTCAGGTTATTACATGGCCTAGCAGACGGCCTGGCACACAAGCATGTGAGGTTATTTCGAAGGGTTCACGGCCTGGCACATGGGCGTGTGGCTTGGCCGTGTAACCAAGTCAGTGAATTACACAGGCAAGGACATGGGTTGGGACATGGTCATGTGTCCCTACTTCGAATGCCCATACGGCTTGAGACACGAGCGTGTCTCTTGGCTGTGTGACCCCTACAATGTTGGAAATTTTCCTTGTTTCCTGAATTTTTTTTGAGTTTCCTATTTAGTCCTGACTTGCTTCTAATTCATTTTTAAGGCCTCGAATGCTCATATAAGGGACAATATATATGTTTTGACTTGGTTTCAATATGTTTATTGATACTAAGAAAAGTTAAATAGATTACTTTTTATTTTAATAAACTGTAAAGAAACTTTAGAAATAATTATACTAAGAAAAATAAACTATACAAATAACCTTATGTAATATTAAATAGTAGTAAGTTTTCTTCTTAAGATCACGCTTGAAATTCCTAAAAGGTAGAAGGAGAAGGGTTATTTTGTGTGAAAACTTTATTTGGTTTATTGATTCTTTTGCACATGGGATGGGAGGCAAAGACGCTATAAGAAAATTTTGTACCGAAAGTGATGTTGTTTTAGGGGTTTTTTATTTGAATATAGCCAAAAAAATGTGTGTACTTTAGAATATCTTATATAAAGGATTATTTCGATAGTTATGGGTTTCGAATGTTTTTATAAGTGTTGATTAGTAATTGTATTGTAACGCCCAAAAACCCAGCCTAAAAATTTAGACTAGATCTTGGAGGTCATATTGATCATCGAAGCAATCGTAGAAAAACTTTACCAAACGTGCTATCCAAAAGTCTAGTCACAAACACACTGTGCCAAATTCGAATAAAACGTTCAATCATTAAAAATTCAAACGAATAATTTAGGTTGTTTAAAATATTCGAGAACACAAATCCACAATCTCTAAAATTCAGTCCAAAATAAAATTTTTGAAAACCCAAAACAAAACTCATACCACAATTTTTATAATTGTTTACAATAAAAAATGACTTAACAAAATAAGAACTGAGAAAGGAACCAATTAGCTCATTTTAAAACATGTCACTTCAAGACCTCCAGTATGCCAAGTCCAGTTTCAGATTACGAGAGTACCTGAAAAGGAAAACTGAGGGAAAATGTAAGAAGCAAAAGATGAAGAAACAAACCAGAATGCTCTCAAAATATTATCCGAGCAACTGATCCGAAATACAAAATAAGAATACAAAATTCCAATCACATGCAATACTTAATCACACAAGACTAAGTACTTTAGTGGATACGTACCAATACATGCACCGCAACGTTCAGACAAACAATATGTAAACAGATGCAAATGGTATGTAACAAGTCAGAAAATAATCCCACCCATCCAGCCAAACACCTCTTCGTCCCCTGTTCATACCACGAATAAGCTATAAGAAGCTCAACCAACCATGCACACCATATAGGACCTCGAAAGGCCCATCCAACCCTACACACCACGTATGAAGACTAGGCCACTCAGATGATAATATGCAGCAAAGCTAACATATGTGTAGTACAGTGTGGTAAATCGCAGCACTGATGAGTTGCAATTAAGCTGCCCAAACATAACAAATCAGACTTCATTCTCTTCACAACCAAACCCAAAAATTTAATGCAAATGCAAAAATGCACACCATTTGAAGACAGACATATAGAAATAGAATACAGAATCAAAAATTTTATGCGAATGCCTGTATGCAAATAGATTATTAACTAACTTACAGAAACAATACACACAACTTGCGAACATCTATACTTTAGTCAAACAGAATCAGAAATGCACATAGTCAGATGACCAAATTCAGAATCAGAGGTCACGGTACCTAACTACTAGGTAACATAGTCAAACGGTCGTGTGCCCCGATCGTGTGGAAGTGCCTAGGCTGTGTGGGGTTAACACGTACATATGAAGGAGGTATATGGCCATGTGACTATGAAACATGCCTGTATTGTAACACCTCGTACCCGAGTCTGTTACCGGAATCGAACACAAGGTGCACACAGACTTAACTATTTTCACAGTCCATTTAGAATTTTCCAGACAAGCTGGTTACTGCATCACTGTCGCCTTAAAAATCATATCTTGAGTTTCAAAGATCAAAAATTAGTTTCGTAATTTTTCCCTGAAACTAGACTCATATTTCCATCCACAGATTTTTTTCTAGAATTTTTGGTCGAGCCAATTAGTACAGTTTATTAGTTAAAGTCTCCCCTATCCCAGGGTTCGACTACACTGACCTTTGTGCGTTACGAATTGAATATCTCCTTGTACAGGGCTTTAATACTGATTCCGTTTGTTTCTATAGAAACTAGACTCAGAGAGGAATCTATACATATATGGCATGACTCCTAATTATCTCTGGTTAATTTACAATGAATTTCCAAAGTCGGAACAGGGGATCCAGAAACCGTTCTGGCCCTGTTTCACGAGAACTTTAATATCTCTTAACATGTAACTCCTATGACCGTTTCGTTTCTTCCATATGAAAGTAGACTCATCAAGGTTAATTTACATAATTTATTAACTATTTAATACCATTCCTACTATTTTTAGTGATTTTTCACATCCACATCACTGCTGCAGTCAGCATCTGTCTTTAAGGTAGGCTTTACCTATTTCATGATTTCCATGATTCAATTGCCCCTTTTTGCATACATAGCACAAAGTGTGATCATGATTAACCATTCCAATGGCTAATCGTTTCAAAACAATTCCATACCTCATAATGATCGACATACAAACGATTATAGTACTATACAAAAAAACGTATATAAGCCATTTTCGCATGGCTATCCAAGTTTACACAAAACCGAAAGGTACATGACCTTCAACAAAAGGGTAGTCCTATACATGCCATTTCAAAGTTCAACCAAAATTATACCAAAATGGAGGCTTTGATAGTCTGGATGACTTCGACTTCAATGATCCCGAATCTGATAGCTAACGAGCAAAATCTATAAAACAGAGAAACAGAGAAAACGGAGTAAGCAATTTATGCTTAGTAAGTTTGAGCAAGAAATTCCAGCACAACAAAAGCATAGCATTCATAAAGCTAACGGATAGTTTCATATGCACAAATTCTCAATATCATACTCATTTCACATTCCAACCCCTATGTTCATACATAAGGGATCACCTTAGTCAAATACCGGAAACTCATTACTCGACTGAGCGAATATTATTCGAAGGGAATCAACTAATTCAAGCTCATATGAACATACCTCATTGCTGGAATTTTTCAAGCGTATTAACTAAAATTTTACAGCAAGATCGTTTATTCTCGAATCACGTACCTTCGGAATTTAACCGGATATAATGACTCGCTCAAATGCCTTCGGGACGAAGCCCGGTTATAGTGACTCGCACAATTGCCTTTGGGTCTTAACCCGGATTTGGTAACTTGCACAAATGCCTTCGGGTCTTAGCCCGGATATAACAACTCGCACGAATGCCTTCGGGTCTTAGCCCGGATATAATTACTAGCACAATTGCCTTCAGGACTTAGCCCGGATATCATTCCAATGTTCATTTACACATATATCAATATTCACGACACATCCATAATTCATTTTCGTTACTAAGGCTCAAACACAAAAATATTTATCAAACCTTTACAATTTCGGCTCAATAGCCACACACACAAGGAGCATGATTTCAATATAATTCAAGTAGGGTCATTACTCGAAGACTTACCTAGGATGTCATCGAACGATTTCAATGGCTATTCGACCACTTTTTCCTTCCCTTTGTCGGATCTAGTTCCCCTTTGCTCTTGAGCTTAATCTTGATGCAAGTATAGCCAAACCTCTTCCTAATCCTCTTCCAAACCAAACATGAAGCAAAATTCCTTCCTTCCTCTAGTATTTTCGGTCAAGAGAGAAAAAATGGATGAGCAAAATTTTTTTCTTTTCTTTTCTTCCATGCACGGCAATGGGGGGGGTTCACTCACACACACATTTTTTTTTTCTTTCTTTATTACCCATACTTATTTGTTTATTGTTTCTCCCTAATGCACCAACAAAACATGTTTCATGACATGTTTAGCCCATACTCCCTTGTCATGGCCGGCCATCACTTGTAAAAAGAGGGGTATTTGACATGCAAGGCAATTGTTTTGCATGCATGCTTTAATTAGTCATCACACATTCCCCCATCATACTTTCAAAGTTTTCTACTAAGTCCTTTCTAGTGAAATTCACATTTATAACTCTAAATTAAAGCATCAAAAATGTCACACATGAGTTAACACATATTATAGGCAATAAAATAAATATTAAATTATTTTTATGCCTCGGTTTTGTGGTCCCGAAACCACATTCCGACTAGGGTCGTTTTAAGGCTGTCACATGTATGACCCAGGAACATGGCCATGTGGACAGCCCTTGTAACTCTACCTACTTGTGCTTAAATAAGGTGCAGGGCAGACACTGGCCCATGTGAAAATTGACTAAAATCCCCAAATCAGCCATACGGCCGTGTGGCACCAAAATTTGCCAAAAAACCCTAATTCCCATATGCACACAGTTTTGTGGATCGCCTATGTGTGGCACACGCTCGTGTGGTCACAAAACCATCTCGAAATTGCCAGCAAATTGTGAATTTCATCACCAAACACTCTCTAACCTCCAAAAATTCAGAAACATACTATAATAAACCGAATTTGATGCAATATAACATCGAAACAATGTTACGATTGTACCATTACCGAAACACACACGAATTTGCTAAATCCCGCCGCATTTCGACACCAAATTAAGCAATTTACAAATAAAGTTGAAAAGTTTTGAACCCACGCCTGATTTCGCGATCAAAGCACCACACCTTCGATCTAAAACTCAATTACCCACCATGCCGATACCGTATTGAAGGAAATAGTAAAATCTCCCCAACAAAAAAAAATTTGGAACCAAAAAAAATGGAAAAAAATCTCACGTGAGGAAAAGGGAGAGAAGAAACTGGCAAAAGAAAATGGAAGAGAGAAACGTGAGAAAATTTTGGCCTCTTTCAAAATAAAAATAATGGACATAAATAAAAATAAAAGAATAACTAAATATTTAGATTTTATAAACAAAACAAAACTAAATAAAAAATAGTCCTTCAAAACACACCTAAGAAATCTAACCCGGTACCTAAAGGTACACTAACACACAACCAACCATCAGACCAGCAGACCCATTCTAACATAAAACACAACAACAAACCCAATTGTCTGATCTAGCCACTAACCCTACCTACCAATTGTAACACCCCGAACCCGAGACCATCGCCGGTGTCGGACACGAGGGGTTAACAAGCCAAGTTCACTTGTTTTGCCCATCCATTTGACATTTCCAGTCAGCTGAAAACTACGTCCTCGTCGCCTTAAAAATCATATCTCGAGTTTCAAAACTCGGAAACTGGTTTCGTAAATTTTCCCTGAATTTAGACTCATATATCCATCCATGGATTTATTTCTAGAATTTTTGGTCGGGTCAATTGGTACAGTTTATTAGTCGATTGAGCGAATGTTGCTCAAACATGTCGACTTTCCAATGCACATATAACGTACCTTATCCTTTGGGCTTTTCGAGTGTACTAATTGAATTCATTACAGCAACCAACACTCACCTCCAGCCCAAGATTCTTCGGATTATAACCGGATATAATCACGTGCACAAATGCCTTCGGGTCTTAGCCCGGATAGAATAACTCGCACGAATGCCTTGGTCTTAGCCGGATATAGCCACTAGCACAATTGCCTTGGTCTTAACCCGGATATAATTTCAGCATAATTGTCTTCGGGCTTAGCCCGGATATCATTCAATTTCTCATGTACACATACATCAATAATCATTGGACATACATATTTCATTTTCGTTACTAAGGCTCAAACGCACATATATTCACAAGCATATTCGCCGGGACTTAGCCCGGGTATCATTCAATTTCTCATACACACATAAATCAATAATCATACACATCCATACTTCATCTCACATAATTCAAGTAAGGTCACTTCTTGAGGACTTACCTCGGATGTTGTCGAACGGCTTTTTCGGCTATTCGATCACCTTTTCCTTCCCTTGTCCAATTGTGGCCCTCTTAGCTCTTGAGCTAATTCAAACAAATTCAATTTATTAAAACCTCATTGTGCTTGCTTATGGCGAATATGACAAGGAGTTTAAATGGTCATATGGCCACTCTTTAGCTTGAATACACAATGGTCATGCACATTTTATACTACATCAAGCAATTCAATACAATTTATTTGAGCATCAAGGAAAAGCTAAGGCCTTCAATAGGCTACCCAAGGCCGAATATTCATGTACATGTTGAGGTCAATTTTGCACTTAATACCTCACAAAAACAGCATGCATTTTACTAGTTAATGCTTTGCACATTGTGGCCCAAAACTTATAATATAGCATCAAGCACTTATATGTGTGCTAGGCGAATTGTGCTTGCAATTTCACAAGCATTCTTCCACATCTTCTTCTTTAAACCAATATATTCATCACTTACTTCATAGCCAAAACATCATGTGCAAACATATATATACAATATGAGCATGGCGAATTTCAAGGTGTCCATAGCCATCCAAAATACAAATTTTAACTAACATGCAAGAAGCATGAACCATGCTCATGAATGCATCATGGCGAATATGACAATCATGCTCCATTCAACTTCAATCATGGTTAAACACAAAAGAAAACTCAAAATCTTACTCAAGAGTAGACAATCCATCATTGCATGCATCATCATCAAGCTTCACACTTAGCATGCAATGGCTTTATCACCATAACAACTTTGGCCAAATACCATTTCCATGGCATAACAAGGATTTGAGCCATGGCTAACATGCACATCAAATTAGCAACCAAACCATGCATGAAACTCCCAACACAACCTCATACATACCTTAATCTTGATGCAAACTTAGCCAAATCTCCTTCTAGGTCTCTTCCAACCCAAGCATGAAGCAAAAATCCTCCCCCTTTTCCCTTAGTATTTTCGGCCAAGAAGATGAGAAAGGATGAACAAATTTTTCTTTTCTTTCTTTAGGACATTCGCCAAAGTGTTTAGAATGGATGAACAATTTTTTTTTCTTTAATGCTAGTCTTTATTTTATGACTTCCTACATACACCACTAGCAAAACATGTTGGAAACATGTTCCTTGCCCATAACCTTGTCATGGCCGCCACTCCTCCTTAGGAAGGGGATTATTTGACATGCAACTCCACCTTTTTGTTAACATGTACTAACAAGCCATTTAAAATTAGCCTATCATATTTCACCATGTTTCACTTTGATCCCTATTTAATACTTTCTCATACAAATGGGTAAAATTAGAGAATGAAATTTCCACATATGCATGCACACACATAGTAAGCATAGAATATAACAATTAATTATTTTTATGACTCGGTTTAGTGGTCCCGAAACCACATTCCGGCTAGGGTCTATTTTGGGCTGTCACACCAATCTCAAGCCTTCTAACCCTAAATTTCGGGGTGTTATAGCTCGCCCCTTCTTAAAGAAATTTCATCCTCAAACTTTCCCACTAACAGAACAGTTGTCTAATCAAAAAACTTACCACTATGTTCCTACTGCACACTCTAATCCCAAACCAATAATTTAAGTCCCGCACCCATACCCCAAATGTCTAACCCCTAAATCGGATCAACATACCTACATACACAGACGCTCGAACCCAAGACCTCAAACACACACCCAAAACAATTAGCCACAGAAGTAGATACATATTTTTCCATCACATACATAAACGTTATCCACCCAACAGTCAAATGAATCATTCAAAATAATAACACACAATGTCAAAAATGACCTACACCCATACCTGTCTCAATGTCACCGAGGACACTCTCTAACCTGATGCTCCGTAGACTCGCATCTGAGACACGCTCTTGACTTCTTCCAACAGTCGCCCAGGTGGCGCTTTTTACAGTGCCCACAAAATGAGACACTCGCACCACCACTTGAACCCTTGACATTACCTTCGCTATTGACACTCCATTGTGTTCTCACACACTTCGAAGGTTAAGGCTCCAACCTCGAAGGACTACGATCTCTTTTCTTCCCACAATCTATGCACCTACCTTGAACCATCTCTTTATATCTTTCTAAGCTAGCCTCATATACTTTATCTAACACTTCTCTCACTACTTGAGTCAATGCTTCAATACCAACCTCTGGATTATTACTACCCAAAGTTGGTGGAATTACATTAACTTTTTACTCCCGAACAGACACATGTCCCAAAGAAATTGTCGACTCCTCAAGAGTCTTACTAGACTGATCCTCGCGATCTCGCTTACCTTCAGAATCCATATCGAACCTCGAAATCAACCTTAAGAATCTACATTTCCAAGAGTGAACACAACATAAATATCTAGTAGAATAGCTCTAATCTTATAGTTTCGAATTTCCACCCGGACCAGCATCGGAGTCTCAGGCATTTTATTCTCGTAAAACATTTCCAAAACACCAATAATTTCAAAACATAGTGGTAATTTTTTTAAAATAACATGTGCGCACATGGATACGTAAAAACACAGGCCGAGTTTTTGCAAACCTAGCTCTGATACTAATAAATATAACATCCCAAAACCCAGCCTAAAAGTTTAGACCAGATCTCAGGGGTCACATTGATGATCAAAGCGGTCGTAGAAAAACTTTATCAAACATGCTATCCAAAAGTCTAGTTACAAACACACTGTGCCAAATTCGAATAAAACAATCAATCATTTAAAAATTCAAACGGATAATTTAGGTTATGTTTAAAATATTCGAAAACAAAAATCCACAGTATCTGAAATTCAGTCCAAAATAAAATTTTTGAAAACCCAAAACAAAACTCATACCACAATTTTTATAATTGTTTACAATAAAAAACGACTTAACAAAATATTAACTAAGAAAAGAACCAATTAGCTCATTTTAAAACATGTCACTTCGAGACCTCCAGTATGCCAAGTCCAACTTCAGATTACGAGAGTACCTCAAAGGGAAAACTAAGGGCAAGTGTAAGAAGCAAAAGATGAAGAAACAAACCAGAATGCTCTCAAAACATTATCTGAACAACCGATCAGAAATATAAAATTCCAATCACACCTAATACTTAATCACACAAGACTAAGTACTTTAGTGGATACGTACCAATACATGCACCCCAACGTTCAAATAAACATGTAACCAGATGCAAATAGTATGTAAAAAGTCAAAAAATAATCCCACCCATCTAGCCAAACGCCTCTCCGTCCCCTGTTCACACCACGAATGAGCTATAAGAAGCTCAACCAACCATGCACACTACATAGGACCTCGAAAGGCCCATCGAAACCTACACACCACATATTTGGACTAGGCCACCCATATGATAATATGCAACAGAGCTGACATATGTGTAGTACAATGCGGTAAACTGCAGTACTAATGAGTTGCACCTAAACTGCCAAAACAGAACATATTAGACTTGTGACATCCCTAATTTGACCCTAGTCGGGAAGTGGTGTCGGGACCATTAAACCGAGTCTTATAAGTAATTAAAAGTTATATTCTATGTTTATGATGTTAGCAAATGCATGTGTGAAAGTTGCATGCATTAATTTGATCATTTCTATGTGAATTTATTAAGATGGACTTATATGAAACATTGTTGAAAGGTGATAGGCCAATCTTCAATGGTCTAATAGTATATGCATGCAAAAGAATGGTTTTGCATGTCAATTTACCCAAAGAGAAGGAAGTGGCGGCCATGGTGATGAAGATGGGCAAAAGAAAACATGTCTTAAACATGTTTTGCTAGTGGTGGATGTTAGAAATAATAAAATAAGAGCATGGGTAAAGAAATGAAAAAAAATGAGTGTGGATGCTTTCCCCCCTTGTGCCGTACATGAGAGAAACAAAACAAAGAAAAAAAATTTTTGTTCATCTATTTTCACTCTCCTTTTGGCGAAAATACTAAGGATAAGGAAGGAGTTTTGCTTCATACTTGGTTTGGAAGAGGATTAGGAAGAGGTTGGCTATACTTGCATCAAGAGTAAGGTATGTTTGAGGTTGTGCGATGAGATTCATGCATGTTTTTGGTTGCTAGATTGATGTTCTTGTTAGCCCATGGTTCAAATCTTTGTTATGTCATGGGAATGAAATTCGGCCCAAGTGAATATGGTGATAAAGCCATTGCATGCTAAGTGTGAAGCTTGATAATGATGCATGCAAAGATGGATTGTCTACCCTTGAAATTTCTTTGTAGCCATCTTGAGTAAGACTTTGAGTTTTCTTTTTTGTTTAACCATGATTGAAGTTGAAAGGGGCATGATTGTGATGTATTCGGCCATGATGCATTCATGAGCATGGTTCATGCTTCTTGCATGATAGTTAAAATTTGTGTTTTGGATGGCTATGGGCACCTTGAAATTGACCATGCACATATATGTATATATATGTTTGCACATGATGTTTTGGTTATGAAGTAAGTGATGAATATGTTTGTTTAAAGAAGAAAATGTTGAAGAATGTTTGTGAAATTGCAAGTATAATCGGCCATATGAGTGCTTGATGCTATATTATAAGTATTGAGCCACAATATGTAAAACATTAACTAGTAAAATGCATGCTGTTTTTTTGTGTGGTATTAAGTGGATAATTGGCCTCAAATTGGACATGTATATTCGGCCTTAGGTAGCCTATTGATGGCCTTAGCTTTTCCTTGATGCTTGAATGAATTGTATTGAATTGCTTGATGTAGTATAAAATGTGCATGACCATTGTGTATTCAAGCTAAAGGGTGGCCATATGACCATTTAAACTCCTTGTCATATTCGGCCATAAGCTAGCATAATGAGGTTTTAATAAATTAAATTTGTTTGAATTAGCTCAAGAGCTTAGAGGGCCACAATTGGACAAGGGAAGGAAAAAGTGATCGAATAGCCGTAAAAGCCGTTCGACAACATCCGAGGTAAGTCCTCGAGAAGTGACCCTACTTGAATTATGTGAAATGAAATATGGATGTGTAATGATTATCGATTTATGTGTGTATGAGTATTTGAATGATACCCGGGCTAAGTCCCGAAGGCGATTATGCTAGTGATTACCTTTGTGTTTGAGCCTTAGTAACGAAAATGAAACATGAATGTCTAATGATTATTGATGTATGTGTGCATGAGCAATTGAATGATATCCGGGCTAAGTCTCGAAGACATTTATGCTGGAAATTATATCCGGGTTAAGACCCGAATGATTATGTGAATGTGTATTAATGAAATGATGCATTTGGCTATGTGAATGTATTGCTTTAATTAAAGCTGATTTTATTCCTTGAGACTTACTAAGCATAAAAATGCTTACCCCGTTGCTTTGGCTCTCTGTTTTATAGATTTTGCTCGATAGCAAACGGATTCGGGATCATTAAAGTCGAAGTCATCTACACTATCAAAGCCTCCATTTTGGTATAATTTTTGGTTGAACTTTGAAATGGCATGTATAGGACTACCCCTTGTCGGTTCAATTGTGTTGTGATGTATATGTGTACGGCCATGCGAAAATGGCTCGTAGAAGTCAAGTACAAACTTAGGCCATTTGTGATTTGTATATATATATATATGGTTTCATGATGTAATTATGGATTGGAAATGGGAGTGTTGGTCACATGATCAGCCATTGGAATGGCTAAAATGGTCATAGGTGAACCTATGTATGGCAAGACTAGTTGGATCATGGAGACTACAAATAGATAAGACCTACCTTGAAAACAGATGCTGGCAGCAGCAGTGAAGTGGTTTTGAAAAATCACCAAAATTTGTAGGAATGGTATTAAATAGTGAATAAGTTATGTAAATGAACCTTGATGAGTCTACTTTCATATGGAAGAAACGAAACGGTCATAGGAGTTACATGTTAAGAGATATTAATGCTATTGTGAGACAGGGCCAGAACGGTTTCTGGATCCCCTGTCGCAACTTTAAAAATTTACTATAAATTATCCAGAAAGAATCAGGAGTCATGCCTTATATGTACAGATTCCATTTTGAGTCTAGTTTCATTAGAAACAAACGGCACCAGTATTAAAGCCCTGTACAGAGAGATATTCAAGTTGTAACGCGGAAAGGTCAGAGCAGTCGATCTCTGTAACATGGGTGACTTTAACTAATAAACTGTACCAATTGGCCCTACAAAAAATTCTAGAAATAAATTCATGGATGGATATATGAGTCTAAATTCAGGGAAAATTTACGAAAACAGTTTCCGAGTTTTGAAACTCGAGATATGATTTTTAAGGCAACAGTGACGCAGTTTTCCAGCCTGACTGGAAATGTCAAATTGATGGGCGAAACATGTGGATTTGGCTTGTTAACCCCTCGTGTCCGACACCGGCGATGGTCTCGGGTTCGGGGTGTTACAAGACTTCTTTCTCTTCACAACCAAACCCAAAATTTTAATGCAAATGTAAAAATACGCACCACTTGAAGACAGACATACGGAAACAGTGTAACAGCCCTTTTTAGGTCAAATCGGAACAGTGGTTTCGGGACCACAAATCTGAAGAACAAATAATTATTATTATTTTTATTTCTTTAAGGTCTACAGCATGATAGAATAAATGAATGAAAATTTTGTTAGGAAATTTTATCGATTGAGTGCTCAATTTGACTAGAAAGACTAAATTGCAATAGGTGCAAAATTTGAGTTCTACAAGTTAAAGGTGTCTAATTGTAACATCCTGATTTTGGACCTAGTCGGAACAGTGGTTTTGAGACCACAAATTCGACGAAGAAAATTTTATTTTTATGGTCTACGATTTCACGAAATAATTTCGTGAAAATTTCGTTCGAAAATTTTGACGTTTGGGCACTCAATTTAGTCAAAAGGACTAAATTGTAAAAGATTGCAAAATGTAACACCCCTATCCCGTATCCGTTGCCAGAATAGGTAAAAGGGCATTACCGGACTTGAAACTCATATCAGAACAGTAAAAATTTTGAAATTTTTTTTTATAAGATGATTTGGCATCTCTGTATTGTCAGAGAGCAAATCGAAGTCTGGTATCTCCACTTCAATGGGGAGCAGATACATAACAGATGCCTTTAGATAAATACTGAAGACAACCAGGGATACAATTTAAACTTCTATAAGTACACATTTAAAAGATGCCATTTTCGCATGGCTTATATACATTAACCAAAATATTCTTCTGCCACTGGTCTATTCTACACATGCCATAAAATAACCCAAAACATAATAGTACCAAGCAGTGGATAGTGATAGTGTAACAAGTTGCTGACGATCTCTGAGTCTGTAGCTTCCAAATGAGATCTATAAAACAGAGGAAACAAGGTAAACGGAGTAAGCATTACAATGCTTAGTAGGTTTTAAGCAGTGTCAACAGATAACAATCAAATTATAACATGGTTGTTCGTATTTTTATTTCACTCTTCCTTTGGGTATATCATTGTAACACCCCTAACTCGTGACCGACGCCGGTGTCGGACACGAGGGTTTAACGAGACAAATCCTCTTAAAGTACCGACCAATTTGACATTTCTGGACAGGCTGGAAAACTGCGTCACCGTCGCCTTAAAAATCATATCTCGAGTTCCAAAACTCAGAAACTGGTTTCGTAAATTTTCCCTGAATTTAGACTCATATACCCATCCATGGATTTATTTTTAGAATTTTTGGTTGGGCCAATTGGTACAGTTTATTAGTTAAAGTCACCCATGTTACAGGGATCGACTGCTCTGACCTCCGCGCGTTACAACTTGAATATCTTTCTGTACAGGGCTTTAATACTGGTGCCGTTAGTTTCTAATGAAACTAGACTCAAAAATGGAATCTGTACATATAAGGCATGACTCCTAATTCTTTCTGGATAATGTATGGTAAATTTTCAAAGTCGCGACAGGGGACCCAGAAATCGTTCTGGCCCTGTCTCACGAGAACTTTAATATTTCCCAGTATACTGCTCATATGGTCCTTTCGTTTCATCCATATAAAAATAGATTCATCAAGGTTCAGTTCCATAATTTACTCACTATTTAATTCTACTTCTACTATTTTTAGTGATTTTTCAATCTCATCTCACTGCTGCTGTCCGCAACAGTTACTGCAGAGACTATGCCAATTTCATGAATTTTCCTTGGCCTTAATCATCCATCATACATGACACAAATTATGGCCACCTTAACAAAATTTGAGTTTCTAAGACTCGTGGCTATAGGTTCTAGCATCCCACTCGGCGACCACATAGGCCATTTTCACATGGCTTAAAGTTTACAACCCACAATTCGACAAAATATAATAGCCTATACATGCCAAATGTTCTTCAACAACAAAAAACAATACCACAAGATTTCAGCCGGTGTGATGACTTCAACGACGGTTCCGAGCACGCAACAATACGAGTCCAAGAGACCTAAAATGGGTGACAAGAAAACACCGAGTGAGTTTACAACTCAGAAGTCATAAGCATTCGTCAATCCACCGATAAAGTTACTACTACATGTACAACAAATGAGGCTAGGTACTCGTCCATATCGAATCTATACCATAATACCTCGGACCTTTCGGTCCAATCTCGCACCAATTCATACATCCACATTTCATATTCTACACAACAAGATAATCAAGCATTTTACACATTAACTCAATTTCCAGCACAACCATACAATTTCAATCATCACATAGATTTAAGGCTTACCAAATTCAACCCCGAGCATGAACATATTTTCTATTCATCAAGAGCTCGAGGTACTTACCCGATCCGCTGTCCGGATTAGCTCGATAATGTCGCACACTCAGTGCCAATTGTAATGCAAGAACATATAGTGAATCCGCACACTTAGTGCTATATGTATTCAACTCGCACACTTAGTGCTATATAATCAAACTCGCACACTTAGTGCTGTACAATTTTAAACCCGCACACTTAGTGCCAATCTTGTCACCGTGTCCATTTATACCCGCACACTTAGTGTCGAGACCAATACCTTATGTATTTTGCTGCCTTTATACATTCAACAATGGCATCATTCCATACACATACATTTCCATTTACACACCAACTCATTTAAACACATTTGCATATATATATATATTGATCATTTAAATCAACGCCAAATATACGCTTAATGACTTACCTTGTGTTGGGTAAAACAGTCCAAGTCGGCTACTCGATGACCTTCGTCTTTCCCTTGCTTGATTCTCCTTCTTTAACTCCTTGAGCTTAATCAATAAATCAACTAGTTTAACCCTCTTGCTAAACATTCATAATTCAATTACACATGCATATGTATGTTTGTATATTCGGCAACCATCCTCACTTATTACCCATTTGGTCAACAATCTAAGCCAAGATAAGGCTTCAATATGGTTGCCTCTAACCGAATACATGCACACCAATCTACTTCCTTTGGCCAAATATGCATGTCTATGTGGAGGCTAATTTTACACTTAATACTACACAAAAAAAACAGCATACATTTTCCTAATTAACGCATTACATATTGTAGTTCTATACACATCTCTCATTTATTTCATAACCAAACAACATCACAAGCAAATAGACACCTTAAAATAGTATACATGTCATACCAATTCATCATGTGCAAACATATATTCATGTAGGTGCAATGGCGAATTCTCAAGTGGCTTATATCCAAATATACACACATATCCAAAGCTTAAATCTTACTTACCATGCAACATGCATGAATCATACTTATGGATACAACATGGCGAATACCACAACACCATACCGTTTCAATTTGGTCATGGTTAAACAAAGAACTTAGTATCTCATTCAAAAATGCTAAAAGAAAATCTAAGAATCCTCAATCTACCATCACATGAATCATTATCAAGCTTGATATTTAGCATGCAATGGCATTAACACCATATTCACTTTGGCCGAATTTCATTCCCATGACATAACAAAGATTTGAACCATGGGCTAACAAGAACATCAAGCTAGCAACTAAAATATACATGAATCTCATGGCAAAACATCAAACTTACCTTAATCTAGGTACAAGTATGGCCAAACCTCCTCCTAAACCTCTTCCAAACCAACATGAAACAAGAATTCCTTCCTTCCTCCTTAGAATTTTCAGCCCAAAGGAAATGAAAAATGATGAACAAAAATTCTTCTTTCTTTCTCCACACTCACGGCAACAAGGGGCATCCAAGCTCATCTTTCTCTTTTTTTTTTTCATTTTTTTATGCTTATTTTTATTATAATACTTCCTACATAACTCACTAGCCAAACATGTTGGAAACATGTTTTCCTTGCCCATCATGCCCACCTTGGCGGCCACTATAGTCAAATTTGGGGAATTTGACATGCAAGGACAACATTTCCTAGTGTGCATCAATAGACCACTTCCACATTTGCCTATCTCAATTCTAAATTTTCTCACACAAGTCCTTTCTAGTGAAATTCACCTTTATAACACTAAATCAATCATCATAAAATGTCATACATGAGCACACACATATTATAGGCATCAAAATAAATTTTAATTATTTTTATGCCTCGGTTTTGTGGTCCCGAAACCACATTCCGACTAGGGTCAATTTTGGGTGTTACAACTCTCCCCACTTAAGAAATTTTCGTCCCGAAAATCTTACCGTAAATAGGTTTGGATATCGTTCTTTCATAGAGTTCTCGGTCTCCCAAGTAGCTTCTTCTATCCCGTGCTTGAGCCATAACACTTTCACTAGCGGAACCCGCTTGTTTATAACTCTTTCACTTCGTGATAGGATACGAATCGGTTCTTCCTCATAACTCATATTAGCTTGAATTTCAATTTCGATGGACTAATCACGTGCGATGGATCGGATCTATAGCGTCAAGCATCGAAACATGGAAGACGTTGTGAATCCTTTCAAGTTCGGGGCAAAATCAAACGATACGCGATGGACCGACTCGTTCAAATATTTCATATGGCCCGATGAACCTCGGGCTCAATTTTCCTTACGGCCAAATCTAAGCACCTTCTTCCAAGGTGAAACTTTGAGAAAGACCTTGTCTCCAACCCGATATTCAATATCTTTTCTTTTCAAATCCGCATACGACTTTTGGCGATCCGGGCGACTTTCAAACTTTCACGAATTACTCGAACTCTTTGCTCGGCATCCTTAACCAAATCAACCTCAAGAATTTACCTTCACTAAGTTCAGTCCGAATAATGGGGTACGGCATTTACGATCGTATAAAGCCTCGTAAGGCGCCATCTTAATACTTGATTGAAAGCTATTGTTGTGCGAATTCAATCAAAGGCGATACTGCTCCCATGAACCACTAAACTCAAGGATACAACATCTCAACATATCCTCGAGTATTTGAATTATCCGTTCGGATTGACCATCGGTTTGGGGTGAAAGGCGGTCTGAAATGCAACTTGGTACCCAAAGCTTCTTGCAACTTTTTCCAAAATCGCGAGGTAAATCTCGGATCTCTATCCGACACGATAGAAATAGGCACCCGTGTAATCTCACAACTCGAGAAACGTACAATTCCGCTAATTTGTCCATTGAAAATCCGTGCGTCGACGGGGACAAAGTGGGCCGACTTAGTCAATCGATCTACCACGACCCAAACCGCATCCTTCTTACTTGCGACAATGGCGGTCCGGATACAAAGTCCATTGTGACTCGATCCCATTTCCACTCGGGTATCGTGATTGGTGAAGTAATCACGAAGGCACCGATGTTCCGCTTTCACTTGTTGACATATTAGACATCTCGAAACAAAGTCGGAGATGTCTCGCTTCATACCATGCCACCAAAACCGACGTTTCAATTCATTGTACATCTTCGTACTCCCGGGTGGATTGCCATTCGGCTACAATGGGCTTCATTGAATTATCGAAATGAGTTCAATTCTTTGGGACACACAGATGACTTTTGAACCTCAAACAATCGTCATCGTCGATTCGAAACTCCGAGTCCTTGTTCGGAACACATGCAGCCCGTTTTGCAACCAACTCGTCGTCGACTTTCTGAGCTTCTCGAATTTGGTGCGTCAATAATGGTTTGGCTTTCAATTCAGCCACTAACACACTGTCGGATTGGACAGACAAGTGCACATTCATCGCTCGTAAAGTGAATAATGATTTACGACTCAAGGCATCCGCAACCACATTCGCCTTTCCCGGGTGATAGTCAATGATCAGCTCATAATCCTTTAACAGCTCGAGCCAACGTCTTTGTCGCAGATTTAAGTCTCTTTGGGTCATCAAATATTTGAGACTTTTGTGATCCGAGTATACATGGCACCTTTCACCAAATAAGTAATGTCGCAAAATCTTTAAGGCGAATACGATGGCGGCCAATTCGAGATCATGAGTCGGATAATTTTTCTCATGTGGCTTTAATTGCCTCGACGCATAGGCCACAACTCGACCTTCTTGCATTAATACGCAACCTAACCCAAGTAGAGATGCGTCACTATAAATGACAAACTCTTTGCCCGATTCGGGTTGCACTAGAATTGGGGCTTCAGTCAAATAAGCTTTCAGTTGATCGAAACTTTTCTGACATTTCTCCGTCCATTCGAACTTAACATCCTTTTGGAGAAGCCGTCATTGGCGTGGCTATCGTCGAGAAACCTTTACAAATCGTCGGTAATAACCGCAAGCCCCAAAAAGCTCCTAACTTCGGTAACATTCCTTGGTGGTTTCCAATCGACTATGGCGAATTTTGTTGGGTCCACCACGACACCGATGCGACACCACGTGCCCCAAAAAGCTAACCTCTTTCAACCAAAATTCACATTTCTTGAACTTCGCAGATAATCGCTTATCTTGTAAGATTTGCAACACTAGCCTCGGTGTTCAAGATGCTCGATTTCATCTCGAATAGACCAAAATGTCATCGATAAATACAACTACGAACCGATCCAAGTATGGCCTGAAAATTCTATTCATTAAATCCATAAACACCGCAGGGCATTAGTGAGCCCAAACGGCATCACCAAGAATTCGTAGTGACCGTACCTCGTTCTAAAAGCGGTTTTGGGTATGTCCGATTCTCGGACCCTCAACCGGTAGTACCCGACCTCAAATCTATCTTTGAAAACACCGAGGCTCCCTTTAATTGATCAAACAAATCGTCAATTCGTGGCAATGGATATTTATTCTTTATCGTCACTTTATTGAGTTGACGATAGTCGATGCACAACCTCATGGTTCCGTCCTTCTTCTTCACAAACAATACAGGTGCGCCCCATGGAGAAAAACTCGGTCGAGCGAAACCTCTATCCGTCAATTCTTGCAATTGAACCTTCAATTCCTTTAATTCCATTAATGCCATACGACACGGGCTATTGAAATCGGTGTAGTACCCGGTACAACCGATGTCAATTCCACTTCTCGAACCGGTGGCAATCCCGGTAACTCCTCAGGAAAAACATCTGAATACTCACAAACCACTGGTACCGATTCGAGTTTCCTTTCCGTCTCTTTACTTCCAAACACATACGCAAGGTATGTTTCACACCCCTTTTTCACATACCTCCGAGCGGTCATAGAAGATATTATCACTGGCGCTCCTTTTAAATCAAGAGACTCGACTCGGACTACCTCATTATTTGCACTCCTCAAATCAATGGTTTTCCTTTTGCGATCCACCACGCATCATGTACGGTCACCAATCCATACCAAGAATAACATCGAATTCATTAAATGGTAGAAGCATCGATCACCGGAAAACAGATTCTCGAATTGTTAGGGGCATCTCTTGCACACTTTATCAACGAGCACGTATTGACCCAAAGGGTTTGACACTCGAATTACGAACTCAAGAGACTCAACGGTAGAGTCTTCTTTGGATGCTAAGGTTTCACATACATATGAGTGACTAGAGCCGGGTCAATCAATGCAATCACAATAGTATCAAAGAGAGTAAAAGTACCAAGTGATAACGTCGGGGAGGATGCCTCCTCTCATGCTGGATGGCATATGCTCTAGCAGAGTACGGGTCTCGGATCGGACAGCCGTATTAGAGGCTCCTCTCGATTACCACCCCTACCTCCAGAGATTCTCGGGGCCTACCTCCACCGTCGTTCCACTAGGTCTTGCACCTTGCGCCTTATTCCTCTCATCTAGCTCCGTGCAATCTCTAATGAAGTGGTCCTTGAACCGCATCCATAATGAGCCCTATTAACAGACTTACCCCAACATTCACCTAGGTGTCGTCTTCCACATTGGGGGCATTCAGTCTCTCTTGACGATTATTGCCCACACTAGCTACTCAAGTAGCTCGAGTCCGTCAATGGTCGGGCTCTAATGGAAATTCTCGCAATCGTCCTCGACTTCATCGGTGTCCTCCCCGAACCTCTTTACAGCAGAGAACGGAGCTTTACTCGTCGATCTTTTACGGTAATCTCTTGCTTCAAATTCAGCCTTCTTCTTCTCCTTCCCAAGTTCTTCCGCCTTGCGTGCTCGTTCGACTAGTGTCACGAACTCCTTTATCTCCAAAATTCCCACTAGTAACTTTAACTCTTCATTCAATCCTTCTTCAAATCTTTTGCACATCGCAACCTCATCAGCCACACACTCCCGAGCATACCGACTAAGTCTTACGAACTCATGTTCAGATTCGAGATCGGATCATCCGCCTTGCTTGAGTTCCAAGAATTCCTTACGCTTCGATCGATGAACCGTTGACTAATGTATTTCTTTCAAAATTCGGATTGGAAGAAATCCCAAGTAACTCGTTCATTTGGGACTATGGAAATTAAAGTCCTCCACCAATAGTAAGTCGAGTCTCTTAACAAGGATATAGCACACTTAAGACATTCGTCGGTGTGCATGATATTCATCTAACACTCTAATGGTGTTATCGAGCGTAACTCACCTTTTCGGCATCATCAAGAACTATGGCCTTGAACTCCTCGGCCCCACACTTCCTAATCAAGTCCACGGTGGTTTACTCACCTCACAGGATCGATGAATCGGAGGCATTGCGGGCTCTTGGGGTGGAGTATTTAAATTCGGGAATGGTTGGACAGCCGGGTTGGTTCGTGCATATTGCGTGACCCACTCATTCATCATGGTGAAGAAGGCTTGTTTCGCCCTTCATTTTGATTATTCGCGGATGATCGAGGCTCAACGGCGGTGTCCCTTGCGCAGATCAGCCGCTACACTTTCAACGTCATCCGCCAAGGGTCTCTCTACCCGGGTTCCATTGCTAATCAAAACAAAAATTCCAACCGTCGAAGTCATCACATTATTAAGCGCTAACAATTTGGCATGTATAGCTAGACTCACACGCGCTATGGTAGTCCTAGAACCGACTAAACCATAGCTCTGATACCAATAAAATTGTAACACCTAACTCGTGACCGACACCGATTGTCGGACACGAGGGTTAACGAGACAAATCCTCTTAAAGTACCGACCAATTTGACATTTCTGGACAGGCTGGAAAACTGCGTCACCGTCGCCTTAAAAATCATATCTCGAGTTCCAAAACTCGGAAACTGGTTTCGTAAATTTTCCCTGAATTTAGACTCATATACCCCTCCATGGATTTATTTTTAGAATTTTTGGTTGGGCCAATTGGTACAGTTTATTAGTTAAAGTCACCCATGTTACAGGGATCGACTGCTCTGACCTCCGCGCGTTACAACTTGAATATCTTTCTGTACAGGGCTTTAATACTGGTGCCGTTTGTTTCTAATGAAACTAGACTCAAAATGGAATCTGTAAATATAAGGAATGACTCCTAATTCTTTCTGGATAATTTATGGTAAATTTTCAAAGTCGCGATAGGGGACCCAGAAATCGTTCTGGCCCTGTCTCACGAGAACTTTAATATTTCCCAGTATACTGCTCATATGGTCGTTTTGTTTCGTCCATATAAAAATAGATTCATCAAGGTTAAGTTCCATAATTTACTCACTATTTAATTCTACTTCTACTATTTTTAGTGATTTTTCAATCTCATCTCACTGCTGCTGTCCGCAACAGTTACTGCAGTAGACTATGCCAATTTCATGAATTTTTCCTTGGCCTTAATCATCCATCATACATGACACAAATTATGGCCACCTTAACAAAATTTGAGTTTCTAAGACTCGTGGCTATAGGTTCTAGCATCCCACTCGACGACCACATAGGCCATTTTCACATGGCTTAAAGTTTACAACCCACAATTCGACAAAATATAATAGCCTATACATGCCAAATGTTCTTCAACAACAAAAAACAATACCACAAGATTTCAGCCGTGTGATGACTTCAACGACGGTTCCGAAAGCACGCAACAATACGAGTCCAAGAGACCTAAAATGGGTGACAAGAAAACACCGAGTGAGTTTACAACTCAGTAAGTCATAAGCATTCGTCAATCCACCGATAAAGTTACTACTACATGTACAACAAATGAGGCTAGGTACTCGTCCATATCGAATCTATACCATAATACCTCGGACCTTTCGGTCCAATCTGCACTAATTCATACATCCACATTTCATATTCTACACAACAAGATAATCAAGCATTTTACACATTAACCCAATTTCCAGCACAACCATACAATTTCAATCATCACATAGATTTAAGGCTTACCAAATTCAACCCCGAGCATGAACATATTTTCTATTCGTCAAGAGCTCGAGGTACTTACCCGATCCGCTGTCGGGATTAGCTCGATAATGTCGCACACTCAGTGCCAATTGTAATGCAAGAACATATAGTGAATCCGCACACTTAGTGCTATATGTATTCAACTCGCACACTTAGTGCTATATAATCAAACTCGCACACTTAGTGCTGTACAATTTAAACCCGCACACTTAGTGCCAATCTTGTCACCGTGTCCATTTATACCCGCACACTTAGTGCCGAGACCAATACCTTATGTATTTTGCTGCCTTTATACATTCAACAATGGCATCATTCCATACACATACATTTCCATTTACACACCAACTCATTTAAACACATTTGCATATATATATATATTGATCATTTAAATCAACGCCAAATATACGCTTAATGACTTACCTTGTGTTGGGTAAAATAGTCCAAGTCGGCTACTCGATGACCTTCGTCTTTCCCTTACTTGATTCTCCTTCTTTAACTCCTTGAGCTTAATCAATAAATCAACTAGTTTAACCCTCTTGCTAAACATTCATAATTCAATTACACATGCATATGTATGTTTGTATATTCGCAACCATCCTCACTTATTACCCATTTGGTCAACAATCTAAGCCAAGATAAGGCTTCAATATGGTTGCCTCTAATCGAATACATGCACACCAATCTACTTCCTTTGGCCGAATATGCATGTCTATGTGGAGGCTAATTTTACACTTAATACTACACAAAAAAAACAGCATACATTTTCCTAATTAACGATTACATATTGTAGTTCTATACACATCTCTCATTTATTTCATAACCAAACAACATCACAAGCAAATAGACACCTTAAAATAGTATACATGTCATACCAATTCATCATGTGCAAACATATATTCATGTAGGTGCAATGGCGAATTCTCAAGTGGCTTATATCCAAATATACACACATATCCAAAGCTTAAATCTTACTTACCATGCAACATGCATGAATCATACTTATGGATACAACATGGCCGAATACCACAACACCATACCGTTTCAATTTGGTCATGGTTAAACAAAGAACTTAGTATCTCATTCAAAAATGCTAAAAGAAAATCTAAGAATCCTCAATCTACCATCACATGAATCATTATCAAGCTTGATATTTAGCATGCAATGGCATTAACACCATATTCACTTTGGCCGAATTTCATTCCCATGACATAACAAAGATTTGAACCATGGGCTAACAAGAACATCAAGCTAGCAACTAAAATATACATGAATCTCATGGCAAAACATCAAACTTACCTTAATCTAGGTACAAGTATGGCCAAACCTCCTCCTAAACCTCTTCCAAACCAACATGAAACAAGAATTCCTTCCTTCCTCCTTAGAATTTTCAGCCCAAAGGAAATGAAAAATGATGAACAAAAATTCTTCTTTCTTTCTCCACACTCACGGCAACAAGGGGCATCCAAGCTCATCTTTCTTTTTTTTTTTTCATTTTTTATGCTTATTTTATTATAATACTTCCTACATAACTCACTAGCCAAACATGTTGGAAACATGTTTTCCTTGCCCATCATGCCCACCTTGGCCGCCACTATAGTCAAATTTGGGGGAATTTGACATGCAAGGACAACATTTCCTAGTGTGCATCAATAGACCACTTCCACATTTGCCTATCTCAATTCTAAATTTTCTCACACAAGTCCTTTCTAGTGAAATTCACCTTTATAACACTAAATCAATCATCATAAAATGTCATACATGAGCACACACATATTATAGGCATCAAAATAAATTTTTAATTATTTTTATGCCTCGGTTTTGTGGTCCCGAAACCACATTCCGACTAGGGTCAATTTTGGGCTGTTACAATCATCCCTTTACCGAATATGCACATCTCATCATATACAATAGGCAGATAAACTTTCACATAAAAGTGAGCTCATGTAACATAGATATATTGTATAATTTCACATAACCTTTCACACTATATCGATGCCACATAATCATAGGAATAGTCTCATAGATTGCTCACGTATGCATCACATAACTACCTTATGATTTAGTTCAAATCAAGCTCACATATAAACTCGAAGTACATACCTATTTAACCTTTCGCATTGAATATATTTATAAGCAATTCTTATTGCGAAGTCTTATAGCTTTAAACTCTACTCGGAGTATAGGCGAGACCTTTAGCTCAGATGAAATCTCCAGACGAAGTCAGCGGGTCTTAACCCGGACATAGTCACCACATATAGTCATCGGGTCTTAAATCCCGGATTTACATCACAAATTTTCATGCATATTTATTCACATGTTACAGCATTCACATCGACTATCATATTTGTAATTCATTTGCCTCATCAAATATCTAATAAAACACACCTTCCACAGTTTGTCATTTGGCCACAATATATATATACACTTTCACGTTCATCACATTGGCCATTCGGCCTTATCTCATATATACACATTCACAATTATCCAAATATACTTCATATACCACATCAACTTTCATGTATACACTTTGTCTTGGCTGAATCTACATCTATCATTTTCCAATGAATAACTCAATTTCAAGCCATACTATCATTTCATATTCGAATACTTATAAACTTACAATTTCACAATTTTAATATCAAAGATCCATCTAACACTCATATATCATTTTATAATGTCACAAATTAGAATTCACGTATGGGTTTAATCAATAGCTTATGAGCAACTAAAACAAGTTTTATCAATGTTTACAACATAATCACATATTCTCTACAAGCTGTTTTCCTGAGCAACAGTCGTTAAATTATTTGTAACTGGAGCTACAAAACTCCAAATGATGTGCCGTTAATTTTCCATGAAAATAGACTTGTATATCTTCTATCCACAAAATTTTCAGAATTTTTGGTTTGGCTAATCAATACCAGATTTTTCTTAAAGTTTCCCCTATTTTACTGCTTGACTATTCTGACTACTCTTCACTAAGAATTGAATTTCTCATTGTACAGAATTCAAAATATGTTTTCGTTTATTTTGTTTGAAACTAGACTCATTAAGGAGTCTAAGCATATAAATATTATCTTATAATCATTTTTGTACGATTTATAATGATTTTCCAAATACTGGACAGGGATTTCGAATCCATTCTCGACTGTCTCACACAACTTTAAAAAATCTCATTATCGGCAACCCCTTTACTTACTCGATTTCTTTTATACTGAAACTAGACGCATCAAGCTTTAATTACATAATCTATTCAGCCTTTAACTCAATTCCCACAATTTATGGTAATTTTTCCAAAACACACTACTGCTGTTGTCCCAAGCAGATTTATACAAATTTACTCAGAAAGTTCTCATTCACATATTTAAAACATAAATCATATATGCCATCATTTAGAAAAGTCATTGACCTTAACGTATATACTTAATTCATATTCATCCCATTTAAAAACTTAAAACTTACAAAGGAATCAAACTCAAATACTTAAGAACTTACCTCGGAATTTGTCGAACGATTACAGATCGACTATTCGGTTAGGTAGCTTTTTCTCTTATCCGAAATTGTCCCTATGTGCTCTTAAGCTTAATTGAGTAAATTAAGTATATCAACTTCATATACTTCACTTAATCAAAGCAAGAAATACAATTATCCTCACTATCTCACACATATACGTTCAGTCAATCATTACTATGTTACAAGTCAAGCCTAGCTTAGGCTAGATCGAACATATATAATCTTTTAACTCAATTTACGAATCAAGACATATTAGTTATCAAAGGTTGACCATGATACACATAGTGAGCTCCATTTTCTTTAACTCACATCCGGCACATAAAAACATACACAAAATTTTCCACACAAGCTAGTATTTTAGCAATTAATATGATACGAGTTAAACCAAAAGTTTACAATAAAATTACAAGGTACATACATAGGGTCCATATACATGTTTATTTTTAAACACCACCCTTTAAACCCTCTAGCTCTACTTACAAAAGACTCTCATAACTAAAATCCATAAGTAAGTCATCCAATTCCACCATTTCAATAAGTATTTTATACCAAATCTAATAACTAAATGTTATTAATGAGATTCATACCAAGACCGAATATTCATTAACCACCAAAGCATATATTCAACAATTTAACAATGTGTTTAACCTCCATGGCCGAATAGATCCTTTCTATTCCATTTAACTACCATAAATTTAAAGTATTTAAATCAAGTTCATGAGTTTCTAATTTCGTTACTTCAACCATTCAAAGCCTATCTAATTTCTCAAATAGATTTCTAATACAAGAATTAAGCCAACCTACTAACCTTAACACCCACATTCGGCAAGTGACCACACACACACTCTCATAACCGAATTTCCATATTACTAAAATCCTCAATACACATATTCCCCTTATTCAACTTCAATTTAAGCTCCCAACTCATAAAACATAAGGAATAGAAATCATCTTCTAAGTTTCCTACCTTAACCGAATGCCCAAATCACCACAAGGATCAAAATTCACACATGGGCTCAATCAAAGATCTATCCATCAACTAAAATTTCATAAAATCTCAAAGAATTTACCTAAAACTTACCTTAATTAAGCTAGTAGAAGACCGAATGCCTAGCTTCTTTTCCCCTTTTTTCTTCCTTTAGTTCACTAAGCAAGAAGAACAAAAACATAACCAAAATTTTTTCTTTCTTTTATATAAAGTAATAACCATTTAACTAAAATTTAATACATATTTTAATATATGCCATCATCATGGCCGCCACTATTAACAAAAAAGGGTATTTGACATGCAAAACCATTATTTTCAATACATGCTTTAATAGACCCTTATAGATTAACCTATCACATTTCAAAAATGTCACACATAAGTCCTATTAACTAAATTCACATGCAATTTACTAAATCGAAGCTTAAAACTTTCACACATTCATATTCACATATAATAAACATAAAATATGACGGCTAATTATTTTTATGACTCGATTTTGTGGTCCCGAAACCACTTTTCGACTAGGGTCAAATTAGGGGTGTCACACAAGATGTGTTTGTAAGTCCAAGCTTGATTGTATATAGAGATGGAAGACATGGCTAGGGTTTGTAAAACTTCCAAGCTTGATTGTAAGTCCATTTTTGCCCCGTTTTTAATGTTCTTTACATTTGTGAAATCCTCGTAGCTCGATTTACCCATTTCTACCATTAATTTGAGCTAGGGTTCATGTTTAAAAATTGACCCATATGTGACATGCATGAATTTTGATGTCTAATGGTAGAAAATGAGTGTTGGGTGTTAGATAAACAACTTTTGCTAAGCGATTTTACGTGAAAACGAGTAAAACGACATAATCGGTAAAAATACCTATTGTTCATAAGTACATGTTAGAGTGAGAATTTGATGTATCCATAGAAGGGAAAAATGAATAGCATGTCATAAAACATAAGAAAATAGTATGAAATTTAATTTCTGAACCTTGGGAAAAAAGTGCAAATATGCAAAAGTTTAGGGGTCAAAATGCAAATTTGTAAAAATATGATTTATGGACTCATTTGAATAATGTGAGTAATAAATGAGCTATATTTGTAATGTTAGATTAAGGAAATCGAGATTCGGGCTAAAATCGAGAAAATACCAAGTAGTGGACTTAAATGGTAAAAATGGCCATTTTCGTATGCGAGGTAAGTTCATATGATTTTTAATAATGCAATGTGTATTTTAATGTTATTGCTTTGATAGTATATGAGATGTAAGTCTATATACAAATAAATGTATTTGAAATGGTTTATTTATGCTTATTTGCCATTGAACTATGATGAATGAATATATGAGTTGAATAAAAAGAGACATCCGAAAAAGTATCGACAAAGCTCCAATGTCTAAAAAGCCCCATATGAACCTTAGGAATAGTTAGGATACATATGTCATGACATAGGATTTTCGATATGTGATATCGTGTAAGATCATGTCTAGGACATTGGCATCGACTTTTGTTTTACGTGTAAGACCATGTCTGGGACATTGGCATCATATCTAATTTCGTGTAAGACCCTGTCTGGGATAGTGGCATAGATGTTTGATTACATGTAAGACCACGTCTGGGACGTTGGCATTGTATATGCTTTCTGAGCTATCAGCGTATCCTTATGTTTTCAAATGGTTCAAACGGGCATTTCGAGAAAGTAAATGATTTTGTGAAATTGGATTCGATTCAGGTACGTTTGCATGTATATGTGCAAGAAAGCAAAGGTATGTATTTGCCATTATGTGCTCGTGTGACTATGATGATTCATGGCGATATATATATCCTTTTGTATTATGTATGAACGGTAATGTTATATGATTTGATGAAAGTATGAGGGTTTGTGGAAAGATACATGTATGATATTAAATCATGCCTACGAGTATAAAGTAACAATGAATTTTATGATAGCTATTGTGATTTTGCACCAAAACAGTGTTGAACAGTAGCAGTAGCTGGACTTTGAAAAATCACCATAAATAGTGGAAGTCGAATTAGAGGCTGAATAATATATGAAATTAAAGCTTAATGAGTCTAGTTGCACATAAAGGAAACAATATAAGCAAAACAAGTTTTTATTATAAGATATTTGAGTTCTTTTGAGACAGAGTCAGAGTGATTCCATACTCCCCTATCTTATCTTTAGAAAATCACTAAAAATTGTAACAAAATTATTGTGAGTTATAATTTATATGATTAAAATACTTATTGAGTCCAATTTCTAGAAAGATAGACAAGAGTATTATCCAAGTTCTGTACTATGATATAAATAATTTTTAGTGAAGAGAGGTCAAAACTGTTGTATAGCAAAATAGGAGAAAATTTAATGAATAAACTATACTAATTGGCTTAACCAAAAATTCTGAAAATTTTATGGTAAGAATATATGTGAGTCTAGTTTCTGGGAAAATTAAAAGATCATAATATGGAATTCTTTAGCTCGAGTTATAAATAAATTACCAACTATGACTCGAGTAGACAGCTTGACCAGAATATGAATAAAAGTGTAATTATAGTTGTTTTACCTAAGGAAACATATTGGTAAATTGCTTATTAATTTCATATGGACTTACTAAGCGTAAAGCTTACCCCCTTCATTTCTTTTAGTATTGGAAGGTCAGCTCGGGGTTGGAGATTGTCGGAGGCAGCATCACACTATCAGAACGTTGATGTGAAGCATCGATAAACTTCAAGTGTTTTCAAGTGAGTGGCATGTATAGAGGTTTAGTCTGTATGATAGTTGTTAGTATGATTTGGCCAAACTTATTGGCTTATTATGGATAAATCCTATATCGCCATGTGATATGATTTATATTCGATTATTGGGTTGTAAGTCTAATTGATTATGCATACTTGATCCATTACTTTATGATATGTGCGTGGTGATGTCTTGGTACGGTCGAATGTATGGTATGTCATGCTTATGTGGTGGATAGATTATGATCAATAGATGTGACCATATTCTTAATGTAAAGGTGTAAGGTAAGAATAATTAATACTATTGTTAAACATGAAATTGGTGTGGAATGTCTTAGTCAAGCACGTTGTTCTATATATGTGAATTGATGGTATGTCTAGGCTTGGTATAAAATGAGAACAAGATCTGGTATATCTAGTTTTGGTTAATGTAAGAATGTGTATTACATGCATGATGGTAGGAAAATGATATATTTGTATCAAAATAGAGGATGTTGAATGTTATTGAAACAATGTAGGTGCATGTAGGGTGACAAAAAGGCTTGGAAAATAGCCTAAGAGTTAATTACACAGGTTGAGACATGGTCGTGTGTCTCAATCATGTGAAGGACATGGCCTGGAGACACGGACGTATAGCCTGGCCGTATGCTTCAATTTGTGTGCTGACATCATAAACAGATAGTTACACGGCCTGAGGACACGAGCGTGTCAAAGACACACAGGCGTGTGACTCTGTTTTATGGTAAAATTTTCTATGTTTTCCCAAAACTTTCCAAAGTTCTCGATTTAGTCCTGAAACCTTTCTAAAGTATGTTTTGGGCTTCGTAGACCCAAATAAGGGACCATGTGCATGTGAATGAATGTTTCGAAATAAAAATTAAATTTTATAGCCCGTATTTTAGTTGGATGTTTGTATGTTTGTCCGCTAATGCCTCGTACCCTATCCCAGTCTCAGGTAGGGTAAGGGTGTTACACTAATTCCTATGAAATTTTAAATTGGAGGTCCTTAAATGGTAATTAGACCATTATACTTTAGGATGGACAATAATGGACATGGTTAGGAGAAATTTTAAAGTTATGCATTAAGGGTATTTTAGTAATTTGGTAAATAAAGACAAAATCAACAAATAAAAGTGTCCATCTTCTGCAATTTAGTCCCCCATAGGCGAAAATTGCAAAGGAAGACATAGCTATGGTTTGGCCAAGCTTTCAAGCTCTATTGTAAGTCTGTTCTTGTCCAGTTTTTAATGATTTTTACATTTTTGAGATCGTTGTAACTTGATTTAGCTATTTCAAAGACTAATTTGAAGGAAAGTTAAAGTCTAAAATTTTACCCATGTTGAATAGGTTTGTATTTTGATATTTGATGGTAGAAAATGCATGTTCGTTTGTAACAGCCCGATTTAGACCCTAGTCAGAATGGTGGTTTCGGGACCATGAATTCGAGTCAAAAAAATATTTAAAAATTATTTTCTTTGTTTATTATGTGTGAATTAGCATGTGTGAAATTTTCGTGATTTAATTTTGTCGTTTGAGTGTCCGATTAAATAAAAGGACCTAATCTCATAAAATGCAAAATTTGAATGCTAATTATTTAAGTATCTAATTGCTTTGTTCTTTTAATGTGGGGTATTTATAATGTAGTTATACCATTGGTTTTATAAGTTTTATGGTTTTGGATATGTTAAATATGGTTTTCTAATTAATTTTAAAAGGTTAAATTTGTAAACTAATTACTAACTTATATATGATATATTATATCATAATTAAAAAGCCATGGTTCATACTTTTTATTATGACCGAATATGAAAACAAAAAAGAAAAGAAAAGGAAGCTTAGGTTTCGGCCATGGTTGATCTTGATTAAGGTATGTAACTAGCCTGGTTTTTGATAATTTTTACGTTTTTGAGATCGTTGCTAAGTTATCTACAAGACCCATGTTTGAATTTTTGATTTTGGTGAATATTTTGAGTTATACCATTATTGAAAGCTTGTGATTTTTTTATTTGATGATGAAATATAAAAGATATGTTTTAGATTAACATGTTTTGTATTGGAGTTTTTGATGATTTTGAGTAGTTAGGACTAAATTGCAAAAATAATAATTTGAGGGCCTAAAATGTAAAATAAATGAAATATATGGACTTGTATGAATATGGGTAAAATTCAGCCCAACATGGGTAAAATGAAATTTTGCATATTTTGTGTTTTGCTCAATAAGGACTAAATTGTAACAAGTGTAAAATGTTAGGGTTAAAATGGTAAATTGTCCATTTATGAGTTTTTGGACTAAATTGAAGGAAAATATGTTTGAATGAGTTTAATTTGAATATGTTTAGATCAAGAACCAAAGAAATCAAATTTAGATCGGGGAAAAACTAAAGTTGTCGACTAGTCGTCCTGTTGTGGTTTACATCGTCCGAGGTAAGTTTATAAGCAAATAGATGTACTTAATTTTATTTAAATGCAAATTATATATGCTGAAATGAAATATATGAATTTATATATGCAATTTTCGAATGTGTATAAGCTTGGCAACCATGTTCATGTGTTCATTTCGACTGAGTTACGACGTCCGAAAGCCCTGTATAAACCTTAGGAATAGCTAGGATACATATGTCATGACATAGGATTCTGATATGTGATGTGCGAGTAAGACCACGTCATCGATATATGTGTGTGAGTAAGACCTTGTCTGGGACAGTGGCATCGATATGTGAATAATGTAAGACCACGTTTGGGACGCTGGCATTGTACGATATGTGTGATTATCCAAGTGTCCTATCCAATTTTGAATGGTTCATCGGGCAACGATAAGTTGTGAACGAATATGTAAAATGAGCTGAATGACCAGGTATGAATTAGTTTGTTATCTATTTGAAATAAGGTAAGTAAGTAACTTAATATTTGCTACAAATCATGTGTGGTGCAAATGAAGAATATATGTGAATATGGTATGTGTATTTGGCCTTGTGAATAAATAATTTGGGTATTATTGAGATTATTCTTACCTATGTGTACACATGATTAGGTATATTCGGCCAAATAACTAGTATAAGTATATGAAACTATATTTTGATACATGAGCTTATGTACCATAGTGTATGTGGACTATGTTTTATAATGACTATTTGGCTTTGAAAATTGAATGATAATTTGTTAATTTAACTATATGAGCATTTGGCCAAGGTAACCCTTATGTATGAAAAAGATATTTTGCCTATATATGTATGTGTATTTGGTCATATAATATAAATATGTATGTGGTTATTATCCTTTGATTTATGAATTTATGTAAATGTTCATTCGGCCATAAATAATCTATATGCGAAAATAAATATAAAATGCATGAAATTGTAAGCTTAAGTTTTAAGTAACTATGATTGTATAATTTGGTTTAGTTTAAATGATTTGATTATTTCATTTAGTTGTTTATTTGCTTATGACTTACTAAGCTATGAAAGTTTACTCGGTGTGTGTTCATGTTTACCTCTGTTTTATAGATTTTGGATTCAAGTTACGAGCTTAGGAATTGTCAGAGAAGCTTATCACACTATCGACCGTCTTTGGTATTTTATGAGCTGAATTCTCGAACCTATGGCATGTATAGGCTAGATTATAGTTTGAAATGTTGGATTATAGATTTGTATAATTTAAGCCATGCAAAAATGGCCTAACTTCATCGTTTGAATTCGGTTTGGTTCGTTTATGGCTTAAGTTTATTTTGGTTATCATGCTATGTGTCGTGGATGAATAATATGTGTGATATCTATTTGGTGTAGTGAAGTTGGTTGGTGATTTCGGATGTGTTCATTTGGTTGATTCGGTTATGATATATAGAAGGATAAACATGTATGTGAATTTGGTTGACATGCTTAATTAAGGAATTATATGTGATTTAGCATCAATGAGTATAGGAGTATGTCCGAACATGGTAAAAGATTATAGTGATATATTTATTACTTGGTATATAAGTTTTGTGTTTGAGTAAATATATTTGAAATTGGTTAGGTGATAAAATATAAGTGATGGATATTAACTAGTTGTGATTCGGCATTTATGCTCATGAAATTTGATGAATAATTTTGTATATGGATTATCGAACATGAGAAGTAACATATGAAATGGATATGCCATGTGTTTAGAGCGTGATTAGTGTCTTGGTTATGTGTTTGCATTTTAAATATGGAAATTTTTAGCTTGTGAATTAGATATGAAATGAGTTGTTATTTATACTCAAAATGGTTCAACTTATTATGGTCATATGTGCATAAATTGTAATAATAGAAGAGGTATATTTTGGTCATGTTATAATGTTGCTAAGGTACCTATGTTTTAATTGGTTCAATATGTGCATAGTCGAGTGACTAGAAAAGGGATATGTTTAATCCTTAATGATATTTATTTAAGTGAAGTATATGTAAATGGTTGATTAATGCCATGTGGATGTTTTAATCTAAAATAATGTGCAAAGCATGTTAGTTCATATTGACTATTACCTATGCCGCATATGTGAGTGATATTTAAGTTGAGTATTATGGTTCAATTAATTTTAAAATGTGCATGTGTATTAATTATGAAGTGGTATAATTAATATTAAGTTAATGTATAAATCATTTTGTCACATGCTCGGTACTTGTTATTTAAATATACATGATTAATTATAAGTAAGTATTAAATGATAAATTTGCAATTGTAGTAAAGTTTCAAAATTTCTGACAGAAATAAGTGTTTTAATGTGTAATGAGTTACAAAGCATGGAATGTAATGAATGTCTGTTTGAATTGTGATATGTCTGGTAATACCTCGTAACCCTATTCTGGCGACGGATACGAGTTAGGGGTGTTACATTCGTTGTTAGTTAAACAACGTTTGTAAAGTGATTTTCGATAAAAAAAGTTAAATAGGGACTTGTTTGTAAAAGTCTATAAAATTTGTAGAAAAGTGTGAATAAATGAAAAGGTTGGGCTATTATGAGTACAAATAATATTTGACTAGGTTTAGGTTGTGATGAAATTGAAAGAAATTCATTTTACGATCCTAGGAACTAAATTGTAAAAAGTTAAAAAGTTAGGGGCAAAAAATGTAAATTTTGCCATAATGTGTTTTTCGGTTGAATTGAATAATGTGATGATTAAATAAGTTAAATGTGGTATTATAGATCAAGAAAAATGAAGTTCAGGTCTAGATCGGGGGAAAAACAAAGTAATTGACAAATAGATCCCATTGGTCATTTTTGTAACCAAGGTAAGTTCGTATGTTAAATAATCTTTATTATAATTGTATTTTAAATGCTTTAATACTTCATGAATTGTGTAAATGACTCTACGGACACGTTCGATGATATTTTGGCAAGTGATAAATCCCAATCGAACCTTCGGAATAGATTAGGATACGAGTGACATGTCACTAGGGTTTTATGTTATGTGATCCAGGTGCTGGTCCTGTACGTCCTACCAATGGCTAAGTATACCAGCATGTGTTACGGTAACTTGACAGCTTGTATGAGCAGCACCGTGTAGCTACATCTTGACGACAGCTTGTGTGAGTAGGCCCATTAATGGCTCGAGAGAGAGCATATATGTGTTATGAGATATAGGTAGCAATGGCTACATATGTGGCACCTTGTGTGCAAGGTTTTCCTAAGTATCTGATATTATTATTTTGAGTGGTTCATTGGGTATAACAATGATGAGACTAAGTATGAAGTTATTACGAGATGGTATAAGTATGTACTTAAAGCTTGTGATTATTAATTCGTGAAATGATGATTTCAGGGTAAGTTGTGATGGAAGTGAATTATGATCATGAGATTTTGGTAAATTACATTATCTTATGTTATATTACTTACATGTTAATGTATGGTAAGGTTTGCTTATTTCTTTCATACGAGCTTACTAAGCTATATAGCTGACTCCATTTTATTTTTCATGTTTTATAGTGTCACCAAGCTAGCTCGGGTTGGAGATTATCAGAGTTCGCATCACACTATCAAACTGTTATTTTGGGTACCGATGATTTTAAACATTTGAGAATATGGCATGTATAAGGACTTGGTCATTTTTTAAATGTGTTGTTATGAATTTGGCCAAATGTATTGGCTTGTAATTGTCAAGGGCTTGATGTGGTATTTTGCCATGTAACTTGGCTCATTTTGGTCGAATTGGTTGTAAACATATATATATGCATGCACGTGCAATGATCTCTTGTGTGATATGGTTTATAGATGCTTGGTAAATGGTTGAATGTGGCTTAATGGTTTGTTTTCGAATGGTTAAGATTGGCTCATTGGTATGCTAGCAAACCTAACTAAAATCATGCATGTTATTGGTAGCCATATTGGAACTTGTAGAATGTGAGTTTGGTATGCTTTGGTTTGGAAAAATATGATGTTGTAAAAATGTTGAGTGTGGATAATGAAATGACATGATTTGCCCTTGTTTGTAGACATCTTGGTTGCCTAAATATGCCATGGTTTATGCTAATAAGATTGTGGGTGTTTATGTGCAAATGAGGGTGACAAATGGCTTGGTAAATAGCCTTTATTTTGTCCATGCAGGTAGACACACGGTCTACCCCATGGGCATGTGTTTCGGTCGTGTGTCCCCTGAACCTTAATTTTGAGAAATAGAATGTTCAGAATTGAGCACACGGGCGTGTGTCTCAGCCATGTGAAGGACACGGCCTCAAGCATGGGCATGTATCCCGACCGTGTGAAGTCTACACCTATTTTATGAAAATTAAATTAACCACACGGCCTAGCACACGGGCGTGTGACTTGGCCATATGTCTTCAATTTGTTCATGCTTTGCAAAATAGAGAGTTACACGGGTTAGAGACACAGGCGTGTGTGACCACAAGGCCTGCCTACATGATCGTGTCCCAAACCACACGGGCGTGTGACCCCTGTACATGGAAAAGATTTTCTAAGTGCTCGATTTAGTCCCAAACCACTTCCAAAGCATGTTTTGGGCCTCGTAGGCTCGTATTAGGGACTTTATGATTGAGTACAAATTGTTTTTAATTTGGTTGGAATTTATGACCCGGAATTGTATGTTTGCTTGCGATGTAAGTCTGGTAATGCCCTATATCCTATTTCGGTGTTGAATACGGGTAAGGGGTGTTACAAACAGAATATAAAATCAAAAATTTTATACGAATGCTTGTATGAAAACAAATTATTAACTGACTTACAGAAACAATAACACAACTTGCGAACATTTATACTTCACTCAAACAGAATAAAAAATACACATGGTCAAACGACCAAATTCAGAATCAGAGGTCACGGTCCTTAACTATTAGGTAATATCACTTAGGAATGTCATGAAGTTAGTGCTATGCTAACAATTAACACGTAATTTCGAGCCAAACAGAGTCTCAACTACTCTTGCTTAGGCCTAGCCAAAGGTAGGAATACACAGGGCCACACAGTCGTGTGGAAGTGCCTAGGTCGTGTAGGGTCAACACACCTATATGAAAGAGGCAAATGCCCATGTGAAAGTAAGCACACGGTCGTGTGACTATGACACACGCCTGTGTGACAGGAACATGGCTATGTGGACAGCCCATGTAACTTTTTGTCCGCTTGTGCTTAAATAAGGTGCAGGGCAGACACGACAGTGTGAAAGTCTCACATGCATGTGTGCCCACGGGACACAACCGTGTGTCCAGAACACACACCTGTGTAAAAATCGACTAAAATCCCCAAATCAGCCATACAGCCGTGTGGCACCAAATTTGCCCAAAAACCTTAATTCGCAGATGCACATGGCTGTGTGGACCGTTCGTGTGACGCACACACCCGTGTGGCCACGAAACCACCTCGAAATAGACTAAAAATTGTGAATTTGATCCTCAAACACTCCCTAATCTCTAATAAATTCAAAAACATACTATAATAAACCGAATTCGATGCAATCTAATATCGAAACAACACTACAACTACACATTACTGAAACACACATGAATTTGCGAATCCCACCGCATTTCGGCACTAAATTAAACAATTCACAATAAAGTTGAAAAGTTCTGAACCCACACCTAATTTCGCGATCAAAGCACCACACCCTCAATTTGGAACTTAATTACCCACCGTCCTGAGACCGTATTAAAGGAAATAGTAAAATCTCCCCAACAAAAACAAAACAAAAAATTTGGAACCAAATAAAATGGAAAAAGTCTCATGTAAGGAAGAGAGAGAGAGAAGAAATTGACAAAAGAAAATGGAAGAGAGGAACGTGAGAAACTTTTGGCCTCTTTCAAAATAAAAATAGTTGACATAAATAAATATAAAAGAATAACTAAATATTTATATTTTATAAACAAACAAAACTAAATAAAAAATAGTCCCTCAAAACACACTTGAGAACTCGAACCCGAGACCCAAAGGTACATTAACACACAACCAACCTCCAAACCAGCAGGCCTATTACGACATAAAACACAACAACAAACCCAATTGTCTGATCTAGCCACTGACCCTACCTACCAACCTTAGAACTCTTAACCCCTAATTTCGGGGTGTTACATGTATAATTTGTTGTTTAATTATTTGTTGACGATGAGATGATATTATTATTGCCTCAATATTTATAGGTGTTAAGGTTTTAAAAAATATATATTTTTTTGTGATTCTTCTAAGGAATTTTGTACTTTGTTATAATTATAGGATTTGTACTCAACACCTTTGGGTGTTGAGATTATGTTATCTTAAATTGTCTATTATCCTTTTCCTTGACTATAAATTTTATAAAACCAAAAACAAATTGTTTCCAAAATTATCTCAAAATCATGTAATTTGGTCCTAATTTGAGTTTGAATTCACAAAAGAGCTTTTGTAAGCCCGATTAAGACTCGGTTTTGATTGTTTAACCATAAATGAATGTGTTGAACTTGGACCAGCGATCGAGTTGAGCGAGGGGTGTTAAAATTCACTGCATCTACCTAAAGTTGTATACATTATGTGTAACACTCCAAACCTGATCTTGAAGGAGGATACAGGAATGATGTGTCATTGCCTTAAATTCATTATCTTTAAAATTGTATCTGGTGTAAACCATTTTAAACTTGTAACACCCCTCACCCGGCTCGATTGCTAGACCAAAGTTAAGGGATGCTACAGCAAACACCGGAATAGTCAAACACAAGTTATAACATTAAATTCAATTAAAACCATAAAATTAATCCAAATTCTTGCATAATAGAAGTTATTAGTAAAGCAAAGACTAAATCGAGCATATAAACATAGTTTAATAGATTCGAGCATGGTTAAGGACTAATCTAAAAAATTTTAAAACTTTGGAACTAGGTATCAAAGTAACAAATACCGATACTTTTATGGTAGGTATCGATATTATAATTGGTATCAAAATGGTTTTTTCATTCTGCTAAAACACTATTCATTTGGTCAAGTATTGATACCTTGGTCCCTAGTATCGATACTTTTACCCAGATGGTCAAAATCACAAATTTAGAAGCTTCTTTCATGCCCAAATCTATATCTTAGCTCGTAGATACATATAGGTACAAAAATAACCTGCAAACAACTCATTCAATCCATTACAAAAATATAACCAATATGCCACAATTGGCATATGAATCCAACATGTCACATCCCAAAATTGGGTTTAGAAATTTTGAGGGTAGCTTTGGAATTATGGTCTGAAATAGGGTTCGAGAGTTCTAAATATGCAAACCAAAAATATCTTCGTCTATTGTTTTTGAAAATTAAACCAAATTATGAAAATAGTGTGAAAAAGACTTTCAATTTAAAAAAAAAAAGATTGTCTTGTAAAAGGGTTTAATTTAAGAGTAGCTTTAAAGCAATTATACCAAGTTTTAAAATCAGCCCATTTATCCTTCTTCCACCTTAATATTGACGTGAAAAAAAGAGAGAATAAAAACATTCCCTTCCCTTTGTTTCCGTCAATTGAATCCTCAAAACCTCCTACACCAATTTTGATTCTCAAAACTCTAATCTCTTTAATTTTTACCATCTTCCAAACACCAAATCTTTTCTTAAGTAAAAAAGGAACAAGAATACCATTAAAGCTATTGTTATTCATATTGTGGTTTTTCATTGATTTCAATCAACCGTTCATCATTTTCTTCAATTGGGGGTAAAGTTTTTTATTTTTAATAGTTTTTAGTGTAGTCTAGCCATTTAAATCAATATTTAATCTATTGAATCAAAGATTTTGTGTAGAAGTCAAAATTGGAGTGGTTAATGGTGAAAATTGGGGTTTTTAACAAAATTACTACTCAAATTGTTTTTTAACTTTTTTTTATGTGATTAGAAGGTTTTTAAATTGGCTTTAAAGTTTCATTAAAATATTTGAAGGTTTTGTTGAGTTTTCGTTAAAAGGGGCCATGTATGTCGAACTTTTGGAACCATGAACCTAAGAAGTTTTGTGTTGTTTAAAGGTTGAAAATTATTCTTAGATGAGTAATTAGATTATTGGAGTTGATTTTAGGAAATGGGAATAAGTAGAGATTAAGATATTTGGGATTCAAGTTTGCTACTAAAAAAATTCAATTCCAATAGAAGCTGACTGTAGGCCTGCATTTTTAGTTGACTATGGTGTGTTTATAGCTGTAAATTAATTGTGTATATTGTGTGGTTGTTATGTATGAAGCTTTAGAATTGTTAGGACCTTCTTCAAGTAAGATGAAAGGCAAGGAAAAACTAGTTTAAGCTTTCGATAAATAGGTGAAAGCATGAATGGTGATGTTTGAAGTCGCTGTTGGTATGCGCGATTCATAGCGATAATTGGGAGCTTAGGAATAAACTAAACCCCTATCCTATGTTCTGAGTGTAAGCCTTTCTTATACTATTGCTTTGCTGTGAAATACATTTAATGAATGTCGAGAAGTGGATTAAGAAGTTGATATAATAGGTAATGTGTGTAAGCCTTTCTTATACTGTTGCTTTGTTGTGAAATTACATTTAATGAATGTCGAGAAGTGGATTGAGAAATTGATATAATAGGTAATGTGTGTGCATACTTGTAAGTGATAAACAGACTTTAACGTATACATATGTGGTTGGGTGATCGCTCAATGAGCATAGTTGTGCCACTTAAAGTACAAATAACTGTGAAACCAATAAGCATGCATCGTGTACAAATTTGTGGTATGAATTGATGATTATGAGTAGAGATTATGTGCATTAAAATAGTAATTAAATGTGTGTACTTGTAGATATTTTGGCCTTGTAATCTGTTGAAACCATTGGATATAGTTGGTATGCCATAGGATTGTGAGTACTCACCCTTGTGTTTTGTGATTTGGGCATTGAGATCTCAAGAGAGATTGGAGGGATAAGGGAAAATCGAGCCAAGCACCATTCACCGAGATATGTTGGTGTGTTGGAAAGTGTTTAGCTTTATGCTAATGGGATGTAACACCCTTAACCCGTATCCGTCGTCGAAACACGGTTACAGAGCATTACCGGAGTTTACAGTTCAATTATAGTTAACTTATGTCATTTACTATTTATTTCTAAAAATAAATCACAATCAATCATAATGTCCCTCATATGGTTAATCGAGGCCAAAAATACATAATAGAATCGTGTCGAGACTAAACTGGGACCACAGAAAATTTTTCGCGAAATATCAAAATTTTTCTTAGGTGTAGGGGACACACGCCCGTGTCCCAAGCTGTGTGGGCATTCGATGTGAGGCACAAAGTTGTGTCCTAGCCCATGTCCTTACCTGTGTAACTCTCTGACTTGGATCACACGGTCTGGCACACGCCTGTGTTCTAGGTCATGTGTCTCACTCGGCTAAGACACACACCTGTGTCACTCCCGTTGATAAATCATAATTTATACATATTTTTACCCCATGATTAACGCATTTTATGGATGATTTCCTATTAGAATTGGTGAATTCGATGCTCCTAATGCTTTAATTTCATGTTTTATACTTAGGAGAGCATAGGAGAGCGAAAGGAACGAGAAACAGGCCAAAACCGGAGAAAATGGGCCAAAGTACGAAATCAACATGGCCTAGACCTCCTCACACGAGCAGACCATACGGCCGTGTCAATTTGGTAGGCTCGAGCACGACCTGAAGTAATCGCACATGGGCGTGTCCCTGTCGAGCCCAAGTTGACTCCAATTCGGAAAAGGCTAATTTTGAGGGCTCTTAGGCATTCCAAAGCCTATAAATATACCCTAGAGGAGGAAGAAAAAGGAGGCACAGAATAGGGAGTAAGGAATTACTCCAAGGAAGCCGATTGATCCATCTCAGAAGCCGGATTCACCATCAAGACTGAAGATCTCTCCTCAATTTCCCCTTCAGGAGTTTTGGGTTTTCTTTATGTTTTGTATTCTTTATTATTCTAAGATGTTTTCTTATTTAGTTATGAACTAAAACGCCTAAATACCTAAGGGGAATGAAACCTAAGACGAATCTTGTTATTATTTTCTGAATTGTATGATAAATATTTAACTTGTTCTTAATTATGTGTTCTTAATTCTTGTTTCGATATCCCAGGATACTGATTCAAGATAAGCTCTTATTCAGAGGAGAAATAGACCCTGTCTAAGAGTACATTTGTTATAATTAAGGGAAGTTGATTGTGTGCCTAGACATAGGGTGACAAGATTTTGTTGGATTAGGGTGAAACCTAATAAAGGGATCCATAGATCGAGTTAATGCAATCCTAGGGTGTTAATTAGAGAAAGGACTCACTTATTCAACCTAGGGATTAGACGTTATTAATCTTGAATAGGGATAATAACATAACTTAGGGATCTCTACGGAACAAGTTAAATGAATAAATCGTCTGATTCGGAGCCAGAATAACAAGTACAGCCTAGATGGATTTTTCCTTAGGTATTGTCTTAATTCAATCGATTTTCCCAAAAGAAATTCTCCAATTCCATTCTCCGTGAATTCTTAGTTTAAATAATTAGTTATTTAAAATAAAAACCTCTTTATTCTTAGGCTAGATAATAAAAAGGCAGTCATTACTCGTACTTTTAGTTCCCTTGGGTCCGACAATTTGGTCTTGCTAAAACTATACTACTGTTCGATAGGTACACTTTCCTACATCGTGATAATAGTTAGTTTTAAGAACGATTAATTATAAATATTTAAAACCAATCACGAAATCACGTGATCAAGTTTTTGGCGCCGTTGCCGGGGAACTAAAATATTAGGAACGCTTAATTTTTATTACTTTAGCCATTTATTTTTCTTGCAATCTAATTTTATTTTTAATTTTATTCTAATTTACTAATTTTCTTTTTCTTTCTTCTGGCAGGTTTTTTATAGTTTATGACTAGAAGAAACCCATCAGGACCACTACTTTTTGACGAAGAAATCGATCGCACAGTTCGCAAAAACCAAAGAGAAATAAGGTGAAGCCTAAGATACACAGAGAACAAGCAAGAAGACGATACTCAACCCCCAACCGAAGAGATGGCTGAAAACCAAGACAATCGGCTACCTCCTGCAATTGCAGCTAATGAAAATCCTGCTCCAAGCACTATGTATGATTATGCTAAACCTTCTTTAACAGGAACTGAATCGAGCATAGTTAAACCTGCTGTAGCTGCAAATACTTTTGAACTAAAACCTAACACTATTCAAATGATACAGCAATTTGTTCAGTTTGATGGTTGCAGGATGAGGATCCCAACGCTCATTTAGCCAACTTCTTAGAACTATGCGATACATTTAAAATTAATGGTGTTTCTGATGATGCCATTCGTCTTCAGTTTTTCCCTTTCTCATTGAAGAACAAAGCTAAATAGTGGTTTAACTCGTTACCACGAGGATCAATTACTACTTAAGAACAAATGACCGAAAAATTTCTATTAAAATATTTTTCGCATGCTAAAACAGCTAAATTACGTAATGATATCTCTTTTTTTGTGCAGATGGATTGAGAAACATTCTATGATGCATGGGAGAGATACAAGGACCTTTTGAGAAGGTGCCCTCACCATGGGTTACCGCTTTGGCTTCAGGTTCAAACATTCCATAATACCCTGAACCCTTCGACTCAGCAAATGGTTGACACAGCTGCTAGCAGAACCATCAATAATAAACCACCTGAAGATGCTTATGAGTTCATAGAGGAGATGTCATTGAATAACTATTAGTGGCAAGTCATGAGGACAAAGCCAACGAAAACAGCCGGTGTTTATAACATTGATTTGGTCACCATGCTCTCTAATCAGGTAGAACTTTTGAATAAGAAAATTGATGGTTTTCTTAGTTCTTCACGGGTTTACCCAGTAATGCAGTGCGAAGCAAGTAGAGGTGGAACAAGCAATTCGGAATACCAACCTTATGGCCACAACATCGATAACGAGCAATTAAATTACATGGGTAATAATCCTCGACCTCAAAACAATCCATATAGTAACACTGACAATGCAGGTTGGAGGAACCACCCCAATTTCTCGTGGGGCAATCAAGGAAATCAAAGACCACAACCACCTCCAGGTTACCAACAACCACCTTACCAATAGGAAAAGAAACCGAACCTTGAAGAGATGCTCACAAAGTTTATCTCGGTCTCAGATTCTCGTTTTCAAAACATCAAGACAGCACTTAAAAATCAACAAGCATCAATCCAAGAGCTCGAAACTCAGATAGGCCAGCTTTCCAAACTAATCTTCGGACGGCCACAAGGGACCTTGCCAAGTAATACTGAACCTAACCCAAGGGAACAGCTCAACGCGATTAATGTTCAAGATGAAGAAGGATTTGTTGAGCTTGAGCCAGAATCGAGGCAAGAAACTGTGGTAAGCAAAGGTCAAGGTGAGGTAGATCACAATAAAAACAAATCGGTGAATGTCGAATATAAACTTCGTGTGCCATACCCCAACGCGACAAGGAAAGACCGCTCAGATGAACAATTTGGTAAATTAATTAAACTCTTAAACAAATTACATATTAACTGATCGTTTATTGAAGCTCTATCACAGATGCCAAACACAATGAAATTTTTAAAGGAGCTTTTAGCAAATAAGCGGAAGATGGACGAGGCATTGCATGTGGAACTAAACGCAGTTTGCTCAGCTATTCTCTAGAATAAACTACCCAACAAACTTAAGGATCCAGGGAGTTTTACAATTCCTTGCTTAATTGGTAGTTTAGATGTTAATAATGCATTAGCTGATTTAGGGGCTAGTATTAACGTCATGCCTTACAAAATGTTCAAACAATTAGTCTCGGGAAACCCAAACAGACTAGGATGAGCATTCAATTAGCAAATAAAACTATAAGATTTCCTAGGGGTATTATTGAAGATATGCTAGTTAAAATCGATAAATTTATATTTCCCGTTGACTTCATTGTTCTAGACATAGAGGAGGATAGCAACACTCCTTTAATTCTAGGAAGGCCCTTTTTAGCAACTCACTTCGTGTGGGAGATGAAACAATCACTCTTCAAGCTCTCAATTCTGACAACACATCAGAAATTGAAGGTGATCATTTAACCCATTCTACTAAAACTGACAATACGGTACAACCTACTTTGCGGGAAATGAGTCTGAAGGAAGTACATGAGTCATTCTCAAGCATTAGTAGAGGACCCATTCATGAAGATCGAAGGCTACAAATCGAGGAGCTAGATGAATGGCGGACGCATAAACCGAGAACACCTGACAAACTGAATCTACGACAGAACAAGCTCAATCCCTTTCCAAATCAACTTAAGGTTGGAGATAGAGTCTTATTCATCTAATGAAGAAATCCATCTTACGGTACTCAGCATTTTCCCATCCGGTACGGTCGAGGTGAGTCATCCCAAGTTCAGCACTTTTAAGGGAAACAACACCTATTTAAAACCTTATTTTGATGAGATTAATAGAAGGAATGAGGAGTATAACTCCTCAAACCACCATGATCATTCAACGGAGAGGTAAGTCGAGCTTAGACTATAAATAAGTGCTTCTCGAGAGGCAAATCAAGCACTAACTGTATTAACTTCTTTAAAATTTTGTCTTCAACATCTAACTTACTAACGGAGCGCTTGAATACAGGTTTTCCACAGGGACACAGCTAAGAGCACGGGCGTGGTTAGGGCCGTGTGAAAACAGGACAACAATTTTTCCCAAACACAGGCTACGATAAAACACCACGACGATGAGTCATGATTGTGGTTGAACCTGCCAAAACAACACAGGGGTGAGACACGCCCGTGTGGAAGAACCATGGGTAAACCTGTTAAAACAAGACGGGCGTTCGACATGCCCGTGTCTAGCACCTGTGTTCAAACCTGTTAGATTGACACGGGCGTGGGTCTGAATACACAGGCGTGGGAGAAGCAAACAACGTCAGACACGGCTGTGCGACACGGCTGTGTGCACCCACACACCCAAGGAACACGGGCGTGTATTAAATGTCAGACGCGCCCAAATTCAAAATTCGCGAATCACACGAGCTGAAATTGAGGAACACGGGCGTGTTACCTGGCCGTGTGCCCCAAAATCTATAAATACCATGCACTATTCACTGTCTTCCCCACTCAAAAACCCTAACCCTAGCCACTGCAATTCCACACAGCCTCCTTGTCACGCCCGTGCGCCGCCTCCAACTCTATTTTTGACGCCCATTCTCCTCTTTCTGGCATTTGTTCACTCTTTTCTCGTTTATTCTTACTAATTTCTAGGGCTATTTATCATAATAATATGAAATTTTTCATGTTCCTTTCTTATTTTTATCATACAAATGTTATATCTAGAATAGTTATTATCTTTCTCATGTTAAAATTCTAACTCATCATATGATTTCTCTACTTTATTTGATTAGTTAGAAGTAAATATTCATGATTAGAACAATATATATACTCATGCCTTTAGTGTTAACATTTTTCATTCGTCACACATATTGCATTCCATGAAATTCGTCGCCATTTTTATGCCATACAATTGATTTCTTTTGTAACACCTCGTACCCGAGACCGTTGTCGGAGTCGAACACGAGGTGCTAACCGACTTAATTAATTTACTTTCACAGTCCATAAAAATTTTTCCAGGCAAGCTGGTTACTGCATCACTGTCGCCTTAAAAATCATATCTTGAGTTTCAAAGCTCGAAAATAAGTTTCGTAATTTTTCCATGAAACTAGACTCATATGTCCATCTAAAAATTTTTTTTCTAGAATTTTTGGTTGGGCCAATTAGTACAGTTTATTAGTTAAAGTCTCCCCTAATCTAGGGTTCGACTACACTGACCTTCACGCATTAGGAATTGGATATCTCCCTATACAGGGCTTCAATACTGATGCCGTTTGTTTCTATAGAAACTAGACTCAAGGAGGAATCTATACATATATGGTATGACTCCTAATTATCTCTGGTTAATTTATAGTGAATTTCCAAAGTCGGAACAGGGATTCCAGAAACCGTTCTGGCCCTGTTTCACGAGAACCTAAACATCTTTTAATATACAACTGATATGACCGTTTCGTTTCTTCCATATGAAAGTATATTAATCAAGGTTCATTTACATAATTTATTCACTATTTAATTCCATTCCTACAAGTTTTAGTGATTTTTCAAATCCACACCACTACTGCTGACAGCATCTGCCTTTGAGGTAGACTTTACCTATTTCATAATTTCCATGATTCAATTAGCCCTTTTTGCAAACATGGCACAAAGAATGATCATGGTTAACCATTCCAATGGCTAATCGTTTCCAAACATTTCCATACCTCTCGACGGACGACATACAAAACGATTATAATGCTATGATCAAGTATACTTAAGCCATTTTCGCATGGCTATCCAAATTTATACAAAATCCAAGGGGTCTATGACCAACAAACGAAAGAGTAGTCCTATACATTGACCAAAATATCCTCTCACTACTAGTCTATTCTATACATGCCATAAGCTATTCCAAAACGTAGCAGTACCAAATAGTGGGTAGTGATAGTGTGACTAGTTGCTGACGATCCCCGAGCCTGTAGCTTCCAAATGAGATCTATAAAACAGAGGAAACAAAGTACACAGAGTAAGCATTAAAATGCTTAGTAAGTTTCAAGTAGTGTCAACAGATAACAATCAACTTATAACATAATTGTTCGTATTTTACTTCACTCTTCCTTCGGCATACCAACCCTTTTCTAATATACACGCCTCATCATATGTAATAGGCGATAAATTCTCACTTGACGGTGACCTCTTATGATCATAGGTGCATTACCTATTTTTACCGACTTTCCACATTGACCAAATGCACAATAATCATAGAACGTCTTATTGCTTTACTCACATGTGCATCACATGACGACCTTGTGATTTAGTCTAAGTCAAACTTAAATATAATCTCAAATACATACCGACCAACTTAACGCATTGAACGATTTATTACTAATTGTCACCGTGAAGTCGCATAATCTTACGCTTTACTTGAATCTTCAGCAAAACCTTTAGTTCGGGGCTTACCCGGACAAAATCTCCACACGTAGTCATCGGGTCATTAGAGCTCGGATGTAGTACGAGCACGAAGCCTATGGTCATTAATCAGTGATAATATTCTCGCATAAAGCCTGCGGGGTTTTAACCCGGATATAGTACTGACACAAATGCCCTTCGAGACTTATCACATTTATACACTTCCACATCCATCACTTTGGTCACTCGGCCCTATCACATATATACACTTTCACATTCATCACATTGGCCATTAGGCCTTATCACATATATATACACCTTCTCATTCATCACATCGGCCATTAGGCCTTATCACATATATATACACTTTCACATTCATCCCATCGGCCATTAGGCCTTATCACATATATACACACTTTCACATTCATCACATCGGCCATTAGGCCTTATCACATATATATACACTTTCACATTCATCACATCGGCCATTAGGCCTTATCACATATATACACACTTTCACATTCATCACATTGGCCATTAGGCCTTATCACATATATATACACTTTCACATTCATCACATCGCCATTAGGCCTTATCACATATATACACACTTTCACATTCATCACATCGGCCATTAGGCCTTATTACATATATATACACTTTCACATTCATCACATCGGCCATTAGGCCTTATCACATATATATATCTCATACATATTTCATATTTTTCTTGTACATCAATTTCAGTTAATGCATGACCGAAACTCACCATCATCAACATCATTATCAAACCAAAACCAAAACACGTCTATCATCCGTATACCAAGCTTACCAAAACAAACTACTATGAGTTTCAAGAATCATTCAATACATACCTCATTCTAGCTATCTTCTAAGCCAAAAATCAAGGCAACCAACTTTCTTCTTTCTTTCCTTTTTCGGTCAAGAGGAACAAAGAGGAAGAAGCCTCTTTTTTTTTTCTTCTAGGTATGGCAAGATGGGGGAAAAGAAGGATGACACACCTTCTTTCTATCACTCTCCCATTCTTTTAATTATTCTTTCTTCCATACTATAAAGCCATTAACTATTGTCATGCTAAAATAAAATGCATATAATATCTATCAACCATCATTATGGCTGGCCACTAAATTAAAAGTGGTCTATTTGACATGCAAGTCCCTCATGTCAATAACTCATGCATTATTTGGCCACTTTAAATTTCACCTATCACATTTTCAAGTCCTATCACATGGGTCATTTCTTATAAATTAGCACCTAATTGATAAAATCAAGGCACGAAATATTCACACATACAAATTCCAAATACAATAAACACAGAATATAACATCTAATTATTTTTGTGACTCGGTTTTGTGGTCCTGAAACCACTTTCCGACTAGGGTCACATTAGGGGTGTCACATCTTTGATTAACTTGTTAGTCTTTGTAGTTGCTGAAATTATGATTGTTATTTACAAATTATCTTCATTTTACGTTGATCATTCCTCAAAATGAATTAATGGTTTTTGATCACAGGTACCATGTCGTCTTCATGAGGAAAGAAAATCGCCGTACCTACTTCGAAAAAGAGGAAGGGAGCATCATCTTTCGCGAGTCCAACCACGAAAATTCGTCACCCTCTCTTGTAGTTCCCCCGAAGGCCCCAAGAAGAGCTTTTCCAAATACTTCGGGCCCGACCTTTAATTGCAGGCCGTTGCATCAACTGGGCTGCCGTAGAACAAGTTCAGTTGGCTAATGCGATTCGGGCCCTCCTAACCACCAACCCTTGGGAGCTGTTCTTTGGGATCATCGAACCAACATACCTCGAGCTCATGATGGAACTATGCTCAACGTTCCATCTTTAGACAGTAATGACAAATTACGATGATCCCGGCATGGTCTAGTTTCACCTAGGCAGGTTAGTCTGCCAGCTAAGCGTCCAGAGTTTGATGCTGCACTGGGCTTATATACGGAAGAGTTCAAGGAGGAGAATGAACTACATGCTCTCACTCGCCACATACATTCCTCTCCATCGAAATGCTAGCACACTTTGGCCCCTAGTGCAGCCTCCTACAATCCTAGCCGCTCCAAGGCATCAGTTCTCCCACCATCCCTGAGGTACCTACACGCCATTTTGGCTCACACGATTATAAGGAGGCGAAATAGCACTGGCATTGTGACAGCCCTAAAGTGACCCTAGTCTGAAAGTGGTTTCGGGACCGCTAAACCGAGGCACCAAAATATTTGAATGTGATAATTATTGTCTAGAATATGTAAATATGAATGTGTGAAAGTTTCAAGCTTCGATTTAGTCGATTGCATGTGAATTCAGTTAGTAGGACTTATGTGTGATACTTTCAAAATGTGATAGGGTAACCTATAAGGATCTAATAGTGCATGTAATAAAAAGGGGGGGACTTGCATGTCAAATTTCCCTAATTAGCAAAGGTGGCCATGCTATGAGTGGAAACATGTCACAAACATGTTATGTTAGTGATGTATGGTAGGAAAAATAAAATAAGAAGTATGGGTAATAAAGAAATGGAAAAAATTGAAAGAATGTGTGTGAGTGTTTCTCCCCTATTGCCGTGAGTGAAGGAAAGAGAAAAAATTTGTTCATCCTTTTCATTTCTTTTGGCCGAAAATTCTAAGGAAGAGGGGAGGAGTTCTTGCTTCATGTTTGGTTTGGAGGAGAATTAGGAGGAGGTTCGGCCATACTTGTATCTAGATTAAGGTATGTTTGATGTTGTGTCATGAGATTCATACATGTCTTTAGTTGCTAGCTTGAGTTCTAATTAGCCCATGGTTCAAATCTTTGCTATGTCATGGGGATGATATTCGGCCAAGGTGGATTTTGTGTTAATGTCATTGCATGCTAAATGTGAGGCTTGTTAATGATACATGTGATGGTGGATTGACGACTCTTGGATTTTCTTTTTAGCATTTTTGAGTGAGACATTAAGTTCTTTGTTTAACCATGACCAAAATTGAAATGGTATGGTGTTGTGATGTATTCGGCCATGGTATATTCATAAGTATGATTTATGCTTATTGCATGGTAGGTAAGATTTGTGTTTTGGATTTATGTTTATGTTTGGTTATAATCAACTTAGTGATTCTACCCTTGCACATATATATATATATATATGTTTGCACATGATGTATTGGTATGACATATACAATATATCAAGGTATATATTTACACATGATGGTGTTTCGATTATGGAGTAAATGATGGATGCGTATTGAGTTATAATATGTAATGCATTAGTTAGTAAAATGTATGCCATTTGTGTGTGGTATTGAGTATATAATTGGCCTCAACATAGACATGCATATTCGCCACATGAATGAGTACATAGGTTGATGTGTTTGTTCGCCATAGGTAAGCATATTGAAGGCTTATTCTTGACTTAGAAAATTCGCTAAGGAGAATATTAACTAATGTGTTGAGTTTGATTCACGATTCCGTATATATGTGACTTTAATGTCTAATGAATATATATGGGCTAAGTACCTTGAGTTCCTCTTTTCGATGCTCAAATGATTAAATCAATTTATTTGTTAAATTAAGCTCAAGAGCAAAGAGGAACTAAATCCGATAAAGGGAAGGAAAAAGTGGTCGAATAGCCATCTAATCGCTCGACAACATCCGAGGTAAGTTTTCGAGTAATGGAACTTAAATTATGATTTAGATTATGTCTTAAGTAAATCAAAATCATGCTCTTTGTATGTGGCTATTGAGCCGAAATTGTAAATATGATAAGTGTCTTGTGTTGAGCTTTGGTAATGAAAATGAAATATGGATGTGTCATGATTTATTGATATATGTGTGCATGGTTCTTGAATGATGTCCTGCTAAGTCCCAAGGCTTTGTGCTAAGTGACTATATCCGGACTAAGATCCAAGGCATTTGTGCGAAGTTACTAAATCCGGACTAAGATCCGAAGGCATTTGTGCGAGTTACTAAATCCGGACTAAGATCCAAGGCATTTGTGCGAAGTTACTAAATCCGGGTTAAGTCCCGAAGGCATTTGTGCTAGCTACTATAACCGGCTATGTCCCAAGGTATTTGAACGAGTAGCTATATTCGGTTAAACTCAAGGTACGTGATTCGGGAATGAATGAACTTGCTGTAAAAATTTCAGTTAATATGCTTGTGAAATCCCAACAATGAGGCATGTTTCAGATGTGCTTGAATTAGTTGAGCTCTTACAAATAAGTATCCGCCGGTTGATAAATGAGAGACCGCCTTTGGCTAAGTTGATCTTTGTGTATGAATATAAGGGTTGGTAATGTGAAGTAAGTATGATATTGAGAATTTGTGCATATGAAATTATCTCGTTAGCTACATGAATGCTATACTTTGGTTGTGTTTAAATTCATGGCTCAAACTTACTAAGCATTAAATACTTACTCCGCTTTTCTTTGATTCTCTGCTTTATAGATTTTGGTTCTTCACTATCGGACTCGGATTTTGAAGTCGAAGTCGCCCACACTATCAAAGCTCCTTTCAAGATATTTTTGGTTGGACTTTGAAATGGCATGTATAGGACTACCCTTTTGTTGTAGGTCATGTACCTTTCGGTTTTGTGTAAATTTGGATAGCCATGCTAAAATGGCTTAAGTATACTTTGGGCATGGTATTATAATCATTGTATGTTGTTCATTAAGAGGTATGGAAATGTTTGGAAACGATTAGCCATTGGGATGGTTAATCATGATCATATTTTGTGCTATTTATGTTAAATGGGCTAGTTGAATCATGGAAACTATGAAATAGGTAAAGCCTACCTTAAAGACAGATGCTGACAGCTGCAGTGACGTGGATGTGAAAAATCACTAAAAATAGTAGGAATGGAATTAAATAGTGAATAAATTATGTAACCGAACCCTAACGAGTCTATTTTCATAGGAAAGTAACGAAACGATCATATAAACAGTATGTTAATAGATATTTAGGTTTTCGTGAGAAAGGGCCAGAACAGCTTCTGGAGTCCCTGGTCCGACTTTGGAAATTCATTATAAATTGACCAGAGATAATTAGAAGCATTCCATATATGTAAAGATTCCTTTTTGAGTCTAGTTTCTGTACAAACAAACGGCATCAGTATTGAAGCCCTGTACAGGGAGATATCCAAGTTGTAATGCGCAAAGGTCAGTGTAGTCGATCCCTGTAACACGGGAGACTTTAACTAATAAACTGTACTAATTGGCCTGACCAAAAATTCTAGAAATAAATTTGTAAATGCATATATGAGTCTAGTTTCAGGGAAAAATTACAAAACTGATTTTCGAGTTGTGGAACTCAAGATAGATTTTTAAGGTGACAGAATACGCTTAGCCACCGTCTCGAAAATTTTAAAATGAACTGCAAATAAGTGGATTAAGCCCGTTAACCCCTCGTGTCCGACTCCGGCGACGGTCTCGGGTACGGGGTGTTACAGGCATCGTCAACACTTACGACGCCTATTTCTTATAGTGTATGTTGCACGGGCACGTCATTGACCTTGCCTATTTCATTGCCCTCGCGATTCAGCACCAGACAGAGCAGTATAGGAAGGGGGTCATCTCCATTGGCCCCTATGTTACTCAGTTGGCTCGACCATCGGGCTCCTCAGCACCGCGGCCCAAGAATTATCCCTTACCCTCATCAGCCAAATGTCTCCACAAGGCATCTCGAGCATGCTTAGCATGAGGATGATCGAGAGGCACTGAGGAACCTACCCTCCCCAATATCATCTCACCCAATCTACCGAGGAGGAGGCCTACGAGAACATTCCTGATGATGTCCCTCCACAGTACGAAGACCCACCGATTCAGCCACCACCACCCTCTCGTCCAGTTCATGTGGCGGCTTCATATGCTGACATCTATGAGCGCCTCACTAGATTCGAGCAGTAGTGTTTTCAACGATTTGACAACATTGATGCTACTCTACAGCAGATTTGTTCAACGATTTGACAACATTGATGCTACTCTACAGCAGATTTGTCGGCACCTCCACATCTCATCGCCAGACCCACCTCGCGAACCATCCAGCGATGAAGATGTTTAAAAATATTTATTTATTATTTTATGTTTTTAATTTTTATTAAAACTACTTTTTATTTTTATTAGATTTTAGAATTTTATTTTAATTATCAATTTCAGTTATTTCTTTATAGTAATTATTCTTCCTAATATCCCCTAAAATGTTCCTAATTTTATCACAGTTATATAGAGCTCTTAAGCTTATCATCGCATAGGAACTAACAACTCCACCAGGAAATTCTTCACGACTGCCATGTCCTGATCGACCACGACAATAGCTACCACTAGATATAATATTCTTTTGGTATAGGACTTATGGACTAATGAATCTCTACGACCGCCAGAGTATCCTCCTCCACTCTCGAACCAATTACTCTCCAAAACTCCAGTTCGAGGAATTCATTATACAGGAAGGTTCACTTCTCTCCCTATCTTATTTTTATACTCTAATATCTATCTTTGTGCATTGAGGGCAATGTATATCTTAAGTGTGGAGGGGAAATTTATTTCATTATTAGAAAAATCCTTGAATGACTACCTTGTTCTCTTGAAAAGCTCTCATATCATATTTAGGATAAATTTTGATTGATTTATGATTTTTGTTGATATATCTTCAATTAAAACATAGGAATTTATGCTTTGATTGTTTAAACCTCAAGACATTAGAGAATCAAGCATGATAAGTTGATTTTTAAGAATTTAAAATCTTAGGTTGTTTCCCCAAAGTTTAGGTATTACTTTGAGTTGGAATTCACAAGTTTTAAACATCAAAAAGCCATAATTTTTGTGAGATTTTTTAGCCTTTTGATCATCTATTAATTCTTTCATGCTCACTTTTATTATTGGTTTGAGTGCGTCAGTATTGAACTATTATTCTAGAACTTGCTTGATTATGCATGTCGAGACCACACCATTTGATTTGATATGTCAAAATGATTAAGGCACTTAGGATTAACCCACTCATGCCATGAAAAACCTACCTCCACGATTAACCCCTAGTAAACTCCCTTGAGCCTAGCAAGCCATTTCTTGTATTACCCTTAATATTAACCCTTAACCCATTATTGTTGAAATCCCCTAAATTAATCCCTATTTTTTTCGAGGTTTGAGTTGAATAAATTGCTTAGCTATGTCTTGTCCTTAATAGTTAGTCTATGTTATTTAACTTGTTCGTGGAAAAAAAACTATGTATACACATTAGTAATTCCATATTCTGAGAAGAAGCTCTGTTGTACGCAAGTGATGATTAACTCTTTTTTTAGTTAGGTAATTTTTCAATTTAATCTCGATTCTAACCCTTTCTTTCAGCTTGTGACCACACCCCCTAACCAAGCCTCATTACAACCCTCTAAAGAACTTTTGATTGATGTATCATCTTAAATTATAATGGTGGAGATTTGATTTTCATGCAAGCCTATGGTAATAACTTTTCATTATTGACTATTGAGTGCTTCATTTATTGTCCTTAAGCACCTCGAGTGATTTGAGTGAATCTTTAGTGAGGATGTGAAACTCTGTGATATTCTGAATCAAAGGTAATTACTTAGATGAGGGGAGACACCTATGTTTGCATGATTAAATACTCAACTTGGAATGTTTGAACCTTTTATATTCTTTTAGTTGAATTCTCAATGTATGATTACCTATGGATTATTTTGAGATATTATCGATAGAAATTATAAGTTGAGAAGAATTTATTTTGATTATGAGTTGAGAATTTTGCTTTAGGACAAGCAAATGCTTAAGTGTGAGGGTATTTGATAAACTGTAATTTATACATATTTTTACCCCATGTTTAACGCATTTTATGGATGATTTCCTATTAGAATTGGTGAATTCGATGCTCCTAATGCTTTAATTTCATGTTTTATACTTAGGAGAGCATAGGAGAGATAAAGGAACGAGAAACGGGCCAAAACAGGAGAAAATGGGCCAAAGTATGAAATCAACACGGCCTGGACCTCCTCACACGGGCAGACCACACGGCCGTGTCAATTTGGCAAGATCGAGCACGACCTAAAGTAATCGCACACAGGCGTGTCCTTGTCGAGCCCAAGTTGAGTCCAATTCAGAAAAGGCTTATTTTGAGGGCTCTTAGGCATTCCAAAGCCTATAAATACACCCTAGAGGAGGAAGAAAAGGGAGGCACAGAATAGGGAGTAAGGAATTACTCCAAGGAAGCCGATTGATCCATCTCAGAAGCCGGATTCACCATCAAGACTGAAGATCTCTCCTCAATTTCCCCTTCAGGAGTTTTGGGTTTTCTTTATGTTTTGTATTCTTTATTATTCTGAGATGTTTTTTTATTTAGTTATGAACTAAAACTCCTAAATACCTAAGGGGAATGAAACCTAAGACGAATCTTGTTATTATTTTCTGAATTGTATGATAAATATTTAACTTGTTCTTAATTATGTGTTCTTAATTCTTGTTTTGATATCCCAGGATACTGATTCAAGGTAAGCTCTTATTCAGAGGAGGAATAGAACCTCTCTAAGAGTACATTTGTTATAGTTAAGCGGACCTGATTGCGCGCTTAGACATAGGGTGACAAGATTTTGCCAGATTAGGGTGAAACCTAATAAGGGGATCCATAGATCGAGTTAATGCAACCCTAGGGTGTTAATTAGAGAATGGTCTCAATTATTCAATCTAGGGATTAGACATTATTAATCTTGAATAGGGATAATAACATAACTTAGGGATCTCTACAGAACAAGTTAAATGAATAAATCGTCCGATTTGGAGCCAGGATAACAAGTACAGTCTAGGTGGATTTTTCCTTAGGTATTGTCTTAATTCAATCGATTTTCCCAAAAGCAATTCCCCAATTCCATTCTCTGTGAATTCTTAGTTTAAATAATTAGTTAGTTAAAACAAAAACCTCTTTATTCTTAGGCTAGATAATAAAAAGGCAGTCATTACTAGTACTTTTAGTTCCCTTGGGTTCGACAATCCGGTCTTGCTAAAACTATACTACTGTTCGATAGGTACACTTTCCTACATCGCGATAATAGTTAGTTTCAAGAACAATTAATTATAAATATTTAAAACCTATCGCGAAATCACGCGATCACCCGTGTGATCAATTCTAAGCATTCTATTTCTAAATTTTAAGGATGTAGGGGACACATGGCCAAACTACACGCCCATGTGCTAGGCCATGTGTCACACACAGTCAAGACACATGCTCGTGTGTCTACCCGTATGGACAAAATAATGTCATTTTCCAAGCCTTATTTCTCACCCTTTTTACCTTGCACCTACATGAACATTTCAACATATTTTCAAACCAATTTGGTACAAATAAACCAAGCCAAATACAAGTATTATGTATGGTATATTAGCACATATATATTCAAATGTTTAACTTACCACAATTGCATTTATGTTTGTTTGCAAGTTTTACCAATTATTAACTCAATTTCATTCATCTTTTGGTTTATATGTCTTCTACCATTTAACCATTTCAACACATCTCAACATAATATAGTCTTTTATGATTACAACAAAATACGTTTACGCCAACCATTCCAATGGCTAGATATAACCAAAATATTTCATCATTTATTCTAATTTAGCTTATACATGCCATTATACTAAATAAGTTTGCTATTTGTACCAAAATGGGTTGAAGGATAATGTGTTGATGCTCCAACTGATTTTCAACCCTAGCGAGCTTCCGAGCAATATAAAATAGAGGAAAATTAAATATAGTAAGCATTCAATGCTTAGTAAGTTCGTATAACAAGAATTTAACTTACCAATCATGCTCGTATAAATAAATATATATAACATGCATCCCAAAACATTTTAGCCAAATGCCTAAGCACAAGTTCTCATCAAACAAGTTAGTGTTATAATTCTCATGAATATCAAGAAAACAGAGATGAGCTCATCATATAAAAATTTCCAAGTATTTCATGGTATTTGAGAGATGACTCATTTTTAGTTCATATTTTCTTTCATCAGGAGTTTAATCCGTTGAATCATTGAAATATCTATGGATACCCATGTAGTATATTGAAGGTATATGTAACACCCCTTACCCATATCTAAGGCCGGGCTAAGGTACGAGGCGTTACCAGACAAACATACAAACATTAAACTAAAATACGAGCCATAAAATTTTATTCATATTTCAAAGCGTTCATTCTCTTACACATAGTCCCTTATTTGAGTCTACGGAGCCCAAAACATACTTTAGAAAGGGTCTGGGACTAAACCGAGAACTTACGAAAATCTTGGAAATTTCATGCTTTAAGACTCCACACGCCCGTGTCCCAAAGTCATGTTTCATACAAGGCTGAGACACATGGTCGTGTCTCTGCCTGTGTGAAATATACCTAGGCTATTTTCCAAGCTTTGGTCAACCTTGATCTCTTACACACTTATACAAAATCAAAATCATATAACATGGTATTCATTTAATGATTAAACATCCTCAATTAAACCACAAACATAGCATTTGTATGTCATCATACATGTGTCTCTCATACTCATTTTACCTTGTTTATTATAGTACCACTTATACATTTATACCAAGATTACCATCTTACCAAATATCTTCAGTTTAATCATCAAGCATTCATATTTAAAGCTAGATCATATCTTTATAAAATACCACGATTCAGATGCGCAGAATAACATGCTTGCCTGAAACATTTCAATTCAATTCCATACCCAACAAGCATTACATTAAGACTAGTCATATATATATATATGATACATAACATTCTCTTTTTGTTTTCTTATAAACACATATCATTTATTTCATTATATCAATATTTCATATACCATAGTTTCCATGTATTCCACATATATTTATTTTCCTCCTCCTCCTCTCCATTCCACATCCTTAATGTATATAGCATTCTTGTAAGTACGATTTCACAATTTACTAATAAATGTTCACATCAAATTGTCCACACGAGTCATAGTCACTTAATTATTTATAATTCGAGCTACAGAGCTCCAAATTAAGATCCGTAAATTTCCACTGAAACTAGACTCACATATATTTCCATCATAAAATTTTCATAATTTTTAGTTTAGCCAATTAGTATAGTTTATTCATTAAAATTTCCCCTGTTTCACTTTCTGACAGTTCTAACTTCTCTTCACTAAAAAATAATTATCTCACAGTACAGAACTCAGATAATATTCTTGTTGATTTATATTGAAAATAGACTCATTATGGACTTTAAAAATATAATTTTGAGCCTCTAATTATTTTTATCCAAATTTTTGTGATTTTCCAAAGTCAGAATAGGGGATCACGTAGTCATTCTGAATCAGTCTCATGAAAACATAAATATCTCAAAATATAGAACTCCTTTGCTTTCTATGTTTATTTTATATGAAAATAGACTCATTAAGATTTAATTTGATATCTCATTCAGTCTCTGATTCAATTTATACTATTTTTGGTTATTTTTCAAAATCACGTCACTGCTACTGTCCAAAACAGTTTTATTGTTAATTCACTCTTTCACACTTTCTTTGTATTAATCTCATTTTAACATACATATCACAAATCATTTTCACCACATTTCATACATCACAAGTATAGGCCCATGATCACAAGGTCACCATAAAATCATCCTCATTTATAACTTACTTGTTTATAACCTTACCACATCCTGGTCACTTAATGAACACATCATTCACATAACCAAGTTCCTGCACATATTCATCACAAAACTCACAAAGTAATACATAGAGAGTCTCCCGTTGAACACTTCGGATCAATCCTCGATACTTGGTGGTTTCAGCACATAGCTCCACCCATCATATAGTTCAGCTCTCTTGTACACATGGTGAACACTTAGTACCACCCATGTGACCTAGCCAGTTTATCTTGTAGCTCTCTTGTCTATATGGTGTCCTTCACTTGGAACCACGCATGCGACCTAGCTACATATATCCCATAGCTCTCTTGTCTACATGGTGTACACATAGTATCACCCATGCGACCAACTACATCATAATGTCTTGTAGCTCTCTTGTACACATGATGTGCACTCAAGACTATACATGTGACCTAGCTACATACCATCTCAGATCATCCAATCTTTCCAAGGTTCAACCGGATTTCTCTCTTTTCCAACAATTTCACCAATCAAGTTATCCACAAACATATTTCCAATATTTTATAAAATATCATAATACAAGTAATAGCGATGTATTACTTACATATAAACTTACATCTCATTTAATATCAACGCAATAACATTAAATTACACATTGTCTTATTAAAAATCATATGAACTTACAATTTCCCATAATATCCATAATCATAGAAATCACATTTATGTATGATAATTCAATGCACTTCATGTACCATAGACATATTTTTAAATCAATTCATAAACTTGGCACCATAATCATTTAATTTAACATAATTCAATTAATTCACTAAATTTAACTTTCAAATATAAATTACAAGATTATTGTTGTATTATTATCATATCAACTTACATACTTTCAACACCTCGGAGATCATAGTAAATATATCAATTTTACATTGAAACATGCATAAATTAATGCTTATTATACATATGAACTTACCTTGATATTAAAACGGCCATTTTACCAACTTTTCCAATTTTCAATTTTTCTCTCATTCTAGGTTCAAATCTCATTTTCCGGGATCTAAAACATCATATTTTACTTATTTAATTAATGTACTATTCAAAACAGTCCTTAACTCAAACTTTGGAAAAATTACAATTTTGCCCCTAAACTTTTGCATATTTACACTTTTGCCCCTAGGCTCGGGAATTAAACTTCATCCCTTATTCTTATGTTTTATGACATGATGATCACTTTTCCCTTATATGGCAACTCAAATTCTCACTCTAACATATACTTATGACTATTAGGTATTTTTACCGATTAAGCCCTTTTGCTCGTTTTCACTTAAAACCGAGTAGCACAAGTTGTCTAACATAATTTAAAACCTCATATTGTATCATAAAACACCAGAATACACAAATTTTACCTATGGGTATTTTTCCAAATATGAACCCTAGGTTGAATTATTGCTAGCATAAGCTAAATCAAGTTACCGGGACTCCAAAAACGTAAAGAACTTGAAAAACGGGGTTAGAACGAACTTAGAATTGAGCTTTGGAAGCTTCAAAACCCTAGCCATGGAGTCTCCCTTGGTATACACGTCCATGGTGAAGAAGATGAGCAAAATTGGCTTTTAATTTTGTATTTTAATTCATTTTACCCCTAAATGACCAAAATACACTTACTACTAAACTTTCCAAAAATTCCATCCATGTCCAATTTTTGTCCATAACTTAGAAATTGGTCAAATTTTCATTTAAGACCTCCTAATTAATATTTAAAATCAATTTCATACTAGAAACTTCTAGAATGCAAGTTTTACAACTTATTCAATTTAGTCCCTAACTTCGAATTAAGCACTTTATGCATAGAATTTCTTCACGAAATTTTCACACAATCATGCAATCATATCATAGACCTTAAAATAATCATAAAATAATTATTTATATCTCAGATTTTGTGGTCCCGAAACCTTTGTTCCAACTAGACCCAATTTTGGGCTATTACAGTATACAAATTAGTGACCCATCAATTCATATACAAGGTACCCTTTAGGGCACATAATCAGGAAGCACACTCTCGAGACGTATAACAGGATGCTCAGATGATCCATTTAACTGGATGCTTATCCAAGCTAAACATGAAACTCATAAGAGTTTAGAATAGGAAGCTCATCGATCTTAACTGGTAACTCCGAAGAGTTATTAACAGGGAGCACTAGATAGCATAATAGGGAGTTCAAGCGAGCCATGTCAGGAAGCTCAAAAGAGCTTATATCAGGACGCTTACGACGAGTTTCATTTGTGTCCGCAATAAATGCTGGACCACAACCGATCGAATCATGTAATAGGACTCTCACAAAGAGCTGCGGTAGTGCACAACACATGCAGGATCACTATCGATCAGGATGGTTGCAGGAACTATATAACAAGACGCTCGAGAGGGCTTATAACAGGATTGCTCGTCCGAGCTATATTTTGTCCGCAACATATGCAGGACCACATTCAATATAGGAAATCTTATATCCATCTAATTTCATTATTCAAATGGAACTTAACATTTTCTGGACATTATCGGACATATGATTATTTCATACATTTATAACATTTATATAATTCAAATAAATACATACAACACTAAATTCAATCATAAAAATAAACACAATTTAGTTACACGAACTTACCTCGACACTCGTTCGTGTATGATAATCTACTAATCCGTTACCTTTTCTTTTCCTCGATCCAACTCTTTATTTGGTCTTTCCAGATCTAAATAAATGAATTTAACATCAATTTAATCCATTTCATACTCATTTGAATTCAATTCATTTCCTAGACAAAATTACCATTTTGTCCTAAACTTTTAATTAATTCCAATTTCGTCTCTAGGCTCAAAAATTGAAATTCATACAATTTAATCCTTATTTCAAACCTAATCAACTTATACATGTAACATTTGCAGCCCATGTATTTCACAAAAATCAGAATTTTTCCATACGTTTTACCATTTTTCAATTTAGTCCCTAAATCATAATTTCATCAAAATTCTCTTTGTAAAAGTTGTTTATCTATTAACAACCTTTCATTTTCTACCATAAATTTCAAAATTTCAGCATATTTATCCATGGAAAATTTTTCGTACTTTCATATCTTTACAAATTAATCTCCAAAATAGATAGATGAAGCTATTACGAACTCGAAAATATAAAAATTACTAAAAATGGGACAAGAATGCTTACTCAATTAAGCCAAGAAAGCTTGCTTGAATGTTTTTCTCTTTCCTAGGGTTTCCATGTATTTTAATTTGCTTGAATGTTTTACTATTATCATCTTTATTTATTCTAAATTCCAATTTAGTCCTTTTCTTTTTCTAATTTCCATGGATTAATCAACAAAAATATCTACTAACTTTTCTTAATGGTCTAATTACCATATAAGGACCTCAAGTTTTGAATTTCATAGCTATTTGATACTTATAGCTACTAGAACTCAACTTTTACATTTTATGCAATTTGGTCCTTTCTATAATTAAACATGTAATCGGTAAAATTTTCTTATCAAAATTTTCATACGTCTTGTAACGCCCCGTACCCGAGACCGTTGCCGGAGTCAAACACGAGGTGCTAACAGACTTATTTCATTGTAAAACACAGTTCATTTAAAATTTTCCAGACAAGCTGGCTAACTGCGTCACTGTTACCTTAAAAATCATATCTTGAGTTCTAGAAATCGGAAACCAGTTTCGTAAATTTTACCTGAAACAAGACTCATATATACATCTACAAATTTTTTTCTAGAATTTTTGGTCGAGCCAATTAGTACAGTTTATTAGTTAAATTCTCCCCTGTTTCAGGGTTTGACTGCTCTGACCTTCATGCATTACGACTTATATATCTTCCTGTACAGGGCTTCATTACTTATGCCGTTTGTTTCTAACGAAACTAGACTCAAAAAGGAATCTATACATATATGGAATGATCTCTAATTATCTCTGGTTAATTTATAGTGAATTTACAAATTCAGATCAGGGGATCCAGAAATCGCTCTGGCCCTGTTCCACGAAAACTTAAATATCTCTTAAAGTACAACTCATATGATCGTTTCGTTTCTTCCATATGAAAGTATATTCATCAAGGTTCGATTACATAATTTATTCACTATTTAATTCCATTCCTACTATTTTTAGTGATTTTTCAAATCCGCACCACTGCTGCTGTCAGCATCTGTTTTTAAGGTAAACTTCATCTATTTCATGGTTTTCCATGAATCAACTAGAATTTGTCATACAAAGCACCAAAATGATCATGATTGTGACAGCCCAAAATTGACCCTAGTCGGAAGGTGGTCTCGGGACCACAAAACCGAGGCATAAAAATAATTAAAAATTTATTTTGATGCCTATAATATGTGTGTGCTCATGTATGACATTTTATGATGATTGATTTAGTGTTATAAGGGTGAATTCCACAAGAAAGGACTTAGTAATGAACTTTGAAAGTATGATAGGAAATGTGTGATGACTAATTAAAGCATGCATGCAAAATAATGGACTTGCATGTCAAATTCCCCTTTATAGGTGGTGGCGGCCATGACAAGGAGGATGGGCTAAACATGTCATGAAACATGTTTTGTTGGTGCATTAGGGTGAAATAATAAACAAAGGTGTATGGGTGATAAAAAATGAAAAAAAAATGTGTGTGAGTGTGGTAATCCCCCATTGCCGTGAGTTGTAGAGAAGGAAAGAAAAAATTTTGTTCATCCTTTCTTTGAGCCAAAACTAAGGAAGAAGGAGGATTTTTGCTTCATGCTTGGTTTGGAAGAGATCTAGAAGGAGATTTGGCTAAGTTTGCATCAAGATTAAGGTATGTATGAGGTTGTGTTAGGAGTTTCATGCATGCTTTGGTTGCTAACTTGATGTGCATGTTAGCCATGGCTCAAATCTTTGTTAAGCCATGGAAATGGTATTTGGCCAAAGTTGTTATGGTGATAAAGCCATTGCATGCTAAGTGTGAAGCTTGATGATGATGCATGCAATGATGGATTGTCTACTCTTGAGTAAGATTTTGAGTTTTCTCTTTGTTTTATCATGATTGAAATTGAAAAGGAGCATGATTGTCATATTCGCCATGATGCATTCTTGAGCATGATTCATGCTTCTTGCATGTTAGTTAAAATTTGTGTTTTGGATGGCTATGGACACCTTGAAAATTCGCCATGCTCATATATGCATATATATGATTGCACATTATGTTTGGTTATGAACTAAGTGATGAATATATTGGTTTAAAGAAGAAAATGTGGAAGAATGCTTGTGAAATTGCAAGCACAATTCGCCTAGCACACATATAAGTGCTTGATGCTATATTATAAGTTTTGAGCCACAATGTGCAAAGCATTAATTAGTAAATTGCATGCTGTTTTTGTGAGGTATTAAGTGCAAAATTGACCTCAACATGTACATGAATATTCGCCTTGGGTAGCCTATTGAAGGCCTTAGCTTTTCCTTGATGCTCGAATAAATTGTATTGAATTGCTTGATGTAGTATAAAATGTGCATGACCATTGTGTATTCAAGCTAAAGGGTGGCCATATGACCATTTAAATTCCTTGTCATATTCGCCATAAGCTAGCACAATGAGGTTTTGATAAATTGAATTTGTTTGAATTAGCTCAAGAGCTAAGAGGGCCACAATTGGACAAGGGAAGGAAAAGTAATCGAATAGCCGTAAAAGCCGTTCGACAACATCCGAGGTAAGTCCTCAAGAAGTGACCTTACTTGAATTATGTGAGATGAAATATGGATGTGTATGATTATTGATTATGTGTGTATGAGTATTTGAATTCCACCGGGCTAAGTCCCGAAGGCGAATATGCTAATGATTATAATTGTGTTTGAGCCTTAGTAACGAAAATGAAATATGTATGTCCAATGATTATTGATGTATGTGTGCATGAGAAATTGAATGATATCCGGCTAAGCCTCAAGACAATTATGCTGGAAATTATAACCGGTTAAGACCAAGGCAATTGTGCTAGTGGCTACATCCGGCTAAGACCAAGGCATTCGTATGAGTCATTCTATCCGGCTAAGACCAAGGCATTTGTGCAAATCGTGATATCCGGGTTAAGTCCCGTGAGGCCTTGGTGCGGGTTACCATAACCGGCTATGTCCCGGCGATTGATCGAGTAGCGACATCCGGTTAAACTCGAAGGTATGTGATTTGAAAATTATAAGCTTGCTGGAAAATTTCAGCTAATGCACTTGTGAAATTTCCCAATGACAAGGTAAGTGCGGTGTGTGCTTTGCGCGCTAGGAGTAAGAGCGTGTGAATATCCGCTCCTATGATGGAACGAGTTATCGGCCTTAATGAAGCCGTTATTTGTGTATGAACATAAGAGTTGGGATGGTGAAGTAAGTATGATTATGTGAATGTGCATTAATGAAATGATGCATTTAACTATGTGAATGTATTGCTGTAATTAGAGTTGATTATATTCCTTGAGACTTACTAAGCATAAAAATGCTTACTCCGCTGCTTTGGCTCTCAGTTTTCTAGATTTCGCCGATAGCAATCGGATTCGGGATCGTTGAAGTCAAGTCATCCACACTATCAAGCCTCCATTTTGGTATAAATTTTGGTTGAACTTGAGATGGCATGTATAGGACTACCTCTTGTTTGTTAAATATGTTGTAATGTAAGTATGTACGGCCATGCGAAAATGGCTCAAAAGGAAGCATGAACTTAGACTAATTGTGGTTTGTATGTATATATTTGGTGTCATGATGTGGCTATGGATTGGAAATGGGAATGTTGGTCATATGATCAGCCATTGGCATGGTTAAAATGATCATATATGAACCTATGTATGGCAAGACTAGTTGGTTCATGGAGACTACCAAATAGGTAAGACCTACCTTAAAACAGATGCTGCCAGCTGCAGTGGCGTGAATGTGAAAAATCACCAAAATTCATAGGAATGGAATTAAATAGTGAATAAGCTATGTAAATGAACCTTGATGAGTCTATTTTCTTATGGAAGAAACGAAATGGTCATAGGAGTTACAGGTTAAGAGATATTAAAGCTATTGTGAGACAGGGCCAGAATGGTTTCTGGGTTCCCTGTCGCAACTTTAAAATTTACTATAAATTATCCAGAAAGAATTAGGCGACATACCTTATATGTACAGATTCCATTTTGAGTCTAGTTTCATTTGAAACAAACGGCACCAGCATTAAAGCCCTGTACAGAGAGATATTCAAGTTATACCGCGCGAAGGTCAGAGCAGTCGATCCCTGTAACATGGGTGACTTTAACTAATAAACTGTACCAATTGGCCCGACCAAAATTCTAGAAATAAATCCATGGATGGATATATGAGTCTAAATTCAGGAAAATTTACGAAACCAGTTTCCGAGTTTTGAAACTCGAGATATGATTTTAAGGCAACAGTGACGCAGTTTTTCCAGCCTGACTGAAATGTCCAATGGATGGGCAAAACAAGTGAACTTGGCTTGCTAACCCTCGTGTCCGACACGGCGATGGTCTCGGGTTCGGGTGTTACAATTTTATTGGTATCGAGCCAGGTTTAGTCGATTCTAGGACTACCGTGAGGTGATTGGGGTCTAGCTATACATGCCATTAAATGATGAATCGATAGTGTGGTGATTTCGACAATTTGACTTTGAGTTTGTTTATAGCAATGGATCCCGATCCCAACCGAGCAATAGCTGATGATGTGGAGAGTGTGGCGCCTGCTCCCGTACAAGGGACAGCGCCATGACTCTCAACCTATGGCCAGCAATCCGAATGATGAGGCTAGGCAAGCCTTTTATAGTGTGATGAACGAATGGTTTAATCAATACATTCGAACTAACACGGCTGTCCCACAACCTCCATTCCCGACAAATGCAACCCCGCACCTACAATACCTCCGTAATCGACCAAATAAGGTCAAGTAAGCCCCCAGTCGATAGGATTCGAAAACATGGGGCCACTGAATTTAAAGCTACGGATGATGATGATGCCGAACGAGCTGAATTTTGGTTGGACAACACTATCCGGTGCTCGATGAGCTATCTTGTACACCGATGAGTGCTTAAAGTGTACCATCTCCTTGCTACGTGATTCCACCTACTATTGGTGGAGTACTCGACTGTGGTGCCTAGAGAACAAGTGACTTGGGAATTCTTTCTAACCGAGTTCAAAAAGTATATTAGTCGAGATTCATCGACCAAAAGCGGAGGAATTCCTTGATCTTAAGCAAGGTTCTATGTCCGTTACCGACTACGAACGAAAGTTTGTGAGGCTTAGCCAGACACGCGAGAATGCATTTCGTCCGAAGCTATTATGTGTAAACGCTTCGAGGATGGGCTGAATGATGATATAAGGATGTTCGTTGGCATTCTCGAAATACGAGATCGTAGTACTTGTTGAGCGAGCTTGTAAAGTCGAAGAGCTTAGAAAGGAGAAACAAAAAGCGATATGGGAACCGGAGAATTTCGAAGAGGTCCTCGGAAAGTCTCTTCAACAGCAATCAAGAGATTTCGAGATGATGTGAACTGGTCTAGAGGCGCTTTGGGCTTTTCTAGACGAGGACGCGATCGACCCCTGTGACCACACGAGTCACTTGATCGCTGATGGTGGAAATGATCGCCGAGAGAGGCGGAGTGTCAACATTGTGGCAAATGGCATTCGGGAGCTGTTGGTTTCGTGATCGCTCTCGCTATAAGTGTGGATCGGCCGACCACTTTAGGAAGGATTGCCCGAGGATGCTTGAGCAGAATGTGAGTCGAGTGGAAACTCGGGTACTACTGCATTGCCGAGGTAGGCCACCTAGAAATATGGGCAATGTCGGTGGTGGTCGAGAGGATCTAGAGATGCTACCATCGATCCGAGGCTCGTGCTCTGCGAGGACTTATGCCATACGCCAAGACCTTGAGGATGTTGCCTCTCCGGATGTCATTACGGTGCTTTCACTCTTTTCAATACTAATGTGATTGCTTTGATTGACCCCGGTTCTACTCAATCTTATATATGTGAAACCTTAGCATCCAAAGTAAGACTTTTCCTATTGAGTCTACTGAGTTTGTAATTCGGGTGTCAAACCCCTTGGGTCATTACGTGCTTGTCAACAAAGTGTGCAAGAAAAGTCCCCTAGTGTTCCGAGGTTCTTGTTTTCCGGCGAACTTGATGCTTTTGCCGTTCGATGAGTTCGACGTTATTCTTGGTCTGGATTGGTTGACCATGCACGATGCGGTTGTAAATTGAAAGAGCAAGACTATCGATTTGAGGAGCTCGAATAACAAGATAATACGGGTTGAGTCTACGGACTTAAAGGAGTTGCCAGCTGTAATATCAGCGATGTTGGCCCAGAAATATGTAAGAAAAGGGGGCGAAGCGTACCTTGCGTACGTGCTCGATGACAAGGAATCAGAAAAGAAACCCGAATCGTGCGTCGTGGTTTGTGAATACCGGATGTTTTCCAAGAATTGCCGGGCTTACCACCTGTTCGGGAAGTAGAATTTGGCATCGAATTGGTACCTGGTACCATTCCAATTTCGATAGCTCCGTATCGTATGGCATTAACGAAATTAAAGGAGTTGGAAGCTCGGTTGCAAGAATTGGTGGATAGAGGTTTTGCTCACCGAGTTTTTCGCCTTGGGTGCGCCAAAGTGTTGTTCGTGAAAAAGAAGGATGGAACCATGCGGCTGTGCATCGATTATCGTCAGCTTAATAAAGCGACAATAAAGAACAAATATCCGTTGCCACGTATCGATGACTTGTTCGATCAACTAAAGGGGGCCTCAGTGTTCTCGAAAATAGATTTGAGATCGGGCTATTATCAATTGCGAATCCGAGATTCGGACGTACCCAAGACCGCCTTGAAGCGAGATATGGTCACTATGAGTTCCTAGTGATGCCGTTTGGGCTCACTAATGCCCCTGCGGTGTTTATGGATTTAATGAATAGAATTTTCAGACCATACTTGGATCGGTTCGTAGTTGTATTTATCGATGACATTTAGGTCAATTCGAGAGATGAAACCGAACACCGAGGCTAGTGTTGCAAATCTTACGAGATAAGCGATTATCGCAAAGTTCGGTAAATGTGAATTTTGGTGAAAGAGGTTAGTTTTTTTGGGGCACGTGGTGTCCGTGACGGTGTCGTGGTGGACCCGAACAAAATTTCGCCATAGTCAATTGGAAACCTCCAAGGAATGTTACCGGTTAGGAGCTTTTGGGGCTTGCCGGATACTATCGACGATTTGTGAAAGGTTTTTCGATGATAGTCTGCGTCGATGACTGAAACTACTCCAAAAAGATGTTGAGTTCGAGTGGTCGGAACGCTGTCAAGAAAGTTTCGATCGACTAAAACTTGTTTAACCGAGGGCCCAAGTGCTAGTACAGTAGGAGTCCGGTAAAGAGTTTGTCATATGATGGACGCATCCTTGCTTGGGTTAGGTTGTGTGTTGATGCAAGAAGGTCGAGTTGTGGCTTACGCGTCGAGACAACTAAAGCCGCATGAGAGAAACTATCCGACCCATGACCTTGAACTAGCACCATAGTGTTCGCCTTGAAGATATGGCGGCATTACTTGTTTGGAGAAAGGTGTCATATTTATTCGGACCACAAGAGTCTAAAATATTTGATGACTCGTAAAGATTTAAACTCGCGACAACGACGTTGGCTTGAGTTGTTGAAAGACTATGAACTCAGCATTGATTATCACGGGAAAGGCCAACGTGGTGGCCGATGCTTTAAGTCGCAAGGCATCATGCGCTTTGAGAGCGATGGATGCTCATTTATCCGTTTCACCCGAGGAGGTGCTAGTAGTCGAATTAGAGGCCAAACCATTATTGATTCATCAAATACTTGAATCTCAAAAGGTCGACGCTGAATTGGTCGCTAAGCGAGCGAATGTGTTTCGGATGAAGAATCGAATTTCAGATTGACGACAATGACCGCTTGACGTTCAAGGGTCGATTATGTATTCCAAGGATTGAACTTGTTTCGATGATTTTGAGCGAGGCTCACAAGAGTCGAATGTCAATCCACCGGGTAGTACTAAAATGTACAATGACCAAACGCCAATTTTGGTGGCCCGGTATGAAATAAGATATTTCAATTTGTTTCAAGGTGTCCGATATGTCAACAAGTGAAAGCGGAACATCAAGTGCCATCGGATTACTTCACCAATCATGATACCGAATAGAAATGGGATCGAGTGACAATGGATTTTATATCCGGATTACCGTTGTCGGCAAGTAAGAAAGATGCGATTTGGGTCATTGTTGATAGATCGACCAAGTCTGCTCATTTTATCCTCGTCGCACGGATTTTTCGCTCGATAAATTGGCGTAATTATCGTCTCCCAAATTATTCGATTGAATGGGGTGCCTATTTCTATCGTGTCGGATAGAGACCCAAGATTACGTCGCGATTTTGGAAAAAAATTGCAAGAGGCTTTGGGTACCAAGTTGCATTTCAAGACCGCCTTTCACCCCCAAACCGATGGTCAATCCGAGCGGATAATTCGAGATACTTGAGGATATGTTAAGATGTTGCGTCCTCGAGTTTAGTGGTTTATGGGAACGGTATTTGCCGTTGATTGAATTCGCACAACAACAGCTTTCAATCAAGTATTAAGATGGCACCCTACGAGGCCTTGTACGGTCGTAAATGCCGTACACCATTGTTTTGGACTGAGCTCGGTGAAAGCAAGATTTTCGGGGTGGATTTGATTAGGGATGCTGAATAGAAAGTGAAAGTAATCCGTGAAAGTCTGAAGATAGCCTCCGATCGTCAGAAGTCGTACGCGGACCTGAAGCGTAAGGATATCGAGTATCGTGGGTGATAAAGTGTTTCTCAAGGTATCGCCTTGGAAAAGATACTGATTCTACCGTAAGGGCAAGTTGAGCCGAGGTTCGTTGGGCCATATGAGATATCCGGCGAGTCGATCCAGTGGCATATCGTTTGATTTTGCCCCCTGAACTCGAAAAGGTTCACGATGTCTTTCACGTTTCGATGCTTCGACGCTATAGATCCGATCCATCGCACGTGATTAGTCCATCAGAAATTGAAATTCAAGCTAATATGAGTTATGAGGAAGAACCGATTCGTATCCTATCACGAAGTGAAAGAGTTGTGAAACAAGTGGGTTCCGCTAGTAAAAGTGTTATGGCTCAAGCACGGATAGAAGAAGCTACTTGGGAGACCGAGAACTCTATGAAAGAGCGATATCCAAACCTATTTACCGGTAAGATTTTCGGGACGAAAATTTCTTAAGTGGGGAGAGTTGTGACAGCCCAAAATTGACCCTAGTCGGAAGGTGGTCTCGGGACCACAAAACCGAGGCATAAAAATAATTAAAATTTATTTTGATGCCTATAATGTGTGTGCTCATGTATGACATTTTATGATGATTGATTTAGTGTTATAAGGGTGAATTCCACAAGAAAGGACTTAGTAATGAACTTTGAAAGTATGATAGGAAATGTGTGATGACTAATTAAAGCATGCATGCAAAATAATGGACTTGCATGTCAAATTCCCCCTTTATAGGTGGTGGCCGGCCATGACAAGGAGGATGGGCTAAACATGTCATGAAACATGTTTTGTTGGTGCATTAGGGTGAAATAATAAACAAAGGTGTATGGGTGATAAAAAATGAAAAAAAATGTGTGTGAGTGTGGTAATCCCCCATTGCCGTGAGTTGTAGAGAAGGAAAGAAAAAATTTTGTTCATCCTTTCTTTGAGCCAAAACTAAGGAAGAAGGAGGATTTTTGCTTCATGCTTGGTTTGGAAGAGATCTAGAAGGAGATTTGGCTAAGTTTGCATCAAGATTAAGGTATGTATGAGGTTGTGTTAGGAGTTTCATGCATGCTTTGGTTGCTAACTTGATGTGCATGTTAGCCATGGCTCAAATCTTTGTTAAGCCATGGAAATGGTATTTGGCCAAAGTTGTTATGGTGATAAAGCCATTGCATGCTAAGTGTGAAGCTTGATGATGATGCATGCAATGATGGATTGTCTACTCTTGAGTAAGATTTTGAGTTTTCTCTTTGTTTTATCATGATTGAAATTGAAAAGGAGCATGATTGTCATATTCGCCATGATGCATTCTTGAGCATGATTCATGCTTCTTGCATGTTAGTTAAAATTTGTGTTTTGGATGGCTATGGACACCTTGAAAATTCGGCCATGCTCATATATGCATATATATGATTGCACATTATGTTTGGTTATGAACTAAGTGATGAATATATTGGTTTAAAGAAGAAAATGTGGAAGAATGCTTGTGAAATTGCAAGCACAATTCGCCTAGCACACATATAAGTGCTTGATGCTATATTATAAGTTTTGAGCCACAATGTGCAAAGCATTAATTAGTAAATTGCATGCTGTTTTTGTGAGGTATTAAGTGCAAAATTGACCTCAACATGTACATGAATATTCGCCTTGGGTAGCCTATTGAAGGCCTTAGCTTTTCCTTGATGCTCGAATAAATTGTATTGAATTGCTTGATGTAGTATAAAATGTGCATGACCATTGTGTATTCAAGCTAAAGGGTGGCCATATGACCATTTAAATTCCTTGTCATATTCGCCATAAGCTAGCACAATGAGGTTTTGATAAATTGAATTTGTTTGAATTAGCTCAAGAGCTAAGAGGGCCACAATTGGACAAGGGAAGGAAAAAGTAATCGAATAGCCGTAAAAGCCGTTCGACAACATCCGAGGTAAGTCCTCAAGAAGTGACCTTACTTGAATTATGTGAGATGAAATATGGATGTGTATGATTATTGATTATGTGTGTATGAGTATTTGAATTCCACCGGGCTAAGTCCCGAAGGCGAATATGCTAATGATTATAATTGTGTTTGAGCCTTAGTAACGAAAATGAAATATGTATGTCCAATGATTATTGATGTATGTGTGCATGAGAAATTGAATGATATCGGGCTAAGCCCAAGACAATTATGCTGGAAATTATAACCGGGTTAAGACCCAAGGCAATTGTGCTAGTGGCTACATCGGGCTAAGACCCAAGGCATTCGTATGAGTCATTCTATCCGGCTAAGACCGAAGGCATTTGTGCAAATCGTGATATCCGGGTTAAGTCCCGTGAGGCCTTGGTGCGGGTTACCATAACCGGGCTATGTCCCAAGGCGATTGATCGAGTAGCGACATCCGGTTAAACTCGAAGGTATGTGATTTGAAAATTATAAGCTTGCTGGAAAATTTCAGCTAATGCACTTGTGAAATTTCCCAATGACAAGGTAAGTGCGGTGTGTGCTTTGCGCTAGGAGTAAGAGCGTGAATATCCGCTCCTATGATGGAACGAGTTATCGGCCTTAATGAAGCCGTTATTTGTGTATGAACATAAGAGTTGGGATGGTGAAGTAAGTATGATTATGTGAATGTGCATTAATGAAATGATGCATTTAACTATGTGAATGTATTGCTGTAATTAGAGTTGATTATATTCCTTGAGACTTACTAAGCATAAAAATGCTTACTCCATTGCTTTGGCTCTCGGTTTTCTAGATTTAGCTCGATAGCAATCGGATTCGGGATCGTTGAAGTCGAAGTCATCCACACTATCAAGCCTCCATTTTGGTATAAATTTTGGTTGAACTTGAGATGGCATGTATAGGACTACCTCTTGTTTGTTAAATATGTTGTAATGTAAGTATGTACGGCCATGCGAAAATGGCTCGAAAAGGGAAGCATGAACTTAGACTAATTGTGGTTTGTATGTATATATTTGGTGTCATGATGTGGCTATGGATTGGAAATGGGAATGTTGGTCATATGATCAGCCATTGGCATGGTTAAAATGATCATATATGAACCTATGTATGGCAAGACTAGTTGGTTCATGGAGACTACCAAATAGGTAAGACCTACCTTAAAACAGATGCTGCCAGCTGCAGTGGCGTGAATGTGAAAAATCACCAAAATTCATAGGAATGGAATTAAATAGTGAATAAGCTATGTAAATGAACCTTGATGAGTCTATTTTCTTATGGAAGAAACGAAATGGTCATAGGAGTTACAGGTTAAGAGATATTAAAGCTATTGTGAGACAGGGCCAGAATGGTTTCTGGGTTCCCTGTCGCAACTTTAAAATTTACTATAAATTATCCAGAAAGAATTAGGCGACATACCTTATATGTACAGATTCCATTTTGAGTCTAGTTTCATTTGAAACAAACGGCACCAGCATTAAAGCCCTGTACAGAGAGATATTCAAGTTATACCGCGCGAAGGTCAGAGCAGTCGATCCCTGTAACATGGGTGACTTTAACTAATAAACTGTACCAATTGGCCCGACCAAAAATTCTAGAAATAAATCCATGGATGGATATATGAGTCTAAATTCAGGGAAAATTTACGAAACCAGTTTCCGAGTTTTGAAACTCGAGATATGATTTTTAAGGCGACAGTGACGCAGTTTTTCCAGCCTGACTGGAAATGTCCAATGGATGGGCAAAACAAGTGAACTTGGCTTGCTAACCCCTCGTGTCCGACACCGGCGATGGTCTCGGGTTCGGGGTGTTACAATGATTAACCATTCCAATGGCTAATCGTTACCAACATTTCCATACCTCTCAATGAACAACATACAAAACGATTATAATGCTATGCTCAAAGTGTATATAAGCCATTTTCGCATGGCTATCCAAATTTATACAAAACCAAAGGGTACGTGACCAACAACAAAAAGAGGTAGTCCTATACATGCCATTTTCAGAGTTCAACCAAAAATGTACCAAAAGGGCTTTGATAGTGTGGACGACTTCGACTTCGACGATCCCGAGTCCGATAGCTGATGAACCAAAATCTATAAAACAGAGATTCAAAGAACGGAGTAAGCATTTAATGCTTAGTAAGTTCTGAGCAATGAAATCATGCACAACTGAAGTATAGCATTCATACGACTAAACGAATAATTTCATATACCCATATTCTCACAATCATACCTACTTCACATTTCGAACCTTTATATTCATACGTAAGGAATCAACTTGTCTAAAAGCTGGAAGCTTGTTAGTCGATTGAGCAAATACTATTTAGAAGGAATCAATTATCTCAATGCACATACGAAACATACCTCATCGTTGGGATTTTACGAGCGTATTAATTGAAATTATTACAGCAAGATCGCTTATTCCCAAACCCAAGTATCTTCGGGATTTAGCCAGATATAACCACTCGCACAAGGCCTTCGGGTCTTAGCCCGGATATGGTCACTAGCATAAATTCCTTCGGGACTTAGTCCGGATATAATCGCTAGCACAAATGCCTTTGGGTCTTAGCCCGAATATAGCAACTCGCACAAATGCCTTCGGATCTTAGTCCGGATATAGTCACTAGCATAAAAGCCTTCGGGACTTAGCCCGGATATCATTCGAATAACCATGCACATATATCAATAATCATGACACATCCATATTTCATTTTCATTACCAAAGCTCAAACACAAGACACTTATCACACTTACTAATTTCGGCTCAATAGCCACATACAAAGAGCACGATTTTGATTTGCTTTATGACATGATCTCTATGCACATACGGCTACCCATCATGCGTATAGACTAATTAATTCAACATATAATTCAAGTAGAATCGTTATATCATCGTATTTTTGTTATGACTATACGTCATGACTTAATCGAATCGTAAATTAAGTTTCATTACTCGAAAACTTACCTCGGATGTTGTCGAACGATTTCGGCGGATATTCGATCACTTTTTCCTTTCCCTTGTCCAACTTTGGTCCTCTAAGCTCTTGAGCTAATTCAAGCAAACTTAACTTATTAAGGTCTCATTATGCTAGCTTATGGCCGAATATGACAAGGAGTTGATAGGTCATATGGCCACCTTTAGCTCAAATACAAAGTGGTCATACGCATTTTTAATCACATTGAGCAATTTAATACAATTAATCTAACATTTCCTCATGTGCACCTTCATGACCGAATACACACATCATTAACCTATTATCAATTAACTAAGCACTTTAACAAATTCTCCTTGAGCCGATTATCTAAGTCAAGATAAAAGCATTAATATGCTTGCCCCTAACCGAATACATGCAACTCCAATCTATCTCATGTGGCCGAATATGCATGTCTATGTTGAGGCCAATTATATGCTTAATACTTCCTACAAATATGGTTACTTGTATTAACTACATACCATCTTGTTTCAAGTTCAAAACTCGGCTAATACACATATGTACACTAGTAATCAAATAATAATATTTTCACTTCACCTTACTACCATTTCTCATGCAAATAACATGAACAACAACCATATTTCCTACTATGGCCGAATGCATCAAGACACCATACCATTTCAATTTTGGTCATGGGTTAAACAAAGAACCTAATGTCTATCTCAAAAAAAATGCTAAAAAGAAAATCCAAGAGGCATCAATCCACCATCACATGTATCATTATAAAGCTTCACATTTAGCATGCAAATGACATCAACACAAATCCACCTTAGCCGAAACTTAACTCATCTTCATGCATCAACGCCAACATCAAACACCACCCAAGAAGACAACACCCATGGACGAATATCATCTCCATCACATAGCAAAGATTTAAACCATGGGCTAGGTAGAACTCAAGCAAACAACTAAAACATGCATGCATCTCATGGAACATCATCAAACATACCTTAATCTAGATATAAGTATGGCCGAACCTCCTCAACCTTTTCTTCCCCTCCTTCCTTTGATTTTTCGGTCAAGAAGAAACAAATGAGAACCTTTTCTTTTCTTTTTTTTTTCATCATCCTACTAACCATTATTATTTTATCATTTCTAACATAAACCATTAACACAACATGTTTATGACATGTTTTACCCATCACCCTTTGTCATGGTCGGCCACTAGTAATTAAATGGGGGAAATTGACATGCAAGTCCACCCCTTTGATTACATGCACTAATAGATCCTTATAGATTAACCTATCACATTTCAAAAGTGTCACACATAAGTCCTATTAACTAAATTCACATGCAATTAACTAAATCAAAGCTTAAAACTTTCACACATTCATATTCACATATTTTAGACAATAATTATCATATTCAAATAATTTGGTGACTCGGTTTAGCGGTCCCGAAACCGCTTTCCGACTAGGGTCACTTTAGGGCTGTCACAACTCTCCCCCACTTTAAGAAATTTTCGTCCTCGAAAATCTTACCGGTAAATAGGTTTGGGTATCGTTCTTTCATAGAGTTCTCGGGTTCCCAAGTAGCTTCTTCCATCTCGTGTTTGAGCCATAACACTTTTACTAAAGGAACCTTTTTGTTTCGCAACTCTTTTACTTCACGAGCTAGGATACGAATTGGTTCTTCTTCATAACTCATATCGGCTTGAATTTCAACCTCGGAGGGACTTATTATGTGCGAAGGATCGATCAGAACGTCAAGCATCGAAACATGAAAAACGTTGTGGATCCTTTCAAGTTCAGGGGGTAAAATCAATCTATACGCAACTGGACCGACTCGTTCGGATATTTCATATTGCCCGATGAACCTCGGACTCAATTTGCCCTTACGCCCAAATCTGAGCATCTTTTTCCAAGGTAAAACTTTAAGAAACACTTTATCTCCCACCTGATACTCAATGTCCTTTCGTTTCAAATCCGCGTACGATTTTTGACGATCTGTGGCTGCCTTCAGACTTTCACGGATTACTTTTACTTTCTGCTCAGCATCTTTAATCAAATCAACTCCGAAAATTTTTCCTTCACCGAGCTCGGTCCAAAACAATGGTGTACGGCATTTACGACCGTACAAAGCCTCGTAAGGTGCCATCTTAATACTTGATTGAAAACTATTGTTGTAAGCGAATTCAATCAAAGGTAAATACCGTTCCCATGAACCACTAAACTCAAGGATGCAACATCTTAACATATCCTCGAGTATCTGAATTATCCGCTCGGATTGACCATCGGTTTGGGGATGAAAAGTGGTGCTAAAATGCAACTTGGTACCCAAAGCTTCTTGCAATTTCTTCCAAAATCGCGACGTGAATCTCGAATCTCTATCCGACACAATAGAAATAGGTACCCCGTGTAATCTCACAATCTGAGAAACATAAATTCAGCTAGTTTATCCAATGAAAAATCCGTGCGTACGGGGATAAAGTGTGCCAGCTTAGTCAGTCTATCAACAACTACCCAAATCGCATCTTTCTTACTTGCCGACACTGGCAACCCAGTTACAAAGTCCATCGTGACTCGATCCCATTTCCATTCAGGTATCATGATCGGCTGAAGTAATCCCGTAGGCACTTGATGTTCCGTCTTCACTTGCTGACATACTAAGCACTTCGAAACAAAATCGAAAATGTCTCGTTTCATACCATGCCACCAAAACTGACGTCTCAGATCGTTGTACATTTTCGTACTCCCCGGGTGAATTGACATTCGGCTACAATGAGCTTCGTTCAGAATCATCGAAATAAGTTATGAATTTCTTAGAACACACAAACGACTTCTGAACCTCAAACAATCGTCATCATCAATTTGAAACTCTGATTCCATATTCGAAACATATTCAGCCCGTTTTGTAACCAATTCATCATCGACTTTCTGAGCTTCACGAATTTGATGAATCAACAATGGTTTGGCCTTTAATTCAGCTACTAACACATTGTCGGGTAGAACAGACAAGTGTACATTCATCGTTCGTAAAGCAAATAGTGATTTTCGGCTTAAGGCGTCCGCAACCACATTAGCCTTTCCCGGGTGATAATCAATGACAAGCTCATAATCTTTCAACAACTCAAGCCAACGCATTTGTCGCAGATTCAAGTCTCTTTGAGTCATCAAATATTTGAGACTTTTGTGATCCGAATATACATGGCACTTCTCACCAAATAAATAATGTCGCCATATTTTCAAAGCGAATACGATGGCAGCTAGTTCGAGATCATGGGTCGGATAATTTTTCTCATGTGGCTTTAATTATCTTAACGCATAGGCCACAACTCGACCTTCTTGCATCAATACGCAACCCAACCCAAGTAGGGATGCATCACTATAAATGACAAACTCCTTGCCTGATTCAGGTTGCACTAGAATTGGAGCTTCAGTCAAATAAGTTTTCAGTTGATCAAAACTTTTCTGACATTTTTCCGTCCATTCAAACTTAACATCTTTCTGAAGTAGCTTCGTCATTGGTGTGGCTATCATCGAGAAACCTTTTACAAACCGTCTGTAGTAACCGGCAAGTCCCAAAAAGCTCCGAACCTCAGTGATATTTCTCGGAGGCTTCCAGTTAAGTATGGCTGAAATTTTGCTCGGATCAACTCGAATACCCGATGCAGACACCACATGACCCAAGAAGCTAACCTCTCTTAACCAGAACTCACACTTACTGAACTTAGCATATAATTGCTTATCCCGTAAAGTTTGCAACACTAATCCCAAGTGTTCAGCATGATCGGTTTCATTTCTCGAATAGACCAAAATATCGTCGATAAACACAACTACAAATCGATCCAAATACGGTCTGAAGATCTGATTCATCAGATCCATAAATACCGCGGGGGCATTAGTGAGCCCAAACGGCATCACTAAGAATTCGTAGTGACCGTATCTCGTTCTGAAAGCAGTTTTGGGTATGTCCGAATCTCGAATTCGCAACTGATAATAACCCGATCTCAAATCTATCTTTGAAAACACCGAGGCTCCCTTTAGTTGATCAAACAAATCATCAATGCGCGGTATCGGATATTTATTCTTTATTGTCACCTTATTCAGCTGACGATAGTCGATGCACAACCTCATGGTTCCGTCCTTTTTCACAAACAATACTGGTGCACCCCAAGGTGAGAAACTTGGTCGAGTGAAACATCTATCCGTCAACTCTTGCAACTGAGCTTTCAACTCTTGCAACTCGGTTGGTGCCATACGATATGGAGCTATCGAGATCGGTGTAGTCCCAAGTACAAGCTCAATACCAAACTCTACCTCCCGAACAGGTGGTAAACCCGGTAATTCTTCGGGAAAAACATCCGGGTATTCACAAACCACCGCATGATTCAAGTTTCCTTTCCGCTCTTTATTATCAAGCACGTATGCAAGATACGCTTCACACCCCTTTCTCACATATTTTTGGACTAACATCGAGGATATTATTGTTGGCAATCCATAGAAGGCAGGAGACTCAACTCGGATTATCTCATTATTTGCGCACCTCAAATCAATAGTCTTGCTTTTGGAATTCACAACCGCATCATGCACGGTCAACCAATCCAAACCGAGAATAACATCAAACTCATCAAACGGCAAAAGCATCAAGTCCGCCGAAAAGCGAAACCTCAATTACTAGGGACATTTCTTACACACTTTGTCGACAAGCACGAACGACCCAAGGGATTTGACACCAAGTACGAACTCAAGAGACTCAATAGGTAAAGTCTTCTTTGGATGCTAAGGTTTCACATATATAAGAATGAGTAGAACCAGGTCAATCAAAGCAATCACATTAGTATCAAAGAGAGTAAAAGTACCGGTAATAACATCCGGCGAGGAAGCATCCTCGCGTATGGCAGATAAGCGTAAGCTCTAGCGAGAGCACGAGCCTCGGATCTGGTTGTAGCATCTCTAGATCCTTCGACCGCCACTAGCATTGCCCGTATTTCTAGATGGTCTACCCCGAGAAAGTAGTAGCAGCACCGGTTTCCCACTCGATTTACGTTATGTTCGCACAATCTCGGGCAATCTTTAATAAAGTGGTCACCTGATCCGCACTTGTAACAGAGCGGTCATGAAATCTACAACTCCCGAATGCCATTTACCACAATATTGACACTCTGCTCGTCTCAACGATCATTTCCAACATTGGCGATCAAGTGACTCGTGCACTCACGGGGGTCAGCCGCGATCTCGTCTAGAAAAACCCGAAGTGTCTCTAGACTGGCCTAAGTCATCTCTAAATTTCTTCGATGACTGTTGGAAGGGCTTCCCCGAAGACCTCTTACGAAACTCCTTTGCTCCCACCTCAGCTTTTCTTTTCTCCATTCTGGGCTCCTCGGCTTTGCAAGCTCGCTCGACAAGTACCACAAATTCTCAGATTTCCAAAATGCCAACATACAGCTTTATATCATCATTCAACCCATCCTCGAAACGTTTACACATCACGGCTTTTGAAGAGATACATTCTCAAGCGTACCGGCTAAGCCTTACAAACTTTCATTCATAGTCGGTAACCGACATGGAACCTTGTTTAAGTTCAAGAAATTCCTTCCGTTTTTGATCCATGAATCTCTGACTGATATACTTTTTCCGAAACTCGGTTTGGAAAAACTCCCAAGTTACTTGCTCTCTGGGCACAACAAAAGTCAACGTATTCCACCAATAATAGGCAGAATCACGCAGCAAGGAGATAGTACACTTTAGGCACTCATCGGGTGTGCAAGATAGCTCATCGAGTACCCGAATAGTGTTGTCCAACCAAAATTCAGCTTGCTCAGCATCATTGCTGTCCGTAGCTTTAAATTCAGTAGCCCCGTGTTTTCGGATTTTGTCAACTGGGGGCTTATTTGACCTTATTTGGTCGAGCCACGGAGGTATTGTAGGTCTTGGGGTGGTATTAGTCGGAATGGAGGTTGTGGAACAGTAGTATTAGTTCGAATGTATTGGTTGAACCAATCATTCATCACGCTATAAAAAGCTTGTCTAGCCTCATCATTCGGATTACTAGCAATAGGTTGAGAGTCCGCCGGTGCTGTCCCTTGTGCGGGAGCAGGTGCTACACTCTCAAGATCATCAGCTACCGCTCGGTCGGGATCGGGATCTATTACTATAAATAAACACATTTTCAATTGTCAGAAATCACCACACTATCAAATAATCACATAATGGCATGTATAGCTAGACCCAAACGTATTACGGTAGTCCTAGAATCGACTAAACCGTAGCTCTGATACCAATAAAATTGTAACGCCCCGTAACCGAGACCGTTGCCGGAGTTGAACACGAGGTGCTAACAGACTTATTTCATTGTAAAACACAGTTCATTTAAAATTTTCCAAACAAGCTAGCTAACTGCGTCACTGTTACCTTAAAAATCATATCTTGAGTTCCAGAACTCAGAAACCAGTTTCATAAATTTTACCTGAAACTAGACTCATATATCCATCAACAAATTCTTTTCTAGAATTTTTGGTTGAGCCAATTAGTACATTTTATTAGTTAAAGTCTCCCCTATTTTAGGGTTTGACTGCTCTAACCTTCATGCATTACGACTTATATATCTTCCTGTACAGGGCTTTATTACTTATTCCGTTTGTTTCTAACGAAACAAGACTCAAAAAGGAATCTATAAATATATGGTATGACCTCTAATTATCTCTGGTTAATTTATAGTGAATTTCCAAAGTCAGATCAGGGGATCCAGAAATTGCTCTGGCCCTGTTCCACGAAAACTTAAATATCTCTTAAAGTACAACTCATATAGTCATTTCGTTTCTTCCATATGAAAGTAGATTCATCAAGGTTCGATTACATAATTTATTCACTATTTAATTCCATTCCTACTATGTTTAGTGATTTTTCAAATCCGCACCCTCGCTGCTATCAAGATCTTTTTAAGGTAAACTTCATCTATTTCATGGTTTTCCATGAATCAACTAGAATTTGTCATACAAAGCACCAAAATGATCATGATTAACCATTCCAATGGCTAATCGTTACCAACATTTCCATACCTCTCAATGAACAACATACAAAACGATTATAATGCTATGCTCAAAGTGTATATAAGCCATTTTCGCATGGCTATCCAAATTTATACAAAACCAAAGTACGTGACCAACAACAAAAAGGGTAGTCCTATACATGCCATTTTCGAGTTCAACCAAAATGTACCAAAAGGGCTTTGATAGTGTGGACGACTTCGACTTGACGATCCCGAGTCCGATAGTGACGAACCAAAATCTATAAAGCAGAGATTCAAAGAACGGAGTAACCATTTAATGCTTAGTAAGTTCGAGCAATGAAATCATGCACAATCAAGTATAGCATTCATACGACTAAACGAATAATTTCATATACCCATATTCTCACAATCATACCTACTTCACATTTGCAACCTTTATATTCATACGTAAGGAATCAACTTGTCTAAAAGCTGGAAGCTTGTTAGTCGATTGAGCAAATACTATTTAGAAGGAATCAATTATCTCAATGCACATACGAAACATACCTCATCGTTGGGATTTTACGAGCGTATTAATTGAAATTATTACAGCAAGATCGCTCATTCCCAAACCCAAGTATCTTCGGGATTTAGCCGGATATAACCACTCGCACAAGGCCTTCGGGTCTTAGCCCAGATATGGTCACTAGCATAAATGCCTTCGGGACTTAGCCCGGATATAATCGCTAGCACAAATGCCTTTGGCTCTTAGCCCGGATATAGCAACTCGCACAAATGCCTTCGGATCTTAGTCCGGATATAGTCACTAGCATAAAAGCCTTCGGGACTTAGCTCAGATATCATTCGAATAACCATGCACATATATCAATAATCATGACACATCCATATTTCATTTTCATTACCAAAGCTCAAACACAAGACACTTATCAAACTTACTAATTTCGGCTCAATAGCCACATACAAAGAGCACGATTTTGATTTGCTTTATGACATGATCTCTATGCACATACGGCTACCCATTATACGTATAGACTAATTAATTCAACATATTTTTGTTATGACTATACGTCATGACTTAATCGAATCGTAAACTAAGTTTCATTACTCGAAAACTTACCTCGGATGTTGTCGAACGATTTCGGCGGCTATTCGATCACTTTTTCCTTTCCCTTGTCCAACTTTGGTCCTCTAAGCTCTTGAGCTAATTCAAGCAAATTTAACTTATTAAGGTCTCATTATGCTAGCTTATGGCCGATTATGACAAGGAGTTGATAGGTCATATGGCCACCTTTAGCTCAAATACAAAGTGGTCATACGCATTTTTAATCACATTGAGCAATTTAATACAATTAATCTAACATTTCCTCATGTGCACCTTCATGACCGAATACACACATCATTAACCTATTATCAATTAACTAAGCACTTTAACAAATTCTCCTTGAGCCGATTATCTAAGTCAAGATAAAAGCATCAATATGCTTGCCCCTAACCGAATACATGCAACTCCAATCTATCTCATGTGGCCGAATATGCATGTCTATGTTGAGGCCAATTATATGCTTAATACTTCCTACAAATATGGTTACTTGTATTAACTACATACCTTCTTGTTTCAAGTTCAAAACTCGGCTAATACACATATGTACACTAGTAATCAAATACTAATATTTGCACTTCACCTTACTACCATTTCTCATGCAAATAACATGAACAACAACAATATTTCCTACTATGGCCGAATGCATCAAGACACCATACCATTTCAATTTTGGTCATGGGTTAAACAAAGAACCTAATGTCTATCTCAAAAAAATGCTAAAAAGAAAATCCAAGAGGCATCAATCCACCATCACATGTATCATTATAAAGCTTCACATTTAGCATGCAAATGAAATCAACGCAAATCCACCTTAGCCGAAACTTAACTCATCTTCATGCATCAACACCAACATCAAACACCACCCAAGAAGACAACACCCATGGCCGAATATCATCTCCATCACATAGCAAAGATTTAAACCTTGGGCTAGGTAGAACTCAGGCTAACAACTAAAACATGCATGCATCTCATGGAACATCATCAAACATACCTTAATCTAGATACAAGTATGGCCGAACCTCCTCAACCTTTTCTTCCCCTCCTTCCTTTGATTTTTCGGTCAAGAAGAAACAAATGAGAACCTTTTCTTTTTTTTTTTTTCATCATCCTACTAACCATTATTATTTTATCATTTCTAACATAAACCATTAACACAACATGTTTATGACATGTTTTACCCATCACCCTTTGTCATGGCCAGCCACTAGAAATTAAATGGGGGAAATTGACATGCAAGTCCACCCCTTTGATTACATGCACTAATAGATCCTTATAGATTAACCTATCACATTTCAAAAGTGTCACACATAAGTCCTATTAACTAAATTCACATGCAATTAACTAAATCAAAGCTTAAAACTTTCACACATTCATATTCACATATTTTAGACAATAATTATCATATTCAAATAATTTGGTGACTCGGTTTAGTGGTCCCGAAACCGCTTTCCGACTAGGGTCACTTTAGGACTGTCACACGTCTTTCCTATCATAATGTAGACCATGAAATATTATTAAAATAATTTTTTTCTGATTCAGATTTGTGGTCTTGAAACCACTATTTCGACTTCACTGAAAACGGGATGTTACAACGCTCCTCGCTTAAGAAAATTTCATCCTCGAAAATATTACCAGTAAAGAGGTTCGGGTATTGTTTTCTTATTGTTTCCTCCAGTTCTCAGGTAGCCTCATCTATACCATGTCATTGCCAAAGAAATTTTACTAGAGACACCTTTTTATTTCTGAACTCTTTTGTCTCACGTGCTAAAATTTTGATCGGTTCTTCACTATAAGTCATATCAGGCTAAATCTCAACTTCTGTTGGAGAAATAACATGTGAAGGATCTGACTGATACCGCTGCAACATAGAGACATGGAAAATATTATGAATTTTATCAAGCTCTGGTGGTAATGCCAATCAGTACGAAACAGGTCTCATTATTTCTATAATCTCATACGATCTAATGAACCATGGACTCAATTTTCCTTTGCTGCCAAACCGAAGAACTTTCTTCCAAGGTGATACTTTCAAAAATACCTTGTCTCTGACTTGAAATTCTATCTCCTTTCATTTAATATCAGTATAAGACTTTTGACGATCAGAGATTGTTTTTAAACTATCCCGAATTACTTTCACCTTTTCTTCAGTCTCACAGATTAAATCAACTCCATATATCTTTCTCTCACTGCGTTCTATCTAGTACAATGGAGTTATACATTTACGACCATATACAGCCTCATACGGTGCCATTTTAATGCTGGATTAATAATTGGTATTGTAGGCAAATTCAACTAAAAGCAAATATTTTTCCCAGTTACCTTCAAAATCTAAAATACCACATCGAAGCATATCTTCCACAATCTGTATAACACGTTTGGATCCATCAGCCTGAGGATGAAAGGTTGTACTAAAATGTAATTGTGTACCCAGAGCTTCTTGCAACTTATTCCAAAATTGGGACGTAAATTTGGCATCTCTGTCTAAAATAATGGAGACTGGTACCTCATGTAGTCTAACAATCTCAGAAACATTTAATTTAGCCAATCTATCCAAGAAGAAATTCATACATACCGAAATAAAGTGTAAACAATTAATGATTACCCAAATGGCATCTTTCTTTTTCGGAGATAAGGGTAATCCTGATACAAAATCCATAGTAACTCTTTCCCATTTCCACTCCGGTATTGTAACTGGTTGTAGTAATCTCGAAGGCACCTGATGTTCAGCTTTGACTTTTTGACATATCAAGCATTTAGATTCAAATTTAGAAATATCTCGTTTCATTCTCAACCATCAGTACATCTTTTAAAAATCATTATACATTTTGTTACTACTCGGATGAACAGACATAGTACCATTATGAGCTTCGTGTAAAATCTTTTCCCAATTCTAAATTCCTCGGTACACATATTCTTCCCCTGAATAACAGACAACCATCGGACCCAATCTGAAATTCTGAATCAGAATTCAACTCACACTGTACCCGTTTAGCTTGTAATTCATCATCACTCTTCTAAGCTTTACAAGTCTGTTTCAGGAATATAGGTCTAGCTTTTAACTCAGCTACAATCGCACCATCATCAGAAAAAGATAGCCAAGTGTTCATTGCTCACAAAGCAAACAAAGACTTTCTATTTAGAGCATCAGCAACCACATTGGCTTTTCCTGGATGATAATCAATAACCAGATCATAATCTTATAACAATTCAAGTCACCTTCACTGTCTCAGATTCAAATCTTTTTGCAACATCAAATACTTAAAACTTTTATGATCGGTGAATATGTGACACTTTTCACCAAACAAATAATGCCACCAGATTTTAAATGCAAAAACAATGGCTGCCAAGTCAAGATCATGTATCAGTAGTTCTTTTCATGTTGTTTTAGCTGTCTAGAACCATAAGCTATTACTTTACCTTCTGGCATCAAGACACAACCTAAACCATTCAACGATACATCATTGTAAATTACAAATTCTTTACCTGATTCAAGCTGAACTAGTACAGGTGCTTCAGTCAACAAGGCTTTCAATCTGTCAAAACTCTGCTGGCACTTATCAGACCACTTAAATTTCACATCTTTCTACAATAAACAAGTCATCTGAGAAGCTATCATTGAAAACCCTTTCACAAACCTTGGATAGTATCCAACTAATCCCAAAAAACTTCTAATTTTAGACACATTTTTCGGTGGTTTTCAGTTAACAATAGCTGAAATTTTATTCGAGTCCACTCTGATACCTTCAGTAGACACTATATATCCAAGAAAACCAACTTCTCAAAGCCAAAATTCACATTTACTAAATTTGCCATATAATTATTTCTCACGCAGAGTTTGGAACACAATTCTCAGATGACCAGCATGTTCATTTTCGTCTCAAGAGTATACCAGAATATCATCAATAAACACCACCACAAATCTATCTAAATACGGTCTGAAAATTCTGTTTATCAAATCCATAAATACCGCAGGTGCATTCGTCAAACCAAACAAAATCACAAGGAACTCTTAGTGTCCATACCTAGTTCTGAAAGCTGTCTTCGATACATCTGAGTCTTTTACTGGTAACTAATAGTAACCAGAACCAAAGTCAATTTTTGAAAATACAGTGGCATCTTTCGACTGATCAAACAACTCATCAATACGAGGCAGTGGATACTTGTTCTTTATTGTAACTTTGTTAAGCTGTCGATAGTCAATACATAACCTCAGTGATCCATTTTTCTTCTTTACAAACAAAACTAGTACACCCCAAGGAGAAAAACTGGGTTGAGCAAATCCTCTGTCAGTAAGCTTTTGCAACTGTGCTTTCAACTCTTTTAATTCCGTTGGGGCTATTCTTTAAGGTGCTATTGATATAGAAGTTGCTCCTGGAACAAGATCTATAGAAAATTTCATCTCTCTGACTAGCGGTAATCTAGGTAATTCTTCCAAAAATACATTAGGAAATTCACAAACAATTGGTACTGACTTAATCTTTGATTCTGATACTTTAGTATCCAACACATATGCAAGATAAGTATCATACCCTTTTCTAACATATTTCTTTGCTGATATTGCTGAAATCACATTAGACAACCCATTTAGTTTATCAGATTCAACTCGGAGCAATTCACCATTGTGACATTTTAACACAATATATTTTTATTGACAATTTACCACTGCATCATGTTGAGTTAACCAGTCCATTCCCAAAATTATATCAAATTCATCAAAGGGTATCAACATCAGATCATCCAAGAAACAATAACCCTTTTACCATTAACGGACAGCTTTTACAAATTTTATCTACCATCACAATCTGACCTACGGGATTTGAGACTTTAACCATGAATTCAGTGGATTCAACAGATAAATTTTTAACAGACACTAAATTCGTGCATGTGTATGAATATGTTGAACCAAGATCAATCAAAGCAGTTATATCAGTATCAAGAAGAGAAAATGTACTAGTAATGATGTTTGGTGCAGAGGCATCCTCTCTTTCACATATAGTATATATCCTTGTCGGTGCTCTTGCTTCAAATTTAACTGTTGAATCTTTTGTAGCACCTCGACTACCACTGGTATTGTCAGGATAACGAGGTGGTCTACCTCTCGAGGTAGGGTTACTCAGCTTCGAAGTCTGATCAGTATCTCTTTCAATCTTTTTCAGACAATCTTTGAGAAAATATTTAAGAGAACCACATCTATAACAGGCTCTCCTTCTCATACGACACTCCCCAAAATGAAATTTATTACAATGTCTACATCTAGGTTTGGAGTTCCCAACACTTCCAACACTTGTTACAGATGGAGATGAAGACGTCGGGTTACAGCGTTGAGAACCTCGTTCTTTTCTAGAATACCCCGTAAATGTGGTAAAACAATCATTGTATTTCTTTAATTTCTTTGAAGTAGATGATTGTGACTTGCCTATAAATCTTTTACCAAAAATCTGGGCTTCTGTCTCTACTTGTTTCTTTTTCTGAATTTTGTTTGGAAAAACTTCTATGTAACATTTTCCCTTGGCACAACAGAAATTAAGGTATTGCACCACTGATCAGCTGTGTCTTTCAATAGTGATACAACACATTTCAGGCACTCAGCTGGTGTGCATGATATCATCCAAAAACCTGATTGTATTCTCTAACCAAAATTCACCCCATTCTGGATCATCTTCAACAATAGCCCTAAATTCTTCGGCTCTATATTTATGGATTTTATCTACCGGAGACTTACCAATTCTAATAGGTTTAGCACCTTGTGGAATGTCAGGAACTGGTTGAGGAGTAGGAAGGTGAGGTTGTTGTACAGTAGGATTTGTTCTCAAAAATTTTGTGAACCATTTATTCTTCATTTGAAAGAAGGCTTCTTTTGCCTCCTCACCTCGACCCTCAGATACGGGCCTTCTACTACTACTAGATGCAGCTCTTTGTACTGAAGCTTGAGCAGTGCTATCAGCTTCCTTGGATTCAGCTTTAGCTTGGTTGGATGACAATACTATATGAAAAACATGTTTAAAATGATCAGGAGATATCACACTATTACAAATTATATAATGGCATGTATAGCTAAACTCATAATTGCTACGTTAGTCTGAGAATCGGCTAAATCATATCTCTGATACCAATAAATGTAACACCCCTAACCCGTATCCATCGCCAGTACAGGGTTATGGAGCATTATTGGAGTTTACAATTCAATTACAGTTAATTTATGTCATTTACTATTCATTTCAAAAAATCAATCACAATCAATCATATTGTCCCTCATTCGGGTCCTCGAGGCCCAAAATACATATTAAAATCGTGTCAGGACTAAAAAGGGATCACAAAAAAAAAATTGTGAAATCACAAATTTTTTCTTAGGTGCAGGGGACACACGCCTGTGTGGCTCACACAGCCAATGACACGCCCGTGTCCTCAAGCTGTGAGGGCATTCGATGTGAGGCCCACGGTCTTGTCCCAACCCATGTAACTATCTAATTTGGGTCACATGATCTGCCATGTGACCCAAATTAGGTGCATTTAAAAATTTGAATATTTGAAAATTAGGCGCAGATTTCACACGGCCAAGACACACGCCCGTGTTCTAGGCCATGTGTCTCACACGGTAGAGACACACGCCCAGGTCTCTGCCTGTGTGATCAATTCTGAGCATTCTATTTCTAAAATTTTAAGGATGTAAGGGACACACAGCCAAACCACACGCCCTTGTGCCAGACTGTATGTCACACACGGTCAAGACATACACCCATGTGTCTACCCGTGTGGACAAAATAAGGCTATTTTCCAAGCCTTATTTCTCACCCTTTTTATCTTGCACCTACATGAACACTTCAACATGTTTTCAAACCAATTTGATACATATAAACTAAGCCAAATACAAGTAGTATGTATGGTATATTAACACATATATATTCAAATGTTTAACTTACCGCAATTGCATTTATGTTTGTTAGCAAGTTTTACCAATTATTAACTCAATTTCATTCATCCTTTGGTTTATATGTCTTTTACCATTTAACCATTTCAACACATCTCAACATAATATGGTCTTTTATGATTACATCATAATACACCTTAAACCAGCCATTCCAATGGCTAGATTGTGACAGCCCAAAATTGACCCTAGTCGGAATGTGGTTTCGGGACCACAAAACCGAGGCATAAAAATAATTTAAAATTTATTTTGATGCCTATAATATGTGTGTGCTCATGTGTGACATTTTTTTTGATGATTGATTTAGTGTTATATAGGTGAATTTCACTAGAAGGGACTTAGTAGTGAACTTTGAAAGTACGATAGGGAAATGTGTGATGACTAATTAAAGCATGCATGCAAAACAATGGACTTGCATGTCAAATTCCCCCTTTTTATAGGTGGTGGCCGGCCATAGCAAGGAATTATGGGCAAAGAAAACATGTTATGACATGTTTTGTTAATGCATGATGTATTAAGTGATAAAATAATTAGATGTGGGAAGAGAAACAAAAAAAAATGTGTGTGAGTGTAGCACCCTTTCCCCCATTGCCGTGCAAGTGAAAGAAAAACAAGAAAAAAAAATTGTTCATCCTTGTTCTCTCCTTTTTGGCCGAAAATACTAAGGAAGAAGATAGGATTTTGCTCCATTTTTGGTTTAGAAGAGATCTAGAAGGAGATTTGGCTAAACTTGCATCAAGATTAAGGTATGTATGAGGTTGTGTCATGAGATTCATGCATGTTTTAGTTGCTAACTTGATGTTCATGTTAGCCATGGTTCAAATCCTTGTTATGCCATGGAAATGGTATTTGACCAAAGTTGTTATTGTGTTAAAGCCATTGCATGCTAAATGTGAAGCTTGCTAATGATGCATGCAATGATGGATTGTCTACTCTTGAAATTTCTTTGTAGCAATCTTGAGTAAGACATTGAGTTTTTTTGTTTAACCATGACCGAAGTTGAAAGGGGCATGATTGTGATGTATTCGCCATGAAGCATTCATGAGCATGGTTTATGCTTCTTGCATGTTAGTTAAAATTTGTGTTTTGGATGGTTATGGACACCTTGAAATTCGGCCTTGCACCTATATGTGTATATATGTTTGCACATGATATTTTGGTTATGAAGAAAGTGATAAATATGTTTGTTTAAAGAAGAAATTTGTTGAAGAATGTTGTGAAATTTGCATGTACATTCGGCCTAGTACATGTATAGTGTGAAAAGCCTTGAAATTATTTTTGATTTTGTGTATTTATGACCATGTATAATCGGCCACATGAGTAATTTGAGCACTTGATGTTATGTTAAAATTCTTGAGCTTAAATATATGGATGTATGTATATGTGGCCATATAATGGCGTTTTGGTTCAAAGGTTGAATGATAAATTATAATAAAGTGAGATGATATGAGATGCGAATGTGATTGACTAGTAAACATTATTGAGAAAATATTGAATACTTCTACTTGTATTCGTTAAGCTCAAGAGAAAAGGGAGCTAAATCCGATAAAGGGAAGGAAAAAGTGATCGAATAGCCGTTGAAGCCGTTCGACAACATCCGAGGTAAGTCCTCAAGAAATGACCCTACTCAATTATGTGAAATGAAATATGGATGTGTAATGATTATTGATTTATGTGTGTATGAGTATTTGAATGATACGGGCTAAGTCCGAAGGCGATTATGCTAGTGATATGTTTGTGTTTGAGCCTTAGTAACGAAAATGAAACATGGATGTGTAATGATTATTGATGTATGTGTGTGCATGAGCAATTGAATGATATCCGGCTAAGTCCCAAGACATTTATGCTAGTAATGATATCCGGGTTAAGACCGAAGGCAATTGTGCTAGTGACTACATCCGGCTAAGACCAAGGCATTCGTGCAAGTTGTTAAATCCGGCTAATACCCAAGGCATTTGTGCAAGTTGTTCTATCCGGGCTAAAACCCGAAGGCATTCGTGCATGTGGTTATATCCGGTTGTATTCTGAAGAAGCTTGGGCTGGAGGTGAGCGTTGGTTGCTGTAATAAATTTAACTTGTACGCTCGAAAAGCCCAAAGGATAAGGTATGTTTATATGTGCATTGGAAAAGTCGATATGTTTGAGTAACATTCGCTCAATCGACTAACGAGTTTTCAGCTATTGAATTGGTTGATATCTTGTGAAAGTATATAATGATGAAGTGTGAAGTAAGTATGATTATGTGAATGTGTATTAATGAAATGTGTGACAGCCCAAAATTGACCCTAGTCGGAATGTGGTTTCGGGACCACAAAACCGAGGCATAAAAATAATTAAAAATTTATTTTGATGCCTATAATATGTGTGTGCTCATGTATGACATTTTATGATGATTGATTTAGTGTTATAAAGGTGAATTTCACTAGAAAGGACTTGTGTGAGAAAATTTAGAATTGAGATAGGCAAATGTGGAAGTGGCCTATTGATGCACACTAGGAAATGTTGTCCTTGCATGTCAAATTCCCCAAATTTGACTATAGTGGCCGGCCATGTCAAGAGTGATGGGCAAGGGAAAACATGTTTCAAACATGTTTAGTTAATGGATTATGCTTGAAAGAATAAAGAAATGAAATTGAAAAAAAAAAGGGATATGATGAAAACAAAAGAGAAAAAAAAAAAGTGTCCATCCTCTCATCTTTTTCTTGCTTGGCCGAATATACTAAGAAGAAAGGGGGAAAAAGCTTGAGAAAATCAGCCATGGGAGCTTACTAGACTAAGGTGTTTTGATACAAGAAGGTATGTTTTATGCCACTCTTGAAAATGCATGCATGTTTTGGTTGCTAACTTGATGTGCATGTTAGCCAAGGCTCAAATCTTTGTTATGCCATAGAAATGATATTTGGCCAAAGTTGTTATGGTGATAAAGCCATTGCATGCTAAGTGTGGAGCTTGATTATGATGCATGCAATGATGGATTGTCTACTCTTGAGATTTCTTTGTAGCCATCTTGAGTAAGACTTTGAGTTTTCTTTTTGTTTAACCATGAATTGAAGTTGAAAGGGGCATGATTGTCATATTCGGCCATGATGCATTCATGAGCATGGTTCATGCTTCTTGCATGTTAGTTAAAATTTGTGTTTTGGGTGGCTATGGACACCTTGAAATTCGGCCATGCTCATATATGTATATATATGTTTGCACATGATGTTTTGGTTATGAACTAAGTGATGAATATGTTTGTTTAAAGAAGAAGATGTTGAAGAATGATTGTGAAATTGCAAGCACATTCGGCCTAGCACACATATGAGTGCTTGATGCTATATTATAAGTTTTGAGCTACAATATGCAAAGCATTAACTAGTAAAATGCATGCTGTTTTTGTGAAGTATTAAGTGCATAATTGGCCTCAACATGGACATGAATATTCGCCTTGGGTAGCCTATTGAAGGCCTTAGCTTTTCCTTGATGCTCGAATAAATTGTATCAAATTGCTTGATGTAGTATAAAATGTGCATGACCATTGTGTATTCAAGCTAAAGGGTGGCCATATGACCATTTAAACTCCTTGTCATATTCGCCATAAGCTAGCACAATGAGGTTTTAATAAATTGAATTTGTTTGAATTAGCTCAAGAGCTAAGAGGGCCACAATTGGACAAGGGAAGGAAAAAGTGATCGAATAGCCAGAGAAGCCGTTCGACAACATCCGAGGTAAGTCCTCAAGAAGTGACCTTACTTGAATTATGTGGAATGAAATATGGATGTATTGATTATTGATTTATGTGTGCATGAGTATTCGAATGATACCCGGCTAAGTCCCAAGGCGATTATGCTAGTAATTATAATTGTGTTTGAGCCTTAGTAACGAAAATGAAATATGTATGTCCAATGATTATTGATGTATGTGTGCATGAGAAATTGAATGATATCTGGGCTAAGCCCCAAGACAATTATGCTGAAATTATATCCGGGTTAAGACCAAGGCAATTGTGCTAGTGGCTACATCCGGCTAAGACCAAGGCATTCGTGCGAGTCATTCTATCCGGCTAAGACCCGAAGGCATTCGTGCACGTGGTTATATCCGGTTGTATTCCGAAGAAGCTTGGGCTGGAGGTGAGTATTGGTTGCTGTAATAAATTCAATTAGCACGCTCGAAAAGCCCAAAGAATGAGGTACGTTTACATGTGCATTGGGAAGTCGACATGTTGAGCAACATTCGCTCAAACGACTAACGAATTTCAGCTATTGAATTGGTTGATACTTGGTGAAAGTATATAATGATGAAGTGTGATGTAAGAATGATTATGAGAATGTGTATTAATTAAATGATGCATTTGGTTATGTGAATATATTGCCTTAATTAAAGCTGATTTTTATTCCTTGAGACTTACTAAGCATAAAAATGCTTACCTCGTTGCTTTGGCTCTCTGTTCTATAGATTTCGCTCGATAGCAATCGGATTCGGGATCAATAAAGTCGAAGTCATCCACACTATCAACGCCTCTATTTTGGTATAAATTTTTGGTTGAACTTTGAAATGGCATGTATAGGACTACCCCTTGTTGGTTAAATATGCTGTGATGTATATGTGTACGGCCATGCGAAAATGGCTCGTAAAAGTGAAGTACGAACTTAGACTATTTGTGGTTTGTATGTATATATATGGTGTCATGATGTGATTATGGATTGGAAATGGGAATGTTGGTCACATGATCAGCCATTGGCATGGTTAAAATGATCATATGTGAACCTATGTATGGCAAGACTAGTTGATTCATGGAGACTACAAAATAGGTAAGACCTACCTTAAAAACAGATGCTGCCAGCTTCAGTGACGTGAATGTGAAAAATCACCAAAATTTGTAGGAATGGTATTAAATAGTGAATAAGCTATGTAAATGAACCTTGATGAGTCTATTTTCATATGGAAGAAGCGAAATGGTCATAGGAGTTACATGTTAAGAGATATTGAAGCTATTGTGAGACAGGGCCAGAACGGTTTCTGGGTCCCCTGTCGCAACTTTAAAAATTTGCTATAAATTATCCAGAAAGAATTAGGAGTCATGACTTATATGTACAGATTCCATTTTGAGTCTAGTTTCATTAGAAACAAACGGCACCAGTATTAAAGTCCTGTACAGTGAGATATTCAAGTTGTAACGCGCGAAGGTCAGAGCAGTCGATCCCTGTAACATGGGTGACTTTAACTAATAAACTGTACCAATTGGCCCAACCAAAAATTCTAGAAATAAATCCATGGATGGATATATGAGTCTAAATTCAGGGAAAATTTACGAAACCAGTTTCCGAGTTTTGAAACTCGAGATATGATTTTTAAGGCGACGGTGACGCAGTTTTCCAGCCCGACTGGAAATGTCAAATTGGTGGGCAAAATATGTGGACTTGACTTATTAACCCCTCGTGTCCGACACCGGCAATGGTCTCGGGTTCGGGGTGTTACAAAATGATTCATTGGCTATGTGAATGTAATGCTTTAGTTAAAGCTGATTTTATTGCTTGAGACTTACTAAGCATAAAAATGCTTACCCCGTTGCTTTGGCTCTCTGTTTTATAGATTTTGCTCGTTAGCGATCAGATTCGGGATCATTAAAGTCGAAGTCATCTACACTATCAAAGCCTCCATTTTGGTATAATTTTGGTTGAACTTTGAAATGGCATGTATAGGACTACCCTATTGTTGAAGGTCATGTACCTTTCGGTTTTGTGTAAGCTTGGATAGCCATGCGAAAATGGCTTATATCGTTTTAGTATGATTCTATAATCGTTTGTATGATGATCATTATGGGGTATGGAATTGTTTTGAAAAGATTAGCCATTGGAATGGTTAATCATGATCACACTTTGTGCTATGTATGCAAAAAGGGCCAATTGAATCGTGGAAATCATGAAATAGGTAAAGGTAACCTTGAAAACAGATGCTGGCAGCAGCAGTGGTGTGGTTTTGAAAAATCACCAAAATTTGTAGGAATGGTATTAAATAGTGAATAAGTTATGTAAATGAACCTTGATGAGTCTACTTTCATATGGAAGAAACGAAACGGTCATAGGAGTTACATGTTAAGAGATATTAAAGTTATTGTGAGACAGGGCCAGAACGGTTTCTGGGTCCCCTGTCGCGACTTTAAAAATTTACTATAAATTATCCAGGAAGAATTAGAAGTCATGCCTTATATGTAAAGATTCCGTTTTGAGTCTAGTTTCATTAGAAACAAATGGCACCAGTATTAAAGCCCTGTACAGAGAGATATTCAAGTTGTAACACGCGAAGGTCAGAGCAGTCGATCCCTGTAACATGGGTGACTTTTACTAATAAACTGTACCAATTGGCCCGACCAAAAATTCTAGAAATAAATCCATGGAAGGATATATGAGTCTAAATTCAGGGAAAATTTACAGAATCAGTTTCCGAGTTTTGAAACTCGAGATATGATTTTTAAGGAGACAGTGACACAGTTTTCCAGCCTGTCTGGAAATGCCAAATTGGTCGGAGCTTTAAGAGGACTTGGCTCGTTAACCCCTCGCGTCCGACACCGGCGATGGTCTCGGGTTCGGGGTGTTACATAGATACAACCAAAATATTTCATCATTTATTCTAATTTAGCTTATACAAGTCATTATACTAAATAAGTTTGCTATTTGTACAAAAATGGGCTGAAGGATAGTGCGATGATACTCCGACGATTTTCAACCCTAGCAAGCTTTCGAGCACTATAAAATAGAGGAAAATTAAACAGAGTAAGCATTCAATGCTTAGTAAGTTCGTATAACAAGAATTTAACTTACCAATCATGCTCGTATAAATAAATATATATATAAAATGCATGTTAAAACATTTTAGCCAAATGCCTGAGCACAAGTTCTCATCAAACAAGTTAGTCTTATAATTCTCATGAATATCAAGAAAAGAAAGATGAGCTCATCATATAAAAATTTCCAAGTACTTCAGGGTATCTGAGAGATGACTCATATTTAGCTCATATTTTCTTTCATCAAGAGTTTTATCTGTTGAATCATTGAAATAACGATGGATACCCAAGTAGTATACTCGAGGTATACAAATCAATGACCCGTCAATTCATATACAGGGGTACCCTTTAGGGTACATAATCAATAAGCACACTCTCGAGCCTTATAACAAGATGCTCAAATGAGCCATATAATAAGACGCTTATCTGGGCTAAATAGTAAACTCATAAGAGTTAAAATAGGAAGCTCATTGAGCCTAAAAAGTAACTCCGAAGAGTTATTAACAGGGAGCTCCGGATAGCATAACAGGGAGCTCAAGTGATCCCTGTCAAGATGCTCATAAGAGCTTATATTAGCGCCCTCACAAAAAGTTGCATTTGTGTCCGCAATAAATGCTGGACCACAACTGATCGAATCGCGTAACAGGACGCTCACAAAGAACTACGATAGTGCGCAACACATGCAGGATCACTACCGATTAAGATGCTCGTATATATAACAGGATGCTCAAGAGGGCTTATAATAGGATTGCTCGTCTGAGCTATTTTCTATTCACAACATATGCAAGACCACATTCAATATGGGAATTCATGTATCCATCGAATTTCATTATTCAAACGGAACTTAACATTTTCTAGACATTATCGAACATGTGATTATTTCATACATTTATAACATTTATATAATTCACATAAATACATACAACACTAAATTCAATCATAAAAATAAACACAATTTAGTTACATGAACTTGCCTCGACACTTGTTCATGTATGATAATCAACTAATTCGTCACCTTTTCTTTTCCTCGATCTAACTCTGTATTTGGTCTTTCCGAATCTAAATAAATGAACTTAACATCAATTTAATATATTTCATACTCATTTGAATTCAATTTATTTCCTAGACAAAATTACCATTTTGCTTTAAACTTTTAATTAATTCCATTTTCGTCCCTAGGCTCGGAAATTGAAATTCATACAATTTAATCCTTATTTCAAGCCTAATCAACTTGTACATATAACATTTGCAGCCCATGTATTTCACAAAAATCAGAATTTTTTCATGCATTTTACCATTTTTCAATTTAGTCCTTAAATCATAATTTCATCAAAATTCTCTTTATAAAAGTTATTTATCTATCAAAAACCTTTCATTTTCTACCATAAATTTCAAAAGTTTAGCATATTCATCCATGGAAAATTTTTCATACTTTGATATCTTTACAAATTAATCCCTAAAATAGATAGACTAAGCTATTACGAACTCGAAAATATAAAAATTATTAAAAACGGGACAAGAATGCTTACTCAATTAAGCCAAGAAAGCTTGCTTGAATGTTTTTCTCTTTCTTAGGGCCTCCATGTATTTTAATTTGGGGATGAAGATGAAATAATATGATATTAAACTATTATCATCTTTATTTATTCTAAATTCCAATTTAGTCCTTTTATTTTTCTAATTTCTATGGATGAATCACCAAAAATATCTACTAGCTTTTCTTAATGGTCTAATTACCATATAAGGACCTCAAGTTTTGAATTCCATAGCTATTTAATACTTAGCTACTAAAACTCAAGTTTTGCATTTTATGCAATTTGATCCTTTCTATAATTAAACATGTAATCGGTAAAATTTTCTTATCGAAATTTTCATACATCTTTCTTATCATGATGCAAACCATGAAATATTATTAAAATAAATTTTCTTTCTAACTCAAATTTGTGGTCCCGAAACCACTATTCTGACTTCACTGAAAACGGGTTGTTACATGGGATGTGTTAGACTCTTTGAGTCATTGGTGTGATGGAGATCCGTGTATCCAATGTGTGGTGATAGTGTCCACTTTTATGTATCATGTTTCCAAGTTTCCAAATTATCATAAATTGATTAAAATATGAATATATTGTGTGTAAATGCATGTTAATATATAAGCTAAACTTGTGACTCATTTAAGCAGGAATACATTGTTTTGTCGTAATGAATTATCATTAAATGAATTATATATATGAGTTTAGTGTAATTGCATGTGAGAGTATGTGATAGTTTTATGTTTAATAAAGCGTGAATATGTTGTTTTGACTTATTGAAAATATAGTTATGAGTAAATCATAGTATACGCTTGCTTATCATGTGATATTGTGTATGTTTGTGGTCGTTCCAAACATTCACTGAGCTTATTTAAGCTCACACTCCACATTAACATATTGCAGATAAGTAGTGTTTTTAGTGTGAGCGATGCGACCAAGGAATTGATCCTAAAAAGGTAATAAACTCTTGAGTAGGTGGTTTTATAATTATTTTTGAACTATTTGAATAAAGGCAATGTGGGTTTAGAAATTTTGGTTGGTTATTATTACTATCATTATTGATATTTGTGACAGCCCTAAAGTGACCCTAGTCGGAAAGCGGTTTCGGGACCGCTAAACCGAGTCACCAAATTATTTGAATATGATAATTATTGTCTAAAATATGTGAATATGAATGTATGAAAGTTTTAAGCTTCGATTTAGTTAATTGCATGTGAATTTAGTTAATAGAACTTATGTGTGACACTTGTGAAATGTGATAGGTTAATCTATAAGGATCTATTAGTGCATGCAATTAAAAAGGGTGGACTTGCATGTCAATTTCCCCACTTAATTGGTAGTGGCCGGCCATGACAATGAGGGTGGACAAAATGTGATGGGTAAAACATGTCATAAACATGTTATGTTAGTGTTTTATGGGAGGAATGATAAAATAAGGAGCATGGGTAATAAAATAATAGTGGTTAGTAGGAGGAGAAAGAGAAAAAGAAAAAAAATGAGCTAGGCTACTCCTCCATTGCCGTGACTTGAGGAAGGAAGAAGAAAAGGATTTTCTTGCTTCATGTTCGGTTGGTTGGTGTTTAAGAGGAGGTATGTTTGATGTTGTGGTGATGAGGCATGAAGATGAGTTAAGTTTCGGCTAAGGTGGATTTGTGTTGATGTCATTTGCATGCTAAATGTGAAGCTTTGTAATGATACATGTGATGGTGGATTGATGACTCTTGGATTTTCTTTTTAGCATTTTTGAGTTAGACATTAAGTTCTTTGTTTAACCCATGACCAAAATTGAAATGGTATGGTGTCTTGATGCATTCGGCCATGGTAGGAAGTAGAAGAGAAATATGATTGTTGATTCATGTTATTTGGATGAAAAATGGTAGTAAGGTGAAGTGCAAATGTTAGTATTTGATTACTAGTGTATATATGTGTATTAGCTTGAGTTTTGAACTTGAAACAAAATGGTATGTAGTCAATACAAGTAACCATATTTGTAGGAAGTATTAAGCATATAATTGGCCTCAACTTAGACATGCATATTTGGCCACATGAGATAGATTGGTGTTGCATGTATTCGGTTATAGGCGAGCATAATGATGAATCTATCTTGACTTAGATAATCGGCTCAAGGAGAATTTGTTAAAGTGCTTAGTTAATTGATATTAGGTTAATGATGTGTGTATTCGGTCATAAAGGTGCACATGAGGAAATGTTAGATTAATTGTATTAAATTGCTCAATGTGATTAAAAATGCGTATGACCATTTTGTATTTGAGCTAAAGGTGGCCATATGACCTATCAAACTCCTTGTCATATTCGGCCATAAGCTAGCATAATGAGACTTTAATAAGTTAAATTTGTTTGAGTTAGCTCAAGAGCTTAGAGGACCAAAGTTGGATAAGGGAAAGGAAAAAGTGATCGAATAGCCGCCGAAATCGTTCGACAACATCCGAGGTAAGTTTTTGAGTAATGGATCTTAGATTATGATTCGATTAGATCATGTTTTAAGTAAATTAAAATCATGCTCTTTGTAGGTAACTATTGAGCCGAAAATGATAATGCTTGATAAGTGACTTGTGTTTGAATTCTAGTTATGAAAATGAAATATAGATGTGTCATGATTTATTGATATGTGCATGGATATTCGGATGATAACCGGGCTAAGTCCCGAAGGCATTTGTGCTAGTGACTAATTCCGGGCTAAGCCCGAAGGCATTTGTGCGAGTTACTATATCCGGGCTAAGTCCCGAAGGCATTTGTGCGAGTTACTATAACTGGGCTAAGTCCCGAAGGCATTTGTGTGAGTTACAATAACCGGGCTAAGTCCCGAAGGCATTTGAGCAAGTAGCTATATCCGGCTAAATTCCAAAGGTACTTGGTTTGGGAATGAGCGATCTTGCTGTAATAATTTCAATTAATACGCTCGTAAATTCCCAACGATGAGGTACGTTTTGTATATGCATTGGAGTAGTTGATTCCTTTTAAATATTATTCGCCGCACAATTAATGAGCTTCGCCTTTGGTTAAGTTGATCCCTTATGTGTGAATATAAGGGTTGGAAATGTGAAGTAGGACTGATTTTTGAGAATATGTGTATATGAAATTATCCGTTTAGTTATATGAATGCTATACTTGATTGTGCCTAATTTCATTGCTCAAAACTTACTAAGCATTAAATGCTTACTCCGTTCTTTGAATCTCTGCTTTTATAGATTTTGGTTCGTCACTATCGGACTCGGGATTGTCAAGTCGAAGTCGTCCACACTATCAAAGCCCTTTTGGTACACTTTTGGTTGAACTCTGAAAATGGCATGTATAGGACTACCCTTTTGTTGTTGGTCATGTACCCTTTGGTTTTGTATAAATTTGGATAGCCATGCGAAAATGGCTTATATATACTTTGAGCATAGCATTATAATCATTTTGTATGTTGTTCATTGAGAGGTATGGAAATGTTTGGTAACGATTAGCCATTGGAATGGTTAATCATGATCATTTTGGTGCTTTGTATGACAAATTCTAGTTGATTCATGGAAAACCATGAAATAGGTAAAGTTTACCTTAAAAACAGATGCTGACAGCAGCAGTGGTGTGGATTTGAAAAATCACTAAAAATAGTAGGAATGGAATTAAATAGTGAATAAATTATGTAATCGAACCTTGATGAATCTATTTTCATATGAAAGTAACGAAACAATCATATGAGCCGTATTTTATGAGATGCTTAAGTTTTCGTGAAATAGGTCCAGAGCGATTTTTGGATCCCCTGTTCCGACTTTGGAAATTCACTATAAATTAACCAGAGATAATTAGAAGCCATGCCTTATATTTACAGATTCCTTTTCGAGTCTAGTTTGTTTAGAAATAAACTCCATAAGTATTGAAGCCTTCTACAAGGAGATATCTAAGTTGTAATGTATGAAGGTCAGAGTAGTCAAACCCTGAAATAGGGGAGACTTTAACTAATAAACTATACTAATTGGCTCTACCAAAAATTATAGAAAAATATTTTTAGATGGATATATGAGTCTAGTTTCAGGTAAAATTTACGAAACTGATTTTTGAGTTTTGGAACTTAAGATATGATTTTTAAGGTAACAGTGACGCAGTTAGCCAGCTTATCTGGAAATTTTTAAAATGGACTGTGAAAATAAATGAATTAAGTCTGTTAGCACCTCGTGTTCGACTCCGGCAACGGTCTCGGGTACAGGGTGTTACAATATTAGTCTTAATTGTTTTAATATGCATTTGGGCTTATAAGGTATTAATGTTACATTAGACCAAACATATAAATTTAAACCCCCAAGTATTTTTATACAATTTTTAATGATTTTCCAAAGTCAGAACAGGGGAACCCATAATAATTCTGACATTGTCTCACAAAAATTCAAATATCTCATAAAATGAAATTTTTTTCTTACACCGTTTCTTCTATGTAAAACTAGACTCAATAGGATTTAATTTAATATTTTATTCAACCTCTAATTCAATTTCCACAATTTTTGGTGATTTTTCAAATTTATACTACTACTGTTGTCCAAAACTGTTTTAATACTTTTTTTTTTTTTACTCTTTCATGATTTCTTTGTACTAACTAGATATACATGCTCATAACATCATACTTTACCAAGTCCACACATACTCAATCACATTCAACATAACAACTTCCCACATGTATCATCTAGTCTAATTTCATTAACATACCATTATAAACCACATCACATAATGACATTGACATAGGCATATGAGTAATTAATATGCTTGCAACCCATTAGCCAATATAAGCCAATTTATATGGCTATATACCAAATCAAATCGTTAATCATTACAAGTCAATACATTTGGCCATATCATAATAGCACATACACAAAATGACTAAGTCCCTTTACATGCCATAGACTCAAAGGTTTGCATTCATTTACCCAACATGATAGCTTGAAAGTGTGATAGGATCTCTGGCGATCTCCAACCCGAGCTAGCTTAATAACCTTATAAGACATGGGAAAGGAAGGAGGGTAAGCTATATTATATAGCTTAGTAAGTCCATATGAAAATAATGAATAACTCATGCTAGTCATATACCATGCTTGACAATATAAGCACAAGTTAATATAAAATGGCTATAAATCTCAAGGTTGTAATATAACCTATGCACATGTTTACTCTCTTTTGATTTATCAACATAATTTAACATTACTTGACTTTAATCTAGCAGCCATAATCTCTTCATTGTAACATGTTTCACAATTGGCAAATCATTTCAAACATCTTAGTAAAAATACACATTACTTATGTATATTCATGTTTTCATGCATATAGCTCAACATATTTCAAATTGTCTAAAATCTTTCTTTCCATACTTTCTTAAACATTTTAATAGGAAATTAGGCCAATATTTCCTTTTACTCATAATCGATAAATCACAATTCAAATGAACCACATTTACTATCTCACCAATCAATTGGGCTCCTAAAGCCTAACAATAGAGTCATCAACTGTGTTTGCGTACATTTATACATCATGACCATAAATAAATAATCATAGGGCCATCACAAAGTTACTTTCATAGTTGATCATAAATGTAACACCCCTAATCCCAAGTTCGACGTCGGTACCGGGTACGAGGCATTACCATTCACAAATCACATACAAACGTACAAGTCGGATCATACGAGCTAGTTAAAAATTAAAACTTTTTCAAACTTTGTCTAAAACTTATCATGGGCCTACAAGGCCAAAAACATCTCTTGGAAACCACTCGGGACCAACTCAGGTCCTTTAACCAACACTAGGAAAATGACCTTTGAAACAAGGCACACGCCCTTGTGGATAGGCAACACGCCCCTGTGGATTTTGAACATGATCGTACTGATGGCCCGTGTGGCACACACGGCCTAAGCACCTAGGGACATGCCCGTGTCCTTTACCCGTGTATCTTTATTTTTTTAATTCGAACCTACAGGGATTTTTACACGACCTAGCACACGCCCGTGTCTATGGCCCATGTCCCTCACACGGCGTCAACACGCCCGTGTCTCAGCCTGTGTTCGAAAACCTTGACATTCTATTTCTAACTTCAACAATCCTTAAGGGTCACACGACCAAGGCACACGCCTATGGGCTAGGCCGTGCCCTTCACACGGCTGAGACACACAGTCGTGTCTCTACCTGTTTGTTTACTACCATGCATACTGATTTGCAAATTTAACGTGTAGGGGACACACAGCCGGACAACACGCCCATGACACACGGCCTAAACACACACCCATGTGGACAAAATAAGTCTATTTACCAAGCCTTTTTGCCACCCTTATTTGCATCAACCTACATAACATCTAACATGACAAATCCACACAACAGCACAAAGTCTAATCAGGCACATAAGGCATTAACTCATTCATGAAAATATCATTATTCGCATATATCAATAATGAATATTAGCCATTATCCAAGGCTTTATATAAAACTAAGGGATTCATCCCAGGCTAACACCTTGGCTAAATTAACATTGACACAAAACTCAAAAGTCTAAGCCTTACACATGCCATACTCAAATAATAAAACCAACTATACCAAGTGCTTCTGTTGATAGTGTGATTGATGCCTCTGATGTACGATGATCCTCGAGCTAATTAGGCGACACTATAAGAAAATGGAAAAGAGAGGGAGTAAGTATAAAGCTTAGTAAGTTGCATGCAAATAAATATAACAACAACTTTACCATTCATCATCATTCTCATAATACAAAAGTAGGCATAAGCACAACTTACTCATCACTATCCAATACAATTCACATAGCATATATTAAGCTCACATCTCATACATTTCAAATAGGTACCTGACCACTCACAACATGGTTATACTTTTCTCATTTCATTTAAACTGTAATTCTCACCGTTGAACCATTTGGAATGCTATCTGATATTCGCTAAGCCTCAAACATAGGGTATAATGCCAATGCTATGTCCCAGACATGGTCTTACACTGGCTCATCCATCAAGTCGATGCCATGTCCCAGACATGGTCTTACACTGACTATCGAAACCAAGGTCGACGCCATGTCTCAGACATGGTCTTACATTAGCTCTCACATATTCGTGCAGATGCCATGTCCCAGATATGGTCTTACACTGACACATCTTGTAGCTGATGCATGTCCCAGACATGTCTTACACTGGCACACAAATAACCCAAATGTCATGGCGTGAATATCCGATTTATTTCCTGAGGCTCAGACGGAGTTCAACTATCTCAATTATCATCATACATCATCATTTCCACAATCAAGCAACTCATGTTATATCAATTCAAACACATATAATACAATGTAGTTGTATTATTTACATACAACTTACCTCGGTATACAAAATGTAGGCGACTAGTTCAACTTAGTCCACTAGCTTTGTTTTTCCCCGGTCTAGGCCCAGATTTTGTAATTCTTGATCTAAAATGATAGAAATTCATTCATTTCATCAGCATATTGATCTAGACACTCGAAAATTCATAATTGGGCAAATGGTCATTTTGCCCCTAAACTTTCACAAAATGACCATTTTACCCCTAGGTCCGAAGATCGATTTTTATCACTTTTTCTCACTAACCAAGCCTAGCCGAATACTTTTTATACTAGAAGCAACCCACAAGATGATAGCCTTTTTCTTATATTTTATTCAATTTTGGCCACCTAAGTTTGACTTTATCATCCCTTTTGTCCCTATGGTCGGTCAACTCTATTTTAAGGGCCTACTTGCCTTTTAAAGACCCCCAATTTTGGTTCTCTAGCTATTTGACACCCTTAGCTATCAAAATAGGACTTTTACACTTTAAGCGATTTAGTCCTTTTTCACAATTAAGCATGTAATCATTAAAATTAATCCACCAAAATTTTCATGCACTCGTATAATCATGCCACAACACGTAAAATAATTTCAAAATAATTTCTCTGACTCCAAATTTGTGGTATCAAAACCACTATTCCGACTAGGCCTACAATAAACTTATAATATCATGAAGTCATTACTTAAAATCTTTACGTACATATATGTACCATCTTGTAACATAACCACTTACTTTTTCATCTTTGGCATACCCGTTGAACACTTGGAATACTAAATGGATATACGAAAAGTCTTTATACATAAGTGCCATATATGTAGCTAAAGCTACCTCATATCTCATATCACATAAATGCTCGCTCTCGGGCTAATCATGGGCCTGTTCACACAAGCGAATGGTTAAGACGTAACTACAAAGTGCTGTTCACACAAGCTGTCAAGTATCTGCAACAAATGTCGGACTACCCAGCCACTGTAGATGTACGAGACCAGCACCCGGATCACATAATCACATATATATTACATGGGTCCCTAGTGACATGTCACTCGTATCCTATTCTATTCCTAAGGTTCAAACGAGATTTTTTTTCACACTTATCGGAACTTGTCGATTGTATCCATATAATTAATCATTCATTCCACACATTAATGAAGCATTTAAAATATTCAAAATACAAACATAATAATGCATCATTCACATATTAACATACCTCAATACCAAAAATGGTGAAAAGGACCTAACCGTCAATTTCTTATTTTTCCCCCGTTCTAGGTCCGAACCTTGTTTCCTTTGATCTATAATATCACATTTAACTTATTTATTAGTCAAATTATTCAATGTGACCCAAAACTCATATTATGGTAAAATTACATTTTTGCCCCTAAAGTTTGACATATTTTCAATTTTTCCCTTAGGCTCATAAAATGAAATGTGTTCAATTTCTTTACTACCCATGCATAGTCAAATCATTTTCATCCTTATAGCAGCCCACGTTTTCTATTAAATTAGATTTTTAACATATTTTATAACTTTTACAAATTAGTCCTTTTAGGCATTTTCACCGAAAATCACTTAGTAAAAGTCGTTTCTCTAACCATAAACATGCATTTTATACCATTAAACATCAAAATACGCACATATTCATCATGGGTCAAAACCCTAGACTTTAACTGTATCTCAAGTTAGTGGTAGAAATAGATAGATCTTGTTACGAGGATTTCAAAAATGTAAAAATCATTAAAAATAGGGCTAGAACGAACTTACAATTGAGCTTGGAAGCTTAAAAACCGTAGCCATGGTTTCTCCATGCAATTTCAACCATGGATTGAAGATGGACAAAAAATTTGGCTTTTATTTTGTTTATTATTTCATTTAATCACTAAATGACCAAAATGCCGCTAACTTAAAAATATTCTATTTCACCTATTTCATATCCATTTTTGTCCAAAACATTATCCAATGGTCTAATTACCATATAAGGACCTCCAATTTAAAATTTCATAACAATTAGACACCTTTAACATGTAGAACTCAAGTTTTGCACTTTTTACAATTTAGTCCTTTTAACTAAATTAAGTTGCCAAACGTCAAAATTTTCGAACGAGATTTTTACAAAATCATTTTGTGGAATTGTAGACCATAAAAATATAATAAAAATAAATTTTCTTATGTTGGGTTTGTGGTCTCGAAACCATTATTCCAACTAGGCCCAAAATTTGGCTGTTACAATAGGGGTGCGAGACATGGGTCTCGACCAAATCAGTCTAAGTAGTACAGTAGTGTGGTGGTTAGTACTAGTGGATTAATGGGTGGTTCTAGATGGCCACTTTGTGCACATTGTGAGCGTAGGCATCTTTGTGAGTGCTGCAAGATGACGGGTGGTTGTTTTAAGTGTGGTTTGAAGGAGCATTTTTTAAGATATTCTCCAAACAAAGTTGAGGTTTCATAGACTCAGAGTTTGGCACCTACTTCTACGCCTACTAGAGACCACGGTCACTGTAGAGGGCTAATGAAAGACCGATTGGGCAGTAAATTATTGCTCATATTGTGGCTACAGATGTTGAGTCTGGAGGTCCAGCTCGGGTTTATGTTGTTAGGGAGCCAGAAGATCATGATTCAACTGATGTTATTGCAAATATTTTCACTTTGCAGTCTACTCCATTATTTTCTTTGGTTGATTCTGATTTTATGCATTCGTATATCTTGAGTGAATTGGCTTGTAAGTTAGGGATTCCTATTGTAATATCCTGAATTAGGGCTTAATCGGAATAGTGGTTTTGTGACCACAAATCCGAGATAGAAATAATTATTTTACAATGATTTTGATGTTTATGATATGATTGCATGATTGTGTGAAAATTTCGTGATGAAATTCTATGCCTAAAGTGCTTAAATTGAAAGTAGGGACTAAATCGAATAAGTTGCAAAACTTGCATTCTAGAAGTTTTTAGTATGAAATTGTTTTGGAATATTAATGAAGAGGTCTTAAATAGCAATTTGACCAATTTTAAGTTCATGGAAAAAATTAGGACATGGAAGGAATTTTTGGAAAGTTTAGTAGTAAGGGTATTTTGGTCATTTAGTTATTAAAATGAATTAAAAACAAAATTAAAAGCCAATTTTTGTCCATCTTCTTCATTAGGCCGAAATTTCAAGGGTTCTCCATAGCTAGGGTTTGTTTCAAGCTTCCAAGCTCCATAGTAAGTGATTCCAAGCCCGCTTTTAATGTTCTTTACGCTTTTGGAATCCGGAAGCTCGATTAAGCTTATGCTAGCAATAATTCAACCTAGGGTTTATATTTGGAAAAATACCCATAGGTGAAATTTGTGTATTTTGATGTTTTATGATAGAATATGGGTTTTAAATTATGTTAGACAACTTGTGCTACTCGGTTTTAGTGAAAACGAGTAAAAGGGCTTAATCGGCAAAAATACCTAATAGTCACAAGTATATGTTAGAGAGAGAATTTGATGTTGCCATAGAAGGAAAAGTGATCAGCATGTTATAAAACATAAGAATAAGGAATAAAGTTTAATTCCAGAGCCTAGGGGCAAAAGTGTAATTATGCAAAAGTTTAGGGCAAAAGTGTAATTTTTTAAAGTTCAGTATTAAATGTTGTTTTGATAAATGAATGTATTAAATAAGATTAATTTGGTATTATAGATCAAGAAAACGAGATTCAAGTCGTGATCGAGGAAAAGAAAAGATTGTGGACTAAATTGCAAAATCTTTATATTTTGGTACCAAGGTAAGTTCATGTGTAAATAATGTAGCATAAATGTTATTTTTAAGTTATTAATGTTAATTATATGATATGCTGATTTTTAATCGTGAAATCTTATGCTTTGTAGTTAATGTTGAGTAATATGCAAATTATGTTTACTACTTGATAAATATGAATTGCTACCGAGTATCGGTCCGATATTCCATGGAAGACAAAGACAAATGTGAGATCGAGGAAAAGCCCGTTTGAACCTTAGGAATAGATTAGGATACAAGTGACATGTCACTAGGATGGTTGAGCATCCGAACTCGTTGAGTTGAGTCCGAGTTCACTTATGAATGCAAATGTCCGAACTCGTTGAGTTGAGTCCGAGTTCGTGAGATGTAACTAGGCATCCGAACTCGTTGAGTTGAGTCCGAGTTCATTTATGGATGCGAAAGCCTGAGCTCGTTGAGTTGAGTCCGAGTTCACTTAGGGGCGGGTTACATGATTTCTTGATTACATATGTGGCACTTATGTGCAAATTATCCATTTATCCGAGTTATATTCCAATGTGTTCAACGGGTGAAATTTCTAGTTTAATGGAAGAGCACTTAAGATATAAGTGACGTTTTGGGTAAGTGTTGTGAAATGGACACTTTGGACAGGTATGTTCTTAACCCTCGGGTTGAAAATAGATACAACAACGATAAGGTGGTAAGATGATGAATGATGTTTAAAGATGTGATATATGTTTTGGTGGTACCATGCTAAAGTTGTTTGGTATATTTGTATTGTTATGTTACTTGTTATTTACATATGAACTTACTAAGCATTTATGCTTACTCCTTCCTTTTCATTCACTGTAGTTTTGAACAAGCGGCTCAGAATCGGGACAAGTCGAAAGTTCGATCACACTATCCAAAGGACTTTTATCTTGGTAAATGGCTTGTACAACTACTTAAGTATGGCATGTATAGCAATATACCTATTTTGTGTAAATAATTTTATGATATGGCCATGTTTGGTTGAGAAAATGTTTGATATTGATAAGTCATGCTGATGGCTAATTTAGATCATGTTTGATATCATGGAAGTTTAACAGTTATCTAGTTCATAAAATTCATGGAAAGATGAAACTTGCCTTAAAAATGAATATTGTCAGTAGCAATGACATGAATTTGAAAAATTACTAAAAATATTATAAATATAACTAAATGATGAGTAAGTTATTAAATTGAAGCTTAATGAGTCTATTTTCATATGGATTGAACAAAACAGAATATAAATTATATTTTATGAGATATTTAAACTTTTGCAAAACAGGTCGAGTGATTTCTGGATCCCTGTTCTGACTTTAAAAATTCATAATAAATTTTAATAAAATAATTAGAAGTTTTATTTATATGTACAGATTCCTTATTGAGTCTAGTTTTAATAGAAACAAACCTCATAGTCATTGAAATTTTGTATAGAGATATATCTGATTCGTAATACAGAGGTCGAGAGCAGTCAAACCACAAAGCAGGGGATACTTTAATTAATAAACTGTACTAATTGGCCCTATAAAATATTCTAGAAAAAAATTAGTAAATATATATATAAGTCTAGATTCAGGGAAGATTTACGGATCTTGATTTCGAGTTTCGTAACTTGGGATATATTTTTTCTTGTAACTGTGACGCGAGTAGCTAGAAAGCTGTGAATGTAGAAACAAATGATTTGAAGTTCTTAAATTGATAAATTATGTTCGGTAACCCCTCAAGCTCGACTCCGGTGATGGTCTCGGGTGTGGGGCCGTTACATTTAGTGGTATCAGAGCAGGTTTAGTCTGTTCTTGGGCTACGTGTTGTATGTACGGATTTTGCTATACATGCCATATGTATGAATTGTGATAGTGTGACGACTTCTGACCTTTTTAAATGATTTTTATATAGTAAATGGATCCCGATCCAGCTGTGGCAGATGAAGTAGAGAGTAATGCGCTAGCTCCGGCTGAAGGGGCAGCGCCGACTGAAAACCCACCTCCTACTGTTGGTCAGGGAGGAGGAGAAAGGGATCGGGAAACCTTTCTCCAAATGATGAGTGCATGGTACACTAAGTTCGTTCGTACGAACCCAAATGTACGACCTCCCCCACCTCCCCCAATTCCTCAACCTATGCCTCCAATGCCTCAAGAAGTGGATATGATAAAATTTCACAGAACCCCCATTGATAGAATTCGTAAACAAGGGGCTGAAGAATTTAGAGCAAATATTGATGATGATGCGAGAAAGCGAGTTCGGCTTGAAAATTCTATCCGGTATTTGATGAATTATCTTGTACACTGAAGAATGTTTGAAATGTGCTACATCTTTGTTGAGAGATTCAGCCTATAATTGGTGGAAGACTTTGATTTGGTGGTACCGAAAGAGAGGGTAACACGGGAATTCTTTCAAGAAGAGTTTGGAAGAAATATATTAGTGAAAGATTTATTGATCGAAATGTAAAGAGTTTCTTGAGTGAAGCAAGGTAATATATGATCTCGAATATGAAAGAGAGTTTGTTCGATTGAGTAAGTATGCTGTGGAATATGTTCCTCTGAAGCCAAGATGTGCCGACGATTTGAAGACGGGCTCAACGAAGACATTAAAGTATTTGGGATCCTTGAACTGAAAGAAATGGTAGTCCTAGTTGATCGAGCTTGTAAGGTGAAGAACTACTTAAAGAGAAGAGGAAGGTAGAGGTGAGACACGAAATTGGAAGAAAAGGCCAATGAGTAAGGCACCTTCACAACAACCCGGAAAGTCAAGAAATATGAATCCTCGTTCCCAAGTTTCATTTGGGCAATCATATGGAAATTTTAAGAAGCGAATGTGGGTCCTAAATCTCGTAATACTGCACCCAATGTAGGGAACTCGAGATTTGTTAAACCCAAGTGCCGGTGTGGTAGAAATCATTTTGGTCCGTCAGAGCAAATGAATGTTTTCGATGTGGTTCTCCGGATCATTTTATTAAAGACCGCCGGAGAGAGCCGAGAAAGAAAAATTTCAGAGTGTAAAAGCTAGTGGTGCAAACTCGAGGGAAGGTATCCGAGAAAAGTGGAAGTGAAACAAGCAAGAAGAATGTAGCCGAGATGCAGCGTGATTAGATCGAGGAAGAGCTCCGGCTAGAACTTATGCTATTAAAGAGCGTGAAGATGCTTTCTCACCCGATGTGATTACGGTACATTTTCTCTTTATGATATTAATGTTATTGCTTTGATTGATCCTGGTTCTACTCATTCATACGTATGCATTAAACGGTGTCTAGTATGAATATACCGTTGAGAACACGTAATTTATGATTAGAGTGTCGAACCCGTTAAGCAAATGCGTGATAGTTGATAAAGTAAGCAAGAAATGCCCTTTAATGATTCGGGTCATTACTTTCCGGCCGACTTGATGTTGTTGCCGTTTGATGAATTTGATGTTATTTTGGGTATGGATTGGTTGACATTGCATGATGCTATAATAAATTGCAAAGAAAAGGTTATAGAATTAAAGTGTGAAAGTGGTGAAATTCTGCGGGTTGAGCCAGACAAATCAGAGGCATTATCTAGTATGATTTCTTCGATGTCGGCTCAGAGATATTTGAGAAAGGGTTATGAAGCTTATTTGGCATATGTAATTAATACAAAAGAAGTTGAAAAGAAAGTTGAATCAGTGCCAATTGTGTGTGAATTTGCGGACGTATTTCCAGAAGAATTGTCGGGTTTGCCTCCAGTCAGGGAAGTAGAATTTGATATTGATTTAATACCGGGAACAGCTCCGATCTCGATTGCTCCATATAGAATGGCACCAACAGAGTTGAAAGAATTAAAGTCGCAGTTGCAAGAGTTGACTGATAAAGGCTTTGTGAGACCGAGTTTTTCACCTTAGGGTGCTCCCATGTTATTTGTGAAAAAGAAGGATGGTTCTATGAGATTATGTGTTGATTATCGGCAGTTAAACAAGGTGACAATCAAAAACAAGTATCCGTTGCCGAGAATTGATGATTTGTTTGATCAGCTAAAAGGAGCAACATGGTTTTCAAAGATTGACTTGAGATCTGGGTATTATCAGCTGCGAGTAAAAGAGTCAGATGTGCCTAAAACTGCTTTTAGAACAAGGTACGGTCATTATGAATTTTTAGTTATGCCATTCGGGTTGACAAATGCTCTCTTTGTGTTTATGGATTTAATGAATCGCATATTTCGCCATACTTGGACAGATTTGTTGTGGTGTTTATAGATGATATTTTAATTTATTCAAAAGATGAGACAGAGCATGCTGAGCATTTGAGGATAGTTTTGCAAACTTTGAGAGATAAGCAGTTGTATGCTAAGTTTAGTAAAAGTGAATTTTGGCTCCGGAAGTTGGATTTTGGGTCATATTGTTTGGTGATGGTATACGGGTTGATCCTAGTAAAATTTCAGCCATTGTTGATTGGAAACCGCCAAAAACGAATCGAAGTTAGAAGTTTCTTGGGGCTAGCTGGGTATTATCGGCGGTTCGTAAATGGATTTTCTATAATTGCTGTTCCTATGACTAGACTACTCTGAAAGGATGTTAAATTTGAATGGATGGAAGAATGTCAATAGAGTTTCGAAGAATTGAAAAAGTTATTAACTGAAGCACCAGTGTTGATACAACCCGAATCAGGTAAAGAATTTGTGGTGTATAGTGATGCTTCTCTAAATGGTTTGGGGTGTGTTCTCATGCAAGAAGGAAAAGTGGTGGCTTATGCTTGAGACGCTTAAAACCTCATGAGAAGAATTATCCTACTCACGATTTGGAATTGGTCGGTGGTATTTGCTTTGAAGATTTGGCGACATTATTTGTATGGTGAAAAGTGCCGAGTATATACCGATCACAAAAGTCTTAAATACTTGATGTCACAAAAAGACTTGAATTTGAGACAGCGAAGATGGTTGGAGTTATTGAAAGATTACGAGCTTGTTATCGATTATCATCCAAGAAACGCGAATATGGTTGCCGATGCTTTAAGCAGAAAGTTGTTGTTTGCTTTGAGAGTTATGAACACTCAGTTGAAAATTTCAGATGACGGTTTGATTCTAGCAGAGTTAAGAGCAAGACCGATGTTTTTACAAGAGATTTCTGAAGCTCAAAAAAATGATCAAGATTTGCTAGCCAAAAGAAAGCAAAGGTGAAGTCGATACGGGATCGATTTCAGAATCGATTTTGATGGTTGTTTGATGTTTAAAATCGGATTTGTGTGTCTTAAAAATGATGAGTTGATTCAAAAGATTTTGCATGAAGCATATAATGGTTGTTTAGCGGTTCATCCGGCAAGATCTGAAGATGTATAATGACTTGAAGAAAATGTACTAGTGGAGTGGAATGAAAAGAGATATTTCGAGTTTGTATCAAAGTGCTTAGTTTGCCAACAAGTGAAAGTTGAACACCAAGTACCTTGGGATTACTCCAGCCTATTATGGTTCCTAAATGGAAATGGGATCGGATTACTATGGATTTTATTTCAGGGTTGCCGTTAACTCCAGGGAAGAAAAATGCCATCTGGGCAATAGTTGACTGACTGACTAAATCGACTCATTTTATTCCGAAGACGCATGATTATTCTCTTAATAAGTTGGTGAATTGTATATCTGAGAGATTGTTAGACTTCATGGGATACCTTTGTCAATCATTTTGGATAGAGATCCGAGGTTTACCTTACGGTTTTGGCAAAAGTTGCAAGAAGCATTAGGTACAAAGTTAAATTTCAGCACTGCCTTTCATCCACAAACTGATGGACAATCAGAGAGAGTAATTCAGATTCTTGAAGACATGCTCAGATGTTGTGTATTGGAATTTCAAGGTAGTTGGGAAAAGTATTTACCATTGGTAGAATTTGCTTATAATAATAGTTATCAGACAAGTTTGAAGATGGCACCTTATGAAGCATTATATGGTCGTAAATGTTGGACGCCATTGTATTGGACTGAACTCAAGGAAAATCAGATTTATGGAGTTGATTTAATAAAAGAAACCGAAGAAAAGGTGAAAGTGATTCGAGATTGTTTGAAAGCTGCTTCAGATAGATAGAAATCTTATGCGGATTTGAAACGAAAGGAAATGGAGTTTCAAGTTGGGGATAAGGTATTTTTGAAAGTGTCTCCATGGAAGAAAGTCCTTAGATTTGGACGAAAGGGCAAGTTAAGTCCGCATTTTATTGGACCGTATGAAATAATTGAAAAAGTTGAACCGGTAGCATATCGGCTAGTGTTACCACCTGAATTAGAGAAGATTCATGATGTGTTTCACGTATCTATGTTACGTCGGTATCGTTCGGATCCTTCACATATAATTTCACCGACAGAAATTGAACTGCGACCGGATATGACTTATGAAGAAGAACCGATTAAGATTTTAGCTCGAGAAGTCAAACAACTAAGAAATAAAAGTGTTCACTTGTAAAAGTGTTGTGGAAAAAGCATGGGGTAGAAGAGACTACATGGGAACCTGAAGAAACTATGAGAAACCAATACCCACACCTGTTTACCGGTAAGATTTTCGAGGACGAAAATCCTTAAAAGGGGGGGAGAGTTGTAATATCCTGAATTAGGGCTTAATCGGAATAGTGGTTTCGTGACCACAAATACGAGATAGAAATAATTATTTTACAATGATTTTGATGTTTATGATATGATTTCATGATTGTGTGAAAATTTCATGATGAAATTCTATGCCTAAAGTGCTTAAATTGAAAGTAGGGACTAAATCGAATAAGTTGCAAAACTTGCATTCTAGAAGTTTTTAGTATGAAATTGTTTTGGAATATTAATGAGGAGGTCTTAAATAGAAATTTGACCAATTTTAAGTTCATGGACAAAATTAGGACATGGAAGGAATTTTGGAAAGTTTAGTAGTAAGGGTATTTTGGTCATTTAGTTATTAAAATGAATTAAAACAAAATTAAAAGCCAATTTTGTCCATCTTCTTCATTAGGCTGAAATTTCAAGGGTTCTCCATAGCTAGGGTTTGTTTCAAGCTTCCAAGCTCCATAGTAAGTGATTCCAAGCCCGTTTTTAATGTTCTTTACGTTTTGGAATCCGGAAGCTCGATTAAGCTTATGCTAGCAATAATTCAACCTAGGGTTTATATTTGGAAAAATACCCATAGGCTAAATTTGTGTATTTTGATGTTTTATGATAGAATATGGGTTTTAAATTATGTTAGACAACTTGTGCTACTCGGTTTTAGTGAAAACGAGTAAAAGGGCTTAATCGGCAAAAAATACCTAATAGTCACAAGTATATGTTAGAGAGAGAATTTGATGTTGCCATAGAAGGGAAAAGTGATCAGCATGTTATAAAACATAAAATAAGGAATAAAGTTTAATTTCGAGCCTAGGGCAAAAGTGTAATTATGCAAAAGTTTAGGGGCAAAAGTGTAATTTTTTAAAGTTCGTATTAAATGCTGTTTTGATAAATGTATGTATTAAATAAGATTAATTTGGTATTATAGATCAAGAAAATGAGATTCAAGTCGTGATCGATGAAAAGAAAAGATTGTGGACTAAATTGCAAAATCTTTATATTTTGGTACCAAGGTAAGTTCATGTGTAAATAATGTAGCATAAATGTTATTTTTAAGTTATTAATGTTAATTATATGATATGCTGATTTTTAATCGTGAAATATTATGCTTTGTGGTTAATGTTGAGTAATATGCAAATTATGTTTACTACTTGATAAATATGAATTGCTACTGAGTATCGGTTCTGATATTCCGTGGAAGACGGCAAATGTGAGATTGAGGGAAAAAGCCCGTTTGAACCTTAGGAATAGATTAGGATACAAGTGACATGTCACTAGGATGGTTGAGCATCCGAACTCGTTGAGTTGAGTCCGAGTTCACTTATGGATGCAAATGTCTGAACTCGTTGAGTTGAGTCCGAGTTCGTGAGATGTAACTAGGCATCCGAACTCGTTGAGTTGAGTCCGAGTTCATTTATGGATGCAAACGCCCGAGCTCGTTGAGTTGAGTCCTAGTTCACTTAGGGGCGGGTTACATGATTTCTTGATTACATATGTGGCACTTATGTGGAAATTATCCATGTATCCGAGTTATATTCCGATGTGTTCAACGGGTGAAATTTCTAGTTTAATGGAAGAGCACTTAAGATATAAGTGACGTTTTGGGTAAGTGTTGTGAAATGGACACTTTGGACAGGTATGTTCTTAACCCTCAGGTTGAAAATAGATACAACAACGATAAGGTGGTAAGATGATGAATGATGTTTAAAGATGTGATATATGTTTTGGTGGTACCATGCTAAAGTTGTTTGGTATATTTGTATTGTTATGTTACTTGTTATTTACATATGAACTTACTAAGCATTTATGTAACAGCCCAAAATTGACCCTAGTCGGAATGTGGTTTCGGGACCACAAAACCGAGGCATAAAAATAATTAAAAATTTATTTTGATGCCTATAATATGTGTGTGCTCATGTATGACATTTTATGATGATTGATTTAGTGTTATAAAGGTGAATTTCACTAGAAAGGACTTGTGTGAGAAAATTTAGAATTGAGATAGGCAAATGTGGAAGTGGTCTATTGATGCACACTAGAAATGTTGTCCTTGCATGTCAAATTCCCCAAATTTGACTATAGTGGCCGCCAAGGTGGGCATGATGGGCAAGGAAAACATGTTTCCAACATGTTTGGCTAGTGAGTTATGTAGGAAGTATTATAATAAAATAAGCATAAAAAATGAAAAAAAAGAGAAAGATGAGCTTGGATGCCCTTGTTGTTGTGAGTGTGGAGAAAGAAAGAAGAATTTTGTTCATCATTTTTCATTTCCTTTGGGCTGAAAATTCTAAGGAGGAAGGAAGGAATTCTTGTTTCATGTTGGTTTGGAAGAGGTTTAGGAGGAGGTTTGGCCATACTTGTACCTAGATTAAGGTAAGTTTGATGTTTTGCCATGAGATTCATGTATATTTTAGTTGCTAGCTTGATGTTCTTGTTAGCCCATGGTTCAAATCTTTGTTATGTCATGGGAATGAAATTCGCCAAAGTGAATATGGTGTTAATGCCATTGCATGCTAAATATCAAGCTTGATAATGATTCATGTGATGGTAGATTGAGGATTCTTAGATTTTCTTTTAGCATTTTTGAATGAGATACTAAGTTCTTTGTTTAACCATGACCAAATTGAAACGGTATGGTGTTGTGGTATTCGCCATGTTGTATCCATAAGTATGATTCATGCATGTTGCATGGTAAGTAAGATTTAAGCTTTGGATATGTGTGTATATTTGGATATAAGCCACTTGAGAATTCGCCATTGCACCTACATGAATATATGTTTGCACATGATGAATTGGTATGACATGTATACTATTTTAAGGTGTCTATTTGCTTGTGATGTTGTTTGGTTATGAAATAAATGAGAGATGTGTATAGAACTACAATATGTAATGCGTTAATTAGGAAAATGTATGCTGTTTTTTTGTGTAGTATTAAGTGTAAGATTAGCCTCCACATAGACATGCATATTCGCCAAAGGAAGTAGATTGGTGTGCATGTATTTGGTTAGAGGCAACCATATTGAAGCCTTATCTTGGCTTAGATTGTTGACCAAATGGGTAATAAGTGAGGATGGTTGCGAATATACAAACATACATATGCATGTGTAATTGAATTATGAATGTTTAGCAAGAGGGTTAAACTAGTTGATTTATTGATTAAGCTCAAGGAGTTAAAGAAGGAGAATCAAGCAAGGGAAAGACGAAGGTCATCGAGTAGCCGACTTGGACTGTTTTACCCAACACAAGGTAAGTCATTAAGCGTATATTTGGCGTTGATTTAAATGATCAATATATATATATGCAAATGTGTTTAAATGAGTTGGTGTGTAAATGGAAATGTATGTGTATGGAATGATGCCATTGTTGAATGTATAAAGGCAGCAAAATACATAAGGTATTGGTCTCGGCACTAAGTGTGCGGGTATAAATGGACACGGTGACAAGATTGGCACTAAGTGTGCGGGTTTAAAATTGTACAGCACTAAGTGTGCGAGTTTGATTATATAGCACTAAGTGTGCGAGTTGAATACATATAGCACTAAGTGTGTGGATTCACTATATGTTCTTGCATTACAATTGGCACTGAGTGTGCGACATTATCGAGCTAATCCGGACAGCGGATCGGGTAAGTACCTCGAGCTCTTGACGAATAGAAAATATGTTCATGCTCGGGGTTGAATTTGGTAAGCCTTAAATCTATGTGATGATTGAAATTGTATGGTTGTGCTGGAAATTGAGTTAATGTGTAAAAATGCTTTGATTATCTTGTTGTGTAGAATATGAAATGTGGATGTATGAATTGGTACGAGATTGGACCGAAAGGTCCGAGGTATTATGGTATAGATTCGATATGGACGAGTACCTAGCCTCATTTGTTGTACATGTAGTAGTAACTTTATCAGTGGATTGACGAATGCTTATGACTTACTGAGTTGTAAACTCACTCGGTGTTTTCTTGTCACCCATTTTAGGTCTCTTGGACTCGTATTGTTGCGTGCTCGGAACCGTCGTTGAAGTCATCACACCGGCTGAAATCTTGTGGTATTGTTTTTTTGTTGTTGAAGAACATTTGGCATGTATAGGCTATTATATTTTGTCGAATTGTGGGTTGTAAACTTTAAGCCATGTGAAAATGGCCTATGTGGTCGTCGAGTGGGATGCTAGAACCTATAGCCACGAGTCTTAGAAACTCAAATTTTGTTAAGGTGGCCATAATTTGTGTCATGTATGATGGATGATTAAGGCCAAGGAAAAATTCATGAAATTGGCATAGTCTACTGCAGTAACTGTTGCGGACAGCAGCAGTGAGATGAGATTGAAAAATCACTAAAAATAGTAGAAGTAGAATTAAATAGTGAGTAAATTATGGAACTGAACCTTGATGAATCTATTTTTATATGGACGAAACGAAACGACCATATGAGCAGTATACTGGGAAATATTAAAGTTCTCGTGAGACAGGGCCAGAACGATTTCTGGGTCCCCTGTCGCGACTTTGAAAATTTACCATAAATTATCCAGAAAGTATTAGGAGTCGTGCCTTATATGTTCAGATTCCATTTTGAGTCTAGTTTCATTATAAACAAACGGCACCAGTATTAAAGCCCTGTACAGAAAGATATTCAAGTTGTAACGCGCGGAGGTCAGAGCAGTCGATCCCTGTAACATGGGTGACTTTAACTAATAAACTGTACCAATTGGCCCAACCAAAAATTCTAAAAATAAATCCATGGATGGGTATATGAGTCTAAATTCAGGGAAAATTTACGAAACCAGTTTCCGAGTTTTGGAACTCGAGATATGATTTTTAAGACGACGGTGATGCAGTTTTCCAGCCTGTCCAGAAATGTCAAATTGGTCGGTACTTTAAGAGGATTTGTCTCGTTAACCCTCGTGTCCGACACGGCGTCGGTCACGAGTTAGGGTGTTACAATTTTATTGGTATCAGAGCTATGGTTTAGTCGGTTCTAGGACTACCATAGCGCGTGTGAGTCTAGCTATACATGCCAAATTGTTAGCGCTTAATAATGTGATGACTTCGACGGTTGGAATTTTTGTTTTGATTAGCAATGGAACCCGGGTAGAGAGACCCTTGGCGGATGACGTTGAAAGTGTAGCGGCTGCTCTGCGCAAGGGACACCGCCGTTGAGCCTCGATCATCCGCGAATAATCAAAATGAAGGGCGAAACAAGCCTTCTTCACCATGATGAATGAGTGGGTCGCAATATGCACGAACCAACCCGGCTGTCCAACCATTCCCGAATTTAAATACTCCACCCCAAGAGCCCGCAATGCCTCCGATTCATCGATCCTGTGAATTTGAGTAAACCACTGTGGACTTGATTAGGAAGCGTGGGGCGAGGAGTTCAAGGCCATAGTTCTTGATGATGCCGAAAAGGTGAGTTCGCTCGATAACACCATTAGAGTGTTAGATGACTGTCATGCACACCGACGAATGTCTTAAGTGTGCTATATCCTTGTTGCGAGACTCGACTTACTATTGGTGGAGGACTTTAATTTCCATAGTCCCAAATGAACGAGTTACTTGGGATTTCTTCCAATCCAATTTGAAAGAAATACATTAGTCAACGGTTCATCGATCGAGCGTAAGGAATTCTTGGAACTCAAGCAAGGCGGATGATCAGATCTCGAATCTGAACATGAGTTCGTAAGACTTAGTCGGTATGCTCGGGAGTGTGTGGCTGATGAGGTTGCGATGTACAAAAGATTTGAAGAAGGATTGAATGAAGAGTTAAAGTTACTAGTGGGATTTTGGAGATAAAGGAGTTCGTGACACTAGTCGAACGAGCACGCAAGGCGGAAGAACTTGGGAAGGAGAAGAAGAAGGCTGAATTTGAAGCAAGAGATTACCGTAAAAGATCGACGAGTAAAGCTCCGTTCTCGGCTGTAAAGAGGTTCGGGAGGACACCAAGAAGTCGAAGACGATGCGGGAATTTCCATTAGAGCCCGACCATTGGCGGACTCGAGCTACTTGAGTAGCTAGTGTGGGCAATAATCGTTAAGAGAGACCAATGCCCCAATGTGGAAGATGACACCTAGGTGAATGTTGGGGTAAGTCATTAATAGGGCTGTTATGGATGCGGTTCAAGGACCACTTCATTAGAGATTGCACGGAGCTAGATGAGAGGAATAAGACGCAAGGTGCAAGACCTAGTGGAACGACGGTGGAGGTAGGCCCCGAGAATCTCTGGAGGTAGGGGTGGTAATCGAGAGGAGCCTCTAATACGATCGTCCGATCCGAGACCCGTACTCTCGCTAGAGCATATGCCATCCGCGCACGAGAGGAGGCATCCTCCCCGACGTTATCACGGTACTTTTACTCTCTTTGATACTATTGTGATTGCATTGATTGACCCCGCTCTACTCACTCATATGTATGTGAAACCTTAGCATCCAAAGAAGACTCTACTGTTGAGTCTCTCGAGTTCGTAATTCAGTGTCAAACCCTTTGGGTCAATACGTGCTTTCGTTGATAAAGTGTGCAAGAGATGCCCCTAACAATTCGAGAATCTCTTTTCCTACCGATCCGATGCTTCTACCATTTAATGAATTCGATGTTATTCTTGGTATGGATTGGTGACCGTACATGATGCGATGGTGGATCGCAAAAGGAAAACCATTGATTTGAGGAGTGCAAATAATGAGGTAGTCCGAGTCGAGTCTCTCGATTTAAAAGGAGCGCCAATGATAATATCTTCTATGACCGCTCGGAGGTATGTGAAAAGGGTGTGAAACATACCTTGCGTATGTGTTTGGAAGTAAAGAGACGAAAGGAAACTCGAATCGGTACAGTGGTTTGTGAGTATTGGATGTTTTTCCGAGGAGTTACCGGATTGCCACCGGTTCGAGAAGTGGAATTGCATCGAAGTTGTACCGGTACTACGCCGATTTCAATAGCCCCGTATCGTATGGCATTAACGGAATTAAAAGAATTGAAGGTTCAATTGCAAGAATTGACGGATAGAGGTTTCGCTCGACCGAGTTTTTCTCCATGGGCGACTTTGTATTGTTTGTGAAGAAGAAGGACGGAACCATGAGGTTGTGCATCGACTATCGTCAACTCAATAAAGTGACGATAAAGAATAAATATCCATTGCCACGAATTGACGATTTGTTTGATCAATTAAAGGGAGCCTCGGTGTTTTCAAAGATAGATTTGAGGTCGGGTACTATCGGTTGAGGGTCCGAGAATCGGACATACCCAAAACCGCTTTTAGAACGAGGTACGGTCACTACGAATTCTTGGTGATGCCGTTTGGGCTCACTAATGCCCTACGGTGTTTATGGATTTAATGAATAGAATTTTCAGGCCATACTTGGATCGGTTCGTAGTTGTATTTATCGATGACATTTTGGTCTATTCGAGAGATGAAACCGAGCATCTTTGAACACCGAGGCTAGTGTTACAAATCTTACGAGATAAGCGATTATACGCAAAGTTCAAGAAATGTGAATTTTGGTTGAAAGAGGTTAGCTTTTGGGGCACGTGGTGTCCGCGATCGGTGTCAAGGTGGACCCGAACAAAATTTCGCCATAGTCGATTGAAACCACCAAGGAATGTTACCGAAGTTAGGAGCTTTTTGGGGCTTGCGGTTATTACCGACGATTTGTAAAGGTTTTCGACGATAGCCACGCCAATGACGGTTACTCCAAAAGGATGTTAAGTTCGAATGGACGGAGAAATGTCAGAAAAGTTTCGATCAACTGAAAGCTTATTTGACTGAAGCCCCAATTCTAGTGCAACCCGAATCGGGCAAAGAGTTTGTCATTTATAGTGACGCATCTCTACTTGGGTTAGGTTGCGTATTAATGCAAGAAGGTCGAGTTGTGGCCTATGCGTCGAGGCAATTAAAGCCACATGAGAAAAATTATCCGACTCATGATCTCGAATTGGCCGCCATCGTATTCGCCTTAAGGATTTGGCGACATTACTTATTTGGTGAAAGGTGCCATGTATACTCGGATCACAAAAGTCTCAAATATTTGATGACCCAAAGAGACTTAAATCTGCGACAAAGACGTTGGCTCGAATGTTAAAGGATTATGAGTGATCATTGACTATCACCGGGAAAGGCGAATGTGGTTGCGGATGCCTTGAGTCGTAAATCGTTATTCACTTTCTGACGATGAATGTGCACTTGTCATCCAATCCGACGGTGTGTTAGTGGCTGAATTGAAAGCCAAACCATTATTGACACACCAAATTCGAGAAGCTCAGAAAGTCGACGACGAGTTGGTTGCAAAACGGGCTGCATGTGTTCCGAACAAGGACTCGGAGTTTCGAATCGACGATGACGATTGTTTGAGGTTCAAAAGTCGTCTGTGTGTCCCAATGAATTCGGAACTCATTTCGATAATTCGAATGAAGCCCATTGTAGCCGAATGGCAATCCACCCGGGAGTCTGAAGATGTACAATGAATTGAAACGTCGGTTTTGGTGGCATGGTATGAAGCGAGACATCTCCGACTTTGTTTGAGATGTCTAATATGTCAACAAGTGAAAGCGGAACATCGGTGCCTTGAGATTACTTCACCAATCACGATACCCGAGTGGAAATGGGATCGAGTCACAATGGACTTTGTATCCGGACCGCCATTGTCGACAAGTAAGAAGGATGCGGTTTGGGTCGTGGTAGATCGATTGACTAAGTCGGCCCACTTTGTCCCCGGATTTTCAATGGACAAATTAGCGGAATTGTACGTTTCTCAGTTGTGAGATTACACGGGTGCCTATTTCTATCGTGTCGGATAGAGATCCGAGATTTACCTCGCGATTTTGGAAAAAGTTGCAAAAAGCTTTGGGTACCAAGTTGCATTTCAGCACCGCCTTTCACCCCAAACCGATGGTCAATCCGAACGGATAATTCAAGTACTCGAGGATATGTTGAGATGTTGTATCCTTGAGTTTAGTGGTTCATGGGAAGCAGTATCGCCTTTGATTGAATTCGCACAACAATAGCTTTCAATCAAGTATTAAGATGGCGCTTACGAGGCTTTATACTGATCGTAAATGCCGTACCCCATTATTCTGGTGAACTTAGTAAAGGTAAATTCTTGAGGTTGATTTGGTTAAGGATGCCGAGCAAAGAGTTCGAGTAATTCGTGAAAGTTTGAAAGTCGCCGGATCGCCAAAAGTCGTATGCGGATTTGAAAAGAAAAGATATTGAATATCGGGTTGGAGACAAGGTCTTTCTCAAAGTTTCACCTTGGAAGAAGGTGCTTAGATTTGGCCGTAAGGAAAATTGAGCCCGAGGTTCATCGGGCCATATGAAATATCTGAACGAGTCGGTCCGATCGCGTATCGTTTGATTTTGCCCCCGAACTTGAAAGGATTCACAACGTCTTCCATGTTTCGATGCTTGACGCTATAGATCCGATCCATCGCACGTGATTAGTCCATCGAAATTGAAATTCAAGCTAATATGAGTTATGAGGAAGAACCGATTCGTATCCTATCACGAGAAGTGAAAGAGTTGCGAAACAAGCGGGTTCCGCTAGTGAAAGTGTTATGGCTCAAGCACGGGATAGAAGAAGCTACTTGGGAGACCGAGAACTCTATGAAAGAACGATATCCAAACCTATTTACGGTAAGATTTTCGGGACGAAAATTTCTTAAGTGGGGAGAGTTGTAATGACCCAAAATTGACCCTAGTCGGAATGTGGTTTGGGACCACAAAACCGAGGCATAAAAATAATTAAAATTTATTTTGATGCCTATAATATGTGTGTGCTCATGTATGACATTTTATGATGATTGATTTAGTGTTATAAAGGTGAATTTCACTAGAAAGGACTTGTGTGAGAAAATTTAGAATTGAGATAGGCAAATGTGGAAATGGTCTATTGATGCACACTAGAAAATGTTGTCCTTGCATGTCAAATTCCCCAAATTTGACTATAGTGGCGGCCAAGGTGGGCATGATGGGCAAGGAAAACATGTTTCCAACATGTTTGGCTAGTGAGTTATGTAGGAAGTATTATAATAAAAATAAGCATAAAAAATGAAAAAAAAGAGAAAGATGAGCTTGGATGCCCTTGTTGCCGTGAGTGTGGAGAAAGAAAGAAGAATTTTTGTTCATCATTTTCGTTTCCTTTGGGCTGAAAATTCTAAGGAGGAAGGAAGGAATTCTTGTTTCATGTTGGTTTGGAAGAGGTTTAGGAGGAGGTTTGGCCATACTTGTACCTAGATTAAGGTAAGTTTGATGTTTTGCCATGAGATTCATGTATATTTTAGTTGCTAGCTTGATGTTCTTGTTAGCCCATGGTTCAAATCTTTGTTATGTCATGGGAATGAAATTGCCAAAGTGAATATGGTGTTAATGCCATTGCATGCTAAATATCAAGCTTGATAATGATTCATGTGATGGTAGATTGAGGATTCTTAGATTTTCTTTTAGCATTTTGAATGAGATACTAAGTTCTTTGTTTAACCATGACCAAATTGAAACGGTATGGTGTTGTGGTATTCGCCATGTTGTATCCATAAGTATGATTCATGCATGTTGCATGGTAAGTAAGATTTAAGCTTTGGATATGTGTGTATATTTGGATATAAGCCACTTGAGAATTCGGCCATTGCACCTACATGAATATATGTTTGCACATGATGAATTGGTATGACATGTATACTATTTTAAGGTGTCTATTTGCTTGTGATGTTGTTTGGTTATGAAATAAATGAGAGATGTGTATAGAACTACAATATGTAATGCGTTAATTAGGAAAATGTATGCTGTTTTTTGTGTAGTATTAAGTGTAAGATTAGCCTCCACATAGACATGCATATTCGCCAAAGGAAGTAGATTGGTGTGCATGTATTCGGTTAGAGGCAACCATATTGAAGCCTTATCTTGGCTTAGATTGTTGACCAAATGGGTAATAAGTGAGGATGGTTGCGAATATACAAACATACATATGCATGTGTAATTGAATTATGAATGTTTAGCAAGAGGGTTAAACTAGTTGATTTATTGATTAAGCTCAAGGAGTTAAAGAAGGAGAATCAAGCAAGGGAAAGACGAAGGTCATCGAGTAGCCGACTTGGACTGTTTTACCCAACACAAGGTAAGTCATTAAGCGTATATTTGGCGTTGATTTAAATGATCAATATATATATATGTAAATGTGTTTAAATGAGTTGGTGTGTAAATGGAAATGTATGTGTATGGAATGATGCCATTGTTGAATGTATAAAGGCAGCAAAATACATAAGGTATTGGTCTCGGCACTAAGTGTGCGGGTATAAATGGACACGGTGACAAGATTGGCACTAAGTGTGCGGGTTTAAAATTGTACAGCACTAAGTGTGCGAGTTTGATTATATAGCACTAAGTGTGCGAGTTGAATACATATAGCACTAAGTGTGCGGATTCACTATATGTTCTTGCATTACAATTGGCACTGAGTGTGCGACATTATCGAGCTAATCCCGGACAGCGGATCGGGTAAGTACCTCGAGCTCTTGATGAATAGAAAATATGTTCATGCTCGGGGTTGAATTTGGTAAGCCTTAAATCTATGTGATGATTGAAATTGTATGGTTGTGCTGGAAATTGAGTTAATGTGTAAAAATGCTTGATTATCTTGTTGTGTAGAATATGAAATGTGGATGTATGAATTGGTGCGAGATTGGACCGAAAGGTCCGAGGTATTATGGTATAGATTCGATATGGACGAGTACCTAGCCTCATTTGTTGTACATGTAGTAGTAACTTTATCAGTGGATTGACGAATGCTTATGACTTACTGAGTTGTAAACTCACTCTGTGTTTTCTTGTCACCCATTTTAGGTCTCTTGGACTCGTATTGTTGCGTGCTCGGAACCGTCGTTGAAGTCATCACACCGGCTGAAATCTTGTGGTATTGTTTTTTGTTGTTGAAGAACATTTGGCATGTATAGGCTATTATATTTTGTCGAATTGTGGGTTGTAAACTTTAAGCCATGTGAAAATGGCCTATGTGGTCGTCGAGTGGGATGCTAGAACCTATAGCCACGAGTCTTAGAAACTCAAATTTTGTTAAGGTGGCCATAATTTGTGTCATGTATGATGGATGATTAAGGCCAAGGAAAAATTCATGAAATTGGCATAGTCTACTGCAGTAACTGTTGCGGACAGCAGCAGTGAGATGAGATTGAAAAATCACTAAAAATAGTAGAAGTAGAATTAAATAGTGAGTAAATTATGGAACTGAACCTTGATGAATCTATTTTTATATGAACGAAACGAAACGACCATATGAGCAGTATACTGGGAAATATTAAAGTTCTCGTGAGACAGGGCCAGAACGATTTCTGGGTCCCCTGTCGCGACTTTGAAAATTTACCATAAATTATCCAGAAAGAATTAGGAGTCATGCCTTATATTTTCAGATTCCATTTTGAGTCTAGTTTCATTAGAAACAAACGGCACCAGTATTAAAGCCCTGTACAGAAAGATATTCAAGTTGTAACGCGTGGAGGTCAGAGCAGTCGATCCCTGTAACATGGGTGAATTTAACTAATAAACTGTACCAATTGGCCCAACCAAAAATTCTAAAAATAAATCCATGGATGGGTATATGAGTCTAAATTCAGGGAAAATTTACAAAACCAGTTTCTGAGTTTTGGAACTCGAGATATGATTTTTAAGGCGACGGTGACGCAGTTTTCCAGCCTGTCCAGAAATGTCAAATTGGTCGGTACTTTAAGAGGATTTGTCTCGTTAACCCCTCGTGTCCGACACCGGCGTCGGTCACGAGTTAGGGGTGTTACAATTTATGCTTACTCCTTCCTTTTCATTCACTGTAGTTTTGAACAAGCCAGCTCAGGAATCGGGACAGGTCGAAAGTTCGATCACACTATCCAAAGGACTTTTATCTTGGTAAATGGCTTGTACAACTACTTAAGTATGGCATGTATAGCAATATACCTATTTTGTGTAAATAATTTTATGATATGGCCATGTTTGGTCGAGAAAATGTTTGATATTGATAAGTCATGGTGATGGCTAATTTAGATCATGTTAGATATCATGGAAGTTTAACAGGTTATCTAGTTCATAAAAATTCATGGAAAGATGAAACTTGCCTTAAAACAGAATATTGCTGCAGCAATGACATGAATTTGAAAAATCACTAAAAATAGTATAAATAGAACTAAATGATGAGTAAGTTATGAAATTGAAGCTTAATGAGTCTATTTTCATATGGATTGAACAAAACAGGAATATAAATTATATTTTATGAGATATTTAAACTTTTACGTAACAGAGCCAGAGTGATTTCTGGATCCCCTGTTCTGACTTTAAAAATTCATAATAAATTTTAATAAAATAATTAGAAGTTTTTATTTATATGTACAGATTCCTTATTGAGTCTAGTTTTAATATAAACAAACCTCATAGTCATTGAAATTTTTTATAGAGATAGATCTGATTCGTAATACACAGAGGTCAGAGCAGTCGAACCCTGAAACAGGGGATACTTTAATTAATAAACTGTACTAATTGGCCCAATAAAATATTCTAGAAAACAATTAGTAAATAGATATATGAGTCTAGATTCAGGGAAGATTTACGGATCTAGATTTCGAGTTTCGTAACTCGAGATATAATTTTTCTTGTAACTGTGACGCGAGTAGCTAGAAAGCTGTGAATGTAGAAACAAATGATTTGAAGTTCTTAAATTGATAAATTATGTTCGGTAACCCCTCAAGCTCGACTCCGGTGATGGTCTCGGGTGTCGGGGCATTACACCTATAGAGGCTATTGATTTGGGTATGACTATTATTAGTTATTTTGGTGATAGCATGGTAGTGAATAAAATTTATCATAGATGCCCCCTTATGATACAAGGGCATGTTTTCTCTATTGATACTATGGAATTACCTTTCTACGATTTTGATGTGATACTTGGTATGAGCTGGTTGCTTGAGCATAAGGTTAAAGTAAATTCGAGACAAAATGGGTTACTTTAAGGAATAGTGATGGGTTGGAAATTGTTGTTGGTGGTGAAAGATTGGGATTTATGTCTAATGTGGTTTTGATTATGAAGGCTAAAAAGATGATGGGAAAAGGTTGTGAAGCTTATTTGCCTTATGTGATGAATTCGATTAGTAAGAAGTTGGGAGTTCAGGATATTCGCACCGTTAAGGATTTTCTTGACGTGATTCCTAAAGAGTTGTCTGGTTTACCGCTAGAACATGTGTAACATCCTGAATTAAGGCCTAGTCAGAACAGTGGTTTTGGGACTACAAATTTGACGTAAGAAAATTTATTTTTATTAGATTTTTATGGTCTACGATTTCATGGAATGATTTCGTGGAAATTTCGTTCGAAAATTTCGACGTTTGGGCACTCAATTTGGTCAAAAGGACTAAATTGTAAAAAGTGAAAAAGTTGAGTTCTACATGTTAGAGGTTCTAATTGTTATGAAATTTTAAATGGGAGGTCCTTAAATGGTAATTGTACCATTTTATAATTTTTTTGGACAAATATGGACATGAAATGGGTGAAATAGAATTTTATTAAGTTAGGGGCATTTTGGTAATCTAGTAATTAAAATGAATTAAAAACAAAATAAAAGCCAAAATTTCATGTCCATCTTCTTCCTTGGCCAAACATGACATGAAGAAACCATGGCTAGGATTTTCCAAGCTTTCCAGCTCGATTGTTAGTTGTTCTTGCCCCATTTTTAATGATTTTTACGTTTTTGAAATCCTCGTCACAAGATCTAGCTATTTCTACCATTTATTTGAGCTAGAGTTTGTGTTTAAAAATTTACCCATGAATGATATGCTTGTATTTTGATGTTTAATGGTAGAATTTGAAGGCTCGGCGTGTAATAAGCAACTTTTGCTAAGTGATTTTCGGTAAAAATGTTTAAAAGGACTAAATCATAAAAGTTATAAATTAGTCATAAAAGGGTGATTTAGTGGAAATGGGGGGCTGTCATAGTTATGAAAATGATTCGGCTAGGCTTGAAATGCAAGGAAATTGAATAAAAATCATTTTACGAGCATTGGGGAGAAAGTACAAATATGTGAAAGTTTAGGGGTCAAAATGAAAATTTGTAAAAATATGATTTTTGGACCCATGTGAATAATGTGACTAATTGGTAGGCTAAATGTGATATTATAGATCAAGGAAAGCAATATTCGGGCTTAGAACGTGGTTGAACAAGGTTAAGCACAAACTCAAAATTAATAGTCGTACTCAAAACCGAGGTAAGTTCATATGTCAATGATAATGCAATGATATTATTGTTCATGCTTGAACTCAAATTGATGTGTCAACATTGTGTGATGAATATTTATATAGTTGATATGAAGATTATATATTGTGACAAATGCCTAAATATAATTATGTGCAATACCATGTTTATTTCATGGACTAATGTCCAAATAAACATGAAAATATGTTGAATTGAATGTACATTGCATGATCAGCTATGTTTATTGGTATACTTGGTGAAAAGAGAAAATCTCGGTTGAAAATAAAGGGAAATCTGATTGATACGTTATTCTTACATGATACGAGATCATGCATGTGTTGTAGAAAAGGATTTAGCCCGGACGGGTAATCCGTTGATCTCGGTATAGAAAGGATCTAGCCCGAACAGGTGTTCCTTGAGTGATCGAGCCTCCGAAAGAATATGTGTGGGCTATGGATTTAGCCCGGACGGGTAATCTGATTAGGGTCTAAATTTAGCCTGGACTGGTAATTCAGATCCGAGCTCATTAAGAGTGTTTGTCACTTCAAGGGATTTAGCCTGGACTGGTAATCCCACCGTAAGATGTGAGGTTCGCGGGAGTGCTTGCTTGAAAACGATCACTTGTATGACTTGACGGTAAATGAGCTATCCATCGAGATTTCTGAGAAATTCAATGGGTATTATAATGAATAATACGATGAAAATCCCAAGATGGGCGTGGTGATAAAGGTAAAGTTAATTGATATGCTATGCATATGTAAAGGTACGTACATTATACTCATAAGTGATGCCTTATTGAAATGCGATAAATGATGAGTAAGCAAATTCATGCATATGTATGATAAACAAGTAAAAAGGTTTGAAAGATGAACCATCCTTATGCTTATGATTATGAATTGTGTTGTAATATAATGTTAACTTACATTGTGTAATGAGATATGGGTTTCATGAAATGATGAGTCCATGATCAATGAGCTTATGATAGTTACTATGAATTTGTACTAAAATAGTTTTGGATAGTAGCAATAGTCCGACTTTGAAAATCCACAAAAAAAGTGGAAATTGAGTTAGAGACTAAATAAAATATGAAATTAAAGCTTATTGGGTCTAGTTTCAGATAAAGGAAATGGTGCTAGTAAAGGAATCTCATCTGATGAGATATTTGAATTCTTATGAGACAGAGTCAGAATGAGTTCAGAATCCCCTGTTCTGAATTGGGAAAATCACTAGAAATTTTAAAAAAATAATTATGAGTTAAGAATCATATGAATGAAATCCTTAATGAGTCTACTTTCATGAGAAAGAGACATGAACATTATCCGAGTCTCGTACTATGAGATAAATAAATTTTATTGAAGAAAGGTCGAAGCCGTTAAATAACGAAATAGGGGAGAATTTGAATAATAAAATGTACTTATTGGCTAGACCAAAAATTTTGGAAATTTTATTGTAAGAATATAAATGAGTCTAGTTTTAGGGAAAATTAACAGATCTTAATTTGGAGTTCCGTAGCTCTATATATAAATAAATTAGTAATTACAACACGAGAAAATAGCTTAACCAGAATATGAGTGAAAGTGTCATTATGGTTGGTTGCCTAAGGAAACATGTTTTTATAATGCTTATTATTTTCATATGGACTTACTAAGCTTTAAGCTTACTCTCTTCTCTCCATTTCTTTAGTGTTGTCAGGTCGGCTCGGGGTTGGAAATCTTCGGAGGCAGCATCACACTATCAAGCTACCAACTTTAGAGTATTGTTATACGTGTATTAAACACTTTCAAGTGAGTGGCATGTATAAGGACTAGTTTTTATATTAGATGTTGTTATGATTAGCCGAATGTATCAGCTTATATTGATCTATTGTATATAGCCATGAGATGTGGCTTATTATGGTTATGGCTTGTAAGCCTAATTATTCCTGCTACAGGTTAATGCATGTCATGTGATTGTAATTGGTTGCTATGAATAATTAGGATAACACATGTTTACGATGAATTCCCTAGAACCATTCGAGGTGGTCGTGGCCATGGAATGAATATGTGGTCTGGTAGTAAGTTGATAATGATTAAACACGGACAATTTTAGAATGTGTAGATATTAAGTGCTGGGTAATAAACACTTGTAAGACAACATGCAAATTAGTTAATTGAATCTTTCTCAAGGTCGATTAATCATTAAATTGATGCTATAATTTAGGTCCATCATGTGTAAAGTATGGGAAAGAATTAAGGACAACATAAGGCTTGGAAAATAGCCTAAGTGTTGGCCACACGGGCAGAGATGCAGCCATGTGTCTCAGCCGTGTGGAGGACACGGTCTAGAACACGAGCGTGTGGCTTGACCGTGTGGATCAATTTGTTTGGCTGATGTCATAAACAAAGAGTTACATGGGCTAAGGACACGGGCGTGTCTCAAGCCACACAGACGTGTGTGACCACACGGCCCAACCCACACGGGGATGTGACTCTCCAAAGCAAGAAAATTGGTTAAGTTGCCCAAAGATTTTCAAAGTTTTCGATTTAGTCCCGAACCATCCCGATGTATGTTATAGGCTTCGAAAGCCTGTATAAGGGATGATATGCATGTGTTTGAGATGTTTTAAATTTTGGACAAAAAATCTGTGGCCTGGTTTTGCATGTTGTGAATGTTTAAGTCCGGTAACACCTCGAGCCCTGTTCCGGCGTCGGATAAGGGTAAGGGGTGTTACAACATGAAGTTGAGTCTACTATTGAGCTTTATTTTAGTACTGAACCGGTGTCTATATTGCCCTATCACATGGCACTACAAGAGCTCAAGGAGTTAAAGATTCAATTGCAAGAGTTACTCGATAGAGGGTTCATTCAACCGAGTGTATCTTCATAGGGTGCACCAATTGGTTGTGAAGAAGAATGATGGTACGATACGGATGTGTATTGACTATAGGCAATTTAATAAGTTGACCATTAAGAATAAGTATAGCTTGCCTCGAATTTCTAACTTGTTTGGTCAGTTCTGAAGCGCAATAGTGTTTTTGAAGATCGATTTAAGATCTAGGTATTATCAGCTAGAGGTGAAGGAGTCTAACATCTTTAAAACTACTTTTAGGACTCGATAAGGGTATTATGAGTTTCTGGTCATGCCGTTTAGTTTAACTAATACCCCTACCACGTTCATGGATTTGATAAATCGATTTTTGGTTATCTTTATAGACAATATTTTGGTGTATTCTTGTTCTCAAGAGGATTACGATGCACATTTAAGAGTTGTTTTGCAGATTCTGCGAGATAAGCAATTGTATGCGAAGTTGAGTAAGTGTGAATTTTAGCTTAAGGAAGTGGCGTTCTTAGGTCATGTTGTGTCGGCAGAAGGGATTTGAGTGGATCTAAATAAGATTAGGGCAATCTTAGAGTGGAAGCCATCTAGGAGCGTTACTGAAGTTTAGAGTTTCTTGGGTTTGGCTGGCTATTATCATAGGTTCGTTGAAGGGTTTTCCTAATTGTTGCTGTGATATACCGAATTAGGGCCTAAATGGAATAGTGGTTTCAAAACCACAATTCTGAAGTAGAAAAATTTATTCCGATTAATTTTTATAATTTATTGAGTGATTAGATGCATGTGTTAGAATATCGATAGAAAATTTCATGAATTGCATGTCTAATTTGGTAATTAAATATCGATAGAAAAAGTTGATAAATATGAGTTCTAGATGTTAAAGGATTTAATTGAAGAGCATAATTGAAGTAGAGGTCCTTAAATGGTAATTATACCATTAGGTTTTCATGGACAAAAGTGAACATACATAGGTAGAAATAACCAAAGTTTTTAATGAAGGTATTTTAGTCATTTTGTAATTAAAAGATTAAAAAAAAGGAAAAATATGGCAAAATATGTCCATCTTCCTCATTTGGACGAAATTTCAAGGGTTTTCCATAGATAGGGTTTGTTTCAAGCTTCCAAGCTCCATAGTAAGTGATTCCAAGCCCTGTTTTTAATGTTCTTTATGTTTTTGGAGTCCCGGTAACTTGATTTAGCTTATTCTAGCAATAATTTAACCTAGGGTTTATATTTGGAAAAATACCCATAGGTGAAATGTGTTTATTTTGATGTTTTATGGTAGAATATGAAGCTTTAAATTGTGTTAAAAAACTTTTGCTAAACGATTTTACGTGAAAACGAGTAAAATGACATAATTGGTAAAAATACCTAATATTTATAACTACATGTTAGAGTGAGAATTGCCATAGAAGAGAAAAATGATTAGCATGTCATAAAACATAATAATTTTGGAAACAAATTTAATTTTTGAGCTTTGGGGCAAAAGTGTAAATATGCAAAAGTTTAGCGGCAAAATCATAATTTTTCCAAAGTTAGAGTTAAGGACTATTTTGATAAATGTGAGTATTAAATCAGCTAAATGTATTATTTTAGACCAAGAAAGACGTGGAATCGATCTTGATCGGGGAAAGGAAAAGATTGTGGACTAAATTACAAAATTTCTTTATTTTGTACCGAGGTAAGTTCAGGTGTAAATGTAGTAACATAATTGTCATTTTAAGTAATTTAATGTTATTTATATGATATGATGATTAATATCATGAAATATTATGCTTTGTGGTTATTATTGAGTAATATGTAAATTATGTGTACTACTTGTTAAATATGAATTGCTACCGAGTATCGGTTTTGATATTCCATGGAAGACGGCAAAGATGTGTGATCGAGGAAAAAGCCCGTTTGAACCTTGGGAATAGATTAGAATACAAGTGACATGTCACTAAGATATTTGAGTTTCGAGCTCGTTGAGTTGAGTCCGAGTTCGTGAGATGTAACTAGGCATCTGACCTCGTTAAGTTGAGTCCGAGTTCACTTATGGGCAGGTTACATGGTAGCTTGGCTACATAATTTCCGCAGGCTATTATGTAACAGCTCAATTTAGACCCTAATTGGAACGGTGGTTTCGGGACCACGAATTTGAGCCAGAAAAATATTTAAAAATTATTTTATATGTTTATTTTGTGTGAATTTATATCTGTGAAATTTTCGTGATTTAATTTTGTCGTTTAGGTGTCCGATTAAATAAAAGGACTTAATCGCGTAAATTGAAAAGTGGGTAGTTTATTTTGCAAAGGGCTTATTTGTTAATGGATTTCTAAGTGGGGGTATTTATGGTGAAATTAGCCCATTATATATTTAATGTTGGACGGTAGTGGATGATTTTATAATATATTAACTAAGGTTAAAAAAAAAGGTAAAATAATAATAAGTTAATGTATGTTATTATATTATAAAATAAAAAAAAAGCCATATCCATGTTTTTCATTCTTTCTTGCACCGAATTTAAACAAAAAGAAAAAAAAAAGAATAGAAGACTAGGTTCGGCCATCTTCTAAGCAAAAATCAAGGTTCATTCTTTGTCGATTTTTGTTAATTTCTACGTTTTTGAGATCGTTGCTTCGAGTACTACAAAACCCATGCTTGAATTTTTTATTTTGATGAATATTTTGTGTTGTGCCATTGTTGATAACTTGGGATTTTTGTTGTTTGATGATGATAAATGAAAGATATGTTTTAGATTAACATATTTTGTATTGGAATTTTTAATGATTTTGGGTAATTACGACTTAATTGCAAAAAAAAAATTGAGGGACTAAAATGTGAAATAAATGAAATATTTGGGCTTGTATGAACACTAGGAATATTTGGCCAAACATGGGTACCCTGAAATTTTACATAATTTGTGTTTTGTGCAATAGGGATTAAATTGTAAAAATTGTAAATGTCAGGGGTAAAATGGTAATTTTCCCATTTATGTGTTTGTGGACTAAATTGAATGAAAATATGTTTGAATGAGCTTAATTTGAATGTGTTTAGATCAAGAACTAAAGAAATTGGATTTGGACCGGGGAAAAATGAAAGTTGTCGATTAGTAGCCCCGTCCTGTTTTACGACGTCTGAGGTAAGTTTATAAGCAAATAAACGTGTTTAATTGTAGTGGAATATTAAATATACATGCTGTTATGAAATGTTGAAATTTATATTTGATATATCCGAATATGGATTGGTTTGATTTCTTTGTTTCTGAACTCATTTCGATCAAGTTGCGACGTTCGGAAGTCCCATATGAACCTTAGGAATAGTTAAGATACATATGTCATGACATAGGATTCCGGTATATGTGTGCGAGTAAGTCCATGGCATTGAAATGTGATTCTGATATGTGTTTATGAGTAAGACCCTGTCTGGGACAGTGGCATCGATATGTAGCTACATGTAAGACCACATCTGGGACGTTGGCATTGTACGATATATGTGATAATCTGAGTGTCCTATCGGATTTCGAATGGTTCATCTGGCAAAGGTAAATTGTGTACGGATGTGTATTACGAGTTAAATGGCTAGGTATGAAACAACTTGATATCTACTTGAGCTAAGGTATGAAAATACTATGAATTTTTGTTATAAATCATGTGTAATGTTAATGAAGAATTTGTGCATTTGGTATATGTATTTGGCTTATGAACGAATAAAATGAGATGATATATTTGGCCATATAAGAAATAAGTGTGTATGTGATGTTATTTAATGAATCTTAGGTTTATATATAAAAATAAACATTTGAATGGTTCACTAAGTCTATTGAGTTTCAAAGTTGGATATAATATGTTAAATGATTATGTGTGTATTCGGCTTAGGTATATAAATGTCTATGAAAATGTATTAATTATACATATTATGGGTTTGAGGTCCAGTATAGTAGTGTTAATGAAATTCGACTAGTTAAAGTGGTTGATTATATTACTGATATGTTTATTTGCTAATAGCTTACTAAGCTATCATAGATTACTGTGTATGTTGTTTCTGTTTTATAGATTTAGAAGTCAAGCTACAAGCTCGAGGACTGTCAGCCAAGCTCAACACACTATCAACTATTTTGGTACCTTTATAAGTCAAACTTAAATTATGGCATGTATAGGCTGGCTTATATTTTGAAATGTTGGATTTATTTTATGAATGTGTGTATTTAAAAGCCATGCGAAAATGGATAAATCCTTAGGTTTAATCTTAGTTATGTTTTGGTTGTGGTCTAATGTGTTTTAGTTATAATGTTGCATGGCATGATAAATATAATATATGTGTTAATTGTTGTATGTTTGAAAAATGGGTGTTGCAATGACATTGTGTAATTTTCCTTGCATAGCATGTTTACTTGCCACGACTATGACATTGGTATAGGTGAAATGGTCTTAATTTAATAATAAAAGGATATATTCAGTTTATGTGCTTGGTTAGGTAATCATTGAACTTGAGTATTGATATATATATTATATATGTTTCATGAATAATATTTAGTCACATGTATGGAAATCATATTATTTCAAGTGTGATTAAATTGTAGGTAAATTACACTTATTATATACATACTTCATTGATAGATCCGAAAATGGTATGATACATTGATAGTGCATATAACTGCCTGTGATAGATTTCGGTGGATGCTTTTGAATTAAATTAATGGTATGTTTGACGAATGGAGTAAGTATTTCATGAATTAAAGAATGGTTAAAATCTTTAGCTTGCATTCAACTTTGATTAAGCTATGACTTAAGTTAAAAAGGTTACGATGCCGTATAGAATGTTGATCAGATTTGGTTGCTTTGAAAGTGTATTGAGCATATAAAATTGTAATGGGATATATGTTTTTCATTGAATGCTAAATAAAACTAAGGCAGGTTATACTTGGGCTTGGTAATTGGCCATGATAAAATAGTTGGAATTTTTCACATGTTACTCATTATAATTAATACATGTACTAATGTTGTGGCTGATGCTTATATAATGAGGCGTGAATGGTAGTGAAATTTGTTGAGAATTTATATATTATTTGATAGTACAAATAAATTACGTATAAACCAACACATTAATGCCGTACACTTTTATGAATAATAAAAAGAAGGTTGGTAATAAAAAAATTTTAATGGATAATTAACTTGAATATTTGCATGACTCGTAAATATATAAAAATAATAATAATAATAAATAGGCCAAGTGTTCTGAAAGGAAATTATTGATTCATTATAAATTCTGTATGTGCAATGATTTGTTCTAGATATATATATATATATATATATATATATATCTTCGAATTAAATTTTACTTAAACTATGTGGTGATTGATAATAAACTTATGATTTGATATTAGGTTAAATTATAAGTTTGGATGTAATTTAGACTTCGAATTAATTTGGAAATATTCAAATCTATGCTTTTGTCTAGTAATGTCTCGTAACCTCTTTCTGGCGACGGATACGGGTTAGGCGTGTTACATATTGAGTTTGTCTAGCTGCGGGTATGGCACTTAAGTGCATGAAATCTGTGTATTCGAATCATATTCCGATGCGTTCAACGGGTAAATCTTAAGTGGATAAGGTGAGTACCTAAAACGAATGTGACATGTTGGTAAGTGTGGTGAATGAGAAAATTTGTACAGATATGTACTTAACCCTCGGGTTGAGACTTCAATATAACAATAATATGATAGGATCATGAATGAGAAATATGATATGAATGCTTTTGTGATATTATGCAAATGTGGATTTCGTATTATTGCATGGTTATGTTACTTGCTATTTACATGTGAACTTACTAAGTAATTATGCTTACTCGCTCCTCTCTATTCTTTGTAGTTTTGTCAAGCCGGCTAGGCAATCGGGAATGGTCGGAGGCACGCTCACACTATCAACAAACTATTTCGGTATAATGACTTGTATATTTTAGGAATATGGCATGTATAGCATTATAATCATTTTGTGTATATAATCTTATGATATGGCTCATGGATGGCATGGAAATTTTTTAGAATGATTAGCTATTGGAGTGGCTAATCAAGATTATATTTGATAACACGTATACTTTATGTGCTAACTAATCTATGGAAATCCATAAAATGGTGAAATTGGCTATAAAACAGAATCACACAGCAGCAGTGACGTGAGTTTGAAAAATAAATAAAAATAGTAGAGATAGAATTATATGATGAATAAAATATGGAATTGAAGCTTAATGAATATGTTTTCATGTGGAAGAAACAAAATAGGTAAAAGAGTTGTATTTTATGAGATATTTACATTTTGGTGAAATAGTGTCAAAGCGATTTCTGGATTCCCTATTTTGGCTTTAGAAATTTATCATAAATTGTGTAAAAATAATTAGGACTCACACTTTATATGTATGGTTTCCTTATTGAGTCTATTTTTAAGATAAACAAACGAAATGGTCATTGGATCTCTGTACAGGAATAAATTTGATTCATAGTGCACAGGAGTCAGAGTATCCGAACCCTGAAACAGGGGAGACTTTAACTAATAAACTGTACTAATTGGCCCTACCAAAAATTTAGAAAAACTTTAGTAAGTATATATATGAGTCTAGTTTCAAGGAAAATTTACGAAATTTTATTTCAAGTTTTGTAACTCGAGATATGATTTTTTTAGCGACTGTGACGCAGATGGACCGTTTACTACGAGAATTGTTTGAACTTGTTTAAATGCTAAAATAAGTTTAGTAATGTCTCATGCTCGACTCCGGTGACGGTCTCGGCTAAGGGGGTACTACATTTGGTGGTATCAGAGCCAAGTTTAGTCGGTTCTCAGATTAACGTGGCGTATGTACGAGTTTTGCTAGACATGACATATATATATTGTGATAGTGTGACGACTCCTAACCTTTAAAATGATTTTTTTATAGTAAATGGATCCCGATCCAGCTGTGACTGATGATGTAGAGAGCAATGTGCCAGCTCCTGCTGAAGAGGCAGTGTCGACTAAAATTCGACCTCCTACTGTTGGTCAAGGAGGAGGAGAAAAGGCTCGGGAACCGTTTCTCCAGATGATGAATGCATGGTACACCGAGTTCGTTCGTATGAACTCAAATGCTCAACAACCTCCCCCACCTCCCCTGATTCCTCAACCAGTACCCCCGATGCCTCAAGGTATGGATCTAATGAAATTTCATAGAACCCCAGTTGATAGAATTCGCAAGCAAGGGGCTGAAGAATTCAGGGCAAATGTTGATGATGATGCCGAGAAAGTAGAATTTTGGCTTGAGAATTCTATTCGGGTATTTGATGAATTGTCTTGTACACCTGAAGAGTGCTTGAAATGTGCTATATCCTTGTTGAGAGATTCAGCCTATTATTGGTGGAAGACATTAATTTCAGTGGTACCGAAAGAGAAAGTGACTTGGGAGTTCTTTCAATACGAATTTCAGAAGAAATACATCAGTGAAAGATTTGTTGATCAGAAGCGTAAAGAGTTTCTCGAGTTGAAACAAGGCAACATGACAATTATTAAGTATGAAAGGGAGTTCATTCGATTGAGTAAGTATGCTAGAGAATATATTCCTTCAGAGGCTAAAATGTGTAGACGATTTGAAGACGAACTCAATGAAGACATTAAAGTATTTGTGGGAATTCTTGAGTTGAAAGAGTTCGTAGTACTTGTTGATCGGGCTTGCAAGGCTGAAGAACTAATTAAAGAAAAGAGAAAGGTGAAATTTGAGACTAGAAATTTGAAGAAAAGACCGATGAGCAGTGCATTTCCACCGCAATCTAGAAAATCCAGAGATATGTATTCTCATTCTCATGTTTTGGCCGGACATTTGTATGGGAATCATAAGAAGAAAAATGCGGGTTTTAAATCCCAGACTACTTCTATTGTAACACCCCTATCCCGTATCCGTCGCCGGAATAGGTAAAGGGGCATTACCGGACTTGAAACTCATATCAAAACAGTAAAAATCTTGAATTTTTTTTATTTTATTTTTTTTTTTGAAGTAAAGAACATTCCTTTAGATAAATACTAAAGACAGCCAGGGATACAAATTTAAACTTCTATAAGTACACATTCAAAAGATGCCATTTTCGCATGGCTTATATACATTAACCAAAATATTCTTCGGCCACTGGTCTATTCTATACATGTTCACATTCATCACATTGGCCATTCGGCCTTATCACACATACGCATGTTCACATTCATCACATTGGCCATTCGGCCTTATCACACATACGCATGTTCATATTCATCACATTGGCCATTCGGCCTTATCACACATACGCATGTTTACATTCATCACATAAAATCCTAAATAAAAATATAAATTTTCATGTATTCACATCACAATTATCCAAATACACTTCACATACCACATATACTTTCACGTATACACTTTGTCTTGGCTGAATTTACATCTATCATTTTCCAATGAATAATTCAATTTCATGCCATACTATCATTTCATATTCGAATACTTATAAATTTACAATTTCACAAATTTTAATATCAAAGATCCATCTATCACTCATATATCATTTTACAATATCACAATTTAGAAGTCACGTATGGGTTTAATCAATAGCTTATGAGCAACTAAAACAAGTTTTATCAAGGTTTACAACATAATCTCAAATTCAGCACAAGCTGTTTTTCCTGAGCAATAGTCACTAAATTATTTATAACTGGAGCTACAAAACTCCAAATCAATTGCCGTTAATTTTCCCTGAATATAGACTCCTAAATCTTCCATCCATAAAATTTTCAGAATTTTTGGTTTGGCCAATCAATACCAGATTTTTCTTAAAGATTTCCCCTGCTTCACTGTTTGACTAATCTGACCACTCTTCACTACGAATCAAATTTCTCATTTTACAGAATTCAAAATGTGTTGTATTTGATTTCATTTGAAACTAGACTCATTAAGGAGTCTAAGCATATAAATTTTATCTTATAACCATTTTTGTACAAATTATAATGATTTTCTAAAAACAGAATAGGGGATTTCGGAGTCATTCTGACACCGTCTCACACAACTTTAAATATCTCTTTATAGGAAATTTCTTTGCTCACAAGGCCTCTTTTATAAGAAACTAGACTAATTAAGCTTTGATTACATATTTTATTCAGCCTATAATTCCACACCAACAATTTATGGTGATTTTCTAAAATCACGTTACTGCTACTGTCCTAAGCAAATTATTACAATTTACTCTGTAAGGTTCTCATTCACATATTTAAAACATAATATCATATATGCCATCATTTAGAAAAGTCATTGACCTTAACGTATATACATAATTCATATTCATCCCGTTTTAAAACTTAAGACTTACAAAGGAATCAAACTCAAATACTTAAGAACTTACCTTAAATGTCGTCGGACAACTACGAATCGACTATTCCATTTGTTCCGCTTTTCCCTTTTCGAGTTAAGTTCCTTTCGCTCTTGAGCTAGGTAAAATAAATTGGTTTGTTTAATTACTTAACTAATTTATTTAGATTCAAACATTAATAATTTTTCTTAATAAGAAACATACGACAACTCATTAACAACCATTTATTCACATCTTTATTCTTGATTACAATCGCCATTATAACATATACAAATGCATATTAACCACTTTGACCGATTGTCCATTAACCACTAATTCATATACATAAATTTTACAACTCAACTCATCCTTCTCCACATTATTTACCTTAATTCACATTCGAAATCATAGAACACATACTAACGATTTAACGTTACAATTCAAATTTTCACACACCAATAAACACATTCGCAAAACTTCATTTCAATTTACTTTACTAAATTATTTCTTGGCACCTTTATCACATTTTCACAATCGGCAAAACCATGTTACCAATCTAATACATCAAAATTTACTTATCCAAGACTACATTCAGCATATATATATATTCACATAAACACAATAGCCGATCGTTATTTATCATCTAATTCGACTTTCAATAACCTCAAATTATAAACAATATTCAATCCCCTAATTAAGATATCAATTGACAACTTCACAAACAAAGATTAACAAGCTTAGTGCTCATCTAATAACCATTTATAATTTAAAACTTCAAACGTTCAAAGTCTAACATTTTATTAATTGTAGGATGAATAGGCTCACCTCCTATGATGTGCCTAACCATAGAACAAATCGAGGCACCAACAATGTCCCATTGAAAATTCAGCCTTAGAGAGACCAAAATAGGACGATTATCTAATTTTAGTCTATGAAGATTATGGACAGCATAGTTGGGCGCAAAGAAGTCCCATTCAGAGTTAGAAATTACCTTATCAAGACGCTGAGATAAATTCCCTCTACTCCAAGTGAATTGCGAACAACTATAACCCAAATCTCGAATCTTATAATCAAACAAGAATGTCGAAACCACTTGCAACCAAGTCGTGGATCGAGAAGCAGCTCCAACCCTTTTCGACTCATTTAACACCTTCATATGAACCATTTGAGGGTGAATAGCTAGAATATCAATTGAAACTATTTCATTCCAAAGGGTCTAAATACCACTGCTAAAACCATTAGCTTCAATCCTACATGAACAGGCCATTCTGATTTGAGAAATAATTCTATCAGCACGCACGCCACTCGTCCGGGTTTCAAAAAGACAAACAATCTCTAGTTGAAACTCCTTTTGATACTCAGAAACAAAATTATGAAAGCATGGATGACCCATACCTTAACAATTCCAAAAAAAATAATTTTTGTGTCCATTTATGAAAGGACAAAAGAGAAACCTAGTAGCAACAATACTGTTAGCAACTAACCTTAGCGTTAGTCAAATCCATTAGTTCATCATCTTTTGGTTTTATTTTTTTTTTTAGCTAAAATCTTTGTGGTTGCATGACCTGCTCAAACCCAAAAATTCTACCTCCATAGTTGCCACGAAATCCACCATATCATTGGTGATTTACTCAACTCATCAGGCAGTTTACAACATTGTGAATGCCCTTCGGCTGGTAATAGAACTGACGGTCCTTGGAACTCACCATTGGAAGCTACTCCAAATAAAAAAAAAAACCATTTTTAGTACCCGAATCCATGCCCATACTTTCTTTATTTTAATTATTCTTTCTTTCATAATATAAAGCCATTAACTATTATCATGCTAAAATAAAATGCATATAATATCTATCAACCATCATTATGGCCGGCCACTAAATTAAAAGTGGTCCATTTGACATGCAAGTCCCTCATGTCAATAACTCATGCATTATTTGGCCTCTTTAAATTTCACCTATCACATTTTCAAGTCTTATCACATGGGTCCTTTCTTATAAATTAACACCTAATTGATAAAATCAAGGCACGAAATATTCACACATACAAATTCCACATACAATAAGCACAGAATATAATATCTAATTATTTTTGTGACTCGGTTTTGGGGTTCCAAAACCACTTTCGACTAGGGTCAAATCAGGGGTGTCACATCTATGGCTAGTGTGGGAAATTCTAGATTTGTTAGACCCGAGTGCCAACGATGTGGTAGAAGTCACATTGGTCCATGTAAAACTAATGAATGTTATCAGCGTGGTTCTCCAGATCATTTTATTAGAGATTGTCCCGAGAGAATTGGGAAAGAAAAATTTCAGAATGCAAAACCTAGTGGTGCAGTTTCGAGAGAAAGATCTTCGAGAAATGCTGGGAATGAGGCAAGCAGCAAGAATGTAGCCAGAGATTCAGTGTTTAAAACTGAAGCTAGAGCTCTGGCTAGAACTTATGCCATAAGGGTACGTGAAGATGCTTCATCTCCCGATGTGATCACTGGTATTTTCTCTTTTTATGGTGTTAATGTTATTGCTTTGATTGACCCTGGTTCTAATCATTCATATGTGTGCATGAAATTGGTGTCTAATATGAGTATACCTATTGAGTCTACGGAATTTATGATTAAAGTGTCAAACTCGTTAGGCAAATGTGTTATAGTTAATAAAGTATACAAGAAATGTCCTTTGATGATTAGAGGTCATTATTTTTTGGCCGACTTGATGTTGTTACCATTTGACAAATTTGATGTTATTTTGGGTATGGATTGGTTGACATTGCATGATGCTATAGTAAATTGTAAACAAAAGGTTATTAAATTAAAATGTGAAAATAGTAAAATTCTGCAGGTTGAATCAGACGAATCAGAGGTATTGCCTAGTATGATTTCTTCGATGTCGGCTCAGAGATATTTGAGAAAGGGTTATGAAGCTTATTTGGCATTTGTGTTGACTACAAAGGAATTTGAGAAGAAAATTGAATCAGTGCCGATTATATGTGAATTTGCGGATGTATTTCCAGAAGAGTTGTCGGGTTTGCCTCCTATCAGAGAAGTAGAATTTGGTATTGAGTTGATACCGGGAACAACTCCGATCACAATTGCTCCATATAGAATGGCACCAACAGAGTTGAAAGAATTAAATTCGCAGTTGCAAGAGTTGACTGACAAAGGTTTTGTGAGACCGAGTTCTTCGCCTTGGGGTGCTCCCATATTATTTGTGAAAAAGAAGGATGGTTCAATGAGATTGTGTGTAGACTATCGGCAGTTAAATAAGGAGACAGTCAAGAATAAGTATTCATTGCTAAGAATTGATGATTTATTCGATCAGTTGAATGGAGCGACATGGTTCTCAAAGATTGACTTGAGGTCTAGGTACTACCAGTTACGAGTAAAAGAGTCAGATGTGCCTAAAACTGCTTTTAGAACAAGGTACGGCCATTATGAATGTAACAGCCCTAATTTGACCCTAGTCGGAATGTGGTTTCGGGACCACAAAACCGAGTCATAAAATTTAGTTAAAATTTTATTTGCATACCTTATATGTGTGGTAGTACTTGTATAAAAATTTGATGTTTTAATTTTTATCTTAGGAATGTGAATCTTGCTCGAAAGGATCTAGTTGAGAGACTTAGAAATTTTGATAGGTAAATAAGTAAGGACCAAATAGTATTGAAATATAAAAAGTTGGGTTTGCATGTCAAAATGCCCCAAACTATGTTGAGTGGCCGGCCAAGCATGGCTTCATTCTTCCAAGATTATGTTGTTATTATTATTTAATATTGGTAAGTAATTAAAATAGAGGAAAAATAAAGATTAATAATAAGAAAATGAACAAAAAAAAAGGGTGTTCATCCTTGCTACCCTTTAGCCGAAAAACCAAGTGAAAGAAAGAGAGAAAAGCTTTGGAGAAGTCGGCCATACTAGTATCTAAGTTGAGGTATGTTGAAGTTATTCCTTTAAATTCATGTATATTTTTGGTTGTTAGTTTGAATTCTATCTATCCCATGGTTGGATTTGGGGTTGTTGGAGAGTTGGGATTTGACAAGAAGCTTAAAAATTTTAGTTGATACCTTGATGCTATTAACATGTTAGTTGTATGGATGAACTAAGTTGCTTGTTATGTTAGCATGAAAGTGAAGATGTTAAGTCATTTTGTTGGAGGTCTTTGAAGTTGGGACTAAGAAGGGATGAGTATTCGCTAACATAGTTGAAAGGGGATGTTGCCGATTTTAGAATTTGATTATGGGAGTGGCTATAATGGGCATAAAGATGTTGAACTTAAGAAATGTAGCAACATGCAAATTTATATGATATCACAAATGGAGGTGAAGCTATGCTAGATTGGGAAAAAGTCGATCAAGTGTGCATGAGAAGAATTTAGGTGTTTAGATGATGTTATAGATGACACTATACATGTATACATATATTCGGCCATCAAAGTGAGTATGTAGGTGATGTTGAGTCAAATTTTTGGTGCACATTCGGGTATGTATATATATATATATATATATATATATATAAGTATGCCCATTCGTGATGTTACCTTTAATCATGTATATAATCGACTAAATGGGAATTTGTAAGAGGGTTGCGAATATACAAATATACATATGCATGTGTAATTGAATTCTAAATGTATAGCAAGATGATTAAACTAGTTTATTTATTTATTAATCCGAGAAGTTAAAGAAGGAAACAAGCAAGGGCAAAGCCAAGGACATCGAGTAGCGGTCGAACCGTTATACTCAACGCAAGGTAAGTCCTTAAGCACTTTTTGTGAGAACTCCTTGGATAGATATTTTTCGGAGTGATTCTCCTACTTATTAATATGACCATATGTTCAAATTGAATTTAGTAAGTTGCTTTTGTGACAGCCCAAAATTGACCCTAGTCGGGAAGTGGTTTCGGGACCGCTAAACCGAGTCACCGAAATGTTGGAACGTAATATTTATTGTCTGGAATATGTGAATATGAATGTGTGAAAATTTCATGTTTGGATTTTGCTTAATTGTAGATGAATTTTTGTGATTAGGACTTATGTGAGAAAACTTAGAAATGTGCTAGGCAAATGTAAGTGGCCTATTAGTGCATGTAATCAAAGGGGTGGACTTGCATGTCAAATTCCCCTTTGATATTAGCTAATGGCCGGCCATGACAAGAGTGATGGGCAAGGGAAACATGTTTCCAACATGTTAGGCTAGTGATGTATGTAGGAAACAATAAAATAGAAAGCTAGTAGTAAAGAAATAAAAAAAAAAAAAAGAAGAAAATGGTGAATGTCCCCCCCATTGCCGTGAGTTGAGGAAGAAAAAAGAAAAAAAATCCTTGTTGTTCATCCATTCTCATTTTTGTTACAATTACCATGACTTGAGAAGAAGAAGGAGTGTTCATGTTTTCTTTCTTTTGCAATTGTTATAACTAGAAGAAGAAGAGGAAGCAATAATAGAGAAATACAATGGAGCAAATTAAATAGGTGATATCCATCTTGGAGGAATTTTCGGTCAGTTCTTTGCAAATATTTTATATTTCTTCCTAAGCTGTTCGGTTTTAAGTGTTGCGATGCTTGAGATTGTTGTTGCATGCGACATGCATGTAAGATTTTGATAGTTTTGTTTGGTGAGTGTGGATTAATTTGCTCCTGGAAACCGTGGCTAAATGGTGAAGTAAATGGTGTGGTATGGCTGCTCAAATATGTGTTTATGTGTGCAATTGTGACTATCTTATTATGCTGCCTTAATTTGCTTTTACATGCTGTCCAATATTGTAAATTTTATGACAAATTCGGTTAAGTTTAACGCATGTCTCATTTGAAAATTCAATGCTGTCCAAAGCTGGACATTTCCATGTTGTTCGGGTGAGTCTTTCAAAGGTAACTTTGCTAAATTCTCACATTTAATTTATGGGTACATATACAAGTAATGTTCGCTATATGGAATGTAAGTATAGGTGTGATCGGTCATGGAAATTTGATATGAAGTTTTGTTAGGTGAGTGGTGAATGGCGAATGAATTATATACATTGTGAGGATGAAATTTGTATATAAATTGTGTATGTGTGCATTCGGACTTTAAGGGTAATGAGATGAAGTTAAGGTGCGAATTTTAGTTCGGGTGATAGAGATAATTCGGTTGAGTTGATTCATGATGTTGTACATTAGAATAAAAAATTTACTACTAAATGTATTTATTCTAGATCAAGACATCAAAGGGGGAAAATCAAACAAAGGCAAAGCAAAGATAATCGAGTAGCCGACTGGAAATCGTTTCATCCAATATAAGGTAAGTCATTAAGCATATATTTGGTATTGATTTAAATGATCATAATATATATGCAATTGTGTTTAATGAGTTGATGTGTAAATGGAAATGTATGTGTATGGAATGATGCCATTGTTGAATGTATAAAGGTAGTAAAATGCTTAAAGTATTGGTCTCGGCACTAAGTGTGCGGGTATAAATGGATACGGTGACGAGATTAGCACTAAGTGTGCATGCTGGAAATATATGGCACTAAGTGTGCATGCTGGAAATATATGGCACTAAGTGTGCGAGCTCGAAGGGTATGGCACTATGTGTGCGGGCTTAAATCGCATGGCACTAAGTGTGCGAAATCGAGTATTAAGCACTGTGTGTGCGTACTCTATATATATATATATATATATATATATCTTGTAACACCCTAAACCCGTGACCGTCACCGGATTTGACCACGTGGTGTTACCGGGCTTACTTCCCTTATTTCTCTCTTTGAAATAATTGATTTCTGTTCCAGGCAGGCTAGCTAACCGCGTGACTGTCACCTTAGAAATCATATCTCGAGTTCCAGAACTCGAAAATCAGTTCCGTAAATTTTCCCTGAAACTAGACTCATATATCCATCCCTGGATTTATTTCTAGAATTTTTGGTCGGGCCAATTGGTACAGTTTATTAGTTAAAGTCGCCCATGTTACAGGGGTCGACTACACTGACCTTCGCGCATTACGACCTGGATATCTTCTCGTACAGGGCTTCAATGCTCATGTCGTTTGTTTCTAATGAAACTAGACTCAAAAGGGAATCTGCACATATAAGGCACGACTTCTAATTCATTCTGAATAATTTATGGTAAATTTTCAAAGTCGAGACAGGGGATCCAGAAACCGTTCTGGCCCTGTTTCACGAGAACTTTAATATCTCTCAGTATACTGCTCATATGGTCGTTTCGTTTCATCCATATGAAAATAGATTCATCAAGGTTAAATTTCCTAATTTATTCACTATTTAATTCTACTTCTACTATTTTTAGTGATTTTTCAATCTCATATCACTGCTGCTGTCCGCAACAGTTACTGCAGTAGACTATGCCAATTTCATGAATCTTTCCTTGGCCTTACTAATCATCCATCATACATGACACAAATTATGGCCACCTTATCAAAATTAAAGTTTCTAAGACTCGTGGCTATAGGTTCTAGCATCCCACTCAACGACCACATAGGCCATTTTCACATGGCTTAAAGTTTACAACCCACAATTCAACAAAACATAATAGCCTATACATGCCAAATGTTCTCCTAGTTCAACTACGAAGACAATACCAAAAGATTTCCAGCCGGTGTGATGACTTCAACGACGGTTCCGAGCACGCAACAATACGAGTCCAAGAGACCTAAAATGGGTGACAAGAAAACACCGAGTGAGTTTATAACTCAGTAAGTCATAAGCATTCATCAACCATCCATTAATAAAATTTTCACAACATCAAACAATAAACGAGGCTAGGTACTTCATCCATATCGAAACTATACCATAATTCCTCGGACCTTTCGGTTCAATCTCATACCAAGTCATACATCCACATTTCATATTCTATACAATAAGATATTTGAGGCATTTTACACACCAACTCATTCACACCACAATCATACAATTGCAATCATCACATAGATTTAAAGCTTACCAAGCTCAACCCCGAGCATGAACGTATTGCCTATTCGTCATGAGCTCAAGGTACTTACCCGATCCGCTGTCCGAGATTAACTCGATAATGTCGCACACTCAGTGCCAATTGTAATGCAAGAGCATATAGTGAATCCGCACACTTAGTGCTATATATTTTCAGCTCGCACACTTAGTGCTATATAATTTTCAGCTCGCACACTTAGTGCTATATATTTTCAGCTCGCACACTTAGTGCTATATAATTTTCAGCTCGCACACTTAGTGCTATATATTTTCAGCTCGCACACTTAGTGCTATATAATCAAACTCGCACACTTAGTGCTGTACAATTTTAAACCCGCACACTTAGTGCCAATCTTGTCACCGTGTCCATTTATACCCGCACACTTAGTGCCGAGACCAATACCTTATGCATTTTGCTGCCTTTATACATTCAACAATGGCATCATTCCATACACATACATTTTCATTTACACATCAACTCATTTAAACACAATTGCGTATATATTATGGTCATTTACATCAACACCAAATATATGCTTAATGACTTACATTATGTAGGGTAGAACGGTTCCAATTCGGCTACTCGTTTGCTTTCTCCTTTCCTTTGTCCGATTTAGTCCCCCTTTGCTCGAGCTAAATCAAACAATTCACCTCTCCATCAAACACAAACATACGGCATTCATATACATTATTATGATTATTGCGAATACTTAACACAACTAAGCTAAAAATTTACTCAATCTCATCTTAATTTATTGCTACTTATTCATCAAATTCCCAATACAAGGTATTTAACACCTATGCAACAAAACCGGATTAGCAAACACCCATAGCCCATGGCCGATTACAACTTAAACACAAGTCAACAAGATCTCATGATTTCAAATCAAACTCTTCTCAAGAATGCACCATGCCGAACCCTTAGATGATTAAACATCTAATTTAGACAATCTTAGAACATCTAAACGACACTTGTTCAAGGCATTAAACCACTACATGTTCGGCTATTACCTTAGGTGCATTAGAAATTTATACTATCAATAAGCTCAACTTCTTGCAACAACAATTTCTTCTTCAAGATTTAAAGGCTAAAATCAAATTATTCTCCCATTAACCATAAACGAATGTACCATACCTCCATCAAGATTTCAAGATTCTTTTGGCTTGGGTTAAGTAAGAAGCAAGATGATTAACCTAAAACAAGCTTGAATTTCAAAACAAATCTAACACTTTTCACTAACCTTTCTTCTCCTTCCATGACCGAAAGTCTTTCTCCCCTCTTCCTCTTTACATTCGGCCAAGAAGAGCTTAAGTTCCAAGCTTTGTTTTCATCACCCTCTTGCTAGCTAAAGAAGAATGCCGATTTGCTTTAGGGAGATTTCCCCTATTCCTTCATCTTTTCAAGTCATGGCAATTGTAACAAAAATGAGGAAGGATGAACAACCAATTTTCTTCCCCTTTTTTTTCTTTGTTTTGTCACGGCACAAGAGTATCCATACGCACATTTTTCTTCATCATTTTCCCTTTTTTTTTTTTTCATTTCTTTATTTCCCTTCCATAATGCACTAGGCCAACATGTCTAGGACATGTTTTCTTTGCCCATCATCATGTCATGGCCGGCCACTAACCTTAAGAAATGGGTTATTTGACATGCAACTCCACCTTTGTGTTAACATGCACTAATAAGCCATTTAAAATTAGCCTATCATATTTCACCATGTTTCACATTGATCCCTATTTAATAATTTCTCACAAAATTGGTAAAATTAGAGAATGAAACTTCCACATATGCATGCACACACATAGTAAGCATAGAATATAACAATTAACTATTTTTATGACTCGGTTTAGTGGTCCCGAAACCACTTTCTGACTAGGGTCAATTTAGGGCTGTCACAACTCTCCCCCACTTAAGAAATTTTCATCCCGAAAATCTTACCGGTAAATAAGCTCGGGTATCGCTCTTTCATAGAGTCCTCAAGTTCCCAAGTGGCTCCTTCAATTCCGTGTTTATGCCACAACACCTTCACTAATGGGATTTTCTTATTGTGCAACTCTTTTACTTCGCACATCAGAATGCGAACCGGCTCTTCTTCATAACTCAAATTAGGCTGAACCTCGACCTCAGATGGAGTAATTACGTGTGTCGGGTCAGACCTATATCATCGAAGCATCGAGACATGGAAAACGTTGTGGATCCTTTCGAGCTCAGGGGGTAAAATTAATCGATGCGCCATCGCCCAACTCGTTCGAGATATTTCATACGGACCGATGAACCTCGGACTCAATTTGCCCTTACGGCCAAATCTAAGCACCTTCTTCCAGGGTGAGACTTTGAGAAATACCTTGTCTCCAACCTGATATTCAATGTCTTTTCTTTTCAAATCCGCATACGACTTTTGGCGATCCGAAGCAGCTTTCAAACTTTCACGAATTACTCGAACTTTTTGCTCGGCATCCTTAACCAAATCAACCTCGAAGATTTTTCCTTCACTAAGTTCAGTCCAGAATAATGGGATACGGCATTTACGACCGTATAAAGCCTCGTAAGGCGCCATCTTAATACTTGATTGAAAGCTATTGTTGTAAGCGAATTCAACCAAAGGTAAATACCGTTCCCATGAACCACTAAACTCAAGGATGCAACATCTCAACATATCCTCGAGTATTTGAATTACCGTTCGGGTTGACCATCGGTTTGGTGGTGAAAAAGTGCTAAAATGCACTTGGTACCCAAAGCCTCTTGCTATTTCTTCCAAAATCGCGATGTAAATCTTGGGTCTCTATCCGACACGATAGAAATAGGTACCCCATGCAATCGAACAATTTGGGAGACGTATAATTCTGCCAATTTATCAAGCGAAAAATCATGCAGACAGAATAAAATGAGCGGACTTGGTCATCTATCAACAATGACCCGATCGAGTCTTTCTTATTCGAGTCAATGGTAACCTGGACACAAAGTCCATTGTTACTCGATCCCATTTCCATTTGGGTATCGTGATCGGTGAAGTAATCTGAAGGCACTTGATGCTCCGCTTTCACTTGTTGACATATTAAACATCTCAAACAAAGTCGAGATGTCTCGTTTCATACCATGCCACCAAAACCGACGTTTCAAATCATTGTACATCTTTGTACTCCCGGGTGGATTGCCATTTGGCTACAATGGGCTTTGTTGAATTATCGAAATAAGTTCCAAATTCTTTGGAACACACAGACGACTTCGAACCTCAAACAATCGTCATCATCGATTTGAAATTTGAGTCCTTGTTGAACACACTCGGCCGTTTTGCAACCAACTCATCGTCGACTTTACGAGCTTCACGAATTTGACGTATCAATAATGGTTTGGCTTTCAATTCAGCTACTAACACATTGTCGGGTAGAAACGAGACAAGTGTACATTCCTCGCTTCATACGCAAATAGTGATTTACGACTTAAGGCGTCGCAACCACATTAGCCTTTCCGGGTGATAGTCAATGACCACTCATAATCCTTTAACATTTCGAGCCAACGTCTTTGTCGCAGATTTAAGTCTCTTTGAGTCATCAAATATTTGAGACTTTGTGATCTGAATACACATGGCACTTCTCACCAAATAAGTAATGTCGCCATATCTTTAAGACGAATACGATGGCAGCCAATTCGAGATCATGGGTCGGATAATTTTTCTCATGTGGCTTTAATTGTCTCGATGCATAGGCCACAACTCGACCTTCTTGCATTAATACGCAACCTAACCTAAGTAGGGAGGCGTCACTATAAATGACAAACTCTTTGCCCGATTCGTGTTGCACTAGAATTGGGGCTTCAGTCAAATAAGTTTTCAGTTGATTGAAACTTTTCTGACATTTCTCCGTCCATTCGAACTTAACATCTTTTTGGAGTAGTTTTGTCATCGGTGCAGCTATCATCGAAAAACCTTTTACAAATCGTCGGTAATAATCAGCAAGCCCCAAAAAGCTCCTAACTTCGGTAACATTCCGCGGAGGTTTCCAATCGACTATGGCCGAAATTTTGTTCGGGTCCACCCTGACACCCGATGCGGACACCACATGCCCCAAAAAGCTATCCTCTTTCAACCAAAATTCACATTTACTGAACTTTGCGTATAACTGCTTATCTCGTAAAATTTGCAACACTAGCCTCAGGTGCTCAGCATGTTCGGTTTCATCTCTCGAATAAACCAAAATGTCATCGATAAATACAACTACGAACCGATCCAAGTATGGCCTGAAAATTCTATTCATTAAATCCATAAATACCATGAGGGCATTAGTAAGCCCAAACGGCATCACCAAGAATTCAGAGTGACCGTACCTCGTTCTAAAAGCGGTTTTGGTATGTCCGATTCTCGGTCAACCGATAGTACCCGACCTCAAATCAATCTTTGAAAACACCGAGGCTCCCTTTAATTGATCAAACAAATCGTCAATTCGTGAAATGGATATTTATTCTTTATCGTCACTTTATTGAGTTGACGATAGTCGATGCACAACCTCATGGTTCCGTCTTTCTTTTTCACAAACAATACTGGTCGCCCATGGAGAAAAACTTCGATCGGCGAAACCTCTACCCGTCAATTCTTGTAATTGAACCTTCAATTCCTTTAATTCCGTTAATGCCATACGATACGGGGCTATTGAGACCAGCGTAGTACGGTACAACCGATGCGAAATCCACTTCTCGAACCGGTGGCAATCCGGTAACTCCTCGGGAAAAACATCGAATACTCACAAACCACTGGTACCGATTCGAGTTTCCTTTCCGTCTCTTTACTTTCAAACACATACGTAAGGTATGTTTCACACCCTTTTCACATATCTCCGGCGGTCATAGAAGATATTATCGCGGCACTCCTTTTAAATCGATGAGACTCGACTCGGACTACCTCATTATTTGCACTCCTCCAATCAATGGTTTTCCTTTTGCAGTCCACCACCTTGCATCATGTACTGATCGACCAATTCATACCAAGAATAACATCGAATTCATCAAATGGTAGAAGCATCGGATCGGCCGAAAACAGATTCTCGAATTATTAGGGGCATCTCTTGCACACTTTATCAACGATGCGTATTGACCCAAAGGGTTTGACACCGAATTACGAACTCGATGAGACTCAACAGCGAGTCTTCTTGGATGCTAAGGTTTCACATACATATGAATGAGTAGAGAGGGGTCAATCAATGCAATCACACTAGTATCAAAAGAGTAAAAGTACCGGTGATAACGTCGGGGAGGATGCCACCTCTCGTGCGCGGATGGCATATGCTCTAGCAGAGCACGGGTCTCGGATCGAACAGCCGTATCAGAGGCTCCTCTCTGATTACCACCCCTACCTCCAGAAATTCTCGGGGGCCTACCTCTAGCCGTCGTTTCACTAGGTCTTGCACCTTGCATCTTATTCTTCTCATCTAACTCCGTGCAATCTCTAATGAAGTGGTCCTTGAGCTGTATCCATAATGAGCCCTATTAATGACTTACCCCAACATTCACCTAGGTGTCGTCTTCCACATTGGGGGCATTCGGGTTTCTCTTGACGATTATTGCCCACACTAGCTACCGAAGTAGCTCGAGTCCGTCAATGGTCTGCTCGATGGAAATTCCTTGATCGCCCTCGACTTATTAGTGTCCTCCACGAACCTCTTTACTGTAGAGAATGGAGCTTTACCCGTCGATCTTTTACGAAAATCTCTAGCTTCAAATTCAGCCTTCTTCTAATCTCTTGCACATAGCAACCTCACCAGCCACACACTCCCGAGCATACCGACTAAGTCTTACGAACTCATGTTCAGTATTTAGATCTGATCATCCGGCCTTGCTTGAGTTCCAAGAATTCCTTACGCTTCGATCGATGAACAGTTGACTAATGTATTTCTTTGAAATTGGATTGAAAGAAATCCCAAGTAACTCGTTCATTTGGGACTATGGAAATTAAAGTCCTCCACCAATAGTAAGTGAGTCTCATAACAAGGATATAGCACACTTAAGACATTCATCGGTGTGCATGACAGTTCATCTAACACTCTAATGGTGTTATCGAGCGAACTTCGGCCTTTTCGGCATCATCGGTAACTATGGCCTTGAACTCCTCGGCCCCACGCTTCCTAATCAAGTCCACGGTGGTTTACTCAGCCTCACGGGATCGATAATTGGAGGCATTACGGGCTCTTGGGTGGAGTATTTAAATTCGAGAATGGTTGGACAATTGAATTGGTTCGGGCATATTCGCGACCCACTCATTCATCATGGTGAAGAAGGCTTGTTTCGCCCTTCAGCTTGATTATTCGCGGATGATTGAGGCTCAACAGCGGTGTCCCTTGCACAGAACAGCCGCTACACTTTCAACGTCATCCGCCAAGGGTCTCTCTACCGGGTTCCATTTGCAAATCAAAACAAAAACTTCAACCGTCGAAGTCATCACATTTCTAAGCACTAACATTTTGGGCATGTATAGCTAGACTCACACGCGCTATGGTAGTCCTAGAACCGACTAAACCATAGCTCTGATACCAATAAAATGTAACACCCTAAACCCGTGACCGTCACCGGATTTGACCACGTGGTGTTACCGGGCTTACTTCCCTTATTTCTCTCTTTGAAATAATTGATTTCTGTTCCAGGCAGGCTAGCTAATTGCGTGACTGTCACCTTAGAAATCATATCTCGAGTTCCAGAACTCGAAAATCAGTTCCGTAAATTTTCCCTGAAACTAGACTCATATATCCATCCCTGGATTTATTTCTAGAATTTTTGGTCGGGCCAATTGGTACAGTTTATTAGTTAAAGTCGCCCATGTTACAGGGGTCGACTACACTGACCTTCGCGCATTACGACCTGGATATCTTCTCGTACAGGGCTTCAATGCTCATGTCGTTTGTTTCTAATGAAACTAGACTCAAAGGGGAATCTTCACATATAAGGCACGACTTCTAATTCATTCTGAATAATTTATGGTAAATTTTCAAAGTCGAGACAGGGGATCCAGAAACCGTTCTGGCCCTGTTTCACGAGAACTTTAATATCTCTCAGTATACTGCTCATATGGTCGTTTCGTTTCATCCATATGAAAATAGATTCATCAAGGTTAAATTTCCTAATTTATTCACTATTTAATTCTACTTCTACTATTTTTAGTGATTTTTCAATCTCATATCACTGCTGCTGTCCGCAACAGTTACTGCAGTAGACTATGCCAATTTCATGAATCTTTCCTTGGCCTTACTAATCATCCATCATACATGACACAAATTATGGCCACCTTATCAAAATTAAAGTTTCTAAGACTCGTGGCTATAGGTTCTAGCATCCCACTCAACGACCACATAGGCCATTTTCACATGGCTTAAAGTTTACAACCCACAATTCAACAAAACATAATAGCCTATACATGCCAAATGTTCTCCTAGTTCAACTACGAAGACAATACCAAAAGATTTCCAGCCGGTGTGATGACTTCAACGACGGTTCCGAAGCACATAACAATACGAGTCCAAGAGACCTAAAATGGGTGACAAGAAAACACCGAGTGAGTTTATAACTCAGTAAGTCATAAGCATTCATCAACCATCCATTAATAAAATTTTCACAACATCAAACAATAAGCGAGGCTAGGTACTTCATCCATATCGAAACTATACCATAATTCCTCGGACCTTTCGGTTCAATCTCATACCAAGTCATACATCCACATTTCATATTCTATACAATAAGATATTTGAGGCATTTTACACACCAACTCATTCACACCACAATCATACAATTGCAATCATCACATAGATTTAAAGCTTACCAAGCTCAACCCCGAGCATGAACGTATTGCCTATTCGTCATGAGCTCAAGGTACTTACCCGATCCGCTGTCCGGATTAACTCGATAATGTCGCACACTCAGTGCCAATTGTAATGCAAGAGCATATAGTGAATCCGCACACTTAGTGCTATATATTTTCAGCTCGCACACTTAGTGCTATATAATTTTCAGCTCGCACACTTAGTGCTATATATTTTCAGCTCGCACACTTAGTGCTATATAATCAAACTCGCACACTTAGTGCTGTACAATTTTAAACCCGCACACTTAGTGCCAATCTTGTCACCGTGTCCATTTATACCCGCACACTTAGTGCGAGACCAATACCTTATGCATTTTGCTGCCTTTATACATTCAACAATGGCATCATTCCATACACATACATTTTCATTTACACATCAACTCATTTAAACACAATTGCGTATATATTATGGTCATTTACATCAACACCAAATATATGCTTAATGACTTACATTATGTAGGGTAGAACGGTTCCAATTCGGCTACTCGTTTGCTTTCTCCTTTCCTTTGTCCGATTTAGTCCCCCTTTGCTCGGAGCTAAATCAAACAATTCACCTCTCCATCAAACACAAACATACGGCATTCATATACATTATTATGATTATTGCGAATACTTAACACAACTAAGCTAAAATTTACTCAATCTCATCTTAATTTATTGCTACTTATTCATCAAATTCCCAATACAAGGTATTTAACACCTATGCAACAAAACCGGATTAGCAAACACCCATAGCCCATGGCCGATTACAACTTAAACACAAGTCAACAAGATCTCATGATTTCAAATCAAACTCTTCTCAAGAATGCACCATGCGAACCCTTAGATGATTAAACATCTAATTTAGACAATCTTAGAACATCTAAACGACACTTGTTCAAGGCATTAAACCACTACATGTTCGGCTATTACCTTAGGTGTATTAGAAATTTATACTATCAATAAGCTCAACTTCTTGCAACAACAATTTCTTCCTCAAGGTTTAAAGGCTAAAATCAAATTATTCTCCCATTAACCATAAACGAATGTACCATACCTCCATCAAGATTTCAAGATTCTTTTGGCATGGGTTAAGTAAGAAGCAAGATGATTAACCTAAAACAAGCTTGAATTTCAAAACAAATCTAACACTTTTCACTAACCTTTCTTCTCCTTCCATGACCGAAAGTCTTTCTCCCCTCTTCCTCTTTACATTCGGCCAAGAAGAGCTTAAGTTCCAAGCTTTGTTTTCATCACCCTCTTGCTAGCTAAAGAAGAATGCCGATTTGCTTTAGGGAGATTTCCCCTATTCCTTCATCTTTTCAAGTCATGGCAATTGTAACAAAAATGAGGAAGGATGAACAACCAATTTTCTTCCCTTTTTTTCTTTGTTTTGTCACGGCACAAGAGTCTCCATACACATTTTTCTTCATCATTTTCCCTTTTTTTTTTCATTTCTTTATTTCCTTCCATAATGCACTAGGCCAACATGTCTAGGACATGTTTTCTTTGCCCATCATCATGTCATGGCCGGCCACTAACCTTAAGAAATGGGTTATTTGACATGCAACTCCACCTTTGTGTTAACATGCACTAATATTGTATAGAATATGAAATGTGGATGTATGACTTGGTATGAGATTGAACCGAAAGGTCCGAGGAATTATGGTATAGTTTCGATATGGATGAAGTACCTAGCCTCGTTTATTGTTTGATGTTGTGAAAATTTTAGTAATGGATGGTTGATGAATGCTTATGACTTACTGAGTTATAAACTCACTCGGTGTTTTCTTGTCACCCATTTTAGGTCTCTTGGACTCGTATTGTTGCGTGCTCGGAACCGTCGTTGAAGTCATCACACCGGCTGGAAATCTTTTGGTATTGTCTTCGTAGTTGAACTAGGAGAACATTTGGCATGTATAGGTTATTATGTTTTGTTGAATTGTGGGTTGTAAACTTTAAGCCATGTGAAAATGGCCTATGTGGTCGTTGAGTGGGATGCTAGAACCTATAGCCACGAGTCTTAGAAACTTTAATTTTGATAAGGTGGCCATAATTTGTGTCATGTATGATGGATGATTAGTAAGGCCAAGGAAAGATTCATGAAATTGGCATAGTCTACTGCAGTAACTGTTGCGGACAGCAGCAGTGATATGAGATTGAAAAATCACTAAAAATAGTATAAGTAGAATTAAATAGTGAATAAATTATTAAATTGAACCTTGATGAATCTATTTTCATATGGATGAAACGAAACGACCATATGAGCAGTATACTGAGAGATATTAAAGTTCTCGTGAGACAGGGCCAGAACGGTTTCTGGATCCCCTGTCTTGACTTTGAAAATTTACCATAAATTATCCAGAAGGAATTGGAAGTCGTGCCTTATATGTTAAGATTCCCCTTTGAGTCTAGTTTCATTAGAAACAAACGGCATGAGCATTGAAGCTCTGTACGAGAAGATATCCAGGTCGTAATGCGTGAAGGTCAGTGTAGTCGACCCCTGTAACATGGGCGACTTTAACTAATAAACTGTACCAATTGGCCCGACCAAAAATTCTAGAAATAAATCCATGCATAGATATATGAGTCTAAATTCAGGGAAAATTTACGGAATCAGTTTCCGAGTTTTTAAACTCGAGATATGATTTTTAAGGCGACAGTGACGCAGTTAGCTAGCCTGCCTGGAACAGCAATCAAATATTGCAAAGAGAGTAATAAGGGAAGTAAGACCGGTAACACCACGTGGTCAAATCCGGTGATGGTCACGGGTTTGGGGTGTTACAGCTTTACCATGATGAATCAACATAGGGCACAATGTGTGCAAAAATTATGTGGCACTATGTGTGCCGATTGGGAGGTTGAAGCATGAGGGAATCTCAAATGCACTATGTGTGCGATTTACTGTAGCACTATGTGTGCGATTTACTATGGCACTATGTGTGCGAACATAATAAGCACTATGTGTGCAACGTTTGGTTGTTGGTATAAATTGTGATGGACGAGGTAAGTGATTGAGCTATTAACTAAATATCGAATTTGAGGTTGTGCGGTGTATGCATAAATTTATCTAGTGCATCGTTGTTCCAAACTTGAGGAAATGGGTCTACATCGATTGGGCTGACTTGGCATTGATTTAATTGAAGGACTTGGCATGAGATCGAACCAAAAATTTAAGAAATTGTAGCATAGTTGTTATGATTTGGAAAAAAATGATTTTGTGTTATTTGTTTTTCACTTATGATTATTATTGTTGGACGGTAGAGTAGTGCTTATGACTTACTGAGTTATGTACTCATTTGGTGTGCTTGTTTGTTGCTTATCTAGGTTCTTGATCCATTTTGTGTGCTCGGGACCGTCGTCAAAGTCATCACACCGGCTAGCAACTTTTGGTACTTTCTTCTTAGTGGGTCTAGGAGAACATTTTGGCATGTATAGGCTATTATGTTTTGTTTGAACTTGGTATGTAAAATTTTGGATGGCCATGCGAAAATGGCTTATATCGTTTGAGCATAATGTTATAGTCATCTTGAATGTATATATTCACTAAGAAGCATGGAAATGTTGGTAGCAGTTAGCCATGGGAATGGTCATTCATGATCACTTTTGGTATATGTATGACAAACTCTAGTTGATCCATGGAGGATCATGAAATAGGTAAAGTTGCCTTAAAATAGATCTGACAGCAGCAGTAATGTAGATTTGAAAATCACTAAAATAGTAGGAATGGAATTAAATAGCGAATAAATTACATGAATGAACCTTGATGAATCTATTTTCATAGGAAAGCAAGAAAATGATCATGTGAACAGTATGTTAAGAGAAATTTAAGTTTTTGTGAGACAGGGCCAGAACGGTTTCTGGATCCCCTATTCCGATTTTGGAAATTCATTTTAAATTAACCAGGGGTAACTATAAGTCATGCCATATATGCATAGATTCCTTTTTGAGTCTAGTTTCTATAGAAACAAACGGCACCAGTATTGAAGCCCTGTACAGGGAGATATCCAAGTCGTATTAGCAAAGGTCGGGGTAGTCGAGCCACGAAACAGGGAGACTTTAACTAATAAACTGTACTAATTGGCCCAACCAAAAATTCTATAAAAAAATTGTAGATGAAAATATGAGTCTAGTTTCAGGGAAAAATCACGAAACTGATTTTCGAGTTGTGGAATGCAAGATTTGATTTTTAGGGTGACAGTGGACTTGACTTGCCGACTGCTGGAAAATTTTAAATTGATTGTGAGATTAATTAAGTTAAGTCTATATGCACCTTGTGTTCGACTCCGGCAACGGTCTCGGGCACGGGGTGTTACAATGAATTTTTAGTTATGCCATTCGGTTTTACAAATGCTCCTACCGTGTTTATGGATTTAATGAATCGCATATTTCGGCCATACTTGGACAAGTTTGTTGTAGTATTTATTGATGATATCCTAATTTATTCAAAAGATGAGATATAGCATGCTGAGCACTTGAGGATAGTTTTGCAAACTTTGAGAGATAAGCAGTTGTATGCTAAGTTCAGTAAAAGTGAGTTTTGGCTTCGAAAATTCAGATTCTTGGGTCATATAGTTTCAGGTGATGGTATACGGGTTGATCCCAGTAAAATTTCAGCTATTGTTGATTGGAAACCGCCGAAGAATGTAACTGAAGTTAGAAGTTTCTTGGGTCTAGCTGGATATTATCGACGATTTGTAAACAGATTTTCTATAATTGCTACTCCTATGACCAGACTACTCCAAAAGGATGTTAAATTTGAGTGGACAGAAGAATGTCAATGAGCTTTGAGAAATTGAAAAGTTCTTGTTGAGGCACCAGTGTTGGTACAACCCGAGTCAGGTAAAGAATTTGTGGTGTATTGTGATGCTTCTCTAAATGGCTTGGGATGTGTACTTATGCAAGAAGGAAAAGTTGTGGCTTATGCTTCGAGGTAGTTGAAACCTCATGAAAGGAATTATCTGACTCATGATTTGGAACTGGCTGCTATAATGTATGCTTTGAAGATTTGGCGACATTATCTGTGTGGTGAAAAGTGCCGAGTATATACCTCCACGAAAGTCTCAAGTACTTGATGTCACAAAAAGACTTGAATTTGAGACAGCGGAGATGGTTAGAATTATTGAAAGATTATGAGCTTGTGATTGACTACCATCCGGGGAAAGTGAATGTGGTTGCCGATGCTTTGAGTAGAAAGTCGTCGTTTGCTTTGAGAGCTATGAATACTTAGTTGACGGTGTCTAATGATGGTTCGATTTTAGCAGAGTTGAGAGCATGACCGATGTTTTTACAAGAGATTTGAGAAGCTCAGAAAAGTGACCAAGATTTGCAAGCCTAGAGAAAGCAATGTGAGGCTGATACGGGATCAGATTTCAGAATCGGTTCTGATGGTTGCTTGATGTTTAAAGATCAGATTTGTGTACCAAAGAATGATAAGTTGATTCAGAAGATCCTGCACGAAGCACACAGTGGTTGTTTGTCAATGCATCCGGGCAGTACAAAAATGTATAATGATTTGAAAAAAATGTATTGGTGGAACGAAATGAAAAGAGATATTTCTGAGTTTGTATCGCGATGCTTGATTTGTCAGCAAGTAAAAGCTGAACACCAGGTGCCTTCGGGTCTACTTCAGTCTATCATGATTCCCGAGTGGAAGTGGGATCGAGTTACCATGGACTTTGTGTCAGGGTTGCCATTAACTTCGAGGAAGAAAGATGTCATCTGGGTAATAGTTGGTAGGTTGACTAAATCAGCTCATTTTATTCCGATACATACTGATTATTCTCTTGATAAGTTGGCTGAATTATATATCAGTGATATTTTTAGACTTCACGGAGTACCTTTTTTGATCATTTCGGATAGAGATCCGAGGTTTACCTCGCGGTTTTGGCAAAAGTTGCAAGAGGCATTAGGTACGAAGTTAAATTTCAGCACTGCCTTCCATCTGCAGACTGATGGACAATCAGAAAGAGTTATTCAAATTCTTGAAGACATGCTCAGATGTTGTGTATTGGAATTCCAAGGTAGTTGGGAAAGATACTTACCGTTGGTAGAATTTGCCTACAATAATAGTTATCAGACGAGTTTGAAGATGGCACCTTATGAAGCATTGTACGGTCGTAAGTGTCGGATGCCATTGTATTGGACTGAACTCAAAGAAAATCTGATTTACGGAGTTGATCTAATTAAAGAAACTGAAGAAAAAGTGAAATCGATTCGAGATTGTTTGAAAGATGCTTCAAATAGACAGAAATCCTATGCGGATTTGAAAAGAAAAGAAATCGAGTTTCAAGTCGGCGATAAGGTATTTTTAAAAGTGTCTCCATCGAAGAAAGTTCTTAGATTTGGTCGGAAAGGCAAATTGAGTCCGAGTTTTATCGGACCGTATGAGATAATTGAAAGAGTTGGACCGGTAGCATATCGGTTAGCATTACCACCTGAATTAGAGAAGATTCATGATGTGTTCCACGTATCTATGTTACGTCAGTATCGTTCGGATCCTTCACATATAATTTTACCGACGGAAATTGAGCTACAACCGGATATGACTTACAATGAAGAACCGATTAATATTTTAGCTCAGGAAGTCAAGCAACTAAGAAATAAAAGTATCGCTCTCGTAAAAGTATTATGGCAAAAGCACAGAGTAGAAGAGGCTATATGGGAGCCCGAGGAAACTATGAGAAATCAATACCCACACCTGTTTACCGGTAAGATTTTCGGGGACAAAAATCCCTAAAGGGGGGAGAGTTGTCATATCCCGAATTAGGGCCTAAATGGAATAGTGATTTTGAAACCACAATTCTGAAGTAGAAAAATTTATTCCGATTAATTTTTATAATTTATTGAGTGATTAGATGCATGTGTTAGAATATCGATAGAAAATTTCATGAATTGCATGTCTAATTTGCCTATTAGGACTTAATTGCAAAAGTTGATAAATATGAGATTTAGATGTTAAAGGATTTAATTGAAGAGCATAATTGAAGTAGAGGTCCTTAAATGGTAATTATACCATTAGGTTTTCATGGACAAAAGTGGACATACATAGGTAGAAATAACCAAAATTTTTAATGATGGGTATTTTAGTCATTTAGTAATTAAAAGATTAAAAAAAGGGAAAAAGATGGCAAAATATGTCCATCTTCTTCATTAGGACGAAATTTCAAGGGTTCTCCATAGCTAGGGTTTGTTTCAAGCTTCCAAGCTCCATAGTAAGTGATTCCAAGCCCCGTTTTTAATGTTCTTTACGTTTTTTAAGTCCCGGTAACTTGATTTAGCTTATTCTAGCAATAATTTAACCTAGGGTTTATATTTGAAAAAATACCAATAGGTGAAATGTGTTTATTTTTATGTTTTATGGTAGAATATGAAGTTTTAAATTGTGTTAAAAAACTTTTGCTAAACGATTTTACGTGAAAACGAGTAAAATGACATAATTGGTAAAAATACCTAATGTTTATAACTACATGTTATAGTGAGAATTTGATGTTTCCATAGAAGGGAAAAATGATCATAATGTCATAAAACATAATAATTTTGGAAAAAAATTTAATTTTTGAGCTTTGAGGAAAAAGTGTAAATATGCAAAAGTTTAGAGGCAAAATCGTAATTTTTCCAAAGTTAGAGTTAAGGACTATTTTGATAAATGTGAGTATTAAATCAGCTAAATGTGTTATTTAGACCAAGAAAGACGTGGAATCGACCTTGATCGGGGAAAGGAAAAGATTGTGGACTAAATTGCAAAATTTCTTTACTTTGTACCAAGGTAAGTTCTGGTGTAAATGTAGTAACATAATTGTCATTTTAAGCAATTCAATGTTATTTATATGATATGATGATTAATATCATGAAATATTATGCTTTGTGGTTATTATTGAGTAATTTGCAAATTATGTGTGCTACTTGTTAAATATGAATTGCTACCGAGTATCGGTTTCGATAATCCGTGGAAGACGGCAAAGATGTACGATCGAGGAAAAAGCCCGTTTGAACCTTGGGAATAGATTAGCATACAAGTGACATGTCACTAAGATATTTGAGTTCCGAGCTCGTTGAGTTGAGTCCGAGTTCGTGAGATGTAACTAGGCATCCGAACTCGTTGAGTTGAGTCAGAGTTCACTTATGGATACGAACGCCCGAGCTCATTGAGTTGAGTCCAAGTTCACTTATGGGCGGGTTACATGGTAGTTTGGCTACATAATTTCCATGAGCTATTGAGTTTGTCTAGTCTGGGTATGGCACTATGTGCATGAAATCGTGTATTGAATCATATTAGATGTGTTCAACGGGTAAATCTTAAATGGATAAGGTGAGTACCTAAAACAAATGTGACATGTTTGTAAGTGTGGTGAATGAGAAAATTTGTACAGGTATGTACTTAACCCTCGGGTTGAGACTTCAATATAACAATAATATGGTAGGATCATGAATGAAAAATATGATATGAATGCTTTGTTGATACTATGCAAATATGGATTTCGCATTATTGCATGGTTATGTTACTTACTATTTACATGTGAACTTACTAAGCAATTATGCTTACTCCCTCCTCTCTATTCTTTGTAGTTTTGTCAAGCCGGCTAGGAGATCGGGAACGGTCGGAGGCGCGCTCACACTATCAACAAACTATTTCGGTATAATGACTTGTATATTTTGGGAATATGGCATGTATAGCATTATAATCATTTTGTGTATATAATCTTATGATATGGCTCATCGATGGCATGGAAATGTTTGAGAATGATTAGCTATTGGAGCGGCTAATCAAGATTATATTTGATAGCATGTATGCTTTATGTGCTGACTAATCTATGGAAATCCATAAAATGGTGAAATTGGCTATAAAATAGAATCACACAGCAGCAGTGATGTGAGTTTGAAAAATAACTAAAAATAGTAGAGATAGAATTACATGATGATTAAAATATTGAATTGAAGCTTAATGAATCTATTTTCATGTGGAAGAAACAAAATAGGTAAAAAGAGTTGTATTTTATGAGATATTTACGTTTTGGTGAAATAGGGTTAGAGCGATTTCTAGATTTCCTGTTCTGACTTTAGAAATTCATCATAAATTGTGTAAAAATAATTAGAACTCAAACTTTATATTTATGGATTCCTTATTGAGTCTATTTTTAAAAGAAACAAACAACATGGTCATTGGATCTCTGTACAGGAGGAAATTTGATTCGTAGTGAACAGGAGTCAGAGTAGCTGAACCCTGAAATAGGGGAGACTTTAACTAATAAACTGTACTAATTGGCCCCACCAAAAATTTTAGAAAAAAATTAGTAAGTATATATATGAGTATAGTTTTAGGGAAAATTTATGGAATTTTATTTCGAATTTTGTGACTCGAGATATGTTTTTTTAGCGACTATGACGCTGATGGACAGTTTACTACGAGAATTGTTTGAACTTGTTTAAATACTAAAATAAGTTTAGTAATGTCTCATGCTCGACTCCGGTGACAGTCTCGGGTAAGGGGGCGTTACAACTGCACCCTTAACGAAACTACTTTAGAAAAGCATGGTGTTTGAATGGACTAGCAAAAGGCTGAAAAGTTTTGAACAACTTAAGGGAATTTTGACTGAGACACCTATATTAATTCAACTAAAGGTAGGAAAAAGAATTTTGGTTTACAGTGACGTTTCATATTTGGGACTCTATTGTGTGTTAATGCAAGAGGGTAAAGTTGTGGCTTATGCTTCAAGACAATTGAAGACGCATGAGCGCAATTATCCTACTCATGATTTGGAATTAGCTGCTGCGGTATTCATGTTTAAGATTTGGCGTCATTACTTGTATAGAGAAAAGTGTGTTATTTACACAGATCATAAGAGTATTAAGTACATCCTCACTCAAAAGGAACTGAATTTAGGGAAAAGGCATTGGATTAAACTTTTCAAGGATTATGATTATATGATAGAGTATCATCTTGGCAAGGCGAATGTTGTTGCCGAAACTTTGAATAGAAAGTTAATGGCGGAGTTGAGAGCCATGTTTGCGTGTTTGAGTTTAGCTAGTGATAGTGGTTTGTTAGTTAAACTTCATATGAGGCTGACTTTGTCGCAGCAGATTAAAGAGAAACAGTCGTTAGATGGGGAGTTGTTAAAGAGGATTCGACAGGTTGAACAAAGTGTTAAGGGAGATTTTGATGTTGACAGTAATGGTATTTATAACTTTTGAGGTAGATTGTGTGTGCAGCATGATGTAGATTTCAGGCAAGCAATCTTACCGAGGTGCATAGTAGCTCTTACACTATACATCTCGATAGTGGTAAAATGTATCATGATATTTAAGAGATTTATTGGTAGCCTAGGTTGAAGCATGATGTTACATATTTTGTGACTCGAAGTTTGGTTTGTCAAAAGGTAAAGGCAGAGCATCAGTTTCCTTCAGGTTTGTTTTTGGTTTGCCATTGACTTTAATGAGGAAGGATTCGGTGTGGGTGATAGTTGATCTATTCTCAAAGAGTGTGCATTTCTTGGTAGTGCATACCAACTATTGTTTGGAGAAGTTGGCGGAGTTGTACATCACTGAAATTGTACATCTTCATCGGGTTCCAGTTTCTATCACTTTGGATGGGGATCTACATTTTACTTTATGGTTTCGAAAGAGTTTGTTAAAGGATTTGGGGGCGAAGCTTAGTTTCAGTACGGCTTATCACCCCTAAACTAATGGCCAATCAGATAGGGTAATTCAAGTTTTAAAGAATATGTTGCAAAGCTGTGTGATTGAGTTTGGTGGTAATTGGGAGCAATATTTTCCGTTAGCAGAGTTTGCTTACAATAATAGTTTTCAAACGAGTATTCGTATGGCATCGTTTGAAGCGTTGTATGGTAGGAAGTGTAGAACTCTTTTGTGTTGGACAGAATTGGATGAAAAGCAACTTGTTGGACCAGACTTGGTTCAAGAGACTGAAGAGAAGGTAAAGTTGATTTGTGAGAGGTTGAAAGCGGCATTTGATAGGAAGAAATCTTATGTGGATTTGAAACGTCAAAATATCAAGTTTCAAGTTGGCAATAAGGTGTTCTTGAAAGTGTCGCCTTGGAAGAAGGTTTTGAGGTTTGGAAGGAATGGTAAATTAAGTCCAAGGCATGTTGGACCTTATGAAGTTGTTGAAAAGATTGGTTCGGTAGCTTATCGACTCAATTTGCCACCAGAGCTTGAATGAATTCACGATATTTTTCATGTGTCTATGTTGCGAAAGTATCATTCAGATCTATCATTGTGCTAGTAGAGAAGATTGAAGTTCAAATTGATCTAACCTATGAGGAAGAGTCTATTAAGATTCTAACTCGTGAAGAGAAGGTTTTGCGAAATAAAAGGGTTCTGTTGGTTAAGTTTTTGTGACGTAACCACAAAATAGAATAGGCTACTTGGGAAGCCAGAGATGCAATGAGACGGCAATATCCTTATTTGTTTAGCTCAGGTAAATTTCAAGAATGAAATTATTTTTAGAGGGGGAGAGTTGTCACCCACTAAAATAGGGCCTAGAAGTTTCGAGGGTAAAATGAGAATTTTAGCTCTAGTGTGCTCGGGAATTTCGTAGCAAGGTAAATCAAAAATGTTTTCGACTATGGCTTTTAAAAAATCAAATCAATTTTTGAAAATGATTTTTAAAAACATTTAATTTTGAAAAGTGGACTGATTTGTAAAATGGTCTAAATCTTGAGTGTTTATGAGGCAGTTAAACCAAATTTTAAAAATCAACCTAATATTTTCCCCACCTATAGGTTACTCACGTTAGTCTCCTAACCCTTTGTTTTTGTAGCCGTCTATTTTTTTTCAAAAGCTCTTTCCACACAACTTTGATTCCTAAACTTTTATCTATTGATTTCTATCATCACCCAAGCTATAAACCTCCATAGAATTTAAAAAGAAAAAAAAAACACTAAAGAACACCATAGATTTCTCCATTGTTGAACTTTTGAGTTTTTTGGGGTTTCAATCAAACACTCAATTTTTTATCAACTAATGTAACGATTTGATTCCTTATTATTTTTTATGTTATTTGAGCCTTTAAACTGAGTTTTTAACCATTAAATCGCATGTTTTAAATAAAAGCCAAAAAATTGGGTTGTTAATGGTGGATTTTGGGATTTTTTAGTAAAAACATGGTTTCAAAGTGTTTTTCAATTAGTTTTGATAAGATTAGAAGGTTTATAAACTTACTTTGAAGTTTTGTTAAAGATTTCTAAGGATTTACTGAATTTTTGTGAAAATTGCCATAACATGTTAAAAACTTTCGATACCATGAATTGGATAGTTTTGTGTAGTTTAAAGGTTGAGAATAATTTTTAGGTGAATAATTAGATGAATGGAATCAATTTTAGGCAAAAATATTAAGTATGGGCTGAGATATGTGAATCTCAAGTTTACTATGTCGAAGGTTTCGATTACATGAGAACTTAGCTGAGGCTTGTATTTTGATTGCTTGAGGTGAGTCTTTAGCTAACTGTTGATTGTAATGTTGTGTGATTTATTGTGTTTATGCTTCGGATTTGTTAGAACCTTCTACGAGTTAAGGAAAGGCTAGTTTGAGCTTTCGCCATCTTGATGAAAATGTAATTGGTGAGTGTTTGGAATCGCTGCTTGTAGACACAATTCATTATGTTAATTGGGAATTTAGTAGTAGCCTAAACCCCTACTTTAAATTTTGAGTGTAAGTTTTCTCATACCCATGTTTAGATTGTGAAATATGTGCTTATGTGTTGTGAAAATGAGAACTAAAATGCGATGCCATGACATGTGTTATATGCTTGTGATGATTATTGTGAAAGTGGAAATGTGGATATGCTATGCATGTCAAATGACAGAAATTATGTTGTGCTTATAATGTGAATATGCAATAAAAAAGTGCAGAAAACGGTAAGTAATATGTGTTTTTAATACTGAATATTTTGGCCTTGTAACCTTATAAGACTGTCGGATATAGTTGGCATGCCAGGGATTGTGAGTGCTCACTTTTGTGTTGTGTTTTTGGGCGTTAAGGCTCGAGGACAGATTGGAGAGATAAGGGAATGTGAGCTAAGCTCCATTCACCAGGACATGTTTAGTGTGTTAGAGAGTGCTAGTTGTACGCTACACTTTTTGGGATATGCTCTGACTCTACAAGTCATTTTGTGTGTTGGAGATCAGTGTATCTAATGTTTGGTGATAAAGTCCACTTCTATGTTTCATAGCTCAAGTGTCAAATTATCTTTAAATCTAATTATGTGTAATGTAATATATGCCTAAATGTGTATGCGATTACTATGTAAATGAACCAATGACTAATGCAACAAATGGGTAATATGGTACTAAAGTGTGAAATGTTGTAATTGTGTTGAATGGCTGTTTCGATAATGCATGAAGACATGTTTGCATGGTAGTTATTCTAATCATTCACTGAGCTTTCTGAGCTTGTAAAGCTCACGCACTCCCTTTTAAACCATTGTAGATTAGTTATGTTCCGGTGTGAGTGGTGTGGTTCCAAAGGAGTGATCCAAGCAAGACTTAACATTATTTTGTAGGTGTTATTTATTCGTTTATGTTTTGGGGAAATAAAGGCAATGTGGTAGAATTGTTGCATATATGTTGCAATGATGTCTGGATATTTTCATAACTTACTTGTTCTTGAGACTTATGGATATTGTTTTTGTTATATTGTTTGCTTGCTTAGACATTTTTATGATGCTTTGAACTATTAACATGGATGTTTTAATGTTCTTTTGATAATGTAATAATTGCATGTTGTATTCGTATGAGTTAAAATGATCTAAATACTTGAATATGTTGTGTTTTTGTGGCCTAGAGCAGAGGTATCATTATTCAGGTTTTAGAAACGATACCTCCATGATTTTTGAAAGTGCAGGAAGTCAATAACATAATTTGGTATCGATACCACATCACTAGTATCGATACTCGGGGTGAAATAATCAATACTTTATGAAAGATATCGATAATTTTTGAGGTTTGGATTTTAAACAAGAAACATAATGTTATTTTAGTATCGATTTTCCAAGCAGTATCAACACCTTTTGAGAGAAATATCGATACCTATGATTCAATATTGGTACCTACATGATTTGTTCTGAAATTTTGCTATGTGGTTCTAATGCATGTTCAATTCTCGTTTTAAGTTCGCTTAATGAATGCTTAGCATGTTTTATTGATGACTAGAATGTGTACGACTTATAATTATTACAAAAGCTAAGATGGATGATGGTTGCTTAATAACAGGACCATTTGTAATGCATATGATGTATGACGGTGGTGTGACATCCTAATATTTGGGCTCGGCAGTCGAGCCGGATATAGGGTGTTACAAAAACACAGGTGGCAGATTTATTAGTTGGATAGTCCTCCTAATAAGGTTCTCGCCACTACAAAGAACTCGTCAATCCGTGGAGTGGAACTCTGTAGTATCAATGAAGTTCAACGAAGTAGGCGATCTTCGCTAGCATAGTCTCTTAAATAGTACCAGCTCGCCAAATAAGGGCATGACACAATTCAACATAGCATCAAATAAAATAGTAAGCTCCATATGAACTTCCCTGGCAAAAACATTAAACAAAACAAATCTTTAAGGACTAATCGATAATTCTTGTTTTTCCCTGATTATCTCTAGTTTTGATCCAATTTCCAATCTATGCAATTATTTCATTCAATTTATCAATACCAAATATTTATACACTATTTCATGATATGAATGAACCTATGAAACTTTATTTTGCAATACCATTAAAGTTTTACATTTTATTCAATTTAGCCCCTAAAACCGAAATAGCCATAACTTTTAATTTTAAGCTTCAGTTTAAAGGTATAATTACATCCTTTAGGGACCCTCTAATATCTATTGCTACCAAAATTTCTCATCAAATTTACATTTTATTCGCTTTAGTCCTTATGAACAAAACTAATAATTAATCTTTACAATCTAGTTCTTTTTTCATATCTAAGCTTAAAATCTATCAATTTAACACCAATTTCTTCAAGAAATCAACAATGTAAACTTTAAAAAACTTTAATAATTTTGCAAATTGATACATGGGCTAGCTAAATCAAGCTCCAATTGTAACATCCCGATTTTGTGCCTAGTCAAAACAGTGGTTTCGGGACCACAAATCTGAGGTCATAAAATTTATTTTAATATTATTTTGAGGTCTATAGCATGATAATATGATTGTGTAAAAGTTTTGTTAAGAAACTTTATCGTTTTAAATGCTTAATTTGTGAAAAATGATCAAATCGCGTAAAGTGCGAAAGTTGTGTTCTATTAGCTAAAGGTGTTAAATAGCTATAGAACTTAAAAGTTGAGGTCTTTACTGAGTAATTATGCCATTATATATGTGTATAGTCGCACATGAAGTGTAATAAATGAAAAGTCAAAAAGTCAAAAAAATAGGCATGGGTTGGTATTTGATGACACAAGCAAAAACTAATAAAATAAAACAAGTGGCCATATTCTTCTTCATCCATTCTTAGCTAAAAATTTTAAGGAGAAAACCCCATGGAAGCTGGAAATTTTTAGCAAAATAAACCCTCTACATGTAAGTCATTTTGGTGTTAGTTTTTGATGTTTTTGAGATCATTGAAGCGTGATACAACTATTTCTACCATTATTTTGAGCTAGGGTTTATGTTTAAAAATTTACCCATGTGTGTCATTCATGTATTTTGATGATTAATGGAGGAATATGGAAGTTTGGTGTTAGATGAACATCTTTTTTTAAGTGAATTTTTCATGAAATCACCTAAAAGGACTTGTTTGTAAAACATGTAAAAATATGTTTTAAAAATGTGATTTGATGAAAAATTTGGGTTGTTATAAGAGGGAATATGAATCAGCTATGCTTGGGTAACAAAGAAATTGGTTGCATTTCATTTTACGAGCCTAGGGGCTAAATTGCAATTATGGGAAAGTTTAGGGGCAAAATTGTAATTTTTCCAAAATATGATTTATGGGCTGTTTTGAATAATGTGGTAATTAAATAAGTGAAATTTTCTATTATAGATCAAGAAAAATAGAGTCCGAGCCTAGACCGGGGAAAGAGCAAAATCTTGGACTAAATTAATAAATTGTCCATATTTTTGTACTGAGGTAAGTTTGTGTGTGGTTGATACAACTTTTTATTATGCATTTAGCATTTAATATTATATGAATTGTATAATTGTCTCATGAATATTATTGATGTTGTTCGATAATTTGAGATGATAAAAGCCAGTTGAACCTTAGGAATACTTAAGGTACAAATATTATGACATTGGGTTGATGAGATCCTGTATAAGACCATATTTGGGATATGGCATCGGCATCAGTATGAGTTATCATGTAAGACCATATCTGGGATATGGAGTTGATATGAGATTTTATGTAAGACCACGTCTGGGACATGGCGTCGAAATGAGAATTCGTATAAGACCATATATGGGATATGGCATCAATGTGAGATCCCATGTTAGACCACGTCTGGGACATGGCATTGGCATCTTATTATGTGTATGATAATCCCGAGTATCCTTAGTATTCCAAATGGTTCAACAGGTAGTCCAAGGATTTGTCAAAGATTTGTCGAGGTATGATCATATTGAAAGGGTACAGGTATGTACGCCAAGCTTGTAGTTATTGAGATTATGAAATGATGAAACTTCGGTAAGATGAGAATAAAGATATTATGATCTCGAGTTCTATTGAACATTATGTAAGTTGAATGAGGTAGGATATGATTACAAAGATTATTGAAAATGAGATGAGTCAGGTTATTTTATGTATGTGTACGATAATGCATATTATTATTGCTTATTAATTACATGCAAGTTTATTAAGCCTTATGCTTACTCCTTCTCTCTTCCATTTCCTTGTAGTATCGCCAAGCTAGCTTGGGGATCAAAGGACATCAGAGACTCGTTCACACTATCAATTGGATCTTTTGGGTATAGTTATTCTCAACATTTTGAGTATGGCATGTATAGGGACTTGGTCTTTTGTTATATGTCATATTGGTCTAGCCAAATGTATTGGCTTATAATGATAGTTGATTCATTTTGTGTATGGCCATGAGATATGGCTCATAATGATTATTAGGTTGTAAACCTATTTATCCATGTATATATGTGCTAATTTTATTATGATATGGCCTATGGTTATTGATGATTGGATGTTTATGAATGTCTTGTGTGTGTATAAGATGGTATGAAAATGCATGCATACAAGTTTAAGTAATATTGCTTATTCATATATGCGTGTTGGTAAGATTTGATTTGTCATATTAGGGAGTCTTAAACAAGTATAACGTGATGGGAAGTTGTCATGAATAGGCTATGTTATGAGTGTTAAGGTATCATTGCAGCCATAGAGGAGTTTGTACAAATAAGGGTGGCAAGTGGCTTGGAAAAAAGCCTTAAAGTCACCCATACGGGTAGACACACGGACGTGTGTCTAGACCGTGTGTGACACACGGCTTGCTCCATGGGTGTGTGATCCGGTCTTGTATCCCCTACACCCTAATTAATGCAAAACAGAATGCCCAGTAGTAAACACACGGGTAGACACGGCTTCAGAACATGGGCGTGTGCCCAGGCCGTGCGAAGTCTGCACCTGATTTTGGAAATTAATTCGCCACACGGCCTAAAGACACCGGCGTGTGCCTTGGCCGTGTGACCTTATTTGGTTGATGACATATAGTCAAAGAGTTACACTGGCTGAGGACACGTGTAATAGCCCTAATTTGACCCTAGTCGGAAAGTGGTTTCAGGACCACAAAACCAAGTCATAAAAAAATAATTAACTGTTATATTCTATGCTTATAGTATGTGTACATGCAAGTGTGAAAGTTTCATGCTTGAATTTTGTCATTTGTATGTGAAATTTATTAAATAGGACTTAGGTGAGACAATTGTGAAATATGTTAGGTTAATTTTAAAGTGGCCTATTAATGCATAAATACAAAAAGACGGACTTGCATGTCAAATATCTATTTTGTTGTGTAATGGCTAGCCATGATGTGATTTTATTTAGAATATATGTATTGTTTATTAGTGAAGTGGCTTTATATTTTATAGTATTAATGTATATAAAAAAAATAATAGAAAAAGAGGTGATGAAAACAAAGCTTCATATTTTTTTGGTTCTTCTTGGCCGAATTGAAGAAAGAAAAAGGGACAAGATTTTCGGTCACTTTAAGCTTGGGGAAGGTTAGTAAATTATGTTAGTTTTTGAAATTTTAAGCTTGATTTTAGTTAATTAGATAGTTTCATACATAGCCCATGTCAAAATTTTGAAATTTGGTGATGATTTGAGCATTCGGTTTTGGTTATTAAATGAGGAGATTGGATTATAGTCTTTATGTTTTATGAAGAATTGTTGAAGAGGAAGCTTGGAGTTAGTTAAGTTATAAATTTTTAATACTCATGAGTACTATAGCCGAACATAAATTTACTTAATGACTTGAACAAATACCGTGTGGATGTTTGAAATGAATGAATTTGAGGTTTGTTCATATTAGGGATTTGGCTTTGTGCATAACTTTTAAGAGTTTGATTTTGAATAATTTGAGTATTGGAATGTAAGTAATGTTATGCATAGGTTAAATTTTTGTATTCGGCTTTTGTAGTATATATGTATGATTAATCCATTTTTTTCTTTTCTTTTGCAAATGATATATATAGGGTGATAAATATTAAGACTATTGTTGACTTGTGTTTAGTGATATTCGGCCAAGGACTAAATGTGCTTGCTTATTCGGTTTAAGTAAAGTAAATGTGATTGGTGGATATGATTAGGTTGTGGTTTATTATAGACTTGTTTTGATTGTATAAATTAGCTTATAAATTGGTTTGGAAATAATAAATAATGAGCATGCTTTGTGGCCGTAAGGATTATATGATTGTGTGTCGTGATATTAACTTAGCTAGTCGAATGGATGAGGAATTGTAACACCCCGAACCCGAGACCATCGCCGGTGTCGGACACGAGGGGTTAGCAAGCCAAGTTCACTTGTTTTGCCCATCCATTGGACATTTCCAGTCAGGCTGGAAAAACTGCGTCACTGTCGCCTTAAAATCATATCTCGAGTTTCAAAACTCGGAAACTGGTTTCGTAAATTTTCCTGAATTTAGACTCATATATCCATCCATGGATTTATTTCTAGAATTTTGGTCGGGCCAATTGGTACAGTTTAATAGTTAAAGTCACCCATGTTACAGGGATCGACTGCTCTGACCTTCGCGCGGTATAACTTGAATATCTCTCTGTACAGGGCTTTAATGCTGGTCCCATTTGTTTCTAATGAAACTAGACTCAAAATGGAATCTGTACATATAAGGTATGTCTCCTAATTCTTTCTGGATAATTTATAGTAAATTTTAAAGTTGCGACAGGGAACCCAGAAACCGTTCTGGCCCTGTCTCACAATAGCTTTAATATCTCTTAACATGTAACTCCTATGACCATTTCGTTTCTTCCATATGAAAATAGACTCATCAATGTTCATTTACAAAGCTGATTCACTATTTAATACCATTCCTACAAATTTTGGTGATTTTTCACATTCACGTTACTGCAGCTGGCAGCATCTGTTTTAAGGTAGGTCTTACCTATTTTGTAGTCTCCATGAACCAACTAGTCTTGCCTTACATAGGTCCACATATGATCATTTTAACCATGCCAATGGCTGATCATGTGACCAACATTCCCATTTCAATTCATAGTCACATCATGACACCATATATATATATACAAACCGCAAATAGTTTAAGTTGATACTTCACTATTACGAGCCATTTTCGCATGGCCGTACACATATACATCATAACATATTTAAACCAACAAGGGGTAGTCCTATACATGCCATTTCAAGTTCAACCAAGAATTTATACCAAAATGGGGGCTTGATAGTGTGGATGACTTGACTTCAACGATCCCGAATCCGATTGCTATCGGCGAAATCTAGAAAAGCGAGAGCCAAAGCGGTGAGTAAGCATTTTTATGCTTAGTAAGTCTCAAGGAATATAATCAACTCTAATTACAGCAATACATTCACATAGTTAAATGCATCATTTCATTAATGCACATTCACATAATCATACTTACTTCACCATCCCAACTCTTATGTTCATACACAAATAACGGCTTCATTAAGGCCGATAACTCGTTCCATCATAGGAGCGGATATTCACGCTCTTACTCCTAGCAGCATAAAGCACACACCGCACTTACCTTGTCATTGGGAAATTTCACAAGTGCATTAGCTGAAATTTTCCAGCAAGCTTATAATTTTCAAATCACATACCTTGAGTTTAACCGGATGTCGCTACTCGATCAATCGCCCGGGACATAGCCGGTTATGGTAACCCGCACCAAGGCCTCACGGGACTTAACCGGATATCACGATTTGCACAAATGCCTTGGTCTTAGCCGGATAGAATGACTTCATACGAATGCCTTGGTCTTAGCCGGATGTAGCCACTAGCACAATTGCCTTGGTCTTAACCCGGTTATAATTTCCAGCATAATTGTCTTGGGCTTAGCCGGATATCATTCAATTTCTCATGCACACATACATCAATAATCATTGGACATACATATTTATTTTCGTTACTAAGGCTCAAACACAATTATAATCACTAACATAATCGCCCGGGACTTAGCCGGGTATCATTCGAATACTCATACACACATAAATCAATAATCAATACATCCATATTTCATTCCACATAATTCAAGTAAGGTCACTTCTTGAGGACTTACCTCGGATGTTGTCGAACGGCTTTTACGGCTATTCGATTACTTTTTCCTTCCCTTGTCCAATTGTGGCCCTCTTAGCTCTTGAGCTAATTCAAACAAATTCAATTTATCAAAACCTCATTGTGCTAGCTTATGGCGAATATGACAAGGAATTTAAATGGTCATATGGCCACCCTTTAGCTTGAATACATAATGGTCATGCACATTTTATACTACATCAAGCAATTCAATACAATTTATTCGAGCATCAAGGAAAAGCTAAGGCCTTCAATAGGCTACCCAAGGCCGAATATACTTGTCCATGTTGAGGCCAATTATGCACTTAATACCACACAAAAACAGCATGCATTTTACTAGTTAATGCTTTGCATATTGTAGCTCAAAACTTACAATATAGCATCAAGCACTCATATGTGTGCTAGGTAGAATGTGCTTACAATTTCACAATTATTCTTCAACATCTTCTTCTTTAAACAAACTTATTCATCACTTCCTTCATAACCAAAACATCATGTGCAAACATATATATACATATATGAGCATGGCGAATTTCAAGGTGTCCATAGCCATCCAAAACACAAATTTTAACTAACATGCAAGAAGCATGAACCATGCTCATGAATGCATCATGGCGAATATGACAATCATGCTCCTTTTCAACTTCAATCATGATAAAACAAAAGAAAGCTCAAAATCTTACTCAAGAGTAGACAATCCATCATTGCATGCATCATCATCAAGCTTCACACTTAGCATGCAATGGCTTTATCACCATAACAACTTTGGCCAAATACCATTTCCATGGCTTAACAAAGATTTGAGCCATGGCTAACATGCACATCAAGTTAGCAACCAAAACATGCATGAAACTCCTAACACAACCTCATACATACCTTAATCTTGATGCAAACTTAGCCAAATCTCCTTCTAGATCTCTTCCAAACCAAGCATGAAGCAAAAATCCTCCTTCTTCCTTAGTTTTGGCTCAAAGAAAGGATGAACAAAATTTTTTCTTTCCTTCTCTACAACTCACGGCAATGGGGGGATTACCACACTCACACACATTTTTTTCATTTTTTATCACCCATACACCTTTGTTTATTATTTCACCCTAATGCACCAACAAAACATGTTTCATGACATGTTTAGCCCATCCTCCTTGTCATGGCCGCCACCACCTATAAAGGGGAATTTGACATGCAAGTCCATTATTTTGCATGCATGCTTTAATTAGTCATCACACATTTCCTATCATACTTTCAAAGTTCATTACTAAGTCCTTTCTTGTGGAATTCACCCTTATAACACTAAATCAATCATCATAAAATGTCATACATGAGCACACACATATTATAGGCATCAAAATAAATTTTAATTATTTTTATGCCTCGTTTTGTGGTCCCGAGACCACCTTCCGACTAGGGTCAATTTTGGGTGTCACAGAATGAATTTGATATATATATAGGTAACATTGACGAGTTGTTTAGCATATGGGTTTTGTATATTGGTTCGCAACTAAGCTAGAAAAATAATTTTCGGTAACATGGTATCTATGCATATATATATATATATATATATATATATAAGGTATCTTAAGTATATTTGTCCATTTGATAAGGTTGACTAATAGTTCAAGTAAGGATTACTCCATTCGATATGTACATGAATTGAAGTAATAGGTTCGGTAATCAGCTTATGACATACGGGTAATATCATATGTCCGATTATAAGTTAAATACTCGATAGTTGTGGTTCATTGGATATAATGTTTGAATATTGTTTTGAAGAAAATTGATATTTGTATTTAGTAAAGTTGAATAAGTCATTAAATAAATCTATTTTTTTTAATTAAGCTCAAGAGCAAAGAGGGTCTAAATCAGATAAGGGAAAGGAAAAAGCAGTCGAGTAGCCTATCCGCAACTATTCAAAATATCCGAGGTAAGTTTTGAGTAGTTTCCTTTAATATATAATTGATGCTGGTTTATAAGAGTATAATAGGTGAATTGAAATTCAATTAGCACTTGTACAAAGTTGTTTAATAAACAATGCGTGTATATGACTTTGAGGTCGATGGTAACTTTGAGTTTAAGCTTGAATGGCGAAATGATTGTGTGATATTAGGTATAATTTTTGAGTTGAAATGTTAATGATGATGTGCCTATTGAACTTATATCCGAATGTATTAAATGATTACGAAGTGATAGGTTGATTGAGATGTGTTAAATATATAACTAAGTATGCATGGTATTGGAAAAATATCCGGACTTGAAGTCCGCAGGCTTTATGCTGGAAATATATCCGGACTTGAAGTCCGCAGGCTTTATCTTTGGAAATATATCCGGACTTAAAGTTCACGAGCTAAGTGCTGGAAAAATATCCGGCTAAGTCCTGAAGGCATTCGTCTTTGGTATTATATCCGGCTAAGTCCTGAAGGCATTCGTCTTTGGTATTATATCCGGCTAAGTCCCGAAGGCATTCGTCTTTGGTGCTATATCCGGCTAAGTCCCGAAGGCATTCGTCTTGGCATTATATCCGGGCTAAGTCCGAAGGCATTCGTCTTTGGTATTATATCCGGCTTAAAGTCCGCATGCTTTGTGGTGGTGATTTGATTTTGGTTTTAAATCTTGCGGACTTAATGCCGATGATTGGAGTAAGATTATGATTTGAATGTTTGTAGTAAACTACCATTGAATATGTTCAATACATTAAGTCGATCGGTATGTATTATATACTTTTATATGTTAGATTGATCGAATTGAATCATAAATGCGAAATGAGAAGTATATGTGACAATCTCATATGTGTATGTGTGTATTCAGTTATGGTGAAAGGTTATATGAGATTGATTTGGTGATATACATGTTAAATAATATGAATCCAAAGAATGGGTAATAAATCTGCTTGGGACAATGACGATAGAACGTGATTTCGGAAAATCACCATAAATTGTGGAAGTTGAGTTAGAGGCTGAATAAATTATGTCATGAAATCTTAATGAGTCTAGTTTTTATAAAAGAAACCGTGTAAGCAAAAGAGTTTCCAATAATGAGATATTTGAAGTGGCGTAGTCAAAATGACTTTGAGGTCCCCTGCTCATTTTCGGAAAATCATTATAAATGGTACAAAAATGGTTATAAGATAAAATTTATATTCTTAGACTCCTAATGAGTCTAGTTTCAAATGAAATAAACGATAACATATTTGAATTCTTTATAATGAGAAATTTGATTAAATAGTGAAGAGTGGTCGATTAGTTGAACAAAGTGAAACAGGGAAACTTCAATAAAAACCTGGTATTGATTGGTCAAACCAAAAATTCTGAAAATTTGATGGATGGAAGATATATGAGTCTATTTTCAGGGAAAATTAACGGCACTTGATTTGGCGTTTCTTAGCTCTAGTTATAAATAATTTAGTACTGTTGCTCAGGAAGACAGCTTGTAGTGAATTTGTGATTTTGTTGCAAACATGGTTAAAACTTGTTAATGAGATGCTTTTCGAGTTCTTATGATCTTATTTGAAATTTCAATATTTGGTTTTAATTGAGTTCAGATTCAAGTGAGGTGAATTTGCTAAATATGCATTATGTTCATGGATACTTGGCCAAAATGGCAATTATCTAGGAATGATTTCTTGAAAATTTGAATAATCGATCTATAAGTAAATTAATTGTTTGCATTGCTTAAAACTTACTAAGCATTGAAGCTTATTCCGTGTTCTCTTTTCCATTTCTTATAGGTATATACTTTAGCTCGAGTTGGAAGGGCCGGAGATATCATCACACTATCTAGTCATTATGTGAGTTGAGAAGATTGTATATCATCATGGTTTAAGGCATGTATAGGATAGACTATAGGTAGAATGATATTTCGACTTTGTATACATTATAGCCATGCGAAGATGGCTTGCTCATTTTGTTTAGAGAAGCCTTATAATTGAACTAATGTGGTGAAATGTTTTAGTTATAACTTGATAGTAGTTAATTTGTTATTAGATATTCGGTTATGTTTTGATAGTGAGTCATTTTAGAAATTTATAAGAGCTCTTATGGAAAATCAATGAGACATGTTTGCATTGTTGATAATTTATGTCTGGTAAGTATCTTTGACCTTATAGAAGTTTTGTTTAGTCAAGTAATACCTCATAACCTTATTCCGGCAACGGATATAGGTTAGGAGTGTTACAACACGGGTGTGTCCCAAGCCACACGGGCGTGTGACTTTCCAAAACATGAAAATTTTCTAAGTGTTGTAAAAGTTCTGAAAGTTCCCAGTTTAGTCCCAAATCTTTTTCGATGCATGTTTTGGGCCTCGTAGGCCCGTATAAGGGATGTTAAATATATGTTTGAATGACCTTAATTGGAATGAAATTTTATGGTCCAGTTTTCATGCGTTTGATTGTGTTCGAGTACAGTGAGTACGAGTAAGGGGTGTTACACCCATGACCTTAAAAACATAAAAATTATAAGAAAAGAGCTTAAAAACACTTACCAATTGAAGGACCGAATAACTTGAGCTTCAAAAATTAATTTTCTTAGGTTTTCAAATCTTGGCCAAATAAAAGAATGAAGAAGATAGGAAAATTACACTGACTTGTAGCTTTTATACATAGATTAACATTTAATTAAATAGGTTTAAGATTAAGCTTAATCTAATTATACTTACGGGACTATTACATCATTTCCCACTATTTCATATTAAGAAATGGTTCAATTGCCACTGAAAACCCTTGTCTAATTGCAAATTAAGTCCTTAAGTTTTCGATCAATTAAAAATCTATAACGATAAAACTTTTATAATTTAGTCCTTGTGCCTAAATTAAACAGTTAAAAGAAAAATTTGAATGACAAAACTTTAATTTTCTTTTATATCAACTCCATAAATATTTTAATTTAATATTTAAGAACCCAATTTATGACAATAGGGTTCCAAAATCGGCTTTTTCGACACTACTGAAAATTGGACAGTTACAAAGTTGGTGTCCGGTTGACTTATGATACCAACTCAGTCAAGAATTTAATAATAGTAAGTATATATATATTTGACAAATGATTAATGTGATTTTATTTTAAAAATTCTTTAATATCAATACTATTTATTATTAAAATATTGAAAATAATTATATTCAAATTTATTTATTATTAAATATTTTCAATTAAATCTAAAAAATTACTAGGTTTTATTTAAATTACTAATATATGTGCATACATTTAAAATAAAAAGTATATTTATATTTTAATGTTATGTCTATAATTTCACCTCTATATATTTTTATTAAAATATTATATTTATATTCTACCATCTTTATTTATATATAAAAATATAGTTAAAATATTATAAAAATATATTATATTTCAAATAATTTTATATATATTAAACTCGTGAATGACAACTAGTTTTAAATATACATAGGGGTGTTCAAACGGTTAAACAATCGATTAACTGAATTGAACTACCATTAACCAAATTAATCAAAGTTTTTAATCCTTTAACCGTTAACCGAACTAAATTTTTTTTAAAAAAATTAAACAAACCGAAATATTTCAGTTAATTCAATCAGTTAACCGAATTAACCGAATTTTTTCAAAACATTTTATTCATCTTCTAACTTGGCAAAGTTTATTTATCATTTTTGTCAATGTTTTGAATGTATTTTAGATAATATTATGCATTTATTTTAATACATTATAGTATGAAATCAGCATTGGATTATTATTATCATTAGAATTGGGAATGCATCCAAAGATGAATGTAAAGTTTCGATTTGTATTTGAGATGCATGGTCAGTAACCTGCAGATGTAAAAAATCCAAGAATTGCAAAACAAAGAAACAGCAGAGCAAAGAAGCAACAGATATGGTCTAACCTTTCTACTAAATTACATTCACAAACACATGTTGAGAACAAAGAAGCAACAAGAAAATTGTAGAAATATTGAAGAATAAAATTTTTTTCATAAAAAAGTAGTAGAAAAATCCATTTCAGTAAAAAAAAACCTAAAAAAATTCAAGGTGAGTGTTGAACGGTGGTGAGTGAAGTTAAAATCGGAGGTGCGTCACCGGTCACTGTGTTGGGTCAGGGATTTGGGAGATTTTTTATTAGGGATTTTGGGTGAAGTCAAAATCGATGGCAGACGAACGTCAAACGATGATGGTGACTTGGTGTACGTCGGATGGTGTGATTGGTGGACATCAGATGGTGGTGCCTAACAGTAGGGATTTTGAGACTTTGGAGATTTTAGATTAGGGATTTTCAATTAAGGTTAGGGATTTTTGAGTCTATAAGATTTTGGGACCTAGTGGTTGGTGTATTTTCGTGTGCATTGTTTTTAGGTTTAGGAGGAATTAAAATTTTATATTTTGGGCTTGTGTTAGTGTTTGAGTTTATTTTTAGTGGATTGGATTTATTTGAAAATGGGTTAATGTTTGGGGCCTAAGTCTGGGTGAGTAGTTACCAGCTGGTTAATATATAATATTAATTATTAAATTTGGTTAATTAATTTATTTTAAATCGAATTAACTGTTAACTGAACTTTTAAAAATGATTTATCGACCTTCAACCCCGAATTAGACCAATTAATCAATTGATTAACTGAATTAGTTTAATTTGATTGGTTAAATCTGTTTTAACGGTACATGCTTAACGAATAGATTTCTCATATCAAATTCCTATAAAATTTAGACGTGAATTATGGAATAAAAAAGTTTGAAGTAGATCTCGTTTATTCGGCTTTTTTTATCAAAATAACCCAAATAATTTAATTAAGTATCAAAATGACCTACTTTTTTTTAATTAAACACGAAAATGACCCTAAATCTACAGTAAAAGTTAGTGGAGCCAAATTATATGGCACCACTTGTATAAATACAAGGGAAATACTGCAATTTCTAGAAAAATAGGGGACTTCAAAATAATTTTTCATTTTCTGGTGGAGCCAATTTGAATGGCGCCACCAAACCTGACACGTTGCTTCTTATTTTTTTACTTTTTTTTTTAACTTTTGTCTTTTTCTTTAATTTTTTTCCTTTTTTAAGTTTTATATTTTTCTTATTTTATTTTGTTTATTTATTTATTTTATTTTTGTTATTAATTTTAAAAATTTGAATTGTATATTTGAAATGTTTTATAATTTATATTTTTAAAATTTTAAATATTATTTTAAAAATTAAATATATTTTTAATAATATGAAACATTTAAACATTTAAAAGATATGATCTTTCAAATTTATTATTTGTTTTATTTTTAATAATATAAAACATTTAAACATTTGAAATTTTTAAATAAAATTTTAATAAAAATTTTAAATATCTTTAAAATAATTAAATAATAATTTAAAAATTCTATGTAAAAGTTGATATTTTTAAAGATATTTAAACTTTTTAAAAATTTTATAAAAATTTTATTTAAAATTTTAATGTTTAAATATTATTAAAAATATATTTAATATTTAAAAATAATATTTAAATTTATAAAATTAGTTTCAAAAATATATTTTTAAAATTTATAAGAAATAATTTCAAAATATATATTTAAAATTTAAAAAATAATTTTAAAATAATATTTAAAATTTTAAAAATATATATTATAAAATATTTCAAATATACATTTTAAATTTTTAAAATTAGTAATTAAATAAAATAAATAATAAAATAAAATAAATAAATAAACAAAATAAAATAAGAAAAAATATAAAACTTAAAGAAAGAAAAAATTAAAGAAAAAGACAAAAGTTAAAAAAAAGTAAAAAAATTCAGAAGCAACATGGTGGCGCCGTTTAAATTGGCTCCACCAGAAAATAGAAAATTATTTTGAAGTCCTCTATTTTTCTAAAAAATGCAGTATCTCTTTTTTATTTATATAGGTGACGCCATTTTATATGATTCCACTAAAAAATTAATTTTTTTATACTCCCTGCTGACGTGGCAAGTTAGTAGCACCATATAATTTGGCTTCACTAATTTTTTCTATAGATTTAAGGTCTTTTTTATATTTAATTAAAAAATAAATTATTTTGATACTTAATTAAATTATTTAAGTTATTTTAATAAAAAAAGCTCGTTTATTCATCCCAAACAAGGGAAAATATGTGAGGTTTCAAATCGCCCCCTATCTAGTCTCATCCTGGCCTCAATCTTCACCGTTCGCGTTTCTTTCACTTCGTATCAAAAAAGAAAAAGAGACAATATATTATTAAAAGGAAGGTAATACGGGTCACTTCCTCACTTTGCCAGCTTATTCTCAAAACTAACGCATTTCACTTTGATCTCTCCAACGAGTGAGCTCTCTCTCTCTCTATTTTTTTTTTAATATTTACTGATTTATTTACCAAGAGTTAAGAGATTGTCATTGATTGAATTGAGTTGCATGGTAGTCGTAGAAAGCAAAGAAATGGTGTTCAAGGTTTCCAAAGTCTCGACGACGCCGATCGACGGCCAGAAGCCTGGAACTTCTGGCCTCCGTAAGAAGGTTCCTTTTGCTTCTTAATCGTCCTTCTTCATTTCCTTTACTTTGATCGTTATCCGATATCTCGATCTCCTGTTATATCACTCCGATTTAATTTTTGATCAATTTAATCCGTTAGATTGATGCCTGCTGCAAGCTCTTCTCGTTGAATTAGATGATCTCGTAAACTATGTATTGAACTTCATTTTCATAGATTAAGATGTACTTCTATAATATGTAACCGAAGAGAGACAAGGTTATTATCATTTTCGGTGCTGATCTAGTTGCTATTTGAAGTTTTAACTTAATTATGATCTATTTTCCTTTTCTTTTCTATTCTGGATCTGAATCAAGTCCATTCATTATTTAAATTTAGTTCTTTGGTTTTTTTTTTTTTTTTTTTAGGTAAAATTTTAATGCTTGATTCCTTTTCAGATCATAGTTTCTCATGGATCTAATAACTATATTTATATGGTTTCTGGTGGTTTGTTTTATATTTAGATCGTATTTCTATATTTAAATGATTATATAATTTCTAATTGTTTATGTTTTGGATGTCTGTTGACCGTTATGGTTTTCAATTTTTAATACTCTGGAGTTGATGCTAAAAAATTAATACTACTTAATAGTTCTTAAGGTCTTACTTATATTGTTTGACTAGTATTCTGTACAGTGTTCTTACGCATGATAGGTAATTAGATTAATAGTTGCCTTCATTGTCGAAGTCCATTTTTTACATGTTGCTAAAATCCGTGTCAAAGTACAGGTTATTTGCACCTTGAGTGATATGGAACATAAACAGTTTTCTATATTTTCTTACAACATTCCTCTGCATATTGATTTACATGTTTTTCTTTTAATTGTATACTGTGGTGTTTTGACCTGTCCAGGTGAAAGTTTTCATTCAGCCTCATTATTTGCAAAATTTCGTTCAGTCAACATTCAATGCCCTTACACCAGAGAAAGTTAGAGGTAAGGTTTTTTGTTGATGCTATGCCTTTTTGTATGCTAAATGTACTTGATAATTTTTACTTTTTAATATTTAGAGGCATAATGTGGCTCTTTAAATATGCTCTTCAAATCTTGGAACTAAGGATTCACTTTACGTACATCCATTTATGTGAGGCTTGCTTAGATTGTGTGCTTTGTTATATTAGGGAAACTCTTATGAAAAGGATGTATCTGCCCTACTTATACTTGGGATATATGCTCAATTCTTTGGGTTGTTCAACAAAATGTTCTAGTTTTATCTTGAAAGATATTTAGTTCATATCATCCAGAGACAATAGTCTGGTCATATCATTTTCTTGATTTTATTTTGGTCTTTTTGTCTTCAAAGTACGGTTGGTTTTTGGAGCTTTGTAAGTTACTAGGTTTTCTTTTTACCTATGAAAATCTTTGTGCCGAAGAGCTAATGCAAGGAGCTTTATTAATTAAAGTCATTCATGATAACTTTATATTATATTTTCTTCAGTTTTTCAACTGTTGCAGTCCGTATTAGTATAGCCCTATATTGGACAGGAATCCTGGGGGACCCTGGGGATCCTTCAATTCTTTTTCACTTTTTCTGATTTTTTTAAGCCTTTTTGGACACTTGACTTTTATCTTTCTGAAGAAATTTTAGAAAAGTAATAGAGGGAAAAAGGGAGGGGAGCTGCTGGACCCTGCTGATACCTAGGTATATGTGATCAAAGGTGTAAAGTGCTAAAGCTGCTAGGACTCTTGTATTGCCTAAGGAGCATAGTGCTAGTTTTAGGGATATATATAACAGACAGCACTGCATGGCTGAATGTATTAAAATTACCAAGTCTTAACTAAAATTATTCTAAAATTTCATCTCAAACATTAGGTTATGAACTGACAATATAACCACTTGCAGAAAACTCTTCTAGTTTTTATATTCTTAATTTTGTTTTTACTGTGAAGAAAACAAAGGGAATTTGCCTTTGTGAGCCTTGATAAAGCTGCCTCACCTTGTTTGGAACAAGGCTTTTTCCAAAATTTTCCTTCACCTCTCTTGCTAGGGATGCTTCTTGACTACATTGGTTTAGGTGGCTATACCACACCCAATAGTAGAGTTATACTATCAATCTTGAAACTAACAGATACACACTTCTTGTTTACGAATATTTTTCTGTATGTAAAAAAAAGGAGGGCACCGTGGCTCAGGTTAAAGACTTTTATCCTAACCCCTTTTAAGAGCACCACAGCTCAGATTTAAGATATTTACCTCCACACCTGATAAGAACACCAACAATTTTGGTATTTTTAAGTGTATAGACAGCTATGGTGTATTTCTGTATTGCCTGCTAATTCAATTTCTAGCATTAGAGGCCTCATCTAATGCTATGATAACATGCAGTTTTAGTTTGTTGGCATGATTATTGTAGAGCATATTCAACTCAATTTCTTTAGTTCTTCACCAGCTCTTTTGGTAATTTATTACTTTATTGGGAAGAAGTCCGTTTCTTATCTTGAGAGATGATTTTGAATCATCTAAAAAAAAATGATGTTAGGAATTCATTTTTGTTTTGTTTCATTTCATTGGTGACATTTCTTTTTCTTGATGACCTATATTCAATGGATTACAATGGCTTTCCTCTTATGTTTGTTCATGGTTATAGGTGCTACACTTGTTGTTTCTGGTGACGGTCGTTATTTGTCAAAGGATGCTATTCAGGTACTTCAACTTTGAACCTAAATGGTTGTCATAAAACTGTACCATCTTAGGAGAGAAAAAACATTTGTTGCTATTTTGTTAAATGGGTGCTCTTTGAAATTTTTGTTCTGTCAATGGCAAATAATTGTTCTTTATATGGACTTCTGTAGTGTACTTTAGTCATTTAAGAGATTCAGGCTTCAACTTACGAATGAATTTGTGGCGGCCATTTCTAAGGGGACTTACACTTGGCTAGTTTAACATGTTCTATGTACTCAGTGCAGTGTATATAGTAGGTGTTTCTGGTTTGTCCAATCATTCTTATGGAACTTTGGTTCCCGAATTGAAACTCATATGTTTTAACTGGATGCAACTGAGGGCCTTTTTAGTGGTTTCTTGTATTATAATGTCTTCAATGTTGTTGTCGTCTGGTAATAAGTCCTTAACCATTTGTACAATGCGTTGTGTTAAATTGACAGATAATAATTAAGATGTCAGCTGCAAATGGAGTAAGACGTGTATGGGTTGGTCAAAATGGATTGCTTTCAACTCCTGCTGTATCAGCTGTAATACGTGAAAGAGTTGGTGTCGATGTGAGTAATATTGCTGCTATTGCATTATCTAGTTATTTTTGGTTTATCAGCTTTTTCAGTATTATGTTGTGAGAAGCTACTCAATATGATTTAGTTTTGACAACATTAAGGTTCTTTTTACAAATTTCAATTCCAGGGATCCAGAGCAAATGGTGCCTTTATTTTGACAGCTAGTCATAACCCTGGCGGTCCTCATGAGGTAGGGCGGAGCTGAATTTGTATATTGTCTAAAAACTGTTTTTGCATGCAACATTTGAAAAATGTATGATTGCTTTGGCTTTTATGTCTTTATCACAGGATTTTGGAATTAAATACAACATGGAAAATGGTGGACCTGCTCCAGAGGCTATCACTGATAAGATCTTTGAGAACACAAAAACAATAACAGAATACTTGATTGCTGAAGATCTACCAAATGTTTGTCTTACTTCCCTAGAACAGTACTTTTATTCATCTTTTTACTGTAACTTTATCTTGTTAATATGTTGCATTATCCAGATAGACATTAGTACAATTGGTGTTGCAAACTTCTTGGGGCCTGAGGGACAGTTTGATGTTGAGGTTTTTGATTCAGCAGGTGACTATGTGAAACTGATGAAGTAAGTTATTCTTCAATTGGATGAGTCCTATCTAATATATATTGACTAGCAGTATCTTTCGAATAGTGATCTTTGTTCTTCTCTCATGTCCTTGTCTATGTCCCTATGTCCCTTGATTGGAAATTGTTATTATAATTTGAAACTTGAAAGCCCCTAGAAAATTATTTGCATGGGCTAAAACCTTGTGAGTTGTGACATAATTCCTCTTCATATTATTCATATCCTTATTTATTCATTCTGACAGTGTCAGGGTTTTAAAGTTGGCAGCATATGCAAGCAGTCTAAATACTAAATCCTTTTGCCTCTATGTTCAGGTCAATTTTTGACTTCGAGCTTATTTGCAAGCTGCTTTCCTCTTCGAAGTTTACATTCTGGTATGTTGATAAGCCTTTTGTTTTTAAGCACAGGACTCTTTTGATTCTCTGGATTAAACTATATTATTCTTGGTTGAAAAGTGTAACTCTTTCTCCTTGTATTGAAGCTATGATGCACTGCATGGAGTTGCTGGAGCTTATGCTCATCGCATTTTTGTGGAAGAGCTTGGGGCACAAGAAAGCTCACTGTTGAACTGTGTACCCAAGGTCTTTTAAATTTGAAGAATTTTAGAGTCTGATGATATGTTGCATCTTTTTTTAGCTGAATAGATCACACTTTTCTTTGTTAATGCTTTGACTCAATGCAAACCAGGAGGACTTTGGAGGAGGCCATCCTGATCCCAATCTGACTTATGCAAAGGAGTTAGTTGCTCGAATGGGATTAGGAAAATCAGACTCTGCAGTTGACCCCCCAGAGTTTGGTGCTGCTGCTGATGGTGATGCTGATCGTAACATGATACTTGGAAAAAGGTACTAATACTGTCCAGGAAGTCTAGTTAACATCATATAATAATTACACCTCCTGGAGTTTTCTCTTATAACATTTTATTTTAGGTTCTTTGTCACTCCATCAGATTCAGTTGCCATCATTGCTGCCAATGCCGTTGATGCAATTCCTTACTTTTCCTCTGGTTTGAAGGGAGTTGCCAGGTTTTTTTATTGCACTGTTTAGCTTTATATTTTTAGCTTTTAACCTGCTTCCTATCGAAACATATAATTTCTACTCGTGCAACATATAATTTCTACTCGTGCAAGTATCCAGTTGGTTCTTTAACTATCAATCATGTAGGATTCATTGACTATAAAGATTATAAAATTTAAACAACCAACATGCTTATTGTCTCTGAAGCTTAAAAAGAAAGGTGACTCTACATTTGAAGCCTTTGCAAGGTGCACAGAATAGGTGAAATGTGTTTGTATCTTTTCTCTTTGACATGTTCAGGTAATAATAATAATAATAATAATAATAACAACAACAACAATAACAATAACAATAACAATAATAATAACCACCACCATGACATGACATGAGATCTTAAGTTTAAATTTCAACTGCAAATTTCAGAAAAGTGGTTTGTCTTCTGGCCTACATGACATGTTTCTTCAAGCATTTAGAACTCACTGAATCTCCAATAGTAATGTTTTGGATTTAATTAAGATGTAAAATTGTCAATATCTGTTAAATCTATTGTGCAATTCAAACTCTGATAAACTTGTTTTAAATTATAATCATCTCTTCTGAAATTGAAATTTAAGATTAATTTTCTCGATTTGCTGCTTGTAGGAGTATGCCTACTTCAGCTGCCCTTGATGTTGTTGCCAAGAACTTGAACTTAAAATTTTTTGAGGTAGTCCACAGAAAATGAATTTTTTTGATAATTTTCCTTCTGGCCACTATTTTTATTGTTATAAGGTAGCTATTTATCTGTCCTTTGCTAGGTACCCACCGGCTGGAAATTTTTTGGCAACTTAATGGATGCTGGATTATGTTCGATTTGCGGAGAAGAAAGTTTTGGAACTGGTAAGTGTTTGATGCTCCGAACATGAAGTATACACTTGGAACCATGAGAAACTTACAAAACATTCTAATGCGGCAGGCTCTGACCATATACGTGAGAAAGATGGAATTTGGGCTGTTTTGGCTTGGCTTTCAATACTTGCTTTTAAAAATAAGGAAAATCTCAATGGGGATAAGCTCGTGACTGTTGAGGATATAGTTCGTCAGCATTGGGCTATCCATGGTCGACACTATTACACTCGATATGACTATGAGGTATGGCATTTTTGTAGTTCATTTCCATGTTTGGCCATAAAGGAATTGGGAGAGTATTAACTAATTTACTTTGTTTGATGAAGAATGTGGATGCTGGTGCAGCAAAGGATTTAATGGCCTGTCTGGTCAAATTGCAATCATCTCTTGATGAAATCAATAGGTATGTATGCATGCCATTTTAGAACCACTAAACCACTTACTGGATTATGCCACTGTTTTATAGTTTCGTGGATGAATGTCATGCTCTTCTTGCACTGTATTTTTTGATTGCTTGAATAATTGAAGTTGATCCTGGGGCTTAGTGCAAGTGGATTTTCACAAGGTTGGTTTCCTGTATCTGTTTCTTATTTTGGACACTTTCTAGATGATTTTGTGAGTCCAAAGTTTTAAGCAAATGATAAGTTTGATCATTGGATAAATATCCATATTGGACACCCGAACGTGAGTCCATGTACTTAGATGCTGACCATTAAATTTGAGGAAAGAAATTGGGAAATCTTGTTAAAATTATTTGCGTCTGCATTTATTAGGCCTAAAATTTTCCTTTGTTAAACATTTTAGTTTCTTTTGATGGTCATATTCTTTTTGCATGCAGTATTGTGAAGGGGGCTCGTTCAGATGTGTCAAATGTTGTCAATGCTGATGAATTTGAATACAAGGATCCTGTTGATGGCTCTGTTTCAAAGCACCAGGGTATTCGGTTTTTGTTCGAGGATGGATCGCGATTGGTAAGTCAACTTCCTTATTTACTGAAAAATGTTCGAGTAGATCATGTCATTTTCTAGTGCAGTGAAAAATATTTCTAGAGTTTATCTGTAGCAGCTTTAGTTGAAACATCATTTATTTGATTTTACTCCCTATGCATAGGTTTTCCGTCTCTCTGGAACTGGTTCAGAAGGTGCAACTATCCGCCTCTACATTGAACAATATGAAAAGGACTCATCAAAAACTGGAAGAGATTCCCAAGGAGCGCTTGCTCCTCTTGTGAGCATCCTTGACTTGGCTAAATTGATCCCAAATCCGCTTGAGATCACTTATATATTTTAGGCTGACTCTTGCTTTTGATATCAGGTGGAGGTTGCTCTAAAACTTTCTAAAATGCTGGAGTTCACTGGCCGATCCGCACCTACAGTTATCACATAAACTCATACCCCTATAAGGGTTGTCTGATAAGGCACGGTACTACTTTGGAGGAAAGTGAAAAAATGAATAAGCTGTTCAAGGCCTGTCTAGATAACCTACGTACATCTTTGTTATTCTGCGTCTGTCTATGACTACATTGGAGTATCCTAAGTGACTGATAATACTGTAGCAAAATTTTTGACAGGGTTCATAAAAAATAATTTGAACGTTACAGATTCCCATACTCGTATCTTTTTTGGTTGAATTGTCGTCTAAATTTCATTTCTGGAAGGTATGGCGATTCATCTTGTGGTTTTCATTTTATTTTAATGAAATGAAGAGAAAGGGTTTCATTTCTTTTCCACGTCTTATGGGGGCAGACTGGTTGATATTGGAACACTTTAGATTCTAGTCAGATTAGGTTTAGAATTTTAACTTTCAAATTTGAATTAATCCAATTGGATTGAATAGGATTTAGAGGGAGAAACAATTTTTTAGGTCAGTACATTGTTCGCTGAAATTGAAAATGTATTTACATTTACTTGCTAGATATCAGTTTGATGCATATCTCCAAGTCAGCCGAGTTTAAGTGGCTTAAGAATATTAGATTATGACACATTTATTTACGTAAAATCTAGGTTTTGGTTAAAATGATCAAAGCTAGTTTCATATATTATGGGTTATTTTGATAATCTGTATAAAAGGAAGGATGTTGTGGCTCTTCAACATGATTACGCGCAATTTCAATGTATTCTGAATGCAAGTGAGAAGGAATCGTTAGTTGTCGAAGTCTCACAGGAGGAAGTTCGTTCAGCGTTATTTTCGATGAAAGGTCTGAAATTTCCTGGGTTGGATGGTATTTTGCTTATTTTCTTGCATAGAGGCATTGGAAGCGGTGAAAGGTACATTCTGTTTAGTTTTGTTAGTAGGGCAATGGAAGATGGTCCCTTTTATGCAAATTTAGCATGGGTCTTCTTAGCGCTGATTCCTAAGTCTGCAACAGCGGATAAAATTTGTTATTTTGGCCCATCAGTCTTTTTAATGCCTTATAAGGTGCTGCTAAGACCATTGTTAACAGATTACATCCAATTCTCTAAACGTATTATCAGACCTTTTCAAAACAGCTTTCTAGTCGGTAGAAGCACGGCATCTTGATTACTCAAGAAGTTGTTCATTCTATGATGAGTATGCCGGGAAGACAGGGTGTGTCGGTGTTGAAGATTGATTTACACGAGGCATATGATAATCTCATTTGAGGTTTCTTTAACTTGAAGACAGTATTGGAAGATTTCCGAGTACTGGATAAATTGATTGAGTTGATTATCTTCTATGTCCAATATAGTAAGATTGTTTTGATCTGAATTGGGCAGGTAATGAGTGAACTCACTCCTTAGCAAGGGCTGTGACATGGAGACCCACTTTCCCTCTACTTACTCATTATGGTTGTACAGGCCCAATTTCGCCCGGCCCACTAAGTCAAATAAAATCCAAAATAAAATAAAATTAATCAATCCAAATTACAACAAAATCCTAAGTCCAAGTGGCCCAAAATTTAAAAAAATTTTCAGCAAAAAAGAGGAAGAAGAAACCCTAGCCCCCATGTGCGCCGCTCCCCACGTGCCTTGCCAGCACGTTCAATGCCCGAGGCCTGCCCTCCTCGTACCAAAACGGCAAAAAGCCGAAATATCCGCCTTTGACCTCGCCGACACTGCAAAAAGGACAGAAAAAGAACCAAAACGAAACGCAACAACAGAGACAGTGCAGAAAAAGGCAGAGACGCAAGCACAGATAATAGAAAATAGTAGCAAACATTTTGTATTCGGCTATAAAACCGAAAAAAGAACCCATTGTATGGACACGCATATTTCAGAAATCAAAAGCAAAATAAAAAAAAAAGGGTTGATTTTGATTTTCTCTTCTTTTCGTTCCCTGTTCTTTTTTTTTTATATTATTACAAATCTATTTTCAAGTAAAAGAATAAAAAAGGAGGAGAGAAAACTTACCCGAATCCGATCTTGGCGTGACTCCGACCATCGTCCACGGTGGAGCCAAGGTTGTTCGGGATGGTGCGATGATGGGTTTCAAATCCCTAGCAGAGAGAAAAAAGGGAGGGGCTGCTCTCTGTTTTTAGAAAAAAAGAAAGGAAGAAATGAAAAATTTTAAAAAAAAAAATGGCTTTAATAGCCCTGCAAAACGACCACGTTTTGCTTTCCCCCCCCATACGCCTCAAAACGGCGTCGTTGAGGGGGGGAACTCGCGCGACCCGACCCAGGTAGCAGAGGATCCGCACGTTTTTAGACCATTGGGTTATTTACAACCCTGGTCCCTCCAAGTTCTATCCATCTTAATTTTGTCCTTTTTGTTTATTTTTTCATTTTTTTAAAATTTGTCCGTGGGATTTTGCTTGGTTTTCAATTGGGTCCTTGACCCATCGGCCCGCTGGAACGCAGACACCTGTCCAAATATTGGGCTTTTTGCCCATTTAACCCTCGGACTTCTCGCGTTTTTAATTTTAGTCCTCATTGTTTGTTTTATCATAGTTTTTTACCTGTAATTTTATTTTTATCTCAATTTAGTCCCAAATATGTTTGATTTCAATTCATTTTGCGAATTTGTTACTTATTTATTTATTTTAAAGCCTTTCTTTTTATACATTATTTATTTTAAGTTATTTTATTATTATTATTTACTTAAAGTCTTTCATGTATTATGTATTTAAAATCACTTCAAACTGTTATCCATCTTAAGTTTATGAATATTACTATATTAGTCATTTTAAACTGTTTTACATATTATTATTTTTTTAATATTTTTTATGTCATTTATTTTTAAACTTTTTTATATATTATCTATTTTAAATTTATTATATGTTATTTAGTTATACGGTTTTATATGTTAAATATTTTAAATTCTTTTTATTATTTATTGTAAACCTTTTATTATTATTAGTTTTAAGATTTCATATATCACTTGCATTAAACTGGTTTTTTTATACAAGTGTATACATTTATATTATTTACTTTAAATTTATTTTTCACATATTATTTATTTTAAACTTTTTATATGTTATTGTTTATCTTAAGTTGCTCTATATATTATTTTATTGTTTCAGTATATTAATGATTTTAAATTGTTTATGCTATTTATAGTATCTATTTTAAACATGTTCTTCCATATGTTATTCATTTAGAATTGTCCTCTTATTTATTTTAAATCGTTTTATATCATTATGTCATTTTTCTTTGATTATTAATATTCGTGTTCAAATGATGTATGTTATATAATTATTGTCGTCATATATACTATGAATTGTTCACTAATGTATTCATAATGTGCTAGCATACTATATTATTCGTTCATCATTTTTTAATATTATATCAACCTTCACCTTAAATTCATAAAAAGGGATTCTTCAATAAAGGCAATATTCTGTATTTGAAAATTTGAAAGATCGTGCCCTAATGTACTGGATTTCGATTTTTTTCGTTTGACCCAAATGACCGAATACCCTTTTAAAATTAAAATGCATGAATTTTGAAAATCAAAAGACAAGTTTTATTTTCGAGGGTTTAAAATATTGTGTCCTAACGTACTGGATGTGACATTTTATTACTTCGGGAAAAGAAGGTCTTTAGCATCCGCTTCAATTTATCCAAACATCTTTGTAAAATTAACATTGATTAAAAGGGATCGTATTTTAAATTCTTCTCGAGTTTTCAATTTTCGACATTAAGACGTTAATTAATTAATTAGGTACCAATTTTGGGCGTTACGAGGGTCCTAATTCTTCCTCGTACGTAACCGAATCCCGAACCTGTTTTTCTGAATTTCGTAGACCAAAATCGTTGTTTTAGTAAATCAAGACTGTTTATTAAAACGATCAAATCGTAAGGTAACCCGATCACACCTCATAAAAAAAAGATTGGTGGCGACTCCCATTTTAATTTTCGTTTTCAAACAAGTCGATCCCGGTTTCCAAAAAAATAGTTTCGACAATGGTTATGAAGAAGTTATCACATTTGGTTTTAGAATATGTTGAAAGAGAGTTATGGTTTGCCATATAAAATTTCAAGTGAAGGAAAATATGGCGCAAATGGAGATTATCAAGGGTTGTTTGCAGGAGGTTTAGCCAAGCGTCAGGTTGGGCTATTATTATTATTATTATTTGAATCGAAATTATTTCTCTCTGAATGTGGTTAGCAATGAAGCCCTTTCTTTTAGTAATGCTAGCGGTATTTTGCTAACTAATAATCCTGGCATGTATCATGGTGTTCCCATTATCCATGGCAAGATCACTAGGGAGACATGTGTATTGTAGATAAGATTTTGAAGGAACTGGGGAACTGGAAGGGAAAGGTTCTTCCACCTTTTGGAAGAAGATCAGGTTGGCAATTTAGTGCCATCATTCGAATCAATAGATGAGCTTCTTGATAGTTTGGGGATTTGGCAGCTAGAACTAGTAGCGAATGCTCTTCCAAATGAGGTCATAAGGGAAATTTTGGCTAACCAAATACCTCAGAGGTTTACGACTCTTACTTTTGGGGTCATGAAAGCAGTGGTAGGTTCTCGGTTGGTTCAGCTTACTCTGCTAACCGAATCGAAATGGAGGCTAAATTGTCCAAACCATATTCGTTTCTTCATTTGGTTGGTGATCGTTTAAATACAAACCAAGTAGGAGCTCGTAAAAACATGAATATGGATGATTAATTTGTGTAGTTGTGGTACTGAGGTCGAGTCCATTGACCATAATTTGAGATACTGCTCAATAGCAAAGGAGATTTGGAGTGAAATGAGAGAGATGGACTTACACTTGTATTTCTTTAGTGTGGATTTCCGTATCTAGATCTAGCATAATTCCCGATCAGATCGTGTGATGTCTTTAAAAGTCCCTTGGGACGTTCTTTTCACAACCGTACTTTTGGGTTTATGGAAATGCGGAAATAAAAGGGTTCTTCAAGGTAAGATACAAGCTGCGGTGGAGATGTTATATCGAGCTCGATTTTAGCTTCAGTGGAGGGTCTTATCCAAGATTATAATGGTAGTTGAGTTTGTTGAAGATTGGCAAGTCTGATAGCTAGCGGAATTATGGGGCATTAGAAAAGGGTTGCAATTGGCCAAGTCTCTCGTAGTGCATAGCCTCATTGTGAAACTAGAGGCGAGACTGGTGGAAAAGGTGTTGTTATAAGAACGTGACTTTTTTATTACGTTTCATTTTGTAAAATAGAAAAATCATTTGTTAATTTTTATTAATTTTATATAAAAGTATAAAAAATAAGAATATCTTTATAGTATAACAATACTGTATAAATATATTTTTTAAAATTAGATTAATGTTTGATTGATTCGTGATATTAATTCAATCAAATATTTTTAATTAAAAAGATATAACAAAATTGATAATAATAATTATTTATATTATGATAGTTAAGTTTATAAATATTTTAATTCTTTTTCTTAATGGTAGTAGAACGCATTCTTTTTAATCGATCAACATGGATGAGGTCTCATTGATGCGGATATCATGAAGTAACGTAAAGTGTAAACCAAGTTTATCAAAGAAACTAATAGTGAATGTTTAAGTGATAGGGATGACAAAAACTTCGGCAGCCAAGTGTTTGTTGAGTGCTTGCGACTCTGTTTTATCAAGCACTAAAATTAATTAAAACTTTACTTTCTCTTTAGAATTAAAACGGTAAAATTTATCTAAACTCTCTTTTTTTAGTTGGTACTTCAATTTTATTTTATTTACAAGTAGCTTTTAAATTATATTCCATTATTTAAATTATTCTTGTTACTAAAATAATTTATGACATGTGACAATTTTAACTGGAAAAATAAAGTAATGTTAAATTTTATTTTATTAAAAATTATAAATATATATATATATATATATATTTTTTTGTTCTTTACCTAGAACTTTGATGATGAAAATTTTAAGAACTTGTTGAAATTTTATTCAAACCCTCCATCGAATTTCTTTTCTTTTTATAATCTATGATTTTGATCTTTTCTCACTCTAGTTCAAAACTCATATATTATTTTCCTTAAAATAAATTTCTCCATTTTCTATGTACTTTACATAAAATAATTAGTCCTCAATAATCCTCTATAATAAAAAAAAATAAAGTATGAACTCCTAATATTGTGAAGAAGTTAAGTAGAAAAAAAGTAAAAGGATTGTAAAGAAAATTATCTAACCATTAAAAATATTATCTACCAGTTAAAAAGGTGCACTAAAAGACAATAAATAAGGAGAAAGTGTAAAAAGAAAAATAAAATAAAAAAACTTTTTAAAATAAAAACTAAAAAATTTAATTTAATTTAACTTTAACTTTAACTTAAAAGTGTCACGTGTCACAAAGTGATTTTGATTAAGAAATTTTTTTAAACAATTAGGGTAATCTAGGTCAAGGAGTATATTTTAGTACCGGTTTAAGTAATGAAGTATAGTTTAGGTATCATTGACCAAAAATAAATTAGGTACCAACTTGTGAACGTATATGGTTTAGGTATCATTTTGTAATTTAAGCCTTTTCTTTATTATTACTATTGTGATTTCATACTTCATGTTGGGTTAATTATTTTTTGAAGCTTATAACGTAATATGTTCTAAGTTTTATACTTTTCTTATATTTGGAATTTAATCCTCATACTAGTGGTAGATCCTAGGACTAAGTTTTGGAGGCCCGGTAAAATTTTAAAAAAATTTAGGAGTTTAATGAGAATATTTTTTAAAGAATTTGGGGGTCTAATTAAAATTTTTAGTTTTTTTGAGACAAATGAAAATTTTCAAAAATTTAAGAGGCCTAAATAAAAGTTTTTAAAAACTTCAAGGGAGAAATGGAATTTTCAAAGAAATTTGTGAGACTTAATTAAAATTTTCTAAAGAATTCAAAATTTCCAATTTTTTGGGGGGTAGGGAGGTCCCTTAGGCTCTTATAACTGTTTGCTCTTGATAATACTTTTATTTTAGAGATTTAGTCTCTCTAGTTTTTGAATTTAAAAATTTAAATCTAATTATCAATGCTATTAAAATTCTTTTGTTAAATTTGTTGGTGTGATATTTTGAAAAAAACATATAATTATATAATAAAAAACATTATAATGGACTTGAAATTAACATATAATTTTAATAAAGTTAACAAATTTTGAAATTCACATAAACAATTTAATTAGAATAAAATATTTAAAATAACTAATTATATATAAAAAGTTGAGATACCTAACTATGTTAAATATTAAAGAATAAATATTAAATCTCAAATTGAAATAGAATACAGGGAGTAAAACTGAAATATAATATTATATTAAAAGAAATTAGAATGGATAAGTGTTATGTAGGACATGGGGTTTTATATGTAGTAGTATAGGTTATCACCATCATCATTATTATTATTCGAAGGGCATATCTAACCTTCATATCAATTCTTAAATGACGAGACTAACCATCTGCTAAATGTGAACTTATTAACAACAACAACAGCAGAAGAATAGCCACTTTTTTATCTTTCAAAAAGTGTAAAAGAGTAGGAGGATTATCTACCAATGATGAATAAGAATTTAGGAAGAAAATATTAGTGTTTTAAAGTTCCATTTTCTTTTGTGGCTGACAGTGGACAATTGGATTTATCAACTTCAACAATAGGATTTAATATTTCCATATTTTTGTATTATAAAAGATACCCTTCCACTTCCATTTGTCACAACTCTACTTTTAAGATAACATCAAGTGGTCATAGCAAATAGACACTTAGGCAAGCTTTTGCATTTCATCTTCTTTAATCATCTACTTCAGTCAATACATTTATATATCAAACAAACAAAACAAAATATTCGAGCACCCAAATTCACATATTTATGGTACCTTTTCTCTTTTTTTCCCTTACATGATATAAATATAGGTTAAAATATGTTGTGAGTTTATATACTTTTTAAAATTTTTATTTTTAGAAATTTATTTTAGATTTCAAACGCCGATTAAATTGTTATTATTCTTAATTTTTCTTCTTGTTATATTAATTTGTGTGACATTTAAAAATAAAAGAAATTACTCACTTAGTAGTTACGTAACTAAAAAATGACGTTGTAATTAATCGAATTTAACAAAAAATAATAGTGTTAGCAATTAAATTTAAATTTTGAAATCGAAAAGTAAAAAGATTAATTTTTTAATATAAAAGCATATAAACTAAATTATAAATACAGCACATTTTTTTATTTTGTTATTAATATATTTGGTAGCAAGTGTGGATATTAAGCATCCAACTTAAAAAGAGAAAAATAAATTTTAATATAAAATCATAGGTAAAATAGTTTTACACTTTTATAATATTTTGTATAATTAATATTTAAATAATTTAATTATTAAATTTATCAATATAATTATATTTGTAATGTATTTAAAATTTCTAATCGATATGATATTTTTTTATCAAATGAACTAGTGGCATAAATAAGTGGGTTATCTGTATTCAACGTCGAAATAGAGTATGAGGCATTACCAGGCTTATCACAAGAACAAACATACAATTTTGGGTTATAAATTTGCGTCCAAATTAAATCTTTTTGCATTAAGTCATAAAGTCCCTAATACGAGCCCATGAGGCCCAAAACATGCTTTGGAAATGGTTCAGCACTAAACTGAGAACTTTAGAAAATTTTACAAAACTTAGAAAATTTTTCACTAAACATGGGTCACATGCCCATGTGGATATGAGACACGCTCATGTCTCGAACCCGTGTAACTCTCTGTTTGTCACCCAAGAACAAATTGAAGACACACGGCCAAGTCACACGCCCATGTGCTAGGCCGTGTGGTCGATTTAAAATTTATGATTTTTCATTAAATAAGTGCAGACTTCACCCGCTCGGGACACACGCCTGTGTCCAAGGCCGTGACCCTCACTCGGCTGAGACACACGGCCATGTCTCTGTCCGTGTACTCACTATTGGGCATTTTATTTTGCAAAAATCTGGGTACAGGGGACACACGACCTAAACACATGCCGGTAGGGCAAGCCGTGTGTCACACATGGCCTAGACACACGCCTGTGTGTCTACCTGTGTGGACAAAAATAAGGTTATTTACCAAGCCATTTTGCTACCCTTTAATGCACACACCTACACAACATAACATAGCACCAATCCAAGTATATACAGACAACCAAACATCCACAACCAAGACATCAACCCATCATTCATGAAAGACATCAACCCATCATTCATGTATACTTATAACCAATATTAGCCCATTTCCAATGGCCTTATACAAAATGAACTTCTAACCAATATAAGCCAACACATTTGGCCAAATCAATATAACACATAACAAAATGACCAAGTCCCCTATACATGCTATAACTCAAAATGTTGAATTCGTTGGCACCAAAATAATTGTTGATAGTGTGAGTGGATCTCTGACAATCTCTAAACCCCAAGCTAGCTTGGTGACACTATAAGACAAGGGAAAGAAAGGGGAGTAAGCTATATAACTTAGCAAGTTCCTATGCAAATAATAAGCACCATAACCCCACAATTAACATACAATTAACATGAAAAAGATTAGCATGAACGTTATCAATATCTATGTAACACCCCCGCACCCGAGACCGTCGCCGGAGTCGAGCACGAGATGTTAATGGACTTAATTCATTAATTAAACAGCTCAAACAATTTATTTTAGAATTTCCAGACAAGCTGACTAACTGCATCACAGTAGCTAAAAAATTCATAGCTCGAGTTACGAAACTCAAAATCCAATTCTGTAAATTTTTCTTGAAACTAGACTCATATATCTACTTACTAATTTTTTTCTAGAATTTTTTGTCAAGCCAATTAGTACAGTTTATTAGTTAAAATCTCCCCTATTTTAGGGTTTGACTACTCTAACCCCTGTGTATTACGAATCAGATATCTCCCTGTACAGAGTTTCAATGACTATATTGTTTGTTTCTCATAAAACTAGACTCAATAAGGATTTCATAAATGTAATGAAAAACTCCTAATTGTTTTTGTAAAATTTATGGTGAATTTTTAAAGTCAGAACAGGGGATTCAGAGACCACTATGACCCTATTCCACCAAAACTTAAATATCTCATAAAATATAACTCATTTACCTATTTTGTTCCATCCATATGAAAATAGACTCATCAAGCTTCAATTTCATAACTTATTCATCATTTAATTCCATTTCTAATATTTTTAGTGATTTTTCAAATTCACATATTTGCTGCTGTATGACTCTGTTTTATGACCAATTTTACCACCATTCCAAGGATTTTCATGGTTTAGTTAAGACATAAAGCATACATGTTATCATATATAAACTTGATTAGCCATTCCAATAGCTAATCATTTACAAACCCTTTTCTTACCAAACCATAACCATACCATATGATCATTTATACAAAGTGAGTATATTGCTATACATGCCACACTCAAAATATACAAGCCATTTTACCAATTTAGGTCTTCGGATAATGTGAACGAGCCTTCGACCTATCCCGATTCTCAAGCCGGCTTGTCAAAACTACAATGAAGGAAAAAGGAGGGAGTAAGCATAAATGCGTAGTAAGTTCACATGCAAATAACAAGTAACATAATCATGCCATTCAACATAAACATTATTTGCATAAACAACACCAAGACATTCATGTTACATTTGCATTTAATATCTTACTACAATTTCATCATACTAAGTTCTCAACCCGAGGGTTTAAACACATACCTGTCAAATTTTCTTATTCATCACACTTACCAACATGTCACCTTCATATTAGGCATTCTCCTTATTCTATTAGAGATCTCCCGTTGAACACATCGGAATATGATTCCGGATACACAGATAATGTGCACATAAGTGCTATACTCATAGCTAAACAAGCTCAATAGCCTTTGAAATCTATGTAGCCAAGCTACCATGTAACCTTCCCATAAACGAACTCGGACTCAACTCAACGAGTTTGGGCGTTTGCATCCATAAGTGAACTCGGACTCAACTCAACGAGCTCGGATGCCTAGTTACATCTAACGAACTCGGACTCAACTCAACGAGTTCGGAACTCAACCATCCTAGTGACATGTCACTTGTACCCTAATCTATTCCCAAGGTTCAAACGAGATTCTTCTCAATTTTACATTTTGATCACCTTCTTCGAAATGTAAAAACCAATACTTGCTAACATCTCATACTTATCAAGTTGTTCACATAATTTGCATATTACCAAATAATAATTCACAAAGCACAATATTTCATGATAATAAATGTCATATCATACAAATATCATTAAATCACTTAAAATAAAATTATGTTACCTTATTTACACATGAACTTACCTCGATACAAAATATTAGCAATCGAGCCTATTCCTCGTAAACTTTGTTTTTCCCTCGTTCGTGACTTGAATCTCGTTTCTCTTGATCTATAATGCCAAATTAATTTTATTTAATACAAACATTCATCAAAACAGCCCCTAGTACGAACTTTGGTTAAAATTACCATTTTGCCCCTAAACTTTCACATATTTACACTTTTGCCCCAAGGCTCGTAAATTAAACCTCATCCTATTTTCTTATGTTTTATGACATGCTGATCATTTTTCCCTTCTATAGCAATATCAAATTCACACTCTAACATGTACTTATGAATATTAGGTATTTTTACCGATTATGTCATTTTACTCATTTTTACAAAAAATCACTTAGCAAAAGTTGTTTAACACAATCTCAAACTTCATATTCTACCATAAAACATCAAAATTAATACATATCATCCATGGGTAAAATTTTAAATATAAACCCTAGCTCAAAATATTGGTAGAAATAGGTAAACTGAGCTACGAGGATTTCAAAAATGTAAAGAACATTAAAAACGGGCATAGAAATCACTTACAATCAAGGCTTAAAAGTTTTGAAACCCTAGCTATGGTGGAGAGAAAAATTCAGCAGCAACTTATGGAGAAGATGATCATTTTTTTGTTATTTTTCCCATTTTATTTCATTTAATATCCAAATGACCAAAATGCCCTTCCTTACTAAAATTTCAAAAATTCCATCCATGTCCAATTTTTGTCCATAAACTTAGAAATTGGTCAAATTGCTATTTAAGACGTCCTCATTAATATTCCAAAGCAATTTCATACTAAAAACTTTTAGAATATAAGTTTTGCAACATATTTAATTTAGTCCCAAACTTCAAATTAAGCACTTTATGCATAAAATTTCTTCAAGAAATTTTCACACAATCATGCAATCATATCATAGACCTCAAAATAATCATAAAATAATTATTTCTATCTCGGATTTTGTGGTCCCAAAACTACTATTCCGATTAGGCCCTAATTCAGGTTATCACAATCTCGTAGTCATAACTTACTCAATCACAGTCCTACCAAGAGTTCATCACATATCGAGCTCATTACTTATAAGTTTTACATACATACCTGTACTAACTCGCAACATATCCATATCCTTTCACAACTTTGACATTCCCGTTGAACACTTGGAATATTAACAAATACTCGGAAATCTTGCACATAAGTGCCACATATGTAGCTGAAGCTACCTCATATCTCATAATACATATGGGCTCGTTTCCGAGCTATTTATGGGCTTGCTCACACAAGTTGTCAGTTAGGACATAGCTACACAGTGCTACTCACACAAGCTTTCAGGTATCCGCAATACATGCCAGACTACCCAGCCACTGGTAGGACGTATGAGACCAGCACTCGGATTACATAATCGCATATACACATGGGTTCCTAGTGACATGTCACTCGTATCTTATTCTATTCCTAAGTTTCAACCGAGATTTCTCGCTTGTCAAGACTTTGTCGATACATCTAGAGAGTCAATCACAATTCATACAATATTAAAGCATTTAAAACATAAACATAACAATGCATTATTTACATACAAACTTACCTCGGTACAGAAATAGTAGAATTGGACCTAATCGTTAAACACTTTATTTTCCCCCTAATTTAGATCCGAACCTCGTTTTTCTTGATCTATAATAACAAATTTAACTGATTTAATACTCAAATTATTCAATTTAGCCTAAAAATCATATTATGGAAAAATTACATTTTTGCCCTTAATGTTTCACATTTTTACCATTTAGTCCCTAGGCTTGTAAAATGAAATGTATTCAATTTCTTCAAAACCCAAGCCTAGCCAAACCATTTCATACTTATACCAGCCCATATTTTTCACTTAATCACACTTTTACTACTTATTTTACAACTTTTACAAATAAATACTTTTTGGCATTTTTATCGAAAATCACTTAGCAAAAGTTATTTATCTAACATCAAACATGCATTTTCTACCATTAGATATCAAAATACACAAATATGTAACATGGGTAAAATTTTAAACTTCATCTTTCTTTCAAATTAGTCCTTGAAATAGCTAGATTAGGTTATAAAGATTTTAAAAACATGAAAATCATTAAAAACGAGGCTAGAACAGACTTACAATTGAGCTTGGAAGCTTTGGCCAAAACCCTAGCTATGGATACTCTTCAAATTCAGCTATGGGAGGATGAAATTGAGAAGATGACATCTTTTATGTGTTTTAATTTGTCTTTACTAGCCAAATGACCAAAATGCCCTTCACTTAAAACTTTAAAATTTCACCTAATCATGTCCATTTTTGTCCATCTAATTAACAAATGGTCTAATTACCATCTAAGGACCTTCAATTTAAAATTTCATAGCAATTAGACACCTCTAGCTTCTAGAACGCACATTTTGCACCTATTGCAATTTAGTCCTTTTAACTAAATTGAGTGCCCAATCGATAAAATTTTCGAATGAAATTTTCACAAAATAGTTCCATGAAACTGTAGACCATAGAAATATAATAAAAATAAATCTTTATATTATTACATGTAACAAAATCAAACTGTTACATGTAACACCCCTAACTCGTCTCCGTCGCTAAATTATGGTTACAGAGTGTTACTAAACAATCAGAAACATTTGTACTTTATATTGTTCAATATTATAATCACATCATAAATCATTCATATACATGCATACTGTCTCTAAATCGAGCCCTCGAAGCCTTAAAAATAACCTAGAAACAATTTGGGACCAATTTGAAACAGTTTAGAAAGTTTAGGAAAAAGATGCGAAATTTGTAAAACAGGGGTCACATGGCCTTGTCACACGCTCGTGTGTCAGGCCATGCAACTCACTGACTTTCACCCTAAAAAATCATCAAATGACACACGGCTGAGTCGCACGCTTGTGTCTTAGGCCATGTGGACCCAAAATTTACCTATAATCAAGCCATTCCAAAACCATGCCATGCATAAACATTCAACCTATTTAAGCACACTATAAAAGGGACCTAAACAACATCCAAACACACACCGATATACCATTTCAAGATCCTAAATCAACTAACCAATATGTCATTCAAGGGCACCACAATTATAACAACCTAACATTTACCAAAACATGTGAACATTACCTATTTCCATGCACAAAAAAATCATTCTATATGTGCCTAAAACATATCATAATTGACCATTTCCAAACCAACATCTTGTGCCAAAATGCCATACACAACAGTTCTAAAAAAATGACCAAAAAGACTTACCTAGCAAGTATTATAAGTCCATCAATCCTTCATAAACATCAAGATACAAACATACCAAAATACCATTACATAACATCCTATACAGGCCATTATAAACCTAGGACAAAATGTTCAAAAACTACCGAAAATGGATGGATGGTGTGACTTGAGTGTTGATTCAACTGTCCAACCTTCAAAGTATCTACAATAACAAAAAATAACACAAGTAAGCTCATTAAAGCTTAAGTTGATGTAAAAAAACAATAAATCCTACTGAATTAATACAATATATCATTCAATAATAAATCAACTACATGTGTTCCCTGTCATCCAAAATCTCAACCTGGTGAATTGCATAGTTCAATTCAAAGCTCAAATACTATCAAAATCACTAAACAAGTCACAATATAAAGATTCACGATCTGATGAACAACTTATGGATATGAGTACATAAATATTCCACCCAAAACACGCCAATCGCTCGTAAGAGCTAATTCACCCGATAACACGCCAGATGCTCTTAAGAGCTAGTCCAATTGAAAAGACGCCAAAACAGGGACTATAACATGAGAATTCACAACAAATGCTGAACCTCGGCCTACTCGGGAAATATATATATATCACTCCACAACAATCTCCACTCCAATCCCCTCATAACACGTTATAATTCGATTATACTCTATTCCGCGTTCATCCAATTTAGGTATTTAAATTCATCAATATTTCTTAAACAACTTTACATCAATGATAAAACAATTATAAATATTATATCATATTATATCATCACACATTTCATATAGATATTAAATTGTAAACCGCACAACTTACCTGAACTGAATTGTAGTAGTTGTAAAAGTTCAAGGATTAATTTGTGATTTTTCTTTTTCCACGTATATCAACAGGGTCTTGATCTAAAATATAAAATTCCTCAATTATTAGCTTACATTTCATATTCCAATTCACTTTACATTTTATACCCTTTTATTTTTTAAAATTATACAATTACCCCTAACTTTTATAACTTTTGCAATTTAAACCCTTAACCCAAAAATCATCAAATTAACAATTTTTTTCAAGTAAAAATTACAGTCGAATATTCTAGGCCCTTAAACAGTCCCTATTAAACATCAAATTCACTATCAAACTAATATGTGTCTGCTAGTGTGTGGTGAAGTAATCCATCATTAGGTATGGTTGTAAGACGATCAAATAGAATCTAACCTTAAGGTTTTGCGAGTAAAAAAGTAGTAAGAGACGGGTAAGTCTGCCAAAGATCACTTTAAGGTGAGAATTTTCCTAAACGGTTCAACTAACAAAGTTCGCCACAAAACTACAGAGAAAATGAATGTCCAGACAAGACTAAGTAGAGCGGGATAGTTCGCAGGAACGATTACATGAAGGAGTGTGCTGAGGACTACCTTGGGTGGGAAGTCCACCGAAAATTAACGAAATAAACAGAAGTCTATCATGGCAATATAACACGGGGACAACCATGTGAAACTACTAATGGTGGAGACCCTCAAGGGATACCTGAATGAGAGATTGTTTGCTAAGAGCTATCTATTAATTGGAGCATCTTAAAAGATCAGACTAAGTTGAATGAATACTTTGGAGTTACATTGTAGGTATGAGTTCGTCAAGAAAAAAAGGGTCCGTTGATTCAGTCAGCTAAGTATCATATCCAAGTTCGCGAATAAGGATATTAGAAAGGGGCTTATTCAAGAAAGGGACCAAGCGTAGGCTAAGTTGAAAAATAGGTTTTTGTTAAAATAGTATGACAAATACATATGGAGTTTAGTGTGGATTAAGGGATCAAGGAAAGGATCCGCAATTAATGAAGCCTTGGTTAAAACACCAATAGATGTCGCTAATTTGTGTTGGCAAATACGGGTATCAATGATGAGACATATCATGAAGGGTATAAGGAAAGTTTGGAATAACGATTAACATGGTCAAAACCCATAAGAAATAATTGTTTGATAAAACATAGTTATGGCTAGTGGCTATGACCACCGACAGTTAGCTCAGAGAAAACAAGGCATTGGCTTTTCCTATGAAATTTAGGGAGTTTTGCATCTTCACACAAAATCTATTTTTCCCAAATTTTAAGAAGTATTCTATGAATATCGATGTACAAGATCTCACTAAGTTATTTTGAACTTATAAAATTTATTGCTTTTAGGTAGGGTAGATGGAGACTCAAGGAGCAAGTGGAGGGACCAACCCAGATACCGCCAGATTCAAGTGATGGGCGTGGTAGTTGTTTCATGTATATAGAAGGGCGTCCTTAGAGGCCATGCCTCGAGGATTAATTAAGTTTATTTTAATAAAATATTAAGTTTTAAGTCATTATAAATAATTATTTTTTTAAATAAAGTAGGACGATTGTAGGGATTGAAAACTTAGACAAGATAAAATATAATTGGGATTTAAATCTTGAATATGATGTTATCTTTGGAATTGACTAAATGTTGATAAGTAGTAATGGTTGTACCATTTGATACATATTAAAGCGGTAAGTAACCGGGTAACATTTTGTTAAGTGACTCGGGTTTTTCGTGACACTTGGTACCCAAACCCGGTGACTGGGACAGATATAGGGTGTTACACGCTAGGCCATATTGATCTCGCCGTTGGGCCACTCTCCCAATCCTCACCTGAATCCTCTATATCATGAATAACTTCCTCCCATAATAGCTTTGATTGATAACACTTATTAAATATAACATCTCGAAAACTAAAATCAACTCCAAAATCTGCCCCACTTAAACTATTATTTTGATAGCTGTCATCATCAACCAACACTACGTAATCACCATTCCGTGACCTTTTCATAGTAGGACTACAATCATATGAGTAAAGTTTGAATTTTAAAATCTTAATTCATAACAATTTGAGAGTTGGTTGGTTTTTTCTTGGTAAATATATGTTAAGTTATAGCTGGACCTAGTAACTATTGCAAGTAAAAACATCGGTGAACACGAAGAACTTGTTTATATAATTTGAAATATTTATGTTTGTGGGGTCATGCTTAGAGAGTTAATCCACTATATTTTTGGAAAGTTAAGCCTCACTCACTCACAAAGTAGCATCCTCACTTATATACTCTAATCAGGAGAACTCTCCTCTAAGACTTTCCTCTTAAAAGCTTAGATGTAAACTAGGTGACACATTTTTCTTTTTACTAGAGACTCACTTAAGTTTACTTTACAATTTTTTGCACTCCAAATGACAATTCCTTAATAAGACAAATGAAATGTTTTCACTCAAGTTAATTGGAGTAAATTACGAGTTTGGTAATAATAAATATAACTGAAAATATTATTACCCTTTAGGCCATGATTTCTATTACATACCAATACACTTAACTTACCACCTAATTCACTTTAGTCATTTGAAAAATAACTAAAATTCATTTGAGTCATTATCCCTTTTTAGTTAAAATTTTCATTTCCCTAACTTCACCACTTCCTTTTCTCATATTTGTCATATCATTTCCATTGTCTACAATGTTTTCCATCACTTTCTCTTCACTAACATATTAAGAACACAAAAATTTATATAACAAAACTCTACTTTAAGATAATTTTCATGCTTTTTTTACAATATGAAGCTTTAAAACAGGACAAAATCTTGATGTTCTTACCTTGTCCTATTGATTTCAAGCCTTAGATTGAATTTCTCTCTCCTCCAACTTCAGTTCTCTTGAATGCAAGATGATATTCGTACTCATCATAGTCTTCTTGTCACCTTTCCCTCTTGAAGGTTAAAGTTATTCTTTTGATTTCTAGGTGAAAATGATGAATTTTGATGGAAAAGACCATATTCAATAAAACTCACAACTTCTTTTTCTCGATTTTTTTATAAAAATAACCCAAGAAATTTAATTAATTATCAAAATGGCCCATTTTTTAAATTAAACACGAAAATGACCTAAAATCTATAGTAAAAGTTGGTGAAGCCAAAGAGTTTGGCTCCACCAACATGCCACGTTAGCAACCAGGAAAAAAAATTAACTTTTTGGTGGAAACATGTAGAATGGCGCCACCTGTATAAATACTAAGGAAATGCTGTAATTTCTAAAAATATGGGGGACTTTAAAAAAAAATTCATTTTTTGGTGGAGCCAATTCATTTGGCGCCACCAGATTCGCCTGACACTCTGTTATTTTTTTATTACTTTTTTTAAGTTTTGTCTTTATTCTTATTTATTTTATTTATTATTAATTTTAAAAAATTGAAATGTATATTTGAAATGTTTTATAATATATATTTTTAAAATTTAAATATATAATTTTGAAATTATTTTTAAAATTTAAAATATTATTTTTAAAATTTAAAATATTATTTTATTTTTCTAATTAATTCAAATTTCACTTTTTAAATAAAATATTATTTTTAACTTTTAAATAGAATTTTAAAAAGGTTTGAATATCTTTAAAATAATTTAAATATTATAATTTAAAATATTATAAAAATTTAAAAATATTTAAAATATTAAAACTAATAATAAATTTGAAAGGTCATATCTTTAAAATATTTAAATGTTTTATATTATTAAAAATATATTTAATTTTTAAAAATAATGTTTAAATTTTTAAAAATAATTTCAAAATATATATTTAAAATTTAAAAAATATATATTATAAAACATTTCAAATATACATTTCAAATTTTTAATATTAATAATAAAAAATAAATATAATAAATAAGGATAAAGACAAAACTTAAAAAAGTAAAAAACGAAAAAGAAAAAGAAAGAAGGACAAAAGTTTAAAAAAGTAAAAAAAAAAAAGTAACAATGTGTCAAGCGAATCTGGCGGCGCCAAATGAATTGACTCCACCAGAAAATGAAAATCTTTTAAAGTCCCCCATATTTTCAGAAATTGCAGTATTTCCTTGGTATTTATACAGGTAGCGCCATTCTATATGGCTCTACTAAAAAAATTAATTTTTTTTTCTGGTTGCTGACGTTGCATGTTGGTGGAGCCAAACTCTTTGACTCCACTAACTTTTACTATAAATTTTAGGTTATTTTCGTGTTTAATTAAAAAAAGAGTCATTTTAATAATTAATTAATTTTTTGAGTTATTTTTATAAAAAAGTCATTTTTCTCCTGATAGAAGGCAACATGGAAAAATGATGGATAACTCTTTTTATCTTTTCATTTATTTATTCATTCATTCATTAATAAAAAATCTAATAAAAATAATTATAAAATATTCCAACCAATTAACTTTCAACACCAAATAATCCATAATTATTACACTTTAATAATTAATATTTATTCAAATTAAGAACTATCTATTTTTCCTTGAAATTTCTCAAACATTCGTTTTTGAGCCATTACTCACTTTTGTAAAAATTATAATTTAATCCCTTTCATTTATCTACTAATTCAATTTGTCCTCATGCACCAATTTATTTTATATTTTAGTCTTTTCTTTGGAATATTTTATCTTTTGGTCTTTTAACTTTTCTATTTTTATATTTTAATCCTATAAATTTTGAATATTTACATTAAAACCTCAATAATTTTTACATTTTTATGGTTTAACCTCAACCTTAAATTAATATATCATGTCTTGCTTCTTGATTCAATTTTTTTTTATCATTCATCAATTTTCTCTTTTATTGATTTTATACATGATTTCATTATGAGTCCATCCCTCAACATTTTTAAATCACAATAAAAAATATATGGATTGTTGAAAAGTTGTATTCATATTATCAATCTACTTATAAATTAAAAATTATGACAGTTTTATATTAAAAGCTACCTATATTTCCTTGGCAACTGTGACAATTTTAAAAGTTATAAAAAATGTGACAATTACACGTGAAAATCTACTATAAATGGAATAATTTTAGCAAGTTGATGAGACTAATCAGAGTTGTACTTTTTTTTCTTTTTTTTTTTTTTAACAACACAATTGCACTTTTAAGATAGCCATGCTCATAATAGATGTCAAATCTTATACACTCGTCAATCAATTCATCTTCATGTTGGAAAAGTCTTAGAAACAATGACAAAATAAATAAAATGCACTAAATATTCATAATTATTTGAATTAATTAATCGACTAATTAGACCAATTAAATTAAGAGTAAATCGAAGTATAAATTCAAAAATTGTTTTAAATCAATTGGATTACGAATTGGTACGAATCGATTTAAATAAATTTTATTATCTTTTAATATTTTTATTTTTATGAATTTTAATAATTTTTAATTCAATTATTTTTTCTTTTGAAGCAAAAAAAATATTTGAGTCAATGCCATCAAATCTCAGCCTCCAATTTTTCAATATTTTCCAAGACTTGTTTTAATCAGTCCCATTCCTACGTCAAGATTTTCATTTTCTTTTCCTTTCATGGTGCGGTTTAAGTATAGATATAAATTTAAAATATAATATGTTAATCTATATTATATTATTATTTTTGTTAGAATTAAGTGACTCAAATCGTTATTTAAATAAAATACAATGGTAAAATAAAATAAAAGTAAAATTTATATAGAACTAAACTTCTTTTATTTTATTTTAGAATAAGGTTTTTTAAACTTTATTAAACTCCATCTATTTGATATTGATTAGAATAAGGTGTTTCAATCTTACTACACTCCTATTAGAATATAGTTTTACAAGCCTATAAATAGACATAGTCTTCTCATCTTGTAATCATTCGAATTCGACATAGTGAATTTTCTTCTCCTCTGCCGTGGTTTTTTCCGAAAGGGTTTCCACGTAAAAATCTGTGTGTTCCTTATTTTTATTTCTCTTTTCTGTGCGATATATTTTCATTACCGATATTTTTTTTTTTACAAAATGGTATCAAAGCTTCCGGGTTGTTCATCTAAATCACGGTAATAGTGTCTTTAAAGTATGAAATTCCACTATTGGATTGCAACACCAGATTCGCGTTGTGGCAAATAAAGATGCAAACAGTTCTTGCAAAGATGGACTTAAAGAAAGCCCTGCTAAGGGTAGATAAGATGCCTTCGATATTGACGAAGGAAGAGAAGAAGTGCAAGGATCGAAAGGCGTTAACACAATTACATTTACATTTGTGTAACGAAATTTTGCAGGATGCGATGAAGGACCGCTGGATTATGGAAGAGTTAGAACAACTATGTACATCGAAAACTCTAACCAGTAAGCTGCATATAAAGCAGCGTCTTTATGCTCATTGTTTGGAGGAAGGTGCATCTATGCATGAACACTTAACAGTGTTTAAAGCAATTCTCTCAAACTTGGAGGCCATGGAGGTTTAGTATGACAAGGAATATCTAGGGTTGATTCTACTTTGTTCGTTGCTCCCGTCTTATTCAACTTTTAGAGACACGATTTTATATAGCCGCGAGTCTCTCACAGTTGATGATGTTTATGATTTTTTGACGTCGTATGATAATATGAAGGATCTTGTGGTTAAAATCGACTCTTAGGTAGAGGGTCTCATTGTTTATGGGAGACAAGATCAGAATACTGATTATGATCATGGAAGGACACAGGAATGGAATCATCGCGGTAAATCTAAGGGTAGATCGAAGTCTTTAAACAGAGGTAAAACTTATAACTTCTACAAGAAGAAAGGGCAGATTAAATCTGAGTGCTATAAGCTACAAAACAAGATCAAAAGAGAGGCTGCGAATCAAAAGGGAAAACAACCAAAAAATTCTGGTGAAGCTGATGTTGTAGAAGACTACAGCGATGGTGAACTTCTAATCGCTTCTATCAACAATTCTAAAGTGAGCGAGTAGTGAATCCTTGATTTGAGCTGCACCTTCTACATAAGTCCCAATTAGGATAGGTTTACAACTTACGAAACAGTTTCTGAATGTGTTGTTTTGATGGGAAATAATATTTCGTGTAAAATCGCAGGTGTTGGAAAAATTAAAGTTAAGATGTTTGATGGAGTTGTCAAAACACTTAGTGACGTACGAAATGTTCCAGAATTGAAAAGAAATTTAATTTCGTTGAGTACTCTTGATTCAAAAGAGTACAAATACACAGCTAAAAGTGGGGTTTTGAAGATTTCTAAAGGTTCCCTTGTTGTGATGAAAGGGAAGAGAAAGACTGTCAATTTATATGTTTTGTAGGGTTTTACTATTGCTGGTGATGCAGCTGTCGGTTCCTCTTCCTTGTCAGATGATGATATTACTAAATTTTTGCATATGCGCCTAAGACATATGAGTGAGAATGACATGGTAGAATTGAGAAAAAGAGGACTTCTTGATAGGCAAGGAATTTACAAACTGAAGTTTTGTGAGTACTGCAGTTTTGGGAAGCAAAAGAGAGTTTGATTCACTAGAGGAATCCATAACATGAAGGGAACGTTGGAGTATATTTATTTTGATCTATGAAGGCCATCTAGAGTGCCTTCTAGAGGTGAAGCTAATTATATGCTAACTTTTATTGATGATTTTTCTAGAAAAGTTTGGGCGTTCTTCCTAAAGCAGAAAAGTGATGTGTTTTCCACATTTAAGTCTTAGAAAACTATTATTGAAAAAATAGAAAGGAAAACAAATAAAATACTTCCGCACAGGCAATGGCTTAGAGTTATGTTCTAATGAGTTTAATAAACTGTGCAAGTTAGAAGGGATCGTGAGACACTTAACAGTTCGTCATACTCCACAGCAAAACGGTGTTACAGAACGAATGAACAGAACGATCATGGAGAAGGTTCGATGTATGTTGTCAAATTCCAACTTACCAAAGTCATTTTGGGACGAAGCAGCCTCTACTGCATGTTTATTGATCAACTGATCCCCATCTGTTTCCATTGAGAAAAAGACTTCACAAGAGGTATGGTCTGGTAATCCTGCTGACTATTCTGATTTAAAGATCTTTAGGTGTCCTGCGTATGCTCATGTTGATAATGGAAAATTGGAACCGAGATCCATTAAATGTGTTTTTCTTGGTTATAAAGCTGGTGTAAAAGGGCATAAGTTATAGTGTCCTGGAAATAAAAAAGTTGTGATTAGTAGAGGTGTTGTTTTTGATGAATTGCTGTGCTACCTAACATATCTTTTAAAGGCTCTTCCAAAAAAGAAAATAAAAATTAGGTAAAACATCAGATTAATCCAGAATCTACAACAAAGTTGACTTCTCAAGCCAATAAAAAAATTTAGAATAGAGTTGATTTTTCACTACAATACTCTATCAACAAAAACAGAACCAGAAGAGAAATTAAACCTCCAAAGAAGTATGCCAAGGCTGATCTAGTTACTTATGCTTTAAATGTGGCTAAAGGTGTAGATACAAACTAGAGCCATCTAATTATTCTGAGGCTGTTAGTTGTGAAGACTCAGAAAATTGGATGTTTGCTATGCAAGAAGAGATGGAATCACTCCATAAAAATAGAATATGGGATCTTGTAAAACTTCCTAAAGGTAAAAAGATTGTTCGTAGTAAATGGGTGTTTAAAAAAATGAACTCCAAGAGTTGAAAAACCCAGAAATAAAGTAAGGCTTGTTGCAAAGGGTTACACTCAAATTCCAGGAGTGGACTTCACAGATGTGTTCTCCCCAGTTGTGAAGCATAGTTCGATTCGAGCTTTGCTTGGTATTGTGGCCATACATGATTTGGAGCTTGAGTGGCTAGATGTAAAAAGTACATTTTTGTAGGGAAAACTCGAGAAGGATATTTACATGTAACAACCAGAGGGTTTTACAGTCTCAAAAAAAGAGGACTATGTTTGCTTGCTGAAAAAGTCCCTTTACTGTTTGAAACAGTCACCAAGACAATGGTACAATAGGTTTGATTCCTTTATGACTTCTCATGATTTCAAAATAAGTAGCTTTGATAGTTGTGTTTATTTTAAGAAAAATAGTGATGGATCTTTTGTATATCTACTCCTTTATGTTGATGACATGTTGATGGCAGCAAAAGATAAAGGAGAGATAAGAAAAGTCAAAGCCCAACTAAGTGAAGAATTTGAGATGAAAGATTTGGGACCAGCAAAGAAGATACTTGGTATGAAAATTCTTAAAGATAGAAAAGCAAGTAAATTGTACCTAAGTCAGAAGGGGTACATTGAGAAAGTTTTTTGCGGGTTCAATATGAAAGTTTTTTGCAGGTTCAATATGCAGAGTGCTAAGCCTATTAGTACTCCTTTAGCAACCCATTTCAGACTTTTACTGGCTTTGTCTCCACAATCAGATGATGAGATTGAGTACATGTCACATGTTCCATACTCTAGTGTAGTGAGATCTCTCATGTATGCTATGGTTTGTTCATGTCTAGATTTATCATACGCAATTAGTGCAATTAGTAGATACATGGTGAATCCCGGTAAAGAATATTGAAAAGCAGTTTAGTGGATTTTAAGATACTTAAAAGGAACTACTAATGTTTGTTTACAGTTTGGAAGAACTAGAGATTGAGTCATTGGGTATGTTGAAGCTGATTTTGTTGGAGACCTTGATAGAAGAAGATCTCTCACAGGTTATGTCTTTACAATCGGAGGTTGTGCAATTAGTTGGAAAGCCACTTTGTAAACTACAGTCGCTTTGTCTACTACTAAAGTTGAGTACATGGCGATTACTGAGGCTTGTAAAGAAGCTATTGGGTTAAAGGGACTCTTTAGTAAACTCAATGAAGACCTTCAAATCAGTACAGTATTTTGTGACAGTCAGGGTGCCATCTTCCTTACAAAAGATCAAATGTTTCATGAGAGAAAAAAACACATTAATGTTTGGTATCATTTTGTTCGTTATATTATTGCTCGTGGTGATATTGTTATGAGAAAAATTAGTACTCTTGAAAATCCTGCAGATATGATGAGTAAGTCACTTCCTATAACCAAGTTTGAGCATTGCTTAGACTTGGTTGGTGTTCATTGTTGAAGTGAAACCCTTAAGGGGTTTATGGAAGAGGTGCAGAACTTGTTCGCTGAAAGTTCGCGATGAAGAACTTGTTCATTGAGAATTCGTGTCAAGGTGGAGATTGTTAGAATGAAGTGACCTGAATCCTTATTTAAATAAAATACAGTGGTAAAATAAAATAAAAGTAAAATCCATATAGAACTACACTTTTTTTATTTTATTTTATAATAAGGTTTTTTAAACCTTATCAAATTCCATCTATTTGATATAGATTAGAATAAAGTGTTTCAATCTTACTACACTTTTATTAGAATATGGTTTTACAAGCCTATAAATAGACATAGTCTTCTTCTCTTATAATCATTTGAATTCAACATAATGAATTTTCTTCTCATCTACCCGTGGTTTTGTAACACCCCTTACTCGTACCCGAGACCGGGACAAGGTATGAGGCATTACAGAACATACTAGGGTATTTCTGGAAAATACGGGTCGTAAAATTTCATTCCAAATTAAAATTGGCCAAACAAAATCATTTTGTCCTTATCATGGACCTACGAGGTCCAAAACAAACATTCGAAGTAATCTGGAACTAAACCTAGAACTTAAGAAAATTCTAAAAAAGTTTCTAGGTTTAAGCCTCACACGCCCGTGTGGAGGCAATTCACACGTCCGTGTGCTTTGGGACACGCTTGTGTCCCTTACTCGTGTAGAATTTTTAGAATTTATTTTTCATTTCGAACCTCCAGGGGTTTTCACACGCTCGTGTCCCTCACACAGCCTAACACGCCCATGTCCAAAAACCTGAACATTCTGTTTATGAAGTCATCATGCATTTAGGGCACACGGCCAAGGCAAACGCCCGTGCGTTAGGCTGTGTCCTCCACATGGATGAGACACACGACTATGTCTCTGCCCGTGTGTTTACTACCATGCATACTGACATAGAATTTTAGGTGCAGGGGACACATGACCATTCAACCGCCCATGGGGCAGACTGTGTGTCACACATGGTCTAGACACATGCCCGTATGTTTACTCATGTGGACTATTTAAAGGCTATTTTCCAAGCCAATAGTCACCCATAGTCACTCATACATTCAAACATGCTTTATATCGTGCAACATGACATATTTGTGCACTCAAACATTCTACACCATGGCACTCTCACATCTCCAAAAGGTCATCCTAATACATATTCATTTATTACACTATTTTGGGGCATTCCACACCAATTTCATGCATTATTAAACTTGTTATCATGACTTCAATTTGTGCCTTCATACTTATGGTCATTTTAAGCCATTAGGTCATCTCTTATCCTTTAGCACCCAATTCACACTTTACCATACATTCATCATGTCAACAACATATCACATCATTATCATGCACTCACCAAGCAATAATATATCCTACCATCAAAAACACTAGCACATGCATGCCTGGGTAATTAAATTACAACCCAAATGATCAAATATGAGCCATATCACATGACCCTTACAAAATGAATCATCATTATCATAGGCCTTTACAATTTGGCCAAATAGCATGACACATATCACAAAATGACCAAGTTTCCTATACATGCCATACTCAAAATAATAATTTCACTATACCCAATAGTATTTTGATAGTGTGATCGAATACTCCAACAACTTTCGATCCCCGAGCTAGCGTGGCGGAACTACGAAGGATGGAAAAAGAGAGGGGAGTAAGCATTAAAGCTTAGTAAGTCCACATGTAAATAATATGCAATAGTGGTAAACAATTAACATGCAAAAACATGATAGTATATACATAAATATTATTCTTTCATTCAAACCTCTTTACTTACTCATCATATGCACATATATATACTTGCTCATCGTAAACCGATCTTTATTAAAGCATTAGTCATAGGTTTAGCATACATACCTGTACTCATCGTAAGTATCCATAACCATACCTCTTTCATATGTCCTTCTTGGGACTCTCATTATATTCTTTACAATACCCGTGAACATTCGGAATACTATTGGATACACGGAAACCTTGCACATAAGTGCATCATATACAAACGTAGCCGAAGCTACCACATAACATGTAACACATCCATAATGAACTCGGACCTCTCAACGAGCTCGGATGTTGTATGAATCGTATCCATCATGAACTTGGACCTCTCAACGAGCTCAGATGCTTGCATCCATAATAAACTCAGACCTCTCAACGAGCTCGGATGCAACATATCTCACGAACCTGGACCACTCAATGAGTTCGGACTTCTTAGTTCCTAGTGACATGTCACTTGTATCCTAAACTATTCCTAAAGTTCAAATGGGATTTTTTTTCTCACTTGCATATAGTATCTCCATCGTACTTGCTCGTAACGTTGTAAATCACGACCATAATAACATTCATGCTTTCATAACAATCAATAAGCATATAATTCATAATTACAATAAAGCATTTATCACATTATATTAAAGCATTTAAAACATACTACCATACCACATTATTTGCATATGTACTTACCTCGGTACAAAACGGTGGTAATCGAGCCTAGTCGTCTATACTTTATTCTTTCCTCGATCAAGTCCCGATTCATATTTTTCTTGATCTATAATGCCAAATTTAACTTTTTTATTATTCAGACTATTTAAATGAGTCCATAAATCATACTTTTGCAAACTTACATTTTGACCCCTAACTTTCACATATTTACGATTTAGCCCCTAGGATCGTCAAATAAAACGCATGCATTTTCTTGATTACCTAAGCTGGGCCGAACCTTTTCTATGCTCATATCAACCCATATTTTCTTTTATTTCACATTATTACTACTCACTTTTTAACTTTTACAAACAAATCCTTTGTTTAGGTGTTTTCACTAAAAATCACTTAATAAAAGATGTTCATTATGCATCAAACATTCATATTCCTCCATTAATCATCAAAATACAAGCATGTCATGCATGGGTCAATTTTCATACATAAACTCTAGCTCAAAATATAGTTAGAAATGAGTAGACTATGTGACAGGGACTTTAAAAATATAAAGAACATTAAAAACGGGACTAGGGAACATTTACTATTGAGCTTGGAAATGTTGAACAAAACCCTAGCTATGGTGTTTTGTGATTTTCGACAGCCAAGGAGGAAGATGGACACATTTTTGGTTGGATTTTCCCTTTTTATTCTTTTAATTACCTAATGACCAAAATGCCCTTGGGGTTTCTCTTTTCAATTTTTTCTATGCATGTCTATTTTTGTCCAAAATTATAGAAATTGGTCAAATTTCTAATTGGGACCCCTTAATTCATAATTTAAAGCAATTTCATGCTAAAAGCTTCTAGAATGCAAGTTTTTTACTTTATTCAGTTTGGTTCCTAAAATGCAATTGAACATTTTATGCTTAGAATTTCTTCATGAAACTTTCACACAAGTATGCATTAATAACATAAACCTCATAAGAATCATATAATAATTATTTCTATCTCAGATTTGTGGTCTCAAAACCACTGTTCCGATTAGGCCCTAATTCGTGATGTTACAGGTTTTTTCCCGAAAGGGTTTCCACGTAAAAATCTATGTGTTCTTTATTTTTATATCTCTTTTCTTTGTGATATATTGTCATTACCGATATTTTTTTTTTTACATTTTTGAAGATCAATAATATTATACTTATATTTGAATATATGTCAAATATATATTTTGTAGTTAGGTAATGTTGGAAACAAAAATAAGACTCAAACTCTACCTCATTCAAACCATTATTTTGTTCACTGTCATGATCAACGAACACTACATAATCACCATTCCGTGACCTTTTCATTGCAGGAGTACGATCATATGAGTAAAGTTTGAATTTTAAAAGCCTATTTCATAACAAATTGAGAGTTGATTGGTATTTTCTTAATAGATATATGGTAAGTTGTAGGTGGACCAAGTAACTATTACAAGTAAAATAACGATGAACACTAAGAAGGTTTATACAATTTGAAATCTTTACATTTGTAGGGTCTTACCAAGAGAGTTAATCCAGTATACTTGTTGAGATTTAAGTATCACTCACTCACAAAATAGCAACCTCACTTATTTACTTTAATCAGGATCACTCTTCTCTAAGACTTTCTCTTAAAAGCAAAGATGTATTAAAGTAAGTCACTCATTTTTCTTTTTACTAGAGCCTCACTTAAGTTTAGTATATAAATTTTCGCACTTCAAATGACAATTCTTTAATTAAAAAAATGAAGTGTCTTCACTTAAGTTAAATGGACTAAATTATGCTTTGCTAATAATAAATATTGTTATGCTTTATTTGATAGAGAATTTCAAAATTTACCATCAAATTCTTAAAAAAAATGTTTAATGATTTGTTTTGTGAGTGATGGAGTGGAATTAAATGGTTGACGAAAGAGATTAGGGTGAGAGGGTATTAAAAGGTGAGAGATAAATATTTGATGGAGCAACCACTCTAAGAGATGCTTGGAAAAGTGAATGGAACATTCTTTTCTCCTTGGAGTTGGCAGGAAAGTATTGAACTTTTTTTGTGGGATAAAAAATAAATATGAGTGTTTGCGTTAAATGATAGTACCTTCAAAGGTATAAATATTAGCTTTAAACCCTAAAACATGTCTCATATAAGTGCTAATGGTCTTGAGTAGCATTTTCATTGGTGGAATATCATATGGTGTTGTCCCTTATCCTTCATTCCTTTCTCTTTTTTGGATATCCATTCATTTTATGAATTTATTAAGATATGGTAAGCAGCTTCTTGTGCAAAATTACATATTTCTAAGGTCCAAATATGTATATTTAAAAGATTAGTATCTTTGAACCTATGAATGGATACTCAGAATCACTAACAACATTAAAACTTGGTGTAATGTTATTGTGAAAAATAAAATAGAATAAAATAAATAAAAATAAAGAACACATAAATTTTACGTGGAAACCCTTTCGGGAAAAAAACCACAGGCAAGAGGAGAAGAAAATTCACTATGTCGAAAAATTTTTACTCAAATACAAGAGGAATAGACTATGTCTATTTATAGGCTTGCAAAGCCATATTCTAGTAGGATTGAAACACCTTATCCTAATCAATATAAAATAGATGGAGTTTAATAAGGTTTAAAACCTTATTCTAAAATAAAATAAAAGAAGTCTAGTTCTATATGGATTTTACTTTTATTTTATTTTCTATCGTATTTTATTTAAATAAGAATTTGGGTCACTTAATTCTAACAATCTCCACCTTGACACAAATTCTCAATGAACAAGTTCTTCATCGCGAACTTTCAATAAACAAGTTCTTCACCTCTTCCAAAAACCCCTTAAGGGTTTAACTTCAACAATGAACACCAACCAAGTCTAAGCAATGCTCAAACTTGGTTATAGGAAGTGACTTAGTCATCATATCTGCAGGATTTTCATGAGTGCTAATTTTGCTCACAACAATATCACCACGAGCAATAATATCATGAACAAAATGATACCGAATATCAATGTGTTTTGTTCTCTCATGAAACATTTGATCTTTTGTAAGAAAGATGGCACTGACCGTCACAAATATCGTGCTGATTTGAAGGTCTTCATTGAGTTCACTAAATAGTCCCTTCAACCAAATAGCTTCTTTGCAAGCCTCAAGAATCGCCATGTACTCACCAAGTGGTAGACAAAGCGATCGTAGTTTGCAAAGTGGCTTTCAACTAATTGCACAACCTCCGATTGTAAAGACGTAACTCGTGAGAGATCTTCTTCTATCAAGGTCTCCAAAGAAAATCAGCATCAACATACCCTATAACTCCATCTTTAGTTCTTCCAAACTGTAAGCAAACATTAGTAGTGCCTCGTAAGTATCTTAAAATCCATCGAACTACTTTCCGTTGTTCTTTACCAGATTCGCCATGTATCTCGCTAACCTGACCGACCGCATATGATAAAACGGACGTGAACAAACCATAGCATACATGAGAGATCCCATCGCACTAGAGTATGGAACATGTGACATATACTCAATCTCATTATCGATTGAGGAGATAAGGCCGATGAAAGTCCGAAATGGGCTGCTAAAGGAGTACTAACGTGCTTAGCACTCTGCATATTGAACTCAAGAAAGAACTTTCTCAATGTACCCTTCCGACTTAGGTACAATTTACTTGCTTTTCTATCTCGAGAATCTCCATACCAAGTATCTTCTTTGCTGGTCCTAAATCTTTCATCTCAAATTCTTCACTTAGTTGGGCTTTAACCTTTCTTATCTCTCTTTATCTTTTGTCGCTATCAACATGTCATCAACATAAAGAAGTAGATACACAAAAGAACCATCACTGCTTTTTCTTAAAGTAGACACAACTGTCAAAACTACTTTTTTGAAATCATGAGAATTCATAAAGGAATCAAACCTCTTGTACCATTGTCTTGGTGACTGCTTTCAAACCGTAAAGGGACTTTTTCAGCAAGCAAACATAGTCTTTTTTTCGAGACTATAAAACCCTCTCGTTGTTGCATGTAAATATCTTCCTCAAGTTCTCCATGCAAAATGCGTTTTACATCTAACCGCCAAGCTCCAAATCATGCATGGCAACAATACCAAGCAAAGCTCGAATCGAACTATGCTTAACAACCGAGAGAACACATCTGTGAAGTCCACTCGAATTTGATCAGTAACCCTTTGCAACAAGCCTTGCTTTATATCCGGGTTCTTCAACTCTTGGAGTCCCTTCTTTCTTTTTAAACACCCATTTACAACGAATGCCTTTTTACCTTTAGGAAGTTTTACAAGATCCCATGTTCGCTTTTTGTGGAGTGATTCCATCTCCTCTTGCATAGCAAACATCCACTTTTCGAGTCTTCACACTAATCGCCTCGAATAATTAAATGGCTCTTGATTCGCATCTATATCTTCACCACATTTAAAGCATAAGCAACTAGATCAACCTCGGCATACTTCTTTGGAGGTTTAATTTCTCTTCTTGTCCTGTTTTTGGCGATAGAGTATTGCGGTGAAGAAGCAACTCTATTCTCAATTTTTGTACTAGCTTGAGGAGTTGATTTCAGATTAACTGATGCTCCACCTACTTTTGGTTTTCTTTATTGGAAGAGTCTTTAAGAGATAAGTTAGGTAGCATAGCGCTTCATCAAAACAACATCTCCGCTAATCACAACTTTTCTATTTTCAGACACCATAACTTATAGCCTTTTACACCACTTTATAACCAAGAAAACGATTTAATGGATCTCGGTTCTAATTTTCCATTATCAACATGAGCATACGCAGACACCCAAAAATCTTTAAATCGAATAATTAGCGGGATTACCGCACCATACCTCTTGTGGAGTCTTTTTCTCAATGGCAACGGATGGAGATCGGTTGATCAAAAACATGCAAGAGAGGTCGTCGCCCAAAATGACTTCGTAAGTTGGCATTTGACAACATACATCGAACCTTCTCCATGATCGCTCGTTCATTCGCTCGCAACGCCGCTTTTGTCAGGAGTATGACGAATCGTCAAGTGTCTCATGATCCTTCCGACTTGCACAATCTATTAAACTCATCGTAATGTAACTCTAAGCCATTGTCTGACGGAGGTATTTTATCTGCTTTTCCGTCTGCTTTTCAATCATAATTTTCCAAGACTTAAATGTGGAAAACACATCGCTTTTCGCTTCGTGAAGAACGCCCAAACTTTTCCGGAAAAATCATCAATAAAGGTTAGCATATAATTAGCTCCACCTCTCAAGGCACTGGATGGCCCCACGATCGTAATGGATATACTCCAACGCTTCCTTCGTGTTATGGATTCCTCTAGTGAATCGAACTCTCTTTTGCTTCCCAAAACACAAGGCTCACAGAAATTCGGGTTTGCAAATTCCTTGCCCATTAAGAAGTCCTCTTTGCTTAATTCGCCATGCCATTCTCACTCATATGCCCTAGGCGATATGCCAAAGTTTAGTAATATCATCATCGACAAGGAAGAGGAAGCGACAATTGCATCACCAAGAATAAAGAGAACCTCAGAAACATATAACTTGGCAATCTTTCTTTGCCCTTTCATCACAACAAGGACCCTTTGAAATCTTTAAACCCCACTTTCACCGTGTATCTGCACTTTTGAATCAAGAGTACTCAACAAAATTAAATTTCTTTTCAATTCGAACATGCCGCACGTCACTAAGTGTTCGACAACTCCATCAAACATCTTAACTTTAATTGTTCCAACACCGCGATTTTACATGAAGCATTATTTCCCATCAAAACAACACCTTCAGACATCGTTTCATAAGTTGTAAACCAATCCCGATTGGGACTCATGTGGAAGGTGCACTGAATCAAGTATCCACCTCGCCACTTTAGAATCATTGATGAAGCAACTAGAAGTTCACCATCGCCGTAGTCTTCTACAAAGATCGCCTTCACCGAAATTTTCCGGTCAGTTTTCCTTTTGATTCGCAGCCTCCTTTTAATCTTATTTTGTAGCTTATAGCACTCAGATTTAATGTGTCCTTTCTTCTTGCGAAGTTGCAAGTTTTACCTCTGCTTGAAGATTTCGATCTACCCTTAGATTTACCACGAGGATTCCGCTCGTGTTCTACCACGATCATCATCAACATTCCGGTCTTGTCTCCCACGAACAATGAGACCCTCTCCCTGAGAGTTGGGTTTAACCACAAGATGCTTCATCTTATCATACGAGGTTAAAGAATCATAAACCTCATCAATTGTGAGAGACTCGCGGCTATATAAAATCGTGTCTCTAAAGGTTGAATAAGACGGGGGCAACGAACAAAGTAGAATCAACCCTAGATCTTCCTTATCATACTGAACCTCCATGGCCTCCAAGTTTGAGAGAATTTCTTTAAACACCGTTAGTGTTCGTGTACGACGCACCTTCCTCCAAACGATGAGCATAAAGACGCCGCTTCATATGCAACTTGCTTGTTAGAGTTTTCGACATACATATTTGTTCTAGCCTCTTCCATAATGCAATGCGCTTTTCTCTTTCATCACATCCCCGCAAAATTTCGTTGGACAAATGCGATGTAATTGTGTTAATGCCTTTCGATCCTTACGCTTCTTCTCTTCATCTCGTTAATGTCAAGGCATCTTATCTATCTCTAGCAGGCATCCTCTAGATCCATCTCTGCAAGAATCGCTTGCATCTTAATTTGCCACAACGCAAATCTGTGTTGCGATCCAACAATGAATTTCATACTTCAAAGACGCCATTACCGTGATCGAGATGAATAACCCTAAGCTCGATACCAATTTGTGAAAAATAAAATAGAATAAAATAAATAAAAATAAAGAACACATAAATTTTACGTGAAACCCTTTCGAAAAAAACCACAGCAGAGGAGAAGAAAATTCACTATGTCGAAAAATTTTTTACTCAAATACAAGAGGAATAGACTATGTCTATTTATAGGCTTGCAAAGCCATATTCTAGTAGGATTGAAACACCTTATCCTAATCAATATAAAATAGATGGAGTTTAATAAGGTTTAAAAACCTTATTCTAAAATAAAATAAAAGAAGTCTAGTTCTATATGGATTTTACTTTTATTTTATTTTCCATCGTATTTTATTTAAATAAGAATTTGGGTCACTTAATTCTAACAGTTATTAAGAAGACTTAGAAAGAAAGTCAATGCAATTGGACATGAAAATAGCTAGCGGCTACTGTTTCTTTCATTATTGCTGTCATAGCTATCTTTTTTCTTTTTTGTCCAATATTCCTTCAAATGCGATTAATCAACCTTTTTTATGGCCAAAAAAGTTAACAATGTATTCCCACTTCCTGTGCAATATTATAATCGATATAAATACCAAGATTTTCATATAAATAAATAAAAGTCCAAGTATTTGTTCATTTATAAATACAACAATTTCAGCATGATTTATTATACAACCCCTTTTTCCTCTTCGACAAATTCAACTATATATACATAGTCTTTATCACTAAAAGCTATATGACAATTTTAAACATAGGGTTACTTTGGTATTTACATTTTTTCTAATGCCAAAATCAACAAATTCACAGTCCAGCATCAAATGGCACTCCACTCTCCGGAATCCATGCATTTCCGGTGAGAAAATTACCAACAGTGAATTTCCCAGCTTCAGTAGCATCTATAACACGATATCCACCCCACTTCACTCTTCCCCCCGTGCTTGCACCGGTGCCGGTATTCATATGTTCAGCATAGTAAAGACTACTCAAAGCAAAATTCCCACTCCATGGTAACCAACCTTCTGCGTCGATTAGTCCATCCAAACCAGTCTTCATAAACACAGTTCTCGAGTATTTCTGCCATGGTCGCCCCAAGTAGTTCTTGAATGAACCCTGAACGGCCCTCAGGTCCGACGCCGCCATCACACGTGAGTTGTGGATGATTATCCCCGTATTCTCATTTGGGTCAGTTCTCGCTTGTGCTGTAACAGTGTTCATTTGGCCACTCATTGGTCGTCGGATGTAAATGTTGCAGTTTTGGAAAACGGCAATGGCGTCACCGAATATGAAGTCTACGGTTCCATAAATGTCACAGTCGCGGTAGAATTGACGTTGGGAATAGACGTATAAGGTATCTTGGTAACCTTTGAAGCTGCAACGGTAGAATACTGAGAAATCAGAGCCAGAGCGGAGGGCCACTGCCTGGTGCTTTTGGGGTCCAGCCGTATTCTCAAAAGTGATGTCACGAGCTATGAAGCCATCACCGACGACGGCTAAAAGAAGAAACGAACGAATGATGTGAGTAATCAAATGATAAGTTGAAAACAAGTAAAAAGCAAAAGGACTAATTTTTTTCTCACGTTTTTACTGTTATATTTTCTCATTTAGTTTTGTAAAGAACTATGGTGTTGGTGAAATGGGAGCCATAAAAATATCCAACTAATTAGAAAAAAAAGATAGTCATGTTTTTACTATTCGAAAAAGAATAAAAGAACAAATTAAGAGTAGATAATTTGCATGAGTGTGTCTTAATTTGTTATTCAAATCATGTTTCTTTTTTCCTCACTTTTTCTTCTTAATTTAGGATTACTTTATGTTTTTGTCTAAGTTTAGAATGTGACTTTGAAATAATTTATACATGTTGCTTACCAAATGTTGCTGTGCGAAAAGTTGTTGTAGTTTGAGCATTTTTATTACCAGTAATAACCGTGGCACCAATTCCATCTCCAATTAACATGATATTTTTAGCTGATCTTTGAATATCAACATTCTCATTGTAAACTCCAGCTTTTACGTGTATGACAGTTCTTTTGCCACTTTCAATCGCCGCTACTGCCTCCGATATGGTCTTGAAGTTGCCAGAACCGTCTTGAGCCACCACAATGTCAGCGTTTAATGGTGCACTGGTTTTCTGCAAGAGCTTTCGATCGGCACCGGAAAGCCAAGTGGGGAATCCATTGACAAGCAGGCGTCTATTGCCAACTTGATTAGCGGTAACACTAACAGTGGGCTTATTGATGGCCAGGGAATTGCTAATCAACTTGGAAAAGTTGGTTAGCATGAGTGGTAAGGTTTGTAAATGAGAGGCCAAGTTGAAGTCAATGAAGCCATTTTGGCAGGTTTGATGGTTGGTAATGGCAGCACTTAACCAGGTTTGAGCATCTAATGGACTATTGGTGCTCTTCGATTGGTTAAGATGGGAAATGGTGTCTTGGTAGAGCTCCAAGCAATCGTTCCAAGCCAATTTGGCTCGCTCATTGAAAGAAGTCAAGTCCATGGTAGAGACGAGGTGATGAGCTTGAACTGCTTGGTTCAAGGTGACCTGAATCGCAAGGTCACGGAAGGAGTAGCGGGTTTGATCAAGGGCAAGGCTTGATGTTGCAACATTAACACCATTTCCCATGAAATGGTTGCAGACATCAGGGTAGGGTGTTTGGGTACATGATGTTATTGTCGCTGCAGCGTTCCCTAGGGGAACACAAGTGAAGAAATAAGAAATGAGAAATGGTATGGCAAGAAGCTTATCCATGAAGACAATTGGTTTTAGATGTAAAGTTTTGAATGTTTGAATTGATGAAAAGAAAGGGAGGGAAGAAAGGTTTATATAGAGCTACAAAAAAGTGGAAGAAAACATGAATTGTGAAGGGGGATCAATTTTCTCATTTACTGGGCCCAGGGGCTTATTTTGTGGCTCAGGGCATTTGTATGTTTTTTTTTTTATTTTGTTAATACTATGGATATAATAACAAATATATTAATAATAAGAGGGTGAAGACATTGACTCATAAGTCTTGTCTATTTATGACTTTAGACACTTGGGTTTGGTATAAAAGAATTTTCAAAGCAATTTTGTAGTTGGAACAACCTTTTCTTCCTTAATTTTAACACGAACCAAGAATTTAATTATCTTTAACTTGCTATATAGTTTTTTATGCATGTCTCCAACTCCTATTCCCCATTAACAAATTATTAACGTACATATTGCATCAAATCAATAAATTGGAAGCTTTAGGCAACCAATAGGGATACATATTCATTCCATTGACCCCGTAGAGTAGCATATATTATTAGGATAATCTTTTATTTTTTATTTTAGTTAATCTATTCCATCCTCATACTTCAAGGCTCTATTTTGATTTAATTCTAGTTAAACTATTAAAAGAATAATTACAAGGGTCATACATACTGTAATATATAAATCAAACAAAATTGTTGGTAAGTGTTACTAGCGCGGTTTTCACATTTTTTTAATTAATTATTTGTTTGTCTTGAATTATAATAAAAATTAAATGTTCAAAATATATTCTTCTAAGTCTTTATACACTTCATATATTTAGAATTTAATCTCTTTAATTTTATTTTCAAGTTAATTTTTTTTACATTTAAAAATTTAAATCTAATTGTTATAAGATTGATACTCTTTATTGTGGCCTTTTGAAATTTTAAAAATAATCATATAATAATAAATATGATATTAAAATGATTATGTGGGTTTTTCTTAAAAGCAAGTATTTTTAGTTGGAAGTTATAATTACAATTATTATAATAATTATTATTATTGGTTTTATTGTTTTCTTTTTCTCTTAAGATAAACTATAATGGCTGTGGATTATCTAGTGTTGATAAGTCTATATTTGACATGGCAAACAATATAATCCACTAATTTAAAGCTTGTTTGAAGGACCCTACCTACAATTAGACCACCACTAGTATTTTGTCCATCAAAATTATAAAATTAAATTACATTCTTACTATTCAATTAGTTTACATCATTCTGTCTATTTGATTTAGGTTCCCTCTTTCGATTTATTGCTTTAACTAAATTCACGGTTAAATTTAATGCTTCCAAGCTCAGGAAAGAGGCTAATCCTTCAGTGTATTTCGTTTTTTCAGAAATAAAAAAGTTATCACAAAAAAAAATCTATTTTATAATTACAGACAATTGTTGTTCCTAATTTAGTGAAAAAAACTTGAAACTTAGATATATATATATATAAATTGACTTTATGATATACCCATAATATATACTAAATTTATCATACACCCTTAATGTAAGCGAATTCTATATTTATTATAAATTCACACCCTTCTATTTCATAGATCAAACTTGGTGGAAAACAACACTATAACAGGCTCATAACTTTCTACTTTTGATAACTCTTGTTTCATTTTAGTTTATTTTTGTTCCTATTCTTGTAACAGAAGAGCTTGTTGAATCATGAAGGATACATCATAGGTGAAATACCCTAAAGGATAGTGTCCAACAATGGCTAAAGCTTAACTTTTTATTTTTGTTCCACCTTTTCTAAACATCTTCCAAAATTTTCTTAAGAATACCCAAGAATGAGTGCATGTTTAGGAATGATTGTATATAAGAAAGACTTGATACTTAAGAGTGTTAATTGTGACTCACCTCTCTTTTTTGGGAACTTATCTTGTGCACTTATTTTTCAAATATATATATATATATATATATATATATATAATAATTAAGACGAGCGAATTTAAGGAGGCAGATAGAGACCTTAACCTAAAAAATGGAAATTTATCATTTCGATCTCCACACTATGATAAAATTATACTTTAATTCTCAAAAACGAAAAAAAAATATTTTTAGTCTTCTGAAAATGATGAAATTATAAATTAATAAATAATAAAAATATGATTTAAATTTTAAAAAATTATAATTAGATTTTATCCAGAAATTTTTATATTCGGTCGTGATTAAGGAATGAGAAAAAAGTAATAAATCCAGTTGCATAGGTGGAGTAGATAAAAAAAAGAAGTTTTTAATCCACATAGATTATGTCCATGTCTCCACAGTTCAAATAATACAATGACAATCAACCTCAAAAATTGCAACTTGAAATAGTGTAACTTTCAAAGAGTAATATCTTTTCATATTTTTCTTCACGAATATGCTGGGTTAGTTTAACTCTTATTCCTCATTGGTTAAAAATCCTTTTGCCTTTTTACACTTTTTCCCTCCTTTTGAAAAGGAAATACCAATTCTTTCGCTTTTGTTGAGAAGTTCACATTTGGCAGATGGTTTGTCTCGTCATCAAGAAATGAAATTAAAGGTTGGATATGTCGTTTTAAGAAAAATAGTAGGTTGAAAGGATTTTTTTTCATGCCGCATAAATTCATATGTTTTTTATTTTATTTTATAAAACATTAATTTTTAGTTTTGATTATTTTAATATATTTAAATTAAGATTTAATTTTTATATTTTAATTTCTAACATAATTTTGTCTTAATATTTTAATAATGTTATTAATTAGTTCAAATAGTTAATATTATTAACTTTTAATTAAAATATTACGTGGTTGTACATAATTTAAAAATAAAATTTTCGAACAAAAAGTAAAGAGATTAAATTCTTAAAAATAAAATTAAGAGGGTTAAATTTTAAATGTACAGAGTGTATAGATTTAGAGCCATAGTTGTTTGAATTGAACCGACCGGTCGGATCAAGAGCCAACTAAGGTATTGGTTCGAAGAGAGGCATCAGATTTATTAACTCGAGAACTGGTACGGACCGGTTGAACCGAGCTATATATGAACCAAGATATATTTTTTAAATATATACTTTTTTATTTTTATGCTTTTCTTAATTATTTATTTAATAGAATCATATGAACCAGCGGCTTGACCATTTGACCATTGGTCTAGTTCTAAAACCTTACTTAAAGTATATTTTAATTTTGAAAATTGTTACTTTATAACTTGATATAAACAAATAATCAACTCAACGTAAAGCATGAATGAACCATACTAGTAATAATAAAGAAAAAACAAAGTTTGGTTAATTAATTTTATCACTTAATATAACAGAGTTGCGACAATTAAAGACATCTAAGTGTGATAATTAAAGATGAAAAAATCCACTATAATGGGAAGATATAAGGATTTTTTTAGCCCTCCAACTTTAAAAAGTCATTTTAGCTTTCCATTTATCTTTTGTTTCTTTTAATCTTTAAACTTGTATTATTTGTCAAATCACCCCAAGATAGATGGAAAATATAATGTTTGTTAACATTTCTAGCTTGACATGCACGTGGATTGCCACATGGATGCAATGTCAGCAATTAATTAATTTTTAAAATTTAAAAAACTTAAATTTTTTAAAAATTAAAATTATCAAGGCTATTTTAAAATTAAAAGAAATATAAGAAATATTTTTAATATTTTTAAATTTTCAAAAACTTAAATAATTGCTAACGTGGCATATGAATGGATTGTCAACATAGTTAACAAACGTTAAATAATTTATTTTTTCTAAAGTTGAAAGGCCAAATAAATTAGGCATGATTGTCAAAAATACCCTCAATATTTTGTGGGTTTTAAGATTTGAGCCCTAGACCTTTTTTTTTGGATTGATGCCCTCAAAGTAACGATTTTTTTCCATAAATCAGCCCAATTTTAACGAGAAATGTGAGTTAAACGTTAGTCAAGTGTCGATCGATGAAATAGTCTATGTGGTGTGCGATGATGAAGATGACATGTCAAAAAAATAATTAAATATGAAATTAAAAAATAAATAAATAATTTGTAAACAAATAATTGTAGGTAAAATTAAAACCTATAGTTAAAATCCCTAATCTCTTATTCCAAAATTGTGAATTCCCTAAAACTATTAAGATAAGAAAACTTTAGCAATCTCTAATCTTTAAGAAACCACAATCTCTAAAGAAACTTGAATTGAAATCCCTCTCCTCTCATTATCTCAATTTACCATAAACCCTAGGAAATTGTTTTTTTTCTTCCTTGTCATTCGAATTCATGGATTTAGGAAATTTGCTCAAAACTGAATAACATAGTTCGAATAGTCAGCTTAGAGAATGGGTATTGCATGGTTCAAATGGTTAGAGGAAAAAATCGAGGTATTCAAATATTGTTACTTCATCGTGAAAAGAGTATGTGTACAATGGGGAAGCATTAAAATGTTACTTCAGCTTAATTTGGATGTACAATGGGGAAGCATTAAAATGTTACTTCAGCTTAATTTGGATGATTTCAAAAATTTCTGGGGACACTTCATGGAGTGATTTAAATGCAGGGATGAAATTTTATGGTTGTCAAGATTTTCGGCTAAGTGAATAAGAATTTTATTTCCTACTTCAGCTCAATTTGGATGATTTCAAAAATTTCCCTAGGTTGAGGGTTTATAATTTAAAATTTTTGTTATCACTCATTTGGGGTTTGTTTGTAAGACGGTGGTTGTGGTTTTGTCAAGTGGTATGATGGGAAAATGTGTGACTGTGCGACTGAATTACTACGTCAATTGCATGATAGTGAATAAAATATTTCAAATGAGAATTTAGCAGTTAGAAAGAAGGTTATGGATTTGGTTACATTTGATGGTAGTTATAATGATGGCAGTAGTGGTGTTGACATTGAGGTTGAAAGAGGTAAACCAGTTTGTGGTGTTGAAGGAGAACTAGTATTAAAGAACAAAATAATGACCATGAAGCAAAAAATGGAAGTTATCAAGAAGGAGTAGTCAATGTATAAGATATTATTTCCTTGATCCATGTTATGTATGTATGCATCACCATAGGTTTCTTTGTTGGAAGTAGTGGTAAGAGGCATATGGAGCTGCCAGTTGGAAATGTTGGTTGAATGTAAAGTTTTCCAACATACCTCCATGTTATGTTGTTTATGTAATTTAGAACATTGATATACACTCCACTTGAAATTCATGACCAATTTTGGTTGTTGTTTATGTAATTTACTTTAGCGTAGTAAAAAATGCAGTGAAAAGAAACATAAGACTAAAAAAATCCTACATTTAATCATATAATTTTCCCTATTTCAATTAGGATAAAATGTACTTTACAAAAGCATTCCATAGGTAATGATTTAGCCTATACACCATTCATTCTATACCAGCCAAAAACAAGTTTGATGAATAGATTTAACATACTATTGTAAGTGAGCTATACCTAGCTATATCAACAACAACAACAAAAAAAACCAATATCTTGGTTATTAGTATAAAAAAATAACAGTCACCCTTGGTGTATTCCAAAAGCAGAAGGTTGTAAGCTTAAAATGTGACAAAGCAGGGGAGATTATAGCAATTGACAACTATTTCTTTGATGATTTACTCATGTTTCCTGCAACCAATTCTTGCATTCCCAAATCATCGAGAGGAATGTTTCTCTTTTTTTTTTTTGGCAACTTGGATGTCAAAGAATATTGCCCACTACCATCCTTACATGAACCTGTCATCATGCTCCTTGTGGTTGTACCAAACTACAAGACTATTTTAAGTTGATCAAATAATATACAATGTTGTTGGTTGTGAGATCAATAGTAAAAGGAAGAAAACTCACATAAAATGTTTGATTCCCAGTATTCAAGTCTGTATACAACCCTATTCCATGTATTTGTCCTTTCTTGGGTTGCTTTCCCTTAAATTTATCTAAGGTAGTTAACTTTTTAATAGGAGATTTCCCCTTCAGCTTCGGTGGTTGTATAGCTTGTTGCAAAACATGGACCATAATGAAAATGATTAGACAAAATAAATTCACTCAAGTTATATAATTGAAGAACAATATTGTACCTGTTTAGCATGTTTGTTTCCTTGTGTGCAAGACCGCTTGTTATGGCTATGTTGGCCAAATTGAGTACATGTCATGATTAGACCTTTCCTACTCAAGTGGCTAGACTTTAATTTCTTCAGTTCATCTTTGGCCATCCTCCTATTATTTTTGGGCCTCTCAGGCATCTTCTTTTTAATAGGAGGTAACATTGGCTCAATACCAGTTTTTGCCCAATCATTTTGCCCATTTATAGGCTACATTGGAAATGAGTAAACTTTCTTGTAGGTTTATATGTGATAACATTCATACAAATAGTCATTTGGCTGAAGCCCTAGGTGATACATGGCAGCACATGCATGGGCACATGTAATCTCACTAATCTACCAACTTCTATAGCTACAGTCCTTTGACTTAGGTCCACTGTATATTGATTACTTTATTTTCTCATCTCATATCTATTTTCACCATTCCATATAAATTTCCAGTCATAGTCATTTTTATTGACATCGAACTTAGCTTTCACCAGTGGACCATAATTTTGCTTCCATCCATTACATAACTTCCTTTTTTGTATTATCCTAATCATCATCTTGTCCTAATATCCTTAAGCATTTTCATAATTCTTTTGAACCTAGCTTTAACAATGCTTGAATTAAAGCCTCACATAACTTGTTGTGAACTAGATCTAATTTACAACTAGTCCTCAAAAAAGCTCTAGTCCACATCTTTGGAGTCTTTCTCATTAAATTATCATAAGCATCCTTATCTTTCTTCTCTAGTGTTGCATATAGTTCCTCCCACTCCCTCTCAGTCATGGACTTCACAATCTACCAAAAATCATACTTAAAAGATTTCGCTAGTTTCCTCCCTTACCAATTTGCAAACACGTGCCTCGCACAATTCCTATGCTCTACCCTTGGCAGTTTGTCAGAAATCTCAATCTGAAGGCCCTATTTGTGTCCTAATGAACCAAATAGATTGTAAGAAAAATGTGGTTAATTATAATTAATAGAATAATAAGACAAGACCAAGCCCAAATGAGTTAATTAACTAACCTTTTTGTTGGTCATTGATTCTTCCATGCCCAAATCAGACGATAAAAGACTGAAAAACTAGACCCATGAATCAGTGCACTCGATTTCAACCACAGCCCATACAATAGGGAATATCTGGTTGTTCGAGTCCCTTCCAATAGTTACGAGAAATTCTGTAACACCCCATACCTGGTCCAGTTGCCGGACCCGAGCTACAGGATGTCATAATAGTAAACAGAAACATTCATATACAAATTACTCAATAATATTCAATAATTCAATATAAATAAGTTAAGTAATATTCAATAATTCAATATAAATAAGTTAAGTCTATGTTAAACATGCATTACAAATAAAATCGAGTATTAATCGGACCTATGAAAGCCCTTAAACAAGCTCAAAACTAAATTGGGACCATTTTGTAACTTTTACAAAAAGATAGGTAAAATAGTAAAACATGAGTCACATGACAAGGCTGAGGTCGTGTGGTGCTATCACACAGTTGTGTCTTCAAACCTTGTAATGAGTTGAAGCTGTGTAATCCAGGGTCACACGACCATGTTGCCAGGTAGTGTAACAGACTGGTACCATGTGAACTAAAAATCACCCTGAACATCTTGAACACACAACCGTGTCATCCAACCATGTGTGACACATGGTCATGTGGTAGCCCATATACAGCAAAAATGACCTATCTAAGCAAGCTTTCATACCATTCCCTCAATTGACCTATAATGCCATTTCATGTTATTCAACCCAACACCAAAATATGCATATTTTAAAGCCAAAACACCAATTCATCTATTCATTTTAACATACAACCAATATGCCTTCATTGACACCAACAATAAAATCAACTCAAATACAATCAAGCCAAACCTTAAACCATATCATACCACAATTTAATTCACATACCTAGTACCATTCAACCTTTACCATTTCTTTAACACAACTAAAGTCTATAGTCATTTTATACCACCATCATAAATATATGTATAATACCATTCACCTAAACATTATTAATATCAAGCCTTGTAATAGTTCATTCATCACATCACAAGTTACCATATAAATATATTCATATATTTATATACATCCAAATCGAACCATGCCAAATACAAACACAAACTTTACATTGCAATATTTAACCCTCTTAAGTACATGCCACAAATAACCAAGGTCAAAACATCAAAAGTCTATTGAATGGGAAGATAAAAGGTGTATGCTTTTTGCTGATTCCATTGAAACGTTTAGGACGTTCAAAATCTACAAAAAAGTAGTAACCAAGTATATAAAATAATTAGTAAGCTCATACAATATAAAAAAATAACTTACCTTAATTATTTAATAGCTACATGAATCAATATGAAACAAGTGACCTATTGTGACATTCAAAACAATATCAACCAAGTTAAGATTTAGGCCAAACCATATATATAATTTCAAATGGTAAAAATACCAACTTCAACTTAATATACATCATGAATCCATTTTTTTTTTTCTAATTTATCACTTTGCTCACTTCCGTCATTCAAATTGCATTATATAGTCTTATCATAATAATTCAAATCATGTTCTTCCCAATATCGTATTGACTAGCATTGCCTTCTGAGCTATCAAATATTCATAACATTTTCCATGTGTTTATGTTGAGAAAGCATATATTTGATCCATCCCATGTTATCACTCCTTAGGAAGGGGAAATTCAACCTGATTTGACATATGAGGAAGAGCCAGTAAAAATTGTTGGTTGAGAGACCAAAAATTTAAGGAACAAAAAGGTTTCGTTAGTGAAAGTGCTATGGCATAATCACAAAGTTGAAGATACTACTTGGGAAAGTGAGCATGTTATGATACAACAATATCTTTGGTTTTTTGAATTGGGTAAATTTCTGAGACAAAAGTTTATTATGAGGGGGAGAGTTGTTGTAACACCCTTAACCTGTATTCGTCGTCGGAACAGGGTTTCAGAGTATTACCAAAACATTCAAAACATTTTTCAATTAATTTACATAAATTACTATTCATTTACCGAGATCATACATATCATCCCTTATATGAACCCTCGAGGCCCAATACGAGTGTTATAATCAAGTCGGGACTTAATCAGAAACTTTAAGAATTTTTCGTGACTTTTCAAAATTTTTCCTAGGTACAGGGTTCACACACCCGTGTGCTATGGGGACATGCCCATGTGGTCAGGCCTTGTACTCTAACTTGTAAACCATGAAGAAATTGAAGTCACACGGCCAAGTTACACGCCCGTGTGGTGAATTTTTATTTTTAAAATTTGGTGCAGTTTTCACATGGCTGTGTAACACGCCCGTGTCTAAGGCCGTGTCAACTACACGGCTGAGATACACGCCCTTGTCTCTACCTGTGTGCCCCTTTCTAAGCATTTGGTTTTGCATTTTTAAGGTGCAGGGGACACACGGCCGGACCACGGGCCCATGGGATAGGCCGTGTGTCACACACGGCTAAGACAGACACTGTGTGTTTGGTCGTGTAGACAAAATGATGTCATTTATTAGCCTCATTTGTCACCCAAATTTACCATTTTCCTACACTAAAACACACAAACATACATCTACCAATCCAACATCATATTCACAAGAAATTTGACATCAATCATATAGTATTATCTCATGCTGCAATAGATATAACCTATTCATGTCATAAAATCATATGCTAACACAACCTCATCAAACCAACACATAATAAGCACTTATATAATTATTAAAACATCACTTTAAAATAGCCAAACTTAGACCATCACTAGCCATTGCAATGGCTAGGTTACAAAACAACCATTACAAGCTATCATTGGCCAACTAAGCTTATACATGTCATTATACCAAAATGAGATTTCTAGTTATACCAAAATAAGATAGTGGATAGTGTAACGACTGCTCTGACCGACTTCCAACTTTCGCGAGCTTTGAGCACTATAAAACAGGGAAAATAAATGGAGTAAGTATTTTATACTTAGTAAGTTCGTATAACAGAAAATAAACTTATCGATCTTTATTAACACAAGCACACATACATACATATTCTATCAATTTTGGGTAAGTTACCTAACAACATGCACTTATTCAAACAAGTTAGTCACATAATTTCATGTGAATATCAAATAAACATAGATGAGCTCATCACATTACAAGTTTCCATTAATTTTACCTTTCCACTTCTTCAAGAGTCTTTTCCGTCGAGCTATTGAAATGTCAATGGATGTTTTAGTAATATACACATGTGCAAATGTACCCATTGGGATACATAATAAAAAGGCACACCATTGAGTCATACATTTTACCGTAGGATTACTAGTTCAGGCTAAATTCTATCCGTAGCATATGCTTTAAAGAGCTTAATATGGATTACCCGTCTGAGATAAATCCAATTTATAACCTAACTCAAGAGGGCTTACATTAGAATTACCCATCCGGGCTAAATTATATTTGCAACATATGTACTATTATTTTCAACCCATCAAAATTTAACATTCAACCGGGACTCGATAATTTGTCCATATTACACAACTTAAAACTATATCAATATGTATATATATCATGTCATACATAATAGTAAAAATCATACAATTTAATTGAAACATATTAACATACATTTTTAAGTTACACGAACTTACCTTGAAAATGATTCGTTTTTGAGTTTCTACTAATCCGAAACCTTTTGCTTTCCTCGATCTAATTCTACAGTTAGTCTTTCCGGATCTATCACATTTCAATCACATTTGGGTTTTATTACGTCCTAGGCAAAATTACCATTTTGCCCCTATTCTTTTCAAAAATTCTGATTTTGTCCCTAGGCTAGGAAAATGAAATTCATGAAATTTAACCTTCTTTCCAAGCCTAGCCAAAATTCATTTACTACATTTACAACACATACATTTCACAAATTTTAGAATTTTTCATGAATTTTACCACTTTTTTCATTTTAATCCCTAAATCAAGTTTTCATCAAAAATTACTTTGTAAAAGTTGTTTGTCTAGGAACAAACTTTCATTTTCTACCATAAATTTATAATTTTCAGCATAGTCATCCATGACCCAAATTTTATACATTGATAACTTTTCAAATTAATCCCCTAAATAGAGAGATTAGTTTATCCTGATTCCAAAATTATAAAAATCATTAAAAACGGGACTTGATTTCATACCTTATTGAGCTTGAAAATTTTTCATCCTCTCTCCTAGGGTTTCTATAGAAATTTTGGGGATGAAGATGAATAGAAAAGATGATAATTCTTTTTAATTATTTATCATCTTTTAATTTTAGTGATTTCTAATTTAATCCCTAGCTATTTCTAATTTTTCTATGGATGAGTCATTAAATATCTACTAGCTACCCTTCAATGGTCTAATTATCATATAAGGATCTTAAGTTTTGAATTCTATAGCTATTTGATACCTATAGCTACTAGATAAAATATCTACTAGTCCTTTACCTAATTAACCACACAATCGATAAAATTTTTGCGTTGAAATTTTCATGTGACCTTCCTATCCTGATTCCAACCATAAAATAAAATAAAATAAAATAAAATTTTAAATTTTTGGCTTGGATTTGTGGTCCTAAAATCACTGTTCTAATCTCACTGAAAATGGGTTGTTACAGTTGTAATTCCTTAAAATTTCTAGTTTACTATACACTATTATACCAAGAAACTCAGTAGAATTTGGATATCAGAAATTTATAATTTTGATAGATTAAATTAATTCTATATTATTGAGAAGCCTTTAGGAGTTAATTTTAGTTAATTGGACTATTAGTGACTGAACAGGCTAAAAATATGAGACTAAAAACAAAATGGCAATTTTTCCATTTAGGATATTTCGAGCACTTAGAAGCCATATGAAATTAAATATTAAAATAATTTTAGACTTGTGGTGATGAGATGATGACAAAGCATTGCTAATTGAAATTTGAAATGTTAAATGACATATTATCATATGTTAAAATACTATCGACTTGTTGACCAATACTGTTGAATTTTAAATTTATAAAATATGAAATAAAAGATGAAAATATCATCTTTTTCATCTATGTTCAACCGACCACCTAAAGGAGAAGAACTTTCTCCACCTTTCACCATTTTTCTTTATTTTCCTTCAAATTTTACTCGTGTCTTTTCCAATTTCTCATCATTTTCCATCATTTTCTTATAAAACCCTATTGAATCATTTTCCTCACCACCTCCATCATTCAAGAAGTTAAGGCTTGAGCCTTAGTAAAAGAAAACTTAATATGAGTGAATAGGTTCTTACTTCATGCAAGCATGATTTCACATTTATTATTAGTCATGACATTGTTGAGCCATATTAATGGTTATTTAATGCTATGATATTTGTTACATTTTTTACTTCAATGAAAGGAATTGAGAGGACCTAAAGAAAGCAAGTAAGAGGATAGAGAAAGTAGTGTATTGAAGTGTAACAGAGCTTCTCTGACAACTTTAGAATATCTTGTATGGTAAGATATATGGAAAAATCTATTAAAATGCTTGTCTTGAATTTATAATTATTATACTTGACTTATTATCATTAAAATTAATATGTTATTATTATTGTTCAAATATTTTACAAATATATGGTTTCAAACATGTTATTAAAAATTTTACTATATCATTGGTTCATGGTAAGGAAACTATTTAATTAATGGTTCTTTTATTGAAGTCTTTTTATAGAGATGTAAATGAAAATTTGAAATTTAATGTAGAGGCATCATGGCATGACTGAAATTACTGTTTTATGTTATAGATTTTAATTCCACGAACATGATGGTTTAGCTGTAAATTTGCTTGAAATTCAAGCATTGTTATTCTGGTAATACTTAAATGAGACCTAGTAGTTTAGATAAATAGTTTAGGATATGAGTGAAATGCCAATAAAGGGATGTTTATTTTTGACAATTGGGAGATGTGGTTTCAATTGTGATTAGCCTTTAGACATAGTATTTGAGTGCATATTGTTACTGTATAGTTCTAATCTTCGAACATTTGCACTACAACGCATTATTGTTACTCTAGTGTGTTGGCTGGTTAGTTCCTTGTATCCAATTTTGATTTCTCTAAGTTTATTAAGGGGTAAAATTAAATAGTTCTAATTTTGAAATTAAGTTAATTATATCATTGAATAAGTGAATAATTAAATTGTCCGATGTTGTTATTTCTATTTTTCTTTTGGAACTTAATTTCTATTTCTTTTCTAAATTGTTGAGTAGTTGCCAATAACATTGCTTCAAAATGTTTTATAATACTTTGTACAATGTCCAAACCATAATTTTAAAGGTAAGTATATAAAGTAATTTCATATTATATTACTAAGCTTTATTCTTAATGCGTTATCGTCTCTGTAAGTATGTTTTCTTGACTTGAAGCTCGAATAAGCCAGCGGATCACCAGCTACACCATTGCCATTATTGAGGAGTATGAAATATTTATATTTTCAATCTATACCTAGTGGGATATAATAGAAAGGTCATTTAGGGATGCATATATATATTTGTTTCATATTACTATAAGTTGTAAATAGTCCTTCTTTTTATTTAGTTTACTTTGGTTGACATTAATCCAAATGTTATATATTTTGAAGGTTTCATGCATACTTGGGTTTTCCATAATTAGATTGGTTTTTGAATAGTTTCATAAATGTTTTATAATGCTAGCATAACTCACGAATGCTTTGACAAGTTTTGTTTTATTTTGTCTATGTTTCATGAACAAAGATGTTGGCTTTTGGTTAATTTTTCAAAACATGTTTATAAGAGTCTAGTTTAGAGATGTTTATGAGGGGTTTTTTCGGCTTTGAAAACATAATTTTTGAAGTTCAAAATGTTTTAGAGTCAACAAAAAGGAACCCTAGGTGCTCAAGGTTCGGCACCTAGGGCCAGTGGTAATACACCTTGTTAATCAGAATCATCCCATGAATAGTATAGGGGCTAAGTATTAATGCATTTTCCCTAGGTATCGCACCCCTATACTATTTTGGCCACTACACTGTTTTGTGCAAAATGGACTTATACTAAAAGTTTCGAACACCCAAAAATTGATTTAAAATTATTTTTTTAAAAATTCAAAACTCTAAAAAATTAATTTCATAGATTTCCTATAATTTTATAAAAATATTTTATTATTTATCTTCTAAAATAAATTATTGGTTTTGTACCGAAAATGTTCGATAGCTTCTCTAGTTTGTACCAGCCAACGAGATAAGCGAGAGGCATTACATATTTAGTTAATTGTTTATTTTATTTTCATAATAATTAGTTTATTTCTTCTTAGTTAATTCTAAGATTTATATTAGTTTAATTATATTCTTCCATTGAAACTTTTATTTTATTAATTTAGATATGCAAATCTCATTGTGGGCTCGATCCTTGAAATATTTCCTCCAATGGAATTATTCATTGTAATTTATTACTTGAAATGATCTCATATACTTGTGTAAACTGAAAAATATATAGGATTTTTCCTATGTAATTTATCACCTTTTACTTAAATTCGTTGTTAAAACTAAGTAATTATTTAATAAATTAATGAAATATTTGAAAATATGAAATTAGGACATAGAAATTATTAAAATGTGATTTTATGCTTTATTATATAGTTTTCATGCAATAAATGACTTATTTTATATTCATTTGAACATATTATATTTTTAAGACATAAAATGGGCCATGCATGATTAAATTAAATAATAAAATATAAAATTATATTTAATAATTAATTTTAAAATTTTCATTAATAATTTAGGTTTTAATTAATTAATTAAATTGGATAAATTTTATTCTTTAATCCTCTAATTTACTGATTTATTTTGGATGTGTCGATAGTCGTGTTGGATTACAAAACCGTCCAAATTGGAGACCAAGTCAACCCAATTTTCGGCGACACTTGGCTGTCCATAGAAACCACTTTTTGGTTTAATTGCACAAGGTCCTTGCAATGTTGAAGAGATTAGAGATTTGCTTGAAGATTTGCACTTGATTGAGTCTCAGTCCTGAGTTGTTGTGGCACTTAAATTGAGCAAAAATCAGCTTAATTTCCTCAATTCATGGCCAGCCACCCATTGAAAATGCTTGAAAAGATGACACCTACTATTTTTAGCAAACTATACTTGTAACACACCTAACCCACATCCGTCACTAGAACAGGGTTACAAGATGTTACCGAAGTTTACGGAATAATTACACAAAAATTCCATTATTTACTTATATTCACATCAAAGTTGTCCACTTGAGTCATAGTAACAATAATTATTAATATCTTGAGCTACGAAACTCCAAATTAAGATTCGCTAATTTTCCCTGAAACTAAACTCACATATCTTCTTGCAAAAAATTTTCAAAATTTTTGGTCAAGCCAATAAGTACAGTTTATTCTTTAAATTCTCCCCTATTTTGCTGTCCGACAGTTCTGACCCCTCTTCACTAAAAATTAATTATCTCCTCATATGAGATTCAGATGATGGTATTTTTTATTTCTTTTAAAAATAGACTCATTAAGGATTTGAATAGTATAAATTATAACCCATAATTATTTTTGTCACCGGAACAGGGTTACAAGATGTTACCAAAGTTTACGGAATAATTACACAAAAATTCCATTGTTTACTTATATTCACATTAAAGCTGTCCACTCGAGTCATAGTCACAATAATTATTAATATCTTGGGCTACGAAACTCCAAATTAAGATCCTCTAATTTTCCCTGAAACTAGACTCACATATCTTCTTACCAAAAATTTTCAGAATTTTTGGTCAAGCCAATAAGTACAGTTTATTCTTTAAATTCTCCCCTGTTTTGCTGTCCGACGGTTCTGACCACTCTTCACTAAAAATTAATTATATCCTCATATGAGATTCATATGATGGTATTTTTTGTTTCTTTTAAAAATAGACTCATTAAGGATTTTAATAGTATAAATTATAACCCATAATTATTCTTTTACAAATTTTAATGATTTTCCAAAATCAGAATAGGGGAGCTCAAAATCACTCTGACCTTATCTCACAAAAATTAAACTATCTCCAAATATGAAAGTCTTTTTCTTACACCGTTTCTTCTATATGAGACTAGATTCAATAGGCTTTAATTCCATGTCTTACTCAACCTCTAATTCGATTTTCATAATTTATGGTTAATTTTCAAATTCGAACTACTGCTACTAACTAAAAACTGCTTTAGTACAAAATATTGTTAACTAGTTTATAACACATTTACTTCATTTTATTTAAACTCCATACATGCCATATAAATCTTTAAACATAAAACAAAAGCTACCGGAATTGATCTGGATAGTGTGCCTTGTTGTGTTGATCCGATCTACCAACTTCACTTCAATTCAATCTACATAAAAATATCAAACACACACAAGTAAGCTTATTGAAGCTTAGTAAGTTCATAGGTTTAAAAGTAATGCTTACCAAACATAATATTTCCAAACAATAACAAAATATTTACTAAAGTTTCCTGCCATTCACAACCACTGTTATAATACTTCAATAGTTGAGCTCAACATTAACAACTACTCAATCTCTTTTATTTGGTTCACTCCTCCTGTATTACTTATTATCAAATTAGGAAACGACTTACGAAATTGAGTACGTCATTGCTCGATGCCATGATTCACAACTCAGTATGGTTTTCCTCATTGAAATACCATACCTACATTTTACAACTCGATATGGGAAATGCCATACCTACGTTTCTTAACTCAAGATGGATAATACCATACCTACGTTTCACAACTTAGTTGGATGATACCATACCGAAGTTTCACAACTTTGTCATGGATCAACCATGGTCTTATCCATCAATTCATCACATGTCACGATACGAACGTCCTCAATCCTGCGTTTTTCCTAATTTGAATTTTCACCTTTATTCTTTCATTTTAACATAATTTTCACAACCCCACAACAATTTCATATATAATAACATATTATATCATTCAATCATTCACAAATAAACATGTAAATTCAACCATTTGAACTTACCCGGCTGATTTGTAAAAGATTTCGAAATCTAGGAACTATTCGCAACTTTTTCTTTTCCTCGTTCGTCTTTGGATTCTTGATCTATAATATAAAATATTTTCACTCATTAGCATTTATTTCATTTCTATTTCACTTCACAATTTATGCTCTTTAATTTTTGAAATTACACTTTTACCCCAAAATTTATAGTTTTTACAATTTAGTCCCTACTCAATTCATCCATCAATTGAACTAATTTTTCTCAATTAACACTTTATTTTATCATTATAAACTATTTCACAACCTTTGATATACTGAATTTCAACACTAACCTCTAATTGACAACTTTTTCACAATTAGGTCCTAAATACCATTTTCTATCAAAATTACTTAATAAAACCACTTTAATATGAAATTAGAACTTCAATTTCATAATAATTCATCATAAAATTCCCTTACTCAGCTAGGGTAACTTCCAATTTCACCCACCAAATCAAAAACTAATGAATTCTATAAGTGGACCTAATTGTAAAAGTCATAAAAATATAAAAATTATCAAGAAAAAGCAAGAATTAAACTCACATGATGTAAAAATATGAAAAAAAGCTTTATCTAGACCTCCTGTGGCGTTTTGGCTGAGAAAATATGAAGATATCTCTAGATTTTTCAATTTTATCCTTATTTTATATGTTAAAATTGTAAAATTTCCAATTTTGCCCTTATTTCCCTTACTTTTCTGTTGATTTTCTTGCCCTTTCCGTCCAACCTATTCACTTTTAGGCTAAATTTCACTTTAAATCCTCTTTATTTTAACACTTGAGCTATTTGATCCTTCTAGCAAATTTTACATTTGTTACAATTTAGTCCTTTTAGTTTAATTGATTACTCAAATATTAAAATTTCTCAACCAAACTTTAATACTAACTTAGTGACACTCCATAAATATTTCTAAAAATATTTATGGCTCGGTTTTCAAATTCGAGGTGTCGATACCTCGTTTTTAACCCATTTGACCTAATAAATTCTTTTAATTCACCAATTCACAAATTCTTCTAAATTCTTACTTGACTCATAAATATTAAATTACTATCCTATTCACTCTTACTTGTCGAATTTAGTGATCTCAAATCACCATTTCCGACACCACTGAAAATTAGGCCATTACAACTCTCCCCTCTTTAAAAATTTTGTCCTCGAAATTTGTTACCTGAAAATAGATTTGGATACTGTGATCTCATTAACTCCTCTGTTTTCCAGGTTGCCTCCTCCATACCATGTCGATGCCATAATACTTTAACTAATGGCACTCTTTTGTTCCGTAATTCTTTAACTTCAAGAGCCAAAATCTTCACTAGTTTTTCTAAATAAGCCATATCTGGTTGAAGCTCAATTTTAGTATAAGGAATTACATGTGAAGGATCTGACCTATACCGTCTTAGCATAGACACATGAAACACATTGTAAATCTTCTCAAGTTTCGGAGGTAAAGCCAACCGATAAGCTACAGGACCAACCCTTTCCACAATTTCATATGGCCCTATGAATCTTGGACTTAATTTTCTTTTTCTACCAAATCGTAACACTTTCTTCCACGGTGAAACTTTTAAAAATACTCGATTTCCCACTGCATATTCTATGTCTCTTCGTTTTAATTTCACATATGACTTCTGACGGTCTGAAGCAGCTTTTAGACTATCTCAAATAATCCGGACTTTCTCTTCAGTCTCTCAAATCAAATCAACCCCAACTATTTTTGATTCACTCAATTTAGACCAACACAATGGAGTCTTGCATTTCCTACCATAAAGAGCCTCAAATGGTGTCATTTTTATACTAGACTGATAGCTATTGTTGTAAGCAAACTCAGCCAACTGTAAATACCTTTCCCAACTGTCACCAGCCTCGAGTATACAACATCTTAACATATCTTCTAGAACTTGAATCACTCGCTCTGACTGTCCATCTGTTTTAGGATAAAATGCTGTACTAAAATTCAATCTGATACCTAAAGCTTCTTGCAATTTATTCCAAAATCTTGAAGTAAACCTCGGATCCTGGTCTGAAGTGATAGATACTGGAACTCCATGTAGTCTCACAATCTCTGACACATACAATTCTGCTAACTTCTTAAGTGAAAAATATGTTCTGACTGGAATAAAGTGTGCTGACTTTGTCAATCTATCAACAATCACCCATATCAAATATTTCTTTCCTAAAGTCATAGGCAATCCTGACACAAAATCCATTGTAACATACTCCCACTTCCATTCAGGAATCATAATGGGTTGTAATAAACCCATTGGCACTTGATGCTCTGCTTTAACTTGCTGGCAAATCAAACATTTTGCAATAAATTCTGAAATTTCTGTTTTCATACCAGGCCACCAATATGTCCTTTTTAGATCACCATATAGTTTTGTACTACCCAGATGAATAGAATACATACTATTATGTGCTTTAGAAAGAATATCATTCTTCAAATCAGAATTATTTGGAACACAAATCCTATTATGGTAACGTAACATACCTTTATCATCAATACTGAACTCTGAATCTAAATTATCCCTAACCATTTGCCATTTCAGCACCAATTTTGGATCTTCATTCTGCAGCTTCTGAATTTGTTGAAGGAACATTGGTTTTACTTTCGATTTTACTAATACAACACCTTCTTCATTAAGAGCCAAATGAGCATTCATTGTCCAAAATGCAAACAAGGATGACTTTCGACTAAGTGCATCAGCAACTACATTAGCTTTCCCTAGATGATAGTCAATAACCAAATCATAGTCTTTCAGCAACTCTAACCACCGTCTCTGTCTTAAGTTCAGTTCCTTCTGAGTCATTAAGTATTTCAAACTTTTGTGATCCGTATAAATATAACACTTCTCACCATATAAATAGTGTCTCCAAATTTTTAAAGCAAAAATAATTGTAGCTAACTCAAGATCATGCGTAGGGTAATTCTTTTCATGTGGTTTTAACTGCCGTGAAGCATAAGCCACCACCTTTCCCGACTGCATTAACACACAACCCAAACCATTTAAAGATGCATCACTGTACACAACATACGGTATACCTGATTCTGGTTAAGTCAAGACTGGAGCTTCTATTAACATTTTCTTTAACTGATCAAAGCTCTGCTGAGATTCATCAGACCACACAAACTCAACATTATTCTGTAATAAGCGAGTCATTGGTGAAGCAATCATGGAAAAATTCTTTACAAAAAGGCGATAGTATCCTGCTAATCCCAGAAAACTTCGCACTTCAGTTACATTTTTTAGTGCTTTCTAATTCACCACTACTGAAACTTTACTTGGATCCATACGAATTCCTCAGCTGATATAATATGACCCAAAAATCCAACCTTATAAAGCCAAGACTCACATTTACTAAATTTTGCATATAACTGCTTTTCTCTCAAAGTTTGTAGTACAATTCTCAAGTGCTGTGCATGTTCGGATTCTGTCTTTGAATAGACCAATATGCCATCAATAAATACCACCACAAAACTATCCAAATAAGGCTGAAAAATTCGATTCATTATATCCATAAATGCAGCAGGGGCATTTGTTAAACCAAAAGGCATTACTAAAAATTTGTAGTGACCATATCGAGTTCGAAAAGCAGTCTTTGGCACATCACACTCTTTAACCTTCAACTGATAAGACCCAAATCTAAGGTCTATCTTTGAGAACACTGCAGCACCTTTTAGTTGATCAAACAAATCATCGATACGAGGTAATGGATATTTATTTTTAATTTTTACCTTGTTCAACTGTCTGTAATCAATACACAATCGCAACGAGCCATCTTCTTTTTCACAAATAAGACAAAGCGCCCAAGGTGATGTACTCGTCCGATGAACCCTTTATCCAATAACTCTTGCAACTGTGTCTTCAACTCTTTTAACTCAGTTGGTGCCATTCTATACGGTGTTATTGATATCGAAGTTGTACCCGGAATTACATCAATTACGAATTCAGCCTCATGATCTGGGGGTAAACCAGGTAATTCCACAGGAAACACATCAGTAAACTCATTAACAACTTGCAATTGTTCCAATTTCAATTTAGAACCCCGAGTATCAAGAATATAAGCTAAAAATGCTTCATTACCCTTCTGAATCAATTTTCGAGCCACAGAGGCTGAAATAATTCTGGCATCATTCTTTTTATCTCCAAACTCAGTTGAAACTATTTCCCTTGTCTAACATTTTAAATCAATCCGTTTTTCTCTACAATTCACTATGCCATTGTGTTTAATCAACCAATCCATTCCAAGAATAACATCAAATTCTCGGAAAGGTAACAACATTAAATCAACGGAGAATTTGTGACAGCCCAAAATTGACCCTAGTCGGAATATGGTTTCGGGACCACAAAACCGAGCCATAAAAATAATTTAAAATTTATTTTGATGCCTATAATATGTGTATGCTCATGTATGACATTTTTTGATGATTGATTTAGTGTTATAAAGGTGAATTTCACTAGAAAGGACTTAGTAGTGAACTTTGAAAGTACGATAGGGAAATGTGTGATGACTAATTAAAGCATGCATGCAAAGCAATAGACTTGCATGTCAAATTCCCCTTTTTATAGGTGGTGGCGGCCATGACCAAGAATATGGGCTAAACATGTCATGAAACATGTTTTGTTGGGAATTAGGAGAAATAATAAACAAATAAGCATGGGTAAGAAAAGAATGAAAAAAATGTGTGTGTGAGTGTGGTATCTCCCCATTGCCGTGAGTTGTAAAGGAAGAAAGAAAAAATTTGTTCATCCTTTCTTTGAGCCAAAACTAAGGGGAAGAAGAGTTTTTGCTTCATTTTATTTGTTTAGAAGAGATCTAGAAGGAGATTTGGCTAAACTTGCACCAAGATTAAGGTATGTATGAGGTTGTGTCATGAGATTCATGCATGTTTTAGTTGCCAACTTGATGTTCATGTTAGCTATGGTTCAAATCCTTGTTATGCCATGGAAGTGGTATTTGGTCAAAGTTGATATTGTGATAAAGCCATTGCATGCTAAGTGTGAAGCTTGATGATGATGCATGCAATGATGGATTGTCTACTCTTGAAATTTCTTTGTAGCCATCTTGAGTAAGACTTTGAGTTTTCTTTTGTTTAACCATGATTGAAGTTGAAAGGGCATGATTGTGATGTATTCGGCCATTATGCATTCATGAGCATGGTTCATGCTTCTTGCATGTTAGTTAAAATTTGTGTTTTGGATGGCTATGGACACCTTGAAATTGACCATGCACATATATGTATATATATGTTTGCACATGATGTTTTGGTTATGAAGTAAGTGATGAATATGTTTGTTTAAAGAAGAAAATGTTGAAGAATGTTTGTGAAATTGCAAGTACATTCGCCTAGAATACCTATGATGTGGAAATCTTGGAATTTATTGTTGATTTGGTGCAAGTATGACTAAGTATAATCGGCCATATGAGTGCTTGATGATGTATTATAAGTATGGAGCCACAATATGTAAAGCATTAACTAGTAAAATGCATGCTGTTTTTGTGTGGTGTTAAGTGTATAATTGGCCTCAAATTGGACATGTATGTTCGGCCTTAAGTAGCCGATTGATGGCCTTAGCTTTTCCTTGATGCTTGAATGGATTGTATTGAATTGCTTGATGTAGTATAAAATGTGCATGACCATTGTGTACTCAAGCTAAAGGGTGGCCATATGACCATTTAAACTTCTTGTCATATTCGGCCATAAGCTAGCATAATGAGGTATTAATAAATTAAATTTGTTTGAATTAGCTCAAGAGCTTAGAGCGCCACAATTGGACAAGGGGAAGGAAAAAGTGATCGAATAGCCGTAAAAGCCGTTCGACAACATCCGAGGTAAGTCCTCAAGAAGTGACCCTACTTGAATTATGTGAAATGAAATATGGATGTGTATTGATTATTGATTTATGTGTGTATGAGTATTTGAATGACACCGGGCTAAGTCCCAAGGCGATTATGCTAGTGATTATATTTGTGTTTGAGCCTTAGTAACGAAAATGAAGTATGAATGTCTAATGATTATTGATGTATGTGTGCATGAGCAATTGAATGATATCCGGCTAAGTCCCGAAGACGTTATTGCTGGAAATTATATCCGGTTAAGACCAAGGCAATTGTGCTAGCGGCTACATCCGGCTAAGACCAAGGCATTCGTATGAGTCGTTCTATCCGGGCTAAGACCAAGGCATTCGTGCATGTGGTTATATCCGGTTGTATTCAAGAAGCTTGGGCTGGAGGTGAGTGTTGGTTGCTGTAATGAATTCAATTGGTACGCTCGAAAAGCCCAAAGAATAAGGTATGTTTATACGTGCATTGGAAAGTCGACATGTTTGAGCAACATTCGCTCGATCGACTAACAATTTCAGCTATTGAATTGGTTGATACCTTGTGAAAGTATATAATGATGAAGTGTGAAGTAAGAATGATTATGTGAATGTGTATTAATGAAATGATGCATTTGGCCATGTGAATGTATTGCTTTAATTAAAGCTGATTTTATTCCTTGAGACTTACTAAGCATAAAAATGCTTACCCGTTGCTTTGGCTCTCTGTTTTATAGATTGTGCTCGATAGCAATCGGATTCGGGATCATTAAAGTCGAAGTCATCCACACTATCAAAGCCTCCATTTTGGTATAAATTTTGGTTGAACTTTGAAATGGCATGTATAGGACTACCCTTGCTGGTTTAAATATGTTGTGATGTATATGTGTACGGCCATGCGAAAATGGCTCGTAAAAGTGAAGTACGAACTTAGACTATTTGCGGTTTGTATATATATATATATATATGGTGTCATGATGTGATTATGGTTTGGAAATGGGAATGTTGGTCACATGATCAGCCATTGGTATGGTTAAAATGATCATATGTGAACCTATGTATGGCAAGACTAGTTGGTTCATGGAGACTACAAACTAGGTAAGACCTACCTTAAAAACAGATGCTGCCAGCTGCAGTGACGTGAATGTGAAAAATCACCAAAATTTGTAGGAATGGTATTAAATAGTGAATAAGCTATGTTAATGAACCTTGATGAGTCTATTTTCATATGGAAGAAACGAAACGGTCATAGGAGTTACTTGTTAAGAGATATTAAAGCTATTGTGAGACAGGGCCAGAACGGTTTCTGGGTCCCCTGTCGCAACTTTAAAAAATTTACTATAAATTATCCAGAAAGAATTAGGAGTCATGCCTTATATGTACAGATTCCATATTGAGTCTAGTTTCATTAGAAACAAACGGCACCAGTATTAAAGCCCTGTACAGAGAGATATTCAAGTTGTAACGTGCTAAGGTCAGAGCAGTCCATCCCTGTAACATGGGTGACTTTAACTAATAAACTGTACCAATTGTCCCGACCAAAAATTCTAGAAATAAGTCCATGGATGGATATATGAGTCTAAATTCAGGGAAAATTTACGAAACCAGTTTCCGAGTTTTGAAACTCGAGATATGATTTTTAAGGCGACGGTAACGCAGTTTTCCAGCCTGACTAGAAATGTCAAATTGGTGGGCAAAATATGTGGACTTTGCCTGTTAACCCCTCGTGTCCGACACCGGCGATGGTCTCGGGTTCGGGGTGTTACAGAATTCATAGCCTTTTATTTTTAGTGGACAATTCCGACATATTAAATTAACTAACACACTTTGCCCTAGTGGATTAGTGACTTGTACATCAAGGTCAGTGGACTCAACAGTCATTTTCTTTTCTGACACTAATGCAGTGCAAATATATGAATACGTAGATCTAGGATCAATTAAAGCATACACAGAATCATCAAAAAGATAGAAATTACCAGCTATCATATCTGGAGCAGAAGCTTCTTCCCTTGCCCGAATAGCATATGTACGTGCAGGTGCTCTTGTTTCTGATCGGGCTGCAGTATCTCTTGTTCCCGAATGAATAGTCCCAGTAGCACTGCTTTGACCCGAGCGTTTACTTTTTTTAGGAGTATTTGCTTGCTTCTTACTTTGTTCTCTATCTTCTTTTAACAATTGAGGACAGTCCCGAATAAAATGATCAATTCCACCACATCTATAACAAGCTCCGGTTTTTCCCCAACATTCACCAATATGAAATCTACCACAATTTTTGCATCTAGGACTCAGAATATTTTGCACACTACTAGCACTAGTTGCTGGTTTATTAGTTACTTCGACATCTCGTTGAGTTCTTTTGCTTTTATTCGATCGTTTCGGAATTGTAACAGGTCGACTAGAATCATCTCTGAATTTTTTAGCCGGAAAAGTCGAAGTTGGTCTAGAGAAACTTCTTTTGTATACCTTTTTACCTCTTCTTTCTCTTTGAATCTTTTTGTTATACACTTCTTCCATCTTTTGAGCTCGATCAGACAAAACCACAAATTCTCGAATTTCTGTGCCTCCAATCATCATTCTGATTTCATCATTAAGCCCTTCTTCGAATCTAATGCACATTTCTTCCTCTGTTGGTACAACATCCCGAGCATATCTACTAAGATACACAAATTCTCTTTCATATTCGGCCATTGTTTTATCCCCTTGTCGAAGATCAATAAATCCCCTCTTCTTCTTATCTAAATATCTCTTTCCCACATACATCTTTTTAAACTCGTTTTGGAAGAATTCCCAGGTAAGTTTATCTGCAGGTACCATTGCTTCAATAGTTTCCCACCAATTATACGCTTCTTCTTTCAATAGTGAAACTGCACACCTTAGATAGTCCTCTGGAGAACACATTATCTGATTAAAAACTCTCTCCAAACTCTTTAACCAATACTCTACTTTAACTGGATCATCGTCCGATCTCCTTCGAAATTCTTCAGCTCCGAACTTTCTAAGTTTCTCAATCGGTGTTCTTTTGCTAGATTCATCTATTAAAGGAGGAGCAACCGAGGTTGTAACTGGTGGTACAATAGGGGGAGGAGGAGGTTGTTGTGCCTGACTCCTTCCTTGTATTGTTTCACGATACTACTGATTCATTAACCCGTAAATCATATTTTTAAGTTCTTCCTCTCTCATCAAAGAAATCGGAACATTACCACTTATTCTCTGCTCATAAGTCTGTATTCTATTATTAACTTCCTCTTCTTGACCAGTACCCTCGGGTCTATCAGACATCTTTACAATCTATAACAAAAATTAGTAGTTAGATCGGATCATTCACATCACACTATTACAAATTTATATGGCATATATTTTTAAACACTTTACACATCACATTCGTTCCGATAATCGACTAAACCAAAGCTCTAATACCAATAAATGTAACACCCCTAACCCAAATCTGTCACCGGAACAGGGTTACAAGATGTTACCGAAGTTTACGGAATAATTACACAAAAATTCCATTATTTACTTACATTCACATCAAAGCTGTCCACTCAAGTCATGTCACAATAATTATTAATATCTTGAGCTACGAAACTCCAAATTAAGATCCGCTAATTTTCTCTGAAACTAGACTCACATATCTTCTTACCAAAAATTTTCAGAATTTTTGGTCAAGCCAATAAGTACAGTTTATTCTTTAAATTCTCTCCTGTTTTGCTGTCTGACAGTTCTAACCCCTCTTCACTAAAAATTAATTATCTCCTCATATGAGATTCAGATGATGGTATTTTTTGTTTCTTTTAAAAATAGACCCATTAAGGATTTTAATAGTATAAACTATAACCCATAATTATTCTTTTACAATTTTTAATGATTTTCCAAAATCAGAACAGGGGAGCTCAAAATCACTCTGACCTTATCTCATAAAAATTAAACTATCTCCTAATATGAAAGTCTTTTGCTTACATCGTTTCTTCTATGTGAAACTAGATTCAATAGGCTTTAATTTCATATCTTACTCAACCTCTAATTCGATTTCCATAATTTATAGTTAATTTTCAAATTCGAACTACTACTACTAACTAAAAACTGTTTTAGTACAAAATATTGTTAACTAGTTTATAACACATTTACTTCATTTCATTTAAACTCCGTACATGCCATATAAATCTTTAAACATAAAACAAAAGCTACCGGAATTGATCTGGATAGTGTGCCTTGTTGTGTTGATCCGATCTACCAACTTCACTTCAATTCAATCTACATAAAAATATCAAACACACACAAGTAAGCTTATTGAAGCTTAGTAAGTTCATAGGTTTAAAAGTAATGCTTACCAAATATAATATTTCCAAACAATAACAAAATATTTACTAAAGTTTCCTACCATTCACAACCACTGTTATAATACTTCATATAGTTGAGCTCAACATGAACAACTATTTAATCTCTTTTATTTGGTTCACTCCTCTTGTATTACTTATTATCAAATTAGGAAATGGCTTACTAAATTGAGTACATCATTGCTCAATGCCACGATTCACAACTCAATATGGTTTTCTTCATTGAAATATCATACCTACATTTTACAACTCGGTATGGGAAATACCATACCTACGTTTCTTAACTCAGTATGGATAATACCATACCTACGCTTCACAACTCAGTTGGATGATACCATACCAAAGTTTCACAACTTTTTCATGGATCAACCATGGTCTTATCCATTAGTTCATTACATGTCACGATACGAATGTACTCAATCCTGCGTTTTTCCTAATTTGAATTTTCACCTTTATTCTTTCATTTTAACATAATTTTCACAATCCCACAACAATTTAATATTTAATAACACATTATATCATTCAATCATTCACAAATAAACATGTAAATTCAACCATATGAACTTACTCGGCTGATTTGTAGAAGATTTCGAAATCTAGGAACTATTCGCAACTTTTTCTTTTCCTCGTTCGTCTTTGGATTCTTGATCTATAATATAAAATATTTCCACTCATTAGAATTTATTTCATTTCTATTTCACTTCACAATTTATGCTCTTTAATTTTTAAAATTACACTTTTACCCCAAAATTTACAATTTTTATAATTTAGTACCTGCTCAATTCACCCATCAATTGAACTAATTTTTCTCAATTAACACTTTATTTTATCATTATAAACTATTTCACAACCTTTTATATTCTTAATTTCAACACCAACCTCTAATTCACAACTTTTTAACAATTAGGTCCTAAATACCATTTTCTATCAAAATTACTTAATAAAACCACTTTAATATGAAATTAGAACTTCAATTTCATAATAATTCATCATAAAATTCCCTTACTCAGCCAGGGTAACTTCCAATTTCACCACCAAATCAAAAACTAATGAATTCTATAAGTGGACCTAATTGTAAAAGTCATAAAATATAAAAATTATCAAGAAAAAGCAAGAATTAAACTCACATGATGTAAAAATATGAAAAACCAGCTTTCTACAGACCTCATATGGCCTTTTTTCTGAGAAAATATGAAGAGATCTCAAGATTTTTCAATTTTGTCCTTATTTTATATGTTAAAATTGTAAAATTTCCAATTTTACCCTTATTTCCCTTACTTTTCTGCTGATTTTCTTTCCCTTGCCATCCAAACTATTCAATTTTAGGCTAAATTTCACTTTAAATCCTCTTTATTTTAACACTTGGGCTATTTAATCCTTCTAGCAAATTTTACATTTGTTACAATTTAGTCCTTTTTGTTTAATTGGCTACTCAAACATTAAAATTTCTTAACCAAACTTTAATACTAACTTAGTGATACTCCATAAATATTTATAAAAATATTTATGGCTTGGTTTTCAAATTCGAGATCTTGATACCTGGTTTTTGACCCATTTGACCTAATAAATTCTTTTAATTCACCAATTCACAAATTCTTCTAAATTCTTAATTGACTCATAAATATTAAATTACTATATTGTTCAATCTTACTTGTCGGATTTAGTGATCTCAAATCACCATTTCTGACACCACTGAAAATTAGGCCATTACAATTCTCCTCCCTTTACCTATAAATATGACCCATTCATTCCCTCATTCATCATCCCTTATCATTTATCATTCTCTCTTCTCTCAAAATTATCTTAGCCTTTTCCATTCCCCACGCCTAGCATCATCTCTTCATAGAGATTTTAGCAATTAAACCTCTTAAAGAGCCCTTGGTCGGCCACCTTAGAGAGCTATCAGCAAAGGAGCAAAGTAAAGGAAGCAAAGGAGCCTCGTAGGTTAGAGTCTTGGGTGACAGTCACTTTGATTTGGGTTTAATCTTTCCTTTCTTTAATTTAATCTAAAAATGTTTGCTATGTACTCTTTGTTCTTGTTTACAAAAATGTTAGCTTAATTTTATTTAAGCTAGAATTTTAGCTTAATGTTATTTAAGCTAGAATGATTGCTTTGATTAAATAATATTTATTTGATTCATGCTTATAATGTTTGTGCCTCAATAGATCATGTTTTCAATTAAAATCAAGTTTGTATTTTGTTTATACGTAATTGAAATGCACCTAAATTAGCTGAACGATCCTAATCAGACGACGGCTAATGGACGCATAATTGAAATGTGCATGCTCAATTTAGATCCTAACTCGATTAAATTGCAGGTTGCATAACAACTCTAACCAAGCTCTATTATCTGCATAGTTTTTAGATTTGTGTGATTAAACTGTTTCAAACCTAAAACGTCCCTATTACCTCACACGAATACTAAGAAACCTTTAGTAAATAAGAATCAGAAAAATGTGTATTTACTACGTAAAGGATTCTGAAATGACCTAATGTGGTTTCCAAACTCATGAAAGATTTAGTTGCCATGGAATGTTTTTCTGAATGTTATTAAGCATGTTGATAATAAATTGAGTTTAATTAAAGTAATTATCCTAGTTTATTTATGTTATAATTGTTGCAAATTGTGTTTAATTTTGCTAAAATCTATTTCATTCATATAGTTTGCATACTTAGGATAATTTGCATTAGGGATCATTGCATTTAGTTTAATATATTTTAATCATCACTTCTCAACTATATTGTGTTTTTATTTACGAAATTGTTAATATAATTTTACGAATTAGGTGACTTAGCACAAATACAATCCTTGTGGAGATGATAACTCGATACTTACTTATTATTTGATAATGACTATGTACACTTGCACAAACCTACGCGTTACAACTTGCAAGTAGCAATGGAAAATTGAAACATCTTTTGAGTTTACAATTATATATTATTTATAGAAGCACTTTTCTCACGTCAATTGTTAAATCTCAAATTCAACACACACCAATTAAGCTCCTCAATGCTTTGAATCTAATTGAATCAAGTGCTTTGGTGAAGAGATCAATCAATTAACATTCAGTAGCAAATCCTTCAATTAAATAGTGTCAGTTTCACCAAGCGTTCAAATGAAATGGTGCCAAATAATTATGTGCTTTTGTCTTGGAATGCATCATAATGTTCTCTAATATGTTAATAGCACTAGAGTTGTCATAATAAGCAATTGCAACTAGTAGTGCCACTCCAAAGTCTTTCATCATTTGTTTCATCCATAGAAGTTGTGTTGCACAACTTCTAACAACAATGTATTCTGCTTCAGCTAATGATAAGGAAATGAAGTCCGCTTCTTGCTATACCAAGAAATCAAGTTTGATCCCAAGTAGAAAAACCTCCAAATGTGTTCTTTCTGTCATTTATATTTCCAACCTAATCATCATTATTGTAACCAACTAGACTCACCATACTATATTTTAGAACCAAATGCCCAAATCAAGAGTCCCATTTACATATTTTGGACCAATTCTAACTGCGAGTATGACTCCCTTTGCTACTTTCCTTTCATATAGTCACCACATAGCTTGGGAATGGCTCCTCATACCTTTGGTAACCCTCTCAAAACATCATAACAAACAATGCATTACAAGCCTTTATCGTGCACATGGCCTAACTTTTCATGCCATAACTCAAGTTCATAAGTATTACCCTTATTTTATTGTATAGGTTAAATCAACTTGTAGCAATTGTCAAATGTCCTAACTCTTTCCATATTTGGATCATTTTATTTTATAATCACCAATAACCCTTTTTTAGAGAAATTAACAAGCATTCATTAGTCATGCAACTAATTGATATTGATGAGATTAACTTTTATCCCTTAAATCAGGAAGACATTATAAAGCATTGGAATCCCATTAACATTGAGGCTTTCTTTTCCAAATATCTAACCTTCTTTCTATCTTCAAAGGTTACTCAACCTCTATGATTCTCCTCAAAATTAGATAATTATGATTTAGTATGTCTTGTGTGGTGAGAACATCTGTTGTCAAAATATTGCACGTAGTCGACTGTAGCCTTTAAGGATTGATGAGAAACAAAAATACACCTTTAGTCTTTTCTCGTCCATATAAAATTTTTCTTATGACTACATGTAGTAACATGCATAGTTTCTAACATCAAGAGTAAGTCACTCACTTCCATCTGTATAACCAAATTTTGATTTCTTCTTTTAGAAAATAATTCTCATCAACATGTTTGGCATTAACAATTATACTTTCTCTCTCTCTCTCTCTCTTCTCAAGCATAGTCTTGTAGGTCTACTAGAATAAGCCTCATCACTTTAGGTAACACATGAAAATTTCTTCATCTTCTTGAAGGAATTGGCGCACACAGCCTATATGTGGCCAAACCCATGACATTGAACACCCTTCTTTTTCTCTTTATTAAGCTCATCGTAATTACAATTCCTTTACCTTTATTTTTGGAAAAGTTTTTCCCGTATCAAACTTTTTATTCTTCTTAGAAAACTTCTCAAAGGATTTAATGAAATTACAGATAAGTAGTGGTACCCTTAGTTGCAACATGTTCTATCACTTATAAGGTTGTACTTTTCTCACCTTTTTATATGCTTTTCTGATAAGCTATAAAAGTAACATATTTTAATCTCATTCTTAATGCGTTTTTGGATGATTAATTATGAAAATTAGTGAATTTGATGCTCCTAATCCTTTAAATTCATGTTTACTTAGAAGAGCATTTGGGAGCGAAATGAGTAAAAAATTAGCTGAAATCAGACAAATAGAGTTGTTTTCAGGATCCACATGGCCTGGGCATTTCCACATGGGCTGGACATATGCCCATATGTCAGCCCATGTCAATTTCGTATCCTACTTCCCAAATACGCGAAAAAAAACTCAATTTTTAGGCTTTTTGAGCTTTCTAAAGTCTATAAAGTACCCATTAGAAGAAGACATAATGGAGCAACCAGAGAAAATCAAAGAAAACACTCGAAGAACACCATTGGAATCAACTCGGAAGCAGATCTCCATCAAGATCGAATATCTCTTTTTAATTTCTTTCGAAGTTTTATTGAGTTTCTTTATGTCTTGTGGTTATTCTGACTTTAAGATGTTTATATTCAGGATTATGAACTAAATTCCCTAGATACTTAGGGAAGATGAAACCTATGATGAATCCTTTTATTTAATTTCTTTTTTTACGTGATAAATACTTAATTCTTATTGTCAATTATGTATGCTTTTTTCTTATTTTAATATTTCTAGGATATTAATTCATGTTTAACGTGCTTGTTTCAGTGGAGGAAAAGCCCCTGTTTAAGAGTAGATCTAGCATAATTGAGTGGAGTTGCATGCAATCCTAGAAATAAGATGACATAAATTTATGAATTAGAGTCAAATCTAATAGGGGAATCCATAGATCGAGTTAATGCGACAATAAGGGTTTTAACTAGAGAGATTTCAATTAATCAACCTAGAGTAAGTTGTTCTTACTTTTGAAAGAGATATTAATATAATTTAGGAATTTTTATGGATCAAGACACAAGTAAATAAATCATTTAATTCAGATTAATAATAATAGGTTAAGTCAATAGGTTAAGTCTAGGTGGCTTCTTTCTTGGTTATTGTCTATCTCATTGGTTATCTTCAATTATTTTCCTATTTCACTCTATATTGCGTTCTTAGTTAAATCAGTTTAGTAATTTTAGACAACACAATCACTCTAATTTGTCAGCTAAATAATAAGAAGACGATAATTATTAGTACTTTTAGTCCTCATGGATACGATATTCTCTACTCACCATAGCTATACTATTGGTCGATAGGTGCGCTTGCCTTAGTCGTATTTATAGTTAGTTTAGTGAGCATAATCTTCATTTACTTACTAAGATTTATTTCAAACATTTGTAACTAACCAATAAGCTTATCAATATGTATATTGTCAGCGTGCTTGGCGTTTTCAAAGGCGGCAACCTTGATTAAAAAAAAATCTCTTTGGTGAGATCTAAGGACTTTCCTCACCAGTTTGGAATTAAATTTTTCGTTGCCAAGTGCAAATGCTTGATTCCAGAGATCTCATTACTTAGCGTAAAACTCACCAATGACTTTATTATCTTGCATTCTAAGAGTTTCAAATTTTGTGGTCAACATATACAACTTTGAATGTTTCACCATATTTGTTCTTTTATAAGTTGTCTCAAAAATACACCAAGCTTCTTGTGTTGTGGCGTATTTGCATATCCTCTTTAAACTTGGTTATCAACTCTATCGAAAATGGCATACAAAATGCTAGAATTTACATTGGCCAGTTTCTCCTCCTTAATGGTCTATGTGAGTTCAGATTTGGGAGTTTTAACTCTTAAAGCTTCAATTATAGGTGGCTCTCATTAAATAAGAACAACACGCCAAGCCTTATGAACCATTGACTATATGAAGGCCTTCATTCTTGTCTTCAATATGTGTGATTAGATCCATCTAACATTATGGGATGTGAGAAAGATGAATCCTTCATAAGATCGATATTGAAATATTGGTCAAAAGACATCTATAAATATCAACTAAGTCATGACTTAACTATTTTGGTTCTAAAGATTATCAACTTCAAATAAAGTGAATTATGAAACTTGAGCATTTACAAGTGTAACTGCTTGGTGTGACCGCACTCTCAAACCCAATTGAATTAAATTTGAAGTTAATTCTAGCTATGTTGTTGCATAACATAACTGACCACTGCAAATGCCATTCAGATGTATAGTTTCAAAGATGGGAGTTGTTTTCGAGCAGAAAATAGATTGGCTGAGATTGATTAAGTTGTCAATTAGATAACAATAGAAAAAGGACCACAAAAGTTTTAATTGGAAGCTTTAATAATCAGTATGGTCGAAGCTTATTTCCCATTGTTTATTCTTAAGTAAGTGAAACATGAAAATTGACAATGACGATTGGGACTTGCACAGAAAGATTGGTAAGTCCATTAGGAGGTGGCACGGAGTACAGACAGGTTGGAAGCTGCTGCAAGTTACTTTTTCTATTAATAGTCGTATTATTTTTACAGATCAACATTCCATTTGCAATTATATGGGGAAAGAAAATCAAGTTTAAAAGTTCTTGTTTCACTAATTTAGAAAAACAAAATATAAAAAAGGTTGTATAATGGAGGATGGAAAAAATGCTGAAACTGTTGTATTTACGAAGAAATGAAATTATAAATACGATGGTTGTTAGTTCAACTACTTGGACTTTTCTTTAGTTACTTGAAAATTATGTAATTTTGGAATTTAAAATTAGTATTTAGGGTTTAAGAATTTAACATTAATATGTAAAATTAAATATAAATAAATGTATAGGATAGTGTTTGTACAAGCCCAATTTTGGGCCCAAAACCCCTAACCCAATTTACCCAAAACACTAAACCTACCCAAACCCCAAACGGGCCCAATGCCTAACATCAGCCCGAAATTAAAACCAAAATTCAAAAAAAACAAACCCTAGCCTAAATCACCTATCCCACCGCCCCCAGTCACATCGACAGCAAGTGGCATCTGCTCCACCGCCTCTGCACCTGCAACCATTAAATGTGAGAATAGTGTAGAAAGCAGAGAGATTGTAAAGGCTTTATAAAAGCCGAATGGATGATGTTGTAAAGGAGGTTAGCAGATTTTTACAATAAAATCTCTTAGATTTCAACCACCTATATCAAAAAAAGAAGACTCAATACCAAAATAGAGATTAGAAAACATCAACAAATCGCAAGAAATAAAACAAAGCCCAAGGAAGAAATCAAAATCAGAAGATCGAAAGGTGTTTAAATTTTCTAAGTTTTGAATCGGTTTCTTTCTTTCCTCTTTTACTTTATTTCCTGATTACATGGTTGTGCATATATATATTATTAAAATAAAGAGGAAAATAAAAAATAAAATTAAAAAATACACCTTTTTGAAACTATAGCCATCGCTCGCGGTGGCCGACGACGGCACCGGCGGCGGAAGGCGCGACGGATGGCGACGAATGCTGGCCGGACCCAGGGTACCTGCAGAGAGAAAAGAGAGGATTAGAAGACCTTTTTAAAAATAGGAGAAGGGAAATGAAATTAAAAAAAATAATTAGCTTATATAGGCCGGCAAAACGCACCGTTTTGCCCAGCCCTTTTAAAACCCAAAAACGGTGCCGTTTAGGCGCGACCCGAAGACCCGACCCGTCTTACCCTGGGATCCGCGTGTTTTTGCTCTTAGGGGGTAATTGCATGCCCGGTCCTTCCGCTTTTTATATGTTTTGCAATCAAGTTTTCAATTCTTTTAAATTAGCCCCGAGGTTTATCGCATTTTGCAAGTTGGTCCTTCCTTCAGCGACACCGTTTCAAGGGCTCGGGTATATTGCCCTTTTGGACCTCGTATGTTATTTGCGCTTTCAAATTAGTCCCTTCTCTCTATTAGTTTTTTAAATCGACCCCAAACTTAATATTTGTTTCAAATTTAGTCCCTTTCTCCTATTTAATACACTTTCTATATTATTTTTTATTTTAATGTTATTCATTATTCTATTGTACCATTCTTGTATTATTATTTTTAGCATATTTTATTATTATTTAGCCCCTTTTAAATTAATACTATATATATACATATTATATATATTCTTATAGTTGTTTTATATATTATTATTGTTCCTAATATATGTTTTATATATACATATTCAAATATTCTATTATGTACATTTTGTTATATCTATTTTTACCTCTATATTATTAATATTTATTATATATCTTTAATATATATACGTATACATTTATATATTATTGTTATTATTAGTTTTGATATTATTGTTTTGTTAATACATTTGTGTCATATATACATACTTTTAATATATATTTATATATAATACTTCATATTATGCCTATGTAAATTAATATTATATCGTGTATATCATTTTATTGTAGTTTTATATATTGTAAATATCATATTATGTTTTACCATGTATATACGTTTTATATCTCATATATATATTTTATATATATATGTATATTATGTATATTTTCCTTTTTAATACTACGTATATATTTTATTTCTATTATTACGTATATATCTCAATACATCCATGTATATATATCTGCATCGTTTTATATTATTATTATTTATGTTATCGCTATTATTATCGCTCACGTTATCATCGCTATTTTTATGTTTTATTCATTTTCATTTATTTACTCATGTATTCAATCGTTTTATTTTCCTCATGTATTTGTTTATATTTACATGTTACTAACATTTCTATTTATTCATCATTTATAACTGCTCACGTTATTGTTTTTTGACACCATCACACCTATCATTATGTTATTATACATATTAATACCCTAATTTGCTTTATATTTTACTATAAATCACGTTTTTACTTAATATGTTAAAAACGATTCTTTCATAAAAGTAATATCTCCTATTAGGTAATTCGAGATAATCGTACCCTAACTTACTGGGTTTCGACTTTTCTTATTTAACCTAAATAACGGAATATATTTTTTTTAAATCACTATACGAGTTTTGAAAAATGCTTATTCATGCGAAGTGTTGTGCCCTGACTTACCGGGTATGACATTTTGTCATCTCGAAATAAGAATTTATTTTGAAATAAAGGCAATATTCGGTGTTTGAGAATTCGAGAAAACGTGCCCTAACTTACTGGGTTTCGATTTCTCTCGTTTACTCTAAATAATCGAATACCCTTTTAATAAAATACACAGATTTTATAAAAGGCAAGCTTGCTCTCAAAAATTCAAGATGTTGTGTCCTAACTTACTGGATGTGACATTTCATATTTTGAGACGAGAAGGTCTTTAATATTTGAGCATTTCCTTTACAAAGAGGGATCGTATTTCAAAAGTCTTCCAAGTTTTCAATCTTCGACACTAAGACACTAATTAATCAACTAGGTACCAATTTTGGGCGTATCGAGGGTGTTAATCCTTCCTCGTGCGTAACCGACTCTCGAACTCGTTTTCTGATTTTTCGTAGACCAAAAATTATTGTTTTAGTAAATCTTGACTTTTATTAAAATGATCCCTATTTTTCATTTTCGTTTTTTTAAAACCCAAGTCGATTCCCGTTTTTCAAAAAAATGGTTACGACAGCTTGACGACTCCACTGGGGATATCAAATAAGAGAGTCAAGCCGCAAGTTGATTAACTTTTGTCTTTTTATCGAAAATTGAAAATTTGATTTTGAAATACGATGCTTTCATTGCATTTCATCAGCTATTTTTTGTGGTTTATGATATAATACCTGCTGCGTTGATTTGAGTCTTTGAATAGTCTTGCATATTGCATTGCATGACCGCTGTGGTCATACCCCTTTAAGTGGGAGTGAGAAACTACTCCTTCGTGAGGTTTTCACCTCCGTGCAGGATAGTGGATCGCTTTCGGGATACATCCGTACCTATGTCTTCGTGAGATTTTCATCTCTGTGCAGCCATAGGGAAATGTATTCCCCTGAATTGAACTCGGTTTGTATGAGCCTATAATGGGTGAAGATCGAGGAATCTGCTGGTTCAGGTACCCTTACTCTAAAACCAAACCCCATGTAGCGAGCCTTAGGAACTCGCCCGAGGTAGAGCCACTCCGAAACCCTAGTGGTCACTTGAGCAAGTGCTATATTTATTATTCTTTGTTTGATTTGAACTGTGTATAAATTACTGACTTACTTTGTTTTACTTTGATTGTATTTGCATGGCATTTTCATTATAAAAGGTGTTGATTCGCATTCGGTTCCTAAATAGATAGCTTATCATGGAAAAGGGGTTTTTTGATAAAGTAGAAGACAACGCGGCTGTCCGGATATAGGCTGAGACAACACAACAAGAGAAAGGTGACAGTCTTACCGAGGGGCACGTGTCAGAGTTATGGAATTTTACTCGGATCAGCGTAACTCAAAATAATCTCCAAGAGATGAAAGAAATTTGGGGTCAGTGGGATGACGCGGTTAAACAGCTATTCTATTGTCATTACGGTGATTTACCTTATCTATTCGATGTCAAGGTAGATGAACACCTGTTTCGAGCCCTTGCCCAATATTGGAATTCTGCTTACAGTTTCTTCACTTTCGGGAAAGTAGATTTGGTACCTACTATAGAAGAATACACGACCTTGCTCCATTGCCCAAAGATTCAGGTTACAGAATTTATGCCAGACCTGCTAACGTCCCAGCATTTTCAAAAAAGCTGATGAATATCACAGGGATGAGCAAACAGTGGGTGACAACTCGGATCAAACAAAAAGGAGATGGTAAATGCATTCCTTGGAGGAACTTGAGGGATCTAATCTTAGCACACCCTGATGTAAAGAAAAGGGTAGATGTCTTCGCCTTGAGCATTTATGGACTGGTCATCTTCCCCAAAGCTTTGGGGCATGTAGATGAGGCTGTTGCTGACCTTTTTGACAGGCTTGGTAAAGGAACCACACCTATACCCGCAATCTTGGCTGAAACTTTCAGATCATTGAATGCTTGTAGAAGAGCGGTGAAGGAGATTTATTGGATGTGCATGACTCTTGCTATCTTGGTTCCTGACCATTTTGGAAAGTGGAAAAGGTCTCATATCGTATCTTCTCTGAAAATTACTCTCCGCTGAAAGAGTTAGTGGCTACACCGAGGCGAGATGATATTACAGAAGAAAATTGGATGACAGTTCTCCAAAATTTGCAAGAAGAAGATGTTGAATGGAGAGCCCTGTGGATGGCTCCTGATGAAATATTATACCGATGCAGAGACTTCGATTGGGTTCCCTTGTTAGGAGTATGGGGAGCCATCGGGTATGCTCCTCTGCTTGCATTACGACAGTACAGATCCAGACAGTTTACACCATCAACATACGGGTTAGCCCAGTACGAGTTCGTATTCACAGGGAATAATTACAAAAGAAAGTTCGCAAGATATCAAATGCCCGGAACCGCACTCAGAGAATGAAGAAGTTTCTTGCCGGTCCATGACTACTCCCGAGTACGACCGATGGTGGAATCGGAGGATTAACGACAACATCCCTACATCAGATCAAGGGAATCCTCAGTCGATAGAAGAGCACTTGAAAGTAATCCCATCTGAGCTAGAAATCATCAGACAAGATTTTGAGGGAAAGAGTCTGGAGCTAGAAAAAAGGATCGAGCAGTTAGAAGAAGAAAAGATGCAGTTAGGGTTAGATGTCAATGTCCAGAAACTAGAAGCTGAAAAACTTAGAAAAGGGAAAAACAAGGCTGAAGAGGACTTGGACAGTTTGAAAACGGACTGTAAGAAGCTACGCAAATCAATGAGAACTGCTGGGTTAGGAAAAAACATTCGAACAGTGGCGACATGAAGTTAAAGAAGAACAAAGTAAAGCCAACCAGTGGGAAGAAAAATTTCGCGATGCTCAAGCTCGAGAAGGTGCTCTGAAAAGAAGTTTGGTAGAAAGTCAGAATGAGAAAGAAGGGTTAAAGACCCGGGTATCAGAGTTAGAGAGGTCATTGTATCAGTATCTCTCGCGTAACTCTGCAATCGAGTTGAAAGCTAGTCAGAACAGAATCGAAGAATTAAAAGAGAATATAGAAGAACTCAAAATAGCGCTGCAAAATCGTGAACTTCAGATAGAACTTCTCGAGGTAAATAACGAGCGATGAAAGGAGCAACTTCATCAATCTCAAGACCAAGTCAGGAGCAGGGACTATGTCATGGGCGAAGCTTTGACTCAAGTGCGAGAAGTGGCTGATCACTTGCAAACATTAGCAGTACAAGCCGATGTGCTGAGTTTAAAATACGAGTCAGAATTGGACTGAGGCCAAGAGCTAGCTTGGCTTCTTAGGCAGGTCAAGGCCTTAAGTATCAGGGCCAAGCCTTATATGTAATCTATTTTATGTAAAGAAACTTGTTTTCTAGAAAAGTTACTCTAATGAAATCGAATTGGAATCAACGCTTTTTTGCATTCATTGCATTCATTGTATTCATGCATCGGCATTGCATCACACGCACTAAAACTCACAAAAAAACCCTAAAAATCATGGCAATTACCCTGGAACATCGTTACGGTACAAGAGGAAAAACAAGAGCAATAGATCAAAGGTTAGAGAGATTGGAACAAATGCAAAAAGAGATGCAGGATCAATTACCAACACGTATGCAAGAACAGCTTGCCAAAATCCAGCAAGATATGAGGGACCATATGTTGGAGTCCCAGAAAAGCATGATGGACCAATTAACTCGTCTATTGGCTGGCGGATTAGAAAAAGAGAAAAGCCCTTTGATCAATGCGGGAGAATATAATGAAGATCCTACCTACCCTCCGGGTTTCGCCCCAGCGGACGTTCAGACACAACCTGACATGTACCCAAGAAGGTCATCGGTCACAATTAGGCCCCAACTATTTCAGGTTGGTGTTTCAGCACCGATGAATTATCAGGCCGGCTCGGGCTTTAATCCGGGGGACAACCCAACCAACCCTGTGGTCCTCAATCTCGATGAAGTAACAGAAGCAGAAAAGACAAGGGTAGAACTTCCGAGAGAGCTTGAAGAAAGGTGTAGATGGTTGGAAGAAAAATTTAAAGAAATGGAAAGCACCGACTATCGTGGTGGAATCGAGCTAAGGAATTAAGTTTGGTTCCGGACCTGGTACTCCCTCCCAAGTTCAAAACTATGGAATTTGAGAAATATAACGGGACTAGCTGTCCCGAAGCTCACATCACTATGTTCTGCAGACGAATGGCAGGCCATGTCAACAATGACCAATTATTAATTCACTGCTTCCAAGAAAGTCTGGTTGGGGCCACTTCTAGATGGTACAACCAACTGAGTCGCGCCCAGATCAGTTCATGGAAATATTTAGCACAAGCTTTCATGAAGCAGTACGGTCATGTGGCAGACATAGCCCCTGATAGAATCACTTTACAGAATATGGAGAAAAAGCATAACGGGAGCTTTAGGCAGTACGCCCAGCGATGGAGAGAGGTGGCCACACAAGTCCAACCCCCTCTGTTGGAAAAGGAAATCACTATGCTCTTCATCAATACCCTGAAGGCACCTTTTATTAACCACATGCTGGGTAGCGCAACCAAGAGTTTTTCGGACATAGTAATGTCTGGAGAAATGATAGAAAATGCCATAAGATGCGGGAAAATAGAGGCTGGGGAAAACGCTAAGAGGTCAGCACCGAGAAAGAAAGAGCACGAGGTGAATAATGTGAGCTCATATTCGAAATCAATCACCGTAAGCCAACCAAGATCGAAAACTATTGGACAGCAGGGCCCACCCAAACAAGAGCCGAACACAAAACAAAATATGGAGAAACTTTAATTTACGCCTATTCCAATGACGTACAATGAGTTATACCAAATTTTATTTGACGCACATGTCGTGTCTCCCTTCTATCTGAAGCCAATGCGACCTCCATACCCCAAATGGTATAACGCAAATGCCCAATGCGAATACCATGCGGGAGCCACAGGACACTCGATAGAAAACTGCACCACTTTCAAGAAATTGGTTGAAAGACTCATCAACATGGGGATTGTGAAATTTGATGATGCATCCAATATAGAGAACCCATTACCTAACCATGGGGATAAGGGAATAAATGCGATAATCGAGAGTTCAGAGAAATAAATTAAGATGAGTATTGCAGAAGTGAATACCCGAAGTTTGGAAGAAAATGGTGGAATGAGGGTTGATAGCGCAGAATTCAAGGGTCAGACCTCGAGAAGCGAAGAATTATTGCGAGTTCCATGATCAAGAGGATCACGAGATTCAGAAATGTAGCGAATTCAGGGCTTTGTTACAAGGATTGATGGATAATAAGGAGCTGGAATTCTTCAAATATGTCGAGAGCCCAGAAGAAACAGATGTGTGTGCCTCCGAAGAAGGATGGATGAAGGGTGTTTACAAAGCCAACCACCCAGTGGTTATCATATCACGTCTGAGAATGAATGAAGCCAGGGCACAAGTTGCGCCAAAGGTCGTGATCCATAAGCCCGTTGCTTCCCCTTACAAGGATAGCAAAAGGGTACCGTGGAACTATAGCTGCAATGTGACATTCTCAGAAGAGGAGACCCCGATTAATGCATCAAAGGAAGTTCAAGACGAGGGTTTTTAAACGCGCAGTGGAAGACGTTATACCCCAAGTACAAAAGTTGAACAGGTTAAAGAAAAATCATTAGCAATTGAGCAAAAGAAAGAGAAGCCGGCGGGGCCTGAACCAACTGTTAATGAATCAGTGACTGACAAAGAAGCCAAAGAATTCTTAAAATTTCTAAAGCACAATGAATATAGTATCGTAGAACAGTTGCACAAACAGCCAGCGTGTATATCGGTACTGGCCATACTTTTAAGCTTCGAAACCCATCGCAGCGCATTGATGAAGGTGCTGAATGAAACTTATGTTGCTAATAATATCTCTGTAAACAAACTGGACCGCTTAGTCAACAATATAAGTGCCGAAAACTTTATATTCTTCAATGACGATGAGGTACTGCCAGGGGGCCGAGGATTAACTAAAGCTTTGCACATCATGACTCGCTGTAAAGGGTACATATTACCGGGGGTATTGATTGACAATGGGTCTGCGCTGAATGTCCTACCCCTATCTATGCTGAGTAGGTTGCCAGTGGATAGTTCCCATATGAAGACATGGCAAAGTGTAGTAACAGCATTTGATGGCATGGAAAGGAAGGTAATGGGGAGAATTGAAGTACCCCTCTTAATCGGGCCGAGCACGTATGAGGTAGATTTCTTGGTCATGGACATTAAGCCTTCGTATAATTGCCTATTGAGGAGACCATGGATACACTCGGCAGGGGCAGTCCCTTCATCGCTGCACCAAAAGTTGAAATTAGTGACTGAAGGTCGGTTAGTAACGATTAATGTTGAAGAGGAAATCATCGCGACAATAACCAGTAACGTCCCATATCTGGAGGCAAATAATGAAGCAATCGAGTGCTCTTTTCGATCTTTGGAGTTTGTGAACACGACGTTCATCATAGAAGGAAATAAGATTCCAATGCCCAGGTTATTTGAGACTACAAGAATGAGACTACGACTAACTATTGGAAAAGGGGCTCTATCCGGAAGAGGACTTGGGAGATACCTCCAGGGAAGGATTAATGTACCAATGATGAAGGATAAACAAGACCGTTTTGGGTTAGGGTTTAAGCCGAACATGAAACAAAGAAAGAAGGAATTTGAGAAGAAGCAAGAAAGAAGAAGAGCGCGATTGAGTGGGTGAGAAATCGAATGGGAACCAATGATCTTCCCCTATATATCGAAGACTTTTGTGTCTGGAGGGGTCATTCACTCTGAGCAGAAGACGTCGGGAAAGGAAATCTTGGAAAGAATGATGGAGAGTTTGGACATCAACGCCACATATGAAGAAGGAACTGGGGTAGAGAATTTGTCGGGCATTCGCCCCTATGAGCCGGGAAATGTTCTGAATAATTGGACTGTGGAAGAGATTCCTGTAGTCTTTAGAACTAACTCAGAGTAATGTCCAAAACACACTTATTGCTCTAGGCCTATGAGTAATAGGTGTCCTTTTGTGAAATAGAATTATGTTCGAAATCCTTATTTCAATAAAATGCATCCTTTTGACTTATTCCGTGCAAATATTCTTTTATTCTTTCATTCATGATCATACCATACATATCATTGTTCTTAGATTCTCTTGTTCTTTGTATCTGCCTTCGCACCTACAACAGGTCTCCAGATATCAATGATGTGCGTGACGTTGCTACTAATTCAGAGTCTCCTTTTGAGCGGGATATGTGTCTAGAGGGATCTCAAGACTTTGAGGATGACGAAGATTGTAACTTATCCCCTGATTTGTTAAGGATGGTGGAGCACAAGGAGAAACAGATTCTACCTCACAAAGAGACCGTAGAAGTTGTGAACTTGGGAGATGAACTAGAAAAGAAAGAAGTAAAGATCGGGGCTTGTATTACCACAGAAACAAAGCGGGACCTTATTGAGTTGCTCCAGAAGTTCAAGGATGTCTTTGCATGGTCATATCAAGATATGCCTGGGCTAAGTACTGACATTGTGGTACACAGGCTCCCCATCAAAGAAGAATGCAAGTCAGTTCAGCAAAAGCTTCGAAGGATGCGGCCCGATGTTCTGTTGAAAATAAAAGAGGAGGTCAAGAAGCAATTTGATGCTAGTTTCTTACAAGTAGTTAAGTACTCGAAATGGGTAGCCAACATCGTCCCTGTCCCTAAAAAAGATGGAAAAGTACGGATGTGTGTAGACTACAGAGACTTAAACAAGGCCAGCCCGAAGGATAATTTCCCGTTGCCTCATATCGACACCTTAGTGGATAACACAGTAGGTTACTCACTCTTCTCCTTCATGGATGGTTTCTCGGGGTACAATCAGATCAAGATGCATCCTAAAGACATGAATAAAACCACATTTGTGACCATGTGGGGAACCTTTTGCTATAAAGTAATGCCGTTCAGATTGAAAAATGCGGGAGCAACATATCAGAGAGCCATTGTAACCCTATCTCATGATATGATGCATAAAGAAATTGAAGTCTATGTCGACGACATGATCGGCAAATCTCAGACTGAAGAAGAGCATGTGTAAGTCTTGAGAAAATTATTTTTGAGGTTGAGAAAATTCCAGTTGAAACTCAATTCCACAAAATGTACCTTCGGAGCCAGGTCAGGAAAACTGCTAGGATTCGTGGTTAGTGAAAAAGGGATTGAGATTGACCCAGATAAAGTCAAAGCCATACAAGAGTTACCTCCACCACGTACTCAGAAGGAAGTTTGGGGATTCCTAGGAAGACTAAATTACATCGCTCGGTTTATTTCACAACTAACCGAGAAATGTGACCCCATATTCCGTCTCCTTAAGAAACACAACCCTGGTGGTTGGGACAAGGAATGCTAGAAGACTTTCGACAAAGTTAAGCAATATTTGTCTAATGCCCCAGTGTTGACATCACCTAGTCCAGATAAGCCGCTGATACTGTATTTGACGGTATTTGAAAATTCTATGGGATGCGTGCTTGGCCAACACGATGAATCGGGAAGGAAAGAAAGAGCGATATATTACCTCAGTAAAAATTTTACTGAGTGTGAGACGAGATACTTGTTCATTGAAAAGTTATGCTGTGCCTTAATCTGGACAATCCGAAGACTGAGACAATACATGTTGTACCATACAACTTGGCTGATCTCTAAAATGGACCCTCTAAAATACTTGATGGAGTCGACTGCTTTGAATGAGAGAATGACCCGATGGAAAATTCTACTTTCTGAGTTTGATATAATCTATGTAAACCAGAAGGCCGTAAAAGGGAGTGCGATATCAGATTTCCTAACCAGCAAAGCCCTAGAGGACTACGAGCCTCTGAACTTTGACTTCCCAAATGAAGATCTAATGTGCATAGCAATGACTGAAGAAGACCCTCAAGAAGGTCATCCTTGGAAGCTAAACTTTGACGGGGCATCAAATGCTGTGGGTAACAGAATTGGGGCAGTTCTGGTGTCCCCGAATGGAGATCATTATCCCTTCACTAGTAAATTGGATTTTGACTGCACGAACAATATGGCAGAATACGAAGCATGCATCATGGGAATACACGCAGCCATAGAACGAAAAATTAAGGTGTTAGAGGTATATGGAGATTCTGCCCTAGTGATTTATCAACTCAAAGGTGAATGAGAGACAAGAGACCCCAAATTGATCAATTACCAGAGATTGATCCTTGAGTTAATTAAAGAGTTTGATGATATTGCCTTCTGCTACCTCCCACGAGAAGAAAATCAGATGGCTGACGCCCTAGCAACTTTAGCTTCTATGATCAAGGTGAACCAACCAGAGGATGTGAAACCAATCCAAATAAGCATTTACGAGGCCCCGGCTCATTGTTACAACCTCGAAGAAGAAGAGGAAAATGATGATCACCCTTGGTACCATGATATCCTACGATATGTGAAGAATCATGAGTACCCCGACCAAGCTACTGAGAACGAAAAGAGAACGTTGAGAAGACTGGCCAGTGACTATGTCTTAGATGGGGAGATCCTATACAAAAGAAGGAAGGATCAGGTGTTATTAAGATGTGTAGACGCCATTGAGGCTAAGAAAATCTTGGAAGAAGTCCATGAGGGTATCTGCGGGACACATGCTAATGGTTTTACAATGGCCAGGCAAATTATGAGGTTCGGTTATTATTGGTCGACCATGGAAGGAGACTGTATTAATTATGCCAAAAGATGTCATAAGTGCCAAATCTATGGAGACAAGATTAATGTACCTCCCTCACCTCTGCATGTCATGACTTCGCCATGGCCTTTCTCGATGTGGGGCATGGACGTGATTGGGCCAATTTTGCCAAAAGCTTCAAATGGGCATCGTTTCATCTTTGTGGTCATCGATTATTTCACCAAATGGGTGGAGGCCGCTTCATATGCCAATGTCACTAAATCAGCAGTTAGCAAGTTCTTGAAAAAGGAAATCATCTGTCGATATGGAATGCCGGCAAGGATCATATCTAACAACGCATTGAATTTGAACAACATCATGATAGCGGATGTCTGCAATTAGTTCAAGATCAAACACCACAACTCGTCACCGTATCGCCCGGAGATGAACGGTGCAGTCAAAGCAGCCAATAAGAACATCAAGAAGATTGTAGGAAAGATGACAGAAACTTATAAAGATTGGCATGAGAAGCTACCATTCACCCTTTATGCTTATCGAACATTTATCAGAACTTCTACTGGGGCGACGCCTTTCTCATTGGTTTATGGAATGGAGGCGGTTTTACCTATCGAGGTCGAGATTCCTTCCCTCAGAGTTTTGTCAGAGATAAAGTTGGATGAAGCAGAATGGATCTAGTCCCGATACGATCAGTTGAATTTGATTGAAGAAAAGAGGCTAAGGGTTATCCGTCATGGTCAAATATACCAAAAGCGAATGATGCGAGCTTCCAACAAAAAGGTTCGCCCTAGAGAATTCCATGAGGGAAACCTAGTATTGAAAAAGATCTTGCCCATACAAAAGGATTTAAGAGGAAAATGGATGCCGAATTGGGAAGGACCTTATATGATGAAGAAAGCCTTTTCTGGTGGAGCATTGATATTGGCTGAAATGGATGGCAAGATTTTACCCAATCTTGTGAATTCAGATTCGGTTAAGAAATACTTCGCCAAAAAAAAAAAGAGGGAGAGGTCAGGTGAAAACTCGCAAAGAGCACCTTGAGACCAAAGGGATTTTGAATGGAAAACCCGTAAAGGACGATTCAAGTTTGTTGACCGTGATTAATCTATTCCCTTCAAATGTTGTTTCTGACGAATTTCAGTTTGTCATTGTTATAATCTTTCGCAAGCATTTTGTATTGAAATGATGATTAATGGACTAAAGCCATTTTCGCAAAAAGAGTTCTGCATATTGCTCTGAAGGATTCTAAATAGTATAGGAACCTAAAATAGGACTATTATTTAGAACTAACCAAACTCAAAGATTGGGAGCATATGAGAAGAAAGAGTTTAAACTGGGACTACCTCTTCGGGTTTTCTGTTCAAAATTTGAGCTGAACAAGAAGACAGGGTACCATTTCAGTGAAAGAACTTTGATGAAGAAAGAGAAATGGCAACCTAAACATTAAAAAGGATTCACGCTCACAACATGTTGCACCCATACATTCATAGATCATTCATAATGCATCTAATTAGGAGCATTTGATTCATTTTGATCATAGCATCCTAATTCTTTGGCATAAGCATAAATACATGGAACTAATTCTACAGGTCATGTTCCTAGAATCAATGAATTCACCAGATCTTAACCCCCTAAGTAGTAGGGTAGCAAGCCAAATTTGCAGGCCTTAACCCTCTAAGCAGTAGGGTAATAGGCTGAAAATTACAGATCTCGTCTCCCTAAAGTTGCAATGGAACGGATCAAATTCAGAGAATCCTATCTTCCTGAAGTCTCAGTGAAGCAGACTAAAGTTACAAGTCTCATCTCCTTGAAGTCGCAGTGGAGCAGACTAAATGTACAGACCTTAAACCCCTAAGCAGTAGGGTAACAGGTTGAATTCAAAGGGCTTTAACCCCCTAAGCAGTAGGGTAACAAGCCGAATTTGCAGACCTTAACCCTCTAAGCAGTAGGGTAATAGGCTGAAAATTACAGATTTTTTCCCCCTGAAGTTACAGTGAAGCAGGCTGAATTTACAGATCTTAATCCCCTAAGCAGTAGGGAAACAGATCAAAGATGATGAGCTCAACCCCCTAAGCAGTAGGGTAGCAAGCCAAACTTACAGACCTTAAACCCTAAGCAGTAGGGTAACATGTTGAATTCACAAATCGATGATGACAAGCCTTAAACCCCTAAGCAGTAGGGTAACAGGTTGAAAATCAAATGTCTTCTCCCTGAAGCAGCAGTGGAGTTGACCCAAGCCACAGGAGATCTCCTTGAAGTTTTAGTAGAGTTAGTTAAAGTCACAGGTCTTACCTCCCTAAAGTTGTAGCGGAGCAGAATGAAGATAGCAAATCTTACTTCCTTGAAGATGCAGTGGAACAGAGTCAAGCTAAACAAATAGATCTTATCTGAAGTTGCAATGGAGCACATTGAAGATACCTGGAGAAAAGGAGCGCTAAACAAGTCCAGACATGGTGAGATCGGGCAAAATTGGTCTTTCTTAAGTCTTTGCCCTGTTCTCGTTACACGACAACAAGCAAAGAGGGGCAGCTGTACAAGCCCAATTTTGGGCCCAAAACCCCTAACCCAATTTGCCCAAAACACTAAACCTACCCAAACCCCAAATAGGCCCAATGCCTAACATCAGCCCGAAATCAAAACCAAAATTAAAAAAAAACAAACCCTAGCCTAAATCACCTATCCCACCGCCCCCAGTCACGTCGACAGCAAGTGGCCTCTGCTCTACCACCTCTGCACCTGCAACCATTAAATGTGAGAATAGTGTAGAAAGCAGAGAGGTTGTAAAGGCTTTATAAAAGCTGAATGGATGATTTTGTAAAGGAGGTTAGCAGATTTTTACAATAAAATCTCTTAGATTTCAACCACCTATATCAAAAAAAGAAGACTCAATACCAAAACAGAGATTAGAAAACATCAACAAATCGCAAGAAATAAAACAAAGCCCAAGGAAGAAATCAAAATCAGAAGATCGAAAGGTGTTTAAATTTTCTAAGTTTTGAATCGATTTCTTTCTTTCCTCTTTTACTTTATTTCCTGATTACATGGTTGTGCATATATATATTATTAAAATAAAGAGGAAAATAAAAAAAAAGAAGGCACCGGCGGCAGAAGGAGCGACGGACGGCGACGAATGCTGGCCGAACCCAGGGTACCTGCAGAGAGAAAAAAGAGGATTAGAAGACCTTTTTAAAAATGGGAGAAGGGAAATGAAATTAAAAAAAATAATTAGCTTATATAGGCCGGCAAAATGCACCGTTTTGCCCGGCCTTTTTAAAACCCAGAAATGGAGCCGTTTAGGCGCAACCCGAAGACCCGACCTGTCTTACCCTGGGATCCGCGTGTTTTTTCTCTTAGGGGCTAATTGCATGCTCGGTCCTTCCGCTTTTTATATGTTTTGCAATCAAGTTTTCAATTCTTTTAAATTAGCCCCGAGGTTTACCGCATTTTGCAAGTTGGTCCTCCCTTCAGCGACACCGTTTCAAGGGCTCGGGTAAATTGCCTTTTTGGACCTCGTATGTTATTTGCGCTTTCAAATTAGTCCTTCTCTTTATTATTTTTTAAATCATTTAAACTTAATATTTGTTTCAAATTTAGTCCCTTTCTCCTATTTAATACACTTTCTATATTATTTTTATTTTAATATTATTCATTATTCTATTGTACCATTCTTGTATTATTATTTTTAGCATATTTTATTATTATTTAGCCCTTTTAAATTAATACTATATATATACATATTATATATATTCTTATAGTTGTTTTATATATTATTATTGTTCCTAATATATGTTTTTGTATACATATTCAAATATTCTATTATGTACATTTTGTTATATCTATTTTACCTCTATATTATTAATATTTATTATATATCTTTAATATATATACGTATACATTTATATATTATTGTTATTATTAGTTTTGGTATTATTGTTTTGTTAATACATTTGTGTCATATATACATACTTTTAATATATATTTATATATAATACTTCATATTATGCCTATGTAAATTAATATTATATCGTGTATATCATTTTATTATAGTTTTATATATTGTAAATATTATATTATGTTTTACCATGTATATACATTTTATATCTCATATATATATTTTATATATATATATATATGTATATTATGTATGTTTTCCTTTTTAATACTACATTATATATTTTATTTCTATTATTACGTATATATCTCAATACATCCATGTATATATCTGCATCGTTTTATATTATTATTATTTATGTTATCGCTATTATTATCGTCTACGTTATCATCGCCATTTTTATGTTTTATTCATTTTCATTTATTTACTCATGTATTCAATCGTTTTATTTTCCTCATGCATTTGTTTATATTTACATGTTACTAACATTTCTATTTATTCATCATTTATAACTGCTCACGTTATTGTTTTTTGACACCATCACACCTATCATTATGTTATTATACATATTAATACCTAATTTGCTTTATATTTTACTATAAATCACGTTTTTACTTAATATGTTAAAAACGATTCTTTCATAAAAGTAATATCTCGTATTAGGTAATTCGAGATAATCGTACGCTAACTTACTGGGTTTCGACTTTTCTCATTTAACCTAAATAACGGAATATATTCTTTTTAAATCACTATACGAGTTTTGAAAAATGCTTATCCATGCGAAGTGTTGTGCCCTGACTTACCAGGTATGACATTTTGTCATCTCGAAATAAGAATTTGTTTTGAAATAAAGGCAATATTCGGTGTTTGAGAATTTGAGAAAACGTGCCCTAACTTACTGGGTTTCGATTTCTCTCGTTTACTCTAAATAATCGAATACCCTTTTAATAAAATACACAGATTTTATAAAAGGCAAGCTTGCTCTCTAAAATTCAAGATGTTGTGTCCTAACTCACTGGATGTGACATTTCATATTTTAAGACGAGAAGATCTTTAATATTTGAGCATTTCCTTTACAAAGAGGGATCGTATTTCAAAAGTCTTCCAAGTTTTCAATCTTCGACACTAAGACACTAATTAATCAACTAGGTACCAATTTTGGGCGTATCGAGGGTGTTAATCCTTCCTCGTGCGTAACCGACTCCCGAACTCGTTTTCTGATTTTTCGTAGACCAAAAATTATTGTTTTAGTAAATCTTGACTTTTATTAAAATGATTAATTTAAGGTGATCCGATCACACCTCATCAAAAAGATTGGTGGCGACTCCCTATTTTTCATTTTTGTTTTTTTAAAATCCAAGTCGATTCTCGTTTTTCAAAAAAATGGTTACAACAGTGTTTGTCATTCCCTAATGAGAATGACTGATTGTGAGTGTAGTGGTGCCCTTGAAATATTGTAACGACGCTTAATTATATTCGTTTCCATTTTTAAACTTTTTTTGTACTTCAATTATCTTTTTGTCATAGGTTTTAATTTAAAAGTTGACGTTGTCAAATAATTCGGTGCCACTTTCGACCAATGAGATTACACATGCCATGTCATTTTGATCCCTAAAAAATCAAACTTCAAAAAATATGTATTAAAATTTTAAATATATAAAATTTAAATTTAAATAAATTCTTAATTTTTCATTTAGGGTAAAATACTAAAAAAGTCACTTTTTGTTTGCCTTAGATTACATTTTAGTCACTTACGTTATCGTTTTGTTACGAAGTGGTCGCTCTACAGTTAAGCTTCGTTACCTCCCTAATGAGAATCTTACGTGGCAGTCTAAATGAGTTTTAAATACCAACTTGAACTAGAAAAGAAAAATCGTTCGTCTCCTTTTCCTTTTAGTTTTATTGTCCATTTTGTTTGAAAAAACTATTGACATTTAAAACCCATTTGGACTGCCACGTAGGATTGTCGCTAGGGAGGTAACGGGGCTTAATGACAGAATGACTACTTTGTAACAAAATGATAACGTAAGTGACTAAAATGTAATCCGAGACAAACAAAAGTGACTATTTTGAAGTTTACCCTTTTATTTATTCATAAGATACAAAATTTTGTAAAAACCTTATATATAATATTAGTAATTCAAAAATTAAAATAAAGGAAAACTAAAAGAAATTAAAAATTTTAAAAACATAAATATTTTTAAAAGCTCTAAAATTCTAAAATCTATGTATAAATTATGTGATTCTTATAATCTTATTTGTGAAGTCTAAACACTTTATGCATCAAATAAATCTATATATATATCTCTGTACTATAATTAAATTTATGACTAAATTTTAACTCTTCCATAAGTTTTCAGGTCGTTTCTATATCAATTGAAACAGTTTCTAAAGGTAGATAAAACACCCAAATAAAATTATACCTTCCATTAATGGTCGGAGACCCAAGTTTCCTCAACAAGATTTGAGCTTGTATTCTTTTCTTATCTTTCGGACGATTTAGCTATCAAGGGGGGATCACTTTTGCATGAAAAATCCATGTAGATTATGTCCATGTCTTCACTTGAAATATGTTACTTTCGATGACAAATAATTTTAATACTTTCTTCACGAATATGCTTATTTTGTTTAATTCTGATTCCTCATTGGCCAATAATGCTTGCACTTTTTGACGCTTTTTCGCACTTCTTGGAAAAGTAGCAATTGTTGTTGAGAAGTTCACATTTGGCTGATGAATAGTCTGGTCATCAAGAATTGAAATTAAAGGTTGGATATGTTGTTTTATTCATAATAATAATAATAAAGCGAAGTTGGGTTAATTAGCACGCAACAAATACTTGGCTGCCTAACCTTTTGGTATCCCTATCACTTAAATCTTTGATTATTTCTAATTATCCAAAATCTTTCGGCCCCATCCTAATGAAACATCTCTCATCGCCTCCTTTCATAAACTTGGTTTCTACTTTATTTTATTTCATCATCACTACATCATTAGACCTCATTTACTTCCTTCATCTATGGTGATTAACTAAAAACAATCTAACTGTTCCATTCCACTACTCTTAACAGGTAAACACTAATATATATATATATATATAAAAATATTTATATTAATTTAATTATTTATCAGTTTTGTATACACCTCTTTTAGTCATTGAAAGCGATTTTAACTTTGTTTTCGTGGAAAAATGCAATAAAAGTGTTTTTATATGATATTGTAATGTAAAATAAATATAAGTTAATTTAAATTTATTAATATTTATATATTATATATTAATTTTAAATATTTTAAACAAATATAAAATAAATTATTTATTATAAGAATCTATAATGAAATTGTTCAAATATACATATTAACATTACATACATACATAACTCTTATAAATTAATAAAAATTTCATAATTAGTTTAATAATTGACTCAAATGAGGACAATCCTTCCTTCTCCGCATCTTTATTATTATTATTATTATTATTATTATTATTATTATTATTATTTCACATTAATGTTATTTTGGTAATAGTAAATATTCAATTTATATTTTAAAAATTATAACAATAATTATTAATTGTTAATATTATAATATATAAATTTTAAACACTTTTAAGAAATATATATAAATTGCTCACAAAAGTTTTTGAATATATATATCATATTTAATTTATAATTAACATAAATAAGAGTCAAAAAAGCTTTTGAAAAGTCAAAACCTAGATATTCTACCCTTTTGCTTTGGCTTAAAAAGTAAGATAGTTAGTACTGTAACATCCCCAACCCGGCCTAAACATTAAGCCCGAATTTGGAAGATTACATTGGCCACCGAAATGGCCTAGAAGAACTATCGGAGTATCAATTATTTACATCAACACATCAATATCATAATATTTCAAAATACACAGTTTATGTATGCACGTGCTCATGAATGGCAGTGCAGTTTCAATTTATCAAAATAGATCCCCGCTAAATTAGTGTTGTTATGTTTTAATCTTGTCAGGGATACAATTGAGACACTAAGAGACAACAACAAGCAGAAAATGACCAAATTGAAACACAATCACTAAAAATGAGGCCGAATAAAAAATGCGGAGAAAGCCAAGGACTCATCATAATTTTGACTTTGTAAAAGCCAAAAATAGAAAAATTCTTTTTTTTTTATTTTTAATTTTGATTTTATGTTAAATTAGTTAAGGCCAAAAATAACAAATCTTATGTATATAAATAGGCCTTAATGTTATTAGGAAAATCATCACTTAGTTCTACATGCATACTTCAATTTGGAATTGAATTATTCTCTTGTCTTTCAAATTGGCGTAAGTATACTGCTACTTTCATTTATATTTTTCTTGTTTTTATAAAATTGGGCTAATTTCTTTCCAAGTCCTTTTTGTTCTTTCCTTCACCATAGTCATCAAACCCTAAATTTCATCTTAGCCTCAGGCCGATGTTCTTTCTGATCGAGAATCGTGAGATACGTATTTGTGCTAAAAATCCTTCCAATCGGTATTCACATTTTTCCTAAGTATCGGGATTGACAACTCATCCTTTAAAGTTAAACTTAATTTCAAGTCAAAGTGCACATTAGGTTAGAGTCGTGTTTGCTGATAGTTGGAGAAACGAGTCGGTTGTGATGTATTCGGATCTCCGAGAAAAAATCAAGGAAGAAGTGATCGAGTTTAAACGACCCATGTGGTTGAGGCCGTTAATTCGAGTTGGGTTCTTCAGAACGCAAGGCTACCGGAATCTTGAATCGGGAACTCGTGTATCTTGGTTAGATAATAGGTAAGGGCTCGGTTAGGTAATCGGTAAGGGTTGGTCTGCAGGTCATACTGGTACCAGCTACAAGAGGAAGAATTGGTGGTTAGGACGTTCTTAACTGCTATAACCAACTTATCGTTGGAGGAGAAGATTAATTTTCGAGGATCGATCATTGATACAGAATTTACTGAGTCTAAGGATAAGGCTTATTATTTCTGTTTGCAAAATTCTGAATTTATTTCTCGAACTAAATTTATTTCTAATATTATTTAATTGTTTATTTACGCTGATAGATTATTTACTTTCTAAACATTCTCAAAACCCTCCGATTACTTGTTTATTTTGGTTGTAGGTATGTTTGGAGTCGTGGCACGACTCTTGCCATGATCTTTGACACAATGAACATTCTGTTCATAAGTAAACACAAAAGTTGATTACAACATCCAATCCTTGTAGACTCGACACTACTACCACTCTTTACTACAATTTAGAGTTATTCTTGTAGGAATAATTTTTGGTGGTTTTGATGCCCATCATCTCTACTAAACACTAATGTAGAGGAGCTACCTTACACCACGTTGTGGATGAACCACTAATTGTTGTAGATGAACTACTAATAATAAAAATTTAGATGGATGAACTACTAAGGTTTTCATATAAAAAGCTTTGTAGACAAGCTGCTAGTACGTTGTGGATGAACCACTGAAATACGTTGTGGATGAACCACTAGTCATTCCTGATAAAATATTGATTCTTCCCCCGCTCATACCGTCCCACCTCATGTAATGCAACATGTCATGCTTATAAAAGACTAATACAATAGCAATAACATACTTATAACAAGTCAATAAAATAAAAATATTCATGCTTATAACAGATCATTACGGTAGCAATAAACATGTTTATATCAAGTCAATACAGTAGCAATTAACATGGTTATAATAAATCAATACAGTAGCAATAAACTTGCTTAACATGTTTTTGGTTTAATGGTAGCAATAAGCATGTAATGTTTACATATCATGTATATAATGGTAATAATTCAGTCATCTAGATCATAGATTCCAAATATTCATATTGTCAGGGATTCAATTTAGAGAATTAAAACTCGAAAAATAGTTCGGGGACTAACAGGGACCAGACAGAACAATTCATAATTTTTTAGGCAAAATTGTAAAACAAGGGTCACGTGTGGCCAAGCCTTGTAACAGACTGTGTCCGTGTGGTAAACATTAAAATTACTCTACAAGAGAGACACGACTGTGCAGTAGGCCGTGTGGGAGGTTCTTGGCCATTGAAAATCGAAGTATCCTAACGAAACAGTAGTACATGGTTGTGTGGTCCACACACCCGTGTGGAAAACCATGTGGCCTTAAACATACGCACTGTTTGTCCTAAATCACTTGTAAAAGAACACACATATTTCATCGCGTTACCAATCGATGTTCCTCACACCCAATTGTGATCTGGTTCTCCTAAATTCATTCCTTCAAATGACATTTACACATGAATCGAATTCCAACTTGAACCTAGTGTGGCCCCAAACTCGACCCAATAAATCAGATCTGAATCTTTGACTTTATTGGCCTTATACAATTAAAACTTAGTTCTACTTGTACAAATTTCAATATAATACAATTGTTCAACTTTACAATTTCCTTAATAAAATATATAAGTATAAACAATGAATAAATCTTACCAGAAAACATCGAGAATTTAATTACAACTACGACCAAATTGAGGCCCTAGCCTAATATAACTATCCTACGAAAAAGGTTTCTGTAAAAAATGTATCAACTCAGACTCGATCTGGCCATCAAGCTTGCTCTGTATGCATCATAAACCAATACGCCACTCATTCAGCATAGTCTTGATGTCGTCCCTCTAGACTAAGACCCTAAAAACCCACTTGAAACATAACACACTGAGGTAAGTTCAAAAGAATTTAGTAAGTTAAACACTCATTTACATGAATCATACTTGCACGTAATATTCAATGTTTCAATTATTGTCTCACCACCCTTATTCTTTATTTTTCCTTTAATGATTACTTCCTCAATTGTCATTCTTATACTTACGTTCATTTCCATACCTTACCTTAAGGCCTTTTTCCATCTCTTCAGTATCTTTGAGACTTTACCTACATTCTTCAATCACTAAGCCATGACTCAATCGAGTTTCAAAAAGAGGCCCATACACAGATGATCAGTATTTCCTCTAGAGTGTACCATGCTTACATTCACTTCCAGAATATATTTTCATTTCTTCACTATATCTCTTCACTATAAGTCTTGTACTTATTGGTCTTATTATTTACATTTAGGGACAATGTAGGATACACTAATTACGTAACACAGAGTCTGTCACAAGAGTGCCCTTCATGGTTCATCATTGGAAGCCCTTCCAGATTACGCCACAATAGTGGCCCATCTTGTGTGCGCCATAAAACCTTCCCTGCAGAATTCGCCATAGAGGTTGTTTCTTCACAATCTATCACAAGGGCATTTCTTTCATACATTGCTACTAAGACTTTAATTTTAGCGATTGTCTTTCATATTGTTTCTTCAGAGTCCGCTAAAAATTTCATTCTTTCAAAGTTTTTCATACATTCCATTTATTTCATTCAAGGTTCGCAACAAAGGTGTTCCCTTCAGATGGTTGCCACAAGGGTCATTCTTTTAGAGAATGCCACGAAGGCTTCCGTTTCAGATATGCCACAAAGGCTTTCATTTTCTGGTATTTTTACAACAGGGATTCGACTAGACTCACGTTTCATGAGATTTGCCCCTCATCATCCTGGGTCACATAGAAAAAACTATTAGGTAATAACCTTCTTTTAAATCATCCCATATGATGTCATAACCAATTAGTTATGTTCTTACTCGATATGGTGTCATGGACTTTTCCCTTCAGATGTCATGATTAAAGTCCTAATAGACCCCTTTAAACGATTCTGTAAAAATAGACACAGGCTGTAACACCCCAAACCCGGCCTAGACATTATGACCAGATCTGATGCGCCACATCGAAGGGTTCAAAACATTCCGTATTACTTAGTTGGAAAACTTAGTTGGTGTTGTAAAAGAAACTTTTAAAAGTAGGTTAAAGTGAATGGAAGCTGTGCACCAGGTAGGAAACCAGGAAGAAGAGGAGATGAGTCCGTCAGACTGCTTAAGTACCAAGCTCCCTTCGGATCCAATCCTAGACATGCACACCGCCATTGCCACACTCTAACATCTCGTATAATTTTGAGAAAACCGTTTGGTTAGGTCCATCTTAAGAAAATGATTAAGGTTGAAAACGTTTGCTTAGCGGAAGTCTTACTCGTATTCGTGTTATTTTGAAATCACTTAATGTTTTTGAAAACGCGTCCTAGAGCTAATCTATTTCATTAGTTATCATAAATCAGTTTTATCATAATAGAATTAAATAATAAAGAAACAACCCAAACCATAAAAATAATTAGCGGCCTTATTACAAAAAAAAACCCAAAACCATAAACGAAAATATGGAAAATCTAGTTCACCAGAAGAAAACAAATTTGCGAAAACGTGTGGCCACTCCGAATCCCTTGACTCCAAGTCCACCAACTAAGGCTCACCGCAAGGATGGAAGAAAAGGGTGAGTTTGGGAAAACTCGGTGTATCTGAAACCCATCCAAAGCCCAAATCAGCTCGAGCCCATTGGGCCTAAGCCCCATTCGAGATAACGACACAGTGGACCAAGCCCTTTTCGAATCTGATGAGCAAGGCCTTAGCCCTTTTACATAACAATGTGGCCCATAGGCCCGATTCGATAACATAGGTAACAATAGTAGTAATGCATGCAAACCCATCGGGAGACTACTCAACCCACCAACCGCTACACCGCCTGTACCAACCCTACACTCCATGTGGGGAATATCTCAACCCACCCAACCTACACTCCACGATTAAAGAACGCACTCAAATATCGATAAGTTGAGGCAAAGCCTCCAAGACGTGGATGAACCACTTTCAATACTTCCTCCATCAATACCCTAATCCCATGCAACAGATATTAATAAAGTATATCATGTACAATATAGTATTAATCAATCATGCAGTTTAGCTAATTTAAACCCTAGGGGTATTTCGGTAATTATGCTCTTTAGGGGTAATTTCGTACTTACGCAACTACACAAGTTATTTCAGTAATTTTTAGCCGTTTTATGCAATTTGGTTCCACCATCTAACTAACATGCTACTTTGCCCATCTCTTACCCATATTGGTCCGTAAGCCCATTGGGCCCAGTTTTGGCCCATCGAGGCCCTCTTTTTTCGAAGTACGTTAAGACGTCACACAAAATTACTTACCACCTTGCGGTGCTAAATCTAACAATTACTCCACATCTTGAGAGCATTCGCATACTCACAAGCCCATGAAATGCCGGAATTTCGGCATTTCGGCTTTTGCCGAATTGAACTAAGAAAGGGTGTTCGGTACACACCGATTCATGACGATCACTATCGACATCTCTTCCGATGTCCTACAATTGATTAGCATAGTTCTTATTTACAAACCATAATCACTAAACCCCAAAACTTACTTATCCATGATCGAACCATGTCCCTAAAAGCCTTTGAAACCTTACCTTTTTGCCAAAATCGATAGCTAGCTCCGAATCCGATTGCCCCAACAACCCATGCCTTCAATCCAACACTTAAGAAGACACTAATCATTGATAGAAAATGTCAGTTAAAAACCCTTAGAGCCACATGCCCAAATCGACAGCCTCCCTAGATTTTAGGGACTTCGGCTTTTCCTAACTTTGTAAAATATGACCAGATCTGAGATGATGAACACTTACCCCTTACTCCTCTTTGATCTCCATGCAATCTGATGTAGATTTATCTTTCAAACGACGGTAGAACTCGACTCCCAAAGTTTTGAAGTTTCGGCTATAAGCCCCCAAATCTATGGTTTTTCGGCTTTTGGGTGATGAAGGAGATGACAATGTGGAACTATAACCTGGATGTAGAATTGCCGACAGGTCTCTAGAGTTCAGAAAGAATAATCGTTGATTAATGGAAACACAATGTTAAAGGGTTTGGCTCTGAAGAAATCGGTACCTGTAATGTGTGTTCAAGATTTCGGCTTTTATGGATTCAGCAAAAGTATTGATGAACAGCAGAATTGATGAATAGTTTTGAAGAAGAAACATAGAAAAAGAAGAATAGGGGAAGTGGTAGTTTCGGCTAGAGAGGAAAAAGAGAGAAAAGAAAAACCTTGTGATGTCTGAGCAGAAAGGAACGGCACCACTCAATACCCTAGGTGCTGAAATACTAACCTCATAACCCTCTGCCGATTTTTCCCCCTTCAATTCCCAAAATTTGGCCAACTCCTAACCTCTCTCCTAATCCCTTAAATCTCTCCCCTTATCACTCCTTAATCCAAGCGTTTGGACTGATCCAAACTCTCCTTTAGCAGAATCCACCTGGACTCCAACATTACCCCTCCTGCACTTAAAAATAAATGCATCTATTTGTCAACACTGGGAATCGATCCCATGCCTCCCTCAAAGCTCCACACGCCACCTTTTTAGGAGCCTAGTGGCGTTACCCTGGCCACTTTACCAAGGCTCTTTTTGTGATGCAATTTGCCCATAACTCTATACAAGTACCATCTAGCCAGAACCCCTAACTCCTAAGTCCAAAAATTCAAAAATTCAACCGGGTTTTGGCCAACACATGGGCCTTCTATAAGCCCATTTACCTACTCAAAATATTAATTTCACATCCAAATACAAAATTTTAAAATCTTCACAAAATATTGAAAACCGCGAATAAATCCGAAAATCAGGATGTTACACAGGCTCACTAATAGACCTTTTATGCATAGACAACATTAAAACTTAACACACTATTCACCTCATACATTCAAAACATGCTCATATAATCAAGCTTTAACTTTAGATTATTTATCACATACTCTATACCTGTAAGGTTCATATGAGTCATACATGTAACCGTAAACTAATATTCACACATCAGCATATTCATCATACTATCTTTTTCTAGTTTCAATTCACAGTTCATATTGTTCTTCACGGAAGCATCTAGAAAAAACAATATACACACATGAGTCAATCTAGATACTCACCTGATTCTCACCTAAAATAGTTCCAAACTCCAGATTCAGACTTCCCTTGTAAGTTCAGTAGTAATTACTGCTACAGAACATGGAAACTCATCAGGATCTATCTTTTACCAGCATTTCTAACACCAAAAATTCTTAAATAGAGCTTTATATCATCTACCTTACGGATCTACTAAGTTAACAGATTTACTCTTTCGCAACATAATATGAAGGGTCAATAACCTTACTTTGACATGGAACATTCACAGGTAAAGATCCAAGTCTACAACTTAGCTTAAGTGAAAGAAGGAAATACTCTATGTTCCCTTAGATATAGACAAAAATACTTCTTGAAGAAGGAAGAAGAAAAATTCCTCTTTTCCAATCCTGGTTATCTAAATATACAACCTTTGTCCCTATGGAAACATGACACGCGTCATAATTATGTTCAATCTGCCGTATAGGTGGTTTACAGTTGTAAAGAAATGTGCACAAAAATCTAGCATTATATATATTTATATAGAGAGAGCAATTCCATCGTTTGTTCCTAACCGCCCCGTTAAAACGCAACCGTAATGAACCAAACTTGGCATACCATACTTTTTAGCAATAACCTGATTACCTAAAATTCCATAATACATTACAAAGCTTCTTTCATTAACAATTCATCTTTTCTAAGACAATTCCTTTCCAAGAGCATCGGTTGGGCGGATAGCACTACGCCACTCGAAGTACTACTTAGTTTACCTGCCAATTTCAGAACCCACCAAACCAGGTGTTACACGTGACAAGTACCGGCTATATAGACTGAACGCTTCATTCTAGTAATAAATTGGAACAACAAACTTTAGGTTCCGTTCTGATGCAAATTTTTATCGGTATAGGTCATACTGGTGTGTACCAGTTGATTTCGTTCGTATTGATCAAAATCTAGTGTATCGATCGGTGCCAAAAAAATTAAGTTCAAAATATATTTAATTATAATTTTTATTATTTATTTGTTCCAAAAATAATTAAAGTATAATTTAAATTTAAATTAATTTTTAATTATTTATGTTAGATTTGTTGAATTACAAATTGTAATATGCATGGTATGGGATGATCTTATTGTTTAATTTATGAAATAATTTTCTTGCTTGTTTATTTTGAGTTTGTTTAATGATGGAATGTATTTGTGAAGCTTGTTAAAGAATATTTTATATAATTGATGTATATCTTTTTTTTTTGGAGCATTAGAATTTACATATCATGAGTTTTGAACATATTCTACCAATAATTTTAAAATCTTTTATTTACCACTTCATCCAAATCTTTATTTTTGATGAGTATTTGATATTTTAAATTTATTTAATTTTATCACTTAATATTTTTAAAAACTTTATATATATTAAATGATTTTTTAAAAAATAGTGATAAATTTTAAACATTACATCCATGTTGTTGTTAAAAATAAATTAGATGAAGAATGGTTAAATTTTGAAAAGAGAAGTTAGTAACCACATGCAATAAGTAAAAGTGATTTTCACTCTTTCTTTAAGAAAATATTGGTATAATTTTATGAAAATATATTTAACTAAGTTGATATTATTTATCTCATTACTAAATTTATCAAAGGATAAATGTCGGTCCAAGTAAGCATTGGATAGGCATTTTAATAATTTGAACTCACATTTCCTACTTGAATTATTGTTCGAAGTAGGAATGATATCGGTTCTATTCAGTTGGGTTTGTTAGATTTTTGAATAGTCTATAATAATTCATTTTTGTTTGATTCAGTTTTTAATTTTTATATTAATTTTTGTTTTAGATTTTTAAATTTATTTTAATAAAATGAAATTTGTTTTATAGCTTTCTAATATTATTTAAAAAATTGTAAGGTTTTCTTATAAAAATTTCTATAAGAGAAACAATAATTCTTTGAAGAAATTTTAAATTATTTTCATTTTAAATATAAAATATTTAATTTTTATTATAAAAATTAAAATTAATTATATTTTAAATAAAAATATCAAACACCTCAGTTTAGGTTAATTTTTTTACTTTTCTTGCTCAGCTTTAATTCAATGACAATTTAAAAAATATATTTATAAAATAATATAAAACAGCCTTTATAACTTATGAATAATGAATATGATTTATTAAACAAATTGAAGCCCAATCTAATTTGAGCTTGAAACATTTTTGAATCACGATTAAATCTATTCATACTATAATTTGATTATAAATTAAAATTTATAATATTTTTATATTGAAAAACTAGTAATATTTGGCTGTAAAGAAATAAAAAAAAAAATTGTTACCAAGCTAACTGTGTCTAAATTCTGGTATTCCGGAAGTCACAATTAAAAATGTGAAGAGTCCACCATAAATGGGAATAATATTAGCAAGTTAGACGAGGATAATCACAATTGCACTTTTTAAACTACAGCTATACCAAAATATCAAATCTAGTACACTCATCAATCCACTTTGATTTTCATGTTGGAAAAGTCTTAAAAGCAATGCCAAAATAAATAAAGTGCACGAAATATCAATCTAGCTGATAACATTCGTTTTTCTTTTTCCTTTTGGAAGCAAAACAAGTATTTGTCATCAAATCTCAGCCTCTAATTTTTCAATATTTTCCAACACTTGTTTTAATCAGTCTATTTTCATTTTCATGGTGGGCTTTAGAGTTTGTGTGATTTGAATTTTATCATTTGTTAAAAAAATAAATATAGTGATAAAATAAAAGGATTGGTGGGGCAAGAGGTCGAGGGTTGTAGCCCCCACGGTACGGACCATATCGTACAAGTTGAGTCCGTATAGAACTATACTCATACTATTAATTTGACTTTGATTAGAATAGGTTTTTCAACCTTTAAATAGATAGTATCATTCGTTTTTCAACATTAGTGAATTTCTTCTCTCCTGTAAATTTTCACGTAAAATTAGTGTATTTTTATTACTTTAGGATCATTCTATTACTATTATTAACATTTATTATCACAAGATATATATTCATAATTTTATACTTATATTTGAATATTTGATCTTAAATTGATTAACATATATGAGGTAGAATCAAATGATTGAAAAAAAATAAAATAAAAACTATTTGATACCATTAGTGAAGAAGTTTCGAAAAGAAATGTTGAAAAGATGAAATCATTAAGCAAAGGGAGAAAAAAAGAGTTAATTTCTGTTAAAACGTCTTGAGAATAAAGAGGAGCAAATTGCCTGGTAGTTGTGATGGATACTTGGATTAGTACTACTGATGTAGACTGAGTTACGCAATGGGAATAATAAATTTATATGTCAAATTATTAGTTGCGCAGTAATCAATTATAGCTAAATCTGCCACCCAACTTTGAAATTTATTTAAATAACTAATTTGTATTGAAGCTGATGGTATATTTTAAATTTATAATTTTGGTTTTTTTAAAAATTTTAGTGATTTTTAAAAAATTATTAATAAATTTAAAAATAACATAATTACAAAATATTTAACTAATTTAGAATCAATTATATTAAAGTTATTTAATTTTAAAACATTGAATATTAAAATAATATAAAAAATTATCATAGTTTTAATATTATTTTGAATATATTATATTATTAATAATTTCTTAGAAGTGATTTATTATATATATTTATTTATTTAAATTAATTTATTTGATGTTAAAATTGTCGATATTCGATTTTTTATAATTTTATATCTATCTTTTCTCTACTTTATTCAATAAATGTAATTTCTTTTTATTATATATGAAAATATAAATTTAATTTCATATATGTTATTGTTATGCATTTTTTGAATTATATTTTGAGTTTAACAATTTAATATTCATTCATTTTAATATTATAAAATTAAAAGTTAATTCAATTAAGTAAAATTTTAAAATAAAGAGATAATTTATTTAAAATTAATTTTATATTTAAGATGTAAAAGGTTATAAAGAAAAATTTTAAGCAAAAGGCATTGAATAACATTTATGCAAGAAGTGAAAGAGTAACTTATCCAAATTGTAAATAAATACTTGAAATAAAAAGTGACATGTGTCAAAAAAACTATAACATGAATATAATTATTTATTTCCTTTTGTGTACCACATATTGTTATAGTATATATACTAGTTTGTATTCACATGTGATGCATCGGTTAGTTGTGTTTATTAAATTTATAAAAGTTTTTATAACATTAGTTTTTGTTTAAAATTTTTAAATAAATTTATTCAAAAAATCATCAATATATTGAAATGGTAATGTAATTACAAAATATTTTAAAAATATTTAATTAATTTAGAATCTGTTATATTAATGTTATTTAATTGAAAAACATTTAATAGTACAATAAAAAAATATCATCATGATTTGAATATATTTATAATTTAAATAATATTATTAATAATTTCTTGCACATTATTTATTATATATATTGTTAAATTAATTTATTTTAATGTCAAAATTGTTAATATTCAGGGTTCTTTTCATAATTATATATTCATCTTTGCTCTACTTGAATCAATGAATGAAATGAAATTTTATTATAAATTTAATTTGATAAATATTATTAATATGTGTCTTTTCTAAATTATATTTTAAGCTTAACAATTTAATGTTCATTAATTTTACTATGATAACAATAAAAGTTAAATCAATTAAGTAAAATCTTAATATAAAGGAATAATTTACTTAAAATCAACTTTATGTTTAACATATAAAAACTTTAAAATGATTAACTTTAAAAATTAAAATACATGAATTAAAATACTAATTTATCCAAATTATAAATAAGTGCTTCAAATCAATGTTATGTATAAAAAATTCTAATGTAAAAATTCTAGAATGAAACTAAATTTGTTTATAGTTTTAAGCTACAGTAATTATGTTAGACATTTAGATAGTCAAACATGATTCTTTGATTATTATTTATTTTAAAAATAAATTAACCGTGTTATTTTTTTGTGTTTAATCAAGGTTTTAAGGTTGATTTGATGAAAATTAATTATTAATATTATTAGGTTTGAATTTTTGTGGTTGTGTTAATAGAATAAATTTAGTGTTAAATGTGAATTTTTTAATTTTACGTTTAATTAGTGAAATACAATATAATTGATATGATTCAATTCGAGTTTTAAAGTTGATTTGATGAAATTTAATTGCTAATATTATTATTTAATTATAAATTTTTATCAAATAAACTTTAAAATCTAAATTAAACACTAAGAAATTAACCCTATTAACTTTAGATATAAAAATATGTAGCATTTGTCAAATATAAATACCACATTGATCTAAAAAATAATATAGGTGCCACTTAAAAACAAAAGTGTCAAAAATGCATTAATCATTTTTAAATCAATATTTAAATGTAAACCAATTATATATATATATATATATATATATATATATATGAGTATTTATCCATTAGCGTAAAAGATGGAACAAATCCATAGATTTAAAGTGTTATGATATTTTGAATTCTCTTTCAATTTTTAACCCTTTTATAGTATATATTAGATATATATTATATGTATAAAGAGTAAAAAAAACCTATTAAAATTATATCATTAGACTTTAATTATACATTTAATAATGGAAATATTTATTTTAGATAAAAATAAAATATTTAAATTCTTTAAAAAAGAATTATCAAGTTGAGACGGATAAAACCATGACTGATTCTTTGTCGACGGTGGATTTTGCAGTGGGTTCAAACCCCTCGAGTTCAAGCAGCGGTGAAGGTCAGGTGACTAAAAAAGTTCGTACAAAACTAAATTTTTCCCCAGATATGGATGATCCAACAATGAATAGGAATGGACAGAAGGTTCAATTCAGATACTACTAAGGTATCATTTAAATCAATGTTAACATGGGCCTCACCGACTCCGACACAGAATGTTTCCATGGAGGAGGAACTTGAACTATTAGAAGGGGATGTGGTTACGGAGGTAGTTGATGATGTTCTGTTGATAATGTCTCCAAACAAGGTTTAAGAGTATATTGGTCTTAAGATGGCGAAGACAATCGTTATAAAGCTGCTGGGTAGAAGAATAGTGTTTAATGCCTTGCTGAATACAATTTCTCTACTGTGAAATCCTTAATATCTAATTTAAATGATGGATCTGGAAAATGACTCTTTTTTATTATTATCAAATTTCGAGATTAGGAAGATTTTAATAGGGTTTTAGTTAGGGGATCGTGGGTAATTTATGGACATTACCTAGTTGTCTGTCCATGATTCGTTGGATTTCCCAATGGCCAAGAATGAAGTTGATTACCAAGTTGTTTTGATTAGGCTTCTTTATTCAGATTGCCTTCTTCGACCAATTAGGCAGTTGATTGGAACAATGGTCAAATTGGATGTCCACACTATTAGTGCTCACCAAGGATGGTTCGTGTGGCTAGTGGTGAGTGTATATCTGAGGAAGCCTCTAGTGTCAAAAGTGAAAATCAGTGGAAGGTTACAATATGAAACAACCCGTTTTTAGTGAAATCAAAACAATAGTTTCGAGGCCACAAATTCGATGTGAGAATATTTATTTTATTATTTTAGTGTCTATGGCATATTAGCAGGGTCGTATAAAAATTTCGTTAAGAAATTTTATCGTTTGCATGCTTAATTTCATAAAAAGGACTAAATCATAACAGGTGCTAAAGTAGGGTTATAGTAGCTTAAGGCATGAAATAACTATAGAACCTTAAAGTAAGAGGCCTTAGATGGTAAATAAACCATTATTATAGTTAGTGGACATACATGAGTTGGTTTTGTTGTAATTAAGCATATTCTTAAAGGTGAAAAGTGTAAATAGGTAAATTAAGGTTAGTTTAATTAAAACAAAAATTTCTCATCTTCTTCAAAGTTGTTCTTCACCGAAAATTGAAAGTAGAAAGCTTATGTAGGGTTCTTCCATTTTTCTTCACAAAATCTTTGCATGTAAGTGTGATTTCGTCCTGTTTTTAATGATTTTTATGTTTTCGGAATTGTTGTAGCTTAATTTAGCTGGCCTAGGGGCTAATTTGCAAAACTATTAAAATGTTAGGGTTTTTCCATGAATGTATACATGTGGTTTTTGATGTTTGATGGAAGAAAATGAATCCTTGTTAATTTATAAACAACTTTTGTAAAATGGTTCTTGTTGAAAATGTCAATTAGGGATTTATTTGTAAAATGTGTAAAATACAAGGTGAAATTGTGAAATATTGAATTGCATGAGTTGCTATTAGTGTTTATTGAATTCTTCTAGCTTTTTATGTGGATGAAATTGCATGAATTTAAATTTACGGGCTTAAGGACTAAGTTGTAAAGAAATTAAAATATTAGGGGTAAAAGTGTAAATTTGTAAAATTGTGTATTTTGGACTGAATTGAATAGAATGAACATTGAATGGATTGAATTTGATTATTTAGATCAAGTTAAGCCTCGTAAGGGTCTAGATTGAGGGAAAGATAAAGTACCGGACTAGTCGATCATATTTCGTTGTTTTTGTGATTGAGGTAAGTTCATAAGTTTAAATAGCATTTTAATGTATTTGATTTAAATGCTATTATATTATTTATCATATTATTCTTTGACAAAAAATCCAACTGTAACAACCCAAAATTTACGGGTAATCAGAAATTGTATTTTAGGGCCTCTGTTTTCGTAAAATAGACTCGTAAATGTATTTTCGGGCCTCCATTTTGTAAAACAAACTAGTAAATATTTATTAAAAATATTTACGAGGTTAGTTGTGTGGTTAATTAGGTTTTGGTTTGCTAAATTAGTTTGAATTAATATTAATTAGGTATAAGGACTAGATTGAATATAGGGTGAAAGTTTAATTCTAGATTAAAGAAAAGTTAAGGGATTAAATGAGAAAATAAATCATAAGTAACACTTGTAGAGTAAAAAGTAAATACAAGTGTATGGTAGCAATAAAATAAATTTGTACAAATAATGTATATAAGTATAAAATAATTATAAATGTAAATACTTAATATTTAAGTATATAATATAATAATAACTAAATAAATAAAAATCAAATTGAGACAATTGTATGGTAAAAAAATATACATGTGTAATAAATACATACATACATTTATAATATACATATATACTTATTTATTATTTAAGAAAATATTATTATATTTTATATTATTATTATATTATATAAATTAAATAAAAGAAATAAAAGATAGAAAAGAAATAGAATATTGAAACCAAACAGAGAAGAACAGAGGAGAAAGAAAAAGAAAGGGAAAAATTAGGGTTTCAAGGTTTGAAGCTTAAGTGTTAAGTCAATTTAGCATCTTTTTTTATAATTTTGATGTTTTTAGAATCTTAGAACAAAATACTACTTGATTTATGTTGAAATTTTGAAAGTTGGCGAATTTTTAAATGTAGTTTATGTTGAATTAATTGAAGAATTAGGGGTTAAATTAATAGAATTTGAAGTTAGAATTGAGTAATGGATTGAATTGTAAATTTAATTATAAGTTTTGAATATTGGGGACTAAATTGAAATAAATTTGAAATTAGGATTTTATAGTGAAATTAGAGAGTTGAAATTAGTTTAAAGTGGAAATTGAATGAGATATGAAATTAGTTTTGTAAGAAAAAAGAATTAGTTTTGATTTAAGGACTAAATTGGAATTTAGGTAAAAGTTGAATATAAATTGAAACATTCAATGTTAAATTGTGTTGTGTTGATAATTTTCAATTATTTTAATTTCGTAGCAAACGTTGAATCGGAGACCCCAGCTAGGAAAGGAAAATAAAAAGTCAACGAGTATTAGCTCGAAAATTACGGTTTATATTTCTATAATTTGAATCTAATAATTATTTGTTGTATTTATTATTTAATATGCATGATAAGTGAAATTAAGGTGAGTATTGGTATTGTTGATATTGAATTGAGTATAAATGAATTTGTGATTAATGTGAATGTGAATATTGGATATTGATTGTATTGAAAAATGAAAATTGAATTGAGTTGAATTATGAGTATATGTGATTATTTGAATTGAATTGTGTATTGATTGGAAATTGAAAAGTGATTCGAAAACCTTACTAACTGTATTGGGTTGGGTCAGATATAGTTAGCATGCCATAGGATTGGAAGTGTTCAGGGATACTTCGACCTTGAGTCGATGAGACACTCGGTGTCATATTATTATTTCGGATAAACTCGATGAGGTACTGGGTACCAACTTACTTCGACATGGCCGATGAGACATTAGGTGTCAACTTATTGCTTCGAATTACCCGATGAGGCACTGAGTGCCATACTAGTGTATTTTGGTTGGATCCGTGTATCCGCCAAAGTCCGAGTATTGTTAATAGGGGTAAATAAATGAATTGACAATAAGAATGATTTTGAATGAATTTGAATATGAAATGGATTAGGATTTTGAATTGAGGTATGAAATTGAAATGTATGAACCAATGGGTTTATGAAATGAATATTGATATAGTGAGATGATATATGTATTTTATTGAGAAAAACTATTTGAATAGCAATTGTGAAATTGAAATAGTAAGAGAAGAGAATTGAAAATGTTATGAATGGCTATTTATGAAATTGATTAATTGTTTGAATGATTTTTGTTATGTGTGTTTAAATATATATAAATATTATAAATTCTTATTTAATAATTATTCGGATTATAGAAATACCACTAAGTTTTATACTCGATTAATACGGTTTATTTTCGTATGCAGGTTAGGTAATAGTCAAATTACGAATCAGCATCCAAGGTCAATCCGAACTTATTATGGTAAAGTACTTTTCTTTTGGTATATGGCATGTACCTAGAATGTTGAATTTGTCATTTTGGGATATGGATGTAAATGTTGTTATAATATGATAAGAGTCATATATATATATATATATATATATATATATATATATATATATATATGAGAACATGTTTTCTATGTTTAAAAAATTAAGTGATGTGTTTTGGTTGAAATTGGCATAAATTTAGGAAAAAATTTGAAATTTCACGAAAAATTTTCTGAGTTTCCTATTGAGTCCCAATTTGATTGTAACACGTATTTTGGGCTCGAGGACCTATAAAAGGGACATTATGATTAATTTATGTAATATATGTTAATTGAATTGTGTAATATTTGTATTTGTTTTGAAATGTTCGGTAATGCTCCGTAACCCTATTCCGGCGACGGATAAGGGTTAAGGGGTGTTACACCAACAATGTTACGATGACTATCGAGTCCCGTTTGAACCTTAGGAATATATATGGTCTCATATCTCACTTCGAATATACATAACATTCATTACATGAAACAAATCCAAATTCATATTTTCTTTCCCTTTTCCACACCCTTCCTTCTACTAACCTTGGATCCCATATTTACATATCATAACAGACGTCTTAATCCATGCTATTTCGTACATATGCATGTTTTCCCATGAGATCAAAGCTCTTTCCCATGGTTTCTCTTTGCCATGGTTAACAACTAACATGTCCTACAGATGGCATCACCCATAACGTCGGGCCGGTTAGCAACTAACATGCCCTACCAATAACCCAGCACATGCTCCAACTTGTTTAGCAACTAACATGACCTACCAATGGCCCGTCACCTCTGGCAACCTGGTTAGCAACTAACATGCCCTACTAGTGGCCCAACACATACGCCAACTTGGTTAGCAACTAACATGCCCTACCAGTGGCCCATCATATCCGAATACAAATTTTTCACACCAAGAAAGTCATATTTATTTCTTATCACTTACATGCATATGCAAATGGTTACATGCAACAATTTACTACGTTCAAAGGAGATGATTTTATCTGAATTCATAACCCTTAACTATGACAGCCCGAAAACTAACAATATACAAGGACTTGGAGTAGACTCACAGAAAACTCACACAAATTGGATACTCACTGAAGATCTCAATGAAGCTAGTTACACCAGATGTCTTTTGCTTCAAAGCCTTTATTTGTTATTTAGACACTCGTTGGCTCTTCTCTGACAAGGTTATTCCCTCCTATCGGGGTACAAGAATAAAAACAAAGTACAAGAAAGAAAGAAGAACCCCTGTTACATCACCTACATCGTTATTTATAGCCCACATGGCTCTCAGGATGACCCTACATGTAGCCAATCATGCAGAGCTAAGTCAACACCTTTGGAGGCCAACATAATAATTTCTAGACAAATCCTACCTTAAACATCCCTTCTACAACTAATTAAACAACCAATAAACAAGTCATTTAGCTACTTAAACACATCAAGCTGTCATTTACAATACTCTATTTCAAATCCAACTAGTTTTAGCAAGGAACCAACTAAAACCGAAAAGTATACTCTGTAACACCCCAAAAATGTTTTATTTTGGTTTTGTGAATTGTGACACACAAATGTGTATCTGCTTCAGTGGTTAAGAGTTCTGGGTGTGTATGAGAGGTTCCAAGTTCAAGCCTTGTCTTGGGCAAATTTTGGTTTTTTTTTTTGAATAAAGCTTTAACCTTGTTTAATAGACTTAAGTTTAATTGTATGTAAGTTCATATTAGAATGGGCTTGCTGGTCTGGTGTTAAGTAAAGTGTTAATGTGTTGATGGTCTTGAGTTCGAATCACAACGTGAGCAAACGAGTTTTATTTTTTGGGCATGGTTCGGAGAGAGTTTGGGTGGAAGTTGAATTCTGAGTTGTGGTGTTAGTAGAAGAGAAATTAGGATGTGTATCACATCTCCTGATTTTTTTTTTAAATTTTCTTCTCTCATTTTTTTCCCCAAAAAAAGTTTTGACGTGAAAATTCCCTCTCCACACTAACTGCCGAAATTCTGCCCTCTTTTTCTTTTTACACTTGTTCGTTTACCTTTCAACTCGTCTCTTTCACTTGTGCTACATTGTTTACGTCTTGATTCGGAAAGTTTTGTTAGGATTTCCATTCATTAATTTTGTCATTGATGGGTATCGTTGATGCCGATTAGGTGAAGAGTCAGAGGCTCGTAGTCACTCATTGGGAACTTAGATTCGTGGGTGTTGTCGTTGTTCGATCGAAGGTAAAGGGCTATTACTTGAGGGGTGAATAACTCGTTATGGATTCGATTTTAGTTAATTTTTTTTAAAAGTCTAATTTGGTGTTTTCGATGACCAATTTTAGGTACTGAGGTGATCGAGAGTGATTAGGTATAGAAAATGATACAGGTGTGTACCCGAAAACACAGAAAACAAGAATCAACGAAAGCCGAAAAATGAAACTATCGACGCCACACGGGCGTGTGGTCACTTGTATGGTAGGTCGTGTGGCAGCACACGGGCGTGTGATCGACGAAGCAGGCCATGCGCACTTGACACGGGTCCATGACACGACAGTGTAAGGACTGGCGCTGCCGTGTGCAAGACACAGGCATGACCAATTGGGTCGTGTGGGCTATACAAGCGTGTGAGATCCTGGGCCAGGCCATGTAATCCACATGACCAAAGCCAAATCGGGCAATGTGGGCCACACGGGTGTATGGGCCTACACGGGCAGGCCACATGGGCATGTGAGCCCCTTTTTCTAAAATACTCTGTAAGGTTGCTCGGGTCACCTAAGTTGACTAGGACCTACTGTAGGGTCTGTAAGAGTTACTTGATCCCTGATTACGCGATCTGATTATGTGATATATGTGTTTTAGCATGTTACTCTTATCATGTATACCGATTTGAATGTACGATCTGTCAAATTGCATATTAGCATATCATATTTGTATGTTGTATTACATTGGGGTTGGGTTGGTATTATTTGGAGGAAGTATTCTGAAAGGCTCTTAAGCCTGATATCTAGCAGCTCTACTGCAATTATCTGATTATGTGCCCCACTTCGGTACAGCATAGTGTATAGGGTTGGGTGGGTTGATTTTATCCCCACATAGTGTGTAGGGTTGGACGGAGTTAGTGTGTAGAGGCTAGTGGGTAAGACTCTGTTATTCTGTTTTGTTTTACATGGTATACCTGAGATGGGCTAAGGCCTCAATTTATATTTGACTCGTATCTGAGTGGGCTAAGGCCTACACTGATTCTGTAATGGGCTTAGGTCCCAAACTGTTCATACATGATTGATTTATGATGTTATGCTGTGTGTATGTATTCTGTGGGGATTACATGCTGAGTTGCGAAAACTCATCCTTTTTTGTTTGATCTGTTCAGGTAATCCCCAGCATTAGATGGATCGGAGCAGCGGAGGACTCGGCAGTGACCACCACTATTTCATACTGTTTTAATACGTTCTTTTTAGCTAATTAATTTCTCGTTAACAATTTAGGTGTCTATTTTTTTATAATTGGGACTTTTGGGACTGACTGTTTAAACTTGGGGTTTAAACTTTGCTTTCCAGCTTTATCACTACAAAACCACGACGTTTTCTAGAAATTAAAGTTTTCCTAAAAATGAACGATTTTTTAAAACAAAAAGTTCACAAGCTTCCGCTAAATAGTCACGTTTTGAACCATAACAACGAACATGTGTTTTTCTGAGTTAATTAAAGACTAATAAACTGGAAGGGTTTTCACTCGATGAATTAGACTACAAACTCCATCCCATATGACATCGCCAGATTCGGCCATAACGTTTAGGCTGGGTTTGGGTGTTACATACTCACATCTCACAAGCAAACATGGTAAACTATTCCACAACTGCGGCCTTACCTGCCGCGCTCATAAAGAAAACTATCGATTCCAACAATCTGCCACTAGCGGACTCTACATATCAAATAAAATAGACCACTTGGTGGATACTAACAGAAGGGTCCATAAACACAAAAATCACCAAAAGAATCCATTGATTGGTGGGTTTTCCACATCAACCACTCTAAGACATATAGATCAGTAACCTATACTTCGCTAAATGACAAGCCTTTTACCAAGTATATATAAACTTTCCTGGTTAGCTGAACAATCCGCTAATCATGACGTAACAACTAGTGCTAACTTAACCTAGAGGATAGGGCATAAATTAGCCTTCCTTGGCTTATACTTTTCCAACAATCAACTCACACAAACCACCAAGTGGGACTATGTCGGGCAGGGTTCTAGAAATGCTCCTTAAAGTTTTGTATTTTATTCAATTTAATTTCTAAAATTGAAATTGGAACATCTTTGAAATTTGAGCCTTGATTTCAAAATTGATCTCAATTACATCCTTCTGAGACCTTCTATTGTCCATAATTATAGAAATTTCATACCACTTTTGAAATATTTACACTTTAGTCTCAAAATTACATTCTTATCCAAGCAATGACAGCTATCATATTAACATACTTTTTGTTGTATACGTACTAACTAGCTATTATTTAGAATCAATTAGATCATATCAATAGAAATTTCCTTTGGGAAGGAAGTGAAGAAGTTAGAAAGCTCCACCTTATCAGTTGGGACAAGATCACCCAACTAAAGTCTTATGGAGATTACAGTTTCAAAATTACAAAAATTCACAATAAAGCTCAAATTATGAAATTGGCTTAGAGACATATCTATGAAATTGGCTTAGTCTATCTTGTAAATTTTCAAATAGGCTGGAAGAGACAAAATGTATCCCCTTCATAGAATGTATTTTCGCAAGGTTAGCCCTCGTTTAGATAAAGGCATCCAATGGGTGTTCCAAAATAGAAATAGGGTCAATTTCTAGAAAGATTATTGGATTGGATTGGATTGGATTAAGACTTTCGTCCTCACATGTATTTGGGCCCATTAGCCTAAATATAGATGCTTGGATACTTAAGCAAGTTTGTGATTATTGTGCCAATCAAAGCTCAGATTGTATAGTGATTCAACTCTCACCCAACATTATCCAAGTCTTCATTAAAAGTCTCACTCATTGGATAAAAATCATATGTATTTAATATGGTGGAAGCAAACAAAGTAAGGAAATTTTACTATTGCAAGTGCATATGACATCACTACTAATAAAACAACAACTACTAATAAATGTTAGAAGACTCTTTGTATAGCAAAAATTCCTTAAAAAGTTAATTTATTTCTATGGAAATGTGTTATGAAAATCCGCCTTTGTGACAACCCTAAATTGACCCTAGTCGGAAAGTGGTTCCGGGACCGCTAAACTTAGTCACCGAAGTATTTGAATATGATAATTATTGTCTAAAATATGTGAATATGAATGTGTGAAAGTTTTAAGCTTCGATTTAGTCGATTGCATGTAAATTGAATTAATAAGACTTATGTGTGGCACTTCTATAAGGACCTATTAATGCATGTTATATAAATGAGGGGTTTGCATGTCAAATTTCCATTTATAATAGCTAGTGGCCGGCCATGGTATGGGTCATGAATGATAATATGTATTTTCTATTAGCATTATTAGTTTACAAAATAAAATAAGGAATTAAGAATAATAAAACATGTGGTAATGGGAGGAGAAACCAAAGTTGTCATCTTTGCTCCTCATTGCCGTGACTAGAAGAGAAAAAGCTTGGAAAAAAAATTCAGCTATGGTGGTTAGCTAAATCAAGGTAAGTTCAAGGATGATTCTTGGATTTCTAGCATTTTTTTTGAGTTAGTCATTAAGCTCTTTGCTTAACCCATGACCAAACTTGAAATGGTAGGGTGTCTTGAGCATTCGGCCATGGTAGGAAGTAGAAGAGAAATATGGTTGTTGCTCATGTTATTTGGATGAAAAAAATTGGTAGTTAGATGGAGAGGATATGATTTTGGATATTATTGGGCAATGTATGTGCTTTGAATTGAAGGAATGGAGAGGATGCTTTAATTGTGTTATGAACAATTATATGTTAAATTAAGGTTTGCTAAGCTAGCTATTAAGGTGATTTTGGAAAATCGCCATAAATTGTAGGAGTTGAGTTAGAGGCTGAATGAATTATGTAATTAAAGCTTGAAGAGTCTAGTTTCTTATAAAAGAAACCATAAAAACAAAATAGTTACCGATCTTGAGATATTTGAAGTATTGTGGGGCTGAGTCAAAATGACTACTAGATTCCCTGTTCTGTTTTTATAAAATCAGTATAAATTGTACAAAAATGGCCCTAAGATAAAATTTATATTCTTAGACTCCTTAATGAGTCTAGTTTCAAATGAAATAAACAAGAACATATTTTGAATTCTGTACAATGAGAAATTTGATTCGTAGTGAAGCATAGTTAGTTTAGTCAAACAGTGAATCAAGGTGAGATTTAAGAAAAATCTGGTATTGTTGGGCTAAACTAAAAATTTTGAAAATTTTATGGATAATAGATAAATGAGTCTTCTGTCAAGAAAAATTTACGGCAATTGATTTGGAGTTTCGTAGCTCCAGTTATAAAAACTTTAGTGACTATTGTTCAGGAAGTCAGCTTATAAGGAAATTGTAATTATATTGTAAACATTAATGAAAATTTGCTAATGAATTAATTATTGATTTTTATAAAGCTTACTATAAACTATATGTGTGAAAGTCAAATCCATATGTATTATATTCTGAAAGTAATGCTTGAATAGTCGATTAATGACTAGTTAAAATTTGTTGAACTTAAGCTCAAGAGCTTGGAGGATCAAAGTTGGATAAGGGAAAGGAAAAAGTGATCGAATAGCCGTTGAAATCATTCGACAACATCCGAGGTAAGTCGTCGAGTAATGAAACTTAGTTTATGATTTGATTAAGTCATGACATACAAGCATAACAAATAAGCGGTGATATAATGATTCTACTTGAATTTTATATTGAGGTGATTAGTTTATGCCTATGACGGGTAGCCGAATGTGTATAGAGATCATGTTATAAAGCCAATCAAAATCATGCTCTTTGTATGTGGCTATTGAGCGAAATTGGTAAATGTGATAAGTGTCTTGTGTTTGAGCTTTAGTAATGAAAATGAAATATGGATGTGTCATGATTTATTGATATATGTGCATGGTTATTGAATGATATCGGGCTAAGTCCGAAGGCTTTTGTGCTAGTGACTATATCCGGACTAAGATCCGAAGGCATTTGTGCAAGTTGCTATATCCGGCTAAGACCGAAGGCATTTGTGCTAGCGATTATATCCGGGTTAAGTCCGAAGGCATTTATGCTAGTGACTATATCCGGCTAAGACCGAAGGCATTTCATGAGTTGTTATATCGGCTAAATCCGAAGATACTTGGGTTTGGAAGTGAGCGATCTTGCTGTAATAATTTCAATTAATACGCTCATAAAATCCAAACGATAAGGTATGTTTCGTATATGCATCGGAAAAATCGATTCGTTTTAAATAGTATTCGTTCAATTGATTAATGAACTTAGGCCTTTAGTTAGGTTTGATACCGTGCATGAAAATATTGGTTGAAGCGTGAAGTAAGTATGATTATGAGAATGTGCATATATGAAGTTATTCATTTAGCCATATGAATGTTATACTTTAGTCGAAACTAATTTCATTACTCAAAACTTACTAAGCATTAAATGCTTATTCCGTTTCTTTGATTCTCTGTTTTATATATTTTGGTTCGTCAGCTATCGGACTCGGGAGTGTCAAAGTCGAAGTCGCCCACACTATCAAAGCCCTTTTGGTACTCTTTTAGTTGAACTCTGATAATGGCATGTATAGGATTGCCCTTTGTTGTTAGTCAAGTACTTTGGTAATGTATATATTTGGATGGCCATGCGAAAATGGCTTATATATATTTTAAGCATAGCATTATAATCATTTTTTATGTTGTTCATTGAGTGGTATGGAAATGTTTGGTAACGATTAGCCATTGGGATGGTTAATCACGATCATTTTGGTGCTATGTATGACAAATTCTAGTGGATCCATGGAAAACCATGAAATAGGTAAAGTTTACCTTAAAAATAGATGCTGACAGCAGCAGTGATGTGGATTTGAAAAATCACTAAAAATAGTAAGAATGGAATTAAATAGTGAATAAATTATGAAATTTAACCTTGATGAATCTATTTTCATATGAAAGTAACGAAACGATCATATGAGCCTTATTTTATGAGATGTTTAAATTTTTGTGCAATAGGGCCAGAGCGATTTCTGGATCCCCTGTTTTGAGTTTGGAAATTCACTATAAATTAACCAGAGAAAATTAGAAGTCATGCCCTGTATGTACAGATTCCTTTTCGAGTCTAGTTTCTTTAGAAACAAATGGCATAAGTATTGAAGCCCTGTACAGGGAGCTATCTAAGTCGTAATGCATGAAGGTCAGAGTAGTCGAACCCTGAAACAGGGGGGACTTTAATTAATAAACTGTAATAATTGGCCCGTCCAAAAATTCTATAAAAAAGGTTGAAGATAGATGTATGAGTCTAGTTTCAGGACAAATTTACGGAATCCTTTTTGAGCTTTGGAACTCGAGTTATGATTTTTAAAGTGACAGTGATGCAGTTAGCCAGCTTGTCTGGAAAAAAAAAATGAACTGTGTAAGTAAACGAATTAAGTCCGTTAACACCTCGTGTTCGACTCGGAAACGGTCTCTGTGCAGGCGTTACAATTTTATTGGTATCGAGCTACGGTTTAGTCGATTCTAGGACTACCGTAATATCGTTCGGGTCTAGCTATACATGCCATTATGTGATTATTTGATAGTGTGGTGATTTACGATTAAAAATGTGTTTACTTATAGAAATGGATCCCGATCCCAACCGAAGCGGTGGTGATGATCTTGAGAGTGTAGCGCTGCTCCGACAAGGGATGTACGGCAGACTCTCAACCTATTGCTAGTAATCGAATGATGAAGCTAGACAAGCTTTTATAGCGTGATGAATGATTGGTTCAAGCAATACATTCGAACTAATACTACTGTTACACAACCCCATTCCGACTAATACAACCCCAAGACTGCAATACCTCCCAGAATCGACCAAATAAGGTCAAATAAGCCCCAGTTGATGTAATCCGAAAACATGGGGCTATGAATTTAAAGCTACTGACGGCAATGACATGCCGAGCAAGCTGAATTTTGGTTGGACAACACTATTCGGCACTTGACGAACTATCTTGCACACCGATGAATGCCTAAAGTGTACTATCTCCTTGCTACGTGATTACGCCTACTATTGGTGGAATACGTTGATTTCAGCAGCCCGAGAGAGCACGTAACTTGGGAGTTTTTCCAAACCGAGTTTGAAAAAAGTATATCGATCGAGATTCATTGATCAAAAGCGGAAAGAATTTCTTGAACTTAAACAAGGTTCCATGTCGGTTACCGACTATGAGCGAAAGTTTGTAAGGCTTAGCGATGCAGCGAGAATGCATTTCTTGAAGTCGTGATGTGTAAGCGTTTGAAGATGGGTGAACGATTATATAAATCGTATGTTGGCATTTTAGAAATCGAGAATTTGTGGTACTTGTCGAAGCGAGCTTGCAAAGCCGAGGAGCTCGATGAGGAGAAAAGAAAAGCTGATATGGGAGCAAAGGAGTTTCAGTAAGAGATCTTTGGGAAGCCCTTTCAACAGCTTATCGAAGAAATTTAGAGATGGTTTAGGCCGATCTAGAGACACCGGGCTTTTCTAGACGAGATTGTGATCGACCCTGTGAGTGCACGAGTCACTTGATCGCATGATGTTAGAAATGATCGTCGAGATAGAGCGAGTGCCGATATTGTGGTAAATGGCATTCGGGAGTTGTAGATTCCATGACCGCTCTGTTACAAGTGCGATCAGTGACCACTTTATTAAAGATTGCCCGAGATTGTGCGAGCAGAATGTAAATCAGAGTGGGAAACCGGGTGCTACTACTGCTCGGGGTAGACCATCTAGAAATACGGGCAATGCTAGTGGCGGTCAGAGAGGATCTAGAGATGCTACAACCAGATCTGAGGCTCGTGCTCCTGCTAGAGCTTATGCTATATGCGCACGCGAGGATGCTTCCTCGCCAGATTTTATTACCGATACTTTTACTCTCTTTGATACTAATGTGATTGCTTTGATTGACCCTGGTTCTACTCATTCTTATATATGTGAAACCTTAGCATCCAGTAAGACTTTACCTGTTGAGTCTACTGAGTTCGTTATTAGAGTGTCGAATCCCTTGTGTCGTTATGTACTTGTTGACAAAGTGTGTAAGAAATGTCCCCTAGTAATTCGAGGTTCCTGTTTTCCGGCCGATTTGATGCTTTTACCGTTTGATGAATTTGATGTTATTCTCGGTCTGGATTGGTTGACCGTACATGATGCAGTTGTGAATTGCAAAAGTAAGACTATTGATTTGAGGTGTACAAATAATGAGATAATCCGAGTTGAGTCTACTGTTTTGAATGGATCGCCAACAATAATATCCTCGATGTTAGCCCAAAATATGTGAGAAAGGGTGTGAAGCGTATCTTGCATACGCACTTGATAATAAAGAGTCGGAAAGAAACTTGAATCGGTACCGATGGTTTGTGAATATCCGGATGTTTTCCCCGAAGAGTTACCAGGATTACCACCTGTTCGGGAGGTAGAGTTTGGCATCGAACTTGTACCTGGTACCACTCCAATTTCGATAGCTCCATATCGTATGGCACCAACGGAATTAAAGTAATTGAAAGCTCAGTTGCAAGAGTTGACGGATAGAGGTTTCGCTCGACCAAGTTTCTCACCTTAGGGTGCACCAGTATTGTTTGTGAAAAAGAAGGACAGAACCATGAGATTGTGCATCGACTATCGTCAGCTGAATAAAGTGACAATAAAGAATAAATATCCGTTACCGCGTATTGATGATTTGTTTGACGAACTAAGGGGAGCCTCAGTGTTTTCAAAGATAGATTTGAGATCGGGTTATTACCAGCCATGAATTCGAGATTCGGATATACCCAAAAGCGCTTTAACAGGTACGGTCACTATGAGTTCTTAGTGATGCCGTTTGGACTCACTAATGCCCTGCGGTATTTATGGATCGATGAATCGGTCTTGACGATGTTGGACCGGTTTGTAGTTGTGTTTATTGATAACATCTTGGTCTATTCAAGAGATGAAACCGAGCATCTTGAGCACACGAGATTAGTGTTGCAGATTTTACGAGATAAGCGATTACATGCTAAGTTGATGAAGTGTGAGTTACGGTTAGAGAGGTGAGCTTCTTGGGTCATGTGGTATCCGTGACGGGTATTCGAGTTGATCCGAGCAAAATTTCAGCCATACTTAAGCGGAAGCCCAGAAATATTCTCGAGGTTCGGAGCTTTTTGGGACTTGTCGGTTACTACAGACGGTTTGTAAAGGGTTTCTCGATGATAGCCGCACCAATGACGAAGCTACTTCAAAAAGATGTTAAGTTCGAATGGTCAGAAAAATGTCAAAAAAGTTTCGATCAACTAAAAACTTACTTGATGAAGCTCCAGTGCTAGTGCGACTGAATCGTGCAAAGAGTTTGTCATTCTGATGGCGCATCCTTACTTGGGTTGGGTTGTGTATTGATGCAAGAAGGTCGAGTTGTAGCTTATGCGTCGAGACAATTGAAGCCACATGAGAAAAATTATCCAACCCATGATCTTGAACTAGCTGCCATCGTATTCGCTTTGAAAATATGGCGACATTACTTATTTGGTGAGAAGTGCCATGTATATTCGGATCACAAAAGTCTCAAATATTTGATGACTCAAAGAGACTTGAATCTGCGACAAAGACGTTGGCTCGAGTTGTTAAAAGATTATGAGCTTGTCATTGACTATCACCGGGAAAGGCTAATGTGGTTGCGGATGCTTTAAGTCGTAAATCACTATTTTCTTTCTGCGATGAATGTACACTTGTGCATTCTATCCGACAATGTGTTAGTAGCGTAATTAAAGGCCAAACCATTGTTGATTCATCAAATTCGTGAAGCTCGTAAAGTCGATGATGAATTGGTTGCAAAACGAGTGAATGTGTTTTGAACATGGAATCGAGTTTCAAATTGACGATGACGATTGTTTGAGGTTGAAGTCGCTTGTGTGTCCCAAGAAATTCGAACTTATTTCGACGATTCTGAACTAAGCTCATTGTAGCCGAATGTCAATTCACCCGGGGAGTACGAAAATGTACAACGACCTGAGACGTCAGTTTTGGTGGCATGGCATGAAACGAGACATTTCCGATTTTGTTTCAAAGTGTTTAATATGTCAACAGGTGAAAGCGGAACATCAAGTGCCTCATGGTTTACTTGACCGATCATGATACGAATGGAAATGGGATCGAGTCACGATGGATTTTGTATCTGGGTTGCCATTGTCGGCAACTAAGAAAGATGCGATTTGGGTTGTTGTTGATAGACTGACTAAGTCGGCTCATTTTATTCCCGTACGTACGGATTATTCACTGGATAAACTAGCTGAATTGTATGTTTCTCAGTTGTGAGATTACACGGGTACCCATTTCTATTGTGTGGATAGAGATCCGAGATTCACCTCGCGATTTTGGAAGAAATTGCAAGAAGCTTTGGGTACCAAGTTGTATTTTAGCACCGCTTTTCATCCCCAAACCGATGGTCAATCCGGCGGATAATTCGGATACTCGAGGATATGTTGAGATGTTGCATCCTTGAGTTTAGTGGTTCATGGAATGGTATTTACCTTTGATTGAATTCGCTTACAACAATAGTTTTCAATCAAGTATTAAGATGGCACCTTACGAGGCTTTGTACGGTCGTAAATGCCGTACACCATTGTTTTGGACCGAGCTCGATGAAAGTAAAATTTTGGAGTTGATTTGATTAAAGATGCCGAGCGAAAGTAAAAATAATTCGTGAAAGTCTGAAGGCGACATCGATCGTCGAAGTCGACGCGGATTTGAAACGAAAAGACATTGAGTATCGGTGGGAGATAAAGTGTTTCTTAAAGTTTCGCTTGGAAAAAGATACTCGATTTGGCCGTAAGGGCAAACCGAGTCCGAGGTTCATAGGCCGTATGAAATATCCGAATGAGTTGGCCCGATGGCATATAGATTGATTTTACCCCGACCTCGAGAAGATTCACAACGTTTTCATGTTTCGATGCTTGACGTTCTGATCGACCCTTCGCACATAATAAATCCTCCGAGGTTGAAATTCAAGCCGATATGAGTTATGAAGAAGAACCGATTCGTATCCTAGCTCGTGAAGTGAAAGAGTTGCGAAACAAAAGGGTTCCATTAGTAAAGGTGTTATGGCTCAAACACGGGATCGAAGAAGCTACTTGGGAAACCGGGAACTCTATGAAAGAACGATACCAAAACCTATTTTCCGGTAAGATTTTCGGGGACGAAAATTTCTTAAGTGGGGGAGAGTTGTGACAGCCCTAAATTGACCCTAGTCGGAAAGTGGTTCCTAGACCGCTAAACCGAGTCACCAAAGTATTTGAATATGATATTTATTGTCTAAAATATGTGAATATGAATGTGTGAAAGTTTTAAGCTTCGATTTAGTCGATTGCATGTAAATTGAATTAATAGGACTTATGTGTGGCACTTTTAAAAGGTGATAGGTTAATCTATAAGGACCTATTAATGCATGTTATATAAATGAGGGGTTTGCATGTCAAATTTCCATTTATAATAGCTAGTGGCCGGCCATGGTATGGGTCATGAATGATAATATGTATTTTCTATTAGCATTATTAGTTTACAAAATAAAATAAGGAATTAAGAATAATAAAACATGTGGTAATGGGAGGAGAAACCAAAGTTGTCATCTTTGCTCCTCATTGCCGTGACTAGAAGAGAAAAAGCTTGGAAAAAAATTCAGCTATGGTGGTTAGCTAAATCAAGGTAAGTTCAAGGATGATTCTTGGATTTCTAGCATTTTTTTTTAGTTAGTCATTAAGCTCTTTGCTTAACCCATGACCAAACTTGAAATGGTAGGGTGTCTTGAGCATTCGGCCATGGTAGGAAGTAGAAGAGAAATATGGTTGTTGTTCATGTTATTTGGATGAAAACAATTGGTAGTTAGATGGAGAGGATATGATTTTGGATATTATTGGGCAATGTATGTGCTTTGAATTGAAGGAATGGAGAGGATGCTTTAATTGTGTTATGAACAATTATATGTTAAATTAAGGTTTGCTAAGCTAGCTATTAAGGTGAATTTGGAAAATCACCATAAATTGTAGGAGTTGAGTTAGAGGCTGAATGAATTATGTCATTAAAGCTTGAAGAGTTTAGTTTCTTAGAAAAGAAACCATAAAACAAAAGAGTTACCGATCTTGAGATATTTGAAGTATTGTGGGAAATGAGTCAAAATGACTACTAGATTCCCTGCTCGCTTTTTATAAAATCAGTATAAATTATACAAAAATGGCCCTAAGATAAAATTTATATGCTTAGACTCCTTAATGAGTCTAGTTTGAAATGAAATAAATGAGAACATATTTTGAATTCTGTACAATGAGAAATTTGATTCGTAGTGAAGCGTAGTCAGTTTAGTCAAACAGTGAAATAAGGTGAGATTTAAGAAAAATCTGGTATTGTTGGGCAAATCTGGTATTGTTGGGCTAAACTAAAAATTTTGAAAATTTTATGGATAATAGATAAATGAGTCTTCTGTCAAGAAAAATTTACGGCAATTGATTTGGAGTTTTGTAGCTCCAGATTATAAAAACTTTAGTGATTGTTGTTCGGGAAGTCACTTATAAGGAAATTGTAATTATATTGTAAACATTAATGAAAATTTGCTAATGAATTAATTATTGATTTTATAAAGCTTACTATAAACTATATGTGTGAAAGTCGAATCCATATGTATTATATTCTAAAAGTAATGCTTGAATAGTCGATTAATGACTAGTTAAAATTTGTTGAACTTAAGCTCAAGAGCTTGGAGGATCAAAGTTGGATAAGGGAAAGGAAAAAGTGATCGAATAGCCGTTGAAATCATTCGGCAACATCCGAGGTAAGTTGTCGAGTAATGAAACTTAGTTTATGATTTGATTAAGTCATGACATACAAGCATAACAAATAAACGGTGATATAATGATTCTACTTGAATTATATATTGAGGTGATTAGTTTATGCCTATGACGGGTAGCCGAATGTGTATAGAGATCATGTTATAAAGCCAATCAAAATCATGCTCTTTGTATGTGGCTATTCAGCCGAAATTGGTAAGTGTGATAAGTGTCTTGTGTTTGGGCTTTAGTAATGAAAATGAAATATGGATGTGTCATGATTTATTGATATATGTGCATGGTTATTCGAATGATATCCGGGCTAAGTCCCGAAGGCTTTTGTGCTAGTAACTATATCCGGACTAAGATCCGAAGGCATTTGTGCGAGTTGCTATATCCGGGCTAAGACCCGAAGGCATTTGTGCTAGCGATTATATCCGGGTTAAGTCCCGAGGGCATTTATGCTAGTGACTATATCCGGGCTAAGACCCGAAGGCATTTCTGCGAGTTGTTATATCCGGCTAAATCTCGAAGATACTTGGGTTTGGAAGTGAGCGATCTTGCTGTAATAATTTCAATTAATACGCTCATAAAATCCAAACGATAAGGTATGTTTCGTATATGCATCGGAAAAATCGATTCGTTTTAAATAGTATTCGTTCAATTGATTAATGAACTTCCGGCCTTTAGTTAGGTTTGATACCCTGTGCATGAAAATATTGGTTGAAGCGTGAAGTAAGTATGATTATGAGAATGTGCATATATGAAGTTATTCATTTAGCCATATGAATGTTATACTTTAGTCGAAACTAATTTCATTACTCAAAACTTACTAAGCATTAAATGCTTATTCCGTTTCCTTGATTCTCTGTTTTATAGATTTTGGTTCGTCAGCTATCGGACTCGGGAGTGTCAAAGTCGAAGTCGCCCACACTATCAAAGCCCTTTTGGTACTCTTTTAGTTGAACTCTGATAATGGCATGTATAGGATTGCCCTTTGTTGTTAGTCAAGTACTTTGGTAATGTATATATTTGGATGGCCATGCGAAAATGGCTTATATATATTTTGAGCATAGCATTATAATCATTTTGTATGTTGTTCATTGAGTGGTATGGAAATGTTTGGTAACGATTAGCCATTGAGATGGTTAATCACGATCATTTTGGTGCTATGTATGACAAATTCTAGTGGATCCATGGAAAACCATGAAATAGGTAAAGTTTACCTTAAAAATAGATGCTGACAGCAGCAGTGATGTGGATTTGAAAAATCACTAAAAATAGTAGGAATGGAATTAAATTGTGAATAAAATATGAAATTTAACCTTGATGAATCTATTTTCATATGAAAGTAACAAAATGATCATATGAGCCGTATTTTATGAGATGTTTAAATTTTCGTGAAATAGGGCCAGAGCGATTTCTGGATCCCCTATTCTGAGTTTGGAAATTCACTATAAATTAAACAGAGATAATTAGAAGTCATGCCCTATATTTACAGATTCCTTTTCAAGTCTAGTTTCTTTAGAAACAAATGGCATAAGTATTGAAGCCCTGTACAGGGAGATATCTAAGTCGTAATGCATGAAGGTCAGAGTAGTCGAACCCTGAAATAGGGGGGATTTAATTAATAAACTGTACTAATTGACCTGTCCAAAAATTCTATAAAAAAGGTTGAAGATAGATATATGAGTCTAGTTTTAGGAAAAATTTACGGAATCGGTTTTTGAGCTTTGGAACTCGAGATATGATTTTTAAAGTGACCCTGATGCAGTTAGCCAGCTTGTCTGGAAAAAAAAAATGAACTGTGTAAGTAAACGAATTAAGTCCGTTAACACCTCGTGCTCGACTCCGGAAACGGTCTCGGGTACGGGGCGTTACAATTTTATTGGTATCAGAGCTACGGTTTAGTCGATTCTAGGACTACCGTAATACGTTCGGGTCTAGCTATACATGCCATTATGTGATTATTTGATAGTGTGGTGATTTTACGCTTAAAATGTGTTTACTTATAGAAATGGATCCGATCCCAACCGAAGCGGTAGTGATGATCTTAAGAGTGTAGCGCTGCTCCGCACAAGGGACAGGGGCGGCGGACTCTCAACCTATTGCTAGTAATCGAATGATGAAGCTAGACAAGTTTTTATAGCGTGATGAATGATTGGTTCAAGCAATACATTCGAACTAATACTACTGCTCCACAACCCCATTCCCGACTAATACAACCCCAAGACTGCAATACCTCCGAATCGACCAAATAAGGTCAAATAAGCCCCAGTTGATGAATCCGAAAACATGGGGCTACTGAATTTAAAGCTACGACAATGACGATGCCGAGCAAGCTGAATTTTGGTTGGACAACACTATTCGGCACTTGACGAACTATCTTGCACACCGATGAATGCCTAAAGTGTACTATCTCCTTGCTACGTGATTACGCCTACTATTGGTGGAAAACGTTGATTTCTGTGCCCAAAGAGCAAGTAACTTGGGAGTTTTTCCAAACCGAAGTTTCAAAAAGTATATCATCGAGATTCATTGATCAAAACGGAAAGAATTTCTTGAACTTAAACAAGGTTCCATGTCGCCATCGACTATGAACGAAAGTTTGTAAGGCTTAGCCAGACGCGAGAATGCATTTCTTGAAGTCGTGATGTGTAAACATTTCGAAGATGGACTGAACGATTATATAAATCTGTATGTTGGCATTTTAGAAATCCGAGAATTTGTGGTACTTGTCGAGCGAGCTTGCAAAGCCGAGGAGCTCAGTAAGGAGAAAAGAAAAGCTGATATGGGAGCAAAGGAGTTTCGTAAGAGATCTTTGGGGAAGCCCTTTCAACAGTTATCGAAGAAATTTAGAGATGGTTTAGGCCGATCTAGAGACACTTCGGGCTTTTCTAGACGAGATCGTGATCGACCCCCTGTGAGTGCACGAGTCACTTCGGTCGCCAGTGTTGGAAATGATCGTCGAGAGAGAACGGAGTGCCAGTATTGTAGTAAATGGCATTCGGGGAGTTGTAGATTCCATGACCGCTCCTCTTACAAGTGCGGATCAGCTGACCACTTTATTAAAGATTGCCCGAGATTGTCTGAACAGAATGTAAATCAGAGTGGGAAACCGGTGCTACTCTGCTCGGGGTAGACCATCTAGAAATACGGCAATGCCAGTGGCGGTCAGAGAGGATCTAGAGATGCTACAACCAGATCTGAGGCTCGTGCTCCTGCTAGAGCTTATGCTATACGCGCACGCGAGGATGCTTCCTCGTCAGATGTTATTACCGGTACTTTTACTCTCTTTGATACTAATGTGATTACTTTGATTGACCCTGGTTCTACTCATTCTTATATATGTGAAACCTTAGCATCCAGTAAGACTATACCTGTTGAGTCTACTCAGTTCGTTATTAGAGTGTCGAATCCTTTGGGTCGTTATGTACTTGTTGACAAAGTGTGTAAGAAATGTCCCCTAGTAATTCGAGGTTCCTCTTTTCTGGCCGATTTGATGCTTTTACCGTTTGATGAATTTGATCTTATTCTCGGTTTGGATTGGTTGACCGTACATGATGCAGTTGTGAATTGCAAAAGTAAGACTATTGATTTGAGGTGTGCAAAAAATGAGATAATCCGAGTTGAGTCTACTGTTTTGAATGGATCGCCAACAATAATATCCTCGATGTTAGCCCAAAAATATGTGAGAAAGGGGTGTGAAGCGTATCTTGCATACGTACTTGATAAAAAAGAGTCAGGAAAGAAACTTGAATCGGTGCCAATGGTTTGTGAATATCCGGATGTTTTCCCCGAAGAGTTACCAGGATTACCACCTGTTCGGGAGGTAGAGTTTGGCATCGAACTTGTACCTGGTACCACTCCAATTTCGATAGCTCCATATCGTATGGCACCAACGGAATTAAAGGAATTGAAAGCTCAGTTGTAAGAGTTGACGGATAGAGGTTTCGCTCGACCAAGTTTCTCACCTTGGGGTGCACCAGTATTGTTTGTGAAAAAGAAGGACGGAACCATGAGATTGTGCATCGACTATCGCCGGTGAATAAAGTGACAATAAAGAATAAATATCCGTTACCGCGTATTGATGATTTGTTTGACCAACTAAGGGGAGCCTTAGTGTTTTCAAAGATAGATTTGAGATCGGGTTATTACCAGTTGCGAATTCGAGATTCAGATATACCCAAAACTGCTTTCAGAACGAGGTACGGTCACTATGAGTTCTTAGTGATGCCGTTTGGACTCACTAATGCCCCTGCGGTATTTATGGATCTGATGAATCGGGTCTTCAGACAGTATTTGGACCGGTTTGTAGTTGTGTTTATTGATAACATCTTGTTCTATTCAAGAGATGAAACCGAGCATGCTGAGCACCTGAGATTAGTGTTGCAGATTTTACGAGATAAGCAGTTATATACTAAGTTCAGTAAGTGTGAGTTCTGGTTAAGAGAGGTGAGCTTCTTGGGTCATGTGGTATCCGCATCGGGTATTCAAGTTGATCCGAGCAAAATTTCAGCCATACTTAACTGGAAGCCCCCGAGAAATATTACTGAGGTTCGGAGCTTTTTGGGACTTGTCGGTTACTACAGACGGTTTGTAAAAGGTTTCTCGATGATAGCCGCACCAATGACGAAGCTACTTCAAAAAGATGTTAAGTTCGAATGGTCAGAAAAATGTCAAAAAAGTTTCGATCAACTAAAAACTTACTTGACTGAAGCTCCAGTGCTAGTGCAGCCTGAATCAGGCAAAGAGTTTGTCATTTACAGTGACGCATCCTTACTTGGGTTGGGTTGTGTATTGATGCAAGAAGGTCGAGTTGTAGCTTATGCGTCGAGACAATTGAAGCCACATGAGAAAAATTATCCAACCCATGATCTTGAACTAGCTGCCATCGTATTCGCTTTGAAAATATGGCGACATTACTTATTTGGTGAGAAGTGCCATGTATATTCGGATCACAAAAGTCTCAAATATTTGATGACTCAAAGAGACTTGAATCTGCGACAAAGACGTTGGCTCGAGTTGTTAAAAGATTATGAGCTTGTCATTGACTATCACCCGGGAAAGGCTAATGTGGTTGCGGATGCTTTAAGTCGTAAATCACTATTTTCTTTACGAGCTATGAATGTACACTTGTCTGTTCTATCCGACAATGTGTTAGTAGCAGAATTAAAGGCCAAACCATTGTTGATTCATCAAATTCGTGAAACTCAGAAAGTCGATGATGAATTGGTTGCAAAACGAGCTGAATGTGTTTTGAACATGGAATCAGAGTTTCAAATTGACGATGACGATTGTTTGAGGTTCAGAAGTCGTTTGTGTGTCCCAAGAAATTCAGAACTTATTTCGACGATTCTGAACGAAGCTCATTGTAGCCGAATGTCAATTCACCCGGGGAGTATGAAAATGTACAACGACCTGAGACGTCAGTTTTGGTGGCATGGCATGAAACGAGACATTTCCGATTTTGTTTCGAAGTGTTTAATATGTCAACAGGTGAAAGCGGAACATTAAGTGCCTCTGAGGTTTACTTGATAGATCATGATACCGAATGGAAATGGGATCGAGTCACGATGGATTTTTATCCGGGTTGCCATTGTCGGCAACTAAGAAAGATGCGATTTGGGTTGTTGTTGATAGACCGACTAAGTCGGCTCATTTTATTCCGTGACGCACGGATTATTCACTTTGGATAAACTAGCTGAATTGTATGTTTCTCGATTGTGAGATTACACGGGGTACCCATTTCTATTGTGTCGGATAGAGATCCGAGATTCACCTCACGATTTTGGAAGAAATTGCAAGAAGCTTTGGGTACCAAGTTGCATTTTAGCACAGCTTTTCATCCCTAAACCGATGGTCAATCCGAGCAGATAATTCAGATACTCGAGGATATGTTGAGATGTTGCATCCTTGAGTTTAGTGGTTCATGGGAACGGTATTTACCTTTGATTGAATTCGCTTACAACAATAGTTTTCAATCAAGCATTAAGATGGCACCTTACGAGGCTTTGTACGGTCGTAAATGCCGTACACCATTGTTTTGGACCGAGCTCGGTGAAAGTAAAATTTTCGGAGTTGATTTGATTAAAGATCTTTGAGCGAAAGTAAAAATAATTCGTGAAAGTCCAAGGCAAGATCGAGATCGTAAGTCGACGCGGATTTGAAACGAAAAGACATTGAGTATCGTGGGAGATAAAGTGTTTCTTAAAGTTTCGCTTTGAAAAAGATACTCAGATTTGGCCGTAAGGGCAAACTGAGTCCGAGGTTCATAGGGCCGTATGAAATATCCGAACGAGTTGGCCCAGTGGCATATAGATTGATTTTACCCCCTGACCTCGAGAAGATTCACAATGTTTTTCATGTTTTGATGCTTCGACGTTACAGATCCGACCCTTCGTACATAATAAATCCCTCCGAGGTTGAAATTCAAGCCGATATGAGTTATGAAGAAGAACCGATTCGTATCCTAGCTCGTGAAGTGAAAGAGTTGCGAAACAAAAGGGTTCCATTAGTAAAGGTGTTATGGCTCAAACACGGGATCGAAGAAGCTACTTGGGAAACCGGGAACTCTATGAAAGAACGATACCCAAACCTATTTACCGGTAAGATTTTCGGGGACAAAAATTTCTTAAGTGGGGGAGAGTTGTGACAGCCCTAAATTGACCCTAGTCGGAAAGTGGTTCCTAGACCGCTAAACCGAGTCACCGAAGTATTTGAATATGATATTTATTGTCTAAAATATGTGAATATGAATGTGTGAAAGTTTTAAGCTTCGATTTAGTCGATTGCATGTAAATTGAATTAATAGGACTTATGTGTGGCACTTTTAAAAGGTGATAGGTTAATCTATAAGGACCTATTAATGCATGTTATATAAATGAGGGGTTTGCATGTCAAATTTCCATTTATAATAGCTAGTGGCCAGCCATGGTATGGGTCATGAATGATAATATGTATTTTCTATTAGCATTATTAGTTTACAAAATAAAATAAGGAATTAAGAATAATAAAACATGTGGTAATGGGAGGAGAAACCAAAGTTGTCATCTTTGCTCCCCATTGCCGTGACTAGAAGAGAAAAAGCTTGGAAAAAAATTCAGCTATGGTGGTTAGCTAAATCAAGGTAAGTTCGAGGATGATTCTTGGATTTCTAGCATTTTTTTTGAGTTAGTCATTAAGCTCTTTGCTTAACCCATGACCAAACTTGAAATGGTAGGGTGTCTTGAGCATTCGGCCATGGTAGGAAGTAGAAGAGAAATATGGTTGTTGTTCATGTTATTTGGATGAAAAAAATTGGTAGTTAGATGGAGAGGATATGATTTTGGATATTATTGGGCAATGTATGTGCTTTGAATTGAAGGAATGAAGAGCATGCTTTAATTGTGTTATGAACAATTATATGTTAAATTAAGGTTTGCTAAGCTAGCTATTAAGGTGATTTTGGATAATCGCCATAAATTGTAGGAGTTGAGTTAGAGGCTGAATGAATTATGTCATTAAAGCTTGAAGAGTCTAGTTTCTTAGAAAAGAAACTATAAAAACAAAAGAGTTACCGATCTTGAGATATTTGAAGTATTGTGGGGCTGAGTCAAAATGACTACTAGATTCTCTGTTCTGTATTTATAAAATCAGTATAAATTGTACAAAAATGGCCCTAAGATAAAATTTATATGCTTAGACTCCTTAATGAGTCTAGTTTCAAATGAAATAAACGAGAACATATTTTGAATTCTGTACAATGAGAAATTTGATTCGTAGTGAAGCGTAGTCAGTTTAGTCAAACAGTGAAACAAGGTGAGATTTAAGAAAAATCTGGTATTGTTGAGATAAACTAAAAATTTTGAAAATTTTATGGATAATAGATAAATGAGTCTTCTGTCAAGAAAAATTTACGGCAATTGATTTGGAGTTTCGTAGCTCCAGTTATAAAAACTTTAGTGACTGTTGTTCAGGAAGTCAGCTTATAAGGAAATTGTAATTATATTGTAAACATTAATGAAAATTTGCTAATGAATTAATTATTGATTTTTATAAAGCTTACTATAAACTATATGTGTGAAAGTCGAATCCATATGTATTATATTCTGAAAGTAATGCTTGAAAAGTCGATTAATGACTAGTTAAAATTTGTTGAACTTAAGCTCAAGAGCTTGGAGGATTAAAGTTGGATAAGGGAAAGGAAAAAGTGATCGAATAGCCGTTGAAATCATTCGACAACATCCGAGGTAAGTCGTCGAGTAATGAAACTTAGTTTATGATTTGATTAAGTCATGACATACAAGCATAACAAATAAACGGTGATATAATGATTCTACTTGAATTATATATTGAGGTGATTAGTTTATGCCTATGACGGTAGCCGAATGTGTATAGAGATCATGTTATAAAGCCAATCAAAATCATGCTTTTGTATGTGGCTATTCAGCGAAATTGGTAAGTGTGATAAGTGTCTTGTGTTTGAGCTTTAGTAATGAAAATGAAATATGGATGTGTCATGATTTATTGATATATGTGCATGGTTATTCGAATGATATACGGGCTAAGTCCCGAAGGCTTTTGTGCTAGTGACTATATCCGACTAAGATCCGAAGGCATTTGTACGAGTTGCTATATCCGGGCTAAGACCAAGGCATTTGTGCTAGCGATTATATCCGGTTAAGTCCGAAGGCATTTATGCTAGTGACTATATCCGGCTAAGACCAAGGCATTTGTGCGAGTTGTTATATCCGCTAAATCTCAAGATACTTGGGTTTGGAAGTGAGCGATCTTGCTGTAATAATTTCAATTAATACGCTCATAAAATCCAAACGATAAGGTATGTTTCAGATATGCATCGAAAAATCGATTCGTTTTAAATAGTATTCGCTCAATTGATTAATGAACTTCCGCCTTTAGTTAGGTTTGATACCGTGCATGAAAATATTGGTTGAAGCGTGAAGTAAGTATGATTATGAGAATGTGCATATATGAAGTTATTCATTTAGCCATATGAATGTTATACTTTAGTCGAAACTAATTTCATTACTCAAAACTTACTAAGCATTAAATGCTTATTCCGTTTCTTTGATTTTCTGTTTTATAGATTTTGGTTCGTCAGCTATCGGACTCGGGAGTGTCAAAGTCAAGTCGCCCACACTATCAAAGCCCTTTGGTACTCTTTTAGTTGAACTCGATAATGGCATGTATAGGATTGCCCTTTGTTGTTAGTCAAGTACTTTGGTAATGTATATATTTGGATGGCCATGCGAAAATGGCTTATATATATTTTGAGCATAGCATTATAATCATTTTGTATGTTGTTCATTGAGTGGTATGGAAATGTTTGGTAACGATTAGCCATTGGGATGGTTAATCACGATCATTTTGGTGCTATGTATGACAAATTCTAGTGGATCCATGGAAAACCATGAAATAGGTAAAGTTTACCTTAAAAATAGATGCTGACAGCAGCAGTGATGTGGATTTGAAAAATCACTAAAAATAGTAGGAATGGAATTAAATAGTGAATAAATTATGAAATTTAACCTTGATGAATCTATTTTCATATGAAAGTAACGAAACGATCATATGAGCCGTATTTTATGAGATGTTTAAATTTTCGTGAAACAGGGCAAGAGCAATTTCTGGATCCCCTGTTCTGACTTTGAAAATTCACTATAAATTAACCAGAGATAATTAGAAGTCATGCCCTATATGTACAGATTCCTTTTCGAGTGTAGTTTCTTTAGAAATAAACAGTATAAGTATTGAAGCCCTGTACAGGGAGATATCTAAGTCGTAATGCATGAAGGTCAGAGTAGTCGAACCCTGAAACAGGGGGGAATTTAACTAATAAACTGTACTAATTGGCCCGACCAAAAATTCTAGAAAAAAATTTGAAGATAGATGTATGAGTTTAGTTTCAGGAAAAATTTACAGAATCGGTTTTCGAGCTTCGGAACTCGATATATGATTTTTAAAGTGACCGTGAAGCAGTTAGCCAGCTTGTCTGGAAAAAAAAATGAACTGTGTAAGTAAACGAATTAAGTCCGTTAACACCTCGTGTTCGACTCCGGCAACGGTCTCGGGTACGGGGCGTTACATCCTTACTAAGAACTTTCTCAACTCGAGGTCTTTCAACTTCAAGGTCTTCATAACCATCAAGAGTTAGTTGTAGACATTCTTCAAGTCTATCATGTGGTAAAACATTAGTAGGTGTTGCTTTTAACCATAAATACATACGTTCTTAGCTTGAATAAAAATCGTGAAGTATGGATTTTTGCCAATATGAAGTGTAAAACTTGGCTCCAAACCCTAAGATACCTTAGTGTATGGTTTTTAGGTTCATGATATGGGAAATATGGCTCATGTGTAATGTCATTATTTTTGGTAAATGAGGTCTCTAAGATTCAGTTACTTATAAAGGTTTAATGGATGCTAGGCAATTTTTTGTCATCCCACCCTCAATTTAAAAAAGACCACTCATTGACTTCATTTTGGTAAATTGGCAAGCCCTTGTAAGAGGATGGCTAAAAATCAATATTGCTGGTTCTCCAAAAGGGAATCCATGAAAATTAGGAACAGGAGCCTTCATTCGAGATCACCATGGCTAATGGTTTATTGGCATATTTTGACACATTCCATTAGCTACTAGTGTGATGGCAAAACTTTGGGATTTATGTGATGAATTATAACTAGCTATTAACTTGAACATTAGAAATCTTGAGATTGGAGTTGATGCAACCTCTATCATAATTTTTTTTCTGATAGTATGAACTTTAATGTTTTAATTACCCACGTTGATTACTGATTGCAGGAAGCTACTAACTAATATCTAGACTTATATTCTCGCTATAAAAATCATTGAATTTTGAAATTTCTTAGATGGAAGTTGTTTTCAAGGAGAAAATATATTAAATAAAGTTAATTAAGTTGTTAATTAGATAATGTATATATATATATATATAAATATAAAAGGACCACAAATGTTTAAATTGGAAGCTTTTAACAAATTGATCTTAGGGAAGCATGGCAATTGACAATGAAGAATGAATTTCTAAAGGTAATGATGTTTTTGTATTTTGATTATTCATGTTCGAGTTTTATTATGCTTATTTGTAAACGACTGAGTTATCAATCTATCTTTCATTTTGAATTTAAGTCTAACCATGTGCACTTTATAATTATCAATTTATATTTTATTCTAAATATATTTTAACTATCAAGTCGTTGGCCTGTGCTTTCAGCTTTCTAATAATTTGATGATGGTTGTATTTAGGGCATATTGCTTGTACTTGTAATTTGGTTTGTGTATTGTACTACTTGATTCTATTTTAAACTATAAGGATGTATTGTAATTTTATCTTAATAAAAAATGAATTTGTAGAAAAAGTAATACAAAATCTTTTCATGATAATATGTAATTTATAAAACGGAGTTCCAAATAAGTTTTTTATTCTTTAGTTTTTAACTTGTAATTGGATAGTTTGGTATTTAGTTAAATAAATAAAATATATTATATCTATAATTTTAAAAAGTGTAATTTAAATATAAAGATTTAGGATACGGACAGAAGTTGTGCTATTTTAAGGACCAAATTTTAATTTGCAATTGTCTGAGATGAAAAGAAAAAATGAGTTTCAAGTTTTATTTCACTAAATTAAGAAGAGCAATTATAAAATTAGGTATCAAATATTTACGATGAAATATGAATGGTTTTTTATAGCACAATTGTCTGTAATTATAAAATAGATTTTCTTTTCATTGTTAAATAGAATATTTATTGTAGTAATAACTTTTTTAATTCTAAAAGAATGAAATACAGTGAAGGATTAGCTCTCTTTCTTGAGCTTGGAAGCATTAAGTTAAACTATGAATTTAGTTAAAAGCTATAAAGCGAAAGAGGGAACTTAAATCAAATAGATAGAATGATGCAAACTAATTCAATATTAATGGTGCAATTTAATTTTATAATTTTGATGGACAAAATACTAGTGGTGGTCTGCTTGTAGATAGGGTCCTTCAAACAAGCTTTAAATTAGTGGATTATATTGTTTGTCATGTCAAATATAGATAATCCATGTCTTAAAAGAGGAAAAGAAAACAATAAAACCAATAATAAATAATTATAATTATAACTTCCAAGTCAAAAATACTTTTCAATATCATATTTATTATTACATGATTATTAAGTGAATTTGTTTTTAAAATTTAAAAGTCACACAAATAATTAGATTTAAAATTTTAAATCTAAAAAGTAGAGAGACTAACTTAAAAATAAAATTAAGGATTAAATTTTAAATGTATGTAATCTATAAAGACTTAGAAAATATATTTCAACCTTTAATTTTATTACTATAATTTGACACAAAAAAATAATTGTAATTATTTTTAATAATTTAACATGAATTAAATTAAAATAGAGAGAATAAACTTGAATGCTTTAAAGCCCGAGAATGAAATAGATTATCTAAAATAAAAAATAAAAAGATTGTCCTAATAATATATGCTACTCCACAGGGTCAGTGGAATGAATATGTATCCCTATTAGTTGCCTAAAGCTTCCAATTTATTGATTTGATGCAATATGTACGTTAATAATTTGTTAATGGAGAATAGGAGTTGGAGACATGCATAAAAAACCATATAGGAAGAAAAGGTTGTTCCAACTACAAAATTGCTTTGAAAATTCTTTTATACCAAACTCAAGTGTCTAAAGTTATAAATAGCCAAGACTTATGAGTCAATGACTTCACCCTCTTATTATTACTATATTTGTTATTATGTCTATAGTATTAACAAAATAAAATAAAGAAAAAACCATACAAATGCCCTGAGCCACAAAGTAAGCCCCTGGGCCCAGTAAATGAGGAAATTGATCCCCCTTCACAATTCATGTTTTCTCCCACTTTTTTGTAGCTCTATATAAACCTCTCTTCCCTCCCTTTCTTTTCATCAATTCAAACATTCAAAGCTTTACATCTAAAACCAATTGTCTTCATGGATAAGCTTCTTGCCATACCATTTCTCATTGCTTATTTCTTCACTTGTGTTCCCCTAGGGAACGTTGCAGCTACAGTAACATCATGTACCCAAACACCCTACCCTGATGTCTGCAACCATTTCATGGGAAATGGTGTTAATGTTGCAACATCAAGCCTTGCCTTTGATCAAACCCGCTTCTCCTTCCGTGACCTTGCGATTCAGGTCACCTTAAACCAAGCAGTTTAAGCTCATCACCTCGTCTCTACCATGGACTTGACTTCTTTCAATGAGCGAGCCAAATTGGCTTGGAATGATTGCTTGGAGCTCTACCAAGACACCATTTCCCATCTTAACCGATCGAAGAGCACCAATAGTCCATTAGATGCTCAAACCTGGTTAAGTGCTGCCATAGCCAACCATCAAACCTGCCAAAATGGCTTCATTGACTTCAACTTGGCCTCTCATTTACAAACCTTACCACTCATGCTAACCAACTTTTCCAAGTTGATTAGCAATTCCCTGGCCATCAATAAGCCCACTGTTAATGTTACCGCTAATCAAGTTGGCAATAGACGCCTGCTTGCCAATGGATTCCCCACTTGGCTTTCCGGTGTCGACCGAAAGCTCTTGCAGAAAACTGGTGCACCATTAAAAGCTGACATTGTGGTGGCTCAAGACGGTTCCGGCAACTTCAAGACCCTATCGGAGGCGGTGGCGGCGGCTGGCAGTGGAAAAAGAACTGTCGTACACGTAAAAGCTGGAGTTTACAATGAGAATGTTGATATTCAAAGATCAGCTAGAAATATCATTTTAATTGGAGATGGAATTGGCGCTACGGTTGTTACTAGTAATAAAAATGCTCAAACTACAACAACTTTTCGCACAGCAACATTTGGTAAGCAACATGTATAAATTATTTCAAAGTCACATTCTAAACTTAGACAAAAACATAAAGTAATCCTAAATTAAGAAGAAAAAGTAAGGAAAAAGAAACATGATTTGAATCACAAATCAAAACACTCATGCAAATAATCTACATCAATTTGTTCTTTTATTCTTTTTAGAATAGTAAAAACATGATTATTTTTTTCTAATTAGTTGGATATTTTTATGTCTCCCATTTCACCAACACTATAGTTCTTTACACAACTAAATGAGAAAATATAACAGTAAAAACGTGAGAAAAAAATTAGTCCTCTTGCTTTTTTCTTATTTTCAACCTATCATTTGATTACTCACATCATTCATTCATTTCTTCTTTCAGCCATTGTCGGTGATGGCTTCATAGCTCGTGACATCACTTTCGAGAACACTGCCGGACCTCAAAAACACCAGGCAGTAGCCCTCCGCCCTGGCTCTGATTTCTCAATCTTCTACCGTTGCAGCTTCAAAGGTTACCAAGATACCTTATATGTCTATTCCCAACGCCAATTCTACCGCGACTGTGATATTTATGGAACTGTAGACTTCATATTCGGTGACGCTATCACCGTTTTCTAAAACTGCAACATTTATATTCGACGACCAATGAGCGGCCAAATGAACACTGTCCAGCACAAGCAAGAACTGACCCAAATGAGAATACGGGGATAATCGTCCACAACTCACGTGTGACGGCGGCGTCTGACCTGAGGGCCGTTCAGGGTTCATTCAAGAACTATTTGGGGCGACCATGGCAGAAATACTCGAGAACTGTGTTTATGAAGACTGGTTTGGATGGACTGATCGAGGCAGAAGGTTGGTTACCATGGAGTGGGAATTTTGCTTTAAGTAGTCTTTACTATGCTGAGCATATGAATACCGGCACCGGTGCAAGCACGGGGGGAGAGTGAAGTGGGGTGGATATCGTGTTATAGATGCTACTGAAGCTGGGAAATTCACTGTTGGTAATTTTCTCGCTGGAAATGCATGGATTCCAGGGAGTGGAGTGCCATTTGATGTTGGACTATGAATTTGTTGATTTCGGCATTAGGAAAAATGTAAATACCAAAGTAACCCTATGTTTAAAATTGTCATATAGCTTTGGGTGATAAAGACTATGTATATATAGTTGAATTTGTTGAAGAGGAGAAGTGGTTGTATAATAAATCATGTTGAAATTGTTGTATTTATAAATGAACAAATACGTTGGTTCAAATACTTAGACTTTTATTTATTTATATGAAAATCTTGGTATTTATATCGATTATAATATTACGTAGGAAGTGGGAATACATTGTTAACTTTTTTGGCCATAAAAAAGGTTAATTAATCTCGTTTGAAGGAATATTGGGAAAAAAAAAGAAAAAAGATGAAGGTGATAGCGACAGTGAATGAAACTGCCACCGCCAACTATTTTCATGTCCAATTGCATTGACTTTCTTTCTAAGTCTTCTTAATAACACAAAGTTTTTATGTTGTTAGTGATTCTGAGTATCCATTCATAAGTTCAAAGATACCATCCTTTTAAATATACATATTTCCACCTTAGGAATTTGTAATTTTGCACAAGAAACTGCTCACTATATCTTAACAAATTCAGAAGATGAATGGATATCCAAAACAGAGAAAGAAAGGAAGGATAAGGGACAACACCATAAGATATTCCACTAGTGAAAATGCTTGCTAAAGACCATTAGCACTTATATGAGATATGTTTTAGGGTTTGAAGTCAATTTTTGTACATTTGGAGGTACTATCATTTGCCACAAACACTCAAATTTATTTTGTATCCAACAAAACGAGTTCAACACTTGCCTGCCCACTACGAGGGGAAAAGAATGTCCCATTCACTTTGCCAAACTCAATCCAAATATCTCTAGTTGCTCCATCAATCTTTCTACACCCTTTCACCCCAATCTTTTTTCTCAACCATTTAATTCCACTAAGTCACTCACAAAATAAATCATTTAAATTTTTTGTAAGAATGTAATGATAAATTTCAAAATTGTCATTTGCAGTGTGAAAATTTGTATACTAAACTTAAGTGAGTCTTTAGTAAAAAGAAAAAAGAGTCGCCTAATTTACATCTTAGCTTTTAAGAGGAAAGTTTTAGAGGAGAGTGATCCTGATTAGAATATATAAGTGAGGTTGTTTTTTTGTGAATGATTGAGATTTAAATCTCAGTAAGTATAGTGGATTAACTCTCTTAGCAAGGCCCCACAAATGTAAAGATTTCAAATTGTATAAACCTTCTTGGTGTTCATCGTTGTTTTACTTGTAATAGTTACTTGGTCTAGCTATAACTTACCATATATCTATCAAGCAAAAACCAATCAACTCTCAATTTGTTATGAAAGAGGCTGTTAAAATTCAAGCTTTACTCATACGGTCATACTCCTGCAATGAAAAGATCACGGAATGATGATTATGTAGTGTTCGTTAATGATGATGGTGAACAAAATAACGGTTTAAGTGAGACAGAATTTGAGTCTTATTTTAGTTTTCGACATAACCTAACCGCAAAATATATATTTAACATGTATTCAAATATAAGTATAATATTATTGATCTTCAAATATAATATAATCTAATATAATATAATATAGTATAATATAATTAGACCTGTTCATGAGTCGAGCCACCCAGCCCAACCCGAAAGGCCTCTCAAAATGTGGGAGGGTTTGGGCAAAAATATAGGCTAAAAAAATGGGCTTAGACAAAAAAATAAGGTCCGTTTAAAAATAGGCCGGGCCTCGGGTAAGGCATTTTGGCCGAGTTCATTTTAATTCATTAAAGGACAAAAAATCTATTTTTTAATATTATTTGTATTATTTTCTCCCTATTTTGCTACTATTTTACTATTAAGTTGCTACTATTTTGTTGTTATTATTTGGATATTGTATGAAACTTATTTTATTGTTAATTTTGTTATTATTTTAAAGACATTTGTTAATTTTGTTATTATTTTAGAGGCATTTGCTTGTTAATTGTATTTATCTTAGTGTTATTTAAGTATACATATTTTTTAAATTTATTTTCAATTTGTTGAGAAATATTTATTTTAATGTTTTTAGTATTTTTGATGTATTATATATATATTTTAAAATTATATAAAAATAATTTAAAATTAATATAGACAAGTCGGGCCCGAGCTTAACAAATGAGCCTAAATTTTAGTTAAGCCCGACTGTGCTCGGTCGATGCACACCTTTAAAATATAATATAGATTAACATAATATATTTTAAATTTATATCTATATTTAAAGCGCACCATGAAAGGAAAAGAAAATGAAAATCTTGACGTAGAAATGGGACTAATTAAAACAAGTCTTGAAAAATATTGAAAAATTTGAGGCTGAGATTTTATGGCATTAACTCAAATATTTGTTTTGCTTCCAAAAAAATTAATTCAATTAAAATTATTAAAATTTATAAAAATAAAAATATTAAAATAATAAAATTTATTTAAATCTATTCGTACCAAATCATAATTTAATTAATTTAAAATATTTTTATCTTATACTGTGATCAACTCTTGATTTAATTAATTTAACCAATTGATTAATTTAATTCAAATAATTATAAATATTTACTGCATTTTATTTATTTTGCCATTGCTTCTAAGATTTTTCCAACATGAGGATAAATTGATTGATGAGTGTATAAGATTTGACATCTATTATGGACATAGCTGTCTTAAAAGTGCAATTGTGTTGTTAAAAAGAGGAAAAAAAAAGAAAAAAAAGTGTAACTGTGATTAGTCTCATCAACTTGTTAAAATTATTCCATTTGCAATGGATTTTCACGTGTAATTGTCACATTTTTTTTTAAAACTTTTAAAATTGTCACACTTGCATGTGGTTGATTTTACGGAATATTTTAGCTTTTAATATAAAACTGTCATAATTTTAAATTTATAAGTAGATTGATAACATGTATAGGACTTTTCAACAATCCATTTAGTTTTTATTGTGAGGGGATGGACTCTTAATCAAATCATGTATAAAACCAATAAAAGAGAAAGTTGATGAATAACAAAGGACATGACATGATGTATTAATTTAAGGTTGGGATTAAATCATAAAATGTGAAAATTATTGTGGTCTTAGTATAAATATTTAAGATTTATAGGATCAAAATATAAATATGGAAATCTTAAAAGACTAAAAGTGTAAATATTTTAAAGGAAGAAAAGACTAAAATATAAAATAAATTGGTGAATGAGGACCAAATTGAATAAGTGGATAAATGAGAGGATTAAATTATAATTTTTACAAAATTGAGTAATGGCTCATAAACGAATGTTGAGAAATTTCAAGGGCAAAATAATCATTTCTCAATTTGAATCAATATCAATTATTAAAGTGTAATAATTATGGGTTATTTGGTGTTGAAAGTCAATTGGTTGGAATATTTTATATTTATTTTATTATTAGATATTTTATTAATTAATGAATGAATAAATAAATGGAAAAGATGAAAATAAGTTATCCATCATTTTTTTTCATGTTGCCTTCTATCACGAGAGAAAAAAAAGTTGAGTTATTGAATTTTGCCATTTTCATCAAAATTTATTATTTTCACTTAAAAATCGAAAGAATTATCTTAACCTCCAAGAGGGAAAAGTGAGAAGAAGACTATAATGAGTATGAATATCATCTTGCATTCGAAGAGAATTGAAGTTGGAGGAGAGAGAAATTTAATGTAAGGCTTGAAATCAATAGGACAAGAAAAGATCATCAAGATTTTGTCATGTTTTAAAGCTTGATATTGTAGAAAAAGTATGAAAATAATGTTGAAGTAGAGTTTTGTTATATAAAGTTTTGTGTTCTTAATATGATAGTGAAGAGAAAGAAGAGAAAAACATTGCAGACAAAGGAAAGGAAATGACAAATACGAGAAAAGAAAGTGGGAAAGTTAAAGAAATGTATATTTTAGCTAAAAAGAGATAAGGACTCAAATGAATTTTAGTTATTTTTCAAAGGACTAAAGTGAATTTGGTGGTAAATTAAGTGTATTGGTATGTAACAGAAATCATGGCTTAAAAGTATAATAATATTTTCAGTTATCGTAATTTACTCCATTTAACTCCACTTCATGTTTTTTTTCATCAAGGAGAATATAGTAAATTAACAATCTTGCTCCTTTCTGTGCAAAACGGAAATAGTAAAAGGAGGAAACGGAAGGTCCAAATTTCATAATATTGGGCCTATTATTGGACAAAATGTTGACTATTGGCATTAGACCAATTTCATTCCTTAACGTCCATTTCTTTTAAGACTTCCTTAAATATCAATTTACCCTCTATTCTCCTTACCATTTCAACTCTCTCATTCACTACAACAAAATCTAAACCCAGTTACTAATTATTTTTAAGATAAATTATAGAGTAAATATTTAAATATTATTAAAATATAGATTCAATTTTGTATAGTTTTTATTTTTATTTTTTAATTTAAAAATTCTAACCAATTGTTAACACTATTAATTTCATCTGTTAAATCCATTGTTGTGACATTTTGAAAATTTTAAAAATATATTCACTTAGTAACTATGTGAAAAGAATAATGCCATTGTAATGGACTTAAATTTAACAAATAATTTTAATTATATTAATAACTCTTGAAAATTACATCAACATTTTAATCAAAACAAAGTATTTGAGCTACTTAATGACATTGTAAAAAGTCGATGCACCAAATTATGTAAAAATTAAAGTATAATGATTAAATGTTAAATTTAAGTGTAATATTGGGATCAAAATTAAAATTTAACTATTATTATATAACATAAATAACATAGAGACTGAAATTACAGTTTTACTATTTTCTTAAATAATGCAAAAAAAAAAAGAAAAAAATATAAAATCCGAAAATAAGTGAAAGAAAAGGAAATATAAAATTTCTTTAAAAGTGGGTTATTTTAAGGAAATAAAAATAGATTTCTTTAACATTATTTTGATATTAAATATTTAAAAGATATGAATAGAAATGAAATACTGATACGTGAATCTTATCATGCATAATAAATGTAACTTGTATAATCATAAATGAAAATGAAGCATTAATAATGTAATTGACAAATAATATATTAAAAATTATGTGATATTAAAATAAAAATACTTTATATTAAAATATGTATATTGAAAAATATTATTCTTTTTGGTAAATGTGGTTTCCATTATATAAATTATGATTTGCCTATTAATACATTCCTTTAAAAATGATCATACAAAATATTTGCATAAGTACCTAATAATATATATATATATTTATTTATTTTATCAAATACTTAAAATGAAATTAATAATAGACTCACATTTTTATTAATAATTCTTTAACATGTCAAATAATGAGACTATCCGTTTGTTCGCCACATAGGATTACTAGCTAATTTAGTTATGTACTTAGTTTATATAATATATATATATATATATATATATATATGATTTGAATGGGAAGTATTAAATAATGTGTGAATTTAGATATTAAGTTTACTACTTGTTTTATTCACTTTGAGACGATGATGGGCTAGTATGATATGAGATTGAATGTGAGTAAGTGCTTGCAAAATAGTGGGTAAACTATAAAGGTGCTAGAGTTTGTGATTCAAGACATTCTTCGATACTTAAGTTATACAAGGAGTAGAAGGAATGTTTTTTGCCAAAATATGGATAATGATGGAATCATACCTCAAAAATGAATATATCTTGGCCTTTTATGTTGGACATTTCATAAGTCTCAAAGCTTCAAGAGAGTACGTGAAGGTCTAAGGTATAATTGTTTCTTACTCTTGATTGGTTGAGGCTGATAACCTTACCTCGTAGAACTGATACTATTATTCACCTCTTGCTCTTGCCTCATACCCTGTGGCAAGTACTATGGTTGGCTCCAGAAAAGACTTGTTAGATGCCTTTTGCGTGACACTTGTCCATTTATATGTATATTCTATTCTCTTGGATTAATCAGTGTTTTAGGCTTTTAAAATCTTTTTTAGGTTTATGATTAAGGTTATAACAATATGTCCTCTCTTAAATTCGAGACAAATTATAAAGTGACTTGATAATGACTTAAGGAAGTAAATATTTGAGGCTTTATTTGGATCAATAATTACATAGGGGTTGCATATGACTAAATGACTATTATCTTGTATAGTTGTGGGTTAGAGACTTATTAGCATTCTTTAAGGTGTGTAGCTCTTTCATGTTGAATTAAGCCAAGAAAACTAAAAGGGAGTTGTTTGGCAGTATCTTCTCCGTGTAAGTAACTTGTCAAAAGGTGATTTTGTTTATGAGAACTTATTCTTTTGGCTGATGAAGAGATTAGGTAGAGACTTTCCTTTAGCGTGAAGATTTGTTCCTAACGTGGAGGAAAGGTAATTTTTGGCCCTTTTTGTAATAGCCCAAATTTCGGTAAAATTTGAACAGTGATTTTTGAACCATAAATCCAAGCTGAAAATAAAATTTATTTTTATTTTATTATATGGTCCATAATATGATAGAAATGTCATGTGAAAATTTTGATAAGAAAAATTTATCGATTATGTGCTTAATTACAAGAAGGACCAAATCGCATAAAATGTAAAAGTTGAATTCTAGTAGCTAGAAGGATTAAATAGCTGTGAAATTCAAAACTTGAGGTCCTTATATGGTAATTAGACCATTAATGAAAAGTTAGTAGATATTTTTGGATGATTTAACCATGGAAAATTAGAAAAAGGCTAAGGACTAAATTGGAAATGAAAATTATTAAAAGATGATCAATTATTAAATAGAAATAAAGATCATTTTATTCATCTTCTTCCCCAAAATAATACAGGGAAACCCTAGGAGAGAGAGAATAAACTTTCATGGCCAAATTGGTAAGTTTCCTTGGCCCGGTTTTAGTAATTTTGATATTTTTGAAACCTAGATAGCTTAATCTATCTATTGGGGGATCAATTTGAGAAGTTATCAAAGTATGGAAAATGGGTCATGGATGCATATGCTGAAAATTAGAAATTTATGGTAGAAAATGAAAGGTTGTTGATAGATAAACAACTTTTACAAAGTGATTTTTAATGAAAACATGATTTAGGGACTCAAATGTAAAGTTGTGAAATTGAAGAAAAATGATGAATTTTTAATAATACATGTGCTGCAAGTTTTGTAATGGGATTTTGGTTAGGCTTGGAATAGGGAGTAAATTGCACAAATTTTATTTTCCGAGCCTAGGGACGAAATGAGAATTTATAGAAAAGTTAGGGGCAAAATGGTAATTTTGCCTAGAATGTAAATTGCCTCTAAATGAGTATGAAATATGAGAAATTGATGTAAAATTTACTCGTATAGATCTGGATAAACCAAATTCGGAGCCAGAACGAGGAAAGAGGAAAATGTCGGATTAGTAGATTTTACGTACACAAATATTGTCGAGGTAAGTTCGTGTAACTAAATTATGTTTATTTACGTGCTTGCATTGATTGTATTTATGTAAATTGTAAAAATGTCATAAATATGTGAAATGATTACATATCCGATCAAGCCCGATAAATAAAAATGTTTAAATTAAATGATAATGTCCGATAGATAATAAAGGATAAACGATGAGAATGTTACTTATATGCTTGAAATGAATGTGAAATGTGTTTATTTGAATTATATGAATTTTGAGCATGTATGAAATAATCACATGCCCGATAATGCTTGAGAAAAATGTTTAAATCCCGGTTGAACGAAATGGAAAATCGATGGATATGTGATTTCCTGAAATGAATGAGGTCCTGCATTTGTTGCTGATAGGATTTAGCTCGGACGAGTAATCCTATTGACCTTATTACAGAAAAGGATTTGCCCCGAACGGATAATCCTGATATGAGTCCTCTCGAGCACATGTAATAGATTGGATTTAGCCCGGACGGTAATCCAGATCAAGCTCTTTAGAGCATATGTCATAAAAAGAATTTAGCCTAAATTGGTAATCCTGTTGTATACATGTGTGGCTCGAGAGTGTACTCTCTGATATAGTACCTTAAGGGTACCATTGGACATGATTTGACGGATCCTGATTCGTACACCGCGAGTGTATTACCTACGTATCTATTAATATTCTAAATAAATTCAACGGGTGACAATTCTAGACATGAGAAGATATGAATGATAAAATCAGTTATTACACGTATCCATCTAAAATATACGAAAATGATGATACATGACAAATGATATATGAAAACATGTGATAATGATATTTGTACATGGATTTTATCTGAGGAATATATGTTCATTCTTGATTATGGACTTGTACACCTTGAGTGTACTAATCGTGACCTTTATATTCCGAGTAATATGGGTAAAGTTCTGATGTGAAATGATCTGAACTTGAAATGAACTATTATGAAATTTTACTTGTAATATAAAGAGATGATTTATACATGTTAAATGAATACATGTTACGGAAAGCATATGTGCATGGAAACTTGATTGTTGTTGAGCCCATGTATGTTTGAGATGTTTTTATGGAATATATGACTAACAAGGGCAATGAGTATATGTGTAGGGCTTGAGGTCAAATTTATTGAATATGCCTTACATAGTTACCTAAAAATAGAATGAATGGTAAGTTAAGTACCATGTTGTACGAACTTACTAAGCATTTTATGCTTACTTAGTTTTATTTCCCTATTTTATAGTAAATCGAAAGCTCGTTGGATTGGAAGCTTGGTGGAGATCACTCACACTATCCATTGGCCCATGTCGGTACAATATAGTAAATCAATTATGGTTGTAATGACATGTATAGGATATATTGACCATATTGGCATGTAAATGTAAATGATACTTGTAATCTAGCCATTGAAATGGCTAGTAATGGTTTGTTTTAATATACTTGTAATGTCAAACTATGGTAGCTACATATATGTTAAGTGGTTGATCAAATTATGTCTAACTTGAGAACTTAACCAAAGTAAGATTATACAGATGTATGCATGTAATGGTATGCCATGATGAATGATGAAATTTGTTTATTTTGAATGCTTGGAATGGTTGGTGTTTGATGTGTGCTTCAAGTGCAGGTGATGGGTGTGTTTTTGGGTGAGAAATGAAGCTAGAAATGGCTTTATTTTGACCACACGGGCATACACACGGGAGTGTGTCTAGACCATGTGTGACACATAGCCATGTACATGGGCGTGTACTTAGGCCGTGTGTCCCCAACACCTTAAATTTGGAGAAACAGAATGCTCAGAATTGAGCAAACAGACAAAGACACAGGTTATGTCTCAGCCGTGTGTGCTACGCGGCCTAGAACACGCCGTGTGAAACCTGCACTTAATTTTGAATTGAATTATTTAACCACACGGTCTAGCAAATGGGCGTGTGGCATGGCTGTGTGCACAAGTCAGAGAGTTACACGAGGTCGAACATGGCTTGTAGTACGGGTGTGCCCCAGGGTCACACGGGCGTGTCCCTTAGACCACACTAGCATGTGAGCCCTGTAACTTGGAAAAATTTAAAAAATTTAATGAAAATTCTTAGGGTTCCTGATTAAGTCCCGATTCGAATTTAATGTTCATATTGGGTCTTGAGGGTCCATTTAAGGGATGTTATGAATGATTTCAGAAAATGAATAGTAATTGACTTGAAACATTTGCAAATTTTCTGAAAAATTTTGGTAACGCTCTGTAACCCTGTTTCGACGGCGGATACGGGTTAGGGGTGTTACATTTAGTGGTATTAGAGCTACGGTTTAGTTGGTTCTCAGACTGGATGTAGTATATGTGGAGTCTAGAAATACATGCCATTATTTAACATGTGATAGTGTGATATCTCCCGAATCTGATGAAAATTATTTTGCAAATAGATAGAGATGCTTTCCAACCGAGCTAATTCCGATACTGCTGAAAGTGATACAGAGGTGCCTGGGTAAAAATGTTGCTTATGATAAAAGGGAATTTGTAAAGGTATGAAATAAATGTTTTATAGTAAACATGTTAATGATACGCGTTAAGTGATATGTATGTATTTATGAAAGTTAAAATTTGAGGCTTACGATCTCCACCCCTTTACCAGTACAGTTTTATACGATGAAATTCATAATATTTATATGGATTAAGCTCATAAGTGTGAAAGAAAAGTTCAAAGGCTGAATTATTAATAATGTAGTCAGAATTGAGAATGTGTTAGAAAGTAAAGATGGTATTAAAACAGATATCAGATTTTTCTGAGGATTTTTCTGAATATGTGATGTCATTGTTAAGGAAGAAGTTATTCATGAGTAATCGACTTATTCAGGTATGATATCTACGGAATGGATTAGCCGAAAATTTCTTTCGAATTGACTCTCAGTGAACTGATTAATGTAAGATTATTAATTACTTTATTAGTCATGGAATAGTGATGAAATTGCACATATATTTGAATGCAGCTGTTATAATCAGAGATATTACAGCAATATCTTCTAGGTACTTTATAAGTTCTGTTATTCTTAGAGGCATATGAAATTGTTCATGTCTAGATGTAATATTTATCATATTGAAAGGCTGGGTAATTATATTAGATGGAATTACTGTAAATCCAGTTGATTCATGAGCGATTTTGCTCTATCTTACTTGGGCTTTTTAATTCACAATGATTGATATAAGATTGGATGATAGGGTTCATATGATATCATTTTCTATTTCTACTGATTGAAGCCCTAAAATTGTGAATGTGCAAGTTATATTGTCTTTATCACAGTTGCTTCTACTGAGTATGCGTGATATTACCCTTCTGAATTTTCTTTGAAATATCATCAATCTCTTTATTATTCAAACATGGTTTATCTGTGAAAGGCATTCATCAGTTGGAGGTAATCATGTTTATTACCGCTATAAATATTAACTCGATCATGAGATATGGTAATAGAGATTACAAATTATAGAAACTGTATTACTGCATTGGTTATTATGGGGGCACTTTCAGTTTTCCCTCTTCAAGTTGAGGTGCATTATTGATGTTGAAGTGTTGCTTTATCTATACAGTTGAAATGTCAGTCATATTATTTCACAATGGTGTAAAATCTATCTGATGGTTGTGGCTTTGGAAAAACTCAAAGCTTCAATATTAATAATTGAAATAGCTACATTGATGACCCAGTTATTATAGAAAAGAGGTAAGATTTGAATGGAAAAGTTTTGACCAGTTAGAAGCTCTGTTGATCAAAGTATTAATTCTAGTTTAGCTTGAATCGGGTAAGGAATTCATTATTACAGTACTTGTAACACCCCTAACCCATATCCGTCGTTGGAACAGGGTTTCAAAGCATTACAAAAACTTTTAGAACATTTTACAAATAAATCATATCAATCATTGTTCTTTTTTCGAGATTATTCATAACGTCCCTTAAATGGACCCTTGAGGTCCAATATGAGCATTAGAATTGAGTCAGAACTTAATCGGAACCTCTAAGAATTTTACACGAAATTTAAAAAATTTTCCAAGGTGCAGAGCTCACACTCCTGTGTGACCCTGGGACACGCCTGTGCTGCAGGCCGTGTTCGACCTTATGTAACTCTCTGACTTGTGCACACGGCCATGCCACACCCGGTGTGTTGGGCCATGTGGTTAATTAATTCAATTCGAAGTTAGATGTAGGTTTCACACGGCCAAGACACACGCCTGTGTTCTAGGCTGTGTAGCACACATGGCTGATACACATGCCCGTGTCTCTACTTGTGTGCTCAATTCTGAGCATTTTTTCTCAAAACTAAGGTGCAGGGGATACAAAGCCTAACTACATACCCATGTACTTAGACGTATGTCACACACAACCTAGACACACGCCCGTGTGTCTACCCATGTGGACAAAATAAAGCCATTTCCTAGCCTTATTTGTCACACAAATTCACCATTTTCCTGCAACAAAACATACCAAGTACAATCCAACCATTCTAAGCATTCAAATTAAGTAATTTGCATCATTCAACATGCCATATCATTTCATGTATACATGTCTATAATCTTACCTTAGTTAAGTCCTCAAGTTAGACATAATTTGATCAACTACTTAACATATATGTAGCTACCATCGTTCGATATTACAAGTATATTAAAACAACCCATTACTAGCCATTCCAATAGCTAGGTTACATGTAACAACCCGTTTTTAGGTTAAATCAGAACAGTGGTTTTAGGACCACAAATCCGAAGTCGAAAAATTTATTTTATTATTTAATAAGGTTTATAGCATGATAGATTAATTATATGAAAGTTTCATAAAGAAATTTTACCGTTTAAATGCTTAATTTGGTAATAAGGATTAAATAGCACAATGCGTAAAAGTTGAATGTTATTGTTTAAAAGTATTAAATAGCTATGGTTTATTAATATGGAAGTCCTTATAATGTTATTTGACCATGATTAAGGTTAGTGGACATTCTTGTCCGTGAATTACTTGATATATTAAGTTTTATTATAAGGTTATATTAGTAATTTAGTTATTAAGTTATAATAATAAGACAAAATACCAAAATTTCCTTAATGTTCATCCTTTCATCACCGAAAACAAAGAGAAAAGAAGCCAATTTTATGCTTTTAGGTTTCGGTAACTTCAATCTTTGATTAAGGTACGATTTTTGATCTGTTTTTAATGATTTCTACGTTTTTAAGCTCGTTGCAACTTAATCTAGCTAGCCGTACCTTCGTTTTTGAATCTGTTATAGATTTCGAGATATGCCATTGTTGAATACTTGGGTACTTTGAAGTTTGTTGTTATATTATTGATGGTTGTTAATAGATATACAAGTTTTGTAAAATGATTTTTGACAAAAATGAGAATTATGAATTAAATTGTGAAAGATAGAAATGTTGTAGTTAAAAATGTGAATAAAGTGAAATTATGGGAGGCTATGAGATTATGTGAAATTCGGCTATACATGGGTTAAAGGTAAATTGCATCAATTTGCTATTTTGTGTAAAAAGGACTAAATTGCAATGTAGTCAATAGTATAGGAGAAAATGTGTAATTTGCCAAATATTAGTGAATTGTATTAAATGGTTACTGAAAATATTAAATTTGATAATATATAGATCAAGATAAACAATTACCGAAATTAGATCGGGGGAAACGAAAGGTAGACGAGTAGATGACGATTATACGAGCAAATATGAGGTAAGTTCGTATAATTAGAATCAAACTTTTCTATACTTGTATTGATTGAAATGAATATATATAATTGAAATACTTGAGGTATGAATGCTTTATTGGTATAATGTATATGTTACCGAGCCTTGTTTGAACCGTATGAATTCATTAGATACTAGTGACATGATACTGAGATTACCGCTTTAGTCGAGCTCCTGCATTTGTTGCGGACTCACCACAGCTCGTATGAGCTTACCGATATATCAGTCGAAAGAGCTTACTGTTTTCAACTCATTAGAGCTTACCGTTTCAGCTTGTATGAGCTTACTATTCAGCTCGAAAAAGAGCTTACTGTTTTAGCTCAATAGAGCTTATTGTTTCTCAGCTCAAGAGGAGCTTACTGACCATGACAGAAAGAGTATGTATGACTGATGAATTGATGGATTATTGACATTGTTCACTCAACTATCCTTTGAAGTTCTAATAGATTCAACGGGCCTAAATAATGTTATATAGAAGAGTTACTGTTTAGAAAGGTTATTAATGTGATGCATGATATATGAATTTGGAATGATGATAAACATTGTATTAATGGATGATTTCATGTATGTTTACAATTACTAACATTGGATGAATACTTTGATTAAGTATTGGTTAATTGAATTGGTTGCATATTTGTATTGCTTTGATTATTTATAAATGGTAAGTTTAATTCTGAATTATACGGGCTTACTAAGCTTTAAAGCTTACTCTGTTTCCTTTTCTACGTTTTATAGAGATTCATTGGCTCGCTCTTTTCGGACAAGTCAGAGTTGCACATCATATTATCCAAATTTCGATTGGTACTTTTGATCTTGTGGAAATATGTAAATATGGCATGTATAGGCTAGTTTGAAAGATGTTAGTTATGTTTCTTGATATTATAATTTTGGCATATTTTTGTGTATAAGTTAATCCATGTGATGCTTTTTTTGATGTTGTGTTTTGGTTGAATTGAAGTGTTCAATTATAGTGTATTTTGGCAAGGTAAAATGGAATGGAATTATGCTAGTGGAGTATTGTTATATTGAAGTTAGATGAATGGTTTATGCATGTAGATAAATAGGTATTGGAAATGTAAATGTTAAGTTTTGGTATGCTTATAATGTGTATTGAAATGGTTATTTTGATTATCAATTGAGTTGCATAAATGTGGTTAATTATGCCTGTAAATTTTTATGTTTTTAGAGTGGCAAAATGGCTTTGCAAATAGCCTATTTTTGTCCACACGGCCAGACACTCAAGGCAGTGTCTCAAATTGTGTGCGACACACGGTTGTGCGACACTGATTGCCAGTTGCATGACCTTGTGTCCCCTGGGGTACCCTTTCGAAATAAAGTTAGTATACCCTACAGGTTTAACACGGCTTGACACATGGGCGTGTCTATTGGCCGTGGTGATACACGGGCTAGTACATGGGCGTGTTGCCGGTCGTGTGACCCAAGTGAGTAACCTCTCTAATTTTCTGTCCTCGGCCGTGTGGTGCAAGTAATTATTTATGCCCTGTTTTCACACAGTTTAAGACACGGGTGTGTCTACTAGCCGTGTGAGGTACACAGCCTAGGCGTGTGACATTTGAAAAGTTGAAATATTTCTAAGTTTTTGAAAATTTTAATATGTTATGATTTAGTCCCGAATGTATGTTTTAAGCTTTGTATGCTTGATTTAAGTACATGTTGAATGTGAATGAATGATATTGACTGAATTATGATGTTTTTGGATAAATAATTGTTCTGAATTGAGTCACAAGTCCGGTAATGTCTCTTAACCTATTCCGGTGATGGTTACGGGTTAGGGTGTTACATTTGTTGGTATAGAGCTACGGTTTTGTCAATTCTAGGACTAACATAGTGTATTTGAGTCTAGCTATACATGCTATATTTAAAATTATGATAGTGTGATGACTCTTGACATTTCTATATGTGTTTTTATATAGTAATGGATCTCGAATGAGCTGTAGAAGATGACGTAGAAAGTAATGCATCAGCTCCCGCTCAAGGAAAAGCGCCTTCTGAATCCAGACCTATGATGAGTAGTCATGGAGGTGAGGCTAAAGAAGCCTTCTTTCAGATATTAAATGAGTAGTTCACACAGTACATTCGTACAAACCCAGCTGTTCAGCAACCTCCACCCCCACATGTTTCCCAACCGATCCTTGTAATTCCTCAAGGTATCGATCCTTTGAAATTAAAAATAAACCACCTGTAGATAAGATACGGAAACATGGAGTGGAGGAATTCTGAGCTACTGTTAATGATGACCCTTAGAGAGCTAAATTTGGCTTGAGAACACGATTCGGGTATTCGATGAATTATCTTGCACATCTGAAGAATGTTTAAAGTGTGTTGTATCATTGCTAAGAGACACTGCATATCAGTGGTCGAATACCTTGATATCTATAGTTTCGCAAGAAAGAGTTACTTGGGATTTCTTTCAAGTTGAATTTAGAAAGAAATATATCAGCCGAAGATTCATTGATCAGAAAAGAAATGAATTCCTTGAATTGAAGCAGGGTCGTATGTTAGTCACAGAATATGAGCGAGAGTTTGTACGACTCAGCAAATATGCCTGTGAATGTGTCTCTCCTGAAGCCATAATTTGTAAAAGATTCGAGGATGGATTGAATGAAGAAATCAAAGTGTTAGTCAGAATTCTTTGTTTTTTTTGATCGAGCTTGTAAAGCCGAAGAGCTTTGCAAAGATAAAAGAAAAGCCGATTTAGAGGCTAGAGAGTCTAGAAAGAGATTTATGGGTAAATCACATCAGTCAACATCAAAGAAATTTAGAGAATATCATCCTCGTTCTACAGCTTCTGCGGGAGTTTCTATTAGAGATAGAAATGCGAGACAATCAAGTTCAAAACCTCAGATGACATATGTGGCCAGTGTGGGAAGTGTTAGAAATGTTGGACCTGAATGTAAACACTGCAATAAGAAACATTATGGTGAATGTAGATTAGTGAGTGGAGCTTGCTTTAAATGTCGATCTTTTGATCATTTTCTCCGTGACTGTCTAGGAAAGTTTACAGGTGAAAGAGATCAACGAGCGAAAGCAAGTAACATGGCTACAAGAGTTTCGACTGTGATATCTGAGGCATGAGCACCTGCCAGAGCTTATGCTATTCGTGCACGGGAGGAGGCATTATCACTAGATGTTATTACCGGTACTTTTTCTCTTTTTGATACTGATATAGTTGCGTTGATAGATCCTAGATCAACCCATTTGTATATCTGTGTGAATTTAGTGTTTAAAAAGAGTTTACATGTTGAGTCTACAGAGTTTGTAATTAAAGTATCGAACCCCTTAGGCAAGTCTTTTTTAGTTGATAAAATCTATAAGAATTGTCCTTTGATGATCTGGGGTTACTGTTTTCGGGTTGATTTGATACTTCTACCGTTAGATGAGTTTGATGTGATTTTGGGCGTGGACTGGCTGACTATGCATGATGCAGTCGTGAATTGTAGACAGAAGGCTATTGAATTAAAATGTCAAAGTGGTGAGATTTTTCGGATTAAGTCTGATGATTTGAATGAATTATTGAATGTGATATCATCTGTGTTAGCTCAGACATATTTGAAAAAGGGTTATGATGCGTACCTTGCATATGTATTGGATACAAAAGTGTTTGAATGAAAGATTGAATCTATACCTGTTGTTTGTGAATTTTTTGATGTAATTCCAGAAGAATTACCGGGTTTGCCTTCGATTAGAGAAGTTGAATTGGGTATTGAATTAGTACTTGGAGCAGTGCCGATATTGATAGCTCCGTACAGAATGGCTCCAACAGAATTAGAAGAGTTGAAAGCTTAGTTGCAAGAATTAACAGATAGAGGTTTTGTGCAACCGAGTTTTTCTCCCTAGGGTGCACCAGTATTGTTCATGAAAAAGAAAGATAACACTATGAGAATGTGTATCGACTACAGACAGTTGAATAAAGTGGCTATATAGAACAAATATCCTCTACCACAGATTGATGATTTATTTGATCAGATGAAAGGGGCTACAATATTTTCAAAGATTGATTTGAGATTGGGTTATTATCAATTACGAGTCAAAGAGTCGGAAGTGTCGAAAACTGTGTTCAGAATGAGGTATGGATATTATGAATTCCTTGTTATGCCTTTTGATTTAACTAATACTCGTTCTATTTTTATAGACTTGATGAATCGAATATTCAGACCGTATTTAGACAGATTTGTTGTTGTATTCATTGATGATATTCTGGTCTATTCACTAAAAGAATTTGAACATACCAAACATTTGAGAATTGTGTTACAAACTCTACGTGATAAGCAGTTATTTGCAAAGTTCAGTAAATGTGAGTTTTGGCTTAAAGAGGTTGGATTTCTAGGGCACATTGTTTCAGCTAGCGGTGTTAGAGTTAATCCGAGCAAGATTTCTGCTATTGTTGATTGGAAACCTTCAAGAAATGTATCTGAAGTCCGTAGTTTTCTGGGTTTAGTGGGCTATTACCAAAAATTCGTAAAAGGATTCTCAATGATTGTGACGCCAATGACACGACTGTTACAAAAAAGATGTGAAGTTTGAATGGTCAGAAATGTGTCAGTAGAGTTTCGAACAGTTGAAAGCACTGTTAACAGAGGCACCAGTTTTGGTTCAACCTGAATCAGGTAAAGAGTTCGTAATCTACAATGATGCATCCTTAAATGGACTGGGGTGTGTTCTGATGCAAGAGGGAAAAGTTATAGCTTATGTTTCATGAAAATTAAAACCGCACGAAAAGAATTATTCTATACATGATTTAGACCTGGCTGCGATTGTATTTGCATTGAAGATTTGGAGACACTACTTATACGGTGAAAAAAACCACATTTATTCTGTAACAGCTTGATTTTGGGGCTAGTCAGAATAGTGGTCTCAGGACCACAAATTTGAGGTTGGAGAAATTATTTTATTATTATTTTGGAGTTATAGCATGTTTATAATAGTACACGAAAAATTTGGTGAGCTAATTTTAACGTTTGTGAGCCCAATTGTGAAAAAGGACTAAATCGCATAAAATGTAAGTCCTAAATTGATAGCTAAAGGTGTCAAATAGCTAGAGGATAAAATTTGGGGGTCTTTAAAGAGAAATTAGACCCTTAGAGAATAGGGTGGCCGACCATAGGAGACAATTTGATGGGAAAGTCAAAATTAGGTAGTGTTTGGTCACCAATTTTGACTAGTTTTAAATTAAATAATACAAAGGCCACATCCCTTTTATTTTTCTTCTTCTTCACCAATTTTTACCAGCCATAAGAGGGTTTTGAACTTCAAAATTTTCAGCAAGTTGAAGCACTCACAAGTAAGTGATTTCTATGTCCTTTGTTGATGATTTTTGTATTTTTGAGACCCTTGAAGCATGAGCTTTCAAATGAGGGGTATCTCTTGCAAAATGGTTGAAGGTCTAGGGTTTTTCCATGAGATAATTTAGGGTGTTTTCTAAAATTTTATGGAAGAATATGAGTCTTAGTTGTGTAATTGACAACTTTTGTGAAAGGTGTTACCATGAAAACACCTAAAGGGACCATTTTGCACAAGTTATAAAATAATTTATAAATGTGTGAAATAGAGAGAATTTGGGGTTGCTATAAGAGTAAAAAGAGTTTAGCTAGCTTAAGATGTGAAGAAATTTGATAAAAATTGATTTTTGAGCATAGGGGTAAAATGGTCATTTTGCCAAAGTCTAGGGGAAAAATGGTCATTTTACCGAAGATGTGAATTTTTAATTGCTTAATTTTATTTAGTGATTAAATGAGTTCATTTTACTATTTTAGATCAAGAATTGCCAAATCCAAACCTAGACCAGGGGAAAACTAAGCAAATTGACTAAACAGACTAGTTGTCACATTTTGTAATTTGAAGTAAGTTGTATATAAATAATACAACTACATTACTAATGTATGTGTTGAGTTGTATTTGAATTAGTATAGCATGAATTGCTCGATTGGGGAATTGAGATAGCATGATGATAATAGAGATAGTAGAGATCCTGTTTGAACCTAGGAAATAAATCAGATATTCATGTTGTGACATATGGGTTATTGCTGGCTAGTGTAAGACATGTCTGGGACATGCATCAGCCACATTATGAGAGCCAGTGTAAGACCATGTCTGGGACTTGGCATCGGCATTAAGACCAGAGCTAGTGTAAGACATGTCTAGGACATACATCAGCCTCGAGACGTAAGCCAGTGTAAGACATGTCTGGGACATGTATCGGCTACGAGATGATAGACAGTGTAAGACCATGTCTGGGACATGGCATCAATTTGAGATATGAGCCAGTGTAAGACCATGTCTGGGACATGGCATTGGCACCTTACCCACGTCTGAGGCTTAATGAATATCCGGTAGTGTTCCAAATGGTTTAACGACGAACATTATGTTCTTAAACTAATGAGGAAAGTATAACCGTGTTGTGAGTGGTACAGGTACCTAATTGGTACGTATGAGGTATGAGCTTATTGAACAATATGTGACTAGTATGGATGGTAATGAGTAAGTTATGCCTATGCCTACCTTGGCATCATGAACATGTGGATCATTAATAAAATGTTGTTGTTGTGTACTTACTTATATGTAACTTACTAAGCTTTTATGCTTACTCCTTTTCCTTTCTATTTCCTTACAGTGCCGCTTAACTAGCTCAAGGATTCCAAAAGTCAGAGATATCGATCACACTATCAACCAAAGCATTTGGTATAGTTGGATTTATATTTTTGAATATGGCATGTATATGACTTAGACTTTATTATTTTGTGTCTTTGAGAATTGGTCAAATGTGTTGGCTTGGGTTGGAAACCCTTTAATTTGTATTAAGCTTTGAATGACAGTAATATTCATTTTGAATTTATAAAAGATTCATTCTCATGGTTGAATGAATGTCTGTTATGGCTATTTTAGTTATAGGAGTTTTACTTGTTTTGATATTGGTTGGTATTTGTATGGAACTATATATGTAAGGGTGATAATGATGCTTGGTAAATAGCTTTATAATGTCCATACGGGTAGGCACACGGACGTGTGTCTAGGCCGTGTGTGACACACGGTCTGCCCTATGGGCGTGTAGTCCGGCCGTGTGTCCACTGGACGTAAAAATTTCAAGTCAGTATGCATGGTAATAAACACATGGGCAGAGACACGACCGTGTGTCTCAGCCGTAGAGAGGACACGACCCAGTACATGGGCGTGTGCCTTGACCGTGTGACATTATGAGTATGCTGACGTTAGAAACAGAATACCTAGGTTTTTACACACAGGCTAGGACATAGGCGTGTCGTGGCGGTGTGAGGGACAAGGGCCAATGACACGGACGTGTGTCTGGCTATGTGAAAATCCCTGTAGGTGTGAATTAGACATTAATTCTACATAGGTGTGGGACACGGGCGTGTCCCAGGGTGCTTAGGCCGTGTAAACCACACGGGCTATCAACACGACCATGTCAAGTTGGTTACATGGGTGTGTTGCCCTTCCACACGGGCGTGTGCCCTATTTTAAGGACAAAATTTTCATAGTTGGTTTAAGGACCCGGTATAGTCCCGAATGGTTTTCAACGATCGATTTGAGGCTCGTAGGCCCATAATAAGAAGTTTAAAGTAAAAATTGAAAAAGTTTAATTTGTACTGAGTCTCGATGACTTGAGATTGTTTGTATGCATGAGATCAAGTAAAGGTAAAGCCTCGTACTCTGCCCCGCATGGCTTACGGGTATGGGGTGTTACATATTCGGATCACAAGAGCTTGAAATATCTGATGACATAGAAAGATTTGAATTTTCTACAACGAAGATGGCTTGAGTTATTGAAAGATTATACTTTGTGATTGATTATCCCCGGGAAAAGCTAATGTTGTTGCAGATGCCCTGAGCCAAAAATCTTTGTTTGCATTATGGGCGATGAATATACAGTTGATGATATGTGATAATGGGTCTATTTTAGCTGAATTAAGAGCTAAACCAGTATTTCTTCAACAAATCTTTGAAGCTCAAAAAGATGATTGTGAAGCAAGTTAAATGAATTCAATGTGAGTCTAATTTTGATTCAGAATTTCTTATTGGAACTAATAACTATTTAATGTTCCGAAATAGAATTTGGGTACTGAAAAATACAGATGTTATTCAAAAAATCCTGCATGAAGCACACAGTAATCGTTTTTCTGTTCATTCAAGTAGTAATAAGATGTATAATGATCTGAATCAGTTGTACTGGTGGTCGGGTTTGAAACGGGATATATCAGAGTTTGTATCAAAATGTTGATATGTCAGCAAGTCAAAACTGAACATCAAGTGCCATCGGGTTTATTATAGCCTGTATTGATTCTTGAATTGAAATGGGATTGAGTCACAATGGATTTCGTGTCGGGACTACCCTTAACTCCGAAAAAGAAAGACGCTATCTGGGTTGTCGTTGATCGACTAAGAAAGTCTACTCATTTCATACTGGTACATACAGATTACCCACTTGATAGACTAGTAGAATTGTACATTTCTGAGATTGTTCAATTACACTGTAACGCCCCCACGCCCGAGACCGTCGCCGGAGTCGAGTATGAGGTGTTACTAAGCTTAATTTAACATATTTAGAACTTTGGATTATTTATTTCTACATTCACAGCTTTTAAGCTACTTGCATCACAGTCACAAGAAAAATCATATCTCGAGTTACGAAACTTGAAATCAAGATCCTTAAATTTTCCCTAAATCTAGACTCATATACCTATCTACTAATTTTTTTCTAGAATTTTTGGTTGGGCCAATTAGTACAGTTTATTAGTTAAAGTCTCCCCTATTTTAGGGTTCAACTACTCTGACCTCTGTGTATTACGAATCAGATATCTCCCTGTACAGAGCTTCAATGACTATGTCGTTTGTCTCTAACAAAACAAGACTCAATAAGGAATCTGTACATATAAATCATGACTTCTAATTATAATTTTAAAATTTATGGTGAATTTCCAAAGTCATAACAGGGGATCCAGAAATCGCTCTAGCCCTGTTTCACAAAAACTTTAACATCTCATAAAATATAGCTCATATACCTGTTTTGCTTCTTCCATATGAAAATAGACTCATCAAGTTTCGATTCCATAACTTATTCATTATTTAATTCCATTTCTACTATTTTTAGTGATTTTTCAAATTCACGTCACTATTGCTGTCTGAATCTATTTTATGGTAAATTTTACCTATTTCATGGTTTCCATGGATTAGCTAGCAATTTGACATACATAACACCAAATATGATCATGATTAGCCATTCCAATGGCTAATCATTACCAAGCATTTCCATACCACTCAATAACCATATCATAAGACCATATATACAAAATGATTATAATGCTATACATGCCATACTCAAAATATACAAGCCATTATGCCAAGATGGTATACGGGATAGTGTGAGCGAGCCTCCGAGCGTTCCCGATTTCTGAGTGGCTTGTCAAAACTACAAGGAATGAAAAGGAGGGAGTAAGCATAAATGCTTAATAAGTTCACATGCAAATAGCAAGTAACATAACCATATAAGCAAACATAAAACATCATTTGCACAATCATCACCAAGACATTCATGTCACATTTTCATTTATCATCTTACCATATTGTTGTTATATCGATTTTTCAACCTGAGGGTTAAGTACATACCTGTTCAAAGTACCCATTTCACAGCACTTACCAATCGTCCCTTTCATCTTGAGTATTCCTCCATTTCAAGAGAACTTTACCCGTTGAACACATGGAATATAATTCGGATACATGGAAAGTTTGCACATAAGTGCCACATATGTAGCCAAGCTACCATGTAACCCGCCCATAAGTGAACTCGGACTCAACTCAACGAGCTCGAGGCGTCAGATCCATAAGTGAACTCGGACTCAACTCAACGAGCTCGGATGCCTAGTTACATCTCTCGAACTCGGACTCAACTCAACGAGTTCGGACATTCGCATCCATAAGTGAACTCGGACTCAACTCAACGAGTTCGGATGCTCAACCATCCTAGTGACATGTCACTTGTATCCTAATCTATTCCTAAGGTTCAAACGGGATTTTTCCCTCTATCTCACATTTTTCGTCTTCCACGGAATATCGGAACCGATACTCGGTAGCAATTCATATTTATCAAGTAGTAAACATAATTTGCATATTACTCAACATTAACCACAAAGCATAATATTTCACGATAAAAAAATCAGCATATCATATAATTAACATCAATAACTTAAAAATAACAATTATGCTACATTATTTACACATGAACTTACCTCGTATGCGAAAATGACTACTTTTGCTATTTCGTCCACAACTTGGTATTTTCCCCATTTTAGCCCGAATTTTAGTTTTCCTTGCTCTATCATTTAAAATATAGTCTAATTAGGACTCACATTATTCAAATTGACCCAAAATCATATTTTGGAAAAATTACAATTTTGCCCCTAAACTTTTGCATATTTACACTTTTGCCCCAAAGCTCGTAAATTAAACTCCAGCCTATTTTCTTATGTTTTATGACATGCTGATCATTTTTACCTTCTATGGAAACATCAAATTCTCACTCTAACATTTACTTATGACTATTAGGTATTTTTACCGATTAAGCCCTTTTGCTCGTTTTCACTTAAAATTGAGTAGCACAAGTTGTCTAACATAATTTAAAACCTCATATTCTATCATAAAACACCAAAATACACAAATTTCACCTATGGGTATTTTTCCAAATATAAACCCTAGGTTAAATTATTGCTAGCATAAGCTAAATCGAGCTACGGACTCCAAAACGTAAAAATCATTAAAACGAGGCTAGAACGGACTTACAATCGAGCTTGGAAGCTTGAAAAACCCTAGCCATGGTTTCTCCTTGCTATATTCGGCCATGGGGTTGTTTCTCCTTGCTATATTGGCTTTTAATTTTGTATTTTAATTCATTTTACCCCTAAATGACCAAAATGCCCTTACTACTAAACTTTCCAAAAATTCCATCCATGTCCAATTTTTGTCCATAGACTTAGAAATTGGTAAAATTTCTATTTAAGGCCTCCTAATTAATATTTCAAAACAATTTCATACTAGAAACTTCTAGAATGCAAGTTTTGCAAATTATTCGATTTAGTCCCTAATTTCAATTTAAGCACTTTATGCATAAAATTTCTTCACGAAATTTTCACACAATCATGCAATCATATCATAGACCTCAAAATAATTATTTCTATCTCAGATTTTGTGGTCACGAAACCACTATTCCGACTAGGCCCAAAATCAGGATATTACATACACGGTGTGCTAATATCCATTATTTCTGATAGAGATCCAAGATTTACGTCGGGATTCTGGAAGAAATTGCAAGAGGCTCTGGGAACAAAGTTGAATTTCAGCACTGCTTTTCATCCTCAGACTGACGGTCAGACTGAGAGAGTTATTCAGGTTCTCGAAGACATGTTGAGATGTTGTATTATAGAGTTTGAGGGCAGTTGGGAAAAATATTTACCGTTGATTTAATTTGCGTACAACAACAATTTCCAAATGAGTATAAAGATGGCACTGTACGAGGCTTTGTATGGTCGTAAATGTCGAAGTCCTCTATACTGGACTGAATTGAGTGAGAAAAAGATTCACGAGGTTGAATTGATAAGAGAAACTGAAGAAAAAAGTGATTCACGATAGTTTAAAAGTAGCTTCGGATAGACAGAAATCATACGCGGATTTGAAACGTAAAGAAATAGAATTTCAGGTTAGAGATCGAGTATTTTTGGAAGTGTCACCACGGAAGAAAATTCTCCTTTTCAGCCTTAAAGGAAAATTAAGTTCGCAATTCATCGGGCCATATGAGATTATTGAAAGAATAGGGCCTATAGCATATCGAATATTGTTATCGTTGGAGCTTGAAAAGATACATGATGTTTTTCATGTTTTGATGCTACGTCAATATAAATCGGATCTGTCACATGTGATTTCTCCCGTTGAAGTAGAGATACAGTCTGATTTATCGTATAACGAAGAACTGATCAGAATTCTTGCTCGAGAAATCAAAAATTTGAGAAATAAACGTATAGCTCTTGTAAAGGTTCTTTGGCATAAAACGGGGTAGAGGAAGCTACGTGGGAACCTAAGGAAGCGATGCAAAAACAATACCCTAACCTGTTTACCAGTAAGATTTTCGGGGACGAAAATGTGACACCCCTAATTTGACCCTAGTCGAAAAGTGGTTTCGGGACCATAAAATCGAGTCATAAAAATAATTAGCCGTCATATTTTATGACTATTATATGTGAATACGAATGTGTGAAAGTTTTAAGCTTTGATTTAGTAAATTACGTGTGAATTTAGTCAATAGGACTTATGTGTGACACTTTTGAAATGTGATAGGTCAAAACACAAGGATCTATTAGTGCATGAAATAAAAAGAGTGGACTTGCATGTCAATTTCCCCCCTAATTGGTAGTGGCCGGCCATGAGCATGAGAATGGACAAAATGTTATGGGGTGAAACATGTTGGAAACATGTTGTGTTAGTGTGTTATGGGAGAAAGAATGAAATAAAGGGTTAGTAATAAAGAAATGAAAAGGGAGGGGTGATGAGAACAAAGTTGTCTCATCCATGTTCCCCCCCTCATTGCCGTGACTTGAGAAAGAAAGAAGAGAAGAAATTGGTTCTTCTTGGCCGTGAATTGAAGGAGGAAGAAGAGGGAAGTTCGCCAAGGTGGTTCTTGAGATTAAGGTATGTTCAATGTTGCTTTTGGAGGTTTACACATCCTTTGGAGGGTTAGCCTACTTCTATTTATCTCATGGATGAAATTGGAGTTGTTGGAGAGTTAGGATTCGCCAAGAGGCTTCAAAATTTTAGTTGATGCCTTGATACTACTAGCATGTTAGCTATGTGGATGTGTTAAGTTACTTGAAATGTTGGATAAATTTGAACTCCCTACCAAATTCTTTAGGCAACCCATGTTAGAAATTTCGGTATTGAGATGTCTAGATCTTTCGCCATTGTGGCTATGGAGGAATTAAGTTTTGTTTCTTGTTAAATTGGATGAATTTTGTTGTATGAGTGCTTGAACAAACTATGATTAAATGGATGCATAGATTCAAAGTGGGAAGAAATGGGCTATTATATTTGATGCTAATGCCGAATATGAAGATGATGAACTTGAATAAATAATATTCAGCTAGCTTGATAAGTTATGAAATATTAAGTAGATGATATAAATGAGCTATTTAGATGTTAAAGAATGTTGTCTAAATGGGTGAAGACTATGATGTCTAAAACGCTATTTATTTGCTTTACAAGCTGAAATTTAAGGGATTGAATGCGAAATTAATTGTACATGAAGGTTAAAGTTTTTGTATCCGATGCTTCAATCCAAGCTGAGTGATGGTGTTCGAAAGTGCTCTGCGGCTTTAGCTTAAGAGCAAAGAGGATCGAGTCGGATAAGGGAAAAGAGAATGTAAACGAATAGCCGTGGATACCTAATCGCTGACCACTTCGAGGTAAGTTTTAAGTGATCAAACGTTGAGTAAATTCAATCAAAATAGGACATAATGAGTTGATTTAATAAGATATGATGTGGTCATGATATGTTTAAAACTCAAATGGTAAGTTCATAAGTGTTTGGACTTGGAAATTTAAGAGCAAATTGTAATAATTTGCTTAGGACAGCAGCAGTAACGTGATTTTAGAAAATCACCATAAATTGTTGGTGTGGAATTATAGGCTGAATAAAATATGAAATCAAAGCTTAATTAGTCTAGTTCCTTATAAAAGAGGCCGTGTGAGCAAAGAAATTTCCTATAAAGAGATATTTAAAGTTGTGTGAGACGGTGTTAGAATGACTCCAAAATCCCCTGTTCTGTTTTTAGAAAATCGTTATGATTTGCACAAAAATGGTTATAAGGTAAAATGTATATGCTTAGACTCCTTAATGAGTCTAGTTTCAAAACAAAGTGAATATAACACATTTTGAATTCGGTACAATGAGAAATTTGATTCGTAGTGAGGAGTGGTCAGATTAGTCGAACAGTGAAACAGGGGAAAACTTTAAGAAAAATCTGGTATTGATTGGCCACACCTAAAATTCTGAAAATTTAATGGATGAAAGATACATGAGTCTACATTCGGGGAAAATTAACGGCAATTGATTTTGAGTTTTGAAGCTCCAATTATAAACAATTTAGTGACTGTTGTTCAGGAAAACTGCTTGTAGTGAATATGTGATTTTGTTGTAAACTTTGATGAAACTATTTGAGTTGCTTACAAGCTATTGCTGAAATTGATGTACAAGAAAAATATGAAATATGTATGATATACATATATGTGTGATAAGGCCAAATGGCCAATGTGATGAATGTGAAAGTGTATATATGTGATAAGGCCTAATGGCCCATGTGATGAATGTGAAAGTGTATATGTGTGATAAGGCCGAATGGCCAATGTGATGGATGTGAAAGTGTATATATGTGATAAGGCCTAATGGCCCATGTGATGATAAGGCCTAATGGCCCATGTGATGAATGTGAAAGTGTATATGTGTGATAAGGCCGAATGGCCAATGTGATGGATGTGAAAGTGTATATATGTGATAAGGCCTAATGGCCTATGTGATGAATGTGAAAGTGCATATGTGTGATAAGGCCGAATGGCCAATGTGATGAATGTGAAAGTGTATATGTGTGATAAGGCCGAATGGCCAATGTGATGGATGTGAAAGTGTATATATGTGATAAGGCCTAATGGCCGATGTGATGAATGTGAAAGTGCATATGTGTGATAAGTCCCGAAGGGCATTTGTGTCAAGATTATATCAGGGTTAAAACCCCGCAGCTTTATGCGAGAATATTATCCCGATTAATGTCCAGAGGCTTCGTGCTCGTACTATATCCAAGCTTTAAAGACCCGACGGCTAAATGCTAGGATTCAAGTAAGACTTTGATATTGAGTATCTACATTAAGTTACCATCAAATAAGTATTATGTATTTAAGATGTTCAGTCGTATTACTTACTCATCGGTGGAGTGATTTCGAGGTGAATTATCAAGTATCAAAGAGGTAGGTAAATGTGATTAATATTATAACTCCAAATATGAGAATGATCTAATTGGTAATGGTATGTTTGTATAATAAAGTATGCGATGAAATATTCTTATGTATTAGTGCATATTCTGCCCAAAAGCCTTACGATTTGAGTATAGGTTGGGTTGAGCTAGATGTGCCAGTACAAGGTAAGGATTATGATTTGTAAGCTTACGTATATGTGATAAGGAATATGTTTGGTTCTTTATGTGCCTATGGTAATTTAGTACTTGTCATGTTGAAATACTTAAAAGTATGGATGTGATTATGAACAAGTGGAAAGGATTATTAAAAGTTGAAAATCGATGAAGAATGTGCTTTGGAAATATTTGACCATCTAGGTCATTATTATTCGAAAGTATATATGTGGCAGCCAAGTGTTGCGTTTAATGATATTATAGATCGAGATGAAGCTCTAGATTCACTTCATCGAGCAGATGAAATGAATGACCAATGATAGTGATTGAGAACACTTTGTTTTGCTTAAAACTTACTAAGCATTAAATGCTTACTCCGTTCTTTGAATCTCTGTTTTATAGATTTTGGTTCGTCAGCTATCGGATTCGGGATCATCGAAGTCGAAGTCATCCACACTATCAAAGCACTTTTGGTACTCTTTTAGTTGAACTCTGGATATGGCATGTATAGGACTACCCTTTTGCTGTTTTTTTTCAAGTACGTTTTGAGATGTATGTGTGTACAGCCATGCGAAAATGGCTCGGAAAAGTGGAGTATGGCATTAGACCATTTGTATTTATGTATAAATGTATGGTTTCATGATGTGACTATGGACTGGAATGGAAGTGTTGGGCAAATGATCAGCCATTGGAATGGCTAAATATGATTATATGTGGACCTATGTATGACAAAACTCTAGTTGGTCCATGGAAACCACGAAATAGGTAAAGTTTACCTTGAAAACAGATGCTGACAGCAGCAGTGGTGTGGATTTTAAAAATCACTAAAAATTGTAGGAATGGAATTAAATAGTGAATAAATTATGTAAATGAACCTTGATGAATCTACTTTCATATGGAAGAAACGAAACGGTCATATGAGTTATATGTTAAGAGATATTAAAGTTCTCGAGAAACAGGGCCAGAACGGTTTCTGGATCCCCTGTTCCGACTTTGTAAATTCATTATAAATTAACCAGAGATAATTAAGAGTCGTGCTATATATGTATAGATTCCTATTTGAGTCTAGTTTCTATAGAAACAAACATAATCAGTATTGAAGCCCTGTACAGGGAGATATCCAAGTTGTAATGTGCGAAGGTCAGTGTAGTCGATCCCTGTAACAGGGGAGACTTTAACTAATAAACTGTACTAATTGGCCTGACCAAAAATTCTAGAAAAAAATATGTAGATGGACATATGAGTCTAATTTCATGGAAAAATTACAAAACTGATTTTCGAGCTTTGAAACTCAAGATATGATTTTTAAGGCGACAGTGATGCAGTAACCAGCTTGTCTGGAAAATTTTAAATGGACTGTGAAAATAGTTAAGTTAAGTCTGTGTGCACCTTGTGTTCGACTCCGGTAATGGCCTCGGGTACGGGGTGTTACAGAAAATCCTTATAGGGGGAGAGTTGTAACAGCTCGTTTTTAGGTCAAATCAGAACAGTGGTTTTGGGACCACAAATCTGAAGTCAAAATATTTATTTTATTATTTAATAAGGTTTACAGCATGATAGATTAATTATGTGAAAGTTTCGTAAAGAAATTTTTCCGTTTAAATGCTTAATTATGGGATGCTATGAGGTTATGTGAAATTCGGCTATACATGGGTTAAGGGTAAATTGCATCAATTTGCTATTTTGTGTAAAAAGGACTAAATTGTAAAGTAGTCAATAGTATAGGGGAAAATGTGTACTTTGCCAAGTATATGTGAATTGTATTAAATGGTTACTGAAAATATTAAATTGGATAATATATAGATCAAGATAAACAATTACGGAAATTAGATTGGGGAAATGAAAGGTAGAAGAGTAGACGACAGTTATACGAGAAATACGAGGTAAGTTCGTATAATTAGAATCAAACTTTTTTATACTTGTAATGATTGAAGTGAATATGTATAATTGAAATACTTGAGGTATGAATGCTTTATTGGTATAATGTATATGTTACCGAGCCTTGTTTGAACCGTATGAATTCATTGGATACGAGTGACATGATACTGAGATTACCATTTTGGTCGAGCTTCTGCATTTGTTGTGGACTCACCACAACTCGTATGCGCTTACCGATATATCAGCTCGAAAGAGCTTACTATTTTTAGCTCATTGGAGCTTACTGTTTCAGCTCGTATGAGCTTACTGTTCAGCTTGAAAAAGAGCTTACTGTTTTAGCTCAATAAAGCTTATTGTTTATCAACTCAGGAGGAGCTTACTGATCATTACTCGAAAGAGTATGTATGATGATGAATTGATAGATTACTGACATTGTTCACTCGACTATCCTTTGAAGTTCTAATAGGTTCAATGGGCCTAAATAATGTTATACAGACGAGTTACTATTTAGAATGGTTATTAATGTGATGCATGATATATGAATTTGGAATGATGATAAACATTGTATTAATGGATGATTTCATGTATGTTTACAATTACTAATAATGGATGAATACTTGTGATTAGGTATTGGTTAATTGAATTGGTTGCATATTTGTATTGCTTTGATTATGTATAAATGGTAAGTTTAATTCTAAATTATACGGGCTTACTAAGCTTTAAAGCTTACTCTATTTCCTTTTCTATGTTTTATAGAGATTCGTTGGCTTGCTCGTTTCGGACAAGTCGGAGTTGCAAATCACACTATCCAAATTTTGATTGGTACTTTTGATCTTCTGGACATATGTAAATATGGAATGTATAGGCTAGTTTGAAATATGTTATTTGTAACACCCCGAACCCGAGACCGTCGCTAGAGTGGAGCACGAGGTGTTAACGGACTTAATTCATTAATTAAACAGCTCAAACAATTTATTTTAGAACTTCCAGACAAGCTGGCTAACTGCGTCATAGTCGCTTAAAAATTCATATCTCGAGTTACGAAACTCAAAATCCAATTCTGTAAATTTTTCTTGAAACTAGATTTATATATCTATCTACTAATTGTTTTCTAGAATTTTTGGTCAGGCCAATTAGTACAGTTTATTAGTTAAAATCTCCCCTCTTTCAGAGTTTGACTACTCTGACCCCTGTGTATTACGAATCAGATATCTCTTTGTACAGAGTTTTAATGATTATTATATTTGTTTTTCATAAAACTAGACTCAATAAGGAATCTGTACATATAAAGTAAAACTTCTAATTATTTGTTTACAATTTTTGGTGAATTTGTAAATTCAGAACAGGGGATTCAGAGACCACTATGACCTTGTTCCACCAAAACTTAAATATCTCATAAAATATAACTAATTTACCTATTTTGTTCCATCTATATGAAAATAGACTCATAAAGCTTTAATTTCATAACTTATTCATTATTTAATTCCATTTCTACTATTTTTAGTGATTTTTTAAATTCACATCACTGCTGCTATATGACTCTGTTTGATGGCCAATTTTACCATTCCAAGGATTTTCATGGTTTAGTTAAGACATAAAGCATGCATGTTATCATATATAAACTTAATTAGCCATTCCAATAGCTAATAATTTACAAACCTTTTTCTTACCAAACCATAGCCATATCATATGATCATTTATACAAAGTGAGTATATTGCTATACATGCCACACTCAAATTATACAAGCCATTTTACCAATTTAGGTCTTCGGATAGTGTGAACGAGCCTTCGACCTATCTCGATACTCAAGCCGGCTTGTCAAAACTACAATGAAGAAAAAGGAAGGAGTAAGCATAAATTCTTAGTAAGTTCACATGTAAATAATAAGTAACATGATTATGCAATCCAACATAAACATCATTAAAACACTCATAACATAAAAATACTTACTATCTTACCACAATTTTGTCTCACCAAGTTCTCAACCAAGAATTAAACTCATACCTGTCCATTTTCACTTCTTCAACACATTCATCATCGAATCAATTTCATTTTAAGCATCCTCAATATTCTCTTAGGATTCTCCCGTTGAACATGTAGGAATATAATTTCGGACTCAACTTAACGGGCTCGGGCGTTCGCATCCATAAGTGAACTTGGACTCAACTCAACGAGCTCGGATGCCTAGTTACATCTCACGAACTTGGACTCAACTCAACGAGTTCGGAACTCAACCATCCTAGTGACATGTTACTTGTACCCTAATCTATTCCCAAGGTTCAAACGGGATTCTTCTCAATTACACATTTTTATCATCTTCTTCAAAATATAGAAACCGATACTTGCTAGCATCTCATACTTATAAAGTTGTTCACATAATTTGTATATTACCAAATAATAATTCACAAAACATAATATTTCATGATAATAAGTATCATATCATATAAATAACATTAAATCACTTAAAATAAAAATTATGTTACCTTATTTACACATGAACTTACCTCGATACAAAATATTAGCAATCGAGCCTATTCCTCGTAAACTTTGTTTTTCCCTCGATCGCGACTTGAATCTCGTTTCTCTTGATCTATAATGCCAAATTAATTTTATTTAATACATACATTAATCAAAACAGCCCCTAATACGAACTTTGGCAAAATTACCATTTTGCCCCTAAACTTTCACATATTTGCAATTTTTCTCCAAGGCTCGTAAATTAAACCTCATCCTATTTTCTTATGTTTTATGACATGCTGATCATTTTTCCCTTCTATGGCAACATCAAATTCACTCTCTAACATGTACTTATGACAATTAGGTATTTCTACCAATTAAGCCCTTTTACTCGTTTTCACTTAAAACCTAGTAGCACAAGTTGTCTAACATAATTTAAAACCTCATATTCTATCATAAAAGACCAAAATACACAAATTTCACCTATGGGTATTTTTCCAAATATGAATCCTAAGTTGAATTATTGCTAGAATAAGCTTAATCAAGTTACCGGGACTCTAAAAACGTAAAGAACATTAAAAACGGGGCTTGGAATCACTTACTATGGAGCTTGGAAGCTTGGAACATACCCTACCTATGGAGAAACCTTGAAATTTCGGCCTAATTAAGAAGATGGACAAAAATTGGCTTTTAATTTTGTTTTTAATTCATTTTAACAACTAAATGACCAAAATGCCCTTAATTAGAAACTAACTAAATGACCAAAATGCCCTTAATTAAAAACTATGGTGTTTTATTTTCCTTTAGGTATTTTTGTATAATGGTCTAATTACTATCCAAGGACCTCCACTTTAAAAACCCATTACTCACAAGTACTTAATACCTTTGTGAACTAGAACACACATTTTACAACTTTTGCTATATAGTCCTAAATATCAAATTGGACCCTCTATCGATAAAATTTCTAAACAAAATTTTCACACAATCATGCAATCATGCCATAGACCTTAAAATGATAATAAAATAAATTTTTCTACCTCGAATTTGTGGTTTCACAACCACTATTCCGTTCCCCCCTTTAGGGATTTTCGTCCCCGAAAATCTTACCTGTGAAGAGATTTGGGTACTATTTTCTCATAGCCTCTTCGGGCTCCCATGTAGCCTCATCTACCCCATGTCTATTCCATAGTACTTTCACAAGTGCAATACTTTTGTTCCTTAATTGCTTTACCTCTCGAGCTAGAATCTTACTGGGTTCTTCACCGTAAGTCATGTCCGGTCAATCTCAACCTCTGTTTGAGAAATCACATGTGACGGATCTGAATGATAACGACGTAGCATAGACACATGAAATACATTATGAATCTTCTCTAACTCAATCGGTAAAGCTAACCGATATGCTAATGGTCCGACTCTCTCAATCACTTCAAACGGTCCAATAAACGTGGACTTATGTGATGACCAAAATTGACCCTAGTCGGAAGGTGGTCTCGGGACCATTAAAAGCGAGGCATAAAAATAATTAAAATTTATTTTGATGCCTATAATATGTGTGCTCATGTATGACATTTTATGATGATTGATTTAGTGTTATAAGGGTGAATTCCACAAGAAAGGACTTAGTAATGAACTTTGAAAGTATGATAGGAAATGTGTGATGACTAATTAAAGCATGCATGCAAAATAATGGACTTGCATGTCAAATTCCCCTTTATAGGTGGTGGCGGCCATGACAAGGAGGATGGGCTAAACATGTCATGAAACATGTTTTCTTGGTGCATTAGGGTGAAATAATAAACAAAGGTGTATGGGTGATAAAAAATGAAAAAAAAGTGTGTGAGTGTGGTAATCCCCCATTGCCGTGAGTTGTAGAGAAGGAAAGAAAAAATTTTGTTCATCCTTTCTTTGAGCCAAAACTAAGGAAGAAGGAGGATTTTTCCTTCATGCTTGGTTTGGAAGAGATCTAGAAGGAGATTTGGCTAAGTTTGCATCAAGATTAAGGTATGTATGAGGTTGTGTTAGGAGTTTCATGCATGTTTTGGTTGCTAACTTGATGTGCATGTTAGCCATGGCTCAAATCTTTGTTAAGCCATGGAAATGGTATTTGGCCAAAGTTGTTATGGTGATAAAGCCATTGCATGCTAAGTGTGAAGCTTGATGATGATGCATGCAATGATGGATTGTCTACTCTTGAGTAAGATTTTGAGCTTTCTTTTGTTTTATCATGATTGAAGTTGAAAAGGAGCATGATTGTCATATTCGCCATGATGCATTCATGAGCATGGTTCATGCTTCTTGCATGTTAGTTAAAATTTGTGTTTTGGATGGCTATGGACACCTTGAAATTCGCCATGCTCATATATGTATATATATGTTTGCACATGATGTTTTGGTTATGAAGGAAGTGATGAATAAGTTTGTTTAAAGAAGAAGATGTTGAAGAATAATTGTGAAATTGTAAGCACATTCTACCTAGCACACATATGAGTGCTTGATGCTATATTGTAAGTTTTGAGCTACAATATGCAAAGCATTAACTAGTAAAATGCATGCTGTTTTTGTGTGGTATTAAGTGGATAATTGGCCTCAACATGGACAAGTATATTCGGCCTTGGGTAGCCTATTGAAGGCCTTAGCTTTTCCTTGATGCTCGAATAAATTGTATTGAATTGCTTGATGTAGTATAAAATGTGCATGACCATTGTGTATTCAAGCTAAAGGGTGGCCATATGACCATTTAAATTCCTTGTCATATTCGCCATAAGCTAGCACAATGAGGTTTTGATAAATTGAATTTGTTTGAATTAGCTCAAGAGCTAAGAGGGCCACAATTGGACAAGGGAAGGAAAAGTAATCGAATAGTCTGTAAAAGCCGCTCGACAACATCCGAGGTAAGTCCTCAAGAAGTGACCTTACTTGAATTATGTGGAATGAAATATGGATGTATTGATTATTGATTTATGTGTGTATGAGTATTCGAATGATACCCGGCTAAGTCCCGAAGGCGATTATGTTAGTGATTATAATTGTGTTTGAGCCTTAGTAACGAAAATAAATATGTATGTCCAATGATTATTGATGTATGTGTGCATGAGAAATTGAATGATATCAGGGCTAAGCCCCAAAGACAATTATGCTGGAAATTATAACGGGTTAAGACCAAGGCAATTGTGCTAGTGGCTACATCCGGCTAAGACCAAGGCATTCGTGCGAAGTCATTCTATCCGGCTAAGACCAAGGCATTTGTGCAAATCGTGATATCCGGGTTAAGTCCCGTGAGGCCTTGGTGCGGGTTACCATAACCGGCTATGTCCCAAGACGATTGATCGAGTAGCGACATCCGGTTAAACTCAAGGTATGTGATTTGAAAATTATAAGCTTGCTGGAAAATTTCAGCTAATGCACTTGTGAAATTTTCCAATGACAAGGTAAGTGCGGTGTGTGCTTTATGCGCTAGGAGTAAGAGCGTGTGAATATCCGCTCCTATGATGGAACGAGTTATCGGCCTTAATGAAGCCGTTATTTGTGTATGAACATAAGAGTTGGGATGGTGAAGTAAGTATGATTATGTGAATGTGCATTAATGAAATGATGCATTTAACTATGTGAATGTATTGCTGTAATTAGAGTTGATTATATTCCTTGAGACTTACTAAGCATAAAAATGCTTACTCCGCTTTGGCTCTCGGTTTTCTAGATTTCGCCGATAGCAATCGGATTCGGATCGTTGAAGTCAAGTCATCCACACTATCAAGCCCCCATTTTGGTATAAATTCTTGGTTGAACTTGAAATGGCATGTATAGGACTACCCTTGTTGGTTTAAATATGTTATGATGTATATGTGTACGGCCACGCGAAAATGGCTCGTAATAGTGAAGTATCAACTTAAACTATTTGCGGTTTGTATATATATATATGGTGTCATGATGTGACTATGAATTGGAAATGGGAATGTTGGTCACATGATCAGCCATTGGCATGGTTAAAATGATCATATGTGGACCTATGTAAGGCAAGACTAGTTGGTTCATGGAGACTACAAAATAGGTGAGACCTACCTTAAAAACAGATGCTGCCAGCTGCAGTAACGTGAATGTGAAAAATCACCAAAATTTGTAGGAATGGTATTAAATAGTGAATCAGCTATTTAAATGAACATTGATGAGTCTATTTTCATATGGAAGAAACGAAATGGTCATAGGAGTTACATGTTAAGAGATATTAAAGCTATTGTGAGACAGGGCAGAACGGTTTCGGGTTCCCTGTCGCAACTTTAAAATTTACTATAAATTATCCAGAAAGAATTAGGAGACATACCTTACACGTACAGATTCCATTTTGAGTCTAGTTTCATTAGAAACAAACGGCACCAACATTAAAGCCCTGTACAGAGAGATATTCAAGTTATACCGCGCGAAGGTCGAGCAAGTCGATCCTCGTAACATGGATGACTTTAACTAATAAACTGTACCAATTGGCCCGTCAAAAACTAGAAATAAATCCATGGATGGATATATGAGTCTAAATTCAGGAAAATTTATGAAACCAGTTTCGAGTTTTGAAACTCGAGATATGATTTTTAAGGCGACAAGGACGCAGCTTTTTCCACCGACCGAAATGTCCAATGGATGGGCAAAACAAGTGAACTTGGCTTGCTAACCCCTCGTGTCCGACTAACCGCGATGGTCTCGGTTCGGGTGTTACAATTTTATTGGTATCGAGCCACGGTTTAGTCGATTCTAGGACTACCGTGAGGTGTTTGGGGTCTAGCTATACATGCCATTAAATGATGAATCGATAGTGTGGTGATTTCGACAATTTGACTTTGAGTTTGTTTATAGCAATGGATCCCGATCCCAACCGAGCAATAGGCGATGATGTGGAGAGTGTGGCGCTGCTCCGCACAAGGGACAACGCCGCGGACTCTCAACCTATGGCCAACAATCCGAATGATGAGGCTAGGCAAGCCTTTTATAGTGTGATGAACGAATGGTTTAATCAATACATTCGAACTAACACTACCGTCCCACAACCTCCATTCCCGACAAATGCAACCCCGCACCTACAATACTTCCCAGAATCGACCAAATAAGGTCAAGTAAGCCCCAATCGATAGGATTCAAAACATGGGGCCACCGAATTTAAAGCTACGGATGATGATGATGCCGAACGAGCTGAATTTTGGTTGGACAACACTATCCGGTGCTCGATGAGCTATCTTGTACACCGATGAGTGCTTAAAGTGTACCATCTCCTTGCTACGTGATTCCACCTACTATTGGTGGAGTACTCGACTTCGTGGTACCTAGAGAGCAAGTGACTTGGAAATTCTTTCAAACCGAAGTTCAAAAAAGTATATCATCGAGATTCATCGACCAAAAGCGGAGGGAATTTCTTGATCTTAAGCAAGGTTCTATGTCCGTTATCGACTACTGAACGAAAGTTTGTGAGGCTTAGCCAGACGCTGCGAGAATGCATTTCGTCCAAAGCTATTATGTGTAAACGCTCGAGGATGGGCTGAATGATGATATAAGGATGTTTGTTGGCATTCTCGAGATACGAGAGTTCGTAGTACTTGTTGAGCGAGCTTGTAAAGCCGAAAAGCTTAGAAAGGAGAAACAAAAAGTCGATGTGGGAACCGGAGAATTCGAAGAGGTCCTCGGAAAGTCTCTTCAACAAGCATCGAAGAGATTTCGAGATGATGCGAGCCGGTCTAGAGGCGTTCGGGCTTTTCTAGACGAGGACGCGATCGACCCCCGTGACCACACGAGTCACTTCGATCGCGATGGTGGAAATGATCGCGAGAGAGGGCGGAGTGTCCACATTGTGGCAAATGGCATTCGGGAGTTGTTGGTTTCGTGATTGCTCTCGCTATAAGTGTGGATCGGCCGACCACTTTATGAAGGATTGCCCGAGGATGCTTGAGCAGAATGTGAGTCGAGTGGAAACTCGGGTGCTACCATCGCCGAGGTAGGCCACCTAGAAATATGGGCAATGTCGATTGGCGGTCGAGAGGATCTAGAGATGCTACCATCGGATCGAGGCTCGTGCTCCTGCGAGGACTTATGCCATACGCGCACGCGAGGATGCCGCCTCTCCGGATGTCATTACCGGTACTTTCACTCTTTTCAATACAAATGTGATTGCTTTGATTGACCCCGGTTCTACTCATTCATATATATGTGAAACCTTAGCATCCAGAAGACTTTGCCTATTGAGTCTCTGAGTTTGTAATTCGGTGTCAAACCCTTGGGTCATTACGTGCTTGTTAACAATGTGTGCAAGAAAAGTCCCTAGTGTTCCGAGGTTCTTGTTTTCCGCGACTTAATGCTTTTGCCGTTCGATGAGTTCGATGTTATTCTTGGTTTGGATTGGTTGACCATGCACGATGCGGTTGTAAATTGCAAGAGCAAGACTATCGATTTGAGGTGCGCGAATAATGAAATAATTCGGGTTGAGTCCACGGACTTAAAGGGTTGCCACCGTAATATCGCCGATGTTGGCCCGTAAATATGTAAGAAAAGGTGCGAAGCGTACCTTGCGACGTGCTCAATGACAAGGAATCGAGAAGAAACCCGAATCTGTGCCCGTGGTTTGTGAATACCGGATGTTTTCCCAAGAATTGCCGGGTTTACCACTGTTCGGAAATAGAATTTGGCATCGAATTGGTACCGGTACCACTCCAATTTCGATAGCTCCGTGATCGTATGGCACCAATGTAATTAAAGGAGTTGAAAGCTCGGTTGCAAGAATTGGTGGATAGAGGTTTTGCTCGCTTGAGTTTTTCGCCTTGGGGTGCGCCGGTGTTGTTCGTGAAGAAGAAGGATGGAACCATGCGATTGTGCATCGACTATCGTCGACTTAATAAAGCGACAATAAAGAACAAATATCCGCTGCCACGTATTGATGACTTGTTCGATCAATCAAGGGAGCCTCGGTGTTCTCGAAAATAGATTTGAGATCGGGCTACTATCAATTGCGAATCCGAGATTCGGACGTGCCCAAGACCGCCTTCGTAAGCGAGATATGGTCACTATGAGTTCCTAGTGATGCCGTTTGGGCTCACTAATGCCCTCGCGGTATTTATGGATTTAATGAATCGGATCTTTAGACCATATTTGGATCGATTAGTAGTCGTGTTCATTGATGACATCTTGGTCTATTCAAGAAATGAGACCGAACATGCTTGAACACCTGCGGTTAGTGCTTTGCAAATTTTACGGGACAAGCAATTATATGCTAAGTTCAACAAGTGTGAGTTCGTTAAGAGAGGTTAGCTTCTTGGGTCATGTGGTATTCAGATCGGTATTCGAGTCGACGAATAAAATTTCAGCCATACTTAATTGGAAGCCTCGAGAAATATTACGAGGTTCGAGCTTTTTGGGGCTTGCTTAGGTTATTACCGACGATTTGTAAAAGGCTTCTCAACGATAGCCACGCCGATGACGGCTTACTCCAAAAGGACGTAAAGTTCGAATGGATTTGAGAAATGCCAAAAAGTTTCGATCAACTGAAAACTTATTTGATGAAGCCCCATATCTAGTGCAACCCGAGTCCGCAAAGAGTTTGTCATCTATAGCGACGCCTCTCTACTTGGGTTAGGTTATGATTAATGCAAGAAGGTCGAGTTGTGGCCTGCGCGCCGAGGCAATTAAAGCCACATGAGAAAAATTATCCGACTCATGATCTCGAATTGGCCGCCATCGTATTCGCCTTTAAAGATTTGGGGACATTACTTATTTGGTGAAAGGTGCCATGTATACTCGGATCACAAAAGTCTCAAATATTTGATGACCCAAAGAGACTTAAATCTGCGACAAAGACGTTGGCTCGAGCCGTTAAAGGATTATGAGTGATCATTGACTATCATCCGGAAAGGCGAATGTGGTTGCGGATGCCTTGAGTCGTAAATCGTTATTCACTTTACGAGCGATGAATGTGCACTTGTCCGTCCGATCCGACAAAGTGTGTTAGTGGCTGAATTGAAAGCCAAACCATTATTGACACACCAAATTCGAGAAGCTCGTAAATTGACGACGAGTTGGTTGCAAACGGCTGCATGTGTTCCGAACAAGGACTCGGAGTTTCAAATCGACGATGACGATTGTTTGAGGTTCAAGAGTCGTCTGTGTCCCAAAGAATTGAACTCATTTTGATAATTCGAATGAAGCCCATTGTAGCCGAATGGCAATCCACCCGGGGAGTACGAAGATGTACAATGATTTGAAACGTCGGTTTTGGTGGCATGGTATGAAGCGAGACATCTCCGACTTTGTTTCGAGATGTTTAATATGTCAACAAGTGAAAGCGGAACATCAGGTGCCTTCAGGATTACTTCAGCCAATCACGATACCCGAGTGGAAATAGGATCGAGTCACAATGGACTTTGCATCCGGACTGCCATTGTCAGCAAGTAAGAAGGATGCGGTTTGGGTCGTGGTAGATCGATTGACTAAGTCGGCCCACTTTGTCCCCGTACGTACGGATTTTTCAATGGACAAATTAGCGGAATTGTACGTTTCTCGATTGTGAGATTACACGGGTGCCTATTTCTATCGTGGTCGGATAGAGATCCGAGATTTACCTCGCGATTTTGGAAAAGTTGCAAGAAGCTTTGGGTACCAAGTTGCATTTCAAGACCGCCTTTCACCCCCAAACCGATGGTCAATCCGAGCGGATAATTCAAATACTTGAGGATATGTTAAGATGTTGCGTCCTCGAGTTTAGTGGTTCATGGAACGGTATTTGCCGCTGATTGAATTCGCCACAACAAAGACTTTCAATCAAGTATTAAGATGGCACCCTACGAGGCCTTGTACGGTCGTAAATGCCGACGCCATTGTTTTGGACCGAGCTCGGTGAAAGCAAGATTTTCGGTGGATTTGATTAGGGATGCTGAATGAAAGTGAAAGTAATCCGTGAAAGTCTCAAGATAGCCTCCGATCGCCGAAGTCGACGCGGATCTCAAGCGCAAGGATATCGAGTATCGTGGGTGATAAAGTGTTTCTCAAGGTATCGCTTGGAAAATGATACTCAGATTCTACCGTAAGGGCAAGTTGAGCCCGAGGTTCGTTGGGCCATATGAGATATCCGGCGAGTCGATCCAGTGGCATATCGCTTGATTTTGCCCCGAACTCGAAAAGGTTCACGATGTCTTTCACGTTCGATGCTTCGACGCTATAGATCCGATCCATCGCACGTGATTAGTCCATCAGAAATTGAAATTCAAGCTAATATGAGTTATGAGGAAGAACCGATTCGTATCCTATCACGAGAAGTGAAAGAGTTACGAAACAAGCGGGTTCCGCTAGTAAAAGTGTTATGGCTCAAGCACGGGATAGAAGAAGCTACTTGGGAGACCGAGAACTCTATGAAAGAGTGATATCCAAACCTATATACGGTAAGATTTTCGGGACGAAAATTTCTTAAGTGGGGAGAGTTGTGACAGCCCAAAATTGACCCTAGTCGGAAGGTGGTCTCGGGACCACAAAACCGAGGCATAAAAATAATTAAAATTTATTTTGATGCCTATAATATGTGTGTGCTCATGTATGACATTTTATGATGATTGATTTAGTGTTATAAGGGTGAATTCCACAAGAAAGGACTTAGTAATGAACTTTGAAAGTATGATAGGAAATGTGTGATGACTAATTAAAGCATGCATGCAAAATAATGGACTTGCATGTCAAATTCCCCTTTTATAGGTGGTGGCCGGCCATGACAAGGAGGATGGGCTAAACATGTCATGAAACATGTTTTCTTGGTGCATTAGGGTGAAATAATAAACAAAGGTGTATGGGTGATAAAAAATGAAAAAAAAAGTGTGTGAGTGTGGTAATCCCCCATTGCCATGAGTTGTAGAGAAGGAAAGAAAAAATTTTGTTCATCCTTTCTTTGAGCCAAAACTAAGGAAGAAGGAGGATTTTTGCTTCATGCTTGGTTTGGAAGAGATCTAGAAGGAGATTTGGCTAAGTTTGCATCAAGATTAAGGTATGTATGAGGTTGTGTTAGGAGTTTCATGCATGTTTTGGTTGCTAACTTGATGTGCATGTTAGCCATGGCTCAAATCTTTGTTAAGCCATGGAAATGGTATTTGGCCAAAGTTGTTATGGTGATAAAGCCATTGCATGCTAAGTGTGAAGCTTGATGATGATGCATGCAATGATGGATTGTCTACTCTTGAGTAAGATTTTGAGCTTTCTTTTGTTTTATCATGATTGAAGTTGAAAAGGAGCATGATTGTCATATTCGCCATGATGCATTCATGAGCATGGTTCATGCTTCTTGCATGTTAGTTAAAATTTGTGTTTTGGATGGCTATGGACACCTTGAAATTCGCCATGCTCATATATGTATATATATGTTTGCACATGATGTTTTGGTTATGAAGGAAGTGATGAATAAGTTTGTTTAAAGAAGAAGATGTTGAAGAATAATTGTGAAATTGTAAGCACATTATTGCCTAGCACACATATGAGTGCTTGATGCTATATTGTAAGTTTTGTGTGGTATTAAGTGGATAATTGGCCTCAACATGGACAAGTATATTCGCCTTGGGTAGCCTATTGAAGGCCTTAGCTTTTCCTTGATGCTCGAATAAATTGTATTGAATTGCTTGATGTAGTATAAAATGTGCATGACCATTGTGTATTCAAGCTAAAGGGTGGCCATATGACCATTTAAATTCCTTCTCATATTCGCCATAAGCTAGCACAATGAGGTTTTGATAAATTGAATTTGTTTGAATTAGCTCAAGAGCTAAGAGGGCCACAATTGGACAAGGGAAGGAAAAAGTAATCGAATAGTCAGTAAAAGCCGTTCGACAACATCCGAGGTAAGTCCTCAAGAAGTGACCTTACTTGAATTATGTGGAATGAAATATGGATGTATTGATTATTGATTTATGTGTGTATGAGTATTCGAATGATACCGGGCTAAGTCCCGAAGGCGATTATGTTAGTGATTATAATTGTGTTTGAGCCTTAGTAACGAAAATAAATATGTATGTCCAATGATTATTGATGTATGTGTGCATGAGAAATTGAATGATATCCGGCTAAGCCCCAAAGACAATTATGCTGGAAATTATAACCGGTTAAGACCCAAGGCAATTGTGCTAGTGGCTACATCCGGGCTAAGACCGAAGGCATTCGTGCGAAGTCATTCTATCCGGGCTAAGACCGAAGGCATTTGTGCAAATCGTGATATCCGGGTTAAGTCCGTGAGGCCTTGGTGCGGGTTACCATAACCGGGCTATGTCCCAAGACGATTGATCGAGTAGCGACATTCGGTTAAACTCAAGGTATGTGATTTGAAAATTATAAGCTTGCTGGAAAATTTCAGCTAATGCACTTGTGAAATTTTCCAATGACAAGGTAAGTGCGGTGTGTGCTTTGCGCGCTAGGAGTAGAGCGTGTGAATATCCGCTCCTATGATGGAACGAGTTATCGGCCTTAATGAAGCCGTTATTTGTGTATGAACATAAGAGTTGGGATGGTGAAGTAAGTATGATTATGTGAATGTGCATTAATGAAATGATGCATTTAACTATGTGAATGTATTGCTGTAATTAGAGTTGATTATATTCCTTGAGACTTACTAAGCATAAAAATGCTTACTCCACCGCTTTGGCTCTCGGTTTTCTAGATTTCGCCGATAGCAATCGGATTCGGGATCGTTGAAGTCGAAGTCATCCACACTATCAAGCCCCCATTTTGGTATAAATTCTTGGTTGAACTTGAAATGGCATGTATAGGACTACCCTTGTTGGTTTAAATATGTTATGATGTATATGTGTACGCCACGCTAAAATGGCTCGTAATAGTGAAGTATCAACTTAAACTATTTGCGGTTTGTATATATATATATGGTGTCATGATGTGACTATGAATTGGAAATGGGAATGTTGGTCACATGATCAGCCATTGGCATGGTTAAAATGATCATATGTGGACCTATGTAAGGCAAGACTAGTTGGTTCATGGAGACTACAAAATAGGTGAGACCTACCTTAAAACAGATGCTGCCAGCTGCAGTAACGTGAATGTGAAAAATCACCAAAATTTGTAGGAATGGTATTAAATAGTGAATCAGCTATGTAAATGAACATTGATGAGTCTATTTTCATATGGAAGAAACGAAATGGTCATAGGAGTTACATGTTAAGAGATATTAAAGCTATTGTGAGACAGGGCCAGAACGGTTTCTGGGTTCCCTGTCGCAACTTTAAAAATTTACTATAAATTATCCAAAAAGAATTAGGAGACATACCTTATACATACAGATTCCATTTTGAGTCTAGTTTCATTAGAAACAAACGGCACCAGCATTAAAGCCCTGTACAGAGAGATATTCAAGTTATACCGCGCGAAGGTCAGAGCAGTCGATCCCTGTAACATGGATGACTTTAATTAATAAACTGTACCAATTGGCCCGTCCAAAAATTCTAGAAATAAATCCATGGATGGATATATGAGTCTAAATTCAGGGAAAATTTACGAAACTAGTTTCTGAGTTTTGAAACTCGAGATATGATTTTTAAGCCGACAGTGATGCAGTTTTTCCAGCCTGACTGGAAATGTCCAATGGATGGGCAAAACAAGTGAACTTGGCTTGCTAACCCCTCGTGTCCGACACCGGCGATGGTCTCGGGTTCGGGGTGTTACAACTTAGTTTCCCTTTTTTGCCAAATCTGAGAACTTTCTTCCACGGGGATACTTTCAAAAACACTTTGTCACCAACTTGATACTCAATCTCTTTTCTCTTCAAATCTGCATACGACTTTTGTCTGTCTGAAGCTGCTTTCAAGCAATCTCTGATGACTTTTACTTTCTCTTCTGTTTCCTTAACTAGATCAACCCCGTAAATCTGATTTTCCTTAAGCTCTGTCCAATACAATGGTGTGTGACATTTACGTCCATACAAAGCTTCATAAGGTGCCATCTTCAAACTCGACTGATAACTATTATTGTAGGCAAACTCTACTAATGGTAAATATTTTTCCCAACTGCCTTGAAATTCCAGTACACAGCATCTAAGCATATCTTCAAGTACCTGAATAACTCTCTCTGACTGACCGTCGGTTTGAGGATGGAAAGCTGTACTAAAACTCAACTTTGTGCCCAAAGCTTCCTATAATTTCTTCCAAAATTCTTCTTGAAAGAACTCTCAAGTTACTTTCTCTTTCTGTACTACTGAAATCAACGTCTTCCACCAATGATAGGCTGAATCCCTCAACAATGATATAGCACATTTCAAGCATTCCTCAGGTGTACAAGACAATTCATCAAATACCCAAATAGAATTCTCAAGCCAAAACTTTGCTTTCTCGGCATCATCATCAACATTTTCCCTGAATTCTTCGGCCCCTTGCTTACGGATTCTATCAACTAGAGTTCTATGAAATTTCATCAGATCTACACCTTGAGGCATTGGGGGTACAGGTTGAGGGATCGGGGGAGGTGGGGGAGGTTGTGCATTCGGGTTCATACGAACGAACTCAGTGTACCAGGCATTCATCATCTGGAGAAAGGCTTCCCGAGCCCCTTCTCCTCCTTCTTGACCAACAGTAGGAGGTGGATTTTCAGTTGGCATCGCCTCTTTAGCCGGAGCTGATGCATTACTCTCTACATCATCAGCCGCAGCTGCATCGGGATCCATTTACTATAAAAAAATCATTTAAAAGGTCAGAAGTCATCACACTATCACAATATATATATAGCATGGCATGTATAGCAAAACCCTTACATACAACACGTTAGTCCGAGAACAGACTAAACCTACTCTGATACCACCAAATTTAACGCCCCGAACCCAAGACCTTCGCCAGAGTCGAGCACGAGGTGTTAACGGACTTAATTCATTAATTAAACAACTCAAACAATTTATTTTAGAACTTCTAGACAAGCTGGTTAACTGCGTTACAGTCGCTTAAAAATTCATATCTCCAGTTATGAAACTCAAAATCCAATTCTGTAAAATTTTTCTGAAACTAGATTCATATATCTATCTACTAACTATTCTCTAGAATTTTTTGTCAGGCCAATTAGTACAGTTTATTAGTTAAATTCTCCCCTATTTCAGGGTTCGACTACTCTGACCCCTGTGTATTACGAATCAAATATCTTTCTGTAATGAGTTTTAATGATTATGTTGTTTGTTTCTCATAAAACTAGACTCAATAAGGAATCTGTACATATAAATTAAAACTTCTATTTTTTTTTTTTACAATTTTTGGTGAATTTTTAAATTCAAAATAGGGGATCCAGAGACCACTATGACCCTGTTCCACCAAAACTTAAATATCTCATAAAATATAACTCATTTACCTGTTTTGTTCCATTTATATGAAAATAGACTCATGAAGATTCAATTTCATAACTTATTCATCATTTAATTCTATTTATACTATTTTTAGTGATTTTTCAAATTCACATCACTGCTACTGTATGACTCTATTTTATGGCCAATTTTACCATTCCAAGGATTTTCATGGTTTAGTTAAGACATAAAGCATACATGTTATCATATATAAACTTAATTAGCCATTCCAATAGCTAATCATTTACAAACCCTTTTCTTACCAAACCATAACCATATCATATGATCATTTATACAAAGTGAGTATATTGCTATACATGCCACACTCAAAATATACAAGCCATTTTACCAATTTAGGTCTTCGGATAGTGTGAATGAGCCTTCGACCTATCCCGATACTCAAGTAGGCTTGTCAAAACTACAATGAAGGAAAAGGAGGGAGTAAGTATAAATGCTTAGTAAGTTCACATGTAAATAATAAGTAACATGATTATGCAATCCAACATAAACATCATTAAAACACTCATAACATAAAAATACTTACTATCTTACCACAATTTTGTCTCACCAAGTTCTCAATCAAGAATTAAACTCATACCTGTCCATTTTCACTTCTTCAACACATTCATCATCGAATCACTTTCGTTTTAAGCATCCTCAATATTCTCTTAGGATTCTCCCGTTGAACACGTAGGAATATAATTTCAGATACGCGGATAGTGTGCACGTAAGTGATATACTCATAACTGAACAAGCTCAATAGCTTTTGAATCTATGCAGCCAAGCTACCATGTAACCCGCCCATAAACGAACTCGGACTCAACTCAACGAGCTCGGGCGTTCACATCCATAAGTGAACTCGGACTCAACTCAACAAGTTCGGAACTCAACCATCCTAGTGACATGTTACTTGTACCCTAGTCTATTCCCAAGGTTCAAACATGATTCTTCTCAATTACACATTTTTATCATCTTCTTCAAAATATAGAAACCGATACTTGCTAGCATCTCATACTTATCAAGTTGTTCACATAATTTGTATATTACCAAATAATAATTCACAAAACATAATATTTCATGATAATAAGTATCATATCATATAAATAACATTAAATCACTTAAAATAAAAATTATGTTACCTTATTTACACATGAACTTACCTCGATACAAAATATTAACAATCGAGCCTATTCCTCGTAAACTTTGTTTTTCCCTCGATCACGACTTGAATCTCGTTTCTCTTGATCTATAATGCCAAATTAATTTTATTTAATACATACATTCATCAAAACAGCCCCTAATACGAACTTTGGCAAAATTACCATTTTGCCCCTAAACTTTCACATATTTGCACTTTTTCCCCAAGGCTCGTAAATTAAACCTCATCCTATTTTCTTATGTTTTATGACATGCTGATCATTTTTCCCTTCTATGGCAACATAAAATTCACACTCTAACATGTACTTATGACTATTAGGTATTTTTACCGATTAAGCCATTTTACTCGTTTTCACTTAAAACCTAGTAGCACAAGTTGTCTAACATAATTTAAAACCTCATATTCTATCATAAAAGACCAAAATACACAAATTTCACCTATGGGTATTTTTCCAAATATGAATCCTAAGTTGAATTATTGCTAGAATAAGCTTAATCAAGTTACTGGGACTCCAAAAACGTAAAAAACGTTAAAAACGGGGCTTGGAATCACTTACTATGGGGCTTGGAAGCTTGGAAAAAACCCTAGCTATGGAGAAACCTTGAAATTTCGGCCTAATGAAGAAGATAGACAAAAATTAGCTTTTAATTTTGTTTTTAATTCATTTTAAGAACTAAATGACCAAAATGCCCTTAATTAAAAACTATGGTGTTTTATTTTCCTTTAGGTATTTTTGTATAATGGTCTAATTACTATCCAAGGACCTCCACTTTAAAAATCCATTATCACAAGTACTTAATACCTTTGTGAACTAGAACACACATTTTACAACTTTTGCAATATAGTCCTAAATATCAAATTGGACCCTCTATCGATAAAATTTCTAAATGAAATTTTCACACAATCATGTAATCATGCCATAGACCTTAAAATGATAATAAAATAAATTTTTCTACCTCAAATTTGTGGTTTCGCAATCACTATTCCATTTAGGCCCTATTTCGGGATGTTACATTAGTTATGTTTCTTGATATTATAATTTTGGCATATTATTGTGTATAAGTTAAGCCATGTGATGCTTCTTTTGATGTTGTGTTTTGGTTGAATTGAAGTGTTCAATTATGGTGTATTTTGGCAAGGTAAAATGGAATGGAATTATGCTAGTGAAGTATTGTTATATTGGTGTTAGACTAATGGTTTATGCATGTAGATAAATAGGTACTGGAAATGTAAATGTTAAGTTTTGGTATGCTTATAATGTGTATTGAAATGGTTATTTTGATTGTCAATTGAGTTGCATAAATGTGGTTAATTATGCTTGTAAATGTTTGTGTTTTAGGGTGGCAAAATGGCTTTGCAAATAGCCTATTTTTGTCCATATGGGCAGGGACACGGGCATGTGTCTCAGCCGTGTATGACACACGATTGTGCTGCATGGCCGTGTGTTCCCTAGGGTACCCTTTTGAAATAAAGTTAGTATACCCTACAGGTTTAACACGGCCTAGACACATGTGCGTGGCTACTGGCAGTGTGTGATACATGGGCGTGTGGCCGACCGTGTGACCCAAGTCAGTAACCTTTCTAATGTTCCCACGGCCTAGCACACGGGCGTGTCCTCGACCGTGTGGTGCAAGTCATTATGTATGCCCTATTTTCACACGATTTAAGACACGGGTGTGTCTACTAGCCGTGTGAGATACACGGCCTGTTCACACGGGCGCGTGACATTTGAAAAGCTAAAAATTTTCTAAGTTTTTGAAAATTTTAATATGTTACGATTTAGTCCTGAATGTATGTTTTAATCTTTGTATGCTTGATTTAAGTACATGTTGAATATGAATGAATGATATAGACTGAATTATGATTTTTTGGATAAATAATTGTTCTAAATTGAGTTACAAGTCCAGTAATGCCTCTTAACCTATTTCGGTGACGGTTACGGGTTAGAGGTTTTACATTAAAAGCATCATTTACATTTACATGCCAATATGACCAATATAACCTATACATAGCATTACAAGCATAATTGATTTACCATATTGTACCAACATGGGTCGATGAATAGTGTGAGTGATCTCCGCCAAGCTTCCAATCCAACGAGCTTCCGGTTCACTATAAAACAGGGAAATAAAACTAAGTAAGCATAAAATGCTTAGTAAGTTCGTATAACATGGTAATTTACTTTCCATTCATTCTATTTTAAGGTAACAATGTAAGACATATTCAATCTTTGACCTCAAGCCCTACACATAACCTCATTGCCCTTGTTAGTCATATATTCCATGCAGATATACTTTTCACAACATGTATTCATTTAACATGTATAAATCATCTCTTTATATTACAAGTAAAATTTCATAATAGTTCATTCAGATTATTTCATGTCAGAACTTTACTCATATTACTCAGAATATCAAGGTCACGATTAGTACACTCTAGGTGTACAGGTCTATAATCAAGGATGTACATACTCGTCAAATAAATTCCATATACAATATCATCATTTCATATTTCTATATATTAATTATCACGTATCGCCATTTTCATGTTTTTCAAGCCGATATGTGTAATAACTCATTTCTTATTCATATCTTCTCATGTCTAGAACCTTTACCCATTGAATTTATCTAAAATATCTGGATACATAGGTGGTACACTCGTGGTGTACAAAACAGGATCCATTAATTCATATTCAATGGTACCCATAGGGTACTATTTTAGAGAGTACACTCTCGAGCCATATATATATAAACAATAGGATTACCAGTCCAGGCTAAATCCTTTTTGTGACATATGCTCTAAAGAGCTTGATCTGGATTACCTGTTCGGGCTAAATCCAATACATAACATATGCTCGAGAGGACTTATATCAGGATTACCCATCCGGGCTAAATCCTTTCTATAATGAGGTTAATAGGATTACTTGTCCGAGCTAAATCTCGTCTGTAACAAATGCAGGACCTCATTCATTTTGGGAAATTACATTTATCCATCGATTCTTCCTTTATTCATACATGATTTAACATTTTTCAAGCATTAACAAGCATATGATTATTTCATACATCTAAATCATACATATAATTCAAATAGACACATTCCACATTCATTTCAAGCATATAAATAACATTTTTATCATTTACCATTTATCGGGAATTATTATTGATCGGGCACTTTTATTTATTGGGCGATAACGAGTATGTGATCATATCACATATTTATGGTATTTATACAATTCACAAACACAACATTAAATTCAAGCATAAAAGCATATACAATTTAGTTACACGAACTTACCTCGACAAATGTTCGTGTACATAAATTTATTAATATGACAGTTTCCTCCTCTTCTCGTTCTAGCTCTGAATTTGGTCTATTCGGATCTATACGAGTAAATTTAACATCAATTTATCATATTTTATACTCATTTGGACTCAATTTACAACCTAGGAAAAATTACCATTTTGCCCCTAACTTTTCCATAAATTCCAATTTCGTCCCTAGGCTCGGAAAATGAAACTTGTGCAATTTACTCCCTATTCCAAGCCTAACCAGAATCCTACTTCAAATTTTACAGCACATGTATTAATCAAAATTCAGAATTTTTCATCAAATTTCACAACTTTTCATTTTAGTCCGTAAATCCTGTTTTCATCAAAAATCACTTTGTAAAAGTTTATCTATTAACAACCTTTCATTTTCTACCTTAAATTTCTAAATTTCAGCATATTCATCCATGACCCAAATTTCATACCATGATAACTTTTTGGGTTTCCAAGTATTTTTGGGAAAGAAGATGATAAAATAAAATGATATTTCTTTTTTTATCATCTTTTAATTAATTAAATATTTTGACTTTCCAATTTAGTCCTTGCTTTTTTTTCTAGATTTTCATGGATGAGTCACCAAAATATCTACATACTTTTTTATTAATGGTCTAATTACCATATAAGGACCTTAGGTTTTGAATTCCATAGCTAATCTTCTAGCTACTAGAATCCAACTTTTGCATTTTATGCGATTTGGTCCTTCCCGTAATTAAACACTTAATCGATAATATTTTCTTATCAAAATTTTTACATGACATGCCTATCATAATACGGACCATATAATAAAATAAAAATAAATTTTATTTTTCAGCTCAGATTTGTGGTCCCGAGACCATTGTTCCGATTTCACCGAAATTAGGCTGTTACAGTACTGCACTATTGAACAAGATTAGATTGTGTTTTGATGTAGTAAGGCAAAGTAAAAGCATGTACTTTTAGACAGTTAAAAACCACAAGGAAAGAATTACCTAATACATGATCTAGAATTGACAGTTATTGCTTTTGTGTTGCAATCTAATAACATTACTTGTTTGGTGAAAAATGTCATATATTCATCGATTATAAAAAGTTGAAGTACATGATGTTGCAAAAAGATTTGACTTTGAGATATCGTATATGACTTGAATTGTTGAAAGATTATGATCTGACAATTGTATATCACTTGGAAAGAAAGAATGTGGTTACAGACATTCTGAGTAGGAAATCTCTGTATACTTTGCAAGCCATGGATACCAATAATGATTGTCTGATAATAGTGTAACAGCCCAATTTTGGGTTTAGTCGGAACAGTGGTTTTGAGACCACAAATTTGACATAGTAAAATTCATTTTTATTATATTTTTATGGTCTACAATTTTATGGAATTGTTTTGTGAAAATTTCGTTCAAAAATTTTGACGTTTGGGCACTCAATTTAGTCAAAAGGACTAAATTATAAAAAGTGCAAAACTTGAGTTCTAGAAGCTAGTGGTGTCAAATTGCTATGAAATTTTAAATTGGAGGTTCTTAAATGGTAATTAGATCATTTTTAATTTATTGGACAAAAATGGACATGAAATAGGTGAAATAGAATATTTTAAAGTTAGGGGCATTTTGGTCATTTAGTAATTAAATGATTAAATTAACAAAATAAAAGCCAAATTTTGCTCATCTTCTACCCCTTGGCCGAGATTTTGAAGACCACCATGGCTAGGGTTTCGTTCAAGCTTTCCAAGCTCCATAGCAAGTCCATTCTTGCCCCGTTTTTAATGATATTCATGTTTTTGAAATCCTCATAACGTGATCTATCTATTTCTACCATTTATTTGAGTTATGATGAAGGTCTAGGGTTTGAACCATGTTATAAATTTATGCATTTTGATATTTAATGGTAGATTATGCATGTTTATGGTTGGAGAAACAAGTTTTGCTAAGTGATTTTCAGTGAAAATGCTTACAAGGACTAATTTGTAAAAGTTATAAAATATGCAGTAAAAGTGTGTTTTAATGGAAATTGTGGGCTGCTATAGTTATGAAAATGATTCGGCTAGGCTTGTATGTTAAAGAAATTGAATGAAAATCATTTTACGAGTCTAGGGGCAAAAGTGTAAATATGATAAAGTTTAGGGGAAAATGGAACTTTTTCCAAAATGAGATTTTGGACTATATTGAGTAGCTTAATGATTAAATGAGCTAAATTTGCTATTATAGATCAAGAAAAACGGAGTCCGGACCTAGATTGGGGAAAGAGTAAGATTTTGGAACAAATCGAATTAGTTGTCCATATTTTGTATGGAGGTAAGTTCGTGTGTAAGTAATGAAACATTACATTATTATGTTTTTAATGCCTTAATATTGCATTAATTGTGTAATTATATTTTTGGATTTAATTAATGATGACTCGATGATGATTCAACGAAGTTTGATATCTCAAAACCCCAGTTAAACCTTAGGAATAGAAAGGATATAAATGCCATGAAATTAGGGTTATTTGTGATCCCATGTAAGACCATGTCTAGGACATGGCATTGGCATCAATATGTGATCCCATGTAAGAACATGCTTGGGACATGGCATTGGCATAGATATGTGACCCATGTAAGACCATGTCTGGGACATGGAATTGGAATCGATATTTGATCCCATGTAAGACCGTATATGGGATATGGCATTGGTATTGACATGAGACATCATGTAAGACCATAGCTGGGCTATCGACTTCGATCTGTGATCCCATGTAAGACCATATCTAGGATATGGCATTGGCATCTTACTATGTGCATGAGAGTTCCCAAGTATCCATTAGTATTCCAAGTGGTTCAATGGGAAATTCAATGATTATGTCAAAGACAAAGATGAATATGAGATTATGTTGAAAGGGTACAGGTATGTACGTAAGTTTATAATAAATGATTTCATGATATTATGAGTTTATGTTTACTATGGGGATGACTTTGTGATGACTTTGTGATGGTTGGTCTATACTTGTGATATATGAAATACATGCTAAAGTTGATTGATGATTATGTGATTTGCTTTCGGGCCAAAATGAGTGTGATATAGCACGTCTTATTCACTTAAGTGGCGATTTATCAGATATGAGAAAGATGAAAGATATTAAGATACATGCTTGGAAATGTGAGACACGAGATTCATGTGCATGTTTACTATGAGGTTTGAAATGATTTGTTAATTGTTGTAATATGTTATAATGAAAAGATATGATTGTTGGGCTAATGGCAAGAAATGTTAAATTATGCTTATAAGTTGATAAAGCAAACGTTGTGACTGAATAAGAATTATAACCATGAGATTATGGTAAACTATAATCCTTTTTATTTGTATTGTTGAGATATGATAAACACTTGGTAATATATGAATGAGTAAGTTATACTATGAGAATTAAATGACACTTGTATGAATTTACATTATGTTAATTGTATGGTTGAGGTTGCTTATTATTTACATGCTAACTTACTAAGCTATATTATATAGCTTACCCCCCTTCATTTCCCATGTCTTATAGGATTATTTAGCTAGCCCGGGTTGGAGATCGTCAGTGGTCCTATCACACTATCAAGCTATCACTACTGGTATTGATGAATTAAAGTAGTTTGAGTCTATGGCATGTGTAGAGACTTGGTTTTTTTGGTTATATGTGTTGTTATTAATGTGGCCAAATGTGTTGGCCTATAATGGATTATTGTTCAAATTGTACATAGCCACGAATGATGGCTTATGTTGATTACAAGTTTATTCATGTGTTAATGCCCTCTTGTGAATGTGATGTTAATAAGTTTTAATGGGCTAAGTATGATCTTTTAGGTATGATAAATGATGGCATGAGAATGGCATATTATTTTCTTAGTTGTGAGTGTTTGGTTGCCTAAGTATGATATGTTTTGTGCCTTTTCAGTTGATATGAGTGCATGTGTGAAAAAGGGTGGCAAATAGCTTAGTAAATAGTCTTGTTTTTGTCCACACAGGTAGACATATGGGCGTGTGTCTAGGCCGTGTGTGACACACGGTTCGCCCCATGGGCGTGTGATCCGTCCGTGTGTCCCCTGCACCTTAAATTTTGCAAAACAAAATGCTTAGTATCGAGCACACAGGCAAAGACACGGGTGTGTGTCTCAGTTGTGTGAAAGACATGGGCTAAGCACACAAGCATGTGACTTGGCCGTGTGACTTCAATTTGTTGATGATGTCATAAATAGAGAGTTACACAGGTTAGGGACACGGGCGTGTGTGACCACACGGCCTGCCCACACGGGCGTGTGACCCCTGTTTTGATGAAAAATTTTATAAGTGCTGGAAAGTTTTCTAAAGTTTTTGGTTTAGTCCCAAACCGCCTCTAATGCATATTTTGAGCCTCGTAGGCTCGTCTAAGGGACGGCATGAATGTTTTCAAAAAGTTTTAAATTTGAGTGGAAATTCATGTCTTGCTTTTGAATGTTTGCTTGTGTTTAAGTCTGGTAACGCCTCGGACCCTGTCCCGGTGTGAGATTCGAGTTAGGGGTGTTACATTTAGTGGTATCAGAGCTATGGTTTAGTCGAATATCGGACTAACCTAGCATATGTATGTCTAACTATACATGCCATATTACTACTCGTGATAGTGTGATATCTCTTGACTCTTACGAAATGTGGTTTAAACCAAGCCTAATTTCGCCCCACATAGATGAGCACACAGGCGTGTGTCTATTATAACTTAGTTATGCAAGTCAGTCTTGAGCCCGGCCTAAACACACGAGCATGTCTGGTGGCCATGTGAGGCACACAGCCTTGGCACATGGGCGTGTGTGGCCATTTCAAAGCGTACACGGCCTAGACACACAGGCGTGTGCTTGGCCGTGTGACCCAAGTCAGTTTGGACCACGACCAAGGTACACGGGCAAGTCTTGTGGCCATGTGGTTAAGTCAGTATGTATGTCCTATTTTGCCACGGTTTAGACAAACGAGCGTGTTTAAAACTGTGTGAGGCACATGGGCTGTTCATACAGGAGTGTGACCTTTGACATTTTGAAAATTTTGTTAAGTTTCTAAGAAAATTTGTATGTGCTCGGTTTAGTCCTGTCCTCTTCGTAAAGCATGTTTAAGGTCTCGTTGACCTATGTAAGGGACTTTGTAATGATGTGTGACGATGATGCTATGATGATTGAGAAATAAATGCTAAATGTTTAGGTATGTCCGGTAATGCCTCTTAACCCTAGTCAGTGATATATAAGAGTTAGGGGTGTTATATATGATTGGTATCAGAGCTACGGTTTAGTCGATTTTTGGACTAACTAGTGTATGTGAGTCTAGCTATACATTCCATATATATGAATTGCGATAGTGTGATGATTCCTAATAGTTAAAATGTTTTTTTCATATAGCTAATGGATCCCGAACGAATGATAGCTGATGATGTTGAGAGCAATGAGCCCGCTCCCGCTCAAGGAGCAGCGCCAGCTGAATCTAAGCTGATATCTAGTAGTCAGGGAGGAGAGGCTAAGCAAGCCTTCTTCCAAATGATGACTGAGTGGTTCATGGAATTCATTCGAATGAATCCAGCTGCTCAACAACCTCCACCCCACCTGTTTCTCAACAAGTCCCGATTGTGCCACCAGTAATAGATCCGATTCGACTGAGTAAGCCACCTATTGATAAGATACGTAAACACGTGGCTAAAGTTTTTTGGGCTACGGTTGATGATGTCGTCGAGAGGGCTGAATTTTGGCTTGAGAACACTATTCGAGTATTCGATGAGTTGTCCCGTATACTAGACAAATGTATTAAATGCGTAGTATCTTTACTTAGAGATAATGCATATCACTGGTGAAAAACATTGACATCGGTGTTTCCTAGGGAACGAGTTACCTGGGAATTCTTTTAGATTGAGTTTAGGAAAAAGTATATAAGTTAAAGATTCCTTGATCAGAAAAATAAAGAGTTTCTGGAATTGAAACAAGGCCAGATGACCATTATTGAATATGAAAGAGAATTTGTACGTTTAAGGAAATATGCTCAAGAATATGTGTCTACTGAAGAGATCATGTGCAAAAGATTTGTTAATGGGTTAAATGAAGATATAAAGCTATTAATTGGGATACTTGAGCTGAAAGAATAAAGCCAAGGACCCCACCAAAGAAAAGAGAAAAGTTGATGTAGAGGTGAGAGATTTGAGGAAGAGATGGATGAATAAATCTTATCAATCCTCGTCAAAGAAATCAAGAAATTACTTTAATCGATCGACTACTTCAATGGGATATCAGAATAGAGATCACAGGAAGTAATACACTAATACTAAAGCTCAAGCCACATCGGTATCGAGTGTTGGTAACATAAAAGATGTTAAGCCTAAGTGTCAACAATGTGGAAGACGACATTTTAGAGATTACTGGGGAAAAGTAATAACTGAGCTTGTTATAGTTGTGGTTCATGAGATCACTTTATAAAAGATTTCCTAGAGCTAGCTAAAAAAGATAATGCTCAGAACATGAGGCTGAGTAACACTGCAGCTAGAGGTAGACCACCGAGAAACACAAGAAATGCAAGTGGTGGTAAAGGTGTCACGCGAGACACTACAGCAAGATCTGATGCTAGAGCACCTGCACGAGCCTATGCCATTCGAGCACGAGAAGAAGCGTCATCTCCAGATGTTATTACCGGTACTTTTACTCTCTATGATACTAAAGTTATTGTATTGATAGATCTAGGGTCTACTTATTCGTATATATGTGTGAATTTGGTATCCAGTAAGACTTTACCTGTAGAGTCTACTGAACTTGTAATTAGAGTATCGAACCCCTTAGGCAAGTGTGTATTGGTTGATAAAGTGTGCAAGAATTGTCCATTGATGATTCAGGATAATTGCTTTCCGGCCAATTTGATGTTGTTACTTTTTGACGAGATTGACATAATTTTGGGTATGGATTGGCTATCGATGCATGATGCTGTTGTAAATTGCAATCAAAAGATGATTGATTTGAGATGTCATAGTAATGAGGTTATTCGAATTGAATCAGTTTTTTTGAATGGATTGCCAACTGTGATTTCAATGATGTTAGCTCAGAAATATGTGAGAAAAGGTTACGAAGCTTATTTAGCTTATGTGCTCGACACAAAAGTGACTAAAAAGAAGATTGAACCAGTGCCAGTTATTTGTGAATATTTAGATGTGTTTCCTGATGAGTTATCGGGTTTACTTCTGATTTGAGAAGTTGAGTTTGGTATCGAATTAATATCGGGAACTACTCTAATATCGATAGCTCCATACAGAATGACACCGACTGAATTAAAAGAGTTGGAAGCTCAGTTGCAAGACCTGACAGATAGAGGCATCGCACGACTGAGTTATTCTCCCTGCGGTGCACTAGTTTTATTTATGAAAAAGAAAGACAACACAATTAGAATGTGTATTGATTATAGTCAGTTGAATAAAGTGACTATCAAGAATAAATATCCTCTACCCCGGATTGATGATTTGTTTGATCAGTTAAAAGGAGCTACCGTATTTTCAATGATAGATCTGAGATCGAGATACTATTAGTTGAGAATAAAAGATTCAGATATTCGAAAACTACTTTTCGAATGAGGTACGACCACTATGAGTTTCTAGTTATGCCTTTTGGATTAACGAATGCATCTGCTGTTTTTATGGATTTGATGAACATAATTTTCAGACCATATTTAGATCGATTTGTTTTCGTATTTATTGATGACATTTTTATTTATTCACGTGATGAAACTGAACATGCCGAGCATTTGAGAACAGTGTTACAGACTCTGCGTGATAAGCAATTATTTGAAAAGTTCAGTAAATGTGAGTTCTAGTTACGCAAAGTTGGTTTTCTGGGACATATTGTATCAGCATCTGGCATCCGAGTTGATCCGAGCAAGATTTCAGTTATTTTGGATTGGAAGTCTCCGAGAAATGTTTCTAAAGTCTGCAGTTTCCTTGGACTTGCCAGTTATTATTGAAGGTTCATAAAAGGCTTTTCTATGATTGAAAATCCGTTAACGAAACTACTTTAGAAAGATGTAAAGTTTGAATGGTCTGGAAAGTGCCAGAAAAGCTTCGATCAGTTGAAAGCCCTATTAGCAAAAGCTCCAGTGTTAGTACAACCAGAATCGGGTAAAGAATTTGTGATCTACAGTGATGCTTCGTTGAATGGTCTAGGTTGTGTTTTGATGTAAGAAGACAAAGTCATAGCATATGCCTCGAGACAGTTGAAGCCTCACGAAAAGAACTATCTGACACATTATCTGGAATTGGTGGCTATTGTGTTTGCTTTGAATATTTGGTGCCATTATTTGTTTGCTGAAAAATGTTATGTATATTTCGATCACAAAAGCTTAAAATATCTGATGACTCAGAAAGATTTGAATCTATGACAGAGAAGATGGCTAGAACTGCTAAAAGACTACAAGCTTGTTATCGATTATCATCTGGGAAAAACAAATGTTTTTGCTGATGCTTTAAGTCAAAAATCATTGTTTGTATTACGTGACATTAATACTCATTTAGCTTTGTCTGATGATGGTTCAGTTTTAGCAGAATTGAAAGCGAGACCATTGTTTTTACAATAGATTATTGATGCTCAAAAGGTTGATAATGAGATAATAGCAAAATGAGCTTAGTGTGATTTGAATTCTGATTCAGAATTCTGAGTTGATAATGATGATTGCTTGAGACTTTGAAATCAAATTTTTGTTTTGATAAATTCAGAGTTGACTCAGATGATTTTGAACGAAGCTCACAACAATCTTTTATCTATACATTCGGGTAGTACAAAAATGTATAACGATTTGAAACAACAATATTGGTGGTCTGGGATGAAAAGAGATATTTTTGATTTTGTTTCAAAATATTTAATCTGTCAGCAAGTTAAAGCTGAACATCAGGTGCCATCTGGTTTGTTACAACCGATTATGATTCTAGAGTGGAAATGGTCCAGAATCACGATGGATTTTGTATCAGGATTACCTCTGTCACTGAGTAAGAAATATGCAACCTGGGTTGTTGTTGATAGATTGACTAAATTGCCTCATTTCATTCCAGTTCGTACAAATTATTCACTTGATAAGCTTGTGGAGTTATACATTTCTCAGATTTTGAAACTGCACGGGGTGCCACTATCTATTGTTTCGGATAGAGATCCGAGGTTCACATCACGGTTTTGGAAGAAACTTCAAGATGTGTTAGGTACGAAACTACACTATAGCATTGCTTTTCACCTAGAGACGGATGGTCAATCTGAATGGATTATTTAGATACTCGAGGATATGTTGAGATGTTGTATTCTTGAGTTTGAAGGTATGTAGGAACGATACTTGCCATTGATTGAATTTGCATATAATTACAGCTATCAATCAAGTATCAAAATGGCTACTTACAAGGCTTTGTACGGTCGTAAATGTTGAACACCTTTGTATTGGACTGAGCTGAGTGAGAAAAATATATACGGGTTTGATTTGATAAAAGAGACTGGGCAAAAAGTGAAAGTGATTCGTGATAGTCTAAAAGCAACGTCAGATTGTCAGAAATCTTATGTAGATTTGAAATGAAAAGATATTGTGATTGAGATTGGTGACAAAGTGTTTTTGAAAGTGTCACCGTGGAAGAAAGTACTCAGATTCGGCAGAAAAGGCAAATTGAGTGCGAGATTCATTGGACCGTATGAGATTATTGAGCATATCGGGCCGGTTGCTTATAGATTGTTGTTGCCACTTGAGTTAGAAATGATTCCCAATGTATTTCAAGTATCTATGTTAGGAAGATACAGATTAGATCATTTGCATGTTATTTCCCTGTCTGAGGTTGAAATTCAGCATGATATGACTTATGATGAAGAACTGATACAGATTTTAGCTTGTGAGATCAAAGAGTTAAGAAATAAGAAAATAACGTTAGTGAAAGTATTGTGGCATCAGCACAGGATTGAAGAAGCTGCGTGGGAACCTGAGGATGCTATGAGAAAATAATATCTAAACCTATTCATTGGTAAAATTTTCAGGGACGAAAATCCCTAAAGGGGAGAGTTGTAATAGCCCAGTTTAAACCCTAGTAGAACAGTGGTTTTGGGACCACAAATTCGAGGTTGGAAAATTATTTTAATATTATTTTATGTGTTTATGACATGAGATTAGATATGTGTGAAAGTTTGGTGTGATAATTTTATTGTTTATGTGGTTAATTTGAGAAAAGGACTAAATCGCGTAAAATGTAAAAATTGTATTCTATATGTAAAAGGTGTCAAATTACATTGGATTTTTCATATGATGGCCTTAAATGGTAAATAAACCATTTTGAATGGTAGGGATGTTGTTGGACATCCATTATATGTTGAAAACGTTATTTCATTAAAGGTAAAATAGAAAAATGGCTATTATGTTAATATTAATAAAACAAATGCATGAATTAGTGTTATATTTATCATCTTGGCCGATTATATCAAAGAAAAGAAGAAACAAAATCAAGTTAGGGTTCGGCACTTTGATTGCTTGATTAAGATCAAGAAAAGAAGAATTTAGATTTAGATCGAGGAGAATTGAAGATTATCGAGTAAACAATCCGAATTGCCAATTTTGAGTATGAGGTAAGTTAATACATGATAAATGATGTTATAGTTATGTTTTAATACTTTGATAATGCATAAATTGTATAAATATTTGATTACGATTTGATCGTGATGATAATCGACCATGTTCAGCACTAAGTGTGTGTTTCGAAATAGCTTCAGCGACAAATGGCACTAATTGTGCGAGTTGGAATAGCTTCGACTATATGAGGCACTAAGTGTGCGATACTGAGATAGCTTCGGTTTATTGAAATTGCTCTAAGTGTGTGAGATTGTTACGGCTTCGGCAAATTACTGATGCACTAAGTGTGCGAATTCTTAAAGCATTGAAAGTCTTCCGAATGAATTAATGTATTTGAATGAGAGGTGAGAATGAAATGAATAAATTCGGGAAAGTTCAGGAATTTATGGAACCTATGTGGTAGATAATACTATGAGTATGAACTTGATAAATGTGATGCCATAAAATTTAAGGATGATTTGTGAACTACTTAGTAATTATTAGTTGATGTTTCGTAATATATAAACTGTTGATTATATTTGGTACGAACTTACTAAGCTTTAAAGCCTACTGTGTGAAATATTCTCTGTTTTACAGTGTTATAAAGCTAGCTCGAATCTGGGGATCGTTTGTGACATCAATCACACTGTCGGACATCTATTTTTGCACCATTTTGAGAGTTATATATATTGTATATGGCATGTATAGGCTAGTGTCACTTTGGTATGTTTTGTGTTGTGTTTAGCCATGAGAAGTGGCTTGTAAATATTAGTATGTATAGCCTCTTAAGTTGGCCTAAATGGTGTGTTTGATAAGTAAGATTTGTGATGTTTATAATGATTATGTGATGGTTTATTATGGATATTGAAGTAATGAGGTTGTGTATTTTGAACTTTGGTAAATTGTAATGATGTTGGCATATTGAATTTGTTGAGGTTATATAGTTTGATAAGTTATTGTATTGGCATGTTTTGGTTGCCTTTAAATGTATGCAAATGATGCAAAAATGTTGTGGTTTTGGTGTGCTTAAGTTAGGTGGGAAACGTGGTTTAAAGCAAACCTAGTTTCGCCCCATACGGATGAGCACACGAGCGTGTGTCTCGACTGTGTGTCTGTTATAACTTAGTTATGCAAATCAGTCTTGAGCACTGCCTAAACAACTGGCGTGTTTGGTGGCTGTGGGAGGCACACAGCCTTGGCACATGGGCGTGTGTGGCCATTTCGAAGCGTACACGGCCTAGATACACGGGCGTGTGCTTGGCCGTGTGATCCAAGTCAGTTTCGACCATGGCCAAGGCACACAGGCATGTCTTATGGCCATTATGTTAAGTCAGTATGTATGCCCTGTTTTGCCACGGTTTAGACAGATGAACGTGTTTAAAACTGTGTGAGGTACACTGGCTATTCACACGGGAGTGTGACCTTTGAAATTTTGAAAATTTTGTTAAGTTTCTGAGAAAATTTGTATATGATCAGTTTAGTCCTGGCCCATTTTTAAAGCATGTTTAAGGTCTCGTTGACCTATGTAAGGGACTTTCTAATGATGTGTGACGATGATCTTATGATGATTGCGAAATGAATGCTAAATGTTTAGGGATGTCCGGTAATGCCTCTTAACCCTAGTCCAGCGATAGATACAGGTTAGGGGTGTTACATTTGATTGGTATCAGAGCTACGATTTAGTCGATTCTAGGACTAACGTAGCGTATTTGAGTCTAGTTATACATGTCGTATATATGAATTTCAGTAGTGTGATGATTCCTAAGAGTTAAAATGTTTTTTTCATATAGTTAATGGATCCCGAACGAGCGATAGCTGATGATGTTGAGAGCAATACGCCTGCTCCCACTCAAGGGGCAGCGCCGGTCGAATCTAGGCCAATATCTAGTAGTCAGGGAGGAGAGGCTAAGCATGCCTTCTTTGAAATGATGACTGAGTGGTTCACGAAATTCGTACGAATGAATCTGGCTATTCAACAATCTCCACCTCCACCTGTTTCTCAACAAGTCCCAAATGTGCCACAGTAATAGATCCGATTGACTGAGTAAGCTTCCTGTTGATAAGATTCGTAAACACAGGGCTGGAGAGTTTTGGGTTATGGTTGATGATGATGCCAAGAGGGCTGAATTTTGGCTTGAGAACACTATCCGAGTATTCGATGAGTTGTCCTGTACTCCAGACGAATGTAGTAAATGCGTAGTATCTTTGCTTAGAGATAATACATATCACTGGTGGAAAATGTTGTCATTGGTGGTTCCTGGGGAACGAGTTACCTAGGAATTCTTTCAGACTGAGTTTAGGAAAAAGTACATAAGCCAGAGATTCCTCAATCAGAAAAATAAAGAGTTTTTGGAATTAAAACAAGGCTAGATGACCATTACTGAATATGAAAGAGAATTTGTACGTTTAAGGAAATATGCTCGAGAAGATGTGTCTACTGAAGAGGTCATGTGTAAAAGAATTGTTGATTGGTTAAATAAAGATATAAAGCTGTTAGTCAGGATACTTGAGCTGAAAGAATTTGTAGTACTGGTTGAGAGGGCTTGTAAATTCGAGGACCTCAGCAAAGAAAAGAGAAAAGTTGATGCAGAGGCGAGAGATTTGAGGAAGAGATTGATTAATAAATCTTATCATTCCTCATTGAAGAAATCAAGAGATTACTTTAATCAATCGACAGCTTTAGCGGGATATTAGAATAGAGATTGCAGGTAGTAATACACTAATCCTAAAGCTTAAGCCACATCGGTATAGAGCGTTGGTAACATAAAAGATGTTAAGCTTAAGTGTTAATAATGTGGAGGACGGCATTTTGGAGATTGCTGGGGAAAAAGTAATAACCGAGCTTGTTCCAGTTGTGATTCACGAGATCACTGCAGCTAGAGGTAGACCACCGAGAAGCAGAGGAAATGCGAGTGTTGGTAGAAGCGTCATCTCCAGATGTTATTACTGGTACTTTTACTCTCTATGATACTAAAGTTATTGCATTGATAGATCCATAGTCTACTTATTCGTATATATGTGTGAATTTGGTATCCAGTAAGACTTTGCCTGTAGAGTCTACTAAATTTGTAATTAGAGTATCGAACCCCTTAGGCAAGTGTGTATTGGTTGATAAAGTGTGCAAGAATTGTCCATTGATGATTCGAGATAATTGCTTTCCAGCCAATTTGATGTTGTTACCATTTGACGAGTTTGACATAATTTTGGGTATGGATTGGCTATCGATGCATAATATTGTTGTAAATTACAAATGAAAGATGATTGATTTGAGATATCAGAGTAATGAGGTTATTCAAATTGAATCAGATGTTTTGAATGGATTGCCAGCTGTAATTTCAATAATGTTAGCACAAAAATATGTGAGAAAAGGTTGCAAAGCTAATTTAGCTTATGTACTTGACACAAAAGTGACTAAAAAGAAGATTGAACCAGTGCTAGTTGTTTGTGAATATTCAGATGTGTTTCCTGATGAGTTACTACAGTTTCCTTAGACTTGTTGGTTATTTTCAAAGGTTTGTAAAAGGCTTTTCGATGATTGCAAATTCATTAATGAAACTACTTTAGAAATATGTAAAGTTGGAAAGGTCTGAAAAGTACCAGGAAAGCTTCGATCAGCTGAAAGCGATATTAATAAAAGCTCCAATGTTAGTAAAACCAGAATTGGGTAAAGAATTTGTGATCTACATTAATGCTTCATTGAATGGCCTAGGTTGTGTTTTGATGCAGGAAGGCAAAGTCATAGCTTATGCCTTGAGACATTGAAGCCTCACGAAAAGAACTACCCGACACACGATCTAGAATTGACGGGTATTGTGTTTGCTATAATGATTTGGTGCCATTATCTGTTTGGTGAAAAATTTCATGTATATTCTGATCACAAAAGCTTAAAATATCTGATGACTCAGAAACATTTGAATTTATGACAGAGAAGATGACTAGATGTAATATCCCGAATTAGGGCCTAATCGGAATAGTGGTTTCGTGACCATAAATTCGAGATAGAAATAATTATTTTATAATTATTTTGAGGTTTATGATATAATTGCATGATTGTGTGAAAAATTCGTGATGAAATTCTATGCCTAAAGTGCTTAAATTGAAAGTAGGGACTAAATCGAATAAGTTGCAAAACTTGCATTCTAGAAGTTTTTAGTATGAAATTGTTTTGGAATATTAATGAGGAGGTCTTAAATAGCAATTTGACCAATTTTAAGTTCATGGACAAAATTAGGACATGGAAGGAATTTTTGGAAAGTTTAGTAGTAAGGGTATTTTGGTCATTTAGTTATTAAAATGAATTAAAACAAAATTAAAAGCCAATTTTGTCCATCTTCTTCATTAGGCCGAAATTTCAAGGGTTCTCCATAGCTAGGGTTTTTTTCAAGCTTCCAAGCTCCATAGTAAGTGATTCCAAGCCCGCTTTTAATGATTTTTACGTTTTGAGATCCCTGAACTCGATAAAGCTTATGTTAGCAATAATTTAACCTAGGGTTTATATTTGGAAAAATACCCATAGGTGAAATTTGTGTATTTTGATGTTTTATGATAGAATATGAAGTTTTAAATTATGTTAGACAACTTGTACTACTCGATTTTAAGCAAAAATGAGTAAAGGGCTTAATCGGTAAAAATACCTAATAGTCACAAGTACATGTTAGAGTGAGAATTTGATGTTGCCATAGAAGAGAAAAGTGATCAGAATGTTGTAAAACATAAGAATAAGGAATAAATTTTAATCCCGAGCCTAGGGGCAAAAATGTAAATATGCAAAAGTTTAGGGTAAAATTGTAATTTTGCCAAAATTTGAGTTAAGGATTAATTTTATAATGTGAGTATTAAATAAGCTAAATGTGTTATTTTAGATCAAGAAAGACGTGGAATCGACCTCAATCGAGGAAAAGAAAAGATTGTGGACTAAAGTGCAAAATCTTTGTATTTTGGTACCAAGGTAAGTTCATGTGTAAATAATGTAGCATAATGGTTATTTTAAGTTATTGATGTTAATTATATGTTATGCTGAATTTTATTATGAAATGTATGCTTTGTGGTTAATTTCAAATAATATGTAAATTATGTGAACTACTTGTTAAATATAATTGTTACCGAGTATTGATTTCGCATTCTACGGAAGACGACAAGGATAAGTGTTCGAGAAAAGCCCGTTTGAACCTTAGGAATAGATTAGGATACAAGTGACATGTCACTAGGATGGTTGAGCATCCGAACTCGTTGAGTTGAGTCCGAGTTCACTTATGGATGCGAATGTCCGAACTCGTTGAGTTGAGTCCGAGTTCGTGAGATGTAACTAGGCATCCGAACTCGTTGAGTTGAGTCCGAGTTCACTTATGGATGCGAACGCTCGAGCTCGTTGAGTTGAGTCCGAGTTCGCTTATGGGCGGGTTACATGATTGCTTGATTGCATATATGGCACTTATGTGCAAGTTATCCATGTATCCGAATTATATTCCGATGTGTTCAACGGGTAAAGTTCTACTCAAATGGAGGAATATTCGAGATGTAAAGAGACGTATTGGTAAGTGATGTGAAATGGATATTTTGGACAGGTATGTATTTAATCCTCGGGTTGACTATTGATACAACCACGATAAGGTAATAAGATGATGAAAAATGATTAAAAATGTGATATGTGTTTTAGTGATGCATGCTAATGTTGATTGGTATGACTGTTTGTTATGTTACTTATTATTTGCATATGAACTTACTAAGCATTTATGCTTACTCCTCCTTCTTACTCATTGTAGTTTTGGACAAGCCATTTCGAAGTCGGGATAGGTCAAGGCTCACCACACTATTCGGAAGACTTTTGGTAATGGCTTGTAAATTTAAGTATGGCATGTATAGCAATATACCTTTTTTGTGTAAATGATCTTATGGTATGGTAATGGAATGGTTGAGGAAATGTTTGATAATGATAAATTATGAAAATGGTTAGTTTAGATTATGTTTGATGATAAGGAAAATTAATAAGATACTTAGTGCATAAAAACTCATAAAAGGGATGAAATTTGCCATAAACAGAATACTACAGCAACACTGATGCGAGTTTGAAAATTTACTAAAAATCATATAAATTGAATTTGGTGATGGACTACATATCAAATTGAAGCTTATTATGTCTAGTTTCATATGAAACAAATGTTACAAGTAAAGGAATTATATGTTAGAAGATATTTGAATTTTAGTGAAACAGGGTCATAGCAGTTTCTGAATCCCCTGTTCCAACTTTAGAAATTCACCATAAATTGTAAAGATATAATTATGTGGTGTATTTTATATTCTCAGAATCCTTATTGAGTCTAGTTTCAGGAGAAATAAACCTCATATTAATATGAATTTTTTTACAGAGAGAAATTTGGTTCGTAGTAAATAGAGGTTAGACCAGTCAAGTCCTGAAACAGGGGTAAATTTAACTAATAAACTGTACTAATTGGCCCAACCAAAAATTCTAGAAAAAAATTAGAAGATAGGTATATGAGTCTGGAGTGAGGGAAAATTTACGGATCTTGATTTTGAGTTTCGTAACTCGAGATATGATTTTTCTTGTGACTGTGATGCAAGTAGCTTAAAAGCTGCGAATGTAGAAATAAATAATCCAAAGTTCTAAATATGTTAAATTAAGCTTAGTAACACCTCATATTCGACTCCAGCGACGGTCTCGGGCGTGGGGGCGTTACATTTATTGGTATCAGAGCAGGTTTAGTCGGTTCTCGGACTACGTGTTGTATGTACGGATTTTGCTATACATGCCATATGTATAAATTGTGATAGTGTGACGACTTCTGACCTTTTAAATGATTTTTTTATATAGTAAATGGATCCCGATCCATGTGTGGCAGATGAAGTAGAGAGTAATGCGCTAGCTCCAGCTGAAGGAGCAATATGACTGAAAACCCACCCCTACTGTTGGTCGGGAGGAGGAGAAAGGGATCGGGAAGCCTTTCTCCAAATGATGAGTGCATGGTACACTGAGTTCATTCAGCACGAACCCAAATGTACGACCTCCCACATCTCCCCCAATTCCTCAACCTGTACCCCCGATGCCTCAAGGTATGGATATGATAAAATTTTACTGAACCCCGTTGATGTAATTCGTAAACAAGGGGTGAAGAATTTAGAGCAAATATTGATGATGATGCGAGAAAGCGAGTTCGGCTTGAAAATTCTATCCGGTATTTGATGAATTATCTTGTACACGAAGAATGTTTGAAATGTGCTACATCTTTGTTGAGAGATTCAGCCTATAATTGGTGGAAGACTTTGATTTGGTGGTACCGAAAGGGAGGGTAACTGGGAATTCTTTCAAGAAGAGTTTGGAAGAAATATATTAGTGAAAGGTTTATTGATCGAAATGTAAAGAGTTTCTTGAGTGAAGCAAGGTAATATGACAGTCTCGGACTATGAAAGAGAGTTTGTTCGATTGAGTAAGTATGCCGGGAATATGTTCCTCTGAAGCCAAGATGTGCCGACGATTTGAAGACGGGCTCAACGAAGACATTAAAGTATTTGTCGGGATCCTTGAACTAAAAGAAATGGTAATCTTGGTTGATCAAGCTTGCAAGGTGAAGAACTACTTAAAGAAAAGAAAAAGGTAGAGGTGAGACTAGAAATTGGAAGAAAAGACCGATGAGTAGTTCATTTTCACAGCAACCTAGAAAGTCAAGGAATATGAATCCTCGTTCCCAAGCTTCATTTGGACAATCATATGGGAATTATAAGAAGCAAAATGTGGGTCCTAAATCTCGAATACTATGACCGGTGTAGGGAACTCGAGATTTGTTAAACCCGAGTGCCGGTGTGTGGTAGAAATCATTTTGGTCCGTGTAGAGCAAATGAATGTTTTCGATGTGGTTCTCCGGATCATTTTATTAGAGACAGCCCAGAGAGAGCTGAGAAAGAAAAATTTCAGAATGTAAAAGCTAGTGGTGCAGACTCGAGGGGAAGGTATCCGAGAAAAGCTGGAAATGAAACAAGCAGTAAGAATGCAGCCAGGGATGCACCGGTTAGACCTGAAGGAAGGGCTCGACTAGAACTTATGCTATTAAAGCGTGAAGATACTTCCTCACGATGTGATTACGGTACATTTCTCTCTATAATGTTAATGTTATTGCTTTGATTGATCCGGTTCTACTCATTCATATGTGTGCATGAAATTAGTGTCTAGTATGAATATACCTGTTGAGAACACAGAATTTATGATTAGAGTGTCGAATTCGTTAGGCAAATGTGTATTTGTTGATAAAGTATGTAAGAAATGTCCTTTAATGATTCGGGATCATTACTTTCCGGCCGACTTGATGTTGTTGCCGTTTGATGAGTTTGATGTTATTTTGGGTATGGATTGGTTGACATTGCATGATGCTAAAATAAATTGCAAAGAAAAGGTTATAGAATTAAAGTGTGAAAATGGTGAAACTCTGCGGGTTGAATCAGATAAATCAGAGGCATTGCCTAGTGTGATTTCTTCAATGTCGGCTCAAAGATATCTGAGAAAGGGTTATGAAGCTTATTTGGCGTATGTAATTAATACAAAAGAAGTTGAAAAGAAAGTTGAATCAGTGCCGGTTGTGTGTGAATTTGCGGACGTATTTCCAGAAGAATTGCCGGGTTTGCCTCCAGTCAGGGAAGTAGAATTTGGTATTGATTATCATCCGGGAAAAGTGAATGTGGTTGCCGATGCTTTAAGTAGAAAGTTGTTGTTTGCTTTGAGAGTTATGAACACTCAGTTGAAAATGTCAGATGACGGTTCGATTCTAGCAGAGTTAAGAGCAAGACCGATGTTTTTACAAGAGATTTCTGAAACTCAGAAAAATGATCAAGATTTGCTAGCCAAAAGAAAATAAGTGTGAAGTCGATCACGGGATCGATTTCGAATTGGTTCGATGGGTGCTTAATGTTTAAAGATCGGATTTGTGTACCGAATAATGAGGAATTGATTCAAAATATCCTACAGGAAGCACATAGTGGTTATTTCTCGATTCATCCGGGTAGTACAAAAATGTATAATGACTTGAAGAAAATGTATTGGTGGAATGGAATGAAAAGAGATATATCAGAGTTTGTGTCCAAATGCTTAATTTGTCAACAGGTGAAAGCTGAACACCAAGTACCTTCAGGATTACTCCAGCCTATTATGGTTCCTGAATGGAAATGGGATCGGATTACTATGGATTTTGTTTCAGGATTGCCATTGACTCTGGGAAAGAAAGATGCCATCTGGGTAATAGTTGACAGATTAACTAAGTCGGCTCATTTTATCCCAGTACGTATGGATTATTCTCTTAACAAGTTGGCTGAACTGTATATTAGAGAAATTTTTAGATTACACGGAATACCATTATCGATTATTTCAGATAGAGATCCAAGGTTTACCTCGCGGTTTTGGCAAAAGTTGCAAGACGCATTAGGTACGAAGTTAAATTTCAGTACTGCTTTTCATCCATAAACTGATGGACAATCAGAAAGAATAATTTAGATTCTTGAAGATATGCATAGATGTTGTGTATTGGAATTTCAAGGAAGTTGGGAAAGATACTTACCGTTGGTGGAATTTGCTTACAATAATAGTTATCAGACGAGCTTGAAAATGGCACCTTATGAAGCATTATATGGTCGTAAATGTCGAACGCCATTGTATTGGACTGAACTCAAGGAAAATCGATTTATGGAGTTGATCTAATAAAAGAAGCGAAGAAAAGTGAAGATAATTCGAGATTGTTTGAAAGTCGCTCAGATAGACGAAATCTTATGCGAGACCTAAAGCGAAAGGACATTGAATTTCAAGTTGGTGATAAAGTATTTTTAAAGGTGACTCGTGGAAGAAAGTCCTTAGATTTGGACGGAAGGGCAAATTAAGTCCGCGTTTTGTTGGCCCGTATGAAGTAATTGAAAAGTTGGACCGGTAGCATATCGGCTAGCATTACCACGAATTAGAGAAGATTCATGATGTGTTCCACGTATCTATGTTACGTCGGTATCGTTCGGATCCTTCACATGTAGTTTCACTGACAGAAATTGAACTACAACCAGATATGACCTACGAAGAAGAACCGATTAAGATTTTAGCTCGAGAGGTCAAACAACTAAGGAATAAAAATGTTGCACTTGTGAAGGTGTTGTGGCAAAGGCATGGAGTGGAAGAAGCTACATGGGAATCAAGAAACTATGAGAAATCAATACCCACATCTTTTAGGTAAGATTTTCGAGGACGAAAATCCTTAAAGGGGAGAGTTGTAATATCCCGAATTAGGGCCTAATCGGAATAGTGGTTTCATGACCATAAATTCGAGATAGAAATAATTATTTTATAATTATTTTGAGGTTTATGATATAATTGCATGATTGTGTGAAAAATTCGTGATGAAATTCTATGCCTAAAGTGCTTAAATTGAAAGTAGGGACTAAATCGAATAAGTTGCAAAACTTGCATTCTAGAAGTTTTAGTATGAAATTGTTTTGGAATATTAATGAGGAGGTCTTAAATAGCAATTTGACCAATTTTAAGTTCATGGACAAAATTAGGACATGGAAGGAATTTTGGAAAGTTTAGTAGTAAGGGTATTTTGGTCATTTAGTTATTAAAATGAATTAAAAACAAAATTAAAAGCCAATTTTGTCCATCTTCTTCATTAGGCCGAAATTTCAAGGGTTCTCCATAGCTAGGGTTTTTTCAAGCTTCCAAGCTCCATAGTAAGTGATTCCAAGCCCGCTTTTAATGATTTTTACGTTTTGAGATCCCGTAACTCGATAAAGCTTATGTTAGCAATAATTTAACCTAGGGTTTATATTTGGAAAAATACCCATAGGTTAAATTTGTGTATTTTGATGTTTTATGATAGAATATGAAGTTTTAAATTATGTTAGACAACTTGTACTACTCGATTTTAAGCAAAAATGAGTAAAAGGGCTTAATCGGTAAAAATACCTAATAGTCACAAGTACATGTTAGAGTGAGAATTTGATGTTGCCATAGAAGAGAAAAGTGATCAGCATGTTGTAAAACATAAGAATAAGGAATAAATTTTAATCCCGAGCCTAGGGGCAAAAATGTAAATATGCAAAAGTTTAGGGGTAAAATTGTAATTTTGCCAAAATTTGAGTTAAGGATTAATTTTATAATGTGAGTATTAAATAAGCTAAATGTGTTATTTTAGATCAAGAAAGACGTGGAATCGACCTCAATCGAGGAAAAGAAAAGATTGTGGACTAAAGTGCAAAATCTTTGTATTTTGGTACCAAGGTAAGTTCATGTGTAAATAATGTAGCATAATGGTTATTTTTAAGTTATTGATGTTAATTATATGTTATGCTGAATTTTATTATGAAATGTATGCTTTGTGGTTAATTTCAAATAATATGTAAATTATGTGAACTACTTGTTAAATATAATTGTTACCGAGTATTGATTTCGGCATTCTACGGAAGACGGCAAGGATAAGTGTTCGAGAAAAAGCCCGTTTGAACCTTAGGAATAGATTAGGATACAAGTGACATGTCACTAGGATGGTTGAGCATCCGAACTCGTTGAGTTGAGTCCAAGTTCACTTATGGATGCGAATGTCCGAACTCATTGAGTTGAGTCCGAGTTCGTGAGATGTAACTAGGCATCCGAACTCGTTGAGTTGAGTCCGAGTTCACTTATGGATGCGAACGCCTGAGCTCGTTGAGTTGAGTCCGAGTTCGCTTATGGGCGGGTTACATGAATGCTTGATTGCATATATGGCACTTATGTGCAAGTTATCCATGTATCCAATTATATTCGATGTGTTCAACGGGTAAAGTTCTACTCAAATGGAGGAATATTCGAGATGTAAAGAGACGTATTGGTAAGTGATGTGAAATGGATATTTTGGACAGGTATGTATTTAACCCTCGGGTTGACTATTGATACAACCACGATAAGGTAATAAGATGATGAAAAATGATTAAAAATGTGATATGTGTTTTAGTGATGCATGCTAATGTTGATTGGTATGACTGTTTGTTATGTTACTTATTATTTGCATATGAACTTACTAAGCATTTATGCTTACTCCTCCTTCTTACTCATTTTAGTTTTGGACAAGCCAGCTCGAGAGTCGGGATAGGTCAAGGCTCACCACACTATCAGGAAGACTTTTGGTAATGGCTTGTAAATTTAAGTATGGCATGTATAGCAATATACCTTTTTTGTGTAAATGATCTTATGGTATGGTAATGGAATGGTTGAGGAAATGTTTGATAATGATAAATTATGAAAATGGTTAGTTTAGATTATGTTTGATGATAAGGAAAATTAATAAGATACTTAGTGCATAAAAACTCATAAAAGGGATGAAATTTGCCATAAACAGAATACTACAGCAACACTGATGCGAGTTTGAAAATTTACTAAAAATCATATAAATTGAATTTGGTGATGGACTACATATAAAATTGAAGCTTATTATGTCTAGTTTCACATGAAACAAATGAAACAAGTAAAGGAATTATATGTTAGAAGATATTTGAATTTTAGTGAAACAGGGTCATAGCAGTTTCTGAATCCCCTGTTCCAACTTTAGAAATTCACCATAAATTGTAAAGATATAATTATGTGGTGTATTTTATATTCTCAGAATCCTTATTGAGTCTAGTTTCAGGAGAAATAAACCTTATATTCATATGAATTTTTTTACAGAGAGAAATGTGGTTCGTAGTAAATAGAGGTCAGACCAGTCAAGTCCTGAAATAGGGGTAACTTTAACTAATAAACTGTACTAATTGGCCCAACCAAAAATTCTAGAAAAATATTAGTAGATAGGTATATGAGTCTAGAGTGAGGGAAAATTTACGGATCTTGATTTCGAGTTTCGTAACTCGAGATATGATTTTTCTTGTGACTGTGATGCAAGTAGCTTAAAAGCTGCGAATGTAGAAATAAATAATCCAAAGTTCTAAATATGTTAAATTAAGCTTAGTAACACCTCATACTCGACTCCGGCGATGGTCTCGGGCGTGGGGGCGTTACACTAGAACTGCTAAAAGGCTTCGAGCTTGTTATCGATTATCATCAGGGAAAAACAAATGCTTGTGCTAATGCTTTAAGTTGGAAATCATTGTTTGCATTACGTGTCAAGAATATTCATTCAGATTTGTTTGATGATGGTTCAGTTTTAGTAGGATTGAAAGCGAGACCGTTGTTATTACAATAGATTATAGATGCTCAAAAGGTTGATAATAATATAATAGCAAAATGAGCTCAGTGTGGTTTGAATTCTAATTCTGAATTTTGAGTTGATAATGATGATTGCTTGAGATTTGGAGATCAGATTTCTGTTCCGAGCAATTTAGAGTTGATTCAGATGATTTTGAACAAAGCTCACAACAGTCTTTTATCTATACATCTGGGTAGTACAAAAAATGTATAACGATTTGAAACAATATTATTGGCGGTCTGGAATGAAAAGAGATATCTCTGATTTTGTTTTGAAATGTTTAATCTGTCAGCAAGTTAAAGTTGTACTTCAGGTGCCATCTGGTTTGTTACAACTGATTACGATTCCAGAGTGGAAATGGGACAGAATCACGATAGATTTTGTTTCAGGATTTCCTCTGTCACCGAGTAAGAAAGATGCAATCTGGGTTGTGGTTGATAGCTTGACTAAATTAGCTTATGTCATTCCAGTTCGTACAGATTATTCACTTGATAAGCTTACGGAGTTGTACATTTCTCAGATTTTGAGACTACACGGGGTGCCATTATCTATTGTTTCGGATAGAGATCCGAGGTTCACATCATGGTTTTAGAAGAAACTTCAAGATGCGTTAGGTATGAAACTGCACTATATCACTGCTTTTCACCCACAGATGGATGGTCAATCCAAATGGATTATTTAGATACTCGAGGATATGTTGAGATGTTGTAGTCTTAAGTTTGAAGGTACGTGGGAACGATACTTGCCATTGATTGAATTTGCATATAATAATAGCTTTCAATCGAGTATGAAAATGGCTCCTTACGAGGCTTTGTATGGTTGTAAATGTCGAACACCTTTGTATTGGACTGAGTTGAGTGAGAAAAAGATATACGGGGTTGATTTGATAAAAGAGACTGAGCAGAAAGTGAAAGCGATTTGTGATAGTCTAAAAGCAGCGCCAGATCGTCAAAAACCTTATGCAGAGTTGAAACGAAAAGATTTTGAGTTTGAGATTGTCGACAAAGTGTTTTTGAAAGTCTCACCATGGAAGAAAGTACTTCGATTCGGCAGAAAAGGCAAATTGAGTCTGAGATTCATTGGACCGTATGAGATTATTGAGCGTATCGGGCTGGTTGCTTATAGATTGGTGTTGCCACCTGAGTTAGAAAAGATTTGCAATGTATTTCATGTATCGGTGTTGCAAAGATACAAATCAGATCCTTCGTATGTTATTTCCTTGACCGAGGTTGAAATTCAACATGATATGTCTTATAATGAAGAACCGATACAGATTTTAGCTCGTGAGATCAAAGAGTTAAGAAATGAGAAAATAGCGTTAGTGAAAGTATTGTGGCACCGGCACGGGATTGAAGAAGCTACGTGGGAACCCAAGGATGCTATGAGAAAACAATATCGAAATCTATTCACTGGTAAGATTTTCGGGGATGAAAATCCCTATAGGGGAAGAGTTGTAATAGCCCGGTTTAGACCGTAGTCAGAACAGTGATTTCGGGACCGTAAATTTAAGGTTGGAAACTTATTTTAATATTATTTTGTGTATTTATGACATAAGATTAGATATGTGTGAAAGTTTGGTGTGATAATTTTATCGTTTAAGTGGTTAATTTGAGAAAAGGACTAAATCGCGTAAAATGTAAAAGTTGCATTCTATATGTAAAGGTGTCAAATTGATTTGGATTTTTAATATGATGGCCTGAAATTGTAAATAAACCATTTTCAATGGTAGTGGACATTGTTGGACATCCATTATATGTTGAAAATGTTATTCTATTAAGGGTAAAATAGAAAAATGGCTATTATGTTAATATTAATAAAACAAAAGCATGAATTAGTGTTATATTCATCATCTTGGCTGATTATATCAAAGAAAAGAAGAAAAAAAAATCAAGTTAGGGTTCGACACTTTGATTGCCTAATTAAGATCAAGAAAAGAGGAATTCAGATTTAGATCGAGGAAAAACGAAGATTATCGAGTAAACGATTTGAATTGTCAATTCCGAGTATGGGGTAAGTTTGCACGTAATAAATGATGTTATAGTTATGTTTTAATGCTTTGATAATGCATAAATTGTACAAATATTTGATTACGATTTGATCATGATTATAATCGACTATTTGATTACGATTTGATCATGATTATAATCGACTATGTTCGGCACTAAGTGTGCGGTTCGAAATAGCTTTGGCTACAAATGGCACTAAGTGTGGGAGTTGGAATAGCTTTGGCTATATGAGGCACTAAGTGTGTGATACTGAGACAGCTTCGGTTTATTGAAATGGCACTAAGTGTGTGAGATTGTTACGGCTTCGGAAAATTACTGATGCACTAAGTGTGCGAATTCTTAAAGCTTTGAACGATTTCCAAATGAATTAATGTATTTGAATGAGAGGTGAGAATGAAATGAATAAATTCGGGAAAGTTTAGGTGTGTATGGAACCTATGGTAGATATTACTATGAGTATGAACTTGATAAAAGTGATGCAATAAAATTTAAGGATGATTTGTGAACTACTTAGTAATTATTAGTTGATGTTTCGTAATACATAAACTGTTGATTATATTTGGTACGAACTTACTAAGCTTTAAAGCTGATTGTGTGAAATATTCTCTGTTTTATAGTGTTATAAAGCTAGCTCGGATTTAGGGATCATCAGCGACATCAATCACACTATCAGACATCTATTTTGGTACCATTTTGTGGGTTGTATATATAGTATATGACATGTATAGGCTAGTGTCACTTTGGTATGTTTTGTGTTGTGTTTAGCCATGAGACCTGGCTTGTAAATATTGGTATGTATAGCCTCTTAAGTTGGCCTAAATGGTGTGTTTGATAAGTAAGATTTGTGATGTTTATAATGTTTATGTGATGGTTTATTATGGGATATTGAAGTAATGAGTTTGTGCATTTGGAACTTTGGTAAATTGTGATGATGTTGGCATATTGAATTGGTTGAGGTTATATAGTTTGATATGTAATTGTATTGGCATATTTTGGTTGCCTTTAAATGTATGCAAATGATCCAAAAATGTTGTGGTTTTGGTGTGCTTAAGATAGGTGAGAAATGTGGTTTAAAGCAAGCCTAGTTTCGCCCCACACGGATGAGCACATGGGAGTGTGTCTCGACCGTGTGTCTATTATAATTTAGTTATGCAAATCAGTTTTGAGCACGGCCTAGAGAAACGAGAGTGTCTGTTGGCCGAGTGAGGCATACAGCCTTGGCACATGAGCGTGTGTAGCCATTTTGAAGGGTACACGGGCTAGACACACAGGCGTGTGGTTGGCCGTGTGACCCAAGTCAATTTCGACCATGGCCAAGGCACACGGGCGTGTCTTGTGGCCATGTGGTTAAGTTAATATGTATGCCATGTTTTTCCATGATTAAGACACACGGGCATGTTTAAAACCGTGTGAGGTATACGGCCTATTCACACGGGTGTGTGGCCTTTCAAATTTTGAAAATTTTATTAAGTTTCTAAGAAAATTTGTATGTGCTCGGTTTAGTCCCAACCTCTTTCTAAAGCATGTTTAAGGTCTCATTGACCTATGTAAAGGAATTTGTAATGATGTGTGACAATGATGCTATGATGATTGAGAAATGAATGCTAAATGTTCAGGTATGTCCGGTAATGCCTCTTAACCCTAGTCTGGCGATGGATACGGGTTAGGGGTGTTACAGTAATTGTGATGATATGATGTTGGTGATGAATGCTAAGTTTTATGTGTGTATTTATGAGAGTCAAGTTAGAGGCTTTACGACCTCACCCCTTTGCCAGTGTTGCTTTATGATGAAAATTCACGAGAATTATGTTGAATAAGTTCATAAGTGGGAAACTAAAGGGTTTGGTGGTGAAATAATTAGTAAAGCATACAGAGATGAGAATAGCTTGGAAAGTGAAAACAGTTTTGGAAGAAATATCAGAACATTTTAAAGATTATATAGATTATGCAATGTCACGGTTAAAGAAGAAGGTAGTCTCGGCTAATCGACTCAATTAGGTATGGAGTCCAAAGATGTGTTTACTGAAAATTCTTCTGAATTGATTTTCGTTAGCGGATGGAATAATGATGATAGAATTAGTCAGAGAAATGATGTTTGAATTGTAAAGATGTCCGCGTGTAATAGTTATGGTTGAATAGATTATAATGATTTCTTCTAAGTATTCTGTATATATTCATTGTCCTCAGGGGTTCATGTGAATGTCTGTTTTCTGATGAAATTCTTTTCAAGTGAGAATGTTACCCAACTTTAATGTTAGATGAAAGTACTGATGTCTATTGATTTATGATTGGTATTGCCTTATCTCTTCGGGATTTTATCCTAATATGTTGGAATGAAGTCGGTGGTAAAACTTATGTAAGACTATTCATCTATTTCTACTGGACGTTATTTTGTTGTATATATAAATATTTGGAAAGTGTATTATCTCTGTTACAATGGAATTCTGAAGCTGGTAGGTATTGTTTTATTCTGGTTTTCTATGAGAAATTACCCAGATCTTCATTATTATTTCCTTATGAGTTATGTTCTTAGGCTTCTGGTATGGCATCGTATCTTGGATTTCTGTATGTCGGTTCTTCTCTTGTTCTTATTTTTTAAACTATCAATCATCACTCATCTTTAAAGTTTGTACTTTGGTTTGCGATAACTATGTCTATCATGGTTGTATTTCTGAATCGGTAATAGGAATATGGTAATTTTGGTATTTAGATTTTCTATAATTTTCAAGAAAGGAATTGGCATCGGCAAAGGCATAAATGATGACAGCACAAACTCAAAATTGTATGGTGGATCTCTTTCCTCTGGTAAGTTTGATTAAAATCGATGAGTTCAATCAGGATATTTGTTTCCTCGAGCTAATACTATTGAAAAGAGTATAGTGATATGTTATTATTCGGTAATTGAAATCAACCCAGTTGTTTTTATCAGAGTACGCTAATTTGTTGAGAGGTGGTTTGAGTTATATGTATTTAAGCATGTCCCCAGCTAAAGGAATAAATTATGTGTATTCATGATTATATATATATATAGATGGATAGTCTAAATGAAGAAATTATATTCTAGAAAGTATGATACAGAGATATGCCTATTGGTGTCTAAACCGAATAATGTTATTATGAGTTAAAACTATACTGATTGATAAAGTCATCATGTTTATGAAAGTTGGAACGATCTGTGCATGTTAACAAAGTTGGAAAGAGATGAAAGTATTATTAATTGAAGCTCTAGTTTTGAGTTTAGTTTAAATTGAGAAAGAATTTGTGACTTTTTAGTGATGTACTATTGAACAGATTGGAACATGTTTTAATACAAAAATGTAAAATGATGGTTTGTATGTTCAGGTGATTAAAGTCACATTAAAAAGAACTGTTTGACTAGTGATTTATGTGTTGTGAGTTCGATGATATTTTATGCTCGACGAAAAATGTCATATGCTTCCTGATCCTAATGGTTTTAAGTATCTAATGTTGCAGAAAAAGATCTAAAATTTAAGACGGTGTCAATTGTTTGAGATAATGAAAGATTTTGAGTAAGTTATTAATTAATCTCTGAGAAAGCAATTATAGTTACAGATGCCTGGATGGAAAATCTTTGTTTATTTTTGTGAGTACTAATTACTTGATTGATCTTATTTGATGATGGTCTAATTCCAGCTAAGTTAAAAGCTTTAAGTGATGCTTTCTTTGCGAGTTGAGAAGCTCAAAAATGAGATAGAGAGTGGTGAACTAAACGAGTACAGTGTGAAACGACTTTCTATTCTGAATTTCAAGTTAGACCTCATTCATGTTATTATTATTCCAGTATGGAATTTGTGTACCAAAGAATCCGGGGCTTATGTAGAAATTCTTGTACGAGGCTCTGTGGTAGCTCGTCTGCTCATCCTAAAGTAATAAAATGTGTAGTTATATGAAGTAGACGTTCTGGTGATTAAGTATGTATCACGATGTTTCTGAGTTTATGTTCATATTTCTATTTGTTGGCAAGTAAATCGAAAATCAAGTGTATTCAGGACTAATATAGTTAGTGATGGTACGAGAGTGATAATGAGAAAGAGTTACCATAAATTTTGTATCGAGATTGTCATAATCTCCGAAAAGGAAGATGTTATTTGGGTTATGGTTGGATTTTGTGGCAAAGATCTGTATGATCATTTCAGCACGTGCAGAGTTCTTATTTGACAGATCAACTGAGAATATGTGTTCTTGAGAAAGTAATTTAGATCTTTGACGATATACTCCGACACTGTGTGCTAAAGTTCAAAGGTTATTGGAAAGAGATATATAAGGTTAACTAGATTTTTGATTCTGAGAAGTTAGTTAAAGTGTTTCATAAGAGTTGAAAATAACTTCTTCTAGTAAGATTTTCGGGGACGAAAATCCCTAAAGGGGGGAGAGTTGTAACAACCCGATTTTAGGTCTAGTCAGAATAGTGGTTTCGGTGCCAAATATCTGACACAGTAAAATTCATTTTTATTATATTTTTATGGTCTAAAATTTTATGGAATTGTTTTGTGAAAATTTCGGTCGAAAAGTTTGACGTCTGGGCATTTAATTTAGTCAAAAGGACTAAATTGTAAAAATGCAAAACTTGAGTTCTAGAAGCTAGAGGTGTCAAATTGCTATGAAATTTTAAATTGGAGGTCCTTAAATGGTAATTAGACCATTGGTTAATTTTTTGGACAAAAATGGTCATGAAATAGGTGAAATAGAATATTTTTAAGTCAGGGGCATTTTGCTCATTTAGTAAATAAATGATTACACTAACAAAATAAAAGCCAAATTTTTCTCATCTTCAACCCCTTGGCCGAAATTTTGAAGACCACCATGGCTAGGGTTTTGTTCAAGTTTTCCAAGCTCCACAGTAAGTCCGTTCTTGCCCCGTTTTTAATTATTTTCATGTTTTTGAAATCCTCGTAACAAGATCTATCTATTTCTACCATTTATTTGAGTTATGATGAAGGTCTAGGATTTGACCCATGTTATAAATTTGTGTATTTTGATGTTTAATGGTAGATTATGCATGTTTATGGTTGGAGAAACAACTTTTGCTAAGTGATTTTTGGTGAAAATGCTTAAAAGGACTAATTTGTAAAAGTTATAAAATATGTAGTAAAAGTGCATTTTAATGGAAATTGCGGGATGCTATAGTTATGAAAATGATTTGGCTAGGCTTTTATGTTAAATAAATTGAATGAAAATCATTTTACGAGCCTAAGGGAAAAAGTGTAAATATGATAAAGTTTAGGGGCAAAAATGTACATTTTTCCAAAATAAGATTTTGGACTGTATTGAGTAACTTAATGATTAAATTAGCTAAATTTTCTATTATAGATCAAGAAAAATGGAGTCCGGACCTAGACCAAGGAAAGAGCAAGATTTTGGAACAAATCGAATTAGTTGTCCATATATTGTACCGAGGTAAGTTTGTGTGTAAATAATGTAACATTACATTATTATGTTTTTAATGCCTTAATATTGCATGAATTGTGTAATTGTCTTTTTGGATTTAAATAATGATGACTTGTAACACCCCAAACCCGAGACCATCGCCGGTGTCGGACCCGAGGGTTAACAAACCAAGTTCACATGTTTTTGCCCACCAATTTGACATTTCCAGTCAGGCTGGAAAACTGCGTCACTGTCGCCTTAAAAATCATATCTCGAGTTTCAAAACTCGGAAACTGGTTTCGTAAATTTTCCCTGAATTTAGACTCATATATCCATCCATGGATTTATTTCTAGGATTTTTGGTCGGGCCAATTGGTACAGTTTATTATTTAAAGTTACCCCTGTTACAGGGATCGACTGCTCTGACCTTCGCGTGGTATACCTTGAATATCTCTCTGTACAGGGCTTTAATGCTGGTGTAGTTTATTTCTAATGAAACTAGACTCAAAATGGAATCTGTACATATAATGTATATCTCCTAATTCTTTTTGGATAATTTATAGTGAATTTTTAAAGTTGCGACAGGGAACCCAGAAACCATTCTGGCCCTGTCTCACAATAGCTTTAATATCTCTTAACCTGTAACTCCTATGACCGTTTCGTTTCTTCCATATGAAAATAGACTCATAAAGGTTCATTTACATAGCTTATTCACTATCTAATTCCATTCCTATGAATTTTGGTGATTTTTCACATTCATGCCACTGCAGCTGGCAGCATCTGTTTTAAGATAGGACTTACCTATTTGGTGGTCTCCATGATTCAACTAGCCTTACCATACATAGGTTCATATATGATCATTTTAACCATGCCAATGGCTGATCATATGACCAACATTCCCATTTCAAGCCATAGCCACATCATGACACAAAATATATACATACAACCCATAATTAGTCTAAGTTCATGCTTCCCTTTGCGAGCCATTTTCGCACGGCCGTACATACTTACATTACAACATATTTAACAAACAAGGGTAGTCCTATACATGCCATCTCAAGTTCAACCAAAATTTATACCAAAATGGAGGCTTGATAGTGTGGATGACTTGACTTCAACGATCCCAAATCCGATTGCCTCGAGCGAAATCTAGAAAACTAAGAGCCAAAGCAACGGGTAAGCATTTTTATGCTTAGTAAGTCTCAAGGAATATAATGAACTATAAATTTACAGCAATACATTCACATAGCCAAATGCATCATTTCATTAATACACATTCTTACTTCATACTTCATCATTATATAAGTTCGCAAAGCATCAATCAATTCAATAACTGAAATTCATTAGTCGATTGAGCGAATGTTGCTCAAACAATCGACTTTCCAATGCACATATAACGTACCTTATCCTTTGGGCTTTCCGAGTGTACTAATTAAATTCATTTCGCAACCAACACTCACCTCCAGCCCAAGATTCTTGAATATAACCGGATTTAATCACGTGCACAAATGCCTTGGTCTTAGCCCGGATAGAGTAACTTCATACGAATGCCTTCGGCCTTAGCCGGATATAGCCACTAGCACAATTGCCTTGGTCTTAACCCGGATATAATTTCCAGCATAGTTGTCTTGGGCTTAGCCCGGATATCATTCAATTTCTCATGCACACATACATCAATAATCATTGGACATACATATTTCATTTTCAGTTACTAAGGCTCAAACACAATTATAATCATTAGCATATTCGCCTTCGGGACTTAGCCGGGTGGAATTCAAATACTCATACACACATAATCAATAATCATACACATCCATATTTCATCTCACATAATTCAAGTAAGGTCACTTCTTGAGGACTTACCTCGGATGTTGTCGAACGGCTTTTTCGGCTATTCGATCACCTTTTCCTTCCCTTGTCCAATTGTGGCCCTCTTAGCTCTTGAGCTAATTCAAACAAATTCAATTTATTAAAACCTCATTGTGCTTGCTTATGGCGAATATGACAAGGATTTTAAATGGTCATATGGCCACTCTTTAGCTTGAATACACAATGGTCATGCACATTTTATACTACATCAAGCAATTCAATACAATTTATTTGAGCATCAAGGAAATGCTAAGGCCTTCAATAGGCTACCCAAGGCCGAATATTCATGTACATGTTGAGGTCAATTTTGCACTTAATACCTCACAAAAACAGCATGCAATCTACTAATTAATGCTTTGCACATTGTGGCCCAAAACTTATAATATAGCATCAAGCACTTATATGTGTGCTAGGTCAATTGTGCTTGCAATTTCACAAGCATTCTTCCACATTTTCTTCTTTAAATCAATATATTCATCACTTAGTTCATAACCAAACATAATGTGCAATCATATATATGCATATATGAGCATGGCCGAATTTTCAAGGTGTCCATAGCCATCCAAAACACAAATTTTTAACTAACATGCAAGAAGCATGAATCATGCTCAAGAATGCATCATGGCCGAATATGACAATCATGCTCCTTTTCAACTTTAATCATGATAAAACAAAGAGAAAACTCAAAATCTTACTCATGAATAGAAAATCCATCATTGCATGCATCATCATCAAGCTTCACACTTAGCATGCAATGGCTTTATCACCATAACAACTTTGCCCAAATACCATTTCCATGGCATGACAAAGATTTGAGCCATGGCTAACATGCACATCAAGTTAGTAACCAAGTCATGCATGAAACTCCAAACACAACCTCATACATACCTTAATCTTGGTACAAGTATGGCCAAATCTCCTTCTAGTTCTCTTCTAAACCAAAAATGGAGCAAAAATCCTTTCTTCCTCCTTATGATTTTCGCCAAAAGATGAGAAAGGATGAACAAATTTTTTGTTTTCTTCTTGGTTGCACGGCAATGGGGGAATGCTACTCTCTCACACCCATTTTTTTTCATTCTTTTCTTACCCATGCTTATTTGTTTATGATTTCTCCCTAATGCCCAACAAAACATGTTTCATGACATGTTTAGCCCATATCACTTTGTCATGGCCGGCCATCATTTGTAAAAAAGGGAAATTTGACATGCAAGTCCATTATTTTGCATGCATGCTTTAATTAGTCATCACATATTTCCCTATCGTACTTTCAAAGTTCACTACTAAGTCCTTTCTTATAAATTAGCACCTAATTAATAAAAATCGAGACACGAAATATTTACGCATACCAATTCCACATACAATAAGCACGGAATATAACACTTAATTATTCTTGTGACTCGGTTTCGTGGTCCCGAAACCACTCTCCGACTAGGGTCACATTCGGGGTGTCACAACTCTCCCCCACTCAAGAGATTTTCGTCCCCGAAAAGCTTACCGGTAAATAGGTTCGGATATCGCTCCCTCATAGAGTTCTCGGTCTCCCAAGTAGCTTCTTCTATCCCGTGCTTGAGCCATAACACTTTCACTAGCGGAACCGCTTGTTTCGCAACTCTTTCACTTCTCGTGATAGGATACGAATTGGTTCTTCCTCATAACTCATATTAGCTTGAATTTCAATTTCGATGGACTAATCACGGCGTTGGATCGGATCTATAACGTCGAAGCATCGACACGTGGAAGACATCGTGAACCTTTTGAGTTCAGGGGCAAAATCAAACGATATGCCACCGGACCGACTCGCTCGATATCTCATATGGCCCAATGAACCTCAGCTCAACTTGCCCTTACTACCGAACTCGAGTATCTTTTCCAAGGCGATACCTTGAGAAACACTTTATCACCCACCTGATACTCGATATCCTTACGCTTCATATCCGCGTACGACTTCTGACGATCGAAGGCTATCTTCAAACTTTCACGGATTACTTTCACTTTCTGTTCAGCATCCCTAATCAAATCCACCCCGAAAATCTTGCTTTCACCAAGCTCAGTCCAAAACAATGGTGTACGGCATTTACGCCCGTACAAAGCCTCATAAGGTGCCATCTTAATGCTCGATTGAAAGCTGTTGTTGTAAGCGAATTCAATCAACGGCAAATACCGTTCCCATGAACCACTAAACTCGAGGACGCAACATCTTAACATATCCTCAAGTATCTGAATTACCCGCTCGGATTGACCATCGGTTTGGGGGTGAAAGGCGGTGCTGAAATGCAACTTGGTACCCAAAGCTTCTTGCAACTTTTTCCAAAACCGCGAGGTAAATCTCGGATCTCTATCCGACACGATAGAAATAGGCACCCCGTGTAATTTCACAATCTGAGAAACGTACAATTCCGCTAATTTGTCCATTGAAAAATCCGTACGTACGGGGACAAAGTGGGCCGACTTAGTCAATCGATCTACCACGACCCAAACCGCATCCTTCTTACTTGCTGACAATGGCAGTCCGGATACAAAGTCCATTGTGACTCGATCCCATTTCCACTCGGGTATCGTGATTGGTCAAGTAATCCTCGAAGGCACCGATGTTCCGCTTTCACTTGTTGACATATTAAACATCTTGAAACAAAGTCGGAGATGTCTCGCTTCATACCATGCCACCAAAATCGACGTTTCAAATCATTGTACATCTTCGTACTCCCCGGGTGGATTGCCATTTGGCTACAATGGGCTTCATTGAATTATCGAAATGAGTTCAATTCCTTGGGACACACAGACGACTTTTGAACCTCAAACAATCGTCATCGTCGATTTGAAACTCCGAGTCCTCGTTCGAACACACGCAGCCGTTTTGCAACCAACTCGTCGTCGACTTTTCGAGCTTCTCGAATTTGGTGTGTCAATAGTGGTTTGGCTTTCAATTCAGCCACTAACACACCGTCGGATCGGATGACAAGTGCACATTCATCGCTCGTAAAGTGAATAACGATTTACGACTCAGGCGCCCGCAACCACATTCGCCTTTCCCGGGTGATAATCAATGATCAGTTCATAATCCTTTAACAGCTCAAGCCAACGTCTTTGTCGCAGATTTAAGTCTCTTTGGGTCATCAAATATTTGAGACTTTTGTGATCCGAGTATACATGGCACCTTTCACCAAATAAGTAATGTCGCCAAATCTTTAAGGCGAATACGATGGCGGCCAATTCGAGATCATGAGTCGGATAATTTTTCTCATGTGGCTTTAATTGCCTCGACGCATAGGCCACAACTCGACCTTCTTGCATTAATACGCAACCTAACCCAAGTAGAGAGGCGTCGCTATAGATAACAAACTCCTTGCCGGACTCGGGTTGCACTAGAATTGGGGCTTCAGTCAAATAAGTTTTCAGTTGATCGAAGCTTTTTTGGCATTTCTCCGTCCATTCGAACTTAACATCCTTTTGGAGTAGCTTCGTCATCGGCGTGGCTATCGTTGAGAACCCTTTTACAAAACGTCGGTAATAACCGGCAAGCCCCAAAAAGCTTCGAACCTCAGTAATATTTCTCGGAGGCTTCCAATTTAGTATGGCTGAAATTTTATTCGGGTCGACTCGAATACCCGATGCAGATACCACATGACCCAAGAAGCTAACCTCTCTTAACCAGAACTCACACTTGCTGAACTTAGCATATAATTGCTTGTCCCGTAAAATTTGCAGCACTAACCGCAGGTGTTCAACATGTTCGGTCTCATTTCTTGAATAGACCAAGATGTCATCAATGAACACGACTACGAATCGATCCAAATATGGTCTAAAGATTCGATTCATTAAATCCATAAATATCGCAGGGCATTAGTGAGCCCAAACGGCATCACCAGAACTCATAGTGACCATATCTCGCTCAAGGCGTCTTGGGCACGTCTGAATCTCGGATTCGCAATTGATAGTAGCCCGATCTCAAATCTATTTTCGAGAACACCGAGGCTCCCTTCAGTTGATCGAACAAGTCATCAATACGTGGCAACGGATATTTGTTCTTTATCGTCGCTTTGTTAAGCTGACGATAGTCGATGCACAGTCGCATGGTTCCATCCTTCTTCTTCACGAACAGACCGGCGCACCCAAGGCGAAAAAACTCGGGCGAGCAAAACCTCTATCCACCAATTCTTGCAACTGAACTTTCAACTCCTTTAATTCCGTTGGGGCCATACGATACGGAGCTATCGAAATTGGAGTGGTACCAGGTACCAATTCGATGCCAAATTCTATTTCCCGAACAGGTGGTAAACCCGCAATTCTTCTGGAAAACATCCGGTATTCACAAACCACGGCGCAGATTCGGGTTTCTTCTCGATTCCTTGTCATCGAGTACGACGCAAGGTACGCCGCACCCTTTTCTTTCATATTTCGGGCCAACATCACGATATTACGGTGGCAACCCCTTTAAGTCCGTGGACTCAACCCGAATTATTTCATTATTCGCGACTTCAAATCGATAGTCTTGCTCTTGCAATTTACAACCGCATCGTGCATGGTCAACCAATCCAAACCAAGAATAACATCGAACTCATCGAATGGCAAAAGCATTAAGTCCGCCAGAAAACAAGAACCTCGGAACACTAGGGGACTTTTCTTGCACACTTTGTTAACAAGCACGTAATGACCCAAGGGTTTGACACCGAATTACAAACTCGAGAGACTCAATGGGCAAAGTCTTCTTTGGATGCTAAGGTTTCACATATATATGAATGAGTAGAACCAAGGTCAATCAAAGCAATTACATTTGTATTGAAAAGAGTGAAAGTACCGGTAATAACATCCGGAGAGGCGGCATCCTCGCGTGCGCAGATGGCATAAGTCCTAGCAGAGCACGAGCCTCGGATCGATGGTAGCATCTCTAGATCCTCTCGACCGCCATCGACATTGCCCATATTTCTAGGTGGTCTACCTCAAGCGATGGTAGCACCGGGTTTGCACTCGACTTGCATTCTGTTCATGCATCCTCGGGCAATCCTTCATAAAGTGGTCGGCCGATCCACACTTATAGCAGGGAGCGATCACGAAACCAACAGCTCCCGAATGCCATTTGCCACAATGTGGACACTCCGCCCTCTCTCGGCGATCATTTCCGCCACCGCGATCGAGGTGACTCGTGTGGTCACAGGGTCGATCGCGTCCTCGTCTAGAAAAGCCCAAACGCCTCTAGACCGGCTCGCATCATCTTGAAATCTCTTCGATGCTTGTTGAAGAGACTTTCCGAGGACCTCTTCGAATTCTCCAATCCCCACATCAGCTTTTTGTTTCTCCTTTCTAAGCTCTTGACTTTACAAGCTCGCTCAACAAGTACTACGAACTCTCGTATCTCGAGAATGCCAACAAACATCCTTATATCATCATTCAGCCCATCCTCAAGCGTTTACACATAATAGCTTCGGACGAAATGCATTCTCGCCTCGTCGGCTAAGCCTCACAAACTTTCGTTCGTAGTCGATAGCGGACATAGAACCTTGCTTAAGATCAAGGAATTCCTCCGCTTTTGGTCGATGAATCTCGACTAATGTACTTTTTTGAACTCGGTTAGAAAGAATTCCCAAGTCACTTGTTCTCTAGGCACCACAAGTCGAGTACTCCACCAATAGTAGGCGGACTCGTAGCAAGGAGATGGTACACTTTAAGCACTCATCGGGTGTACAGGATAGCTCATCAAGTATCCCGGATAGTGTTATCTAACCATAATTCAGCTCGCTCGGCATCATCATCATCCGTAGCCTTAAATTCAGTGGCCCCATGTTTTCGAATCCTATCGATGGGGCTTACGACCTTATTTGGTCGGGCCATCGAGGTATTGTAGGTGCGGGGGTTGCATTCGTCGGGAATGGAGGTGGTGGAACAGCCGTGTTGGTTCGAATGTATTGATTAAACCATTCGTTCATCACACTATAAAAGGCTTGCCTAGCCTCGTCATTAGGATTACTGGCCATAGGTTGAGAGTCCGCCGGCGCTGTCCCTTGCGCGGGAGCAGGCGCCACACTCTCCACATCATCAGCTATCGCTCGGTTGGGATCGGGATCCATTGCTATAAACAAACATGAAGTCAAATTGTCAGAATTCATCACACTATCGATTCATCATTTAATGGCATGTATAGCTAGACCCCAAACACATCACGGTAGTCCTAGAATCGACTAAACCGTGGCTCGATACCAATAAAATTGTAACACCCCAAACCCGAGACCATCGCCGTGTCGGACCCGAGGGTTAACAAACCAAGTTCACATGTTTTTGCCCACCAATTTGACATTTCCAGTCAGGCTGGAAAACTGCGTCACTGTCGCCTTAAAATCATATCTCGAGTTTCAAAACTCGGAAACTGGTTTCGTAAATTTTCCTGAATTTAGACTCATATATCCATCCATGGATTTATTTCTAGGATTTTGGTCGGGCCAATTGGTACAGTTTATTATTTAAAGTTACCCCTGTTACAGGGATCGACTGCTCTGACCTTCGCGTGGTATACCTTGAATATCTCTCTGTACAGGGCTTTAATGCTGGTGTAGTTTGTTTCTAATGAAACTAGACTCAAAATGGAATCTGTACATATAAGGTATATCTCCTAATTATTTTGGATAATTTATAGTGAATTTTAAAGTTGCGACAGGGAACCCAGAAACCATTCTGGCCCTGTCTCACAATAGCTTTAATATCTCTTAACCTGTAACTCCTATGACCGTTTCGTTTCTTCCATATGAAAATAGACTCATCAAGGTTCATTTACATAGCTTATTCACTATCTAATTCCATTCCTATGAATTTTGGTGATTTTTCACATTCATGCCACTGCAGCTGGCAGCATCTGTTTTAAGATAGGACTTACCTATTTGGTGGTCTCCATGATTCAACTAGCCTTACCATACATAGGTTCATATATGATCATTTTAACCATGCCAATGGCTGATCATATGACCAACATTCCCATTTCAAGCCATAGCCACATCATGACACAAAATATATACATACAACCCGCAATTAGTCTAAGTTCATGCTTCCCTTTGCGAGCCATTTTCGCATGACCGCGTGCATTACTTACATTACAACATATTTAACAAACAAGGGGTAGTCCTATACATGCCATCTCAAGTTCAACCAAAATTTATACCAAAATGGAGGCTTGATAGTGTGGATGACTTCGACTTCAACGATCCCAAATCCGATTGCCTCGGCGAAATCTAGAAAACTAAGAGCCAAAGCATCGGGTTAAGCATTTTTATGCTTAGTAAGTCTCAAGGAATATAATGAACTATAAATTTACAGCAATACATTCACATAGCCAAATACATCATTTCATTAATACACATTCTTACTTCATACTTCATCATTATATAAGTTCGCAAAGCATCAATCAATTCAATAACTGAAATTCATTAGTCGATTGAGCGAATGTTGCTCAAACACGTCGACTTTCCAATGCACATATAACGTACCTTATCCTTTGGGCTTTCCGAGTGTACTAATTAAATTCATTTCGGCAACCAACACTCACCTCCAGCCCAAGATTCTTCGGAATATAACCGGATTTAATCACGTGCACAAATGCCTTCGGGTCTTAGCCCGGATAGAGTAACTCGGACGAATGCCTTTTGCCTTAGCCCGGATATAGCCACTAGCACAATTGCCTTCGGTCTTAACCGGATATAATTTCAACATAGTTGTCTTCGGCTTAGCCCGGATATCATTCAATTTCTCATGCACACATACATCAATAATCATTGGACATACATATTTCATTTTCGTTACTAAGGCTCAAACACAATTATAATCATTAGCATATTCGCCGGGACTTAGCCCGGTGGAATTCAAATACTCATACACACATAATCAATAATCATACACATCCATATTTCATCTCACATAATTCAAGTAAGGTCACTTCTTGAGGACTTACCTCGGATGTTGTCGAACGGCTTTTTCGGCTATTCGATCACCTTTTCCTTCCCCTTGTCCAATTGTGGCCCTCTTAGCTCTTGAGCTAATTCAAACAAATTCAATTTATTAAAACCTCATTGTGCTTGCTTATGGCCGAATATGACAAGGATTTTAAATGGTCATATGGCCACTCTTTAGCTTGAATACACAATGGTCATGCACATTTTATACTACATCAAGCAATTCAATACAATTTATTTGAGCATCAAGGAAATGCTAAGGCCTTCAATAGGCTACCCAAGGCCGAATATTCATGTACATGTTGAGGTCAATTTTGCACTTAATACCTCACAAAAACAGCATGCAATCTACTAATTAATGCTTTGCACATTGTGGCCCAAAACTTATAATATAGCATCAAGCACTTATATGTGTGCTAGGCCGAATTGTGCTTGCAATTTCACAAGCATTCTTCCACATTTTCTTCTTTAAATCAATATATTCATCACTTAGTTCATAACCAAACATAATGTGCAATCATATATATGCATATATGAGCATGGCCGAATTTTCAAGGTGTCCATAGCCATCCAAAACACAAATTTTTAACTAACATGCAAGAAGCATGAATCATGCTCAAGAATGCATCATGGCGAATATGACAATCATGCTCCTTTTCAACTTTAATCATGATAAAACAAAGAGAAAACTCAAAATCTTACTCATGAATAGAAAATCCATCATTGCATGCATCATCATCAAGCTTCACACTTAGCATGCAATGGCTTTATCACCATAACAACTTTGCCCAAATACCATTTCCATGGCATGACAAAGATTTGAGCCATGGCTAACATGCACATCAAGTTAGTAACCAAGTCATGCATGAAACTCCAAACACAACCTCATACATACCTTAATCTTGGTACAAGTATGGCCAAATCTCCTTCTAGTTCTCTTCTAAACCAAAAATGAAGCAAAAATCCTTTCTTCCTCCTTATGATTTTCGGCCAAAAGATGAGAAAGGATGAACAAATTTTTGTTTTCTCTTCTTGGTTGCACGGCAATGGGGGAATGCTACTCTCTCACACCCATTTTTTTTCATTCTTTTCTTACCCATGCTTATTTGTTTATGATTTCTCCCTAATGCCCAACAAAACATGTTTCATGACATGTTTAGCCCATATCACTTTGTCATGGCCGGCCATCATTTGTAAAAAAGGGAAATTTGACATGCAAGTCCATTATTTTGCATGCATGCTTTAATTAGTCATCACATATTTCCCTATCGTACTTTCAAAGTTCACTACTAAGTCCTTTCTTATAAATTAGCACCTAATTAATAAAAATCGAGACACGAAATATTTACGCATACCAATTCCACATACAATAAGCACGGAATATAACACTTAATTATTCTTGTGACTCGGTTTCGTGGTCCCGAAACCACTCTCCGACTAGGGTCACATTCGGGGTGTCACATGACTCGATGACGATTCGACGAAGATTGATATCTCAAAACCCTTGTTGAACCTTAGGAATAGTTAGGATATAAATGTCATGACATTAGGGTTATGTGTGATCCCATGAAAGACCATGTCTGGGACATGGCATTGGCATCGATATGTGATCCCATGTAAGACCATGTTTGGGACATGGCATTGACATAGATATGTGATCCCATGTAAGACCATGTCTGAAACATGGCATTGGCATCGATATTTGATCCCATGCAAGACCATATTTAGGATATGGCATTGGCATCGATATGAGACATCGTGTAAGATCATAGCTGGGCTATCAACTTTGATCAATGATCCCATGTAAGACCATATCTGGGATATGGGATTGGCATCTTACTATGTACATGAGAGTTCCTAGTATCCTTTAGTATTCCAAGTGGTTCAATGGGAAATTCAACGATTTTGTTAAAGACAAAGATGAATATGAGATTATGTTGAAATGGTACAAGTATGTACATAAGTTTATAATCAATGATTTCATGATATTGTGAGTTTATGTTCACATGGGGATGACTTTTTGATGACCTTATGATTATTGGTCTATACTTGTGATATATGAAATACATGGTAAATTTGATTGATGGTTATGTGATTTGCTTTCAGGCCAAAACGAGTGTGATATAGCACGTCTTATTCACTTAAATGGTGATTTGTCGAATATAAGAAAGATGAAAGATATTAAGATACACACTTGGAAATGTGAGTACACAAGATTAATGTGCATGTTTACTATGAGGTTTGAAATGATTTGTTAATTGTTGTAATATGTTATAACGAAAAGATTATGATTGTTGGGCTAATGTAACACCCCAAAATCTTAAGTATTTATTTTTATATGCTTCTGACACACAAGTGCATGTCTGCTTCAGTGGTTAAGTGTCCTGGGAAGAGTCAGAGAAGTCTTGGGTTCAAGCCTTGGCTTGTGCAAAAGTTTTGTTTTTATATGAATTAACCCTGTCTCTAGTCAGTAGGCTTTTAAATAAATATGGGTATTTCATGTCAAAAAGGGCCTGCTGGTCTAGGGGATAAAGTGGTATGTCATTATTACTGAATGTCTTAAGTTTGAGTCCTGCTATGCGTAAGGTGTGTTTTATTTTGCTGCCAGTGTCGTAGGAGTGTTCTGGCTTAGCCAAAGTTCTAAAGAGCTTAGGGGGAGTTTGAATTAGATGGTGGAGAGATTGGAAGAGAGTTTTGAGGAGTGGATCAAGGGATTTGGTGGATGGTTTGAGTGATTTTAGGAGAAAATTATGGGAATTTGATGTTGTGGGGGGAGTTGATGGGAAATTGGTATTCTGATCACTTAGAGTTCGAATTTGGGTTAGTATTGCTCTCCATTTCGGTTGCTGTAAACATTTTTGGTTCTTTTCTTTTCTTTGGAGGTTGAATTGTGCTAGGGAGTTTGGCAGTATCTTTCGTTTTTTCTTATTTCGGGTTTGTACTTCTTTTTAGGTCCCTTGTCATTTTTGCTCTTTTCCCCTTTTCTCCTTAGTCGAATGCTCTCCATCCCTCTCTCTCAATTCTTTTGGGTCTAGCAATTCCCCTATTTTGCATCTTGTTGCTTTGGCCGATTCTCCTTGCTTCTCCCCCCTCTCTCAATCAGTTTTGTTGAGGCTGAATACCTTTTCTCCTTGTAGCCAAATTTTGCCTTTACTCCATCAATCTCTTCCTCTCCTTCATAGTCGACTTTCATCCCCTCTTTCTTATTTGTTGTGTTCCTTTCAGTTTCTGGAACTTCTCGAGGAGTGAAGGGTTATTCATTGATATTGAAATGATCGAAACCTCTCTTTCGTCACTTGATCAAAGGTAACTCTGTCCTTAGTCATCATATTTGACTCGAGTGTTGTGGCTTGCATTCTTGGGTGTAGGCCGATTGCTTGATTCCATTACTTCTGGGTTCTGTGTTTTCTATAAGTTAGTATACGTTATTCAATCCATGTGTAAGAGCAATCAGGATTAATAGAATTCGATTGTAATCAATCTTTGTCAGCGGTTTAAGTGGGCTAAGCCATATTTGTAACACCCCATACCTGAGACCGTTGCCGGAGTCAGACACGAGGGGTTCGCAGACTTAAATCACTTATTGCACAGTCCATTTTAAATTTCCAGACGAGCTGGCTAACTGCATCACTGTCACCTTAAAAATCATATCTCGAGTTCCAAAAGTCAAAAACCAGTTCCATAAATTTTTCCCGAAACTAGACTCATATATCCATCTACAATTTTTTTTCTAGAATTTTTGGTTGATCCAATTAGTACAGTTTATTAGTTAAAGTCTCCCTGTTTCAGGGTTCGACCACACTTGTCCTTCGGCATTACGACTTGGATATCTCCTGCATGAGGCTTCAATATGATGCCGTTTGTTTCTATAGAAACTAGACTCGAAAGGAATCTATACATATATGGAACAATTTCTAATTATCTCTGGTTAATTTATAATGAATTTCCAAAGTCGAATAGGGAATCCAGAAACTGTCCAGCCCTATTTCATGAAAACTTAAATATCTCCTAATATACTGTTCATATGATCATTTCGTTACTTTCCTATGAAAATAAATTCATCAAGGTTCGATTACATAATTTATTCACTATTTAATTCCATTCCTACTATTTTTAGTGATTTTCACATCCACATCACTTCTGCTATCAGCATCCATTTTAAGGTAGACTTTACCTATTACATAGTTTCCATGCCTCTTAATGAACATATACATTCAAGATGACTATAACATTATGCTCAAAACGTATATAAGCCATTTTTGCATGGCTATCCAAAGTTTTACATACCAAAGTTCAAACAAAACATAATAGCCTATACATGCCGAAATGTTCTCTTAGACCAACTAGGAAGAAGATACCAAAAAGTTGCAAGCTGGTGTGGTGACTTCGACGATGGTTCCGAGCACACAAAAATGGATCAAAGGAACCTAAACAAGTGACAAATAATTGCACCGAATGAGTATATAACTCAGTAAGTCATAAGCATTACACTACTATCCATTTATAAAATATCATAAATGAAATCAAATAATGCAAGATTAGGTACTCCATCCATACCGACTATGCCATAATTTCACGCACATTTATGATTACATGCTCTCAACTAGCCAAGCCTCCATTGACATCTCGTATGATATTCGATATGATATTTGATGCATCTCCACACATCATCTTATTTTCATTTAGATTATACTAATAATAGCATTTCATCTACTCCACAATAATATTATGTTCCTACTTCAAATATAATCACCACATAGGTTCAAGACTTACCAAGCTCAGTTCCACCTATAAACATAACATCTATTCCTTATGAACTCAAAATATCTACTCGTTCCGCTGTCTATGATCTACTCGATAAAGTCGCACACTTAACATTAATGATTATTCGAAAATATACAGTAAGTTCGCACACTTAGTGCTTAATATTCAAACTCGCACACTTAGTGCTATACAATTCAAACTCGCACACTTAGTGCTATACAATTAAACTCGCACACTTAGTGCCAATCTCATTATAGTAAACGTTTATACCCGCACACTTAGTGCCAAAATCAGCAACTCAATACATCTCACTTCTTTTTTTTTTACACTCGATAAATTTTGTCACTTCATGCATTTATATATCATTCCATTCGGCATAAGTACATAGGTATTATGATTATTTATATCAATACAAAATATATGCTTAATAACTTACCTTGTGTTGGGTAAAACGGTTCTAACTCGGCTACTCGATGTTCTTTCCTTTGCCTTTGCTTGATTCTCCTCCTTTAACTTCTTGAGCTTAACCAACAAATTAACTAGTTTAACCGTCTTGCTAAATATTTATATCAAAATATTAATGATTTCATATCATAGGAGATAATGACTAATTCTTATCTTCCTACCATATGTTTTTGAGCTATTTGACTAATAACCATATGCTATCGCCCTACTATCAATAATCCAATCACACATGCATATATATATATATATGGCCGAATGTGCAAAGCTTAGACTCAACATCACCTATGCTCTTAATTTGATGGCTGAATATGCATACATATATATATGATATCAACTATACTATCATCTTTAATTCACCTAAACACAAAATTTCATCTCATGAACACTTGACCGAATTCTTCCTAATCTAGCATGGCTTCACATATATTTGTAACATCCTACAAATCCACATATACCACATTTCTACATAAATTTTCTTTTACTTTTCCACTACTTCCATTCACAACATCAAAAGCACCATACACATGTATCATTACAAAGCTTCACACTTAGCATGCAAATGACATCAACACAAATCCACCTTAGCTTAAACTTAACTCATCTTCATGCCTCATCACCACAACATCAAACATCAACCAAGAAGACAACACCCATGGCTGAATATCATCTCCATACCATAGCAAAGATTTAAACCATGGGCTAGGTAGAACTCAAACTAACAACTAAAAACATGCATGAATCTCATGGACAACATCAAACATACCTTAGTCTAGCAAACTACCATAGCTGATTTTCTCAAGCTCTTCCCCCTTCTTCTTAGAACATTGGCCAAGGAAAAAAATGTGAAAGGATGGACACTTTTTTTCCTTTGTTTTCATCATATTCCTCTTTTTTCATTATTTTATTCTTTCTAACATAACCACTAACCCAACATGTTTGCAACATGTTTCCACTCATAGCATGGCCAGCCACCATGCTTAAATTTTGGGTAAATTGACATGCAAACCCATCATTTTCACAACATGCATTAATAGACCACTTTACATTTGCCTAGCACATTTCTAAATTTTCTCACATAAGTCCTATTTGATAAAATTCACTTACAATTAACAAAATCCAAACATGAAATTTTCACACATGCATATGTACATATAATGAGCATCAACTATGACGGTTAATTATTCTTTTTTTTTATGACTCGGTTTAGTGGTCCCGAAACCACTTTCCGACTAGGGTCAATTTAGGGCTGTCACAATATTCGTTCAATCAAGGCAGGTAATAATTATTATTTTGGATTAAGTGTTAAAAGGGGTTGTTTAACCCTATTAATTAAAGGACTGACGGAGTGTCTTGATTGAATATAGGTTTGGTGCTCGTGGGCATTTGCACATCTTCGTAAACAGGGTGTGTAAACACAATCTCAGCTAGGGAAATCGGCAAAAGCCAAAAAAAGTGAATGAGGATGCTACACGGGCGTATGCTCGCTCATGTGGTAGTTCGTATGACTAAATTTGGGCGTATGATCGTTGACACCAACCATTAGCGATTTCATGGGCTGAGGTCATATTGGGCCATGTTGGGCCAAAATGGGCCGTGTGGGCCCCACGAGCATGTGGGCCCCACTCGGGTAAACCAAACAGACGTGTGGAGAATATTGGACAGGCTGTGTAATTCACACAACCAATGCCATTTTGGGGCTATGTGGGCCACACGAGCGTATGGGCCTACAATATGGGCCGTGGGCCCATTGTCACTGTTTGACTGTTAAGGTTGCGCGGGTCGCCCGGGATGACTGTAGACCTACTGTTGGGTCAGTAAGTGTACCTGGACCCTAACTGATAAAATGACTATTATGCCCCTGTGTGATAAAATAACTGTTATGCCCCTATGGGATGTATGATTATATTTAAGCATGCCATTTAAACATATTGAATACATGTATGATATTATGACATGAGATGGCATGATGCATGGTATGTTGCATGGGGAGGGGTTTTATTATGATTGGAGGAAGTGTACTGTACTAGCAGCTCTGCTGCAAATGCTATTTAATGCCGCAACTGATACTACTTGGAGTGTAGGGATGGGTGGGTTGATTATATCCCCACATGGAGTGCAGGGTTGGATGGAGATGAAGTGCAGAGGCTGGGTGGGTAGGATCTCTTGACTGCATAACTGTACTGTTACTGTTACTGAGATGGGCTCAGGCCCAAACTGATACTGATATTGTAATTGTCTAAGGCCCTAACTGAGACTAAACCTTTACTGAATTGGGCTTAGGCTGGACTTTGTGTGCCCATTGTTTGATTATTTGATATGGGATTACACACTGAGTTTTCATAACTCACCCATCTGTTTGTCTGTACAGGTAACCCCTAGTCATAGACGGATCGGTGCTGCGAGAGACTCAAAGGTGGCCACAAAACCGCATATACTTTCACATTTGATTTATAAATTATAAGTAATTCTATTTTGGGTATTTTTATTGTAATATGGCCTCTTTGGATTTTATTTTTAATTTTGGATTTATATTTTCTTTCTTTTATAACTGCTAGCAGTAGGAAAAGACACAGGTTTTCAAAAAGATAAATATTTTTCAAAAAAATACCACAAATACGCAACCTATTTTAAAGAGCTTCCGCTAGAAATAACGTTTTATAAATTAATAATGTTTTAATATGATTAACTTTTTGCCAAAAGACGTGCATTTTGGAAAATAAACGAGACATTTTAAAAACATCGTTAAGATCCCAATGAAGTTAAATATAGAACGGGTTTTTCACTGATATCTCACTTTACGAAAAACACTTCAATGTGACACTGCCAGATTCGACCATAACGTCTAGGCTGGGTTTGGGGTGTTACAGCTAATTCCAAGAAATGTTAAATTATGCTTATAAGTTGATAAAGAAAACGTTGTGACTGAATAAGAATTATAACCATGAGATTATGGTAAATTATAATACTTTTTGTTTGTATTATTGAGTTATGATAAAAAATTGGTAAGATGTGAATGGGTAAGTTATACTATGAGACTTAAATGACATTTGTATGAATTTACATTATGTTAATTGTATGGTTGAGGTTGCTTATTATTTACATGCTAATTTACTAAGCTATATTATATAGCTTACCCCCTTCCTTTCCCATATCTTATAGGATTATTTAGCTAGCTCGGGTTGGAGATCGTCGGTGGTCCTATGACACTATCAAGCTATCACTACTGGTATTGATGAATTCAAGTATTTTGAGTTTATGGCATGTATAGGGACGTGATCTTTTGGTTATATGTATTATTATTAATGTGGCCAAATGTGTTGGCCTATAATGGATTATTGTTCAAATTGCACATAGCCACGAATGATGGCTTATGTTGATTACAGGTCTATTCATGTGTTAATGCCCTCTTGTGAATGCGATGTTAATATGTTTTAATGGGCTAAGTATGATGTTTTAAGCATGATAAATAATGGCATGAGAATGACATATTATTGTCTTAGTTGTGAGTGTTTGGTTGCCTAAGTATGATATGTTTTGTTCCTTTTGAATTGATATGAGTGTATGTGTGAAAAAGGGTGGCAAATGGCTTGGTAAATAGCCTTGTTTTTGTCCACAAGGGTAGGCACGTGAGCGTGTGTCTAGGCCGTCTGTGACACACGGTCTGCCCCGTGGACGTGTGATCCGACTGTGTGTCCCCTACACCTTAAATGTTGGAAAACAAAATGCTTAGTATCAAGCACATGGGCAGAAACATGGGCATGTGTCTCAGTCGTGTGAAGGACATGGCCTAAGCACACAGATGTGTGACTTGGCCATGTGACTTCAATTTGTTGATGACGTCATAAACAGAGAGTTACACGGGTTAGGGACACGGGTGTGTGTGACCACATGGCCTGCCCACACGGGTATATCCCAAGCCACACGGGCGTGTGACCTTTGTTTTGATGAAAAATTTTATAAGGATGGAGAGTTTTCTAAAGTTTTTGGTTTAGTCCCGAACTGCCTCTAATGCATGTTTTGAGCCTCGTAGGCTCGTTTAGGGGATGACATGAATGTTTTCAAAAAATTTTAAATTTGAGTGGAAATTCATTTTCGAGCTTTGAATGTTTGCTTGTGTTTACGTCCGGTAATCCCGCGGACCCTGTCTCGGTGTTGGATACGGGTATGGGGTGTTACAAATAGCTTATTTTAGCTGAGTATAGAGCTAAACTGATGTTTCTACAAGATAACAGTGAAACTAAAAAAAGTGATAAAGAGTTGTAAGTTAAACGGGTATAGAATGAAATAATTATTAAATCAGGATAGCAGATTTGAATTTGATGATTGTCTGTTATTCCGAGATAGAGCCTGTATACTGAAGAATTTGGAACTTTTACAAAAAATTTTACATTAATGATTACAGTAGGACTATATCTGTTTATTTGGGAAATGATAATAAAATGCACAACAATTTGTAAAAAGATATACTGGAAGCCCGGAATGAAATGTGGTATCTTTTTGAATCTATATTTAAATGTTGGATGTATCAACAAGATAGAGATGATACTTTCAAGATAAGTATAGTCAGCGAAAGTACAGAAATGGAAATGGAAAAAAATTACCATAAATTTTATATCATGATTATCCCTGTAGAAAGATAGTATTTGAGTGATTGTCAATTGTTTGACGAAGCCTGCACATTCCATTATGGAATGAGTGAATTTCACACTTGATAGATTGCTTGAATCATCTGTTTTTGAGATTGTCAGATTATATGATGTGCTAGTTTCTACTATGTCTGGTAGAGATCTACAGTTTAAATTCCAATTCCGAAACAAGTTATAGAAAACTCTGGGTATGCGGTTACATTTTAATACCATATTTCATTTTCAAATGGATGATCAATCTGAACATATGATTCAGAATTTGGAAGATGTGCTTCGATGCTGTGTACTTGAATTTGAAAGTAACTGGGAAAAGTATTTGCCTTTGACTAAATTTGCTTATTATAACAGTTAACAGTCAAGTACAAAATTTTTACTATACGAGGCTTTATATGGTCACAAATATAAAACTTTGGTGTTTTGGACGGAGTTCAGTGAGAAACGATACATGTAGTAGGTTTGATTCTTTGAAACTGAAGAAAAATGAAAAATGATCTGAGACAATTTAAAAACAGTATATGGTCGTCAGAAATTCGATGTGAATCTAAAATGAAAAGAACTAGAGTTTCAGATTGGCAATAAAATATTTTTGAAAGTTTTGCCATGGAAGAAAGTTCCCCAGTTTGGCCGTAAAGGCAAATCAAGTCTGTGGTTTATCGGGTCACATATTGCATGTTGATAGGTATTATTATCAGAGTTCTACAGAATTCACAATGTTTTATGTGTATATGTGTTATAACAGTATCGATCAGACCCATCATCTGTTATTTCTCTTATAGAGATTGAAATTCAGCTTTGTATGACTTACAATGAGTGACTGGTTGAAATTCTAGCATGTGAAGTGAAAGAAACGAAAAATATAAAGGTAGCTTTAGTGAAAGTTCTTTGAAAATGATACAATACAGAGAAAGCTATTTGGGAGTCGGATGGAAACATGAGAAAGTAATGTTGGAATCTCTTTACTGGAAAAATTTTCGAGGATGAAAATTTCTTAAGGGGGAGAGTTGTAACAGCCTAAATTTCAGTGAAATCGAAAGAGTGGTTTCGAGACCACAAATCTGAGTCAAAAATAAAATTTATTTTTATTTTATTATAGGTCCATAATATGATAGAAATGTCATGTGAAAATTTTGATAAGAAAATTTTATCGATTATGTGCTTAATTACGAGAAGGACCAAATCGCATAAAATGTAAAAGTTGAATTCTAGTAGCTAGAAGGAATAAATAGTTATGGAATTCAAAACTTGAGGTCCTTATACGATAATTATACCATTAATGAAACGTTAGTAGATATTTTTGGATGATTCATCCATGGAAAATTAGAAAAAGGCTAAGGACTAAATTGGATATCAAATTTATTAAAAGATGATCAATTATTATATAGAAATAAAAATCATTTTATTCATCTTCTTCCCCAAAATAATACATGGAAACCCTAGGAGAGAAAAGAAACTTTCATGGTCAAATTGGGTAAGTTTCCATGGCCCGTTTTTAGTAATTTTGATATTTTTGAAACCAAGATAAGTTAATCTATCTATTTGGGGGATCAATTTGAGAAGTTATCAAAGTATGGAAAATGGGTCATGGATGTATATGCTGAAAATTAGAAATTTATGGTAGAAAATGAAAGGTTGTTGATAGATAAACAACTTTTACAAAGTGATTTTTGATAAAAACATGATTTAGGGACTAAAATGTAAAGTTGTAAAATTGAAGAAAAATGCTGAATTTTTATGAATACATATGTTGTAAATTTTGCAATAGGATTTTGATTAGGCTTGGAATAGGGAGTAAATTGCACAAATTTTATTTTCTGAGCCTAGGGATGAAATGGAAATTTATTGAAAAGTTAGGATATAAATTGAGTCTAAATTAGTATGAAATATGAGAAATTGATGTAAAATTTACTCGTATAGATCTGGACAAACCAAATTCGGAACTAGAACGAGGAAAGAGGAAAATGTTAGATTAGTAGATTTTACATACACGAACATTGTCGAGGTAAGTTCGTGTAACTAAACTGTGTTTATTTACATGTTTGCATTGATTGTTTTTATGTAAATTGTAAAAACCTCATAAATATGTGAAATGATTACATATCCGATCAAACCCAATAAATAAAAATGTTTAAACTAAATGATAATGCTTGATAAATAATAAAGGATAAACGATGAGAATGTTACTTATATGCTTGAAATGAATGTGGAATGTGTTTTTTTGAATTATATGAATGTTGTGGATGTATGAAATAATCACATGCCCGATAATGCTTGAGAAAAATGTTTAAATCCCAGTTGAGTAAAATGGAAAATCGATGGATATGTGATTTTTCGAAATGAATGAGGTCTTGCATTTGTTGCTGATAGGATTTAGCTCGGACAAGTAATCCTATTGACCTTATAAAAGAAAATGATTTGGCCCGGACAGGTAATCTAGATCAAGCTTCTTAGAGCATATATCATAAAAAGGATTTAGCCCGGATTGGAAATCCTGTTGTATACATGTGTGGCTCGAGAGTGTACTCTCTGATATAGTACCTTATGGGTACTGTTGGACATGATTTGACGGATCCTCGTGTAACAGCCCAAATTTGGGCCTAGTCAGAACAGTGGTTTCGGGACCACTAATCTGAAGTCAGAGAAAGTATTTTATTATTAATTTTAAGTTATAACATGTTTATATTAGTGCATGAAAATTTTGGTGAAGTAATTTTAGTGATTTCATGTTTAATTGTGAAAAAGGGCTAATTCGCATAAAGTGCAAAAGTCCTATTTTATTAGCTAAGAGTGTCAAATAGCTAGAGAACCTAAATTGGAGGTCTTTAAAGGGCAATTAGACCCTTTAGAATAGCATGGCTGGCCATAGGAGACAAAGGCGGTCAAAAGTCAAAATTTGGTGAAATTAGGTGTTGAAATTGAATAAAATAAAACAAATAGTAAAAGTTGTCATTTTTTTTCATCTCTCTCTTTCTTCTCCACTGATTTTTCTCCAAGAAAATGGCCATGGAAGCTTGAAATATTTTCAGCAACTTTTGAGGGTTTTAGGGTTTTTCTTGAATATTTTTGTACTTTTGAGGTCCTTGTAGCATGAGCTTTCTAACAAGGGGACTATTTTGCAAAATGGTTGAAAGTTTAGGGTTTTTCCATGATAGTAGACTTGTTGATTTCTGAAATTTTATAGAATAATATGAGTTATAGTTGTGAAATAAACAACTTTTGTGAAGTAGTTTTCATGGACCATTTTGCATAAGTTGTAAAATAGGTGATAAATGTGTGAGATAATAAGAATTGTAGGCTGCTCGTAGCATGAAAAGTATTCAGCTAGGCTTGGTTAATGAGAAAATGCGATAAAAATCAATTTTCGGGTCCAGGGGTAAAATGGTCATTTTGCAATAGTCAGGGGCAAAATGGTTATTTTTCCCAATTTTAAATTGTTGAGTACCTAGATCGATAGAAAGATTAAATTTACAAATTTTTATCATTATAGATCAAGAATTACAAAATTTGGGCCTAGACTGGGGAAAAGCAAAGCTGGCGGACTAAAATCGATTAGTCGCCTACATTTTGATTACCTAGGTCAGTTGTATGTTAATAATGCAACTATATCTTTATGACGTGCAATTGGATTGATATGGCATAAATTGTTTTAATTTTGAATATGAGAATATATGTTGAGGAATTAACATAGTAGAGACTTTCATTGAACATTTGGAATAGACTTGGATATTTGTACCGTGATAATGGGTGAGATGTGTGCTAGTGTAAGACATGTCTGGAACATGCATCAGCCACAGTATGAATGTAACGCCCCCGTACCCAAGACCATCGCCGGAGTCGAGCACGAGGTGTTAACGTACTTAATTCATTAATTAAACAGCTCAAACAATTTATTTTAGAATTTCCAGACAAGCTGGCTAACTGCGTCACAGTCGCTAAAAAAATTATATCTCAAGTTACAAAACTCACAATCCAATTATATAAATTTTTCCTGAAACTAGACTCAGATATCTACTTACTAATTTGTTTCTAGAATTTTTGGTTGGGCCAATTAGTACAGTTTATTAGTTAAAGTCTCCCCTGTTTTAGGGTTTGGCTACTCTGACCCCTATACACTTCGAATCAAATTTCTTCCTGTACAAAGATCCAATGACTATGAAGTTTGTTTCTATTACAAATAGACTCAATAAGGAATCCATACATATAAAATTTGAGTCCTAATTATTTTTACACAATTTATGGTGAATTTATAAAGTCAGAACAGGGGATCTAGAAATTGCTCTGACCTTATTTCACCAAAATGTAAATATCTCATTACATATAACTTTTTTTGTAACACCCCAAACCCGGCCCAGACGTTATGGCCGAATCTGACGTGCCACATTGGAGTTGAAAACCCACGTTCCGTTTTAGTGTTTTAAAACCATACATTTTATTGAGTTAACAAAGTGTATGGAAGCTGGGCACCAGGTAGGTATCCGAGACAGAGGAGGTGAGCCATGAAGGCTACTTAAGTACCAAGCTCTTTGATTGGATCCAATCCTAGACATGCCCACAACCATAGCCACACTTTGTTATATCGAGTTTAAATTTGTTTAAGTGGACGTCTTTGATTAACCGATGAATCGTGGTGTTGAGATAATTTGAAAACAAGTATCATTTTGAAAACACGTCCTAAGTCTAGCCCATTTGAATAATTATTAACCAATTTTAAAGTTATTAAAATTAAAATAATCCCGAAAAGAAATAAAAGAAAAGTTAAAATTGGCCTTATTACAAACCAAAAATAAATAATAGTTAAAGAAAATTAAATGGAAACCAACACTTTATTTAAAGCCCAAGACGATCACCGTGGCCACTCAATCCCTCCGCCCAAGTCCCCACATCAAGGCTCACGCAAGGTTAAGGAAAGGGGGTGAGTTTGGAAACTCAGTGTGCAACAAGCCCCTTTCGAGCCCAAAACAATAACAACTGTTGGGTCTAAGGCCAAATCCAATCTCAACATATATTGGGCCATAGCCCTTTGCATGTTTCATATTCCATAACACTGGGTCAAGCCTTTTCATATTTCATATTATGGGCAAGCCTTTATCAGAACTCAGATGGCCCTTAGGCCCATTTCAATGTCACATAGAATTTCAATGAAAGAATGCAACCCATTTGGGAGACTACTCAACCCACCATCCGCTACTCTCCACCCGTACCAACCAACACACCATGTGGGATTAACTCGACCCACCCCGCCATATTTCTCCATCGGCAAAGATAGTCGCTTTATCATATAACCGAGGCCTAGCCTCTTTTAATAATCGGGCAAAAGCCCTTTCAATAATCAGGGCATAAGCCCTTTTATAAGCAGGGCATAAGCCCTTTTGAAAACTGGGGCATAAGCCGTTTTGATCCATCCATATAAAAACCCAACCCAATACAGTTATGATTACATCATGTGCATATCATACATATCATGTGCATATCATACATTCCATGTGCATATCATACATACCATATTTATCAAAATCCTATGTATTAAAATCATACATAAACCCTAGGGGTATAATGGTCATTTTTACCTAGGGGCAAAACGGTCATTTTCATGGTATAAGGGTAATCTCATAATTTTACCAAAAATTAGGGTTTCCATGTTCATTAACGATTACTAACAATCCATGGGTGCAAACAGTGATTCTGGCCCATTTTTAGCGAAATCGAGTTATTGGGCCTAAAACCCCTAATGGGCCCTACTTAGCCAATTTCGTCATCTAGGCCCATTTAGCCTATATTCCATAACGGTTTTAACAGTCTTATCATGCCATATAATAGATTTCGTTTTCTACCAATTTTTACCCAAATGGGCCCGAAAGCCCAATGGGCCCCACTTCGGCCCCTCGAGGCCCAACTTACCAAGAACGCCAAAAATCACATTCTTACCGTTTCCATCGTTCTCGATCACCGTCTCATTGATTCTAACTAACTAGTGAGCGTTCGCTTGCTCACAAGTCCTCGAAATGCCAGAATTTCGGCATTTCGGCTTTTCGGCATTTTATCGCTTTAAGCTATGAAAGGGTTCGTTACACACCTGATTTGCGATATTCCTTGACGAGATCTCCTATGCGATTTCTCCTATAATCAACCACTTATAGATTAGACCATGTTAATATTTAACCAAATCGAAAACTACCTATTATCATCACTTACACATTCGGCCACCATCCCCAATGGCCCTTGGGTTCATACCTTTGCCGAAGTTGATGACTAGATTTAGCCACTCCGATGATCCAAGCTTTTCACACACTCCTCGATCGGCAGCCTTTAATCCTCACTAGCACCAACAAACCAAATAACACCAAAAACCCTTTTAGCCTTAGTCGTGAGAGGGTTTTCGGTTTTCTTAAACCACAAGATACAAATGGAAAGAAGGTTCGAATACTTACCAAGAGATCTACTCATTGAAGAACGTTCCAAGTACCTTCCTACCCCATATCCATTGTGAATCCAACTTAAACGTGCGTAGAAAATAGATCTAAATATTAATTCCCGAATCACTAAAATATGAAGCTTTCGGCTTTTTAGAAAATATTAATCTAAGCTATTTAGAAGGTTAGTACACACCTGTTATGGGTTGAAGTTGAAACATTTCCAAAATCAATCGCCTACGATAACCACCACCTGTCACTCAAACTTAACTAATCCAATATCAATATATGTAAATCCTAAGCACATCAGTCATACGGAACATAAGGGCATATTCGTCATTTTGCCATACAGGGGTATTTTGGTAGTTTTACAAATTAAGGGTATTGCGGTAATTTCACAAACCAAGGGTATTTTAGTAATTTTGTAAATCGAGGTAAAACAAGAATTTCGTAAATCAAGGGTAAAACAACAATTCTATAAATCGAGGTAAAATGGAAATATCGTAAATCGAGGGTAAAACAGTAATTCAGTAAATCGAGGGTAAAACGATAATTATGTAAATCGGGGGTAAAATGGTAATTATGTAAATTAGGGGTAAAACGGTAATTCTATAAATCGAGGTAAAATAGTAATTCTATAAACCGAGGGTAAAATGGTAATTCTATAAATCGAGGTAAAACGGTAATTTTACAAATCGAGGTAAAACGATAATTCTATAAATCGAGGTAAAACAAGAATTTCAGTAAATCAAGGGTAAAACAATAATTCAGAACCGAGGGTAAAAGCGGTAATTTCAGAATCGAGGTAAAATAGTAATTCAGAACCGAGGGTAAAACAGTAATTTCAGAATCGAGGTAAAACGGTAATTTTACAAATCGAGGTAAAACGGTAATTCTATAAATCGAGGGTAAAACGGTAATTTTACAAATCGAGGTAAAACAAGAATTTATAAACCGAGGGTAAAACGGTAATTCAGTAAATCGGAGTACTTTGGTAATTTTACAAGTCGAGGGCATTTCAAGAATTGGTAAACTAAAGTATTCTAAACATGGATAACAATACGAATGGGCCTAAAGCCTATTCTCGGCCCAAATGGGCCCACACGCTCGTGTGGCCCTTTTAGCCCAAACCTAGCCACAGATATGCGATTCACCTAGCCTAGTCCAATATTTACTACACAATCAAACAACTTATCCAATTGGGCAGAGGTCTGTTGGGTCCACATGGCTCCTTTCTACCATCGCGACCAAGTAGCCATCCTACAGCTAGAGTATTGAGAAATACACACCTGATAGGAGACTGGAGTTAATCCACGCTCCGAGCACTCTTAGCCGACGCCCAACCCAAACGAGCACGCCATACAGCGAAAGGGATCAGCCAAGAAAGGTACATTTACTCTCTTCATGGTTCCCTCTATTTAAAGCTAGCTTCACAACCACTCTTATATTAGCTTCCTGATGTGGGATCCCTCCAACATTAGAGTTTAAATTCAACACCAACTCTTGCCGCCCCCTGTTAGCAAAATAAATGCTCTTTGCTTGCCATGGGATTCGAACCTATGCCTCCCCTTAAATGCTCCACATGATACTTGCCACTAAGCCACAAGGCTTTTTGTGTCATATTTTATCCCAATTAATTATAAGGTCTAAAGGCCAAAGTCTAGGTTCCTTTTAAAAAACCCAAAATAAATTGCAAGAGCCAAGGCTTGAACCCAGGCTCCCATACAACCTTAATGACGCCACAACCACTAGACTACAAGCTTCCTTGTGTCATTTATTTAACACAATAATTTAAAAACCCTCATCCAAGCATCCAGGTTTTTTTCACTTAATACCAAAATTTTTACTAAAGCCCAAGTTTGAACCCAAGATTTCTCCAACACTTCTCAAAGCCATTAACCACTAATAGCAAACATTTAATTGTGTTATTTCATTGCACAATTAAATACCTATATAAAACCTCTTTACGGACCCACACTCAAGGCCCAATACTTCTAGGCCCAAATTCGGGGTGTTACATTTTTACCTATTTTGTTTCTTCCATATGAAAATAGATTCATTAATATTCAATTAAATATTTTACTCATCATCTAATTCTATTTCTACTATTTTTAATGATTTTTCAAATTCACATCACTACTACTGTATGACACTATTTTATAGCCAATTTCACCATTTTATGGTTTTCCATGGAGTAGGTAATACATTAAGCATACATAACACTAAATATAAATTTTGATTATCCATTCCAATAGCTGATCTTCAACAAGCATTTCCACATCACTCATTCACCATATCATAAGATTATATACACAAAAGGATTATAATGCTATACATGCCATATTCCCAAAATATGCAAGCCACTATACTGAAATGGTCGTTGATAGTGTGAGCGTGCCTCCGAACGTCTTGATCTCCAAGTCAGCTTGTAAAAACTACAAGGAATGGAAGGGAGGGAGTAAGCATAAATGCTTAGTAAGTTCACATGTAAATAGCAAGTAACATAACCATGCAATAATACGAAGTCCACATTTGCATAATATCACCAAAGCATTCATATCATATTTCTCATTCATGATCTTACCATATTATTGTTATATTGAAGTCTCAACCCGAGGGTTAAGTACATACCTGTACAAAGTATCCGTTCCACAACACTTACCAACTAGTCACTTTCATCTTGTGAATTCTTCCATTTCACTAGAACTTTACCCATTGAACACAATCGGAATATAATTTGGATACACGGATTTCATGCACGTAAGTGCCATACCTACAGCTATACAAACTCAATAGCCTGGAGAAATTATGTAGCCAAGCTACCATGTAACCCGCCCGTAAGTGAACTCGGACTCAACTCAACGAGCTCGGATGCCTAGTTACATCTCACGAACTCGGACTCAACTCAACGAGTTCGGAACTCAAATATCCTAGAGACATGTCACTTGTATCCTAATTTATTCCCAAGAATCAAACGGGATTTTTCCTCGATTACACATCTTTGCCCTCTTCCACGGAATGTCGAAACCGATACTCGGTAGCAATTCATATTTAACAAGTAGCACACATAATTTGCATATTACTCAATAATAACCACAAAGCATAATATTTCATGATATTAATCATCATATCATATAAATAACATTAAATTACTTAAAATGACAATTATGTTACTACATTTACACATGAACTTACCTCGTATGCGAAAATGGTCATTTTTACCATTTTGTCCACAACTTGGTATTTTGCTGATTTTAGCCCGGATTTCGATTTTCCTTGCTCTATCATTTCAAATATAGCCTAATTAGGACTCATATTATTCAAATCAACCCAAAATCCTATTTTGGAATAATTACAATTTTCCCCTAAACTTTCACATATTTACACTTTTGCCCCAAATCTCATAAATTAAACTTCGCCCTATTTTCTTATGTTTTGTGACATGCTGATCATTTTTCCCTTCTATAGTAATATTCAATTCTCACTCTAACATGTATTTATGAACATTAGGTATTTTTACCGATTATGTCATTTTAGTCGTTTTTACGTAAAATCACTTAGCAAAAGTTGTTTAACACAATCTCAAGCTTCATATTGTTCCATAAAACATCAAAATTCATGCATATCATTCATGGGTAAATTTTTAAATATAAACCCTAGCTCAAAATATTGGTAGAAATAGGTAAACTGAGCTACGAGGATTTCAAAAATGTAAAGAACATTAAAAACGGGCATAGAAATCACTTACAATCAGGACTTAAAAGTGTTGAAACCCTAGCTATTGTGGAGAGCAAAATTTGGCAGCAACTTATGGAGAAGATGATCATTTTGTGTTATTTTTCCCATTTTATTTCATTTAAAATTCAAATGACCAAAATGCCCTTCCTTACTAAACTTTCAAAAATTTCATCATGTCCAATTTTTGTCCATAAACTTAGAAATTGGTTAAATTTCTATTTAAGACCTCCTAATTAATATTTCAGAGCAATTTCATACTAGAAACTTCTAGAATGCAAGTTTTGTAACTTATTCAATTTAGTCCCTAACTTCAAATTAAGCACTTTATGCATAAAATTTCTTCACGAAATTTTCACACAATCATGCAATCATATCATAGACCCCAAAATAATCATAAAATAATTATTTTTATCTTGGATTTTGTGGTCCCGAAACCATTATTCCGATTAGGCCCTAATTCGAGATATCACAACTCTTCCCCTTTAGGGATTTTTGTCCCCGAAAATCTTACCAAAAAAGTGGTCTTCATTTAGATTCCTCAATTTCATATTCGGTGCTGAAGAACTTTCACTCAGGCGGTGCCTCCAATATATCTCTTTAATTTCTCATATATTCTGAAAGCCTATGGACTCATCTCTAAATTGTTCTTAAATTTTCAACCCTTCTCAGTTTCCCTTGTCATCTTGACATAAAACCTAGATCTCAATTTGGTTAATGGAGACTAGAATTCCAAGAATCCAACAATAAAAGGGACTTGCACTCTTCCAAAATTATCATACAAATTTTCATCATCGATAAATCACAATCCAATAACGTCTGAATCAAATTACAGTACTCGTCATTACTCTCTGAATGAATAGGCAAATTTTCACTGTAAGCTTCATACAATTCTTTCTGTATAAGCCTCGGAATAATAATACCATGAATCAGATCCAATCTGAAATTCAACATCAGAAGTTGATCCTCACTGTACTCTTTTAATTTACTACTCACTATCACATTTTCCTCTTTCTGCTACGGAAATAATTCTAATATAGCCTCGAAAATAATCCTTCTCATTCTTATCCTAATATCAATACTGGCAAAGATAATTCTGGTAGATCCTGATACTCAGCTTTAACCCCATCAACAACTCAGATTTTTCGTGGCATCGAATGCTCTAAACTATTACATTACCTTATTGTCTCGAATCACATTACAATTCATACAGATTGAACACTCGAGTCGATCTTAATCACCAGTGAATGACATTTCAAGTAATCCTTTCTTCTAGTTACAAAACAATTCATCATGCCATCCTTTACTAATCATTCCTTGCGTTAATCAAAACCGTCTCAATTGCATTAGCTCAAATGACAAAAATATCTCAATTGAAGTCATTAATTATAATTGACTTACTTGAGAGAAGTAATCCACCATACCGATTGAAACTCGCACTTTTATCACTTATGCCTTTACTGTTGTCAAATCCTTACACGAAAATTTGAGAAATTCCAATATTAAAATCACCACATTACCAAGATCAAATCAAAAGTATAGTCATGCTTATCATGATTATCACAAGCTGAAGAACGCACTTCGAACATAAGTCATAATTGAAAAATTATGGAATAAAGATAACAAGAAAACCGAATAAAGAAATCCAAGATTGAGAAACCCAAAATAAAGAAATCCAGAATAAAGAAACCCAAGATACGATACTATGTCGGAAAATCGAAAACCAAACTCATAGGAAAATATAGAAGATCTCGAAAATTCCTCAGAGAAAAGAAGTCCAGAAGAAAACATCATTTAATCCCACTGGAATCAAATATAACAAGAACAATGTATCTTCCCATACATATATATCAAATGGAGCATTAAGTAGAAGAAACAAGATCATAATATCATACATATCCTCTCATCAATTCTTATCGATTTAAATGTAATAAAATGCCCGAGGAAATATAGTAATACAAATTATAAACCAATCGGACTACCAATGCATCCATCTAACACCAGATTAGAAAACATTCCCATATAACAAGAATTTCTTCAAAAGATCAACACCATAGAAATTTTTTTCGAGAACGGATAAATACATAGAACATCTCGAAGAAGCTCATTAAATCTGGCCCAACGGTGAATCGTCACACTCGGATATCACACATTTCAAATATCATTTCCCACAACTAGTTTGCCATCACAAATTTCATGTTAGACCTTTCACTAAAGAATACCAGTTCTGAATAAATTTTGATTTACACTTTTCTCGACCTTGTACCTGAGTAATTCAAATTACCAAAGTAAATTCATTCTTTAACTGGGACAATGCATAGCTCCAATAATCTTTATATCAACCTAATACTTTTCTAGCTCTAACTTTATTTACTAACTCATTCTCAGTCTCTAATCATGTTTATGATTATTCTATCACTGAACTCTTTGGTTTCTCAACCAGAAACTTATTCAGTACAAATCTCATGAAAGTCCATTTTAAGCTCCACCTCGGTAAGGGGGAGGGGTTGTAGGGCCTCTGACTCGACTTTCTCATACATATACATATGACACAATTTCCATCATCATAACAACATCATCAAAATCATATCATTCATTTAGGCAATGCATCATTCATGTTGGTTTACAAAAATTTTCTAGTTATCCCATTTAGACAAGTATACTTATGCATGCATCCTACGTTTTCTGGATAGCTTGACTTATCCATTCATTTACTCAAACAAATCATACTCATGACATCATATAAGGGCTAAACAAACATAGATATTTGCATCACAATCGCAACTTTCATTTCGTGCATCATCATATACATATCATTACAATCATATAATTCAGTCCAAACAATTTAACATAGATAAATTCATTTCATTATAATCATTTATCTCATAAAAAATATCATTGACATTCGTCAACATTCAACGTTCAATCAAGGCAATGATTCACAAAGAACCTTTAATCGAGATGCTCATAAGAGCTAAGGTGTGTCCACAGCAAATGTAGGATCACAACCTATTGGGACACTCCGAAGAGCTATTATCAGGAAGCTCGCAAAAACCTTATACGGGAAGCTCGAGAGGGCTTATAACAGGAAACTCATAAGAGTTGTGGTGTGTCCGCAACATATGCTGGACTACAACCAATACGGGAAATCCTGTATCCATCGACTTTCATTTATTCAAATAGGATTTGACATTTATCGGGCCTTATCGAATATTCAATCAATTTAGCATACATGACAATTATACAATTCACATATACAACATTTAATTCAAATATATAAATTTACACAACTTAGTTACACGAACTTATCTCAATACTTGTTCGTATATGAAATCTACTAATCCGAAAATTTTTGTTTCCCTTGATCCAACTCAGTATTAGGTATTTCAGGATCTATATAAATGAATTTAACATCAATTTAATCCATTTCATAAATGACGATTTCATCCCTAGGCTCGAAAAATGAAATTCATGCAATTTAATCCTTATTCCAAGCCTAACTGAAATTTTCATATAACTTTTACAGCACATGTATTTCACAAAATTTAGAATTTTTTCATAACTTTTACATCTTTACAATTTAGTCTCTAAATCATAATATCATCAAAATTCACTTTGTAAAAGTTGTTTATCTATCAACAACCTTTTATTTTCTACCATAAATTTCAAAATTTCAGCATATTTATCCATGGAAAAACTTCTATACTTACCCAATTAAACCCCAATAGATAGATTAAGCTATTCCAATCTCAAAAATATAAAAATTACTAAAAACGGGACAAAAATACTTACCCAATTAAGCCAAGAAAGCTTGTTTTCTCTTTCCCAGGGTTTCCATAGAAATTTTGGGGAAGATGATGAAAATAAGATGATATTTTCTATTTAATTTAATTATCATCTTTTAATTTTCCCACTTTCCAATTTAGTCCTTGCTTTTTTCTAATTTTCCATGGATGATTCATAAAAAATATCTACTAACTTTTCTTTATTAGTCTAATTACCATATAATGACCTCAAGTCTTGAATTCCATAGCTATTTGGTACTTATAGCTACTAGAACTCAACTTTTGCATTTTATGCAATTTGGTCCTTTCCATAATTAAACACATAATTGGAAAAACGTTCTTATCAAAATTTTCATATGACATTCATATCATAATGCAGACCATGCAATAATATTAAAATAATTTTTTTTCTAGCTCGGATTTGTGGTCCTAAAACCACTGTTCAGATTTCACTAAAAATGGGCTGTTATAACTCTCCCCCTTAAGAATTTTCGTCCGCAAAAATCTTACTAGTAAAAAGGTTCGGGTATTGCTTTCTCATAGTATCCTCCGGTTCCCAAGTAGCTTCTTAAATCCCATATCATTACCAAAGAACTTTTACTAAAGATACCTTTTTATTTCTTAATTCTTTTGTTCCACGTACTAGGATCTTGATCGGTTCTTCACTGTAAGTCATATCAAGCTGGATCTCAATTTCTGTAAGAGAAATAACATGTGAAGGATCTGATCTATACCCTCGTAACATGGACACATGGAAAACATTATGAATTCTATCAAGTTCTGGTGGTAATGTCAACCGATAAGCAACAGGTCCAATTCTTTCAATAATCTCATATGGTCCGATGAACCGTGGACTCAGTTTTCCTTTACGGCCAAACTAGAGAACTTTCTTTTCATTTAAAAATACCTTGTCGCCTACCTGAAATTCTATTTCTTTTCATTTAAGATCGGCATAAGACTTTTGACGATCAAAGGCTGCTTTCAAACTATCTCGAATCACCTTTACCTTTTCCTCCATTTCATAGATGAAGTCAACTCCGTGTATCTTTTTCTCACTGAGTTTTGTCCAGTACAACAGAGTTCTACATTTACGACCATATAGAGTCTCATATGGTGCCATTTTAATACTGGATTGATAACTATTATTGTATGAAAATTCAATCAAAGGCAAATACCTTTCCTAATTACCTTCAAATTCCAAAATAGAACACCGAAGCATATTTTCCAAATTTTCTATTACACGTTCGGATTGGCCATCAATCTAATGATGGAATGCGGTACTAAAATGCAATTGAGTACTCAAAGCTTCTTGTAATTTATTCCAAAATCGAGATGTAAACCGAGGATCTCTATCTGAAATTGTAACACCCCTTATCCGTATCCAACGCCAGATAGGGTTTGAAGCATTACTGGACTTAAACATAAACATTCATATAAAATCAAGTCATAAAATTTTGTCCCAAATTAAAACTTTTCAATCACATGCAAAATGTCCCTAATAAGGGTCTACAAGACCCGAAACATACATCAGAAACAGTTCAGGACTAGACCGAGAACTTTCAGAATCTTTTAAACACTTATAAAGTTTTCTTGTTTTGGAGAGTCGCACGCTCGTGTGGTCACACATGCCCGTGTGGCTCGAGACACTCGTGTCATCAGCCCGTGTAACTCTCTAACTATGATGTCATCAATAAAATAAGGTCACATGGCCAAGTCACATGCCCGTGTGCTGAGATCATGTGGTGAATTAAATTCCACAAATTAAGTGCAGACTTTACATGACCTGGACACACGCCCATGTCCTAAGGCCATGTTCTTCACACGGCTGAGATACACAGTCGTGTCTCTGCCCGTATGTTTACTACTGGGCATTCTATTTTGCATAATTAGGGTGCAGGGGACACACGGCCAGATCACACACCCATAGGGCAGTTCGTGTGTCACACATGGCCAAGACATATGCCACCCTTAAACACTCACACATTTACACTCACTTCATGGCATGCAACATGGCGCATTTGATTACTCAAACATTCACATTCATGATTAAGCTATGATTTAGTAAAGTCAACTTGTCACCCAGTTAAATTATCATACTTTCATATGGCATTCCACACCAATTTCATATTTATTTATCATCTTACCAACCTACCTTCAAGTTACACATTTTCACCACATTTATTGCATACTTATTAACCATATCTTATTCACCAAACGTACGTACCATCCATCACACTCATCAGCCACAATCAACCATAACCATATAAAAGCATCAACACATTTGCATGCATGCATCGATAAATAGGGTTACAACCCAAAATAATCAATATGAGCCACCTCTCATGGCCATATAGAAAATAATCATGATACCATCATAAGCCAACACATTTGGCTAATCAGTATGACACATAACAAAAATACCAAGTCCCTATACATGCCATACTCAAAATGATAAGGCTAGCTATACCCAAATGTTTAATTAATAGTATGATTGAGTTTCCGACATTCTCTTTTCCGATAGCTTGGCGAAACTATAAGAAAGGAAAAAAAAGAAAGGGGGTAAGCATAAAGCTTAGTAAGTTCACATGCAAATAAAATGTAGCTTAAACAAACATAAATCATGCATTTAACATAACGAACATAACCTTACATTTTATAAAATATCCTGAACTTATTTCTCATATATATATGTATACATGTTCTTACCACAAGCTCATCATATTTCATGTCATTCGTATGAGTTCAATGTACATACCTGTTCCACTTTCACATAATAACTTGTTTTCTTGTCTTGATGCAATCACTAAGATTGCTTATTTAATTTCTCTTGAACTACTAGTTGAACACTCGGAATACTATCAAACACATAGGAAACTTGCACCTAAGTGCCTCATATGTAGCCAATGCTACTCCATATCTTAAACCACATGTTACTCACTTACGAGCTACTCATGGGACTGGTCATACAGGCCGTCAGGTATCCGTAACACATGCCAAACTACCTTACCCTTAATAGAATATACGAGACCAATACCCGGATACCAAAACATGTGTCATACATATCACGAACTCAGACCACAACTCAATGAGTTCGGATGTCACATATATCATGAACTCAAACACAACTCAATGAGTTCAGATTACATAATTCCTAGTGACATGTCACTTGTATCGTAAACTATTCCTAAGGTTCAAACGGGATTCTTCGATACCACATTTCTATAGAACTTGCTCGTAACATTGATTTCAATACTCATAGCACCAAATTACATATTCATGGAGAAATCAAAGCATAATTCATGATACAATTTAGGCAATAAACACATGATACAACATCACATTAAATATGTATGTACTTACCATACATGTACTATTAAAGCATTTAAAGTATGATATATGTTGCATTATTTGCAAATGAACTTACCTTGATACAAAAAATGATAGAGACGAGCCTAATCCTCGTAAACTTTGTTCTTCCCCCGATCAAGACTTGAATAATGTTTTTCTTGATCTATAATGCCAAATTTAACTTTCTCAATATACACATTACTCATATCGACTCATAATATATACTTTGGTAAAATTACCTTTTTACCTTTAACTTTTCACTTATTTACTCTTTAGTCCCTAGGCTTGTAAAATGAAATGCATATAATTTCTTGGTTATCCAATCCTAGCCGATTCATATTCCATCTCATATCAACCCATATTTTCCTTGATTTCACCTTTCTACTACTCATTTTTACACATTTTACAAACAAGTTTTTTTTAGGTGTTTTCACTAAAAATCACTTAGCAAAAGATGTTTATCACACATCAAACATTCACAATCCTCCACTAAACATCAAAATACAACCATGTTACACATAGGTCAAATTTCATACATGAACCCTAGCTCAAAATAATGGTAGGAATGGATAGATCATGTTTCAGGGACTTCAAAAATGCAAAGAACATAAAAAACGGGGCTTGGAAGCACTTACAATCAAGCTTGAAAAGTTGAAAACCCTAGCTATGGAACCCTTGTAAAATTCAGCTATGGCTTAAAGATGATGGACAAGATTTTCACTTCATTTTCCCTTTTTATTACCCTTAAGGCCTTCCTTTCAAATTTTTCCTATTCATGCCCATTTTTGTCCAAATTTTTAAAATTTGGTCTAATTACTATTTAAGGACCTCTAATTAATAATCTAATGCAAATTTCATGCTTAAAGCTTCTAGAACATAAGTTTTGCAACTTATTCAATATAGTGCCTAAAGTCAAATTGGACACTTAGGCATAGAATTTACTCATGAAAATTTCAAACAAGCATGCAATCATATCATGGAACATCAAATAATCATAAAAAATCATTTATATTTCGAATTTTTGGTCTTAAAACCATTGTTTCGACTAGACCCTAATTTGGGATGTTATAGAAATAATGGAGACGTGCACTCTATGCAGTTTACAATCTCTGAAACATATAATTCGGCCAATCTATCCAAAGATAAATCTATGCGTACCGGAATAAAGTGTGCAGATTTTGTTAACCGATCGATGATTACCCAAATGAAATCTTTCTTTTTTGGAGACAGGGGTAATCCCGATATAAAATCCACGGTAACTCTTTCCAATTTCCATTCCGGTATCGTAACTGGCTGTAATAATCCCAAAGGCAATTGATGTTTAGCTTTTACTTGCTGGCATATAAAAAATTTAGCTACATATTCAGAAATATCTCATTTCATTCCTGGCCAACAGTACATCTTTTTCAAATCATTGTACATTTTATTACTTCCCAAATAAACAGACATAGTACCATTATGAGCTTCGCTCAAAATCTTTTGTACAAGTTCTAAATTCTTCGGTACACATATTCTAGCTCTGAATAATAAACAATCATGATACCCAATATGAAATTCTAAATTAAGATTCAACTCACACTATTCTCGTTTAGTTTGTAATTCACTATCATCTTTCTGAGCTTCACAGATCTATTTTAGAAATATCGGTTTAAATTTTAACTCAGCTATAATTGAACCATCATTTGATAATGACATCCGGGTATTCATTGCTCGCAAAGAAAATAAAGACTTTCTGCTTAGAGCATCAACAACTACATTGGCTTTTCCCGGATAATAGTCAATAATCAAATCATAATATTTTAATAACTCAAGCCACCTGCATTGCCTCAGGTTCAAAACATTGTATGTCATTAGAATCTTCAAACACTTATGATCTGTAAATATGTGACATTTTTCACCAAGTACGTAATGCCTGTAACACTCCTAACCTAACCCAGACGTTATGGCTAGATCCAACGTGCCATATTGAAGTTTTAAAAAAACCCAAGCCTCTTTCAACGTTCTTCCTAGTGTTTTAAAAAATAGTCTTTGTTATATGATCAAAGTGAATGGAAGCTGTGCACCAGGTAGGTATCCGATACAAAGGAGGTGAGCCATGAAGGTTGCTTAAGTACCAAGCTCTTGAATGGATCCAATCCTAGACATGCCCACAACCATTGCCACACTTTGGTAGACGAGTTGAAATTCATTTAAGTAGATATTTTTGATAAACCAATTAATTGTATCACTGCGTTATATTGAAAACGATTATCATTTTGAAACTGCACCCTAAGTCTAGCCCATTTTGAATTATTAGCAGAAAAATTTAGAGTTATTAAGAAGAATAAAATAATTCCGGAAAATAGTTAAAATGGCCTTATTACAACCCAAAAACAAATAATATTAACAGTTAAGATAAACTAAAATAAAAATCGGTTATTGATTTACGAAGTTCAAAAGTGATCACCATGGCTACTCTGAATCCCCTCCGGCTCCAAGTCTCCCCATCAAGGCTCACCTGCAAGGTTAAGGAAAAGGGGGTGAGTTTGGGAACTCAGTGTGCAACAAGCCCCTTTCGGAGCCCATCCAATATTAGCATACTGGGTTGAAGCCTTATCATGAATCATATCACTAGGCCGAAGCCTTTATTGTAAGCGGTATGGCCCATAGGCCCATTTCAATATCACATGAAATATCCATTAATGTATGCAAGCCCATTTGGGGAGACTACTCAACCCACCATCCGCTACTCTCCACCCATACCAACCAAGCTCTCCATGTGGGGAATAACTCAACCCATCCCAACTAAACTCTCCACTGGCAGCATAGCTGCTTTATCATATAACTAGAGGCCTAGCCTCTTTTAATAACTGGGGCAAAGCCCTTTTTGATTAACTGGGGCAAAGCCCTTTTCGATAAACTGGGGCAAAGCCCTTTTTGCACTTCCTCCATTTATATCAAGCCCAACCCATGCATATAATGAGTATATCATGTGCATCTCATAACACATCATGTGCATATCATGTCATATCATGTCATATCATGTATATCAAAATCTCATGCATCATATTCTTAATTAAACCCTAGGGATATAATGGTCATTTTTCCCTAGGGCCAAAACAATCATTTTTCATATTTTAAGGATACTTTTGTAAATTTACCAAATATTATGAGTTTTCCACGTTCATTAACAATTATCAATATTTCCAAGTGTTTAAACAAAGATTTTAACACACTTTATCAAATTCGGGATTTTGGGCCCAAAACCCCTAATGGCCCCTACTAATGCCGATTTAACCCATTATGCCCACATAATCCAAATTTTACAACAGTACTAACCGTGTTAACATGCAACTTCTCCAAATTCCATTTTCTATCAATTTTACCCAAATGGGTCCAAAAGCCCATTGAGCCCAATTCCAGCCCACTGAGGCCCAACTTACCAACGTGCACAAAATTGCGCTCTTACCTATTCCATTGATCCAACCACCAACCGTATCGTATCTATCGCATCTAAAACCACATGAAAAATCTCAAGTTCCCGAAATACCAGAATTTTAGCATTTCGACTTTTCAGCGAATATTAGCCTAAGCTACTACGAGGGTTGTTACACACCTGTTTCGTGACGTTTGCTAACAAAGTCTTCCACGACAACCTACAATTAATCACCACCATTCTTAGTTTACAGTTCAAGCAATCAGACCTAGAGTCTACCTTACCATATTCGGCTAAAGAATCCGTAATAGCCATAGATTCCTTACCTTCACAGGGTCTGACGATTCGATTCAAGCTTATCCAAAACTGATACTCCAAGCCTTGCTACTCCTCCAAAGTTATCTATTTCACTACACAAACCATACAAGTAAAAAAAAAAAGGCCCCATAAGGCCTATGCCTTAAAACGACAACCTCCCTAAACCATAAGGGGTTTTGGCTTTTCTCAATATTTATACCACTGAACCCTCTTGGAAAACGAGTACTTACCACAATCTTCCATTCTGCACCGCATAGATCCAAAGTAAACTTAGCCTTCAACCACCTAGCAGCCTTCGAATCCTAGAGGTCCATAGGTTCGACTATGCCCCTAGAACTAAGGTATTTTGGCTTTTAGGACCAAGGAAAAGATATGGTGTGGTGGCTTGTATTGGTGTTGCCGTCGGGGACTTTTAGAGTTTGAAGGAATCGATCACCACAATGAAGAGGAAAGAAGGTGGCCGGTCTAAAAGAAATCAACACAATCAATCTTCACAGGTTTCAGCTCTTGTGGCTATTCAGTAAGGGTAAAGAGAAGAAAAGGGAATAGTAGATTGGTTTTGGAAAAGAAAAGAAAGAAAGATGGATGGAAAGAGTGGTAATTTTGGCTAGAGAAGAAGAAGGGGAGAAAAAGAATCACTCTCTGATGTTTAAACAAAGAAAACGGCACAACCTAAGCCCCTAATGCCGAAATACCCACCATAAAACCCCTAAGCTAATTTCTCCTCCCTAACTCCCACTATTCGGCTAACTCTAAGCCTCCCTTCAAATCCCTAAAATCTCTCCCCTTATCACTTCTTAATCCATGCATTTGACTGATTCAAACTCTCTCCAACAGAGTTCTATTCGACTTCCAACTCTTGCCTGCCCAAGACACAAAAATAACAACACAATTGCCAGCTTAATGGATCGAACCTTGGTTTCCCCCAACCACTTACACGCCACCCTTTTTAGCTCCTTAGTGGCGTCACTTAGCCACTTTGCCAGGGGCTCTCTTGTGTTACATTTTACCCACATCTTTTAATAAGGCCACCTAACCAATGCCCCTAACTCCTTAAGTCCAAAATTCAAAAACTCTACCGGGTTTTGGCCAACACATGGGCCCTCCATAGGCCCATTTACATACTCCAATTATGAATTTCACAACCAAATACCAAATTTTTAAAAATTTTACCAAATTCTCGAAAATTACAAAAATCCCAAAAATCAGGGTGTTACAACTCTACCCTCCTTAAATAAATTTCGGCCTCAAAATTTTACTTGACCCAAACAGTTGAGTATATTGTTGACGCATCGCCTCTTCTGTCTCCCAAGTAGCTTCTTCTTTGCCATGGTTTCTCCAAATTACCTTCACCAATGGGACTGACTTTCTTCTCAATACCTTGACATCACGATCAAGTATCTGCACAGGTTTTTCTTCGAAGGTCAAATCTGACTGTACCTCAATTTCTGCGACTGGCACGATATGAGTAGGGTCAGAATGATAGCGCGTTAGCATGGACACATGAAAGACGTCGTGAATATGATCCAGCTCTGGAGGTAACTTCAGCTGATAAGCCACTGACCCTATCCACTTAAGGATCCGATAAGGCCCAATGAACCGTGGACTCAACTTGCCCTTCTTACCAAACCTCAAAATCTTCTTCCATGGCGAAACCTTCAAAAATACCATGTCCCCTACAGCATACTCAATATCCTTACGCTTCAGATCAGCAAAAGACTTTTGTCGATCCGTTGCCTCCTTTAACCGATTCCTGATCACCTTAACTTTGTCTTCAGTATCCGCTACTAGCTCCGGTCCAAGTACTTGCCTTTCCCCCAACTCTACCCAACAAGTAGGCGAACGGCACCTTCGCCCATACAGTGCCTCGTAAGGAGCCATTTCAATACTTGCTTGGTAACTGTTGTTATACGTGAACTCCGCCAATGGTAAGTAATCGTCCCAACTGCCCCTAAAATCAATAACACAACCCCTCAACATGTCTTCTAGAATCTGAATGACTCTCTCTGACTGCCCATCCGACTGAGGGTGAAAAGCCGTACTAAAATCCAATCGCGTTCCAAACGCCTCATTCAACTTCTGCCAAAATCGAGATGTAAACCTTTGGTTTCGATCAGAAATTATCGATACTGGCAAACCATGCAACCGCACTATCTCTGCCACATACAACTTGGCCAACCTCTGAAGTGAGTAATCGACTCAAACAGGTATGAAATGGGCAGATTTCGTCAGCCTATCCACAATCACCCAAACTGAGTCCTTCTTGGAAGGTGTCAATGGCAGACCACTCACAAAATCCATGGTCACCCTTTCCTATTTCCAAAGTGGTATCTTCACTGGCTGTAACAATCCTGAAGGCAGTTAATGCTCGGCCTTTACTTGTTGACACGTCAAACATTTTTCCACAAATTCAGCCACTTCTCGCTTAAGCCCAGGCCACCAATATAGCTCTCGCAAGTCTCGATACATCTTACACCCTCCTGGATGCATAGCACAAGGTCGACCATGTGCCTCCCTCAAAATCATCAATCTCAAATCAGAGTCCTTTGGCATACAAATTCTTCCCTAGAAACAAAGAACCCCATCACCATTTAATCCAAAGTCTGGATTCTCCCCCTTCTCAGCTTGCTGAAACCGAGAAACCAACAACCCATCCACCAACTGCTGCTTCTTAATCTGCTCCACCCAAGTCGGTCTCACTTGTAATTCTGCCAATAAGCTTCCATCGTCAAACAAGCTTAAACGAGCAAACATTGCCCTCAATTCCGCCATAGTCCTTCGACTCAGCGCATCAGCCATGACATTTGCCTTACCAGGATGGTACTCAATCGAACAGTCATAGTCCTTTAACAACTCTATCCACCTTCGCTGTCTAAGATTCAGCTCCTTTTGAGTCAGCAAGTACTTAAGACTCTTATGGTCCGTATAGATAACACATCTCTCCCCATACAAGTAGTGCCTCCATATCCTAAGCGCAAAGATCACTGCTGCCAACTCCAAGCCATGAGTAGAATAGTTTACCTCATGAGGCTTAAGCTGTCGTAAAGCACAAGCGACCACTTTACCCTCTTGCATCAACACACAGCCCAAACCTACATGTGACGCGTCACTGTACACAGTGAAATCCTTACCAGACTCTGGCTGAATCAACACTGGTGCCTCAGTCAAAACCTTCTTTAACTTCTCAAAAGCCTCTTGCTCTTAGTTGCCCAAACAAATGGTGCTCCCTTCCTTATAAGTTTCATTAACGGCACTGCCAACATAGAAAATCCTTCCACAAATCTTCGGTAATAACCTGCCAACCCCAGAAAACTCTGGATTTCCGTTACTGACCTCGGTGGCTTCCACTCCAGAATTGCCTCAATCTTCCGAGGGTCTACCTTGATCCTCTCAGCAGACACAACATGCCCCGATAAAGTTACTTCATTCAACCAAACCTCGCACTTACTGAACTTTGCATAGAGTTACTTTTCCCTCAGCACTTGCAGCACAATACGAAGATGCTCATTATGCTTCTCTTCCATTTTCGAGTACAATAAGATATCACCGATAAAAATGACTACGAACTGATCCAAGTATGGCTGAAATACCCGATTCATCAAATCCATGAATGCTGCCGGTGCATTAGTCAACCCAAAGGGCATAACCAGAAACTCGTAATGACCATATCGAGTTCTGAATGCCGTATTATGAATATCCTCTTCTTTGACTCTCAACTGATGATATCCTGACCGAAGGTCAATCTTAGAAAATACTGAAGCTCCTCTCAGTTGGTCGAACGGATAGTCGATTCTTGGCAACGGATACTTGTTCTTGATCGTCAATTTGTTCAACTGCCGATAATCAATACACATCCGCATGGTCCCATCTTTCTTCTTTACGAACAGCACTGGTGCGCCCTACGGAGAAAAACTTGGTCTTATAAACCCTCTATCCAACAGTTCTTGAATCAGAGCTTTCAGTTCCACCAATTCCTTTGGTGCCATTCGATAAGGTGCAATGGATACTGGAGCTGTTCCAAGTAACAAGTCGATTTGGAACTCGACTTTTCTGTTCAGAGGTAGTCTAGGAAGTTCCTCCGAAAATACATCTTGAAATTCTTTGATGGTCCTAACCGACTCCACAGTCATCCCCTCAGGTTCATCTTGACTCACAAATACTAAAAACGCCTCACAACCTTTCCGAATCAACTTCTCGGCCCTTAAAGTCGAGACAACATTGGACAAATAGTTCCTTCGCTCCCCTATGACCATTATCTCTTCATCCTTGGCAGTTCTCAGCACCATCCTCTTAACAGTACAATCCAACGTCGCCCTATGCTTAGTTAGCTAGTCCATTCCCAAAATAAGATCAAATTCCCCAAATGGCAGCTCCATCAAATCTCCAACGAATATCTTATTTTGTGTATCTAAAGGCACCTCCTTAAAGAGTTTATCTACCTTAACCGAGTGTCCTAAAAGACTTATCACTGATACCCCACTCACAGTCTCCTCAGGAAGCTTACCCAATGCCCCAGATACATTACAAGCAATATACGAATGAGTGGAACCGACATCAATCAAAGTAGTGTAAGGCGTGCTATGAATGAAGAATGTACCGGTTATAACATCAGAAGTATCACCCTCTTTATGATGTCGTACAGCATAAACCAACGCTGGCTGTCGAGCTTCCGCATGTCCAGCACCCCTGCCAGGTGCCCCACATCCACATCCATTACCATTGCCACCTCTACTTTGCCCACGTCCTCTCTGTGGTGACGGTCCTCCTCGCAGCAGTTGGATGCCTTTTTGCTCCGCAACTTGATCCTGAGCTGCTCTTCGAGGACACTTCTTGAACTTATGTTCCTTTGACCCATATCGAAAACATGCTCCAGTTCGTTTCCAGCACTCCCCCATATGCACTCTGCCACAATCCCTGCAAACCTGCGGTCTAAAGGTATTCACCGGAACTGCTCGAACCGGTTCCTCCATTCTAGCTCTTTTGGCATTTCTATTTGCAGCACTCGTGGGTCCAGAATCCCTCCTAAATCTGGGTCGATCCCTCTTACAATTCTGCCACTCAGTTCGTTTTACTTCCTCTTATCCTTCTCTACCAACGCAGCGAAATCACGCTCCCTCTGTGGAGCTATCAGCACCCTAAGTTCATCGCGGAGGCCATCCTCGTATCGAACACTGTGCTCATATTCGGTCGCAACTATCCCGCTAGCATATCGACTCAGCCTCAAGAATTCTACCTCATACTCCACAACAGTCTTATTACCCTGAAACAGATTAAAAAATTCCTTTCGACGGGCATCCACATAACTAGCTCCAACATACCTCCCCTTAAAAGCAGTATTGAACAATTCCCAGGTCACTCATTCGATTGGGGTGCTCTCCCTTACAGTGATCCACCACCGGTATGCCTCATCTCGTAGCAATGACACGGCCCCCTTCAGCTTTTGCTCCATAGAGAAATCTAGGTCGTCCATAATCCGCTCTGTTGCCTCTAGCCAATATTCAGCCACGTGTGGGGCTATTCCAAATAAGCCCCTAAAAACCTCTACTCCATTAGCCTGGAGTCGCTCAGAGATGGATCCCCTATTCACTGTCTCGGTGCTCGCTCCAGCAACCCTTTTCAAAACCCTTAACATTGCTTGGGGTAAAGCATCGTCCCCCGCAGCCCGATCATGTGACCTAGTCTCAGTTGCCTGTGGCACAAATGCCTCCTCAGCTGGCCTATGTCCTAAGGATGAAGATTCAGCTTGCACCCTTCCGCGACCACATCCGCGGCCTCGTCCACGAGTTCCCCTTGTACTCATATCTAATTATCTGGTTACGAATTTTATGACATTAGTTTAATATTTCAGTTGTTTATTTCATGATGTTTTATGGAAATATAGTAGTTCAGGGATTGTTCTCGCATGTCGTAGCCTAGCTACAGTCTCAATCTTATTATTTTACAGCTCTACCCTATCTAAAGTATCATAGTAGGGTCTTAGTTCTATCCATAGCATCATATCAATATCACACGGCGTAAAAGAAAGTATACTTACAGACTTGGTGTCGGGGATTCAGTGTGCCACTTGTTTAAAATGTGACAGCCCAAAATTGACCCTAGTCGGGATGTGGTTTCGGGACCACAAAACCGAGGCATAAAAATAATTTAAAATTTATTTTGATGCCTATGATATGTGTTAATTTATGTGTGACATTTTTGATGTTTCGATTTAGTGTTATAAATGCGAATTTCACTAGAAAGGACCTAGTAGTGAACTTTGAAAGTATGATGGGGAAATGTGTGATGACTAGTTGCTCATGCATGCAAAAATAAGGGATTTGCATGTCAAATTTCCCCCAACATGAAGTGGCCGGCCATGGCAAGAGAGGATGGGCAAAACATGTCATGAAACATGTTTTGTTGGTGCATTAGGGAGAAATAATAAACAAAGGTGTATGGGTAAGAAAAGAATGAAAAAAAATGTGTGTGAGTGTGGTATTCCCCCCATTGCCGTCAGGTTGTAGAGAAAGAAAGAAAAAATTTTGTTCATCCTTTCTTTGAGCCAAAACTAAGGAAGAAGGAGGATTTTTGCTTCATGCTTGGTTTGGAAGAGATCTAGAAGGAGATTTGGCTAAGTTTGCATCAAGATTAAGGTATGTATGAGGTTGTGTTAGGAGTTTCATGCATGTTTTGGTTGCTAACTTGATGTGCATGTTAGCCATGGCTCAAATCTTTGTTATGCCATGGAAATGGTATTTGGCCAAAGTTGTTATGGTGATAAAGCCATTGCATGCTAAGTGTCAAGCTTGATGATGATGCATGCAATGATGGATTGTCTACTTTTGAGTAAGATTTTGAGTTTTCTTTTTGTTTAATCATGATTGAAGTTGAAAAGGGGCATGATTGTCATATTCGGCCATGATGCATTCATGAGCATGGTTCATGCTTCTTGCATGTTAGTTAAAATTTGTGTTTTGGATGGCTATGGACACCTTGAAATTCGGCCATGCTCACATATGTATATATATGTTTGCACATGATGTTTTGGTTATGAACTAAGTGATGAATATGGTTGTTTAAAGAAGAAGATGTTGAAGAATGATTGTGAAATTGCAAGCACGTTCGGCCTAGCACACATATGAGTGCTTGATGCTATATTATAAGTTTTGAGCTACAATATGCAAAGCATTAACTAGTAAAATGCATGCTGTTTTTGTGAGGTATTAAGTGCATAATTGGCCTCAACATGTACATGAATATTCGGCCTTGGGTAGCCTATTGAAGGCCTTAGCTTTTCCTTGATGCTCGAATAAATTGTATTGAATTGCTTGATGTAGTATAAAATGTGCATGACCATTGTGTATTCAAGCTAAAGAGTGGCCATATGACCATTTAAACTCCTTGTCATATTCGCCATAAGCTAGCACAATGAGGTTTTAATAAATTGAATTTGTTTGAATTAGCTCAAGAGCTAAGAGGGCCACAATTGGACAAGGGAAGGAAAAAGTGATCGAATAGCCGTAAAAGCCGTTCGACAACATCCGAGGTAAGTCCTCAAGAAGTGACCTTACTTGAATTATGTGGAATGAAATATGGATGTATTGATTATTGATTTATGTGTGTATGAGTATTGAATAATGCCTTTGCTAAGTCCCGGCGATTATGCTAGTGATTATAATTGTGTTTGAGCCTTAGTAACGAGAATGAAATATGTATGTCCAATGATTATTGATGTATGTGTGCATGAGAAATTGAATGATATCCGGGCTAAGCCCGAAGACAATTATGCTGGAAATTATATCCGGTTAAGACCAAGGCAATTGTGCTAGTGGCTACATCCGGGCTAAGACCGAAGGCATTAAATGCGAGACATTCTATCCGGGCTAAGACCGAAGGCATTTGTGCGTGGTTATATCCGGTTATACTCCGAAGAATCTTGGGCTGGAGGTGAGTGTTGGTTGCTGTAATAAATTCAATTAGTACACTCGAGAAGCCCAAAGAATAAGGTACGTTTATATGTGCATTGGAAAGTCGACATGTTTGAGCAACATTCGCTCAATCGACTAATGAATTTCAGTTATTGAATTGATTGATACTTTGTGAAAGTATATAATGATGAAGTGTGAAGTAAGAATGTGTATTAATGAAATGATGCATTTGGCTATGTGAATGTATTGTTGTAATTAGAGCTGATTATATTCCTTGAGACTTACTAAGCATAAAAATGCTTACCCCGTTGCTTTGGCTCTCTGTTTTATAGATTTCGTTCGATAGCAATCGGATTCGGGATCAATAAAGTCGAAGTCATCCACACTATCAACGTCTCTATTTTGGTATAAATTTTGGTTGAACTTTGAAATGGCATGTATAGGACTACCCTTGTTGGTTAAATATGTTGTGATGTATTTGTGTACGGCCATGCGAAAATGGCTCGTAAAAGTGAAGTATCGACTTAGACTATTTGCGGTTTGTATATGTATATATTTGGTGTCATGATGTGACCATGGATTGGAAATGGGAATGTTGGTCACATGATCAGCCATTGGCATGGTTAAAATGATCATATATGAACCTATGTATGGCAAGACTAGTTGGTTCATGGAGACTACCAAATAGGTAAGACCTACCTTAAAAACAGATGCTGCCAGCTGCAGTGACGTGAATGTGAAAAATCACCAAAATTTGTAGGAATGGTATTAAATAGTGAATAAGCTATGTAAATGAACCTTGGTGAGTCTATTTTCATATGGAAGAAACGAAATGGTCATAGGAGTTACATGTTAAGAGATATTAAAGCTATTGTGAGACAGGGCCAGAACGGTTTCTGGGTCCCCTGTCGTAACTTTAAAAGTTTGCTATAAATTATCCAGAAAGAATTAGGAGTCATGCCTTATATGTACAGATTCCATTTTGAGTCTAGTTTCATTAGAAACAAACGGCACCAGTATTAAAGTTCTGTACAGTGAGATATTCAAGTTGTAATGCGCGAAGGTCAGAGCAGTCGATCCCTGTAACATGGGTGATTTTAACTAATAAACTGTACCAATTGGCCCGACCAAAAATTCTAGAAATAAATCCATGGATGGATACATGAGTCTAAATTCAGGGAAAATTTACGAAACCAGTTTCTGAGTTTTGAAACTCGAGATATGATTTTTAAGGCGACGGTGATGCAGTTTTCCAGCCTGACTGGAAATGTCAAATTGGTGGGCAAAACAAGTGAACTTGGTTTGTTAACCCCTCGTGTCCGACACCGGCGATGGTCTCGGGTTCGGGGTGTTACATAAAATACATGTATTTGGTCACAAAAACAATTTAAAACAAAAACATGTATTTGGTCACAAAAAATAGAAAATCTTTAAAAATTGATTTAAAATACCCTTGTTTTGAAATTCTTGATTTTAAACCCGTTTAGAAACTCACAACTGAGTTGTTGCAACCTGGCTATGATACCACTAAATGTAACACCCCAGACCCGGCCCAGACATTATGGCCGGATACGATGTGTCACATTGAAGTTTTAAAAAAACCCAAGCCTCTTTCAACATTCTTCCTAGTGTTTTAAAAGATGGTCTTTGCTATATGATCAAAGTGAATGGAAGTTGTGCATCAGGTAGGTATCCAATATAGAGGAGTTGAGCCATGAAGGCTGCTTAAGTACCAAGCTCTTGAATGGATCCAATCCTAGACATGCCCACAGCCATTGCCACACTTTGGTAGACGAGTTGAAATTTATTTTAGTAGATATTTTTGATAAACTGATTAATTGTATCGCTGCGTTATTTTGAAAACGAGTATCATTTTGAAAACGCGCCCTAACTCTAGCCCATTTTGAATTATTAGAAGAAAAATTAAGAGTTATTAAGAAGAATAAAATAATTCCAAAAAATAGTTAAAACGACCTTATTACAACCTAAAAAAAAATAATATTAACAGTTAAGATAAACTAAAATAAAAACCGGTCACTGATTTACGAAGTTCAAAAGTGATCACCATGGCCACACTGAATCCCCTCCAGGTCCAAGTCTCCCCATCAAGGTTCACCTGCAAGGTTAAGGAAAAGGGGGTGAGTTTGGGAACTCAGTGTACAAAAGCCCCTTTCGGAGCCCATCCAATATTAGCATACTGGGCTGAAGCCTTATCATGAATCATATCACTGGGCCGAAGCCTTTACTGTAAGCGGTATGGCCCATAGGCCCATTTCAATATCACATGTAATATCCATGAATGTAAGCAAGCCCATTTGGGGAGACTACTCAACCAACTATCCGCTACTCTCCACCCATACCAACCAAGCTCTCCATGTGGGGAATAACTCAACCCACCCAACCAAACTCTCCACTGGCAGCATAGCTGCTTTAGCATATAGCTAGAGGCCTAGCCTCTTTTAATAACTAGGGTAAAGCCCTTTTTGATTAACTGGGGCAAAACCCTTTTCGGTAAACTGGGGCAAAGCCCTTTTTGCACTTCCTCCATTTAAATCAAGCCCAACCCATAACATATCATATGCATCTCATAACATATCATGTGCATATCATGTCATATCATGTCATATCATGTATATCAAAATCTCATGCATCATATTCTAAATTAAACCCTAGGGGTATAATGGTCATTTTTCCCTAGAGCCAAAACAGTCATTTTTCGTATTTTAAGGATACTTTTGTAAATTTACCAAATATTATGGGTTTTCCATGTTCATTAACAATTATCAATATTTCCAAATGTTTAAACAATGATTTTAACGCACTTTATCAAATTCGGGCTTTTGGGCCCGAAACCCCTAATGGCCCCTACGAATGCCGATTTAACCCATTAAGCCCACATAATCCAAATTTTACAACAGTACTAACCGTGTTAACATGCAACTTCTCCAAAGTCCATTTTCTATCAATTTTACCCAAATGGGCCCAAAAGCCCATTGAGCCCAATTCGAGCCCGTTGAGGCCCAACTTACCAACGTGCACAAAATTGTGCTCTTACCTGTTCCATTGATCCAACTACCGACCATATTGTATCTATCGCATCTAGAACCACATGAAAAATCTCAAGTTCCCGAAATATCGAAATTTTAACATTTCGGCTTTTCAGCGAATATTAGCCTAAGTTACTACGAGGGTTGTTACACACCTGTTTTGTGACATTTGCTAACAAAGTCTTCCACGACAACCTACAATTAATCACCACCATTCTTAGTTTACAGTTCAAGCAATCAAACCCGAAGTCCACCTTACAATATTCGGCTAAAGAATCCCTAATAGCCATAGATCCCTTACCTTCACAGGGTCCGACGATTCGATTCAAGCTTATCCAAAACTGATACTCCAAGCCTTGCTGCTCCTCCAAAGTTATCTATTTCACTACACAAACCATGCAAGTCAAAAGAAAAGGCCTCATAAGGCCTATGCCTCAAAACGACAACCTCCGTAAACCATAAGGGGTTTTGGCTTTTCTCAATATTTATACCATTGAACTGACTTGGAAAACGAGTACTTACCACAATCTTCCTTTCTGCACCGCTTAGATCCAAAGTAAACTTAGCCTTCAACCACCTAGCAGCCTTCGAATCCTAGAGGTCCATAGGTTCGACTATGCCCCTAGAACTAAGGTATTTCAGCTTTTAGGACCAAGGAAAAGATATGGTGTGGTGGCTTGTATTGGTGTTGTCGTCATGGACTTTTATAGTTTGAAGGAATCGGTCACCACAATGAAGAGGAAAGAAGGTGGCTGGTCTAAAAGAAATCGGCACAATCAATCTTCATAGGTTTCGGCTCTTGTGGCTATTCAGCAAGGGTGAAGAGAAGAAAAAGGGAATAGTAGATTGGTTTTGGAAAAGAAAAGAAAGAAAGATGGATGGAAAGAGTGGTAATGTCGGCTAGAGAAGAAGAAGGGGAGAAAAAGAATCACTCTTTGATGTTTAAAAAAAGGAAACAACACAACCTAAGCCCCTAATGCCGAAATACCCACCCTAGAACCCCTAAGCCAATTTCTCCTCCCTAACTCCCACTATTCGGCTAACTCTAAGCCTCCCTTCAAATCCCTAAAATCTCTCCCCTTATCACTCCTTAATCCATGCATTCGACTGATTCAAACTCTCTCCAATAGAGTTCTATTCGACTTCCAACTCCTGCCTTCCCAAGACATAAAAATAACAACACAATTGCCAACTTAATGGATCGAACCTTGGTTTCCCTCAACCACTTACACGCCACCCTTTTTAGCTCCTTAGTGGCGTCACTTATCCACTTTGCCAGGGGCTCTCTTGTGTTACATTTTCCTTCTTACATCAAAATACAGCCTAAATAATTCAACGATGCATTACTATAAATTACAAATTTTTTACCTGATTCAGGTTGAACTAACACATGTGCTTCAGTCAACAAGGCTTTCAATCTGTCAAAACTCTACTAGCATTTATTAGACCATTCAAATTTCACTTCTTTCTGTAACAATCGAGTCATCGGAGAAGCTATCATTGAGAACCCTTTAACAAACCTTCGATAATATCCAGCTAGTCCCAAAAAAATTCTAACTTTAGACACATTCTTTGGTTATTTCCAATTAATAATAGCTGAAATTTTATTCGGATCTACTCTGATACCCTCTACAGATACTATATGTCCGAGAAAAAAACTTCCCGTAGCCAAAATTCACATTTATTGAATTTGGCATAAATTATTTCTCACACAGAGTTTGCAATACAATTCTCAGATGATCAGCATGTTCATTTTCATCTCGGAAATAAACTAGAATATCATCAATAAATACCACTACAAACCTGTCTAAATATGGTATGAAAATTCTATTCATTAAATCCATGAATATTGCAGGTGCATTTGTCAACCCGAAGGGCATCACAAGAAATTCATAGTGTCAGTACCTAGTTCTGAAAATTGTCTTCGGCACATCAGAATCTTTTACCCGTAGTTGATAGTATCTAGAACGGAGATTTATTTTAAAAAATATAGTGGCACCTTTCAATTGATCAAACAGGTCATGAATTCGAGGCAATGGACACTTGTTCTTAATTGTAACCTTGTTGAGTTGTCTGTAACTAATACATAGCCTCAACGGTCCATCTTTCTTCTTTACAAACATAATCGGTGCACCCTAAGTGATTGACTAGGTCGAGCAAAACCTCTATCTGTCAATTCTTGTAATTTTACTTTCAATTCTTTTAATTCTGTTGGAGCCATTCGATAAGGTGCTATAGATATAGGAGTTGTTCCTGGAATAAGATCTATAAAAAATTCCATTTCTCTGATAGGTGGTAATACGGGTAATTCTTCCAAAAATACATCAGGAAATTCACAAACAACCAATATTGACTGAATCTTCGACTGAGATACTTTAGTGTCTAACACATAAGCAAGGTAAGCATCGTACCCTTTTATGATATATTTATATGCTTATATAGTAGAAATCACATTAAATAGCTCATCCAGTTTATCAGATTCAACATTGAGTAATTCAACATTCTGACATTTCAACACAATGTATTTCTGTTTACAATTCACCACTGCATCATGTTGAGTTAGCCAATCCATTCCCAAAATCACATTAAATTCATCAAAGGGCAGTAGCATCAAATCAGATGAGAAACAATAACTCTTTACCATCAATGGACAATTTTTACAAACTTTATCAACCATAACACACTGGCCTAGGGGGTTTGAAACTTTAACCACAAATTCAGTGAATTCAACAGGTAAATTTTTAATAGACACTAAATTCGTGCATATGTATGAATGTTTCGAACTAGGATCAATCAAAGCAGTAATATCATTGTCAAGAAGAGAACATGTACTAGTAATAACATCAAGTGCAGAAGTATCCTCTCTTGCACGTATAGCATATGTCATTATCGGTGCTCTGGCTTCAGATTTGTCTGTTGAATCTTTTGTCATACCTTGGCTACCGCTAACATTGCCAGGGTGTCAAGGTGGTCTACCTCTCGAGACAGGATCGCTCAGCCTAGACTTCTGAACAATATCTTTTATAGGCTTTTATGGGTAGTCTCTAAGATAGTGGTTAAAGGAACCATATCTAAAACAAGCTCCACATCTTATGCGGCATTCACCGAAATGCAATTTATTGCAATGTTTGCAGCTTGGTTTAGGACTTCCAACACTCCCTACACTTGTAATGGATGGAGACGGAGATCTCATATTAGAGCGTTGAGAGCCTCGTTCTTTTCTAGAATACCCCACAGATGCAGTAAAATGATCATGGTACTTCTTTGATTTCTTTAAAGTAGATGATTTTGACTTCCTCATAAATCTCTTACCAGAAATCTGAGCTTCTTTCTCTGCTTGCTTCTTTTCCTTACTTATATCCTCGGTTTTGTGTGCTCGATCAGCCAATACCCTAAATTCCCTTAATTCTAGAATTCCAACCAATAACTTAATATCTTCATTTAAACCCTCTTCGAAATGTTTACACATATCAGCCTTAGTCGAAACCCTTCTCTGGCATATTTGCTCAATCTAATGAATTTCATTCATATTTATATACTGCCATACTTCTCTGTTTGAGCTCTAAAATTTTTTTCATTTTCTGATATAGAAATCTGTAACACCCTAAACTTGGCTTGGACGTTATGGCCGAATCTGGCGATGTCACATTGAAGTGTTTTTCCTAAAGTGATATTGTAACACCCCTAACTCGTATCCGCCGCCAAACTAGGGTTCGAGGCATTACCAAATTAAAAGCACAAATCCGAACATTAATAAATTTTCACCCAAGTCAAACTGATTAATAAATAAAATATAGTTAACTAACACTTTAGAACATATTCTGTTTTGCTCATTGTAACCATATATCATGTCAAAATTTCAACTTAAAACTCACTGCGTATAATGCATATATGTATATACGTATATAAGACATTAACCATTGAGTACATCTTTTAACATATTATTAATTCACTTATGAAATTGTGCTTAAATCACTAAATATCACATACATGTTCTTATAATTTAGTAAGACATAATACACATGAATAAAAACTATTTACATGTGCAACTAGGGTTAAGGTTAATTTTGAATTTGCATGCTTTACACTTAAACATATAAGCTAATCATCTTTATGGCTTTAACCAAATACTACTAAATACTTCTTTTAAAAAAAAATTAACCAAAACTATACCTATTTACTCTAGGTCATTTAAACATGCTCAATTAACCTTCGTAAATTTAATAATTTTATGAGTACACATACTATCCAAAATGTACGCTAATTATTTATGCCAATCAAAATGTTTGAGATTACATACTCAAAAGCCAAATAACTGTCAACATTCGGTCATCTAAAGCTTTGGTTCAGTCCTTGACATTTAAGACTCAACTTTAATAGCATAATTATAATAACCAAGACTAAACATGCAACCATACTCAAATATGTTTGAATAAAAATACTTACCAACTAAGAGTAATTATTACTATAATTGTAAAACACAATCCATTTATATATAAACATAACATCCATAATATAAACACCTTTATACACAAGTAAAGCATACAAAAATTCAACTAAAATATTTTGACCGAATATCATATACACATGACCTAGTATAAATTATAAGTGAACACCAAATTATTTCAAGCATAAGTCTTACTTTTCACATAACAAACACATGGCCAATCCTAGCTTAATTAACATCTATTATAAACATATAGCCGAAACATAAGTACCTTCACAAGCTTCATATACTTAGATACACCTTCAAAATAACACAAAGATTTTGATCAACCATGTCACACAGCTTAATAACCTAATAAACCTTAACCATGATTCAACTAAAACCGAATTCAAACCTAAGACTAAAGCCATTTTCAATACATAGAACACTTACCACGAAACAACCCACAATCAAGCGTCACCAAATTTATCAAAACCAAGATCACAAATCATTATAACTAAGCACACATAAAATCAAATCTAAACATAAATAGCAAGCCATTTTTACATAGCTTTAAATACATAACCAAAATCAACATTTCAAAAGTATGTCCCAGCTTATACATGCCATAATTTAAGTTCGACTATTAAAATACCACAGCAGTAGATAGTGTGATGAACTTGGCTAACAATCCCCGAGCTTGTAGCTTGACTCCAAAATCTATAAAACAGAGAAAACATAACACATAGAGTAAGCTGATAAATCGTTATTTATACATATTTTTACCCCATGCTTAACGCATTTTATGGATGATTTCTCCTTAGATTTGGTGAATTCGATGCTCCTAATGCCTTAATTTCATGTTTTATACTTAGACGAGCATAGGAGAGTGAAAGGAACGAGAAATGGGCCAAAAACGGAGAAAATGGGTCAACGTACAAAATCAACACGGCTTGGATTTCCTCACACGGGCAGACTACACGGCTGTGTCAATTTGGAAAAATCAAAACACGACTCACACGGGTAGAACACACGCCCGTGCCATTCTAACAGGTTCGAGCACGGCCTAAAGTAATCGTACACGGGTGTGTCACACGGTCGTGTCCCTGTCTAGCCCAAGTTTAGTTCAATTCGGAAAAGGCCAATTTTGAGGGTTCTTAGGCATTCCAAAGCCTATAAATACACCCTAGAGGAGGAGGAAGACACATACAGAGAGAAGGAGGCAGGGAACTGCTCAAGGAAAGCCGATTGATCCATCTCAAAAGCCAGATTCATCATCAAGACTGAAGATCTCCCCTTAATTTCCCTTCAGGAGTTTTAGGTTTTCTTTATGTTTTGTATTCATTATTCTTCTAAGATGTTTTCCTTTTTATTTATGAACTAAATCCCCTAAATACTTAAGGGGAATGAAACCTAAGACGAATCTTGTTATTATTTTCTGAATTGTATGATAAATATTTGACTTGTTCTTAATTATGTGTTCTTAATTCTTTTCTTGATATTCTAGGATATTGATTCAAGTTAAGCTCTTATTTAGAGGAGGAATAGACCCTGTCTAAGAATACATTTGTCATAATTAAGTGGAGTTGGTTGCGCGCCTAAAGGTAGGGTGACAAGATTTTGCCAGATTAGGGTGAAACCTAATAAGCGGATCTATAGATCGAGTTAATGCAACCCTGGGGAGTTAATTAGAAAGAGATTTCAATTATTCAACTTAAGGTTAGACGTTGTTAGTTTCGAGAGGGATAATAATATAACTTAGGGATTTCTACGGACAAGTCAAATGAATAAATCGTTCGATTCAGAGTCAAATAACAAGTGAAGTCTAGGTGGATTTTTCCTTAGGTACTGTCTCAATCAATCAAGCTTTCCAAAAGTCATTCCCCAATTCTATTTTCTGTGATTTCTTAGTTTAGTTAATTTGTTAGTTAAAACAAACCCCATTATTCTTAGGCTAGATAATAAAAAGACAGTCATTACTAGTACTTTTAGTTCCTTTGGGTTCGACAATCCGGTCTTGCTAAAACTGTACTATTGCTCGATAGGTACACTTGCCTTCATCATGATAATAGTTAGTTTCAAGAACGATTCATTATAAATTTGTAAAACTTATCACACGAATATCACGATCAAGTTTTTGGAGCCGTTGCCGAGAAACTAAGATATTAGGAACACTCAATTTTTATTACTTTAGCTATTTATTTTTCTTGAAAGTTAATTTTATTATATTATTATTATTATTTATTAATTTACTTTTACTTTCTCTCGGCAGGTTTTTATAGTTTATGACTAGAAGAAACCTATCAGGACCACTACTTTTTGACGAAGAAATTGATTGCACAGTTCGCAGAAACCAAATGGAAATAAGGCGAAGCTTAAGATACACAGAGAACAAGTAAGAGGACGATATTCAAACCCCAATCGAGGAGATGACTGAAAATCAAGACAATCAGCTACCTCCTACGATACCCGCTGACCTAGCAAATCAGAATCCTGCTCCTCGTACTATGTATGATTATGCTAAACCTACTTTAACAGGAACTGAGTCAAGTATAGCTAGGTCTGCTATTGCTGCAAAAAATTTTGAACTAAAACCTAACACTATTCAAATGATACAACAATTTGTTCAGTTTGATGGTTTGCAGGATGATGATCCAACCACTCACTTGGCAAATTTCCTAGAATTCTATAATACATTTAAAACTAATGGCGTTTCTGACGATTCCATTCGTCTCTGGTTATTCCTTTTTTCATTGAGGAACAAAGCTAAACAGTGGTTGAACTTGTTACCACTAGGGTCAATTACTAATTGGGAACAAATGACTGAAAAATTTTTATTAAAATATTTTTCGCTAGCTAAAACAGCCAAATTACGTAATGATATCTCTTCGTTTGTGCAGATGAACTTAGAAACTCTTTACGATGCATGGGAGAGATATAAGGACCTACTGCGAAGGTGTCCTCACCATGGATTACCTCTATGGTTGCATGTTCAAACATTCTACAATGGTTTGAACCCCTCAACAAAACATATGATTGATGCAGCAGTCGAGAGAACCATCAATAACAAAACACCTGAAGAAGCTTACGAATTTATTGAAGAGATGTCACTGAATAACTATTAGTGGCAAGTAATGAGGATTAAGCCAACTAAAACAGTAGGCGTTTATAACGTCGATTCGGTTACTATACTGTCGAATCAGGTAGAACTTCTAAATAAAAAGATTGATGGTTTACTTGGTTCTTCGCAGGTACATTCAGTGATGAAGTGTGATTCGAATGGAGGAAGAGCATGCACAGAATATCAACCCTTCAACCCTAGCATCGAGGAGGAACAAGTCCAATATATGGGTAACAATAACTTTAGATCCCAAAATAACCCATATAGTAACACTTACAATACAGGTTGGAGGAAGCATCCCAACTTCTCGTGGGGCGGTCAAGGAAATCAAAGGCCACAACATCCTCTGGGTTTTCAACAACCACCCTATCAACAGGAAAAGAAACTGAACATTGAAGAGATGCTATTTAAATTTATCTCGGTGTCAGAAACTCATTTCCAGAACACCGAGACAGCACTTAAAAATCAACAAGCGTCGATCCAAGGGCTTGAAACTCAGATAGGCCAGCTGTCCAAACTAATCTCTAAACGGCCACAAGGTAGCTTGCCAAGTAATACTGAACCCAACCCAAGGGAACAGCTCAACACAATCAATGTTGAAGATGAAGAAGGATTCATTGAGCCTGAGCCAGAACCAAGGCAAGAAACTGAGATAAGCAAAGGTAAAGGTGAGGTAGACCACAATGAGCAGAAATTGGTAAGTACAAAATACAAACCTCGTGTGCCATTCCCTAATGCGACAAGGAAAGACCACTCAGATGAACAATAATACTGTTTATTAAAGCTCTATCGCAGATGCCAAACGTAATGAAATTTTTAAAGGAGCTTTTAGCAAATAAGTGAAAGTTGGATGATGCATCGCATGTGGAGCTAAACGCAGTTTGCTCAGATATTCTACAGAATAAGCTACCCAACAAAGTAAAATATCCAAGGAGTTTTACAATTCCTTGCTTAATTGGTAGTTTAGATGTCAATAATGCATTAGCTGATTTAGGGGCTAGTATTAACGTCATGCCATATAAAATGTTCAAACAATTAGGTCTTGGGAAACCCAAACAGACTAGGATGAGCATTCAATTAGCAAATAAAACTATAAGATTTCCTAGAGGTATTATTGAAGATGTGCTAGTTAAAATCAATAAATTTATATTTCCCGTTGACTTCATTGTTCTAGACAGAGAGGAGGGAAGCTACACTCCTTTGATTTTAGGAAGGCCCTGCTTAGCAACTGCTAAAATGATTATTGATGTTGGCACAGGTGAGCTCACACTTCGTGCGGGAGATGAAACAATCACCCTTCAAGCTCGCAATTCTGGCAAGACATCGGAAATTGAAGGTGATCGTCTAAACCATTCTACTAAAACTGACAATATAGTGTCACCTACTTTGCAGGAAATGAGTTTGAAAGAAGTACATGAACCACTTTCAAGCAATAATAGAGGACCTATTAATAAAGAACAAAGGTTACAAATTGAGGAGCTAGATGAATGGTGGACGTATAAACCGAGAACACACAACAAACCAAAACTACGCCAGGATGAGCTCAATACCTTTCCAAATCAACTTAAGGTTGGAGATAAAGTTTTATTAGAAGCCGCAGATCCTCACATTGTCATTGCCAAACTGAATGAAGAAATTCCTCTTATGGTACTTAGCATTTTTCCATTCAGTACAGTCGAGGTAAGTCATCCCAAGTTTAGCACTTTTAAGGTAAACAATACTCGCTTAAAACCTTATTTTGATGAGATTCACAGCAGGAATAAGGAGTATAAACTCCTCGAACCACCATGACCATTCAATGGAGAGGTAAGTCAAGCTTAGACTATAAATAAGCACTTCTCGGGAGGCAAGCTGAGCACTAACTATATTAACTTCTTTAAATTTTAGTGTTTAAACACCTAACTTACTAACGGAGCTCTTGAATATAAGTTTCCCATACAGACACGGCCTAGCACACGGGCGTGCCTTAGGCCATGTAGAAATAGGGCAAAAATTTCCCCAACACGAGCTACGATAAATCGCTAGGGCCGTACGACATAGCCGTGGGTGAACCTGCCAAAACAATATGGGCGTTCGACATGCCCGTGCTTAGAAACCCTGGCCGAACCTGTCAAATTAACACGGGCGTACGATACGCCCATGCCACGTACCCGTGGTCGAACCTGTTAAATTAACACGGGTGTGGGCCTACATACACGGGCGTGGGAGAAGCAAACAAAGACAGACACGGCCATGTCGCACGACTGTGTGCACCCACACGCCACAGGAACACGGGCATGGGCCAATCGTTAGACGCGCCTAAATTTAAAATTCGGAATCACAAGGGCAAAAATTGGGGAACACAGGTGTGTTCCATGGCTGTGTGCCCCAAAATCTATAATAGGCTGCACTATTCATTGTCTTCTTCACCCAAAAAAACCCTAACCCTAGCTGCTGCAAGTCCATACGGTCTCTCTGTCACACCCATGTGCCGCTTCCCACTCCATTTTTAATGCCCAATCTCTCCCCCTTAGCGTTTGTTTACTCTTTTCACTTCTATTTTACTTATTTCTAATGCTTATTATCAAAATAATCTTCATTTTTCTCATAATATTTTCATTTTGTGCATTATTCTATCATTTAATTTTCATTCTTAGGTTATTTATCATAACATTTCATGTTGAATCGGGTTGTTAGGAAAGCCTCATTCTATTGTCATACCCATGCCATTACTATGCTCATTCTCATGCTATTACCATGCTAATGTCATGAAATTATGCTATGAAATTGATTATTTTGGTTGAGTTTGTTTAGTATTAGTAGTTTTGGCTGAAATTGTTAGTTCAAATTCATGGTTTTTTCCTTTTCAAATTCGTTTCCCTACTATTATTTTTTATATTGCAGGTATATAATGTCATCTTCACGTGGTAAAAAGGCCGCCGTCCCTACTTTAAAGAAAAGGAAGGGAGCGTCATCTTTCTCTGGTCCTACCGCAAAAATTCGCCACCCTTTCCTGCAATTCCCTATCGGGCCCCAAGAAGAACTTTTCCAAATACTTTGGGGTGTGATGTGAAAGTACTGGCACAGCTGCTGTATCATGGCCTACATATCGGTCATCTGTCGGTCCCGTCGCTGATCTTGCTCATGAATCATCTCAAACTGTATAGTGCAATACTACTTGAAGTGGGCGAGTCGGTCGGAAAGGTGTGCCAATGAAGCAGCCGCATGAACCAGTCGTTCCCTAGGTGGCGTGGTGGAAGGCTCCTCATGCTGTGGGGAACATCATCAGGAATGTCCTCAAGATCCTCCTCGTCAATGGCATGAGAGAGACGGTACTAAGGAAGATCGGTCCCACGTCGGTGCTCGATCATTCTCATGTGTAGCATAGTCGTGATGCCCTGTGGGGACATCTGACCTATCAGTGTAAGCACTGATGATTAGGCCACGGTGTTAAGGAGGCCGAAGTGTCTAGCAAGGTGTGTCACTTAGGGGCCGATGGAGATCACTCCCTTCCTATGCCGCTCGGTCTGATGGCGAATGGTAAAAGCAATAAAGTATGCCAAGTCAGTCACGTGTGCATTCGCCATGCACCATAAATAGTAGGAGTTGTGGGTGTTAACGACGCCGGTGCTCTCTCTCCTCCCGGTCAATGTGTGTGCCAATATGGCATGGAGATAGCGTAAGGAAAGAGCGAGAGCTGAGGCTTTCGAGCGGCTGGGGTTGTAGGTGGAAGAGAGTAGTACGAAACCTTTCCAGCACAATGAGGGACACTCATTGCACGAACTAGAACCCCTAATTTGAAGTGAATGGTGCCTGGGTCGTCATTATTCGTAATCACCACCTGTAAATAAAAAGTAGAGCATAATTCTAAAGTTAGCTCTAAATAAGTGGGCTCGGTAATAGCGAAGAACCATTCCTATGGGTCTGTGGACAGGAGGGCGCGGATGGCATCAGCTAGCTGAACTTGCTCGACGGCAGCCCAGTCAATACGCGTAGTATCTGAAATAGCTCCTCCTGCGAAGCTTGCAAAAATTCAAGGAACGAATGCCGAACTTTAGCTGTAGCACGTACCGAGGAAGAACCCGGTCCCCTACGTCTCTTTGAGGATGGGACCGCGACCTTTTTGCCTCTCGATGATGACATAATGTTCTTGAAAATACATGTGCATTGATAGAATCCAAGATACATCAGTAGTTAAGCAAGAGGCCTAAAACTAGTATATGTTATTTAGTAGCTTAAACAATTCAAATATAGAAAATTCTAAAGCAAATTCCTAACTTGTCTAAAACATATTTGTAATAGTAACAATATCTATGTAAAGCATGTAGAATACTAATGTCGCAACACAAATTGAAAAAAATAAGGTTGAGAAAGTGAACCAAAGGCTGCTATAGGGCGGTGCACTGGAGTGTTGGTGGCGAGCACGGGCGTATGACGCTGGGATATAGCCGTGTGGAGGAAAAATAGAGGGTATAGAGAGAGGAAAGTGGGGATTAATGCAAGGGAAGTGGATTTGAGGGTGGTTTGAGGGTTGAAGAAGTGAGAATCAGGGGAATGGTGGCCAGAATAGGGATCAGGGAATGGGGAAGGGTAGATTTCGGCTAGGATTTTGAAAAGGGGAAGAAGATGAACAGTGGTTTGCTTATATAGGGGAGGTGCACACGGCCTAGGGCCACGCCCGTGTACTTTGAGGGTGAGCCCGTGTTTTTTGAATTTTGTGATTTATGTCGTTCCCGGCTACTATCCCACGCCCGTGTGTCTTGGGCGTGTGTCGAACATGGCCATGTCACATGGTCGTGCCTAGCTTTGTTCGCTTCTCCCATGCTCGTGTGTTATGGTAGCACGCCTGTGTATTGTTGTACACAGATGAATGGCACGGGCGTGTCTAACGCCCGTGTCGAAGAAACAGAATCGAGCCTTGTCCTTGGCATGCCCGTGGTTTTCCATTCCCACGCCCGTGGTCTCCTATCAAGTTCACCCACGGCCACGTCGCACGGCTGTGGGGATTTATCGCACCCCATGTTTTGGGGAAATCATGTACTGCTTCAACACGGCCGTATCGTACGGTCGTGTCTCTTCCCCTGTTTGGCCATGGCTTTAAGCACGCCCGTGTGCCTAGTTGTGTGTGCTAAAAAACTTTGCAATTCAAAAATTAAGTTAATGATTCAAGGTGTTAGAAATTAAAATAAAGAAATCAAAATATGTTAGTGCTCGGGTTGCCTCTCGAGAAGCATTTATTTATAGTCTAAGCTCGACTTACCTCTCCGTTGAAAGATCATGGTGGTTTGAGGAGTTCATACTCCTCATTCCTACTGTCAATCTTAAAATAAGGTTTTAATCGGGTGTTGTTTACCTTAAAAGTGTCGAACTTAGGATGACTCACCTCCATCGTACCGAATGGAAAAATACTGAGTACTGTAAGAAGGATTTCCTCATTTGGTGTGGTAGTGACAATGTAGGGATCTGTGGCATCAAATAAGACTTTATTGCCAACCTTAAGTTGATTAGGAGAGGTATCGGGCTTGTTTTGGCGTAGTTTCGATTTATCATGTGTTCTCGGTTTGTGTGCTCGCCATTTATCTAGCTCCTCTATTTGAAGCCTTCGTTCCTCATGGGTGTCTTTGTTTGCTACTTGATAATAGTGCACTGTCTCCATTGTCTTGGTTCGAGGAAGTTCCTGTAAGGACGATTGAATATTAGTTTTATCATCGACAAGTTTCATAGCATTATCTTGAGCCTTAAAAGTTTTGATTGAATCGCGTGCTTGGAGTGTTATTGCATCGTCTCCTGCACGAAGTGTTAGCTCTCCTGTGCCTACATTAATAATGGTTCTGGCAGTTGCTAAAAAGGGTCGTCCTAAAATTATAGGTACCTCGTTATCCTGATCCATATCTAAGACGACAAAGTCTACTGGGTAAATAAATTTATCAATTTTAACGAGAACATCTTCAATAATACCTTTAGGAAATCTAACTGTTTTTTCAGCCAATTGTATGCTCATCCTAGTCTGTTTGGGTTTACCAAGACCTAGTCGTTTAAACATTTTATACGGCATAACATTTATACTTGCCCCTAGATTAGCTAAAGCATTATTCATAGATAAACTACCAATTAAGCAAGGAATTGTAAAACTCCCTGGATCTTTCAATTTGTTAGGTAGCTTATACTTTAGAATAGCTGAGCAGACTGCATTGAGTTCCACATGCGATGTAGCGTCTAATTTTGTTTTATTGCTCAGAAGTTCCTTTAAGAATTTTGCTGAGTTGGGCATCTACGACAGAACTTCAATAAAGGGTAAGTTAATATGTAATTTCTTTAAGAGTTTGACAAACTTACCGAATTGTTCTTCTGTTCTATCTTTCGTCATCGCTTTAGGATATGGCACACGAGGTTCATGATTCGTACTTACCTATTTAGGATCATTATCGTTTACCTCTTCTCGACCTTTGTTCATCGCGTTGTCTTACTGTAATTCTGGCTCCGGTGCAATGAATCCTTCCTTATTTTGAGTACTAATTGCATTGAGGTGTTCCCTCGGATTAGGTTCAGTGTTACTTGGTAAGCTACCTTGTGGTTGTTTGGAGATTAGTTTGGATAGCTGACCTATCTGAGTTTTAAGTCCTTGGACCGATGCTTGTTGATTCTTAAGTGCTGTCTCGGTATTTTGGAAATGGGTTTCTGACACCGAGATGAATCTAGAAAGCATCTCTTCAAGGTTTGGTTTCTTCTCTTGTTGATAAGGTGGTTGTTGAAAACCCTAAGGATTTTGTGGCTTTTGATTTCGTTGACCACCCCAGGAGAAATTTGGGTAGTTCCTCCAACCTGAATTATATGTATTACTGTATGGGTTATTTTGAGATCAGAAGTTATTGTTACCCATATAGTTGACTTGTTCTTCTTCAGTTGTAGGATTGAAGGATTGCTATTCTGTATGCACACCTCCGCCACTTGAGTTACACCTCATTACTGGATGTACCTGCGTAGAACCAAGTAAACCGTCAATCTTTTTATTGAGAAGTTCTACCTGATTAGAGAGCATAGTGACTAAATCGATGTTATAAACACTGGCTGTTTTCGTTGGCTTTGTCCTCATAACTTGCCACTGATAGTTATTCAGTGACATCTTCTCTATAAATTCATAGGCATCTTCCAGTGTTTTACTGTTGATGGTTCCACAAGCAGTTGCGTCAACCATTTGTCGAGTCAAGGGATTCAGGCCATTGTGGAATGTTTGTACTTGAAGCCAAAGCGGTAACCCATGGTGAGGGCACCTTCTCAGTAAGTCCTTGTATCTCTCCCATGCATCGTAAAGTGTTTCTAAATCCATCTGCACAAAAGAAGAGATATCATTACGTAATTTAGCCGTTTTAGCCGGCAGAAAATATTTTAGTAAAAATTTCTCAGTCATTTGTTCCCAAGTAGTGATAGACCCTCGTGGTAACGAGTTCAACCACTGTTTAGCTTTGTTTATCAGTGAAAAGGGAAACAACCGAAGACGTATGGCATCATATAAAACGCCATTGATTTTAAATGTATCGCAAAATTCTAAAAAGTTTGCTAAGTGAGCGTTGGGATCTTCATCCTGCAAACCATCAAACTGAACAAATTACTGTATCATCTGAATAGTGTTAGGTTTTAATTCAAAAGTATTTGCAGCTACAGTAGGTCTAACTATGCTAGATTCAGTTCTTGTTAAAGAAAGTTTAGCATAATCATACATAGTACGTGGAGCAGGATTTTGATTAGCCGCAATTGCAGGAGGTAGCTGATTGCCTTGGTTTTCAGCTATCTCATCATTTGGGGGTTGAGTATCGTCTTCTCGCTCGTTCTCCATGTATCTTAAGCTACACCTTATTTCTCTTTAATTTCTACGAACTGTGCGATCGATTTCTTCGTCAAAAAGTAATGGTCCTGACGGGTTTCTTCTAGTCATAAACTATAAAAACCTGCCAAGAGAAAAAATAAGTAAATTAATAAATAATAATAATAATAATAAACTAAAATTAAATTGCAAGAAAAATAAATGGCTAAAGTAATAAAAATTTAGCGTTCATAATATTTTGAATCCCCGGCAGCGGCGCCAAAAACTTGATCGCGTGATTCGTAACAAGTAATAAATATTTATAATGAAGATCAAACCTAGACTAACTATTATCACGACGAAAAGGCAAGCGCACCTATCGAACAATAGTATAGTAATGGCAAGACCGGGATATCGTACCCAAGGGACCCAAAAGTACTAGTAATAACTATCTTTTTATTATCTAGCCTAAGAATAAAAGGGTTTGTTTATTGAACTAATTATCTAAACTAATTAACTAATTTAATTGAAGCAAAGAGAAAATTTGGAAAAAAGACTTGAAGAAAAGCAATTGATAAAGACGACACCCAAGGAGGAATCCACCTAAATTCCACTTGTTATCTGACTCTGAACCAGACGATTTATTCACTTAACTTGATCCGTGAGATTCCCTAACCTATGTTATTATCCCTTTCGAGACTAATAACGTCTAACCCTCAGTTGAATTAATCAAAATTTCTTTCTTAATTAAAACCCCTAGGGAAGCAGTAAATCACTCTATGGACTCCCATATTAGGTTTCACCCTAATCCGGCAAAATCTCGTAACCCTATTTCTAAGCATTCGATCAACTCCGCTTAATTAAGCCAAATCTACTCATAGGTAGGGTCTATTCCTCCTCTGCATAAGCACATCAAATCATGAATTAATACCCGGAATATTAACTCAAGTATTAAGAACACATAATTAAGAACAAATCAAGTATTTATTATACAGTTTAGATAATAATAACAAGATCCATCATAGGTTTTATCCCCCTTAGATATCTAAGTGGTTTAGTTCAAAATAAAATAAGAGTACATCTCAAAAGTATAAAAATAACAAAACATGAAGAAAACTCTAAGACCTCTAAAGGAATTCTGAGAGAGATCTTCAGTCTTGGAATAGCTCCGGCTTTTGGGATGGATCGTCTGGCTCTCTTCAAGTAATTCCTGGCGTATGGTTCTGTATTCTAGAAAAGTTCTGGAAGAGGCCCCCTTATTAGGTCACACTTAGGGTGTTTATATAGGCTTTGGATTAGCTTTCTTCCTCCCTAAGTACCCTTTTCCGTATAAAATACAACTTTTTGAAAAAGGGACACGCCCATGTGCCACGGCCGTATGACGTGTTTGCCAGGTCATGTTTGATCCATTAAATTGCACACAGTCATGTGGGTCAATGGCTAGGCCGTGTGAATTGTACGAGCCGTGGTCGACACCCTCGAAGGACACAGGCGTGTGAGCAGCCTGTGTAGCAAGGCTTAGGCCGTGTGATCTTCTCGATTTGGTCTGTTTTGCCCCTTTTTAGCTCGTTGTTGGCTCCTTTTGACTCTTGGTGCGCTCCTGAGTACAAAACATGAAATAACCGGATTAAGAGCACTAAAATCCACAAATTTAGTAGTATACATCCATAAATATGCTAAGTATTTGGGGTAAAACTATGTATAATTTGGCGTTTATCATCCATATATTTAATTAATTTCACATTTTAGTCCCTCAAGTTATTATTTTTTGCAATTTAGTCCCAATAACTCAAAATCATCAAAAACTCCAATACAAAATATGTTAATCTAAAACATATCTTTCATATTTCATCATCAAACAACAAAAATCACAAGCTCTCAACAATGGCATAACTTAAAATATTCACCAAAAAAAAAATTCAAGCATGAGTTTTGCAGTACTCGAAGCAACGATCTCAAAAACGTAAAAATTATCAAAAATCGAGCTGAACTCTTGCCTTGATTGAGCTTGAAAAGAAACCGAACCTAGGATTTCTTTTCTTTTTCTTTCTTGTTTTAGTTTCGGCAATGATATAATAATATGAACACCTATTTTAATTATCACATATTATATCATATATTAACTTATCATTATTTTACCTTATTAACCTTTACTATTTAATATTAAAATGTATCAATCAAGGACATAACCGGCCATTACCAACTCAAATGGATTATTTACAACATAAAAGCTCCAACTTAGAAAGCCACTAACAATTTGGCCCTTATGCTTTTAACTATCAAATTTTTAATTTACACGATTAAGTCTTTTTATTAAATTGGATACCTAAACGACAAAATTAAATCACGAAAATTTCACAGATATAAATTCACACAAAATAAACACAGAAAATAATTTTAAAATATTTTTCTGACTCGAATTCGTGGTCCCAAAAACACCTTTCCTATTAGGGTCTACATCGGGTTGTTACAGAGATATCGTTGAAAAACCCATTCTATATTTAACCTCTTTGTGATCTTAACGTTGCTTTTAGGATGTATCGTTCATTTACAAAATGTAAGTCATTTGGCAAAAATTTAATCATATTAAAACGTCATTAATTTTTTTAAAACGTTAATTCTTGCAGAATCTCTTAAAACAAGTTACGTTTTCATGGTATTTTTGAAAAGCATTTATCTTTTTGGAAAACCCGTGTTTTCCCCTACTGCTAGCAGTTATAAATCAAAACAAATAAAAACCCAAATTGAAGTAAAAATCCATAGAGGCCTTATTACAACAAAAATACGCAAAATAAAATTACTTGTAATTTAAAAATCCACCTTTGAGTCCCTAGTAGCACCGATCTGCCTAAGTCTGGGGATTACTTGTACAGAAAAATAGATGGGTGAGTTATGGACACTCAATGTGTAATCCCATATCAAATAAACAAATAGTGAGCATATACAGTCTGGGCTTAAGCCCAATTTAGAAATGCTTCAGTCCCAATTAGGGCTTTAGCCCATTATAATATCAGTATCAGTTTGGGCCAGAGCCCATGTCAGTGACAGTACAGAACAGATATGCAATCAAGAGATCCCACCCAACCATCCTCTACACTCCATCTCTGTCCAACCCTGCACTCCACGTGGGGATATAATCAACCCACCCATCCCTACACTCCAAGTAGTGCCGGTTGCGGCACTAAATAGTATTTGCAGCAGAGCTGCCAGTACAGTACACTTCCTCCAATCATAATAAAACCTATCCCTATGCAACATATCATGCATTATGTCATAATATCATATATGTATTCAATATGTTTAAAAAGGCATGCTCAAATATAATCTTACAACTCATAAGGGCATATCAGTCATTTTATCACATAGGGGCATAATAGTCATTTTACCAATTAGAGGTTCAGGTACATTACCGACCCAACAGTAGGTCCACAGTCGTCTCGGGTGACCCGTGCAACCTTAACAGTCAAACAGTGAAAATGGGCCCACGGCCCATATTGCGAGCCCAGAAATGGCCTTGGCCGTGTCGGTTACACAGCCTAGCCTAATATTCTCCACATGACTTTGTGGTTTACCCGTGTGGGGCCCACATGCCCGTGGGGCGCACACGGCCCAGTTTGGCCCAAAATGACCTCAGCCCATGAAATCGCTCATGGTCGGCCTTAACGATCAAACACCCATGATTAGTCACACGGACCACCGCACCAGCGAGTGCACGCCTGTGTAGCGTCATGGCTCATTGATTCTGGCGCAAATAGTCTACAAGTGCTCCAAACCTAGGTACAAACACGACACACCATCAGTCCCTTAAACAACAGGATTAACAATCCCTTTTTATAACACTTATCAAAAAGGTTACTTATCTGTTGCCTTGGTTGATCGATTGAGGATCACACACTTAATCTGTTGCAAGAGACCGATTACAAACCCATTTAGAGATAACCTAAAATACAACCGAAACTTAATAACCTAAACCATTATTGATCACACCAACAGTTTGCACCAACCGTATAACAACTTACCAAATGCGCCAAACTCAGAATAGGAGAAGAAACAATTGGCCCACACCCCAAACAAAAGCCGACAGCACATGTATCACAACCACACCCCTAGCAAAAGCAAGGTGTTAGGTAACAGACTATTACGGTAGAAAAAGAAGGAAAAGATAATAAGCATGCACTCGAACCTGAGATGGAGTATTCGGCCAACACAAAATATGAAAGAAGAAAAGAATCGAGAGAAAGAAAAGAAGGGGAGAGTATTCGGCCAAAGTAGACCGATTGAGAGAGGGGAAAAGAAGAAAAAGTAATTTGTCAAAGAGGGAAAACTAATTGGAAAAGAGAGAGAAAAAGGAAAATCGGTGGGTAAGGGACTTGAAAGGAAGAGTAAAATTGAAAACAAAACCAAAACTGAGTGACACTGGAAGTCCTTAGCAAAATTCAGCTTCCCAGCAAGGAAAAATGCAACCAAAAACCAACGAGTGTGAAGCAAAATCATAAACAAAAGTTCTGCACCAAAGAGCAAAAAGGGTGAGCTATGACCAATTTTGACAAAAATGAGACTCCTAAATCAGCAAGACCTCTAAACAATCCCCTCACTTGACTCCTCCAACCACACCAACCTCAGCCAAAATTCTCTGAGCAAGAGTTCAAATTCGGCACTACATTCCCCCTTCTTTCAAAGTACCACAAATTCCTCCTCAAATCACTCAAAATCGACCACTCCTCTCTCAACCACCTAATTCAAATTCCCCTCAAACACTTTAGTGTTTCGGTCAAACTACAACACTCCCACGGCACAGCAGCAAAATAAAACATTCCACTGCACCAACCAGGATTCGAACCTTAGTCCTCAGGCAACAACAACATGCCACATATCCCTTAGACCAGTAGGCCCATTCTGTCATGTTTTACCCATATTTATTTTAAAAGCCTACTGACTAGAGACAGGGTTTATTCTTTTAAAAAAAAACTTTTGAACAAGCCAAGATCCCAGAACACATAACCACTGAAGCAGACAAACAGTTGTGTAACACAAAAAGAAAAAAATAATTACTTAGGATTTTGGGGCATTACAAAATCTCTAACTAATATACTTCTATCTAAATTCCATTTAGAAAAACTCCCATGTAACATTTTCTCTTGGCACAACAAAAATCAAAGTATTCTACCACTGATAAGTCGAATCTTTTAACAATGATACATCACATTTCAGACATTCAACTGGTGTACATGATAGTTCATCTAAAACTCTGATGGTATTTTCTAACCAAAACTCAGCCCTTTTTGGATCATCTTCGGTAGTAGCCTTAAATTCTTCTGCCTCATATTTATGGATTTTATCTACTAGAGGCTTAATAATTCTAACAAGTTCAGCACCTTGTGGCATCTTAGGAACTGCTTGAGGAGTAGGAGGGGGAGGTTGTTGTACAGTAGGATTTGCTCTTATCAATTCTGTAAACCACTTATTCATCATTTGAAAGAAGGCTTTTTTTGCCTCCTCACCTCGACCCTCAGATTTGGACCTTCTACTACTAGATGTAGCTCTTTGAACTGAATCTGGAGCATTGCTCTCAGCTTCCTCGGATCTAGCTCTAACTTGGTTGGATGACATTACTATATGAAAAACACATTTAAAATGGTCATAAGATATCACGTTGTTACAAATTATATAATGGCATGTATAGCTAAACTTGTACTTGTTATGCTAGTTTGAGAATCAGCTAAACAGTAGCTCTAATACCAATAAATGTAACACCCCTAACCCGTATCCCTTATTAGAACAGGGTTACGAAGCATTACCAAAATTTACAGAACAACTACAAACATTTCATGTCATTTACTATTCATATCCAAAAATAATCATACCGTCTCTTAAATGGACCATTGAGGCCCAATTTAAGCTTTAGAAAAAAGTCAGGACTAAACGGGAATTTTAGAGAATTTTTCACAAAATTTTAAAAAAAAAATTCATATACAAGGGTCACACGCCCATGTGAGTATGCCATGTGATTCACACGGCCAGATGACATGCCCATGTCTCAAACTATGTGGACATTCGATGTGAGGTACACGGCCGTGTTCCAGCCTGTTTCCTTACCCGTGTAACTCTTTGACTTGTGCCACACGGCCTGCCACATGCTCGTATGCTAGACCGTGTAGTCAATTTAATTTTCACAATTAGGTGCAGGTTTCACACGGTCAAGACACACGCCCGTGTCGTGTACCAAATTCTGAGCATTCTGTTTCTCAATTTTAGGATGCAGGGGACACACAGCCAAACCACATGCCCATGTGCAAGGCCGTGTGTCACACACGATCAAGACACTTGCTCGTGTGTCACACACGATCAAGACACTTGCTCTTGTGTCAACCCGTTTGGACAAAATAAGGCCATTTCCTAGCCTTATTTCTCACCGAAATTTTCCAATACCCTACAATAATACTTGTACATATATACCCACCAATTTCAAGCATGAAACTAAGCAAACATCGTTAATAAGTATAGTATAACATTATATACATTGATATAGTCAAACTTACCTTTTTATAAGAATATATATATTTTACCTTAATTCAATCTAACCATACCTTATACATGTATGTATTAAACATGATATAACTTTATATTATCATACCAAAATATAACATTACTAGTCATTCCAATGGCTAGATTACAAACATCCATTTCCATATCATCATTTGTAAAATTAGCTTATACATGCCATTATGTCAAAATAATTTTTTTCTTTATACCAAAATAAGCTGGTGGATAGTGTGATGATACTCCGACCGATCTCCAACCTTATGAGCTTCCGAGCACTATAAAACAAAGAAAAGAAAACCTAGTAAGCATTTAATGCTTAGTAAGTTCATATAATAGGAATTTAACTTACCATATATTTACATTTAAGATAAGTACACAATAATGCATCCAAGCAATTTGGCTTATAGCCTAAAACACAACTTCACCAATCATGTTAGTCAAATAATTTACATAATACCAAGAACATGGATGAGTTTTTCATTTAATATCTTTCATATACATATGCTTTCCATATCATTATTCAGTATTACATGTACACTTTAATGACAAATCATTTCAACTTCAGTTTAGCCATGTCAAAACTTTACTCATTGAATTTATTTGAAATATCGATGGATACTCTCATATAGTACATTTTAGTGTACACTACTATAATTCGTCAATCCATTTCCAGGGTACCCAATTGGGGCACGTAATCGGGAAACACACTCTCGAGCCTTGTAATGGGAAGCTCACACAGATCCATTTCGAGAAGCTCGTAAAGAGCCATCGGAAAGCTTATCCGTGCTATATAATTGGAAACTCGTAATAGCATAATTGGAAAGTTCACAAAGAACCATATCGAGAAGCTCTGGGTAGCAAATATCAAGAAGTTCACAAAGAGCCAATTTAACAGGAATTCACAAAAAACGATGCTCATAAGAGCTAAGGTGTGTCCACAACAAATGTAGGATCACAACCTATTGGGACGCTTCGAAGAGTTATTATTGGGAAGCTCGCAATAACCATATATGAAAAGCTCGAGAAGGCTTATAATAGGACGCTCATAAGAGCTGTGGTGTGTCTGCAACATATGCTGGACTACAACCAATACGGGAAGTCTTGTATCCATCGACTTTCATTTATTCAAATGGGATTTGACATTTATCGGGTATCGAATATTCAATCAATTTTGCATACATGAAAATTATACAATTCACATAAACAACATTTAATTCAAACATATAAATGTACACAATTTAGTTACACGAACTTACCTTTATATTTGTTCATATACGAAATCTACTAATCTGAAACTTTTGTTTTCCTCGATCCAACTCAATATTAGGTCTTTCAGGATCTATATAAATGAATTTAACATCAATTTAATCCATTTCGTACTCAATTTAATTCAATTCACATCTTAGGTTAAATTACTATTTTGCCCCTATACTTTTCATAAATGACGATTTTGTCCCTAGGCTCGAAAAATAAAATTCATGCAATTTAATCCTTATTCCAAGCCAAATCAAAATTTTCATATAACTTTTACAAAATATGTATTTCACAAAATTCAAAAATTTTCCATAACTTTTACATCTTTACAATTTAGTCGCTAAATCATAATTTCATCAAATTCACTTTGTAAAAGTTGTTTATCGATAAAAACCTTTCATTTTCTACCATAAATTTCAAAATTTTAGCATATTCATCTATTGAAAAACTTCTATACTTTGATAACTTTTCAAATTAATCCCAAAAATAGATAAAGTAAGCTATTCCAATCTCAAAAATATAAAAATTACTAAAACCGGGATAAGAATACTTACCCAATTAAGACACACGGCCAAACCACATGTGTGTCCCTTGTATCCTAAAATTGAGAAATAAATTGCTCAGAATTAGGCACACAGGTAGAGACACGGGTGTATGTCTCAGCCGTGTGAGATACATGGCCTAGAACACGAACATGTGTCTTGATCATGTGAAACCTGCACCTAATTTATGAAAATTAAAATGACCACATGGCCTAGCACACAGGCGTGTGGCAGGCCATGTAGCACAAAGGACACGGGTTGGAACATGGCCGTGTACCTCAGATCAAATGCCCACACGGCCTGAGACATAGGCATGTCATCTGGACGTGTGAGGTACACGGCTTACTCACACGAGCGTGTGACCCCTATATATGAGAAAAAGTTTTAATTTTGTGAAAAATTCTCTGAGATTCTGGTTTAGTCCCGACTTGTTTCTAAAGCTTAAATTAGGCCTCGAGTGTCCAATCAAGGGATGGTATGATTTTTTTCAGATACAAATAGTAAACGTCATGAAATATTTTTAGTTGTTTTGTAAATTTCGGTAATGCTCTGTAACCTTATTCTGGCGACGGATACAGGTTAGGGGTGTTGCAAGTAATAGGTGATATTACCTTTGTTTCGGAATCAAGATTTGACCTCTTGGAGAGCCTTATACAAAGGGCTATTTTTATATTGAGAAATTTAAAATAAATGTAACAACCCTATACTTGGTTCAGTCACCCAACCCAAGCTATAGGGTGTTACAACAATAAACATTGAACAATTTTCATAAAAGCATTTAATAGTAACCAAATAATTCATTATCAATCATTTCCATGCTAATAAATCAATTTGGGCCTAAATTGAGCTTATTAAACATTTAAAACAAATTAGGATCAAATCTGGGTTAAATTGAAACTTTTACAAAAATTGAGTAAAATTTGTAAATAGGGGTCACACAGCTGTGTGACAAGGTTCAACTTGCATTTCTCAAGAACATGGTCATGTGGCCAAATCGTGTAATATTTTTTTCCTATGTAACTCAGGGTCACATGGCAGTGTCGCCAGGCCATGTAACTCTCTGAGACTATGTGGACAATCCTGCACCAAAAATTAAACAACCACATGACCATGTCATATGACTGTGTAGGGCATGCGGCCATGTATGCCCAAACCTACCTTCAAAACAAAAGTTATTTCACATTCAAATGCGTGGGCTCCAAACTATGCAATAACCAACATTCAAACATATTCAAAATGTGACTAAACATGCTAAAATATACCATTTCACAACCAGCCTATGTGCCTAACCAATGTGCCCTTATTGGCACCACAATTCAAACATATACAACAACCTTCCAATCAAAACATGTACCACAAGTAAAATTCATTCAATCATCCTTCAAATTGAAGATGACAAATACCAACATTCAATCATAAATCAAACCACCAAATGCTTATTTATCTCATCTTAAAATCATATCTTACCATAAAAAATTTAGCCATTCATCAAGCACAATGTAACACCCCCTAACCTGTATCCGTCGTTGGAATAGGGTTATAGAGCATTACCAGAGTTTATAATTCAGTTACAATTAATTTATGTCATTTACTATTCATTTTCGAAAATCAAGCATAATCAATCATAATGTCCCTTATATAATCCTCGAGGCCCAAAATACATATTAGAATCGAGTCGGGACTAAACCAAAATCACATAAAAAATTTTGCAAAATCTCAAAATTTTTGTTAGGTGCAAGGGACACACGCCCGTATGGCTAGGCCCTGTGGCTCACAAGACCAATAACACGCCTGTGTCTTATGCCGTGTGGGCATTCGATGTGAGGCACACAATCGTGTCCCAGCCCATGTTCAATTTAGGGTAGCTACTAACTTGGGTCACACGGCTAGCCACATGTCCGTATGTTAGGCTGTGTGGATAATTTAAATTTTAGAAATAGGTGCAGGATTCACACGGCCAAGACAGACGCCAGTGCGTATGGTTGTGTGTCACACACGATTGATACACACGCTTGTATGGATAAAATAAGGCCATTTTCCAAGCCTTATTTCTCACCATTTTTACCTTTCACCTACATCAACACTTCAATATATTCAACAACCAATTCAAAGCATATAAATCAAACTAATATTCAAGTTTTACACATGACATGTTTGCTCACACTTTCAAGTATTCATCTTACCCCTTTTTAATTATATACTTACCCCAGTGTGATTATATCTAAGTTACTAATTCAAGCATACTCACATACCAAACATGATATAACTTCATGCATAAATCTATTAAATATGTTATCACTAGCCGTTCCAATGGCTAATTACAACCAAAACATTTACATACTCTTACTTATCACCACTAGCTTATACATGCCATTATCCTAAAGTAAGTTTCCTATTTATACCAAAATAAGCTGGAGGATAGTGTGATGATATCCCGGCCGTTCTCCAACCTTTACGAGCTTTCGAGTACTACAAAATAGAGTAAGTATTTAATGCTTAGTAAGTTTGTATAACAGGAAATTAACTTACCAATCATATTCATTTAAAGTGAACATACAAACATGCATCCGAAACTATATGACCAATTGCCTAGACACATGCTCACACCAAACAAGTTAGCCATGAAATTTTATATGATTATCAAGTAAACAGAGATGAGCTCATCATACTTCCATTTCCAGGTATTTCAGGGATATTCAAAATATAATTCATTTAATTCTCATATTTTCTCATATCAAGAGATTTATCCGCTGAATCATTGAAATATCATGGATACCCTGGTAAAACATAACATGTACTTATCATTGATACATCAATTCGTATACGGAGGTACTCTTTAGAGCACATAATAGGGAAGCACACTCTCAAGCCTTATAACGAGAAACTCACATAGAGCCATTTTTGGAAACTCACAAAGAGCCTATCGGGAAGCTTATCTGGGCTATATAACAGGAAGCTCATAAGAGCCATAATCAGAAATTTCACAAAGAACCATATCGAGAAGCTCACGAATAGCCTATTAGGAAGCTCACAAAGAGCCATGTAACGGGAATCTCCGGATAGCCATATATCGGGAAGTTCAAGCGAATACTACTGGGAAGCTCACTAAGAGCCAATTTAACAGGAAGCTTATGAAGAGCCTATAATCCGGATGCTCATAAAAGCTAAGGTGTGTTCACAAAAAATATAGGATCACAATCTATCGAGATGCTCCGAAGAGCTATAACGGGAAGCTCACAAGAACCTTTAACAGGAATAGAGGGCTAATATGGGATGCTCTTTTGAGTTATGACATGTCTGCAATATATGGAAAACCACAACCATTACGGGAAACTTGTATCCATCTGTTTTCATTTGTTCAAACGGGACTTAACATTTATCAGGCATTATCAGATATTCAATCAATTTCATATACACGGAAAATATACAATTCCCATATACAACATTTAATTCAAACATATAAATGTACACAATTTAGTTACACGAACTTACCTTGATACTTGTTCGTATATGAGAATCTACTAATCCGAAACTTTTTGTTTTCCTCGATCCAACTAAGTATTAGGTCTTTCAAGATCTATATAAATGATTTTAACATCAATTTCATCCATTTCATACTCAATTTAATTCAACTCACATCCTAAGAAAAATTACTATTTTGCCCCTATACTTTTCATAAATGACGATTTTGTCCCTAGGCTCAGAAAATGAAATTTATGCAATTTAATTCTTATTCCAAGCTAACCGATTTTTACATATAATATTTACAGCACATATATTTCATAAAATTCAAACCATGAATTTTACATTTTAACAATTTAGTCCCTAAATCACAATTTCATGAAAAATTCACTTTACAAAAGTTGTTTATCTATCAACAACCTTTCATTTTCTACCATATATTTCAAAATTTTAGCATTTACATCTATGGAAAAATTTCTATACTTTGATATCTTTACAAATTAATCCCCAAAATAGATAGATTAAGCTATTTAGGACTCGGAAATATAAAAATTACTAAAAACGAGACAAGATTACTTACCCAATTAAACCAAGAAAGCTTGTTTTCTCTTTCCTAGGGTTTCCATGTATTTTTGGGGAAGAAGATGATAATAATATTATGATATTTCTATTTAATTTTTTTATCATCCATTAATTTTTCCACTTTCCAATTTAGTCCTTTTCTTTTTCTAATTTTCCATGGATGAATCATCATAAATATCTACTAATTTTTTTTAATGGTCTAATTACCATATAAGGACCTCAAGTTTTGAATTCCATAGCTATTTAATCCTTCTAACTACTAGAATTCAACTTTTATATTTTTATGCAATTTGGTCCTTTCTATAATTGATCATGAAATCGGTAAAAACTTTCTTATCAAAATTTTCATATAACATTCCTATCATAATGAAGACCATGCAATAACTTTAAAATAATTTTTCTTTCTGACTCGGATTTGTGGCCCCAAAACCACTATTTCGATTTCACTGAAAATGGGTTGTAACAACTCTCCCCCTTTAAAAAATTTCGTCCTCGAAAATCTTGCCAGTAAAAAGGTTCGGGTATTGGTTTCTCATGGTATCCTTCGGTTCCCAAGTAGCCTCTTTTGTGCCATTTTGTTGCCAAAGAACTTTTATTAAATCCACATTTTTGTTTCTTAATTCTTTCGTCTCACGTGCCAAAGTTTTAATTGGTTCCTCATTGTAAGTCATATCAGGCTGAATTTCAACTTCTGTCAGAGAAATGTTATGTGAGGGATCTGATCGATATCGTTGTAACATAGATACATGGAAAACATTGTGAATTCTATCGAGTTCTAGTGGTAATGCCAGCCTATATGTGATAGGTCCAATTCGTTCAGTAATCTCATATGGTCTGATAAACCATCGACTCAATTTTCCTTTTCGACCAAACTAGAGAACTTTCTTCCAAGGTGATACTTTTAAGAATACCTTGTCACCGACCTAAAATTCTATTTCTTTTCGTTTCAGATCAACATAAGACTTTTAACAATCATAGGCTGCTTTTAAACTATTCTGAATCACCTTTACCTTTTCTTCAGTCTCACGGATTAAATCAACTCCGTGTATCTTTTTCTCATTGAGCATTTTCCAGTCAATGGAGTTCTACATTTACGACCATACAGAGCCTTATATGGTGCCATTTTAATGCTTGAGTAATAACTATTATGAAATGAAAATTCAACCAAAGGTAGATATTTCTCTCAGTTACCTTCAAATTCCAAAACACTACCCCGGAGCATATCCTCTAAAATGTATATTACACGTTCATATTGACCATCTGTCTGACGATGAAATGTAGTACTGAAATGTAAATGTGTACTCAGAGCTTCTTGTGATTTGCTTTAGAATCGAGATGTAATCCGAGGATCTTTGTCTAAAATAATGGAAACTAGCACTCCATATAGTCTGACAATCTCGGGAACATATAATTTAGCCAATCTACCCAAAGAGAAATCCATACGTATCAAAATAAAGTGTGCAAACTTTGTTAAATGGTCAACAATTACCCAGATGGCATCTTTCTTTTTTAAAGAAAAGGGTAGTCCCAATACAAAATCCACAGTAACTCTTTCTCATTTCCACTCTGGTATCATAACTGGTTGTAGTAATCCTAAAGGTACCTGATGTTCAGCTTTGACTTGTTGACATATCAAACATTTAGATGCAAATTCAGAAATATCTTGTTTCATTCTTGGCCACCAGTACATCTTTTTCAAATCATTGTACATTTTGTTATTTCTTGGATGAATAGTCATAGTACCATTATGAGATTCGTTCAAAATTTCTGTACAAGTTTTGAATTCCTCGGTACACATATTTTTCCTCTAAATAACAAGCAATCATCAGACCTAATTTGCAATTCTGAATCAGAATTCAACTCACATTATACCCATTTAGTTCGTAGTTTATCATTACTTTTCTAAGCCTCAGAAATTTACTGAAAAACATCATTTTAGCTTTTAACATAGCTATGATTGAACCATAATTAAATAACAACAATCAAGTATTCATTGCTCGTAAGGCAAACAGGGATTTTTTACTCAGAGCATCAGCAACCACATTGGCTTTTCCAGGATGATAGTCAATAACTAGATCATAATCTTTTAATAACTCAAGCCATCTACGCTGCCTCAGATTCAAGTCTTCTTGTGCCATCAGATACTTTAAGCTCTTGTGATCCATAAATATATGAAATTTTCACCAAACAAGTAATGCTGCCAAATTTTCAATGCAAATACAATAGCTACTAGCTCAAAATCAAGTATCAGGTAATTTCTTTTATGTGGTTTTAGTTGTCTAGAAGCATAAGATATTACTTTACCTTCTTGCATCAATACACAGCCTAAACCATTTAAGGATGCATCACTATAAATTACAAATTCTTTACCTGACTCATGCTGAACTAGCACAGGTGCTTCAATCAACAAGGCTTTTAATCTGTCAAAGCTTTGCTGACATTTATTAGACTAGTCAAATTTCAAATCTTTTTGCAACAGACGAGTCATTGGAGAGGCTATCATCGAGAAACCTTACACAAATCTTTGATAGTAACCGGCTAATCCCAGAAAACTTCTGACTGCCAACACATTTTTAGGTGGTTTCCAGTTAACAATAGCTGAAATTTTATTCGGGACCACTCTGATGCCTTCAGCAGATACTATATGTCCAAGGAAACCAACTTCTCAAAACCAAAATTTACATTTATTGAGTTTGGCATATAAATGTTTCTCACGTAGAGTTTGCAACATAATTCTTAGATGATCAACATGTTTAGTTTCATCTGGGAGTATACCAGAATATCATCAATAAACACCACCACAAATCTATCTAAATAATGTCTGAAAATTCTATTCACCAAATCCATAAATACCACAGGAGCATTCGTCAAACCAAACAACATCACAAGAAACTCATAGTGTTCATACCTGGTTCTGAAAGCTGTCTTCGATACATCTGAGTCTTTCACTCGCAACTGATACTATCCAAAATGGAGATCTATTTTAGAGAACACAATGGCAACTTTCAGCTGATCAAACAGATCATCAATTCGATGCAACGGATACTTGTTCTTGATTGTAACCTTTTTAAGTTGCATGTAATCAATACACAGCCTCAACGATCCATCATTCTTTTTTACAAACAGAACCGGTGTACCCCAAGTTGAATGACAAGGTCGAGCAGAGTCCCTATCTGTCAATTCTTGCAACTGTGCTTTCAACTCTTATAACTCTGTTAAGGCCATTCGATAAAGTGCTATAGATATTGGAGTTGTTCCAGGAACAAGATCTATAGAAAATTCCACCTCTCTGACTGGCGGTAATCTAGGTAATTCTTTCGAAAACACATTAAGAAACTCACAAACAACTGGCACTGACTTAATCTTTGATTTGGATACTTTAGTGTCCAACACATTTGGTAGATAAGCATCATACCTTTTTTGACATATTACTGTGCTGATATAGTTGAGATTACATTAGATAACCCATCCAGTTTATCATATTCAATATGAAGTAATTCACCATTCTAATATTTCAACATAATATATTTTAGTTCACTACTGCATCATGTTGAGTTAGCCAGTCCATTCCCCAAATTATATCAAATTCATCAAAAGGCAGTAACATCAAATCAGTCGAGAAACAATAACCCTTTACCATCAACGGATAGTTTTTACAAACTTTATCCACCATAACATACTGGCCTAGGGGTTTTGGAACTTTAGCCACAAATTTAGTGAACTCAATAGGTAAATTTTTAACAGACACTAAATTTGTGCATATGTATGAATATGTTGAACCAGGATAAATTAAAATAGTAATATCAGTATCAAGAAGAGAAAATGTATCAGTAATAACATCAGCTACAGAAGCATCCTTTCGTACACATATATCATATGTTCCCATCGGTGTTCGTGCTTCAAATTTAACTGTTGAATCTTTTGTTACACCTCGGCTACCACTAACATTGTCAGGGTGACGGGGTGGTCTGCCTCTCAAGGTGAGATTTTTTTACCTAGAGGCCTCAACAGTATCTTTTTCAGGCTTTTCTAGGCAGTCTCTGAGATAGTGGTCAAAAGAACCACACTAAGGAAAGCTCCGCTTTTTATGTGGCATTTACTAGAATGCAATTTATTGCAATGTTTGCATCTTGGTTTAGGACATCCAACACTTCCTACACTTGCCACGGATGGAGATGAAGATCTCAGATTAGAGTGTTGAGAGCCTCGGTCTCTCTCAGAATATGCAACAGATGTGGTAGAACAATCATGATATTTCTTTGATTTCTTTGAAGCCGATGATTATGACTTGCCCATAATTCTTTTACTTGAAGTTCGAACTTCCATCTCTGCCTGTCTCTTTTCTTTATTTAATTCTTCAGCTTTATGAGCTCGGTCGGCCAGTACAACAAATTCTTTTAATTCTAAAACTCCAACTAACAACTTAATGTAACACCTTTAACCCGTATCTATTGTTGGAATAGGGTTTCAGAGCATTACCAAAATTTACAGATTATTTAATAGAAATTTCGCTTCAAATAACTTTCATACCTGTAATTAATCAAATTTAATCATAGTGTCCCTTATGTGAGCCATCGAGGCTTAAAATATATATCGGGACTTAACCGAAAACTCAAAAATTTTTTCGAAAATATTTAAAATTTTTCAACACTGCAGGGGTCACACGGCTGTGTGGCCAAACCGTGTGGTTTAGACAATACTCATGAAGCTATATCCATCAATTTACAAGGTGAATAAATCCACAACATCACTTATACATATCATCTCTAGCTTAGTAAGATTTTAAATAATTTTAACTCTTCCTAGTTTCTTTATTTTCATATATATCTCTTTACTTTCCACACTCATTCCTTATGTATAACACACCGGTCATAAGCATACTATACCATTATAACCACAAGCTAGTGTAGTTGAACATAACTCTTTTCAATTAATCATATGATACGTAATTTAAAACTTGCCACTCTCTCATGATCACAAGTATATTTTCATTTGAGCACTTGCCCTTTCAACACATCATATAAATAAACATATTACCATTTAACCAATAGCTTGGCACTTGTCTAAGCATCAACAGTAACACTTGTTAGCATACTTAAACATATTCATATAAATTCAACATAGATAAACTTATTTTCTCACCATATTACACTTGAGTTTATTGCTTATCTCAACATACATAATTTCCTTGTAACAACATATCAAAGATAATCACATTTTTACATGTCATGATACCTATCATTCTTTTGTTGTTTCTTTATAAACATAGATCATTCATTTCATTATATCAATATTTCACGCACCATCATTTCCATATGTTTCAGGTATACACCTGTGATAATTCATTTCAAACTCATGTTATCTCATATCAGAACTTTACCCATTGAATCATTTAAATATCAATGGTACACTTATTTTAGATCAATATCAATAATAACCATCAGTCTTCCAATACTACTTTCATATGTCACTTACCAATCTTTGTCAAATTAGAGAACGTCTTGCAGATTTGAGTCTGTCATTTGCTCAGTGTCACGATTCACAACTCAGTATGGAAATACCCTACCTACGTTTCACAGCTCCGTATGGAAATACCATACCTATGTTTCACACTTTTTCGTGGATCAACCATGCTCTTATCTGTCAATTCATCATTGATCGCTGAACACTTCGCTATGTTTAACACACTATATCACTTTTCCATGATTGGCACACTTTATCACTTTGCCATAGTTCAATTATGGACTTGCAGTTCCACACTTTCACTTGTCACTGATCAGATAAGTGTAGCTAAAGCTACCACTTATCACTTGTCACTTGTAGCTGAAACCACCACTATTCACTAATCAGGTAGCTGGAGCTACCACTTTTCACTTATCAGGTAGCCGAAGCTACTACTTTTCACTGATCAGGGCCGAAGCTACCACTTTTCACTGATCAGGTAGCCCAAGCTACCACTTTTCACTGATCAGGTGGCCGAAGCTACCACTTTTCACATTTTACACACAAGGCATACATTTCCTTTTCAAGTGTACACACAAAGTGTACGTTTCCTTTTTAAGTTGAACACACACAGTGTACATTTCCTTTTCCAGTTGTACCTTTTAGGTACATGTATCCTTTTCAAGTGTCACCTTTTCAGGTGAAATTCCTTTTCATAATGAGATCATACACATGCAAGACCTCATTTATAAGGGTAATCACCTGTCCAATCGAAATTCAATATTCGAACGGATTCTTGTACCATTTTTATCAATCAAATATATCATATGTTAACACTTTCATGCTACATATTCATGTCATTTACATATCATAATTCTCAAATTCAATAATCAAATCAATACATTTTCATATTTAATTAAGTTATATGAGCTTACCTAGCAAAATTACAGAAATATCAAGATTCAAGGGTATTTTGGTAATTTTTTATTTTTCTCAATTTTTCACCCGATCTTGATCTAAATTAATTATTTCATTTAATTTATTAATTTAAATGCTAAAACAATTCATTTTCTTCAATTTCGTCCTTTTTTGACATTTTTACAAAATTACCCCTAAAGTTTACTCTTATTCAATTTAGTCCATGAACCTAAAACATGCAAATTAGCCATTTTTAAAGTAAACCCATACTAACTGAATATTCATATATTTTCCTCCTCCTCCTCTCCATTCCACATCCTTAATTTATACATAATTCCACTATTTACTTATATGTTCACATCAAGCTGTCTACTTGAGTCAGAGTTACTAAATTATTTATATCTTGAGCTAAAAAAACTCAAAATTAAGATATTCTAATCTTTCCTGAAACTAGACTTACATATCTTCTTACCATAAAATTTTTAGAATTTTTGGTTCAGCCAATAAGTACAGTTTATTCCTTAAAGTCACCACGATTCTGCTGTCTGATAGTTTTGATCCTTCTTCACTAAAAATTAATTATCTCCTCGTACAGGATTCAAATGATGTTCCCGTTTGTTTATGTTGAAATTATACTTATTCATTATTCTAAACATATTAATTTAAGCCCATAATTAGTTTTTTCCAATTTTTTATGATTTTACAAAGTCAAAATAGGGGAACCTGAAATCAATTTGACCTTGTCTAACTAAATTTGTTATATCTCACAATTTACTATTTCATTGCTTACACCATTTCTTCTATGAAAAACTAGAGTCAGTAAAATTTAATTTCATATTTTATTCAACTTCTAATTCAATTTTCACAATTTTTGGTGATTTTTCAAAGTTAGACCACTGCTGCTGTCCAAAACTGTTTTAGTGCAAGATATTAATTAACATGTTTATAACACCCTTATTTTCTTTCTCATCACTTTCTCTTGTTTTCTCTTTACTAACATATCAAGAACATAGGACCATATGTAAGGAAACTCTACATTAACATCAATCCCATGCTTTTTCAAAAATATCAAACTTAAAAATATATTGATATCATGATGTTCTCACCTTATTCTAATCTTTATCTTCATTTTCTCTCTCCTCCAGCTTCTCTTCCTTGAATCCAATTTGATATTCTAACTCCCCATAGTCTCCTTAACATTTTTCTCTCTCGGTAGATATGAAAATTCTTTTGATTTCTAGGTAAAAATAGTAAATTTTTGGTGGAAGGACTAAATTGTAAAGAAAAGAAAACTTTCTTTCTTTTCTTCTCTTCTAACATTTGTATGCATGGAAAGATGATGAGAATTCTTCATCTTTCCTTCCTTATATACTAAATAAATAATAATAAAATAATAATAAATATCTCATTAAAATATTAATAAAATAATAATTATCTAATTAATTAATTTAAAATATCATCAACATAATCATTACATTCTAGAATTCTCTCTCTTACTAATTGACCATTTTGCCCTTCATGATCTTTTAGAATTTCATCCTTGAGTCATCGCTTAATTTGGTAAAATTGTCATTTAGTCCCTCATAATTTTTCACCTATTCAATTTGGTCCTAATTCATTCATTTTCCTTAGTTTTTAGATCATTCCACCCTTAAAATATTTTCACTATTGGTCCATCAACTTTTTTATATTTACACTTTAACCCCTCAAATTTTGAGTATTTACTCTTGTGCAACAAGACTTTTCTCATCTTTACAATTTAGTCCTTTCTTGAATTAATATATCTGTAACAGCCCAGTTTAGACCCTATTTGGAACAATGGTTTCAGGACCACAAATCTGAGCCAAAAAAATATTTAAAAATTATTTTATGTGTTTATTATGTGTGAATTTATATCTGTAAAATTTTCGTGTTTTAATTTTATCGTTTGGGTATCCGATTAAATAAAAGGACTTAATCATGTAAAAAGAAAATTTGATGGTTTATAGTATAAGGGCCGAATTGTTAGTGGCTTTTTAAATTGAAGTATTTAAGTTGTAATTAGTCATTTGATTACTAGTGGGACGGTGGTAAGTATATACCATATGGTTTTATAATATTTTATTAAAGATATATATATGTGTGTAAATTAAATATTATTTTATATTAAGGTGTAATATATATTATAAGACATAAACGTGAAAGCCATATCATGTGCATTAGCTTATTGTTTGGTTGGTAAAGGATATATATATATATTATATGATTTTATTATTATTTCAAATGTAAAAAACTAAAAAATTATAAGCTTTATAATATAAAAGATATTATAAAGTAAAATATGAGTGGGCATATGTTTTATTTCACCCATGCCGAAACAAAAGAAAAGAAAAAGAAATAAGGGAAGCTTAGGTTCGGTCAACTCCCAAGCTCAAATCCAAGGTTCGTTCTTTGTCGGTTTTCGATAATTTTTACGTTTTTGAGATCGTTGCTTCGAGTACTTCAAAACCCATGCTTAAAATTTGAATTTTGATGAATATTTTGAGTTATGCCATTGATGAAAGCTTGTGATTTTTATGGTTTGATGGTGAAATATGAAAGATAGGTGTTGGGTTAACATATTTTTGTATTGGAATTTTGATGATTTTGAGTAATTAGGACTTAATTGCAAAAATAAAATTTGAGAGACTAAAATATGAAATTGATGAAATATATAGACTTGTATGGGTATGGGTAAAATTCGGCCCAACATGGGTATATTGAAATTTTGTATATTTTGTGTTTTGTGCAATAGGGATTAAATTGTAAAAATTGTAAATGTCAGGGGTAAAATGGTAATTTGCCCATTTATGTGTTTTTGAACTAAATTGAATGAAAATATGTTTGAATGAGCTTAATTTGAATATTTTTAGATCAAGAACCAAAGCAATCGGATTTGGACTAGGGAAAAACGAAAGTTATCGACTAGCAGCTCCGTCCCGTTTTACGACGTCTGAGGTAAGTTTATAAGCAAATACACATGCCTAAATGTAGTTAAATGTTAAGTATATATGCTGGTATATAATATATGAATTTATACTTGTAAATGCTGAAAGTGTATGAGTTTGAAAACTATGTTCGAGCTTTCGATTCGAACGAGTTACGACGTTCGAAAGCCCTGTATGAATCTTAGGAATAGTTAGGATACATATGTCATGACACAGGATTCCGACATTTGTGTTCCTTGTGTATGATTATTGAACCGAAAGTTAAAGGGTAGGTGTACATTTTGTGCTTATATTCGAATGAAGCAATTGAATTGCTAATATGATATGTTATGTGAAATGTGTTAACATGTGAATAAATAAGCAAGACACTGGAAATGTATCCGGGCTAAAGACCCGCAGGCTTCGTGCTGGAAATGTATCCGGGCTAAAGTCTCGCAGGCTTTGTGCTGGTAACATAATTTCGGGTTTTATACCTAGCAGGCCAAGTGCCGATGAATTTGATAAAAATATACAATTACAAGATCCTACACTAAGTTGACAAATTGAAAGTGCATTACATATTAAATTGGCCAGGTACGTATCATGTACTCGTATGTGATTTGATTTGAATTAAATTATAAGTATATAAAGTGATGCATCTGTGAATAAGTGTTATGACTATATATGTGATCGTGATATATTCGGTAAATGTGTGAAGTTATGTGAAGTTATGTGAAGTGATTCTATGTTTATATTCAAATATAAACACTTGGTCCTTGTGGAAAGATTTGTGGAAGTATATGATTTATTTTTAGGTGATTACGATCGTGGAAAATTAAATGTGAATATGATTTTGTATTTTTTTTCGTTACAATGAAACTAAAGCTGTTAGTGAAGCATTTTAATGCCTATGTTATTTGAGTTCGATCTTGAATGACATGATATACATGTTTAGATAATTTGAATGCAAGGAATGTGTGAAAGAGCAAATTGTAATAAATCTGCTTGGGACAGCAACAGTAGCGTGATTTTGGAAAATCACCATAAATTGTGAAAATTGAATTAAAAGCTGAATAAATTATGTAATTAAAGCTTAATGAGTCTAGTTTCTTATAAAATAAACTTTGTAAGAAAAAGAATTGTAGATAATGAGATATTTGAAGTGGTGTAAGATAGAGTCAAAATGACCTTGAAATTCCCTGTTCTGTATTTAGAAAATCATTGTAAATTGTAAAATGATGATTATAAGATAAAATTTATATACTTAGACTCCTTAATGAGTCTAGTTTCAAATGAAATAAACGATAACATAATTTGAATTATGTATAATGAGAAAATTGATTTGTAGTGAAGAGTGGTCAGAATAGTCAAACAGTGAAATAGGGGAAACTTCAATAAAAATCTGGTATTGATTGGTCAAACAAAAAATTCTGAAAATTTTATGGATGGAAGATATGTGAGTCTATTTTCAGGGAAAATTAACGGCACTTGATTTGGAGTTTCTTAGCTCTAGTTATAAATAATTTAGTGATTGTTGCTCAGGAAGACAGCTTGTAGTGAATTTGTGATTTTGTTGCAAACATGGTTAAAACTAGTTAATGAGATGCTTTTCGAGTTCTTATGATCTTATTTGTGAATTGAATATTTGGTTTTAATTGAGTTCAGATTCAAGTGAGATGAATTTGCTAAATATACATTATGTTCATGGATACTTGGCCAAAATGGCAATTACCTAGGAATGATTTCTTGAAAATTTGAAATAATTGATCTATAAGTAAATTAATTATTTGCATTGCTTAAAACTTACTAAGCATTGAAGCTTACTCCGTGTTCTCTTTTCCATTTCTTATATGTTTATCCTTTAGCTCGAGTTGGAAGAGCCGGAGATGTCATCACACTATCGAGTCATTATGTGAGTTGAGAAGATTGTATATCATAATGGTTTAAGGCATGTATAGGATAGACTATAGGTAAAATGATATTTCGACTTTGTATACATTATAGCCATGCGAAGATGGCTTGCTCATTTTGTTTAGAGAAGCCTTATAATTGAACTAATGTGTTGATAATTTATGTCTGGTAAGTATCTCTGACCTTATAGAAGTTTTGTTCAGTCAAGTAATACCTCATAACCTTGTTCCGGCAACGGATACGGGTTAGGAGTGTTACAATATCATAATATACTTCCCAAGGTTGACACAACTCAAAATTTTCCTTTTTGTCACTTTATTTTCTTATTTTACTATATCAAGGATAATATCTTACAGTAAAAATTTTCGGGGTATTACACTTAATGTCTTTATTTAATACCTCTTCAAACCGTTTACACATAACAACTTCGGTCGAAATACTTTCTCTGGCTAATGTACTTCTTTTTTTAATTCTATTTGGAAAAATTCTCATGTAACATTTTCCCTCGGTACAATAGAAATAAAGGTATTCTACAACTGATAGGCTAAGTCTTTTAGCAAAGATTCAACACATTTCAGGCATTCTTCAGGTGTACAAGACAATTCATCCAAAACTCTGATTGTATTTTCTAACCAAGATTCAGCCCTTTTCTAGATTATCATCTGCAGTAGCCCTGAATTCTTCTGCCCCATATTTATAGATTTTATCTACCGGAGGCTTACCAGTTCTAACAAGTTCTGTACCTTGTGGCATATCAGGAACAAGTTAAGGAGCAGGAGGGGGGTTGTTATACAGCAGGATTTGTTGTCAAGAATTCTGTAAACCACTCATTCCTCATTTGAAAGAAGGCTTCTTTTGCCTTCTCACCTTGGCCCTCAGATTTGGGCCTTCTCCTACTAGATGTAGCTCTTTGAATTGAAGCTGGAGCATTGCTATCAACTTCCTCGGATTCAGCTCTAACTCTATTGGATGACATTACTATATGAAAAACACATTTAAAATGGTCAGGAGATATCACACTATCACAAATTATATAATGGCATATATAGCTAAACTCGTACTTGCTACATTAGTCTGAGAATCAGCTAAACCGTAGCTTTGATACCAATAAATGTAACACGCCTAACTCGTATCCATCGCTGGAATAGGATTACAGAGCATTACCAGAGTTTATAATTTAATTACAATTAATTTATGTCATTTACTATTCATTTCTGAAAATCAATCATAATCAATCATAATGTCCCTTATATGGATCATCGAGGCCCAAAATACATATTAGAATCAAGTCGAGAATAAACCGAATTCACATAAAATTTTTTGCAAAATCTCAAAATTTTTCTTAGGTGCAGGGGACACACACCCATGTGGCTAGGTCGTGTGGCTCACACAACCAATGACGCGTCCGTGTCTCAGGCCGTATCAGCATTCGATGTGAGGCACACAGCTGTGTCCCAACCTATGTTCAATTTAGGGTAGCTACTGACTTGGGTCACACGGCCAGCCACACGCCCGTATGTTAGGCCGTGTAGACAATTTAAATTTCAAAAATAGGTGCAGGATTCACACAGCCAAGACACACGCTCATGTGCTGGGTCGTGTGTTTCACACAGCTGAGACACATGCCCGTGTCTCTATCTGCATGACCAATTTTGAGCAATCTGTTTCTCAATTTTTAAGATGCAGAGGACACACGGCCAAACCATACGCCCGTGCGTATAGCCGTATGTCACCCACGGTTGAGACACATGCCCGTGTGGACAAAGTAAGGCCATTTTTCAAGCCTTATTTCTCACCCTTTTTGCCTTGCACCTACATCAACACTTCAATATATTCAACAACCAATTCAAAGCATATAAATCAAACTAATATTCAAGTTTTATACATGACATGTTTGCTCACACTTTCAAATATTCATCCTACACTTTTTTAATTATATACTTACCCAAGTGTGATTATATCTAAGTTATTAATCCAAGCATACTCACTTACCAGACATGATATAACTTCATGCATAATATATTAAATATGCTATCACTAGCCATTCCAATGGCTAATTACAACCAGAACATTTACATACCCTTACGTGTCACCATTAGCCTATACATGTCATTATCCCAACGTAAGTTACCTATTTATACCAAAACAAGTTGGAGGGTAGTGTGATGATACTCCAACCGATCTCCAACCTTTACGAGCTTCCGAGTACTATAAAACAGAGAAAATAAAATAGAGTAAGCATTTAATGCTTAGTAAGTTGGTATAATAGGAAATTAACTTACCAATCATATTCATTTAAAGTTAGCATACAGATATGCATCCAAAACTACATGGCCAATTGCTTAGACACATGCTCACACCAAACAAGTTAGCCAAGATATTATATATGATTATCATGAAAACAGATATGAGCTCATCATACTTCCAGTCCTAGGTATTTTTGGGATATTCAAAATAAAATTCATTTAATTCACATATTTTCTCATATCAAGAGTTTTATCCGTTGAATCATTGAAATATCGATTGATACAGAGGTAGTACACAAGATGTACTTATCATTGATACGTCAATTCATGTACGAGGGTACTCTTTAGAGCACATAATTGGGAAGCACACTCTCGAGCCTTATAACGGGAAGCTCACACAGAGCCATTTTGGGAAACTTATAAAGAGCCTATCGAGAAGCTTATCCAGGCTATATAATGGGAAGCTCATAAGAGCCATAATCGGGAAGTTCACAAAGATCCATATCAGAAAGCTCACGAAGAGCCTATTAGGAAGCTCTGGATAGTTATATATCAGGAAGTTCAAGTGAGCACTGTCGGAAAGCTCACTAAGAGCTAATTTAACATGAAGCTCATAAAAAGCTTGCAACAGCACCTTTTTGGGTCAAATCAAAAAGTGGTTTCGGGACCAAAAATCTGAATTAAAAATATTTATTTATTATTTCTTTAAGGTCTACAACATGATAGAACAATTGTGTGAAAATTTCGTTAAGAAATTTTATCGATTGAGTACTCAATTTGACTAGAAGGACTAAATTGCAATAGGTGCAAAATTTGAGTTCTATAGGCTAAAGGTAGTAAATTTACATGAAAGTCTAAATTAGAGGTCCTTAAATGGTAGTTAGAGCATTATACTTTTGGATGGACAAAAATGGACATGGAGTAGGTAAAATTTCAAAGTTTAAGTGAGGGGTAAATAGGTAATTTGGTAAATAAAGCCAAAATAACTAAATAAATGATGTCATCTTGTTCAATTTAGTCCATTATAGTCGAAATTTTTGGGGAAACCATAGCTAGGGTTTTGGACAAGCTTCCAAGCTTGATTGTAAGTCCGTTCTTACCCCGTTTTTAATGATTTTTATATTTTTGAGATAATTGTAACTTGATTTAGCTATTTCAAGGACTAATTTGAAATAAATTTAAAGTCTAAAATCCATGTTGGATGTGCATGTATTTTGATTTTTGATGGTAGAAAATGCATGTTCGTTGTTATTTAAACAACGTTTGTAAAGTGATTTTCGGTAAAAATGTCAAATAGGGACTTATTTGTAAAAGTCTATAAAATATGTAGAAAAGTGTGAATAAATGAAAGATGTGAACTATTATAAGTATAAATAAGAATCCTAGGCTTGGATTGTGATGAAATTGAATGAAATTCATTTTATGAGCCTAGGGACTAAATTGTAAAATGTTGAAAAGTTAGGGGAAAAAATGTAATTTTTTCCATAATGTGTTTTTGGGCTGAATTGAATAATGTGATTTTAAATAAGTTAAATTTGATATTATAGATCAAGAAAAATGAAGTTCGGATCTAGACCGAGGGAAAAATAAAGTATTTGATGAATAGGTCCTTTTGGTTGTTTTTATAACTGAGGTAAGTTCGTATGTTAAATAAGCTTTACTTTAAATGTGTTTTAAATGCTTTAATTTATTCATGAATTGTGTAATCGACCTTACGGACATATTTGATGACGATTTGGCAAGCAAGAAATCCCAATCGAACCTTAGGAATAGATTAGGATACAAGTGACATGTCACTAGGTTTTATGTTATGTGATTAGTCCTATACATCCTACTGGTGGCTGAGTATACCGGCATATGTTGCAGTTACTAGAAAGCTTGTGTGAGCAGCACTGAGTAGTTACGTCTTGACTGACAGCTTGTGTGAGCAGGCCCGTTAATGGCTCGAGAGCGAGCATCTATGTGTTATGAGATAGAGGTAGCAATGGCTACATATGTGGCATCATGTGTGCAAGGTTTCTCGAGTATCCGATATTATTATTCCGAGTGGAGTATTGGGTATAATGATGATGAGACTAAGTATGAAGTTATTACGAGATGGTACAGGTATGTACTTAAAGCTTATGATTATTAATTCGTGAAATGACGATTTCAAGGTAAGTTGTGATGGAAGTGAATTATGATCATGAGATTTTGGTAAATCACATTATCTTATGTTATATTACTTGCATGTTAATGTATGGTAAGGTTAGCTTATTTCTTTCATACGAGCTTACTAAGCTATATAGCTTACTCTGTTTTATTTTCCATGTTTTATAGTGTCACCAAGCTAGCTCGGATTGGAGATCGTCGAAGTTCACATCACACTATCAAATTGATTATTTTGGGTACCGATGATTTTAAATATTTTGAGAATATGGCATGTATAGGGACTTGCTCATTTTGTTATATGTGTCATTATGCATGCATGTGCAACTATCTCTTGTGTGATGTAGTTTATAAATGCTTGATAAATGGTTGAATGTGGCTTAATAGGTTTGTTGTTGAATGGTTAAAGATTGGCTCGTTGGTATGCTAGGAAAACTAAGAAAAATTATGCACGTTATGGGTAGCCATGTTGAAACTTGTGGAATGTGAGTTTGGTGTGAATTGGTTTGGTAGAATATGATGTTGAAAACATGTTGAGTGCGGATAATGAAATGACATGAATTGGCCTTGTTTTGTGGATGTATTAGTTGTCCAAGTGTGCTATGAATTATGCCTTGAACTTGTGCATGTGTAGGTGTAAATGAGGGTGACAAATGGCTTGGCAAATAGCCTTTATTTTGTCCACACATGTAGACACACGGGCGTGTGTCTAGGCCATATGTGACACACGGCATGCCCCACGGGCATGTGCTTTGGCCGTGTGTCCCCTGCACCTTAATTTTGAGAAACAGAATGCTCAGAATTGAGCACATGGGTCGAGACATGGGCGTGTGTCTCAGCCGTGTGAGGGTCACGGGCTTAAGCACAGGCATGTGTCTCGACCGTGTGAAGTCTGCACCTATTTATAAAAATTAAATTAACCACACGGCCTAGCACACGGGCATGTGACTTGGCTATGTGATCTCAATTTGTTCATGCATTGCAAAACAGAGAGTTACACCGGTTAGGGACACGGGCGTGTGTGACCACACGACATACCCACACGGGCGTGTCCCAAACCACACGGGATTGTGACCCCTGTTCATAGCAAAAAAAATTTAAGTTTTGTAAAAATTTCTTGAGTTGTCGATTTAATCCTGAACCACTTCCAAAGCATTTTTTAGGCCTCGTAGGCTCGCATTAGGGACTTTATGATTGACTACAAATGGTTTTAATGTAACAACCCATTTTAGGGTCAGACCAAGACAGTGGTTTTGGGAACACAAATCTGAAGTAGAAATGTTAGTTTTATTATTTCTTTAAGGTCTAAGTATGATTGAATGATTGTGTAAAAATTTCGTTAAAAAATTTTATCGATAGAGTGTCCAACTTGACTAATAGGACTAAATTGCAATAGGTGGAAAATGTGTGTTCTAGATGCTAGAGGTGCCTGATTGAAATGAAATTTTAAATTGGAGGTCCTTATTAAATGGTAATTAGTCTATTATACTGTAAGTTGGACAAAAATGGACATGGATGGGTAAAATTTTGAATTTAGGCATTAAGGGCATTTTGGTCATTTAGTAAATAAAGACAAATAAAACAAATAAAAAGATGTCATCTTCTCAAATTAGGCCCCCTATGGCCGAAATTCACAAGGTTCTCCATAGCTAGGGTTTAGCCACTTTCAAGGTCGATTGTAAGTCTGTTCTTGTCCCGTTTTTAATGATTTTTACGTTTTTTGTGATTGTTGTAACTTGATTTAGATGTTTCAAGGACTAATTTGAAAGAAAATCAAATTCTAAAATTTTACCCATTTTAAACATTTGTGTATTTTGATGTCTAATGGTAGAAAATGTATGTTTGGTGTTAGATAAACAACATTTACTAAGTGATTTTCGATGAAAATGTTAAATAGGGACCTATTTGTAAAAGATGTAAAATGTGTATAAAATGTGAATAAATGAAAAATGTGGGTTTTTATGAGCAAGAAATAGGTTCAGCAAGGCTTGGGTGTGATGAAATTGAATGAAAATCATTTTACGAGCCTAGAGACTAAAATGTAAAAAGTTTAAAATTTAGAGGCAAAAATGTAATTTTTTCCATAAGGTGTTTTTGGGATTAAATTAAATAATGTGATGATTGAATAAGTTAAATGTGGTATTATAGATCAAGAAAGACAAGGTTCTGACCTAGACCCGGGAAAGAACAAAGTTATGGACTAAATCGAACAATTATCCATTTTGTACCGAAGTAAGTTCGTATGTTAAAAATAAGCTTTAGAATAATTGTATTTAAATGCTTTAATATGCATGAATTGTATGTTTGATTTTGAGAAAGACTATAATCCTAAGAACGAGTTCAACGACGAATCGACAAGCAGAAATCCTATTTGAACCTTAGGAATATGGTAGGATACAAGTGACACGTCATTAGGGTCATTACTTGTTGAGTGATTGTGTGATCCGGGTGCTAGCCTTTTATGTCATACTGGTGGCTAAGTATACCGGTATATGTTGGGATACTTGATAGCTTGTGTGAGCAGCACCGTGTGGCTACATCTTGACTGATAGCTTGTGTGAGCAGGCCCGTCGATAGCTTAAGAGTGAACGATTATGTGGTATGAGACTTAGGTAGCTTTGGCTACGTATGTGGCACTTAGTGTGCAAATTTTCCCGAGTATCCGATATTATTATTTCGATTGGTTCTCGAGTATGTCAAAGATGAGAATATGTGTAAATTCAATTTGAGATGGCTCAGATATGTACATAAAGCTCATGCTTATTAAATGTGTGAAATAAGGAATATGAGGTAAGTTTTGTGATGGAATAGATTATGATCATGAAACTATGGTAGGTTTACATTTAATTATGTTATATTATTTGAATGTTATGTGCATGGTAAGGTTGCTTATTTGTTGCATACGAGCTTACTAAGCTATATAGCTTACTCTGTTTATTTTCCATGTTTTTATAGTGTCACCAAGCTAACTCAGAATAGGGATCGTTAGAGATTCAGATCACACTATCAAACTCTCATTTTGGGTATTAATGGTCTTAGCATTTTGAATGTATGGCATGTATATTTACTAGGTCATTTTGTTATATGTGTCATTTGATTTGGTCAATTGTATTGGCTTATATTTGTTTAAGTTGATTTGGTATTTATCCATGTAATTGGCTTATTTTGGCTAACATGGTTGTAATTCTATTTATATGCATGTATGTGCTAGTGCTTCTTGGTGATTAGATTTGTAACGGTTTGTTACTTGTTGATTGTGGTTAAATGCTTTGTTATGAAATGGATGAATTGGTTTATTAGTATGCTACATCACCTTGATGAGTGAATAAAAGTTCATATTAGTCTTGGTGATATTTTGGGAATGTGAAAGTAGTACATTTGATTTGGTGGTTAAGATATCAGGTGCATGTTAGATAATGGTATTTCATTGATATGTATTAGCCATGATTGTGAATGTTTAGTTGCCTAAGTATGCCATGTTGTGTGCCTTTGAATTGGTGTAAGTGCATGTGAAATAGCCTTTATTTTGTCCACAATGGTAGACACACGGGCATGTGTCTACGTTGTGTGTAAACCATGATTTGTCCTATGGGTGTGTGATTCGACTGTGTGTACCTTGCACCTTAATTTTGAGAAATAGAATGCTCAGAATTGAGCACACGGGCAAGACACAGGCGTGTGTCTCAGCTGTATGGACAGCACAGCCTCGAACATGGGCGTGTGCCCTGGCCGTGTGAGGCTGCACATTTTTTATGAAAATTAATTTTCCACACAGCCTAGCACATGGGCGTGTGACTTGGCTGTATGATCCTAATGTGTTCATGAGTTACAAGTCAAAGAGTTACACGGGGTCGGGACATGGGCTTGTGTAACCACACGGGTTGCCCACACGGGCGTGCCCATATCCACACGGGCGTGTGATCTCTGTCTAGTGAAAAATTTTCTAAGTTTTGTAAAAATTTCTATGTTCTCAGTTTAGTCCCGAACCACTTCCAAAGCATGTCTCGAGCCTCGTAGGCTCATGCTAGGGACTTTATGATTTAATGTAACACCCTAAACCCGGCCTGGACGTTATGGCCGAATCTGGCGATGTCACGTTGAAGTGTTTTTCTTAAAGCGAGATATTGTTAAAAAACCCACTCTCTATTTAAACTTTTTGTGTGATCTTAAAGACGTTCGTTTAGGTTCAAAATGTGAGTTGTTTGCCAAAAAGTTTATTCATACTAAAACGTCCTTATTAAATTTTTTAAAAACATTATTCATTTCCAAAATATCATTTTATAGCAGAAGCTTTTTAAAATAGTTGCGTACTTGCGTTCACTTTGTAAAAACATTATCTCTTTTGAAAAATCAAGTTTTCCTTATCATTGGCAGTTCAAAACCGAAGCAAATAAAAATCTCCAATTTAAAGTTAAAATTTATAGAGGCCTAATTACATAAACAAATACCCAAATTAAATTACTTATAATTTTAAAATCAAATAAGAAAGCAAGTGCATTTGTGTGGCCACCATTGAGTCCCTCGCAGGACCGATCCACCTAAGGCTGGGGAATACCTATACAATTAAACAGATGGGAAAGTTTACGAAAACTCAATGTGTAATCCCATATAAGCAAACAATCCGAGTAAACACAATTTGGGCCTAAGCCATTTCAGTTTCAATTAGGGCCTTAGCCCCTTTCAGAATCAGAAACAATGTGGGACTGAGCGCATTTCAGTAACAGTATCAGTGGGGCCTAAGCCCATTATAGAATCAGTACAGTATGCAATCAGAACATCCTACCCAATCTAGCCTCTATACACTATCTTCGTACCAACACTACGCACCATGTGGGGATAAAATCAACCCATCCATCCCTACGCACCAAGTAGCACCGATTGCGGCACTAAAATAGTATTACAGCAAATCTGCCAATAATATGAATGTCTTAAAGCCATTAGTAGGTCTACAGTCGTCTTGGGTGACTCGTGCGACCATATCAATATAGTACACTTCCTTCAAAATAACAATCCCAACCCCATGCAACATGTCATGCATCGTATCATAATATTTTACATAGATGCAACATACATATAGCGTGGCATGCTCAAATACATTCATACACATCGTAGGCAAATCAGTCATTTTACCTTATAGGGGTATTAAAGTCATTTTACCCTACAGGGGTATTACAGTCAATTTACCTTATAGGGGTATTTCGGTCATTTTACCTTATGGGGGTATTTCGGTCATTTTACCCTACAGGGGTATTACAGTCATTTTACCCTACAGGGGTATTACAGTCATTTTACCCTACAGGGGTATTACAGTCATCTTACCCTACAAGGGTATTACAGTCATTTCACCTTATAGGGGTATTTCGATCATTTTACCCTATCGGGGTATTTCGGTCATTTTACCCTATGGGGGTATTTTTGCCATTTTTTTCAACCCAACATGGCCCAAAACAGCCTAAGCCCATGAAATCACCCATGGTGGCCTCTCGTAATCCAATACCTACGTTTATGTGTTTGGGGTTACCACACGAGCGATCGCAAGCCCATTTGGCATTAACGGTCCAAATTTCCAGCTTTTTTCGATTTACGGTTAAGATAGTGATTACACACCTGATATAATTTTCGATACACAATGCTCTCAAGACACAACACACCTAGAGCAAACGGCAATTACATGCCAAAAATTAGTCACCCTTAAAATCCATATCAAATAAACAATTACAAACGAACTTCAGTTATACTGCTTACCCCTACTACTCCAAAAGAAACAGCTTACGATTCTACTGGTAAACAGAGTCTGTTGCAATATGATGCTGTCAAAACAATGTTCAACACAATAGAGGATTAGGAGTATACTACACTTAGGAAAAAAATTCTCCTCCCAAATCAAATGGGGCGCAAAAGCCCCTTACCAAAAGACTTACCAACCGATTCAGCCCACGGAGAATAGGAATAAACAACACTGACTTTCCCCTTTTTAGAGAGAAATCTAAAGGCAGGAAAGGGGAGAGAATAAAAGGAACTAGAAGCAATTGGTCAAAGCACAAAAGACCGAGATGCCGACTGTTAGAGATGAGCCAGAGAAGAGAACAGCAGAGGAGGGAAAGTATTCAACCAACACAACAACAGATTGAGGGAGGGAGAAGGGTATTCGGCTAAACAAAAGGGAGAGCACGGTAGGTTGGAGAGTAGAGGAGAACAAAATCGTAAAGTGTAGAAAAAGATTCCTGAATGGTCCAAGCAATAATCGACTTCAAACAAAGAAGTGAAAAGAAACCAAAAGAAACTAAAGAAAATGATATGGAGAGAAAAGATACTAAACCAAAGTTGAATTCTTCCAAAACCAAAAACATTAGATGCCTACAATCCTAATTTGGCACCAACACCTCCTCCACTTCAAATCCCCTTGATTTCCTCCTAAAATCTCTCTTCATATCTCTCCTCAACTCCCTCATACAATCCCTCCATGACCAATTCAAACTCTATTCCCCTCAGTAGTGTTCAGTCAAACACAACCTCCTCCCATGGCCATCAGTAAAAATAATCTCCATTTGCGCAAGCATGTATTCAAACCTCAGAACACAAGCACACTCCACACGCTACTTTCCACTAGACTAGCAAACTTTTTATGACAAGAAATAACCATATTTATTTAAGAAACCTACTGACTAGAGACAGGGTTTTAATCAAGTAATGTAACACCCCGAACCCGAGACCGTTGCCGGTGTCGGACACGAGGGGTTAACAAGCCAAAACCACTTATGGCACCGACCAATTTGACATTCCCAGGCAAGCTGGAAAACTGCATCGCTGTCGCCTTAAAAATCATATCTCGAGTTTCACAACTCGGAAACTGATTTCGTAAATTTTCCCTGAATTTAGACTCATATATCCATCCATGGATTTATTTCTAGAATTTTTGGTCGGGCCAATTGGTACAGTTTATTAGTTAAAGTCACCCATGTTACAGGGGTCGACTACACTGACCTTCATGCGTTACAACTTGAATATCTCTCTGTACAGGGTTTCAATACTGATTCCGTTTGTTTCTAATGAAACTAGACTCAAAAAGGAATCTTCACATATAAGGAATGACTTCTAATTCATTTTGGATAATTTATGGTAAATTTTCAAAGTCGCGACAGGGGACCCAGAAACCGTTCTGGCCCTGTCTCACGAGAACTTTAATATCTCTCGGTATACTGTTCATATGATCGTTTTGTTACTTTCATATGAAAATAGACTCGTCAAGGTTCGATCAAATAATTTATTCACTATTTAACACCGTTCCTACAAATTTTGGTGATTTTCCACATCCACGTCACTGCAGCTGGCAGCATCTGTTTTTAAGGTAGGCTTTACCTATATTGTAGTTCCCATGAACCAACTATAGTCTAGTCATACTTAGGTCCACATATGATCATATTTAGCCATTCCAATGGCTGATCATGTGACCAACTCTCTCATTCCAAACCATAATCACATCATGAAACCAAATATAATTACAAACCACAAATGGTCTAATTCCATACTCCACTATTACGAACCATTTTCGCATGGCCGCATACATATACATCACAAGTACTTAAAAACAACCGAGGGTAGTCCTATACATGCCATATCCAAAACTCAACTAAAGGAGTACCAAAAAGGGCTTTGATAGTGTGGTTGACTTCAACTTCTATGATCCCGAATCCGATCGCTAACGAGCAAAATCTATAAACAGAGAAACAAAGAAACGGAGTAAGCAATTTATGCTTAGTAAGTTTGAGCCATAATATACACACAACCAAAGCATAGCATTCAAGTAGCTAAACAATAATTCATATGCACAATTTCTCAAAGACATGCTTACTTCACAATCCCAACTCTTATATTCATACACAAATAACGGCCTAGTTAATGCCAATAGCTCATTTATCATTAGAGCGAATATTCATACAAGACTTACTCATAGTGTGCAAAGCACACACAAAACATACCTTGTTTTTGGGAATTTCACAAGTGCATTAACTGAAAATTTTCCAGCAGCTTATAAATTTCAAATCACATACCTTCGGAGTTTATCCAGATATAGCTACTCGTTCAAAACACCTTGGGACATAGCCCGGTTATGGTAACCCGCACAAATGCCTTTGGGACTTAACCGGATATCACAACTTCGCACAATTGCCTTGAGCTTAGCCCGGATATCATAGCTCGGACAATTGCCTTGGGCTTAGCCGGATATCTGGTCGCACAATTGCCTTCGGCTTAGCCCGATATCACAATTCGCACATTCATTCACATCTTTGTTTCAATTTCATAACAAACTTTTATGCACATTTTACTTAATCAAAATATCATTTCGCTCAATGGCCATATACAAGGGCAGAATTTCGATTGCTTATTACTTCATTCAATCGAATCAAAATCTAAGTTTCGATACTCGAAAACTTACCTCGGATGTTGTCGAACGATTCCGATGGCTATTCGGCTACTTTTTCCTTCCCTTTATCGGATTTGGTCCCCCTTTGCTCTTGAGCTTAACGAATACAAGTAGAAGTATTCAATATTTCTATCAATAATGTTTACTAGTAAATCACATTCGGTATCTCATATCATCTCACTTTATTATAATTTATCATTCAACCTTTGAACCAAAACGCCATTATATGGCCACATATACATACATCCATATAGTTAAGCTCAAGAATTTTAACATAACATCAAGTGCTCAAATTACTCATGTGGCCGATTACACATGGTCATAAATACACAAAATCAAAAATAATTTCAAGGTTTTTCACACTATACATGTACTAGGCCGAATGTACATGCAAATTTCACAACATTCTTCAACAAATTTCTTCTTTAAACAAACATATTTATCACTTTCTTCATAATCAAAATATCATGTGCAAACATATATACACATATAGGTGCATGGCGAATCTCAAGGTGTTCATAACCCTCTAAAACACAAATTTTTACCAATCAAGTAACAAGCATAAATCATGCTCATGAATGCATCATGGCCGAATACATCACAATCATATCCCATTGAACTTTGGTCATGGTTAAACAAAGAACTCAATGTCTTACTCAAGATTGCTACAAAGAAATTTCAAGAGTAGTCAATCCATCATTGCATGCATCATTAGCAAGCTTCACATTTAGCATGCAATGGCTTTAACACAATATCAACCTTGGCCAAATACCATTTTTCATGGCATAGCAAGGATTTGAACCATGGCTAACATGCACATCAAGTTAGCAACCAAAACAAGCATGAATCTCATGACACAACCTCATATATACCTTAATCTTATGCAAGTTTAGCCAAATCTCCTTCTAGATCTCTTCTAAACAAAGAAAATGAAGCAAAATCTCTTCTTCCTCTTAGGAATTTCGCCAAAGGAAGGAGGGAAAAGATGAACAATTTTTTGTTTTTCTTTCTTAGTCTTTGCTCAAAGAAAGGATGAATGACAACTTTTTTTTTTCTTTCTTTCTCTCTAGCTACGGCACCATGGGGGGGCATCCATGCTCATTTTTTTCTTTTTTTTTTTTTTCATTTCTTAATTCTTTCTACATAATGCACTAGCTAAACATGTTGGAAACATGTCCCCTTGCCCATAATCTAGACATGGCCGGCCACTCATCCAAAATAAATGGAGTATTTGACATGCAACTCTATTTATTTTGCTTCATTCCTTTATTAACCTCTTAAAATTAGCTACATATTTTTAAATCCTTTCACATGAGTCCTTTTTCTTTCAATTCACAATCAAATTAACTAAATCAAAGAATTCAAAATTCACACATGCATTTTCCCATATTCTAGACAATAAATATTACGTTCGAGCATGTCGGTGACTCGGTTTAGCGGTCCCAAACCACTTCCCGACTAGGGCCAATTTTGGGATGTCACAACTCTCCCCACTTAAGAAATTTTCGCCCCAAAATCTTACCGGTAAATAGGGTTGGGTATCGCTCTTTCATAGAGTTCTCGGTTTCCCAAGTAGCTTCTTCTATCCCGTGTTTATGCCATAACACTTTCACTAGCGGAACCCGCTTGTTTCGTAACTCTTTCACTTCACGTGCCAGGATACGAATCGGTTCTTCCTCATAACTCATATTGGCTTGAATTTCAACCTCGATGGACTAATCACGTGTTATGGATCGATCTATAGCGTCAAGCATCGAAACATGAAAGACATCGTGAATCTTTTCGAGTTCGGGGCAAAATCGACGATATGCCACTTGGACCGACTCGCTCGGATATCTCATATGGCCCAATAAACCTCGGCTCAACTTGCCCTTACGGCCAAATCGAGTATCTTTTTCCAAGGCGAAACCTTGAGAAACACTTTATCTCCCACGATGCTCGATGTCTTTACGCTCAGATCCGCGCACGACTTCGACGATCGGAGGCTATCTTCAAATTTTCACGGATCACTATCACTTTCATTCAGCATCTTTAATCAAGTCCACCCGAAAATTTTGCTTTCACCGAGCTCCGTCCAACACAATGGTGTACGGCATTTACGCCCGCATAAGGCCTCGTAAGGTGCCATCTTAATACTTGATTGAAAACTATTGTTGTAAGCGAATTCAATCAAAGGCAAATACCGTTCCCATGAACCATCGAACTCGAGGATGCAACATCTTAACATATCCTCAAGTATCTCGAATCATCCGCTCGGATTGACCATCGGTTTGGGGGTGAAAGGCGGGCTGAAATGCAACTGCACCAGAGCCTCTCGCAACTTCTTCCAAAATCGCGAGGTAAATCTCGGATCTCTATCCGACACGATGGAAATAGGCACCCCGTGTAATCTCACAATCCGAGAAACATACAATTCGGCTAGTTTGTCCATTGAAAAATCAGTACGTACGGGGACAAAGTGAGCTGACTTAGTCAATCTATCTACAACGACCCAAATCGCATCTTTCTTACTAGCTGACAATGGCAGTTCGGATACAAAGTCCATTGTGACTCAATCCCATTTCCACTCGGGTATCGTGATCGGCTGAAGTAATCCTGAAGGCACTTGATGTTCTGCTTTCACTTGTTGACATATTAAACACCTCGAAACGACGTCGGAGATGTCTCGTTTCATACCATGCCACCAAAATCGACGTTTCAAATCGTTGTACATCTTCGTACTCCCCGGGTGGATTGCCATTCGGCTACAATGGGCTTCTTTCAGAATTATCAAAATATGTTCCGAATTCTTTGGAACACACAGACGATTTCTCAACCTCAAACAATCGTCATCATCGATTTGAAACTCCGATTCCTTGTTCGGAACACACTCAACCCGTTTTGCAACCAGCTCATCGTCGACTTTCTGAGCTTCACGAATTTGACGTATCAATAATGGTTTGGCTTTCAATTCAGCTACTAACACATTGTCGGATCGAACGGACAAGTGCACGCTCATCGTCAGAAGCTAATAATGATTTACGACTCAAGGCATCTGCAACCACATTCGCCTTTCCGGGTGATAGTCAAAGACCACTCATAATCCTTTAACACTCGAGCCAACGCTTTTATCGCAGATTTAAGTCTCTTTGAGTCATCAAATATTTGAGACTTTTATGATCCGAATACACATGGCACTTCTCACCAAATAAGTAATGTCGCCATATCTTTAAGGCGAATACGAGGCGACCAATTCGAGACCATGGGTCGGATAATTTTTCTCATGTGGCTTTAATTGCCTCGACGATAGGCCACAACTCGACCTTCTTGCATCAATACGCAACCTAACCCAAGTAGGAGGCGTCACTATAGATGACAAACTCTTTGCCGATTCGGGTTGCACTAGAATTGGGGCTTCAGTCAAATAAGTTTTCAATTGATCGAAACTTTTCTGACATTTCTCCGTCCATTCGAACTTAACATCCTTTTGGAGTAGCTTCGTCATTGGCGTAGCTATCGTTGAGAAACCTTTTTACAAATCGTCGGTAATAATCGGCAAGCCCCAAAAAGCTCCGAACCTCAGTAATATTTCTCGGAGGCTTCCTATTAAGTATGGCTGAAATGTTGTTCGGGTCAACTCGAATACCCGATGCAGATACCACATGTCCCAAGAAGCTAACCTCTCTTAACCAGAACTCACACTTGCTGAACTTAGCATATAATTGCTTATCCCATAAGATTCGCAGCACTAACCTCAGGTGTTCAGCATGTTCGGCCTCATTTCTTGAATAGACCAAGATGTCATCAATGAACACGACTACGAACCGATCCAAATATGGTCCGAAGATCCGATTCATCAAATCCATTTTCGAGAACACTGAGGCTCCCTTCAGTTGATCGAACAAATCATCACTACGCGGTAACGGATATTTGTTCTTTATCGTCGCTTTATTAAGCTGACGATAGTCGATGCACAGCCTTATGGTTCCACCCTTCTTTTCACAAACAACACCGGTGCACCCCAAGGTGAAAAACTCGGGGCGAGCAAAACCTCTATTCACCAATTCTTGCAACTGAGCTTTCAACTCCTTTAATTCCGTTGGTGTCATACGACACGGAGCTATCGAAATTGGAGTGGTACCGGTACCAATTCGATGCCAAACTCTATTTCCGAACAGTGGTAAACCCGGCAATTCTTCGTGGAAAACATCCGGTATTCACAAACCATCGCACAGATTCGGGTTTCTTTTCTAACTCCTTGTCATCTAGAACATACGCAAGGTATGCTTCACACCCCTTTCTTACGTATTTCGAGCCAACATTGCGATATTACGGTGGCAAACCCTTTAAGTCTCAGAGACTCAACCCGAATTATCTCGTTATTCGTGCACCTCGGATCGATAGTCTTGCTTTTGCAATTTACAACCGCATCGTGCATGGTCAACCAATCCAAACCAAGAATAACGTTGAATTCGTCGAATGGCAAAAGCATCAAGTCCGCGGAAAACAAGAACCTCAAAATACTTGGGGACTTTTCTTACACACTTTGTTGACGAGCACGTAATGACCCAAGGGTTTGACACCGAATTACAAACTCGAGAGACTCAATGGGCAAAGTCTTCTTTGGATGCTAAGGTTTCGCATATATAAGAATGAGTAGAACCAGGTCAATCAAAGCAATCACATTAGTATCGAAAAGAGTGAGGATATCGGTAATAACATCCGGTGAGGCGGCATCCTCGGCAAGCGGCGTATGGCATAAGTCCTAGCAGAGCACGAGCCTCGGATCCGATGGTGGCATCTCTAGATCCTCTCGACCGCCACTAGCATTGCCCATATTTCTAGGTGGCCTACCTCGAGTTGTGGTAGCACCGGGTTCCCACTTTGATTTACGTTTTGTTCGGATAAACTCGGGCAATCCTTAATGGAATGACCGATCGATCCGCACTTGTAACAGGAGCGGTCACGGAATCTACAACTCCCAGAATGCCATTTGCCACAATATTGGCACTCCGTTCTGTCTCGACGATCATTGCCAACACTGGCGATCGAAGTGACTCGCGTGCCCATAGGGGGGTCGATCGCGGTCTCGTCTAGAAAAGCCCGAAATGTCTCTAGACCGGCCTAAGCCATCTCTAAATTTCTTTGATGACTGTGGGAAGGGCTTCCCCGAAGACCTCTTACGAAACTCCTACTTCACTTTTCTTTTCTCCATCTTGAGCTCCTCGGCTTTGCACGCCGCTCGACAAGAGCCACAAACTCTCGGATTTCCAAAATGCCAACATACGACTTATATCATCGTTCGGACCATCTTGAGCGTTTACATCACACTTACGAAGAAATGCATTCGCTGCGTACCGTTAAGCGACAAATTTTCGTTCGTAGTCGGTAACCGACATGGAACCTTGCTTAAGATCAAGGAATTCCTTCCGTTTTTGGTCCATAATTCTCTGACTGATATACTTCTTTCGGAATTCAGTTTGGAAGAACTCCCAAGTTACTTGCTCTCTAGACACCACAGAAGTCAGAGTACTCCACCAATAGTAGGCGGAATCATGTAGCAAGGAGATAGTACACTTTAACCATTCATCGGGTGTACATGATAGCTCATCGAGCACCCGGATAGTGTTTTCCAACCAAAATTCAGCTTGCTCGGCATCGTCATTATCCGTAGCTTTAAATTCAGTGGCCCCATGTTTTCGAATCCTGTCGACTGGGAGCTTACTTGACCTTATTTGGTCAGTTACCAGAGGTATTGTAGGTGCGGGGGTTGCATTAGTCGGGAATGGAGGTTGTGGAACAGCCGTGTTAGTTCGAATGTATTGGTTGAACCAATCATTCATCACACTATAAAAGGCTTGCCTAGCCTCATCATTCGGATTGCTAGCCATAAGTTGAGAGTCCGCCGCGCTGTCCCTTGCGCGGAGCAGGCGCGCACTCTCTACATCATCACTATTGCTCGGTTGGGATCGGGATCCATTGCTATAAACAAACACAAATTCAGATTGTCAGAAATCACCACACTATCAATTTATCACTTAATGGCATGTATAGCTAGACCCCAAACATATCACGGTAGTCCTAGGATCGACTAAACCGTAGCTCTGATACCAATAAAATTGTAACACCCCAAACCCGAGACCGTTGCCGGTGTCGGACACGAGGGGTTAACAAGCCAAAACCACTTATGGCACCGACCAATTTGACATTCCCAGGCAAGCTGGAAAACTGCATCGCTGTCACCTTAAAAAGAATATCTCGAGTTTCACAACTCGGAAACTGATTCCGTAAATTTTCCCTGAATTTAGACTCATATATCCATCCATGAATTTATTTCTAGAATTTTTGGTCAGGCCAATTGGTACAGTTTATTAGTTAAAGTCACCCATGTTACAGGGGTCGACTACACTGACCTTTGCGTGTTACAACTTGAATATCTCTCTGTACAGGGTTTCAATACTGATGCCGTTTATTTCTAATGAAACTAGACTCAAAAAGGAATCTGCACATATAAGGAATGACTTCTAATTAATTCTGGATAATTTATGGTAAATTTTCAAAGTTGCGACAGGGGACCCAGAAACCGTTCTGGCCCTGTCTCACGAGAACTTTAATATCTCTCGGTATACTGTTCATATGATCGTTTCGTTACTTTCATATGAAAATAGACTCGTCAAGGTTCGATCACATAATTTATTCACTATTTAACACCATTCCTACAAATTTTGGTGATTTTCCACATCCACGTCACTGCAGCTGGCAGCATCTGTTTTAAGGTAGGCTTTACCTATATTGTAGTTCCCATGAACCAACTATAGTCTAGTCATACTTAGGTCCACATATGATCATATTTAGCCATTCCAATGGCTGATCATGTGACCAACTCTCTCATTCCAAACCATAATCACATCATGAAACCAAATATAATTACAAACCACAAATGGTCTAATTCCATACTCCACTATTACGAACCATTTTCGCATGGCCGTACACATATACATCACAAGTACTTAAAACAACCGAGGGTAGTCCTATACATGCCATATCCAAAACTCAACTAAAGGAGTACCAAAAGGGCTTTGATAGTGTGGTTGACTTCAACTTCTATGATCCCGAATCCGATCGCTAACGAGCAAAATCTATAAACAGAGAAACAAAGAAACGGAGTAAGCAATTTATGCTTAGTAAGTTTGAGCCATAATATACACACAACCAAAGCATAGCATTCAAGTAGCTAAACAATAATTCATATGCACAATTTCTCAAAGACATGCTTACTTCACAATCCCAACTCTTATATTCATACACAAATAACGGCCTAGTTAATGCCAATAGCTCATTTATCATTAGAGCGAATATTCATACGCGACTTACTCATAGTGTGCAAAGCACACACAAAACATACCTTGTTGTTGGGAATTTCACAAGTGCATTAACTGAAAATTTTCCAGCAGCTTATAAATTTCAAATCACATACCTTCGGAGTTTATCCGGATATAGCTACTCGTTCAAAACACCTTGGGACATAGCCCGGTTATGGTAACCCGCACAAATGCCTTCGGACTTAACCCGGATATCACAACTCGCACAATTGCCTTGGGCTTAGCCCGATATCATAGCTCGCACAATTGCCTTGGGCTTAGCCTGGATATCACATTCGCACAATTGCCTTGGGCTTAGCCCGATATCACAATCGCACATTCATTCACATCTTTGTTTCAATTTCATAACAAACTTTTATGCACATTTTACTTAATCAAAAATATCATTTCGGCTCAATGGCCATATACAAGGGCAGAATTTCGATTGCTTATTACTTCATTCAATCGAATCAAAATCTAAGTTTCGATACTCGAAAACTTACCTCGGATGTTGTCGAACGATTCCGATGGCTATTCGACTACTTTTTCCTTCCCTTTATCGGATTTGGTCCCCCTTTGCTCTTGAGCTTAACGAATACAAGTAGAAGTATTCAATATTTCTATCAATAATGTTTACTAGTAAATCACATTCGGCATCTCATATCATCTCACTTTATTATAATTTATCATTCAACCTTTGAACCAAAACGCCATTATATGGCCACATATACATACATCCATATATTTAAGCTCAAGAATTTTAACATAACATCAAGTGCTCAAATTACTCATGTGGCCGATTACACATGGTCATAAATACACAAAATCAAAAATAATTTTAAGGTTTTTCACACTATACATGTACTAGGCGAATGTACATGCAAATTTCACAACATTCTTCAACAAATTTCTTCTTTAAACAAACATATTTATCACTTTCTTCATAATCAAAATATCATGTGCAAACATATATACACATATAGGTGCATGGCCGAATCTCAAGGTGTTCATAACCCTCTAAAACACAAATTTTTACCAATCAAGTAACAAGCATAAATCATGCTCATGAATGCATCATGGCCGAATACATCACAATCATACCCCATTGAACTTTGGTCATGGTTAAACAAAGAACTCAATGTCTTACTCAAGATTGCTACAAAGAAATTTCAAGAGTAGTCAATCCATCATTGCATGCATCATTAGCAAGCTTCACATTTAGCATGCAATGGCTTTAACACAATATCAACCTTGGCCAAATACCATTTTTCATGGCATAGCAAGGATTTGAACCATGGCTAACATGCACATCAAGTTAGCAACCAAAACAAGCATGAATCTCATGACACAACCTCATACATACCTTAATCTTGATGCAAGTTTAGCCAAATCTCCTTCTAGATCTCTTCTAAACAAAGAAAATGAAGCAAAAATCTCTTCTTCCTCTTAGGAATTTCGGCCAAAGGAAGGAGGGGAAAAGATGAACAATTTTTTTGTTTTTCTTTCTTAGTCTTTGCTCAAAGAAAGGATGAATGACAACTTTTTTTTTCTTTCTTTCTCTCTAGCTACGGCACCATGGGGGGGCATCCATGCTCATTTTTTCTTTTTTTTTTTTCATTTCTTAATTCTTTCTACATAATGCACTAACTAAACATGTTGGAAACATGTCCCCTTGCCCATAATCTAGACATGGCCGGCCACTCATCCAAAATAAATGGAGTATTTGACATGCAACTCCATTTATTTTGCTTCATTCCTTTATTAACCTCTTAAAATTAGCTACATATTTTTAAATCCTTTCACATGAGTCCTTTTTCTTTCAATTCACAATCAAATTAACTAAATTAAAGAATTCAAAATTCACACATGCATTTTCCCATATTCTAGACAATAAATATTACGTTCGAGCATGTCGGTGACTCGGTTTAGCGGTCCCGAAACCACTTCCCGACTAGGGCCAATTTTGGGATGTCACAAGTAAAATCAAAATTTTGCAAAAGCCAAGGCTTGAACCCAAGACTACTCAGACTCTTCCCAGAACACTTAACCACTAAAACAGAGACACAGTTGTGTGTCACTTTCTTGCACGACTAAACATTTATGTGCAGTCTCCTAACTGCACCCACTCAAGACTTAAAATTTCTAGGCCCAAAATTTGAGGCCTTACATTGAATGTGAATGGTTTTAACTTGGACAAAATTTTATAACTCGGAATTGTATGATTGTTTGTGTTGTAAGTCTGGTAATGCCTCGTACCCTATTCTGGAGTCAAATACGGGTAAAAGGTGTTACATTTAGTGGTATCAGAGCTATGGTTTAGTCAATTCTCGGCTAACGTAGCGTGTGTAAGAGTCTAGCTGTACATGCCATATATAAATTTTGATAGTGTGATGACTCCTGACAATTTAAACTGTGTTTTCATATAGTAAATAGATCCCGATTGAGAAGTGACTGATGATGTAGAAAGTAATGCGCCGGCTCTCACTCAAAGGATCGCGCCATCTGAAGCAGACCTCTGACAATTAGTCAATGAGGAGAGGCTAAGGAAGTCTACTTCCAAAGATTGAATGAGTTGCTTACTGAGTTTGTTCGGACAAATCCAGCTGCCCAACATCCTCCACCCCCACCTAACCCTTAACTGGTTCCCATAGCTCCCCAAGGTGTGGAATTGGTAAGACTGAACAAGCCTCCAGTCGACAAGATTTGAAAGCAAGGGGCTAAAGAATTTAGAGCAAATGTCAATGATGATCCTGAGAGGGTAGAATTTTGGCTTGGGAACTCTATTTGGGTATTTGATGAGCCCTCTTGCACACCAGAGGAGTGCTTGAAATGTGCTATATCACTCTTGAGGGATTCTACATATCATTAGTGGAACACTTTAGTATCGGTAGTACTAAGGGAAAGAGTTACTTAGGATTTCTTCCAAGAGGAGTTTAGAAAGAAATCTATCAGCGAACGGTTTATTGATCAGAAACTTAAAGAGTTCTTGGAGTTGAAACAAGGTTGAATGACTGTGATCGTATACAAGTGAGATTTTGTTAGACTCAGTAAGTATGCTCGAGAATGTATTTCAATAAAGGCTATCCATGTGTAAGAGATCCGAAGATGAATTGAATGAGGCCATCCGACTGTTAGTTAGGATTTTAGAGCTGAAAAAATTTGTTATACTAGTTGAACGAGCCTGTAAAGCCTAAGAGTTGAACAAAGAAAAGAGAAAAGCTGAGTTTGAGGCTAGGGACTGGAGAAAGAGGCCCAATAAATAAGAAATCAAGGGATATGCACACTCGTTCGAATCCTTCAACTGGGTATCCCAACAGAGATCGTGGGAAACAATATTTGGGTGCTAAGGCCCAAACTACATCCATAGCGAGCGTTGGTAACGCTAGGTCTAATAAGCATGAATGCCAACACTGTGGTAGACGACATCCCAGTGAATGTAGAATGAATAACTGGGCTTGCTTTAGGTGTAGCTCCCAAGATCACTTCATTTGGGATTGCCCAAAAGTAAAGGCTGAACATCAAGTACCTTTAGGTTTGCTTCAGCCTGCGATAATTTTTGAGTGGAAATGGGATAGAATTACGATGGATTTTGTAACAGGGTTACCTCTGACTCCGAAGAAGAAAGATCCTGTTTGGGTCATTGTTGATAGATTGAGAAAATTGGCTCACTTTATTCTGGTACATACCGACTACTCACTTGATAAGCTAGCTAAATTGTACATTACTGAAATTGTGAAATTGCATGGAGTGCCTACTTCTATTATATCTGATAGATATTTGAGGTTTACGTCTCAATTTTAGATGAAGTTACAAGAGGCTTTGGGCATAAAGTTGAATTTCAGTATTGCATTTCATCCGCAAACCCACGGACAGTCTAAAAGAATGATTCAGGTACTTTAAGATATGCTTCATTGTTGTGTATTAGAGTTCGAAGGTAGTTGGGAAAAATATCTACCTTTAGTCGAATTTTCCTATAACAACAGTTTTCAGTCGAGTATAAAGATGGTACCATATGAAGCATTTTATGGCCACAAGTGTCAAACTCTATTGTACTAGGCCGAGCTCAGTGAGAGACAGATTCACGGGGTTGATTTGGTTAGAGAAACCGAAGAAAAAGTGAAAGTAATTTGTGATTGTTTGGAAGTAGCTTCAGATAGATAGAAATCGTACATGGATTTGAAACGAAAGGAGATTGAATTTTAAGTTGGTAATAAGGTATTTCTAAAAGTGTCTCTGTCAAAGAAAATCCTTAGATTAGGTCGCAAGGGTAAGCTGAGTCCGCGCTTTATTGGTTCGTATAAGGTCATTGAAAGAATAAGACTGGTGGCATATCGGTTAGCTTTACCATCAGAGTTAGAAAGGATCCACAATGTGTTTCACGTACTGATGTTACACCGTTATTGATCAGATCCTTCACATATAATTTCACCAACAAAGGTCGAGATTCGACCCTATGTGACTTATGGTGAGGAACCGATCAAGATTTTGGCTCAGGAAGTTAAACAGTTAAGAAACAAATGCATAGCCCTAGTGAAAGTGTTATAGAAAAGCCATGGGGTCGAATAAGCTATAAGGGAACCCGAGGAAGCTATGAGAAAACAGTACCCAAACCACTTTTATGGTAAGATTTTCGGGGACGAAAACCCCTAGAGGGGGAGAGTTGTAACAGTTCGTTTTAGGGTCAAACCAAAATAGTGGTTTTGAGACCATAAATCTGAAGTAGAAACGTTAATTTTATTATTTCTTGGTCTACAGTATGATTGAATGATTGTGTGAAAATTTCGTTAAGAAATTTTATCGACAGGGTGTCCAATTTGACTAATAGGACTAAATTACAATAGGTGCAAAATGTGTGTTCTAGATGCTAGAGGTGTCTAATTGAAATGAAATTTTAAATTGGAGGTCTTTAAATGGTAATTAGACCATTATACTTTAAGTTGGACAAAAATGGACATAGATGGGTAAAATTTTGAATTTAGGCATTAAAGGCATTTTGGTCATTTGGTAAATAAAGACAAATAAAACAAATAAAAAGATGGCATCCTCTCAAATTAGTCCCCCCATAGTCGAAATTCACAAGGTTCTCTATAGCTAGGGTTTGGCCACTTTCAAGCTCGATTGTAAGTCTGTTCTTGTCCTATTTTTAATGATTTTTATGTTTTTTGTGATTGTTGTAACTTGATTTAGCTATTTCAAGGACTAATTTGAAAGAAAATCAAAGTATGAAATTTTACCCATGTTGAACATCTGTGTATTTTGATGTCTAATGTAGAAAATGTATGTTTGGTGTTAGATAAACAACATTTACTTAGTGATTTTTGATGAAAATATTAAATAGGGACCTATTTTTAAAAGATGTAAAATGTGTATAAAAATGTGAATAAATGAAAAATGTGGGCTTTTATGAGTAAGAAACAGGTTTGGCAAGGCTTGGGTGTGATGAAATTGAATGAAAATCATTTTACGAGCCTAGGGACTAAAATGTAAAAACTTAAAAAGTTAGGGGCAAAAATATAATTTTTGCCATAAGGTGTTTTTGGGATTAAATTGAATAATGTGATGATTGAATAAGTTAAATGTTGTATTATAGGTCAAGAAAGATGAGGTTCTGACTTAGACCGGGGAAAGAATAAAGTTGTGGACTAAATTGAACAATTATCAATTTTGTACCGAGGTAAGTTCGTTTGTTAAAAATAAGCTTTAGAATAATTGTATTTAAATGCTTTAATATTGCATGAATTGTATGTTTGATTTTGAGAATGAGTATAATCCTAAGAACGAGTTTGACGACGAATCGATAAGTAGAAATCCCATTTGAACCTTAGGAATAGGGTAGGATACAAGTGACATGTCACTAGGGTCATTACGTGTTATGTGATTGTGTAATCCGGGTGCTGGTCTTGAACGTCTGACCGGTGGCTGAGTATACCGGCATATGTTACGGATACTTGACAGCTTGTGTGAGCAGCACCGTGTGGTTCCGTCTTGACTGATAGCTTGTGTTAGCAGCCCGTCTATAGCTTGAGAGTGAACGATTATGTGATATGAGACTTAGGTTGCTTTGGCTACATATGTGGCACTTAGTGTGCAAATTTTCCCGAGTATCAGACATTATTATTCCAAGTGATTCACGGGTATGTCAAAGATGAGAATATGTTTAAATTCAATTCGAGATGGCTCAAGTATGTACATACAGCTCATGCTTGTTAAATATGTGAAATGAGGAATATGAGGTAAGTTTTGTGATGGAATAGATTATGATCATGAAACTATGGTAGGTTTACTTTTAATTATGTTATATTATTTGAATGTTATGTGCATCGTAAGGTTGCTAATTTGTTGTTACGAGCTTACTAAGATATATAGCTTACTCCGTTTATTTTCCATGTTTTTATAGTGTCGCCAAGCTAACTCGGAATCGAAGATCATCGGAGATTTGGATCACACTATCAAACTCTCAATTTGGGTATTAATGGTCTTAGCATTTTGAATGTATGGCATGTATAGTGACTAGGTCATTTTGTTATATGTGTCATTTGATTTGGCCAAATGTATTGGCTTATATTTGTTTAAGTTGATTTGGTATTTATCCATGTAATTGGCTTATTTTTTCTAACATGGTTTTAATTTTATTTATTTTCCTGTATGTGTTAGTGCTTCTTGGTGATGAGATTTGTAATGGTTTGTTACTTATTGATTGTGGTCCAATGCTTTGTTGCAAAATGGATGAATTAGTTTATTAGGATGCTACATCACCTTGATGAGTGAATACAGTTTGATATTAGTCTTGGTAATATTTTGGGATTGTGAAAGTGGTACCTTTGATTTGGTGGTTAAGATATCAGGTGCATGTTAGATAATGGAATTTCATTGATATGTATTAGCCATGATTGTAAATGTTCAGTTGCCTAAGTATGCCATGTTTTGTGCCTTTGAATTGGTGTAAGTGCATGTGTGAATAAGGGTGGCAAATGGCTTGGTAAATAGCCTTTATTTTGGCCATATGGGTAGACACACGGGCGTGTTTCTAGGCCGTATGTGACACACGGTCTGCCCCATGGGCGTGTGATTCGACTGTGTATCCCCTGTACCTTAATTTTGAGAAACAGAATGCTCAGAATTGAGCACACGAGAAGAGACACGGGCGTGTGTCTCAGCCATGTAGATGGCACGGCCTCGAACATGGGTGTGTCCCTTAGCCCTGTGAGATCTGTACCTATTTTATGAAAATTAATTTTCCACACGGCGTAGCACACAGGCATGTGACTTGGCCATGTAATCCAAATTTGTTCATGAGTTACCAGTTAGAGAGTTATACGGCGTCGGGACACGGGCGTGTGTAACCACACGGCTTGCCCACACGGGCATGTTGTAACATCCTGAAATAGGGCCTAGTCGGAACAGTGGTTTCGGGACCACAAATATGACATTGAAATATTTGTTTATGATTATTATAAGGTCTAGAATATGATAATATGCATGTGATAAAGTTTCATGAAGAAATTTTATGAGTAAGGTGTCCAATTGGAAAATAAGGACCAAATCAAATAAATTGTAAAACTTGAATTCTAGAAGCAATTTGTATGAAATTACTTTAGATTATTAATTAGAAGGTCTTAAAGAGTAATTTTCTCAATTTTTAAGTTTTTGGACAAAAATGGGCATGTATGGATGAAATTTTAAAGAAATGGCTTATCGGCATTTTGGTTATTTGGCTAATTAATGAAATAAAATGGGAAAATGAAAGCAAAAGTCAGCCATTCTTCTCCCTCATCCAGCTCAAATTCTCAAGCCCCTATAGCTAGGGTTTTCAACATTTTCAAGCTCAAAAGTAAGTGCTCCCCAATCCTCGTTTTTAATGTTCTCTGTATTTTTGAAATCCCGGTAGCTTACTCTCTCCATTTCTACCTATATTTTAAGTTAGGGTTCATGTTTGCAAGGTGACCCATGTGTGACATGTTTATTCTTTGATGTTTTATGGAGGAATATGAAAGTTGGATGTGTGTTAAACATCTTTTCTTAGGTGATTTTCATGAAAAACCCCTAAAAGGACCTTTTTGCAAAAGGTGTAAAATATGTGGTAGAAATGTGAAATAATGGAAAGATGTGGGCTGCCATGAGAGGGAAAAACATTTGGCTAGGCTTGGGTAAGGTGGAAATTGCATGCATTTCATTATAGAAGCCTAGGGACTAAATCGAAAGGGTATACTGACTTAATTCGAAAGGGTACCCCAGGGGACACACTGTGCATCATGACCGTGTGTCGCACACGGCTAAGACACACGCCCGTGTAGACAAAAATAGGCCATTTGCAAAGCCAATTTGCCACCCTTTCTCATGTTCACTTAAACCACCAAAATGGTACCAATTCAACATACAATAGGCATCCCAAAATCATCAACCAAATGCATAATTCATACCAAATCCATTTCAATCAAATTCCATAACCAATTCAAGCCAAATACCTATTCAAAATCTTATATCATCCAACATTCATTCGCAAGCATATATCATCTCAATTTATCAACTTCAATCATGCCATATAAATCCATTACTAAACTCAAAACATTACTATTTGAACAACTATAAAACCTTAGCCACTTTTATACCAAAACATACCAAATTAAGCCATCACACATGGCTATCTATACAAATAAAAACATATACATTATAAGCCAAATCTCATGACCATATTCACAACCAAAGTACCATAACTAGCCTATACATGCCATATACCATATTTACAAGATTTCAAAAATACCAACAAAGTGATCGATAGTGTGATGACAGTTCCTAATGATCCCCGAGTCCAAGCTAGCTTTGATTATCTATAAAACAAGACAATTAATACACAGTAAGCTTCACAGCTTAGTAAGTTCGTAAGAGATTAACTCAATTCATCAAATAAATGTAATCTAACCATTTTTACATTACCAAATCAAAATCACATTAACCACAAACCTCTGTCATGTCTCAAAACATGATCAAATACCATCTCAATGAACTTTCTCAATGTAATACTTGAATAGGTTTCGTACGTACCTGTACCATATTGTACTAACCTATTTCTCAAATACGTCATTCTTTACCCGTTGAACCATTTGGAATAGAAGTCAGATACTCAAGGATCTTAATCGATTAGTACCTATACCATGGCCTATAGACAAATCAAAGTAACGTATCCCAGAGTACTTATACCATTGCCCGTAGCCAAATCAAGGTAACTCCTCTCTGAATACCTATACCATGGCTCGTAGCCAAATCAAGGTATTATTCACACCCGAAGTGCCAATATCATGGCCCAAAGCCAATACATTAACCTAATGACATGTCATTAGCATCCTAACTATTCCTAAGGTTCAACTGGGAAGTTTCACTTGTCGATTTCATCATCGAACACATCCGTATAGTCGTATTCACCATTCAAACATTATTCATAATCTCATAATCACATTTTATACAATACCAAAGCATATAACAACATTTATAATGAAATTACCACATACGAACTTACCTCGTACTTGGAATTGACGAATTGAATCGATTACTCGATAACCTTCAATTTTCCCCGATCTAAATCTGATTTCTTTCTTTCTTGATCTATATAAATTCAAAATTAACTCATTTAATCACCTATTCATTCAATTTCATCCAAAAATACCTATTTGGGCATTTTTACACTTTAGCCCCTAAAGTTCCATATTTTCACAATTTAGTTCTTATTTCACAAATACACAAAATTCATGAAATGTCTTTAAACCCAAGCATAGTAGAAATTCATACAGGTCCCTCGAAGTCCATATTTTTCATTTATTTCACATTTCAATCCCTCAATTTACAAATTTCTCAATTTAATCCCTAATATACATTTTTACTCAAAATCACTTTACAAAACATAGATATCTATAACTAAGCTTTCATAGTTCATCATCAAACACTCAAAAACACATGAATTCATCAATGGAAACTTTCATAACATTAACTATTTTTGCAAATTAGTCCCTAGGCTAGCTAGTACTCGATACAACGATTACTAAAACATAAAAATTATCAAAAACTGAGCTAGAATCATACCTTACTCAAGCCAAATACTTTTAAAACCCTAAAAGCTCTCCCATGGTTTATTTTTCTTCTAATTTCGGTAAGATGATGATAATTTAAGCTTATTTTAACTTAGTTTTATTTATTATAACCTTATTAACCAAATTACTAAATTAACCTTATTATAAAACATTTAATATCATCCATTTAATGCCCATTCATGTCAAATTACACTATCAATGGTCTAATTTCATTATAAGGACCTTTCATTTAATAAACCATGGTAATTAATCACTTTAAACAAGTAGAATGCAACTTTTTCATTTTACACGATTTAGTCCTTTTTTCTCAAATTGAGCTATTAAACGATAAAATTAGCTCACTAAATTTTCACACATATATATTCACATGCTGTAAACACCAAAAATAATATTAAAATAATTTTACAACCTCAAATTTTTTGTTTCAAAACCACTGTTTTGATTTAACTAAAACCAGGCTATTACATAAATAAAACACCGACAACTAATGCCTACTAAATAAACATCAACACAAAGCTTGCTAAATATACACTGGCACAAAGCCTGCTACACCCTAATGACATGTCATTTGTATACTAACTATTCACTAAGTTCATACAGGCTTATCCTGCTTTTCCAATACATTTCATACTTAACTTTATTCTTACATTTCATTAACCATCTAATAAATCACGGTAGCATACAATTTCATTTTATTGAACACATAATAAGAAAAATCATTATAAACATAATAAATGTAATACGAACTCACCAAAATACGATAGCTAACGACACACAACAATAATTACTCGATGACTTTTCCTTTCCCCCATTTATTAGTAGACTGGTCCATTTCTTGATCTAAATATAAAAGTTTCATTCAATTAACCAAATTAAATGTAACAGGCCGATTTAGACCTTAGTCAGAACAGTAGTTTTGGGACCACAAATTCGAGTCAGAAAAATATTTAAAAATTATTTTCTGTGTTTATTATGTGTGAATTAGCATGTGTGAAATTTTCATGATTTAATTTTATCGTTTGAGTGCCCGATTTAATAAAAGGACTTAATCGCGTAAAATGCAAAATTTGTATGCTAATTTTTGAAGCTCCTAATTGCTTTGTTCTTTTAATGTAGGGTATTTATAATGCAAATATACCATTGGTTTTATAGGTGGACAGTAATGGGCATGTTATATATGTTTTCTAATTAAATTTATTAAGGTTATAATGGTAAAATATATAATAATATGTATATAATAAAACATAAATTAACAAGCTATAGTTTATGTTTTTTTCTTTCGTGATAGAATATCTAAATAAGAAAGAAAATAATAAGGTTTCAAAGGTTTGGCCACCTTCCAAGCTTGATTCAAGGTACGTTTTTACTCGGTTTTTGATAATTTTAACGTTTTTGAGATCGTTGCTTCGAGTACTAGTAAACCCATGCTTGAATTTTTTATTTTGGTGAATATTTTGAGTTATGCCATTGTTGAAAGCTTGTGATTGTTTTTTTTTTATGATGAAATATGAAAGATATGTTTTGGGTTAACATGTTTTATATTGGAATTTTTGATGATTTTGAGTACTTAGGACTAAATTGCAAAAATAATAATTTGAGGGACTAATATATGAAATAAAAAAAATATGTGGACTTGTGTGAATATGGGTAAGATTCGGCCTAACATAAGTGTGTGTAAATTTTGCATAATTTGTGTTTTGTGCAATAGGGACTAAATTGTAACAATTGTAAAATGTCAGGGGTAAAATGGTAATTTTCCCATTTATGTGTTTTTGGACTAAATTGAATGAAAATATGTTTTAATGAGTTTAATTTGTATTGAATTAGATCAAGAAATGTAGAAATCAAATTTGGATCGAGGGAAAACCAAAGTTGTCGACTAGTTGTCTTGTCCCGATTACCGTTGTCCGAGGTAAGTTTATAAGCAAATAGGTGTACTTAATTTTAATTAAATGCAAATTATTTATGCTGGAATGAAATATATTAATTTATATATACAATATTCGAATATTGATAAGCTTGGAAACTATGTTTACGACTTCGTTTCGATCGAGTTACGACATCTGAAAGTCCCGCATGAACCTTAGGAATAGCTAGGATACATATGTCATGACATAGGATTCCGATATGTGATGTGCGAGTAAGACCATGACATCGATATATGTGTGCGAGTAAGACCACATTTTATACGTTGGCATCGATATGTGACTCCGATATATGTGTGCAAGTAAGATCCTGTCTGGGACAGTGGCATCAATATGTGGTTACATGTACGACCAACGTCTGAGACATTGGCATTGTACTATATGTGTGACTATCCGAGTGTCCTATCCAATTTTGAATGGTTCAACGGGCAAAGATAAGTTGGGTAAGAAGGTATAAATCGGGCTAAGTGACCAGGTATGTGATAGTTGATTACCTATTTGAAAATAAGGTAAGGTGATTATTTGATATGTGATACAAACATATGTATGATGTTAGTTTGAATTTGTGAGTAATTGTGTAGTATATTCGACCAAAGTTAAGCATAATTATGTGGTATTAAGGTTTGATACATGAGTATATGAAAACAAGTGTTTAAAGATTCGGTTTTATGCATTGAAACTATAATTTTCATAATGTATAACACTTTTGTATAGACACGTGTATATTCGGCTACACGATAAGTATAAGTATGAGATATTAAAGTTTGATTCAAGAATATATGTTTGTGGGTGTGTATATTCCATTATATAATGATACTATGGTTTTACAAACGAATGTTACCTTGATAATAGATGTAGTACATTCGTCCAAAGGTTATGTATAGTGATATCATATTGTGGCCTATGTGTAAACTTACATAAATGATCATGTACGGCCTGCATGATATAATGAAAGAATAATTATAAAGTTATTCATGAGTATATGTATATTCGGTTAATTATTGATATTGTGGCTTTGAAACTTGAATGATATATTAATATTAGTTGTATGGATATTTGGCAAAAGTGAAAGTATATGTATTATATGAAATTATAAGTTTGAAGTTAAATGTGATTATGATAGTATAATTGGCTTGGTAATTAGATCGATATTGACATTGAATTATTTATTTTCTTATAGCTTACTAACCTCTCAAAGCTTATTCTATGTGTTTTTCCTATGTTTATAGATTTTCGGAGATCTGCTTGGTTTGGAAGTCGATAGAGATGACATCACACTATCCGGTTATCATTTCAGTAAATAATATTTTGAGACTCGGTTATGTGGCATGTATAGGCTAGTCTTAAAGTTAATTATTTCGAATGGGTATGTATTAAAGCCATGCGAAAATAGCTAACTACCTTTCTTGAAGTCGGTTATGTTTAATTGTGGTTTGTGTTCATTTTGGTTATAATATTAGGTGCTATGGTTGAATGATATTTGTGATATGCGTTCTTGTGCGTTGAAGTTGATTAGTGAGCTAAATGTGGCTTGAATGATTCGGCCATGATATACTGGTAAGTATGAATTATATTTGTTATGTTACTCTTGGTTAAAATGTTTCAGTTATGACTTGTTATGATAGCAATAACCTCATTTGGTTGACAAGTTTAGTCGGTTAAATGACAATAAGAGATATTGAATATAATTGATTATTAGTTCAGTATATATATACTTTCATGTGAATTGCTGTAGTTTATAATGATAAGGGTTGTGTTAATATTTGGTCTTGGATTAAACTTATGTTGAGAGTATATCCAAGGTATATGATGTTTATGAAGTTGTTTATGTGTCTCGGCTACATGATATAATGGTTGTTAAATAAGCTAAGTATATCACATACTAGTTAGGTGACAATCAAGATACATGCATGGGGTATATTTGGTGTTCCCTTATGGTTCGGAATAATGATATGTATAATTCATGATTTGTTTATTATGGTAAAACATATGTGCTAATTTAATCACGTATGTTTTGTTAGTTGAACTTATATATGTATATGTATAAATGCACTTATACTATGGTTGATATATGTGTAAAATCGAATAATACTTGTCATTATGTTTTAGTTTGTTTTAGAAATGCATATGCATATATATCATGCTTATATGATTTGTAAAATAGGTACAATTGATGAAGACAAATATTGAGTAAGTGTTTGTATTGATAGTAAAATGGTTAGTTAATAAGTAACAAATATATATATTGTATGCGGATGTGCATTTGCTAAACTTCTAACTTAAGTTGAATGGTGGAATTGATATTACTTAAATATTTAATGAAATGTTATTGATTATTTGTGAAATTGATAATGACATATATGCTAAGAGACTTAATGCCTTGTAATATGACTTAATTGGTTAAACCTGCGCACATATAGAATTAAGAAATAAAATCTTTAATTTTATTTTGGTATTCGCTTATCATTAAAGTGATTAACCTGTTATTTGTATATGTAAAATGTTTATATTTAATTGTTATATGCTCTACATGTATATAAGAATATGACTTGTGATAATATAAGAATGTTAGAAATTGTGCTTATGTTCAGTAATCCCTTGTAACCCTAGTTCGGTGATGGATACGGGTTAGGGGTGTTACATCAAACCTCTTAAAACACTTAAGTTCATGCAATTAACCGTTTAATGACATTTTACACATTTACCCAAAACTTTCACCTTTTATTCAATTTAATCCCTAAAACCGAATTTCTTACAAATATCACAAATCAATCTGAAAACCCTTGTACCGAATTCTACAGAGTCCCTAAAGAGCCCACTTTTACCACTTGATCATAAGAATTACATGTTATTTTACAATTTCAACAATTAGTCCTTAAACTTTAAAATTAACAAAAATTAATTTACAAAAGAGTCCTATTTAACTATCAAACTTAATATTCTATCAACAAACTTCAAGAACATTACAAATTCATCTATGGAAAAATTCTAAACATTTAACAGTTTTACAAATTGGTCCTCGAGTCAGCTAGATTATGATACAATGATATCAAAAATATAAAAATCACTAAAAACGGGCTAAAAATTAACTCACAATAAAAATAACTAAAAATTAACTCACATGCAATGGTTGAATGAATTAAATATGTGGATCTTTTCTCCCTTAAAAATGGTGGACAAAAATTGGTGGAAGAAGAAAACCAAAGATGATAGCATTTTTCATATGTTTTAACATTTCATTAGATTTTTATTTAATTACTTATTTATCCCTTTATAAACATACGTAATAATATCCCCACCATGTACATAATTGTCCATTATATTCTAAATAGGTCTAATTACATTTTAAAGCCCTTAATGCATGGTTCCAGAGACATTTAGTACAATTTAACTAATAGCGATTGACTTTTGCAGCTTTTAAGACTTAGTTCTTTTTATTTAACTAACTATCTAAATGTTAAAATTTTCTAACCAAATTTTAATATAACACTTTAGTAACCTAATAAATAATAAATAAATAATAAAATACTAACTTATTGGTCAGAATCGTGGTCTCAAAACCATAATTTTTTACACCATTAAAAAATTGGTTGTTACAATAACAACCTATGGCGGATGTGAAATATTATCCCATGAAGGATGAATGATTAGTCCACTTGTTCATGCTAAGGACATTCCTCAATTCATCGATGAAGTCAAGGTTAAGCCTCATAGCTTTCTAGTTGGCATCTTTATCAAAATGTGTAGTTCTAAGCGACCGTATGCCAATCTCGGAAGGAGTTACTACCTCTGCACCATAAATAAGTGTAGTTTCTCCTATTGTAGTTTCGGACGAAGTTTACAGCGCCCATACAATACCTGGCAACTCCTCCAACCAAGCACAATTGGCATCACCAACTTTCTTTTTTAAGGTTGTTAAAATCTTTTTATTCATTTTCTCTACTTGACCATTTGTTTGTGGTGTTTTAACAAAAATTTGAGCCAAGACGATCTATAGATACGCACAAAAATTCTTGAACTTTCCCTAAAACTGTGTGCCATTATCTGTGATGATCAAGCGTGGTACGCCAAACCTATACAGAATTGACTTCTAGAGAAAAGATTCCATTTATTTTTTCGTAATGGTAACCAGAGCTTTAACTTCAATCCACATAGTGAAATAGTCTACAACAACTACTATGAACTTTTTCTGGGTTGTAGCTATTAGAAATGGACCGAGGATGTCAATTCCCCAGGTCACAAATGGCCAAGGACTCGACATGACTTGAAGAGACTTTGCTAGTTGTCGCTGCAGTTGAGCATATCTCTAGCAAGAGTCGCAAGTGTGAACTAATGTGTATCCTTATGAACCATAGGCTAATAATACCCTTGTCTAAAAATCTTCTAGGCAAGAAGCCTTCCACCCAAGTGGTCACCACAGATACCTTTATGGATTTCTTGCATTACATATTCAGCCTCAGACAGTGTTAGACATCGTAACAATGGATGCCTTTTCTATATAATACACCCTCTAAAAGGGTATACCTAACAATTGTAGGACAGAATAAATTATTGAATTCATCAACTTAGGATTTTTTTCAAACATGTTTAATATGTAATAATGACATACCTCGAAACTTTTCTTTGTAGCTTTACAAGCTCTTTCTTGTCCAAATGATCATCTGCTCCCTGCAATGTGCGAACTGTGAGAGTCCTCCATGTCTCCTATTGATCTATACTTAAAATTTATGACACATCGTAGCTCGGGGTATCTATGTACTCTAGCAAAATTTTTCCTCTTTGTTCACTGACAATGGAGGATGCCAAGCTAGACAGAGCGTCTACACGTGTATTGTCACTCCTTGAAAACTATTTTATTTGTTCTTTGTCAAATCCTACAAGTAGTTGGGCTGCAATTGAATGATATTTCTTCAACACTGGTTCCTTCACCTTGTATCCACCATTCATCTGTTTCGCCACTAATTAAGAATTTGTATGGATGACTAGGTATTTCACTCCTAGCTGGCGTGCTAGTTGCAACCTTGATATTAAAGCATCATACTTTGATGTGTTGTTGGATGTCTAAAATTTGAAAGATAACCCATACTGCGATTCCTTCTGGCTAGGATCAACCAGAAGTACCGTTGCTCCTAGCTCCATCTTAGCTGCAGAGCCATCAACATAAACCAACCACCTTTTTGAGTTATCAAGCATATATACACCATCCTGAGGTGAACTAACTACTAGGTTGCGTGCAATAGTTGGAAAAAGAGTTCTTATAATAAAGTGTAAGTTCATCGCAAATTATCAAAGAAATAATAAGTTAAATTACTGTTGTTCATTGATGTTCATAGGAGATTGCGAATACCATACATGTTTAAGTTCATAAAACATTTATGGCATAATATTTCAAGTTGTAAGCTATATTACATGTTGGATCAATAGGTTTCTCAAAAGAGCACTCAACTATAATGTCAACTAATATCTACCCATTTAATTGCCGTTCTAGGGGCAAACTACACACTGAATTCGGCCAACTCAATACTCCACTTTGTCACCCTCTTGAGGTATTAGCTTTAGATAATATTTACTTTACAGGTTGATTTGTCATGATGACAACTGGATGAGCCTGGAAATAAGAATGCAGTTTGTGAGCCACAACAATCAGAGAAAAGATGAATTTTTCAGTTTTTGAGTACTTCAGTTCGCCGTTCTAGAGTACCTTACTAACATAGTATATTGGGAATTGATGAATGTCTTCTGCTCTAATTAGGACCATTTGCAACTATTTCTTCTGAGATAGCCAGGTACAAGTAGAGGGTTTTTCCCACTCATTGTGACTTCAGAAGTGGTGGGAAGGTGACATATGAATTAACTTTTTCAAAGGCTACTTGGAATTCTTCAACCCATGAAAAGGCAGTTTTTAAAGCTTTGACAAAATGGTGGCACTTGTCTACCATCCTGGAGATGAACTTGTTAAGTGCCACTATCCTTCCCATGAGGCGTTGAATATCCTAATTGTTCGCAAAGGAAAATTTTCTTAAATATCACGGATCTTTTCTAAGTTCACTTTTATCCCTCTTTCTGAGATAAAAAAACCCAAGAACTTGCCTACTCGTATGCCAAAAACACACTGCTCTAGGTTCAACTTCATGTTATGGGTCCTCAAAATAGCAAACACCTCTTATAAGTTTTGTACATACTCCTCCATAGTGGCACCTTTCACCAACATGTCATCGACATAGACTTCGACACCACGTCATATATGTTCCTTGAAAATTCTATCTACCAGCCTCTGGTAGGTCACTCCCGCATTCTTCAGGCCAGAAGGTATGACCCGATAACAGAACAACCCGTCTTCATTGGTGAAAGTTGTTTTCTATTAGTCACCTTGGTTCATTAAGATCTTATTGTAACCTGAAAAAGTGTCCATGAAACTCATTAACCTGTGACCTAAAGAAGCATCAACCAAATGGTCAATCGAGGGCAAAGGGAAGCTGTCTTTGGGGAACACCTTGTTTAGGTTGCTAAAATCAATACACATCCTTCATTTTTCTTTCGCCTTCTTTATCATGACCACATTTGAAACCTAATCTAGATATTCAACTTCCTTAATAAACCCTACTGACAACAATTTAGCTACTTCCTACCCCACTGCTTCCACTACTTGCGAAGTGAACCTCCTTTTTTTCTGTTTAACTAGCTTCACTTCGAGGAGCAAATTTAACCTACAAAAAATTGCCTGTGGGTCTATCCCTAGCATATTTGCTATTGACCAAGAAAAAACATCAGACTTTTCCTTTAAACACTGAACCAAAATACTTTTTTCTTAAGGTGGCAACGTTGATGAAATCCTTATTGTCATTTCCTCGTCGTCAAAGAATAGCTGTAAAGTCTCGGTGTGCTCTATCATTTCAAGCTTCTTACTTCTTACTTCTTTCTTCATCCCTCGCATTTAGGTTGTCCAAGTTTAAGGCTTGACTACTTAACCCTGACTATTGCAAACTCTGTCCTTTGGACGTGGGCTCCCGCGCTTGTCTTACAAACAACATATGACATTATCATGATGTCCGACCCCTATCGTCATTGGAAACTTGATTTTCATATAAATGTTGCTATCACCATCTTCTCCACCCTAATTATTGGATGTCCAAAAATGGTATTCTATATGTCATAGGATGATCCATAAAAAAATTTGAACATACTTTGTAGTCGTATCCTTACCTTTTCGTAGGGTGACTGGCAAAGTGATAGAACCTTTCACTTAGACTAGGTGGTTCGTAAAACCATACAATGGGTTAGCCTTGGATAAAACATGTTCCTTCAATCCCATATTTTGATAAGCCTCCCAAGTCAAAACCTCCACCACGCTCCCACTGTCACCAAGTATTCTTTTAACTTTAAAACTTGCGATGGTTGTAGAGACAACCATTGGGTCATTTGCTTCCTCGTTGCACACTAGTTCTTCATCATCATTACCAAACTAAACATTACACTTTCCTTGCTGACACTGCCTCTTAGGTGCATTAACTAACATTACACTCCTCATGTGAGCTTTCCTCTTCGTATTAGAACTTACTCAATCTTCATTTGTGTCCACAATCACATGTATAGTACCTCTGACCTTATTCTTACCCTTGGGATCGCCACAAAAAATCTGACTCTATTGAGGAGTACCTTAATCCACACATTCGAAGAGCTCACCATTCCTCACTACCTTTTCAATAGTATCTTTCAGAGTAAAACAGTTCTAAGTTTTGTGACCCACATTATTATGGAAAGCACACTTATCTCTTGAATTTGACCTCCTTATACTATTCCTCATAAAAGATGGATCGGGCAAGATGCCTAAACTCTTCACCTAGTTCAAAATATAAGCACGGGTAGCGTTCAAGGGAGAATAGACTTCAAACTTGCCTTGAGAGATATAGTTCCTTGTATGTTCAGGCTAAAATCTCTAAAGGGCCCTGGGTAGATCATTATATGCATGCATTCTCTGCTGCCTATTACTTCATGCACGCAAAGGCTGCTTGGGCAGTTCCTGTTTGGTGCGAGCTCCATCTTTATTTTTTAATTGTTTGTCATCTTTTTGAAATGAGCTATGCATCGCCCCTTCTATCTCTTCTGCCTCTACGAATTTGTGCACCAAACTTTGAGGCTTATTATTAGTGAATGAATATTGTATGTGCTAATTCTATACTCCCATAATAAATTCATCAATTGCCCACTGGTCTTCAAGGTTCTTCGTGTTCAGTGTTGCCGTATGAAATCATTTTACATAGTCTTAGAGAGACTCTCCTTCTCTTTGTTTTACAGACATTAATCCCATAGGAGTGTTCATGATTTTCCCGTGGGCTTTAAACCTTCCCAAAAACATCTGACCCAACTGAGAAAAACTTCGTATAGAGCCCTGAAGAAGGGACAAGTACCAATCCTTCGCACTTTCCTTTAGTGTTGTGGAGAAAGATTTACACTTCGCAAGGTTTAAAGCTTTTAATACATTCATGTAATCATTATATTGCATCATGTGGGCTTGTAGGTCCTTCCTTCTTTCGAACATGTCCTTCAGGACCTTAAAATCAAGTGGTAAACTCACTATTGCAATCTCTGGGGCCAAAGGATTGTTGGAATAGAAAAGCCAGCCCATGTCCCGAGACTCGGGATGTAATGACCTCACATATCGCCATAATGCATCTGTCTCATTTTGCCATTCTCTTGCCTGTAAGCCTGGACTTTCTTCTTGCATGGTTACATTATTATGGAAATCAAAGTTATCAAATTATACATTTCTATTGAGCTCCTCATTTTACTTCAATAGCTCTTGTTGGAAAGTCTACTGTTGTAACACCACTAACCCGTATCCGTCATCAAAACAGGGTTATGGAGCATTACCAGAGTTTTTAAATCAAACAAACATAAATTTCAAACATTTTGAATTATATCAATAATCATATTAAAACCAATCCAAATCATACATATCATCCCTCATACGAGCCTTCGATGCCCTAAATACATATTAGAAACATTCCGAGACTAAATCGATGAAACTCAGGGAATTATTCAGAAAATAGCGAAAATTTTCAACACTGCAAGGGTCACACAGCCATGTGGCCAGGCCGTGTGACTCATATGGCCAAGAAACATGCCCGTGTCTTAGGCCGTGTGAGGATTTGAAGTAGGGACACACGATCGTGTCCCAGCCTGTGTCCATGCTCGTGTAACTTATTGACTTAGGTTACACGGCTAAGCCACACACCTGTGTGCCAAGCCGTGTACCCCTCGAAGTAACCTCACACGTCTGTGTGCCTAACCGTGTGCTAGGCCTTATAACAACCTGAATTTCAACCCTTTGAAAGCTATAGAGGACACAAGGCCGTGTCACCTGGCCGCGTCTCACACACGACTAAGACATACGCTCGTGTCTCTGCTGTGTCTCAGCCCTTGTGGATGAAAAATAGGCCATTTTCAAGCTATTTTTCTCACCCAAACTTGCATATACCTACAAGCACTTTTTGCACATATTTACAAGCCATAACAAAACACCAAAATCATGCATATTCTAGCTATATACAGATGGTATAATAACATACAACCAATATGCCCAAAGGCACCTCAAATGGCAACATTTAAACATGTATAACCATGTACTCAATTTGACCAAAATAATCAACTAACTTCTAGGTATATTTGCATCAATACATACCATTGAATTTACTTACCAACACATACCAAATGGTACTAAATATGTCATTCAACTACTAGCATCAACTTCATATATATCATTTATAACAAAATAGCAATCGCCACATTTCCAAACAAGACACATGACATATACATAATATGTATATTCATTACTATCATTTCATCTTCCATTATTCAAACATATTAAAACATGATATCAACCAATTTAAGGCCATTTAAATACATACCAAAATATGCCATTACACCAACAAAATGCCAAAAACACAAGCCAAGTCAAATAGCCATATCAACAACCAAAACACATAGGCCAACATTAGCCAATATACCTATACATGCCATTATAACCAAAATTAAACATATGAAAGTACTAATAGAGCCAATGGATAGTGTGATATAGCTCTAACAAGCTTTCAACCCAAATGAGCTTCCAGTGCACTAAAAGACACAAAAAATAACACAGAGTAAGCATATAGGCTTAGTAGGTTCGTATAATGCGAAAAACAACTTACCAATTCAATTCATAATAGGTAAGATAAATATGGCATAATCCAACACAAATTGGCCAAAGCCTAAACATGTACACTAAACATGTTAGCCATATAAGTATACATCATCAAAAAATTAATAATGGATGAACACAACATTTATACATGTAACATATTCATATATCATCCATTTCAATTCTCAATATATCAAGTAACCTCATTTGAATGTAGTTCACATGTATTCATGTCTTAGTTCATATTGAACTCTTACCAATTTGTATCAGTGTGATGCCCGTTGAACCATTTAAAATACCGTGGGACACCCGAGAAAGCTCACACATAGTGTGCTAACTCATATAACTGTAATCCGTCAAATCTTGTACATGTATGCTTACATAAGCTGTGAATTAGAATGCTCACATGAGCTGTGAATCAGAATGCTCACACGAGCTGTGAAAATAGGCCTGCTCACACGAGTTGTGGGTCGGAACATAGCTACACAATACTACTCACAGGAGTTGTGGAGTATCCACAACACATGCCGGAACTCAGCCATCTGTAGGACGTTCAAGACCAGCATCTGAATCATGTAAACCTTAATGACATGTCATTTGTATCTTGCAAATTTCTAAAGTTTAAACAGGGCTCGATAATTGTTGTACATCGTTGGATATGCAATCGTGTATAGAAGTGAAAATTCAAAATTCATACATAATTCAATGTAAAACATATAAACACAATTTAATCACACGAACTTACGTCAAGGAATATAAGTAGATACAGAGGTGATTACTTCGAGACTTTCTCATTGCCCCTATCTAAAGCCGTACGAGGTCTGTCTTGATTTATACGGATAAATTTAGCTCAATTTAATATGTATTTTACTCAATTTGACCCAAAAACATATTTTGGCAAAATTACCATTTTGCCTGTATACTTTTAATTTCTTACAATTTAGTCTCTAGCTCATAAAAGTGGAAATTTATGAAATTTCACCACAATCCACTATATCCAAATATCAATTAAGCCTCTAGCAAGCCTTATATTTCATTTATTTCACAATTCCACCATGTAAATTTTTTTATTTTTCAATTTAATCCCTATTTGACAATTTCATTAAAAATCTCTAAAGAAAAGTTGTTTATCTAACAACAACCATCCATTTTCTTCCATCAAACATAAAAAATATAACCTATATTCAATCATGGAAAAACCCTTATAGTTTAATAGTTTTATGAATTAGTCCCGGGCTAGCTAGATTAAGCTATAACGATCCCGAAAACATAGAAATTGTTAAAAGCATGACAAAAATCTCTTACCAAGCAAGGTAAATGGTCTAGTAGAAACTTCAAGCTTCCATGGCTACTATTTTATTTTCATATTCGATTGATGATGATGAATAAAGATGACAGCTTTATCTTTTGTTTTATTAATTTTAACTTTATTTACTAATTACCAAAATAACTTTTAAAACATTCAAAATTTACACAAATGTCAAGCCATCACATTCCACTATCTTCACTAATGGTCTAATTACCATATAAGGACTCTTACTTTAGGATTCCATAGCTATTTAGTACTTTTAGCTACTAGAACTGAACTTTTGCACTTTACGCGATTTAGTCCTTTTTATCAAATTTAACATGTAAACGGTAAATTTTCTTAATGAAATTTTTATATGGTACTACTATCATGCTGTAGGCAATATAATAATAAAATAAAAATTTTCAAATTCAGATTTTTGGTCCCAAAACCACTGTTTTAATTTCATTGAAAACGAGCTGTTACAACTGTTGTTCAAACTGTGCATTCTGTAAGGTCATTTGTTCCCTCATCTACCCTTAAAGAGCAAGAAACTGTTGTCGTGACACTTCTTGACTAGAAGTAAGTGGTAGCCCATGGCCGGAGGGAAGGTTCAAGTCAAATAGGCTCGAAACTCTTGGGTGAGCTACATTACCTAAGTTTTTCGGTCAGTCAACAAACCAATCGGCAAACAAGTTTATCTTATTGGGTTGGTTGCCAGAACCCAAGGCTCTAGCCTATTTAGATGAAATATTAATAGGGAAATTTTCATTTGGGTGAGCCATCATGATTTTTCAAACTGAAAGAGATCTGTTAATCAGAAGTCTACCCACACTCACCGCACCAATTGTTGAGTGTTTTTGTTGTGTCTTATTGAAAAGGATAATTGGGTATTTATATACATGATTACTGTCCATGGAATTGGTGTTCTAGGTAGGCTCCATGCATACTGACACGTGTACTTCTCTAGACTTAACACGTGTTCACCGGTCTGCCTGTTATACTTCGTGGTCTCCACACATGAACTCCCTAGTATATGCGAACTAGGCTAGCCAACCACCTTCACAAGCTCTTTTGGCGAACCCTCACTGTGAGACCTATGCACATCCAACTAGTAGGGCCCATGTATGGGTCATGGGTAGTTAGTCTGGATTATGTCGGGTCTCGGGTTGGTAATCAGAAATACATAACACCTAACATCTTCTTAGGCTGAAAACCTATACTCGTTTAAGTTTCAAAAAAATACAATTTCCAGAAAATGGATTGGTTTTTTGGAAAAGAAGATATTTTTTGGAGTTTGGATGATTCTGCGTAAAATATTTTCCATTGTTTTGCATGTTTTTTTTGAAACCATTTTCCAAAAGTTGTTTTTTAGTGAAACAAACGCAATTTAAATATATTTGTTATAAAGAATTATAATAGAATTTCATTTTGACAATTGAAATTTATTTTAATAAGATAATACTTTATAATAATTAATGTCATATATAAATTTAATAATAAATGCCTAATTAAAACTTAATTTAAATTACATATACTACGTATGTGAGAGTGGACAATGACAAATTAGAGTTGGAAGAGATAAATGAAGCTAAGAAGGATTTATAACAAATACTTATATAATTAAAATATTCATATTTTGTTATAAAATGTATACTATTTTCCATAAATATTAATATTTTAAAATTAAAATTAAAGAATTATTATAAATATAACAATATTTAATTTTATTTAATTTAATTTTATATAAAATAAAATTACTGATAAAATAGCTATTTTGCTAAAAAAATATTTTTATTAATCTCTATATTATTTTCAAGGTGTTTTCCATAAAACAATAAATCATTTGGGGTAAAATAAAATTGGACACGTGGAGAAGGTTTGTGTGTCTCGTGAAGCTAAGGACAAGGTGCTGGTACAAAGAAAGCGATAGGTAAGATATGAAGGATAATGAAAATAAAAAAAAATATTTTAGCCTCACTTTCCTTTGTTTCTTAATATTTCTAGAGGATTGGTAAGTCACGGGAGTCCTTATTTCTCTCTATAAGAATCCAAAAGCTTAGAGTTAGTAGACACTAAATCCAGCCTAAACCAACCCGACATTTAACTTGCTATCCATCTCTCATTTCCTCTTTTTGTGACTGTTGTATAATTTATGTCCTTCAATTAATTAAACTCATCATTGTGATACCATATGCAACTATTCACATCTAACTTCTTTTCAATTACGCATGAAAATATTGGTTCATTAATTGTACCAATATTTTATTTAATTTTAATTATAAATTTTATTTAATAAGTATTTTATTTACTTTCGTTTATCTTTGTATTTTATGAAAATTGTAAAGTTAACCCAACTTAATCACAATATTAAATATTACCATTAAATCATTAGACTTGAAAATTAGTAATTTATATTAGAGGATCATTTAATCATTTTATATATTTAACAAATTAAAAAAATCCATTCAAATTTTTAATTTTAGTAAAATAGGAAGACAAAAATTTGATAAATTAAAATGAAAAGATTAATTAGTTAGATAATTTTGGATAAAATTCTCAATTACACCTTTATAATAAGATTATTTTGATGCATGTGATGCGCATGATTATCCTAAGTAAAATCACGAGTAGTCAACATTGTCAAAATTAAATAATTAAATAAATAAAGGTTGAGTGAAGAACATTATAACTGCATGTGAATTTGAATTATGGAATATAATAAGAAATATTGTAACAAAATGATATTGTTTATTAGAAAAGAAACACTTTTAAGAGAAAGTGATTTACGAATTAATAAAGTACTGGTGTGGGTCCTTGAAATCTAGCATAATTATTAAATGCACCATTTTAATTTATAGCAATTAAGGTGCTTTAAGAAAAGAAATTTTTGATTGTACTCATTGATTTTAGCTTTTGAGTAAATAGTGATTCATTTTAGCTGTGTATGTATTATTTGTAATGTATTCATTCAAATTAATGCAGCTTTCTGTAAAAATTCACTACACTCAGTGTTTAACTCGGCAAACTCAGTTCCATTAACAAACAAAAAGATGCAGCTTTCTGTTCTCTGTCACTATGGAAAGAACATAGTAAAATCCAAATTTTACCAACCCAGAAAAATAAAACAGACTCGCTTCAAAATCACTGTACAGAAAAAAAAAAGAGTTGAAATGAAGCAAAGCAATCAAGAAGAACTATCAGTTATTAGAAATTATACATTTTTCTCATTCAACAACTTATGTGTACCCTTTTCTGCATAGCTATTAACCAATGCCAACGCATTGCTAGTAAACTTCTTCACATTCGCCGCTCTCTCGCACACCGCCGTCTTCATGGGTCCGTCACCCACATCCTCGAACCCATCCGTACACGTCTCCTCGTCCGTTAAAGCAGCGCTCATCCATGTCTGGATATTCCCCATTTGGAACCTAAAAGACTCAGAACCCGGATTCACAAGCCGCCGCATTACATTCAAGGAGCCCCGGATTTCATCCACGGCATCATCCATGTTGGAGAAACAGTCGTGTAAGGCGGAGCTGGCTCGTGGGTCGGCACCGTAGTCTGCTTCACGGGAGAGGTTAGAGACAAAAGCTGCCATGTGACGGGCCCTAGAGAGGCTAACACCAATGGCAGTACGAGCTAGACGAGCTGGGTCTTGTTGAATGGCGTTGGCGTAGCCATAAAGGGAAGCAAAGCAAAGGTCGGGGTATAAGGTGACGGAGCAGCTTATACGGATGAAATCAGTGGCGTTTGATGGGGTGGTGGTGTTGGCGTCGTAGTCGGCGGAACACAGGGTTGGGATAGGGTGGAGATAGAAGAAGAGGAAGGTTAGGAAGAGGGGAGAGAGGGGGTGTTTGATGTTCATGCCTGTGGGTACTTAAAACGTATTCTTTCAGAGCAAGAGAAGTTATTTTGGGAATCGTGTTGATGTCCGGAAGGTGGTTGCTCTGTTAACTTACGGTATGAGTGAGAGGACAGCAATGGTTTTTGTAGCGTCTTGAGTGGATCTTCTTTTACTTTCTTACCCATTATTGTTCTGTAAATTTTCAACTATGCCATTGTTGTCTTTTCCTTTCCTGCCTTGACTACATAATATATTGGTGACTACCAGATTTAGTCATGTGAGTTATATAGAAAATTTCCTAAAATTATTTACTACCAAAGTAGTGGAGTTTTATATTTTTCTAACAGGGTTTTAAATGGGTATGGGTAAAAAAAAAAAAATACATCTACTTTTTTGACAATGTATTAAAAATAATTAACCTTATTTTTTTCGAAAACAAATTATAATTGTATAAAGATATCTATACATGTCTTGTATGTCAAATATAAGTTCTTTGTGTATTTATAATCCGATTATAATTCAATAATTGTTTTTATGAGATTTTGAATACTTGAGTTTGAGTTTTACTATATGCTATGTGTGAATTCTTTCTTATATTATGTTTTATTTAAATCTCATCCTTATTTGGTTAAAATGTAAAAAGTAAAATGAAGTAATATTTACAACCCTTGTCCGGTTAAAATATAGAAAGTAAAAGAAATACTAATTATAATGATTTTTCAATTATAAAAATTTATAGGATAAAATGGTATTTTACATCAAGAAAGAAATGTCACTTTCCTTTCTTTAACTTGTAAATGAATATCCTTACTTAAAATAAAAGAAATTATCCAAACATGAGAAAATGTATTGCTTTCTTTTACTTTCCATTCATTCCCTTGTTATACTACAGCCCCAACATAGGGTTAAAGTGTAAGGATTAATTTCATCAAACAGACTTAAATTATCAACTTAATTTTAAATTGATCTCTAAGATTTAAATTATTCTAGCTAAGCCCTTAAATAATTCATACTATATCAATTAGGCCCTTTTGTCAGTCTAACTGTCAATTTAAGTATTAGATACTAGTTTGAATATGATGTAGACTACACGTAATATACATGTGGTACCTGTCGTATGGATTATTCTTTTTTAACATGTCAAATCCAAGTTATTTATATAATAAGAACACACACATTAACAATTTGATTCAAGTGTTTTAAATATGTTTTAAGCTAACATTTAATACCCAAGCTAATAGTTAAGCTAACAAAAGGACCCAATTGATATAATATTAATGCATTAAGGCCTTAATTAGAATATGTTATAATCAGGGCGAAACTGGGGGGCTGGCATGGGCTCGGCCCCCAAAAATATAAAATTACATTTTAGGCCCTTGAAATTTTTTAAAAATTTTAAATTAGTAAAGATAAAATTACACTTTGACCCTCCTAAAATTATAAAAATTCGATTTAATCCTTTACAAATTATAAAAATATAAACTATAAAAAATTAAAATTTTATTCGACCCCCTAAAAAGTTTTTTTGACTTTGCCCCTGATTATAATATTTAAAATTTTAAACCCTAATTTAAACACATGATGCACTTAACCCAAAATATTATATTATATGTAAGGTTAGAGTTCTCAAATTAATATATGTAAACAGTAAGCTTTTATTTTATTTTTAAACTGACATTTTAAAAAGAATCTTGTTTAATTTGGTAGATATAAGTTGTCATAAATTATTTAATGCTAATGCACGAATAAGTAAAAACATTTAACAAGTCAGGACGAAGAGAAGTGGAGCATGCAAGTGTGAAACTGCGGCATATGAAAGAAAAATAAAAAGATGGGTTTTAAATTGCGGCTGGTTGGAGGCGGTGCATCCACCAAGCAATCAACCAGAAGTCGACACTCCACATTCGTCTACTAGGCGTTGATGAACGATTCACACTTCCTCACCCACCTTTTATATAAATAAAACATGCAAGTGGTTGAGTACGGATGGACCATAACAATTTGTGCCTTGCTGCCTAATTTTTCTTGCTATTTGTACATTATTTAAGTAATTAGAGTGGTTTCAAGTTATCATACATGTAACTCTGAATCTTTATTTATCTTTATCAGAAATACGTAATACTCAGTTATTAACCAAAACATTACAAATTAATGGGTTTTAGTTTGAGTTAAATGATATAAAAGATTTGTATTTTATTACATGTTGATTATTATATTATTATAATTGATGTATGAGATAATTAAATATCAATTTATTTAAGATATCACTTGAAATAATTTTATAAGTAGGGAATATATTTGATGTACTATCAGTGTATAAATTTTATGTACAATGAATAATAACTCAACATTTTATCATTAAATAAAGTAAAAATAATAGACTTATAAATAAATACTAATAACTTTATTTGAATATAATTAAATAATAGTTCATTAAAACCCAAAACTTTAAAGCTAAGATCATAAATCCATAGTTATGTTTAAAGAAAATTATTAGAATCATATAAGATTGAAAAGTAGGAAATACGTGATATTAGCAGCCGTACTTATTTTCCAAGTGGGGGGCGGGTGAAGTAACCGACCACACTTGATTGATAGTTTTTTATGTGAAGGGGTTAGTTAATTAAATTAGCTAGGAGGTTAAAACATTGCCCATTCCAGATCATTATTCCTACACCCACTACAGTGAAGCGTGCTATATTTTCCGTTGCTTTAACCGACTGTAGGGCCCCAACCCAACCATTCCCTCCTCTCTATTGGTTTCCAGCATCTTTTTGGACAGTGGAGAGGTCACTCCGCTAAATTTAGCACTGAGATTCTGCTCATGTGATTAGGGTTTCATTTAAAATTAGTACCTATTTGTGGGTTGCTAAAAAGGTTTTTTGTTTTACCCTTTAAGGCCTAGACAATACGACCATGGTGTTTAAGCATTTGCATATAGCTAGCTTCCTAATACCATCCGAGAGGGATGAAAAAGATTGTTATTATCTCTCTTTTAAGCATGAGACAAAAATCATAGAATGTAAGCACGCTTGAATGCATTCTTTTGATTGAGACTAGGTATAATACGGAGATATCTGAAGCTTCAACTTTATTGGATGTTCATCTTAATCATAATTACTTAAGCAACAATAGTTTTAAATTTTGAATTCAATCTAATATTATTTTTTATTTACAAAAAGAGAATAGTTGTTAAGGTAAAGGGAAAACTTTTCAAAATCATTTGCACAAAAAGAACCCGACATGGTTTCACTCAAATTGATCAGCGTAATTGACTCTATTGAGCTAATTTTTATAATCATTCTCTATTCAAACCAAGACTAGCTGACCATACAAATCATGATTTAAAGTTTGTAAAGAATCTAAACAGGTGGGAACATGTTGGTGGACAAAAGAAATAGGAGGAGAAGGTGGCGGTTCATACAGTGGTAGAATGCTAAGAGCCATTGAAGAAGGGAGGTGTATTTGGTATTTCAAGTTGGTAATCGTACAGGTTGGTATGCATCAGCATTAGTCGAAACAGGCTGGAACCCACTGAAATGATCAAAACCCATCAAAATTTAGATTAGAATAGAACATAGACTATCGATGAAACCACAGTATTCAAGTATGTAACACCACCTCTAACTCGAATCTGTAGCCAGATCAGGGTTACAGAGTATTACCGGAGTTAATTAATTATCAGATATTTCATTTCATCCAGCATTTATATTAGAAACCAATCAATATCATACATATTGTCCCTTAAACAAGCCCTTGAGGCCCAAATTACACATTAGACACAAATAGGGACTAAGTCGAAGACTCAAAATTTTTTTCGAAAATATTTAAAATTTTCAACACTGTAGAGGTCACATGGATGTGTCACCTGATCGTGTGCCACACACGGTTGAGACACACACTCGTGTCTCTGCCCGTGTGGACGAAAATAGGCCATTTTATAAGCCATATTTCACACCCAATTCTATGTCAATCTACAATCAACATTACACATATCAACAAGTCATAACTAGACATCCTAAACAAGCCAAGATAAGTGGCTAACCCAACAAATTACGTATAGACCATCATTGAACAAAATACCTGTTGTAGGCCAATTTTGGCCCGTTTACAAAATACCCAGGCCCATTAAACCATTTAACCCATCCTCAAACCCAAAACCTAAAATTAACCTAGCCCAACATCTAAGCCCAATCCCAAAACCCTAGACTCCCACTTGCCTCTTCCCACTCTCCCATCTTTATGCGCCACCGGCACCATTCCCATTCTCCCATCTTTTCGCCACCAACACCATCACACACCCCATTGTCCATGCCCATGCCCCGCAAACAAGCAAAAGCAGAAGCAAGAATAGAGAATAATAATAAAGTATGTAAAAATTAGGCTATATAAAGCCACCCAAACAACAAAAAAGGGAAAAAAAAAAAGTTTATATCAAGAACACAAAAAAGGAAAGCTCGGAAGGTGAACTTCAATTTTTCTCTGTTATCTCAATCTTTCATTTATCTTTGCTTTGTTTTATTTTTTTCTTTAACTTACTTTAAAACGAAAAAGAATCAAGGAAGAAAAGAGTATTACGGATCTACCACGTGGCGCTCCCTTTCCGTTAAACACGGTGAATCGCCGGTGATGATGGGTGTTGAAACCTTAAGCGAAGAAAGGAGGAAGAGATAAAGAGGGAAGCAAAAAAAATCCACAAAAATTCCAGCACCAAAAAAATTTCCAGAAAAAATTTCTAGCAAAAAAAAAAAAAAAAAACAATAGAACGACCCAAAACAAATTCAAATTAGAGATTAAAGAAACAAAAAATCTAAGGTGATTTTTTTATATTTTATTTTAATCCGATTTTAAGTTTTTAACCTATATATATTAAAACATAAAATATAAATAAAATAAAATAAAAAAAAAAAAGATTTTTTTTTTACCTTTCGCAACAGGTGTGCGGTGGCGGGTGCCACGCCGCGAGCCTCCGTGACCGGTCGCCTGACCGGATTTCCTTCCCCTCCTTCTCTCTCCTTCTCTCTTCCTCTCTCTTCCTTTTTTTCTTTCCCTCCTTCAAATGATTTTTTGGGTTATTTTGGCCTTATATAGCCCTCCAAAGCAGCGTCGTTTTGGGGTTGTCATTAACCCCAAAACGACGTCGTTTTGACTTGGACCGGTTCGACCCGACCCGACCCGCCTAGGATCCGCGTGTTTTTTAAAGGAAGGGCAAATTGCGCTTTTAGCCCTTCCGCTTTTATTACTTACAATTAAGTCATTTTTGTTTTTTAATTTGACCCCGAATTTGTCGCGATTTTCAATTTAGTCCACAATGATGTCTGCATTTTATGGGAAGGAATATTTGCTGTTTTGGTCCCCGATGTTTCAGCGTGTGTTTAATATAGTCCTTTCCTTTTATTTTTATTTCAATTTTGCCCCAAATATTTTGTTTTTAGCTCAACTTAATCCTTTTAGTTATTTTACTATTTAAATCAATTATTTTAGTATTATTATTATATTTTATTCACTTATGTAGTGTGTTAATATTTTTATCATTTCTAATATGTATATATATATATATATATATATATATATATTATGTGTATTATATATATATATTATGTATATATGCCATTAGTTATATATTTCTTATGTATATATTCTTAAATACTATATATATATATATATATATATATATATGTATATTTTAAATTCCATATTGTGTATATATTATTATTACAAATTATTACTATTGCTAGTATTATTATAACTATTATTATATTAGTGTATATTTTATATACATATGTATATATATATATATATATATATATATATATTTGCACATATCATTATTTTATATTATTGTTGTAAATTTTTATGTATATATTTTTATGTACGTTTCCCAATATTTTCTTTTATTGTAGATATTATTATTATTATTACATACTTTTATTATATATATATACATATATATGTATTTTTATGTACATATTATTATTTTATATTATTATTACCAAATATATCATTTTCCTATTTTATTATTAGTACATGACTTGTTTCTATTTTGTAAATATCATTATTATTGTTATTTTAATATTCTAGTATTCCATGTTAATATTTTTCATTAATGATATCATTTTTTTTTGCGTTCTTTATCTATTTTAATTTCTCACTTTAGGAATATTTTTCTCATGTTTTAATTAATTTCAAAAATAAGGCAATGTACCGATTTAATATTAAGCTATCGATTTCATCGCTATGTTGGGTGAAATTGCCGACTTGTGAAAGACACCCTTTCTAAAAAAAATCGAAAACTAAAATTCCTATTTTTCAATCGGATCACGATTAAATATTATATTGAACTCGTATTTTTGAAAATCAAGTCAATACATGTTTATGAGATACCAATTTTGGGCGTCGTGAGGGTGCTAATACCTTCCTCGCAGAATCGACTCGAACCCCAATTTTCTCTCGAACTTTCACGTAGACCTAAATTTGGCCTTCTTTTGTTTTAAAATAATTTTATTAGGTGTCCGATCACACCTATAAAAAGGATCGGTGGCGACTCCCTTTGTTAATAAAATCGGAAGTTGGTTTTCAAATGTTTAATAAATCACCATAATTAGCGACCAAGCGTAAAATTTTTTTTCGTCGCAACAGCTGGCGACTCCGCTGGGGACGCATTTTTGAGAGTCGAGTCGAGTTAAGCATGTGTTGTTAAAATTTTCAAATTTCCTTGTTCAAAGTAAATATTTGGTCGTGATCCGAAAATCTCGTTTTCAAAATTCCTGCATTTGTATCTCTTCTAACTTGCTTATTTGTTTGTTTTTCAGTTTTCAACTTTTATGGTTTTGGTTTAGTTCCTTTAAGTAAAACACAAAGGTTTATGAGTTTTTCTCCCACACACCGTGCACTTGCATTTTGCATAACATAAAGCTCTCTACCCGGGCTCTGTCCGTTTAAGTGAAAGTAAACGCTATGCCTTCGTGAGTTAACTCGTCCCTCCGCACAGGCTAGTGAATACTTTCGGGTTACATATGACTTATGCTTTCGTGAGTTAACTTGTCCCTCCGCATAAGCATAAGTAAATGTAATCCTCGAATTGAACTCGTGAGCTGTGATGGGTTATGACCGAGGCTTCGTGCTAATCTTAGTAGATGATAGTATGAGCAATTCGAGTACTGTCTAGAACCGAGGCGCATATAATGAACCATACGAGCTATCCAATTAGAGCCATGACGAACCTCGTCCGCTTATAGTCACCAAAATAAGTACACGGGAAAATGCCTTTTACCTTTCAAGAGAATTGGATTGGGTAGTTTAATTTGTTTTCAAATTATAATTGTTGTGTTTACTAACCGAGTTTGTTTGTTTTTATTTTTTATTTTCATCATGCATCGTAGGCATCATATTAGGAAGGTGTTGATTAAAGGTTGGTTGCCAAAAAAACGGGTTTCTGATGGAGGAGTCAATTACACAAATGATCGAGAAGAATGCCGTGGTTCGGGACTGGTCTCTAAAAACTCAGAGGGACAAGTGGGATAGTCTTGTGGAAAGGTGTGCTACCAATTTGCCCGAACAAATAATTGTGAATGTTCGCCGAAATAACCTCGAAGATTTGGTTCAAATTTGGAATCAGTGGGATTCAGACATTAGAGACATTTTCACTGAGAGGTATGGAGATATAGCTCACCTGATCACCATCCGTGTAGATGAACAGTTGATTCAAGCCATGGTTCGGTTCTGGGACCCAGCTTATCAGTGTTTCACCTTCAATCAAGAAGACATGACTCCAACTATAGAAGAGTATGCTGCTTTACTCCGCATCGACAATGTACAATTGGCAAAATATATGTGAAGGAGCCTAAGCCGATGACCTTCAAGAAAAAGTTAGTGAGGTCGACAGACATGACCGATGCATGGGCTGAAAGACAGATAAAAAGAAGAACGAAACCATTTGCATTCCATGGTCCTCCTACGAGATTTGACTCGAACCATCGACATCTTTGAAAAGGGTAAATCTATTCGCTTTGGTCATTTATGGTTTGGTTATTTTCCCAAAGGTTCTCGGACATCTCGAAGTGGCGATAGTTGATTTCTTGAAAGGTTAAAACAAGGAGTCAACCTGTCCCAACCATCCTAGCGAAACCTTCGTGTCCCCGAGTAGTTGTCGAAGAAAAGGGAGGGACGATTTATCGGATGCGCTGATTGCTCAATGTTTGGATTTTGAGTCACTTACGGAAGGTAGAGCGACTCCATTCCATATGTTTTCTAAAACATTCTCCCCGCTAGAAGCTTTCCTCAAGAAAGAATGGTAGAAGGAAGTCACCGAGCAACATTGGGTATCGATCTTCGAATCTTCGCCGAGGATATAACATGGAGAGCACCACGGATTCGTCCTTGATTCGCTATACAAATGTGGAAGCCAAGATTGGGTACCTTTACTTGATTTATGGGGAGGAGTTGGATATGCTCCGCTATTGGTCCAAAGGCAATTTTCTTCACGACAATTCCTCCCGCAAGCGGAGGATTAGCACGAGTTTGAGTTTCTTTCATGGGTGAAGGATATATGAAGAGAGTCCGAGACACCGCAAAGTCTTAGAAGGAAATTCATTTCATGGAATTAGCTTTGTATGCTGATACCCTTACCCAAGATTACGGCGTATGGAGGAAGCAACGGGTAAATAGTCAGCAAATCTCGTCAACAAACCACCCCATCCAGAATCCTTTCTCGAAGGAAACGCCGTCTGAGCTAGAAGTGGCAAGACAAGAATTCGAACGAGAAAAGGCCAAGATGTCTCGGGACCTTAGTGCCCTTCAAGAAGAAAACTATCAATGAAGATTGAAGTTCAAAGGTTGAAAGGTCCAGAAGCGAAAAAGTACAAAGAGAAGCCAAGATTGTGAGAAACGACTTAAGGGACCTTCATTTGGAAAACAAGAAATTAAGAAGCACTATAAAGAATAGCGGGTTGGGCAAGTCGACAATGAGAATGGAAGGAAGAAATTAGCAATATCAAAGAAGGAATGGAGTTTTGGAAGGGAAAAGCAAAGAAAGAGGAAGAAAACGCTGCGCGCGCTGTGATGGAGTTAAGAAGGAAAAACGCCGAGTATGAAATAGTGACTGCAGAATTGGCGAATAGTCAGTCCGAACATCAAGAATTAAAAAGGAAAACACGAGATCTAGAAAATATACTGCAATCTCGTCAACAACAATAAGATAACCTCTTGAAGACTCTAGAAGAAAAGAGTGAGCAGTACGATAGGGACATTCACGCGTATGAAGGAACTCTCAAAGAAAAAGAAATGCAACTCGACTTCTTGATCAATGAAATTCGCAAAGCGGCTATACAAGTTGTTCAATTATCAGATGAAGCCGAAGCTCTCAGTTGCCAATTCCCTCCGAGCCAAAGATTGAGCATATCAGAGTTTTTAGAGCAAATGAAGAAACAAGGCAATGTGGCTAGGAAATTTGTGTAACCGTTGGAAAAATGGAAACTTTGTGTAATAGACTATGTTGATAAATGAAATGCCTAAATATGGGGCTACCTTGAAATTAACACCAATTTTTTGCATTCCTTGCATAATTAACATATTAACATTTTGACATTCGTGCATTCATTCATGCATTCATCCATACATTGCATATCCCATACTCGGTCGCTGAAGACAAAATATATAATTCGCAGTTGTAATACCACAAGACTGGAACCACGTCATCAGTATAAAACGCGCCGACAAGCTAGAGTGATGGAAGCTGAATTCAATGAGAGAATTGAAAGGATGGAAAAGGCTCAAAGAGAATTGCAAGAGCAACTGGCCAAATCGCAACAAGAGACGAGAGACCTAATGGTGAGATCTCGAGAGGAATCACTCGAGCAAAGAGATCAAATGGCCAAGATGATGGAGATGATGTCAGCTCTAGTTAAAGGAAAAGGACCCATGCGGAGCCCTGACATCGAGGAGTCTCGATCAAGAATTCACCACGATCAGGATCCACTCTATCCCCCAAGATTCACTCCACCGCTCGCATATACAACACAGAGAGGGTATACTCAAGGGAACCTTTGGATTGGAACATCGACCTATGCCACCTACTCCACCCACTAATTTGGGGCAAGGAATATTAGCGTCAAACCTGGGGCTAGTCCCGCTAATCCACTAGTCCCGGATCTGGATGACCCAGCAGAGGTAGCCAAGTTGAAATCGGATAACCATGACGCAAAATATAGGGGTCTAGAGGAAAGACTCAAAGCGATAGAAGGCACTGAAGTCTTCTCCGCACTAGGTGCCAAAGAACTCAGTTTGGTACCTGATCTGATTTTGCCCCCGAAGTTCAAAGTGCCTGATTTTGAGAAGTATGATGGGACAAGATGTCCAAAGGCGCATCTGGTCATGTTTTGCCGAAAAATGATGGTTATGTGAATGAGGATAAACTACTCATACATTACTTTCAAGATAGTCTAACAGGTCACTCTTGGTGGTACAATCAACTTAGTAGAGAAAAGATTCGATCTTGGAAGGACTTGGCGTCGACATTTTATGAGCAAATACAAGCATGTATCGGATATGGTGCCAGACCGTATGACCTTGCAGATGATGGAGAAGAAACCAGTAGAATCCTTTAGACAGTACGCGCAAAGATGGAGAGATATCTCGGCCCAAGTGGAGCCTCCATCGACTAAGGCGAGATAACGGTCCTTTTCATCAATACTCGAAAGCACCATTCTATGACAAGTTGGTGGGAAGTGCTACGAAGGATTTTTGGATATCGTAATATCCGGTGAACTCATAGAGAATGCCGTCAAAAGTGGTAGAATGGAAGGATCGGAAGGCTCAAAGAAAGCAAAGAATCAGTAAGGAAAAAGAACCGAAACCCACATGGTGGGAACCGAGAGTCGTTACATTCCCAATTCGTATCCTAACCAACCCCAACCTCGAAATTATCCACCCCAAATTTCTATTATCCCCCTCAAACCCCTTACTACCAAGCACCACATCCGTCCTACCCCGTATACGCCACCAACAACCAAAGACCCGTCACCACATTCCCACAAAACACTCTACCCACTCAAAGCCAACCCAGAAATGAACCAAGACCAACAAGGCCCAATCCAGAGATGACAATTCACCCTATTCCTCAGATCATATGGGGAATTGTACCCAAAACTTTTGGAGAAGTAATTAATATCACCCCATTACATGGCACCCCTTAAACCTCCATACCCAAAATGGTACGATCCAAACGCTAGTTGTGCATATCACGCAGGAAACCAAGGGCACTCTACTGAGAACTGTCTTGCTTTCAAAAGAAGAGTTCAAAGACTCATTGACGCGGGTATCCTACGATTCGATAGTGCCAGTAACGCCACGGGGAACCCGTTTCCTAACCATACCGAAGGGAATGTGAACACAGTGGGGAAAGAGGATGAATGGAAGGACAGGAGATGTGTTTCAGAAATAAGGACGCCTCTACAGAAAATCTGGGAGGTATTGGTTAAGAAAGGATTGCTCAGTCACTCTGATAGAATTTTTGGAGAAGAAGGTCAAAGTTTTTGCAATTTTCATGGAATTGTTGGACATGACATTCAGTCATGTGAGGACTTTAAAAGGTTACTTCAAGACCGGATGGATAATAAGGAGATCAAGGTCCTTAATAAGAGGGAAGATGCCAACGAAAGAGAAGTATGCGTCTCTAATAGCCAATCATCAGGGCCTCCTTATAGTGCTGATCAACCGTTGATAATTTATTACGACGCGATGAGAGAGCCGTTGAAACCACAGATGGTAATTGAAGTACCCTCTCCTTTCCCGTATAAGGACAACAAAGCAGTACCATGGAGATATGATGTTAATATCGTTACACCGGAAGTTGAAAAGTCCAAAGCTATAACTGAAGATGTTGGGGAGGTAGGGCATTTTACTCGAAGTGGACGATGCTATTCTAAAGAAGTTGAGCCGGTAAAGAAAAGTAGCGACTCAAAACAAAAAGGAAAAGCGTGATGCACGAAGTCGAGGTCGAGCAAGAAATTCCACCGTGCAAGAAACTAAAAGCACGTGAATGAGGAAGAAGCTCAAGAATTCTTGAAATTTATTAAGCACAATGAGTATAGTGTGGTGGAACAATTGAGCAAGCACCAAAGACGAATCTCGGTTCTATCTTTTCTTGTTAAATTCGAACCACATCGAATGCTTTATTGAAGGTGTTAAATCAAGCTTATGTGGCCAACAACATATCTGTCGAGAAGCTTGATAGGTGGGTAAACAATCTGAATGCGGACAATTTCATCTCTTTTAGTGACGATGAGATACCGCCAAATGGTAGAGGCTTGGTGAAAGCGCTGCATATCACGACTCATTGTAAGGGATACATAATACCAAACGTACTCATCGATAATGGGTCAGCGTTAAATGTTATGCCATTGGCCACGCTTTCTAGAATACCGATGGATTTGTCCTACTTAAGGCCCTGTCATTCCACGGTAAGGGCATTCGACGGGACGAGGCGCGAAGTCATGGGAAAGATCGAAATCCCTTTAGAAGTGGGCCATTACATTTATGATGTCGAGTTCCAAGTCATGGACATTACACCTTCTTATAATTGCCTTCTGGAAAGACCTTGGATCCATTCTGCTGGAGCAGTCCCATCATCCCTCCATCAAAAGGTGAAATTTATCATGGATGGCTGTTTGGTCACAGTCGAGGGCGAAGAAGACATTGTCGCATCTATCTCTGCTGATGCGCCATACCTGGAAGTAAGCAAGGACGCAGTGGAATGTTCCTTTCGATCCCTTGAATTCGTCAATGCCACTTTCGTCGCTGAGGGAAACAGAATTCCAATGCCAAAACTGTCGAGAAATACCAGAATGGGTGTCAAGTTGACTGTAGGAAGGGGAGCTCGTGCGAGAAGAGGTTTAGGGAGACATCTGCAAGGAATAGTTAGGGCTTTAAAGCCAGTGCACCACAAGGCCCGATACGGTTTGGGGTTCCAGCCTGACATGCGTCAAAGAAGAAGACAGTGGAAGAAGGATCAAGAGAGAAGAATTGCAAGAACTTTGGGCCGAGAACCAGATGGGGACCGATAGAGTACCCTCATTTGTCAAAAACATTTACATCTGCGAGAATGTTGTACCTTGGACAAGATGATCCACGAAACATGCTGGGGTTAATTGAAAGGGGTTTTCAGAATGTCAGTATAAGTGTCATTGACAAAGAAGCTGGTGCAAGTAAAGATGTCTCGAGGATACGCCTTTGCCCTCCTGGTTTTATGTTGAACAATTGGACTGCTGAGGAGCTTCTTGTAGTTCATAAGTCTTCAGAGTAATGCTAAACATTAACCTTCTATTGTGTCCTTAGATATAATAGAATTCTTTTGTAAGAGCTTGCATTCGCTCTTTATCATTTAAATGAATATTATTGAAGATGCATGTTGTCACGATTTTTCGCGTTATCACTAATTTCATAATCATTTTCTCATTTCATAGCCTATCCTTACATTTGCCTCATTGCCATGACATAACATTTTGTTTGTTGTTTCCAATACTTGGATGTCCCCCTATAGCTTCCTTTTCCATTCAACTTTCGGTGCTCGGATATTGACGACATGAATAAGCGAATTCTGAATCTTGAAATTGATTTTGAGAAGGCTATTTGCTTAGGAGAATTTGAAGTCAAGAAAATGTCAAGATTATGTCTCGTCTCTGAATTGTTAAAGATGGTGGAACAAGAGGATAAGCAGATTACGCCTCATGAAGAATCTGTGGAAACAATAAATTTGGGCAATCAAGAGAGGAAACAAGAAGTGAAGATTGGGACTTCTATTTTGAGAGAGTACCGGGCATAGTTTGATCACTTTACTCCACGAATACAAAGATGTTTTCGCATGGTCATACCAGGACATGCCAGGGCTAGATGAAGATTTAGTGGTCCATAAGCTCCCATTAAAGCCAGAATGCAAGCCCATCCAGCAAAAATTAAGACGAATGAGACCAAATCTTGTTGAAAATAAAAGAGGAAGTCAAGAAGCGGTTTGTGGCGGCTTCCTACAAGCCTCCAAATATCCAGAATGGGTGGCTAACATAGTCCCGATACCAAAGAAAGATGGAAAAGTACGAATGTGCGTGGATTACCGCGACCTGAATCGAGCAAGCCCAAAAGATAATTTTCCCTTGCCACATATTGACACGTTGGTGGACAATCTGACAAAACATTCATTGTTTTCTTTCATGGACGGATTCTCGGGGTATAATCGGATCAAGATGGCCCCGAGGATATGGAGAAAACTACCTTCATAACAATGTGGGGAGCGTTACGCTACAAGGTGATGCCATTCGGGTTAAAGAATGCTGGGGCAACATATCAGAGGGCTATGGTAACGTTATTCCATGACATGATGCACAAAGAAATAGAGGTCTACATCGACGACATGATTGCTAAATCTCGAGGGGAAGAAGAGCATGTAGTGAACCTCAAGAAGTTGTTCGAGAGGCTGAGAAAGTTTCAGCTAAAGCTTAATCCAACCAAATGTACATTCGGGGCTACCTCGGGAAAGCTGCTAGGCTTCATTGTCAGTGAAAGAGGTATCGAAGTCGATCCAGATAAAATAAAAGCCATCCAAGAATTACCACTTCCGCGCACGCAAAAGGAAGTTAGAGGATTTTTAGGGAGATTAAACTACATCGCCCGATTTATCGCTCAACTTACCAACCAATGTGACCCAATCTTTCGGCTTCTTCGAAAACATAACCCGGGAGAATGGAATGAGGAATGCCAGGTGGCCTTTGATAAGATAAAACAATATTTGTCTAGTCCTCCAGTACTAGTATCGCCAACTCCTGGAATACCATTGATATTGTATTTGTTGTGTTCGAAAGTTCAATGGGTTGCATCTTTGGGCAACACGACGAGTCAGGAAAGAAAGAAAAAGCGATCTACTACCTCAGCAAAAAGTTCACTGAATATGAGGCAAAATATTCGTCCATTGAGAAATATTGTTGTGCTCTGGTTCGGGTAGCTCGGAGACTTAGACAATACATGTTGTACCATACGATATGGCTGATTTCAAAGCTGGACCCGATAAAATACATGATGGAATCGCCGGCACTATCAGGAAGAATGGCGCGATGGCAGATCCTCCTTTCGGAATATGACATTGCCTATGTAAGTCAGAAGTCGATAAAAGGGAGCGCAATAGCTGACTTCTTAACAACTCGAACGACAAAGGAATATGAGCCTTTAAGATTTGATTTCCCAGACGAAGACTTAATGTGCATCACAGAAATAGAGTCCGAATCATCAGAAGAGAAGTCATGGAAGATGTGCTTTGATGGTGCGTCAAATGCTTTAGGGCATGGAATTGGCGCAATCTTGGTATCACCAGACGGGAATCATTATCCGTTCACTGCAAGACTGAACTTCTTCTGTACCAATAATATCGCAGAATATGAGGCCTGTATCATGGGGCTTCGTGCAGCTATCAAACGAAACATCGAAATCTTGGAGGTGTACGGGGACTCAACCCTAGTGATTTACCAAATCCGTGGAGAGTGGGAAGTGAGGGACTCAAAATTGATTAAGTACAATGATTTAGTGGTGGATTGATCAAGGAATTCAAAGAAATAACTTTTCATTACTTCCCACGAGAAGAGAACCAATGGTGATGCCACAGCCACTTTGGCTTCAATGTTCAAAGCAAGTAGAGAAGCGAAATAATGCCCTCAAAATGAGCATATCGAGGTCCCCGCACATTGTTGTAACATTGAGAAAGAAGTAGACAGACGGCCTTGGTTCCATGATATCTTAGAATATATCAAGAATCAAAGGTATCCCGAACAAGCGAATGAGAACGATAAAGAACAATTAGAAGAATGACGGTGGATTTCTTCTTGATGGGGATATCTGTATAAAGAGGAAAGGATCGACGCTTTTGAGATGTGTGGATGATGTTGAAGCCGAAAAATACTTGAAGAGGTCCATGAGGAATTTGCGGAACGCATGCCAATAGTTTCAATATGGCGGAAAGATCATGAGACTCGGTTATTATTGGTCGACAATGGAAAGTGATCGCATCAATTTTGCCGAAAATGCCACAAATGTCAAATCTACGACGATAAAATTCATGTAGCCCTTCACCCCTTCATGTCATGACTTCTCCGTGGCCTTTTTCTATGTGGGGCATGGATGTTATAGGCCAATTTCTCCAAAAGCATCAAATGGACATCGATTCATTTTGTGGTTATCGATTACTTTACAAAATAGATAGAAGCCGCTTCGTTTGTCAATGTGACGAGGACTGCAGTTTGCAAGTTTTTGAAAAAGGAAATCATTTGCGAATGGTTTGCCTAAAAGAATCATTTCGAGATAACGCCACGAATCGAACAATAAGATGATGAAAGAAGTATGCGAGCGCCCAAATAAAGCATCATAACTCCTCGCCCTATCGCCCAAAGATGAACGGGTTGTTGAAACGACCAACAAAAATATCAAGAGGATCATTGGGAAAATGGTGAGACATATAAAGATTGGCACGAGAAGCTACCGCTTGCTTTGTATGCATATCGCATGTTGTCGCGAACATCTACGGAGCAACTCTTTTCTCTCGGTCTATGGAATGGAAGTCGTGCTACCTATTGAGGTTGAAATCCCGCCGAGAGTCTTAATGGAATCAAAGTTAGAAGAAGCGAGAATGGGTTCGAGCTCGATACGATTAGTGAACCTCATCGAAGAAAAACGTCTAAGGGCAATTTGTCACGGCGGATGTACGGAAGAGAATGATCGCGCTCATGATAAGAAGGTACGGCCAAGAGAATTCCACGAAGGAGAACTCATGTTGAGAAATATTCTCCCAATACAAAGAGACCTGCGAGGGAAATGGACACCGAATTGGGAAGGACCATACGTCTTAAAGAAGGCATTCTCGGGTGGAGCTTTGATTCTCACTGAAATGGATGGGAAAGAGTTACCGAATCCAGTGAACTTAGATGCTGTGAAGAAATATTATGCCTAAAAAAATCAAGATGAAAACCCGAAAAAGGGCATCTTAAAAAAAAAAAATCAAGGTGAAAACCCGAAAAAGGCGTTTTGATTAACACAAAAGATTAGGATGAAAACCCGAGAGGGCGTCCTAATGAAGTAAACTTGGCCCGAAGAGCGTGGCATTTCGAACAATGGGTCAAACAATGAGACTACAGTATTTGAAGCACTTCTGAAAGCTCGAAATTTTCTATGCAAGAAGCCATACTCGAAAGATTCTTGATTGAGGAACGTGGAAGAGTTCATGTGTTGAATATCTAGAGCATTTGTTGAATACGATCCTTTCTTTCTTTTGACATTTTACTCTCATTGGTTAACTTGTTTTGTTTGCCACATTTGAAGTCAATGAATATGAGACATTATTTTTGTTCCTACTTGACCTTTTTCATGCATCTCATTATGTGTTTATTTACATGATAAATAGTGAAATGACATACTCTAAACAAAAGAAATGTTAAACATTACCTGGATGAAAATTTGATAAGCACAAGAGTCTCAAAGTAAGAACAAAGTTCAATCGGGGGCAGAAGAGTGATATCTGAGAAACGTCGATCACTCGAAGACGGGTATGAGGCCTGAAGAGGAAGTCGAGAATCAAAGCAATGAACGCAGATCCTCAACAATCAGGGCGAAAAGGACATACGACAGATATGCTTAAGGAGCTTTGCATAATCACGTAGGCATAAAGGCATTTAAGACAAACATGTGCATATCATGATGACATCATGCATGGCATATCTGAGTAATCCAAGAAAGCAAGAGGACGTGATGATAGCTGTATTGAATCAAAGGAAAAGACACCGAGTTCTACCAAGTGATGTAAAATCAACTCACATTGCGAGAGGTGAGTTGAGCCTCAAGACACGTTGAGGTAATTTCAATTTATGTTTCAAAATCAACTCATATTGCGAGAGGTGAGTTGAGCCTCAAGACACGTTGAGGTAATTTCAATTTATGTTTCAAAATCAACTCATATTGCGAGAGGTGAGTTAAGCCTCAAGACACGTTGAGGTAATTTCAATTTATGTTTCAAAATCAACTCATATTGCGAGAGGTGAGTTGAGCCTCAAAACACGTTGAGGTAATTTCAATTTTCAATTTATGTTTCAAAATCAACTCATATGGCGAGAGGTGAGTTGAGCCTCAAGACACGTTGAGGTAATTTCAATTTATGTTTAAAAATCAACTCATATTGCGAGAGGTGAGTTAAGCCTCAAGACACGTTGAGGTAATTTCAATTTATGTTTCAAAATCAACTCATATTGCGAGAGGTGAGTTGAGCCTCAAAACACGTTGAGGTAATTTCAATTTTCAATTTATGTTTCAAAATCAACTCATATGGCGAGAGGTGAGTTGAGCCTCAAGACACGTTGAGGTAATTTCAATTTATGTTTCAAAAATCAACTCATAGGTGAGTTGAGCCTCGGGGCACGCTGAGGTATTTTCAGTCTCTACTTTCCAATTTCTGTTCATCAAAAAAATCAACTCATATTGCGAGAGGTGAGTTGAGTCTCAGCTCACACGCTGAGGTATTTTCAATTTCTGTTTTTCAATTTCTGTTCGTCAAAATCAACTCATATTGCGAGAGGTGAGTTGAGCCTCAAGACACGTTGAGGTAATTTCAATTTCTGTTTTCAAAAATCAACTCATATTGCGAGAGGTGAGTTGAGCCTCAAGACACGTTGAGGTAATTTCAATTTCTGTTTTCAAAATTCAAGTCATATTGCGAGAAATGAGTTGAGCCTCAAGACACGTTGAGGTATTTTCAATTTCTGTTTTCAAAAAATCAATTTATATTGCGAGAGGTGAGTTGAGCCTCGGTTCACATGCTGAGGTATTCTCAATTTCTGTCTTTCAAAAAAAAAAATCAACTCATATTGCGAGAGGTGAATTGAGCTTCAGATCACACACTGTGGTATTTTTTCAATTTACATTGCGAGAGGTGAGTTAAGCCTTTTTATTTTTTTTGTTCAAAATCAACTCATATTGCGAGAAATGAGTTGAGCTTCGGGACACGCTGAGTGAGTTGAGCTCAGGATCACATATCGAGTAAAGAATAAGATTGGGACTGATTGAAGACACCAGATTTTGTTTCCTTGAAGTTGCAGTGGAGCTGATCAAGGATACTAGATGATGTCCTTCTAAAGTTACAAAAGAGAAGACCATAAGCCTTATCTGACTAAAGCAACAGAAGAGCAAATTGAAGCTGTTAATCTTATATTTCAAGTCACGAAAAGCGATCGAAGCTACAAATCTTATATCCTTGAAGTTACATTAAAGTGGATTGAAGCCACAAAGCATATATCGAAGATGCAATGGATTGAACTAAAGCTACAAGATACGGGAACTAAAAGAGACCACCGGATGAGAAGATCACCAAAAGAAGTCAAAACTTAGCGAGACCGGGCAAAATTGGCCTTTCTTTGTATCTTTGCTCTATTCCGTTATTACGACAATAAGCAAAGAGGGCATTGTTGTAGGCCAATTTTGGCCCGTTTACAAAATACCCAGGCCCATTAAACCATTTAACCCATCCTCAAACCCAAAACCTAAAATTAACCTAGCCCAACATCCAAGCCCAATCCCAAAACCCTAGACTCCCACTTGCCTCTTCCCACTCTCCCATGCTGTCTGCCACCAGCACCATTCCCATTCTCCCATGCTGTCTGCCACCAACACCATCACACACCCCATTGTCCATGCCCATGCCCTGCAAACAAGCAAAACAGAAGCAAGAATAGAGAATAATAATAAAGTATGTAAAAATTAGGCTATATAAAGCCACCCAAACAACAAAAAAAGGGAAAAAAAAGTTTGTATCAAGAACACAAAAAAAAGGAAAGCTCAGAAGGTGAACTTCAATTTTTTCTCTGTTATCTCAATCTTTCTGTTTATCTTTGCTTTGTTTTATTTTTTTTCTTTAACTTACTTTAAAACGAAAAAGAATCAAGGAAGAAAAGAGTATTACCGGATCTACCACGTGGCCGCTCCCCTTTCCGTTCGGCACGGTGAATCGCCGGTGATGATGGGTGTTGAAACCTTAATCAAGAAAGGAGGAAGAGATAAAGAGGGAAGCAAAAAAAATCCCAAAAAATTCCAGCACCGAGAAAAAATTTCGAAAAAATTTCCAGCAAAAAAAAACCAAAAAAAAAACAATAGAACGACCCAAAACAAATTCAAATTAGAGATTGAAGAAACAAAAAAATCTAAGGTGATTTTTTTTATATTTTATTTTAATCCGATTTTAAGTTTTTAACCTATATATATTAAAACATAAAATATAAATAAAATAAAATAAAAACAAAAAAAAGATTTTTTTTACCTTTAAAAGAACTGCACGGTGGCGGCGCCGGCTTCCCATGAGCCTCCGGTGACCGGTCGCCTGACCGGATTTCCTTCCCTCCCTCTCTCTCCTTCTCTCTTCCTCTCTCTTCCTTTTTTTCTTTCCCTCCTCCAAATGATTTTTTGGGTTATTTTTGGCCTTATATAGCCCTCCAAAAGCAGCGTCGTTTTGGGGTTGTCATTAACCCCAAAACGACGTCGTTTTGACTTGGACCGTTCGACCGACCCGACCCGCCTAGGATCCGCGTGTTTTTTAAAGGAAGGGCAAATTGCGCTTTTAGCCCTTCCGCTTTTATTACTTTACAATTAAGTCATTTTTGTTTTTTAATTTGGCCCCGAATTTGTCGCGATTTTCAATTTAGTCCACAATGATGTCTTTGCATTTTATGGGAAGGAATATTTGCTGTTTTGGTCCCCGATGTTTCAGCGTGTGTTTAATATAGTCCTTTCCTTTTATTTTTATTTCAATTTTGCCCCAAATATTTTGTTTTTAGCTCAACTTAATCCTTTTTAGTTATTTTACTATTTAAATCAATTATTTTAGTATTATTATTATATTTTATTCACTTATGTAGTGTGTTAATATTTTTATCATTTCTAATATGTATATATATATATATATATATATATTATGTGTATTATATATATATTATGTATATATGCCATTAGTTATATATTTCTTATGTATATATTCTTAAATACTATTATATACATATATATATATATGTATATTTTAAATTCCATATTGTGTATATATTATTATTACAAATTATTACTATTGCTAGTATTATTATAACTATTATTATATTAGTGTATATTTTATATACATATGTATATATATATATATATATATATATATATTTGCACATATCATTATTTTATATTATTGTTGTAAATTTTTATGTATATATCTTTTATGTACGTTTCCCAATATTTTCTTTTATTGTAGATATTATTATTATTATTATTACATACTTTTATTATATATATATACATATATATGTATTTTATGTACATATTATTATTTTATATTATTATTACCAAATATATCATTTTTCCTATTTTATTATTAGTACATGACTTGTTTCTATTTTGTAAATATCATTATTATTGTTATTTTAATATTCTAGTATTTCATGTTAATATTTTTCATTAATGATATCATTTTTTTTTCGTTCTTTATCTATTTTAATTTATCACTTTAGGAATATTTTTCTCATGTTTTAATTAATTTCAAAAATAAGGCAATGTACCGATTTAATATTAAGCTATCGATTTCATCGCTATCTTTGGGTGAAATTGTCGGCTTGTGAAACAGGACACCCTTTTTAAAAAAAAAAATCGAAAACTAAAAATTCCTATTTTTCAATCGGATCAGATTAAATATTATATTGAACTCGTATTTTTGAAAATCAAGTCAATACATGTTTATGAGATACCAATTTTGGGCGTCATGAGGGTGCTAATACCTTCCTCAGCAGAATCGACTCCGAACCCCAATTTTTCTCTGAACTTTCACGTAGACCTAAATTTGGCCTTCTTTTTGTTTTAAAATAATTTTATTAGGTGTCTGATCACACCTATAAAAAGGATCGGTGGCGACTCCCTTTGTTAATAAAATCGGAAGTTGGTTTTCAAATGTTTAATAAATCACCATAATTAGCGACCAAGCGTAAAATTTTTTTTCGTCGCAACAATACCTATACATGCAATTATAACCAAAATCAAAACATTCAAAAGTACTGATAGAACCAATGGATAGTGTGATACAACTCCGACAAGCTTCCAACCCAATCGAGCTTCCGATAATCTAAAAAGTAAAGGAAAACAAAAACATAAGCAATGAATGCTTAATAAGCTCGCATAAACTTTAATCACAATACTCCTTTTCAATTATGAAATTTAAACATATCAAGAATAATTCAATATTGATACCACAATACTCATGGAGTTATATTTAATATCTCATTAAGTGAATAAATCTATAGTATCACTTATACATATTATTCCTAGCATGGTAGGATTTTAAACAACTTTAACTCTTCAAAATTTCTTTATTTTCATTTGCGTTTCTTTACTTTCCACATTCATTCTGTATACATAACACACCAGTCATAAGCATATCATCTTTTATTATTTCTTCATATACACATATCATCCAAGACAACTCCCGATAACTTACCATTTGAAGAATGACTTACGGATATGAGTAATCGTTTTTAGAAGCTTGAAGGCTGAACTGAAACACATAAGTGCTAAACAAAAACCCGTAAGGGTTGAGCGGAAGCTCATAAGAGTTGAACCAAAACCCATAGCGGTTAAACAGAAGCTCAAAAGAGCTTAACGGAAACCCATTAAGGTTAAACGGAAACTTATATGAGTTAACAGAAGCTCGTGAGAGCTAAACAGAAAGTAAACACAAAAGTTTGCAACAAATGCTAAACCTTGATTTACTTGGATAATTTACCGTCAATTCATCCATTTCATTTGTCGTCAATTCATCCTTTGCGCAGAACGATTGTACTCAATCTTGTGTTCCACTCGTTTTGAACATTCAATTCAATTTCATAATTTAACAATAATTTTATTTTCAACAATAGATATGAATAAATACATAATACCATTCATCAATCTAATAAAAAAACATTAAATTTTAACCATATGAACTTACCTGAATTGAATTGAAATATTTGCAGGAGTTCAGGGACTATTTCACTATTTTTTCTTTTTCACAAGTATCTTCATAATCTTGTTCTAAAATATAAAATTTCTTATTCATTAGCATATATTTCAGTTCCAATTCATTTCACAATTTATACCCTTTAAATTTTCAAATTTACACAATTACCCCACTTTTACAACTTTTATAATTTAGTCCCTCAACTAGTTAATCTATCAAATCAATTAATTTTTTCTCGATTAATAATTTATCCAAATATTCTAGGCTATCATACAACCTTAATAAAATAGAAATTTAATACCAAACTCTAATATTTTAACTATTTTCACAATTTGATACGACATCAATATTTAACAAAATCACTTTATATTATCATCATACAACAAAATTAATGCTCTAAACCCACTTGATATTAGTAATTTCTTTCAATACATAAATTTAGACAATAAAAAATTCATTTCATGCAATTTTGGGCATTTTCACATTTTAAAATATTGCTCCTAAAATTTTACTTTTATTTAATTTAGTCCTTGAGCCTAAAACATGCAAATTAGCCATTTTTAATGTAAACTCATGCTAGCTAAATATTCATATATATATTTTTCTCCTCCTCCTCTCCATTCCGCATCCTTAATGTATATAACATGCTTATATGTAACATTATCTATAATTCCACTATTTACTTATATGTTCATTCAAAGTTGTCCACTTGAGTCATAGTCACTAAATTATTTATATCTTGAGCTATAGAGTTCTAAATTAAGAACCGCTTGATGTTTTTGAAACTAGACTGAAATATATTTCTACCATAAAAATTTCAAAATTTATAATTTAGCCAATAAGTACAGTAAAATCTTCAAATTTATCCCTGTTCTGCTGTTTGACAACTTCAACCTTTCTTTACTAAAAAATAATTATCTCTTAGTATGGGGTTTGAATGATGTTTCTATTTGTTTTATTGAAAATAAACTTATTAATAATTTAAAGATATAAATTAAACTATTTTAATGTTGATTTTACTCTTTCATGGTTTTTTGTATTAACTTTCATTTAGACATACATAATCATTATACCTTTAATTATTGTCCAATATAGTCCTTAGAACTTACTTATTATAAACTTTTATGATAACTTCTCTTATTTATATTATAAATTTCATAAATTTACAATTTAATTCCTAATATCTTGAAAATTCATTATTTACTATAATTTCACTTTAACATCACTTTGTAACAAATTCACTAACACTTAACATTCCATTTAAACTTCCTAACACAATACTTTATTTCACACATAAAATTTTGTACACTTTACAATTTAGTACTTATTATAAAAAATTTAATGTAACTTGAAATTTTCCCACACATTCACTTTTTATATCACCACACTTCATTTGTATTCTCTTTTATCGTTCAATTTCACATAACCTATTTTGTTTACTTTACAATATTCTCTTTTCTACTACTTCAATATACCATTTTAATTTTTCATACACAATACTAGCACATTCACAATTAATTCAACTAATTTAGCATACTCTATACTTGATTAAAATTAAATAAAGTAAATTTCTTAAAGTGCCTACCTTGTCTCTTTCATTTCCTTACTTTTTCATGTTTACACTTTAGCCCCTCAAATTTTGAGTATTTACTTTTGGGCTACAAAACTTTTCTCACTTTTGCGATTTAGTCTGTGACAGCCTTAAAACGACCCTAGTCGGAATGTGGTTTCGGGACCACAAAACCGAGGCATAAAAATAATTTAATATTCATTTTGATGCCTATGATATGTGTTAATTCGTGTGTGACATTTTTGATGATTTGATTTAGGGTTATAAATGTGAATTTCACTAAAAAGGACCTAGTAGTAAACTTTGAAAGTAGGATAGGGAAATGTGTGATGACTAATTGAAGCATGCATGCAAAACAATGGTTTTGCATGTCAAATACCCCTCTTTTTATAAGTGGTGGCGGGCCATGACAAAGGAGGATGGGCAAAACATGTCATAGACATGTTTTGTTGGTGCAATATGGGAGGAAACATTAAACTAAGGTGAGGAATAAAGAAATGAAAAAAAAAGGAAAGAAGGTGTGTGATCCCCCCCATTGCCGTTAGTTGAAGAAAAAAAGAAAAAAAAAATTTGTTCATCCTTTCTTTGAGCCAAAACTAGGAAGAAAAAGAAAAAAAAAAGAGAAAAGAAAAGCTTCATCCTTTGGTTCTTCTTGGCCGGTTTGAAAGGAGAAAGGTTGAAGATATTCGGCCATATTTGCATCTAAGTTAAGGTATGTTTGATGGTGTTCCATGAGATTCATGCATGTTTTTAGTTGCTAGCTTGAGTTCTAATTAGTCCATGGTTCAAAACTTTGCTATGTCATGGGGATGATATTTGGCCAAGGTGGATTTTGTGTTGATGCCATTGCATGTTAAATATGAAGCTTGCTAATGATACATGTGATGGTGGATTGATGGCTCTTGGACCTTCTTTTTAGCATTTTTGGAGTGAGACATTAAGTTCCTTGTTTAACCATGACCAAAATCGAAATGATATGGTGTTGTGATGTATTCGCCATGGTATATCCATAAGAATGATTTATGCTTATTGCATGGTAGGTAAGATTTGTGTTTTGGATATATGTTTGTATTTGGTTATAATCAACTTGAGATTCGCCCTTGCACCTATATGTATATATGTTTGCACATGATGTATTGGTATGACATATATACTATCTCAAGGTATATATTTACTTGTGATGATGTTTGGTTATGAAGTAAATGATAGATGTGTATTGAGCTACAATATGTAATGCATTAGTTAGTAAAATGTATGCCATTCATGTGTGGTATTAAACATGTAATTGGCCTCAACACCAACATGCATAATCGGCCACATGAATGAGTACCTAGGTTGATGTGTTGTTCGCCATGAGTAATCATGTTGAAGGCTTTATCTTGACTTAGAAAATTGACTAAGGAGAGTACTAACAAATGTGTTGAGTTTAATTCATGAATTCGTACATATGTGACTTTAATGTCTAATGAATATATGTGGGCTAAGTACCTTGAATTCCTCTTGTCGATGCTCAAATGATTAAATCAATTTATTTGTTAAATTAAGCTCAAGAGCAAAGGGGGACTAAATCCGATAAGGGGAAGGAAAAAGTGAGCGAATAGCCGTCGAAATCGTTCGACAACATCCGAGGTAAGTCTTCGAGTAACGACCCTACTTGAATTATATTGAAATGATTTGTTATATTATGGCGGATAGCCGAATGTTTTGTGTGTGGCTATTGAGCCGAAATTGGAAAGGTTTGATAAATGTTTTGTGGTTGAGCCTTAGTAACGAAAATGAAATATGGATGTGTCGTGATTATTGATATATGTGTACATGAGCATTTGAATGATACCCGGGCTAAGTCCCGAAGGCATTTATGCTAATGATTATATCCGGGCTAAGACCCGAAGGCATTTGTAACACCCCGAACCCGAGACCGTCGCCGGAGTCGAACACGAGGTGTTAACAGACTTCAACCCACTTATTGAGAGTTTCCAGACAAGCTGCCAATCTGTGTACTAGTCGCTCCAAAATTCATAACTTGAGTTTTACAACTCGAAAATCAGTTTCGCAAATTTTCCATGAAACTAGACTCATATTTCCATCTACAATTTTTTTTATAGAATTTTTGGTCGAGCCAATTGGTACAGTTTATTAGTTAAAGTCTCCCCTGTTGCAGGGATCGACTACACTGACCTTTGAGCATTACGAATTGGATATCTCCCTGTACAGGGCTTCAATACTGATGCCGTTTGTTTCTATAGAAACTAGACTCAGATAGGAATCTACACATATATGGCATGACTCCTAATTATCTCTGGTTAATTTACAATGATTTTCCAAAGTCGGGACAGGGATCCAGAAACCGTTCTGGCCCTGTTTCACAAGAACTTTAATATCTGTTAACTTATAACTCATATGACCATTTCGTTTCTTCTATATAAAAGTAGATTCATCAAGGTACATTTACATAATTTATTTACTATTTAATACCATTCCTACTATTTTTAGTGATTTTTCAATCTCACGTTACTGCTGCTGCCAGCACCTGTCACTAAAGCAACTATGCCTATTTCATGATTTCCCTTTGATCTAACTAGTGATTCATCATACATGTCACAAATCATGATCATGACTAGCCATACCAGAGGCTAATCATTATCCAACATCTCCCTACTACACTATTTCCATAACATGCATTTTAATACCAAAATAATCAACCATGGCATAAGACATGGAAATCAAATTACCAAGACTTGTGGACGTAACATTGGAGAACTAAATCCATCCGAGCATTTATGCCATTTTCGCATGGCTAAAAGTTTACATACCAAAGTTCAACAAAGCATATTAGCCTATACATGCCAAAATGTTCTCCTAAACCGACTACACAAAAAGATACCAAAAGTTGATAGCCGGTGTGATGACTCCAATGACGATCACGAGCACGCAAAAAGGACGAGTCCGAGAAACCTAAAATGGCGACAAGCAAACACCGGGTGAGTATATAACTCAAGTAAGCCATAAGCATTATATTGCCGTTCAGTAATAATATACCATAAAAGAAAATAATTAAGGCGGATTAAAATCCTCCATCCACACCCCAAACGGTACTATAATTCTTTAGGCATTTCGGTTTGGTCACATACCAAGCCCTACTTGATATTTCATACATTACGCCATATGACATTGCATGCATTTATTTTCGAGTAATATCACCACATAGATCAAGACTTACCAAACCAAAATTCCAAATACAAATATAAATAAAATGTCCATTCCTCATAAGCTCAAGGTGTTTACTCGTACCGCTGTCCATGATTGACTCGGTAAGGGCGCACGTAGAACGTGTACGTTTATTAGAGGATGTGCCATAAGCCCGCACACTTAGTGCTTAATAGTCGAACTCGCACACTTAGTGCTATATAATCAAACTTGCACACTTAGTGCTGTATAATTTGAACCCGCACACTTAGTGCCAATTTGTGATTATAAATGTTTACACCCGCACACTTAGTGCCGAACCGATCATTCAATACATCTCACCTCTTTTCTTTCAATTCAATATTTTTATCACCACATACATACATGTTTATATATATATTCTACCATTCCATTCAGCAACATTACTTAGACATTACGACCCCTTTAAATTAGTACAAATAAGTGCTTAATGACTTACCTTATATCGGATGAAATGATTCCCAATCTACTACTCGATTATCTTCGCTTTGCCTTTGCTTGGTTCTCCCTCTTTGATGTCTTGATCTAAAATGAATACATTTAGTAGTTTAATCTTCTTGCTGGATTTTTATGTGTATAACTTAATGGTTTTCACCCCATTTCACAACTATCTTTGTTCAAAATATCAAAATCTCAACCAACCTTTGTTTAATGCTTCAAGGCCGAATGCATGGTCACCATTAAGCTAATCTAGTCTCAAGTATTTTAATCCTAACATACAACATCATGAATCAACTCAACCTTATAAGCCAATATTACTCCTACAACCGATTGTAAGGAGTTAACAAAGAAAATATATTTTTACAAACATATACACCCATGTGGCGATTTTACCAAATCAAATTTAACCTTACTTATCTCAAATTTTCATTTCATACTATCATCCCCATGACATAGCAAGGTTTTGAATCATGGACTAATTAGAACTAAAACTAGCAACTAAGAACATGCATGAATCTCATGGCACCATATTAAACATACCTTAATCTAGCTACAAGGATGGCCAACCTATTCCAAACCAACCATGAGCAAGGACCCTTTCTTCTCCTTGAGATTTTTGGCCAAAAGGATGGAAAAAAGATGAACAAAGCTTTTTTTTTGTTTTTCTTTCTCACTTGCACGGCAATGGGGAGGGAGGGAAAGCCTTCACACACACACTTTTTTTTTTTCCTCATGCACCTTATTTTATTTATTTCAACATAAACCACTCACCCAACATGTTTCATGACATGTCTTGCCCATGCTTCCTTGTCATGGCCGGCCACTAGCACTTGGGGGAATTTTGACATGCAAGTCCTCCTCTTGACTACATGTACTATTAGGTCCTTATAGATTAGCCTATCATTTTTCAAAAGTGACATACAAGTCCTACTAACTGAATTCACATGCAATCGACTAAACCGAAGCTTGAAATTTTACACATTCGTAAATACATATTCTAGACAATAAATATTACGTTCAAACATTTCGGTGACTCGGTTTAGTGGTCCCAAACCACTTCCGACTAGGGTCAATTTTGGCTGTCACAGACATTCGATGCGAGTTGTTATATCCGGCTAAGACCGAAGGCATTTGTGCAAGTTACCAAATCCGGGTTAAGACCAAGGCAATTGTGCTTGTGGTTATATCCGCTAAATTCAAGAAACTCGGTTTGAAGGTGAGCGTTTTGGTGCTGTAATAAATTCAATTAATACGCTCGAAAAACCCATACGATAAGGTATGTTTACATGTGCATCGGAAAAGTCGATTCGTTTGAAATAGTGTTCGTTCAATCGACTAACGAACTTTCGGCTCTTAGATAGGTTGATACCTTATGTGTGTATATGTTGATGAAGTGTGAAGTAAGTATGATTATGAGAATGTGTATTAATAAAGTGATTCATTTAGCTATGTGAACGTAATACTTTAGTCAAAGCCGATTTCATTGCTTGAAACTTACTAAGCATTAAATTGCTTACCCCTTTGCTTTGGCTCTTTGTTTTCTAGATTTTGTTCGTTAGCTATCGGATTCGGGATCATCGAAGTCGAAGTCATCCACACTATCAAAGCCTTTTGGTACTCTTTTAGTTGAACTCTGGATATGGCATGTATAGGACTACCCTTTGTTGTTATTCAAATACTTTTTGTGATGTATGTGTGTACAGCCATGCGAAAATGGCTCGTAGAAGTGGAGTATGGCATTAGACCATTTGTGTTTATGTATGTATATATGGTTTCATGATGTGACTATGGACTGGAATGGAAGTGTTGAGCAATGATCAGCCCTTGGAATGGCTAAATATGATCATAGGTGGAGCTATGTATGACAAAACTCTAGTTGGTCCATAGAAACCACGAAATAGGTAAAGTTTACCTGAAAACAGATGCTGACAGCAGCAGTGGTGTTGATGTGAAAAATCACTAAAAATATCAGGAATGGAATTAAATAGTGAATAAATTATGTAAATGAACCTTGATGAATCTACTTTCATATGGAAGAAACGAAACGGTCATATGAGTTGTATGTTAAGAGATATTTAGGTTTTCGTTAAACAGGGCCAGAACAGTTTCTGGATTCCCTGTTCCGACTTTGGAAATTCATTGTAAATTAACCAGAGACAATTAGGAGTCATGCCATATATTTATAGATTCCTATTTGAGTCTAGTTTCTATAGAAACAAACGGAATCAGTATTGAAGCCCTGCACAGGGAGATATCCAAGTTGTAATGCACGAAGGTCAGTGCAGTCGATCCCTGTAACATGGGAGACTTTAACTAATAAACTGTACTAATTTGCCCGACCAAAAATTCTAGAAAAAAATATGTAGATGAACATATGAGTCTAGTTTCAGGAAAAAATTACGAAACTGATTTCTGAGTTTTGAAACTCAAGATATGAATTTTAAGGCGACAGTGATGCAGTAACCAGCTAGTCTGGAAATTTTTAAAGGGACTGTGGAAATAATTAAGTTAAGTCTGTTAGCACCTCGTATTCGACTCTGGCCACGGTCGCAGGTACGGGGTGTTACATAGTCCTTTCTTAGAATTAATATATCATAATATACTTTCCAATGTTGACATAACTCAAAATTTCCCTTTTTGTCACTTTATTTCCTTATTTTACTATATCAAGGATAATATATTACTTTCTTACTGTAGTAATTTTTGGGTATTATAGAGTACTCTTATTAGAAGTAAGAGTTATAGAATAGGTTTTGAGTGAATATGGTACTTGATATGACTAAGTACTCAAAAACTATGAAATGCGCCTTTGGGCGAAGTCTTTATTAAGGCGAGCTTGGTGGTCTGGTGGATTCCCTTACAGGGAGTACACCACCCTAGCTAATAGACGTTAATTTATTCCTTAAGTGTTAAGCCCTTAGTTTAAAAGAACGGTTGGCTTTATTATTATTTTATTTGGAACCATTTAGTTGGCCTAAAGAGTACTAGTTAGAATGGCACAATGTTTCTAAAATTGAAAAGACATGTATTTAAGATGAGAGAGAATATTATTAGTCACAAGTACCGAAGGAAAGGTAATGGGAGGATAAAATTGCCCACTAAGCTTTCCTTTCGTGTGCACCTGTTCAAACCAACATTGGCTTCTTGACCAAGTTCTATGCTTTTGTTGGCAAACTTAATTTTTCTCTCCAAAAACTTTCTCTACAATTTCCTGGAAAACTCGAGAACTAAGACTTGCCTTAAGGATTGAGTTCGCTATATTCAACAAACTCCACCGACATTGGTACTTAGTAAATACCAATGAAACTCAAGTTATTTTCATGGTTATTTACAGGGCCCTAAGGTTTTATGCCATAGGTTAGTTTAAGGGAAACAAGGAGGAAACTTTTAGATTCTGAGTTTCCTATTAACACTTTTGTTAAACATGTTTAGTTTCTAGTAAAATGATTTCATAATGTAACACCCCTTACCTGTACCCTAGACCGGGACAAGGTATGAGGTGTTATCAGACATATACTCGGACACTTTCAGAAAATACGAGTTATAAAATTTTATTTTAATTTAAAACCAATCAAGCAACGTCATACTATCCCTATTATAGGCCCACGATGCCCAAAACATACATTAGAAGCGATTCGGGACTAAACTGAGAACTATAGAAAATTTTAATAAAATTTCTAGGGTTATGCCTCAAAAGCCTGTGTGGAGGCAAAGCACACGCCCGAGTGTCCCACCCGTGTTGAATTATTTGTATTTATTTTTTTCACTTCGAACCTATAGGGGTTTTCACACGGCCAAGCACATGCCCGCATCCTTGACTCATGTCCCTCACATGGCCTAGACATGCCCATGTCTTCGCACGTGTCCAAAAACCCTGATATTCTGTTTATGACATCATCATTCATTTTAAGGCTCACGGGTAAGGCACACGGGCAAGGCACACATCCTGCGCTAGGCCGTGTCCTCCATACGCTTGAGACACACGGCCGTGTCTCTGCCAGTGTGTTTACTACCATGCAAATTGACCTAAAATTTTAGGTGCAGGGGACACACGGCCAAGCAACACGCCCATGGGGCTGTCCGTATATCACACACGGCCTAGACACATACCCGTGTGTCTACCCGTGTGGACCTTTCTAAGGTTATTTTCCAAGCCTTTGGCCACCCTCTATCATCCATACACACTTACAGGTTTCAATGGTATGCAACATGGCCTAATTATACTCTTGAACAACCTTGTCATGACTCATTGCATACTAACCTCATCTCATCGGATTACTGCATGTTAAATTAACCTTTTCACATTAGGGATTAACATAACACATTTTATACTTAGGCCATATCATAGCCATATCTCATTGTATACTATGTCCACTCCCAAATTATTAGATTTCATATCTAGCATGCATTCATGATAAACCTCATCATCATATATCATGAAACATTTAAATATAAACAAGCATCAATAGTAGGTTTACAACCTACATCAATATGAGCCATACCTCATGGCCAGATACAAAAGAATAAGTATACCATTTAGGCCCTTACATTGGTTAGCCTAATGACACATATAACAAAATAATCAAAAACTCTATACATGCCATTAAATAAAATAAAAGTATCTATATACCAATGCGGGACAAGTCGATAGTGTGTTGATTCTCCAACCATCTTCCAATCTTCACGAGTCCTCGAACTCTGCAAGACAGGGAAAAAGAAGGGGGTAAGCATTTATATGCTTAGTAAGTTCGGACAATTAGAAAGCAAACTTACAGGTTAATTAGCATACAACCATATTAAGAAATAATTTTCAACATGTATGAAATAGTTTCCCTATCACATGCACTCAATCATCATTAGTATCATAACAATACATCATGTCATTAGTCTTAGATGAGCTCATCAATTCAATATTCTCATTCTTTATTTTAGCATGTAAATTCCCGTTGAATTTCTAAGAGATATCAATAGATAACCATTTATCGTCAAATCATACAAGTGATCATCTCAAGCATGCATTCCCGCGAACCTTAGATCTTATGGCTGGATTACCAGTCCAGGCTAAATCCCCCGTAGTAATAACTCATAGAGAGATGTCAGGATTACCAGTCCAGGCTAAATCTTTTTTTAACGACAATTGCTCTCATAAGCTCGGATCTGAATTGCCAGTCCAGGCTAAATTCAGTCCTCAATCGGATTACTCGTCCGGGCTAAATCTTATTGCACCCAATTCTTCGGGAGGCTCGATCACTCAAAGAACACCTGTCCGGGCTAGATCCTTTCTATTTTGAGATCATCAGATTAACCGCCTGGGCTAAATCCTTTTCTACAACATATGTAGGATCTCATGTCATGTAAGCCATAATTTATCCATCGGATTCCCCTTTCTATTTCAACCAGGACATTTATCATCTTTTTCAATTACACCACCACATTTCGTGGATTTTCATGCAATGAATACCTAAATTTTCATACATTCAAGAACATACATATTCATGTATATTAAGATTTTATTTCGGGTTATGTGAACTTACCTGGTAATTACTTCGGTTTCATGTCTCGGTTATTTTGAAACTTTTCGTTTTCCATGGTCGACCTCTGAAATTTGTTCCTTGGGGTCTATATTAATAAAATTAGATGATTAATACATCACATTATTCATTTTAGGCCTAAAACTCACCCTCAAAAAAATGACCATTTTGCCCCTAACCTTTCACAATATTTACAATTTAGTCCTAGGGCTCGTATAATGAAACGCATGTAATTCCTTGGCTACCCAAGCCTAGTCGAACATTATACACACTCATAGCAACCCATGTTTTCCCTTCATTATATATTTTCTTACCCATTTCCACAATTTTTACAATTTAGTCCTTTAAGCCATTTCCATGAAAAACCACTTAGTAAAAGTTGTTTACCATTCTTTAAACTCTCATGTCCCTCCATAAATTATCAAAACACGAACATCTCATGCATGGGTTCATTTTTGAACATGAACCCTAGCTTGAAATATGGGTAAAAATAGAGAGAGCATGTTACGAGGATCTCAAAAATACGAAGAACGTTAAAAACGGGGCTAGAGAGCACTTACTATTAAGCTTGAAAATGTTGAAAGCCCTAGCTATGGAGACCCTTAGAATTTCGGCAGCATGGAGAAGAAAATGAGCTGATTTTAGCTTGATTTTTCCCTTTCTATTCTTTCATTAACCAAATAACCAAAATGTCCTTCATTACTAAACTTCCAAAATTTTCCATGCATGCCCATTTTTGTCCAAAAACTTAAAAATTGGCCAAACTCCTCTTTAAGGACCCCTATTTAACATTTCAAAGCAATTTCATACAAATTGCTTCTAGAATCCAAGTTTTGCAATTTATTCTGTTTGGACCCTATTTTCCAATAGGACACCTTACACATAGAATTTCTTCATAAAAATTTAACACATGCTCATTTTCATATTCTAGACCTCATAATGATCATGAAAAAATTATTTTAACATCGATTTTGTGGTCCCGAAACTCCTATTCTTACTAGGCCTTCATTCGGGATATTACATTACTCTCCCATTAGGGACTTTCGTCCTCGAAAGTCTTATCAGTAAATAGGTTCGGATATTGACTTCTCATGGTTTCTTCTGGCTCCCATGTAGCCTCTTCCACTCCGTATCGTTGCCATAAAACTTTCACCAAGGCTATATTTTTATTCCTCAGTTGTTTAACTTCTCGAGCCACAATCTTGACTGGTTCTTCCCCATAAGCCATGTCCGATCTAATTTCAACTTTTGTAGGTGAAATCACATGGCAGGGGTTTGATCGATATTGTCGCGACATGGATACATGGAATACATCATGAATCTTTTCCAATTCGGGTGGCAATGCTAAACGGTAGGCCAACAGTCTAACTTTCTCAGTAATTGCATAGGGTCTAACGAACCTTGGACTCAGTTTGCCTTTTCAACCAAATCTTTTCCATGGAGATACCTTCAAGAACACTTTGTCTCCAACTTGAAATTCAATCTCTTTTCTTTTTAAATCAGCATATGACTTTTGCCTATCCGATGCTGCTTTCAAATAATCACGTATCACTTTAACCTTTTCTTCTATTTCCTTGATCAAATCAACTCCATGAATCTGGTGCTCTTTGAGTTCTATCCAGTACAATACAGTGCCTCATGCAGTGCCATTTTCAGACTCATCTGGAAACTGTTATTGTAGGTAAATTCCACCAAAGGTAAGTATTTTTCCCAACTACCCTGAAATTCAAGGACACAACACCGTAACATGTCCTCAAGAATTTGAATCGTCCGCTCAGACTGACCATTAGTCTATGGGTGAAAAGCCGTGCTAAAACTCAACTTTGTACCTAAGGCTTTTTTGTGACTTCTTCCAAAATCTCGAAGTGAATCTCAGGTCGCTGTCTGAAATAATCGATAACGATTCCCCGTGTAATCTTACAATCTCAGATACATACAAGTCGGCCAATTTTTCAAGCGAGTAGTCAGTTTGTACTGGAATAAAGTGAGCTAACTTCGTTAGTCTATCAACAATAACCCAAATGACATCTTTCTTTTTTGGTGTTAACGGCAAACCTGTTACAAAATCCATAGTAATCCTGTCCCATTTCCATTCGGGAACTATCACAGGCTATAACAAACCTGAAGGTACTTGGTGTTCAGACTTGACTTGCTGGCATATCAAGCATTTCGATACAAATTCAGAGATGTCTCTTTTCATGCCATTCTACCAGTACATTTTCTTCAAATAATTGTACATCTTGGTACTTCCCGGATGAATAGACAAACAGTTATCATGTGCTTCTTGCAAAATTTTTCGAATTAGCTCGTTGTCTCTCGGTACACAGACCCTATCTCTGAACATCAAACAACCATTGGGTCCAATCCAAAAATCTGATTAATTGCCTGGCTCGTATTGAGTTCTTTTATCTTGTAAATCACTATCATTGACCTGAGCCACACATATTTCTTGTAGAAACGTTGGTCCAGCTCTTAACTCTAGCAAAACTGAACCATCATCTAACAAGGCCAACTGCGTGTTCAAGGCTCTCAAAGCAAGCAAGGATTTTCTGCTGAGTGCGTCTGGGACTACATTCGCCTTTCCCGGGTGGTAGTCAATGATCAGTTCATAATCTTTAATCAACTCTAACCACCTCCGTTGTCTTAAATTTAATTCTTTTTGAGTAATCAGATATTTCAAACTCTTGTGATTTGTGAATATACAACATTTTTCACCATACAAATGGTGTCTCCAAATCTTCAAGGCAAATACAAGGGCAGCTAGCTCCAAGTCATATGTCGAATAATTTTTCTCGTACAGCTTTAGTTGCCTCGAAGCATATGCTATTACTTTACCCTCTTGCATAAGCATGCAACCCAATCCATTTAAGGACACGTCACTATAGACCACGAATTCTTTTCCCGACTCTGGTTGTACCAAAACTAGAGCTTCAGTCAGCAATGTCTTCAATTTCTTGAAACTCTGTTGACACTTCTCCGACCATTCAAATTTAACATCCTTTTGCAGTAACCTCATCAAAGGAGTTGCAATCATTGGAAATCCTTTTACGAAGCGTCGATAGTAACCGGCTAAGCCCAAAAAGCTTCTAACCTTGGTTATGTTCTTCGGTGGCTTCCACTCAACAATAATAGATATCTTATTTGGATCAACTCGGATGTCATCACCCGACACAATGTGACCGAGGAATCCAACCTCTCAGAGCCAAAACTCACTCTTGCTAAATTTAGCATACAACTGTTTGTCCCGTAAGATCTGTAAAACATTCTCAAATGTTCCGCATGCTCAATCTCATCCTTGGAATAAATCAACATATCATCAATAAACACAACAACAAACTTGTTTAAGTATGGTCGAAAAAAATGATTCATTAAGTCCATAAATGCAGCTGGGGCATTCGTTAGACCAAAAGGCAATACCAGGAACTTGAAATGACCATACCTCGTCCTGAAAGCAGTCTTAGGTACATCTGACCCTTTTACTCACAATTGATAGTAGCTGAATCTCAGATCTATTTTAGAAAACACAGTGGCTCCATTTAATTGATCAAACAAGTCATCAATTCTTGGCAACGGATACTTGTTCTTGATGGTTACCTTGTTGAGCTGTCGGTAGTCTACGCATAGCCTTATAGATCCATCTTTCTTCTTTACAAATAATACTGGAGCACCATAAGGCGAAAAACTCAGTCTTGTAAAACCTTTATCTGTCAGTTCTTGCAACTGTGCTTTTAACTCTTTTAGTTCAGTTGGTGCCATCCTATACGGAGCAATAGAAATAGAAGTCATCCCAGGTACCAATTCAATACCATACTCTACTTCTCTAAAGGGAGGTAATCCATGTAGCTCTTTCGAAAAAACATCCAGATACTCACATACTATTGGTACCAATTCCAACTTCAACTCAGATTTCTTAGTATTCAACACGAAAGTAAGGTAGGCTTCATATCATTTTCTCATGTACCTTTAAGCCATTATTGAGGTAATCAAAACCGGTGGAGTATCCAACTCGCTTGAATCAATTTAGAGAATCTCACCATCCGAGCATTTCAATTCAATATACTTGCTACCACAATTTACAATCACATCATGCACAGCTAGCCAATCCATGCCAAGTATTACATCAAACTTATCGAATGACAATAACATAAGGTTAGCCAGGAAACAAAGACCTTGAATCGTCAAAGGATAAGTCTTACAGACTTTATCAACTAAAACTGACTTGCCTAGAGGGTCTGACACCTTAATCATAAATTTCGTAGATTCTACAGACATGTCCATGCTAGACACCAATTTCATGCAAATTTATGAATGGGTTGATCCCGGATTAATTAAGGCAATGACATGAATATTATAAATAGAAAAAGTACCCATGATGACATACATAGGCTTCCTCTCAAACGCATATTGCATAAGTTCTTGCCGAGGCTCGGGCCTCTGAATTTGCAGTAACATCCTTGATAGCAATTCGACTGCCACTTGCACTTCTGGGATGTCTCAGAGGTCTACCTTGAGAAATAGGAGCATTCGGCTGCGGAGCTAATTCAACCTCTTTATTAGCTAGCTTCGGGCAGTCTCTGAGAAAATGGTCAAGAGACCCACATCTGAAACACGCATTACTCTTCATTCCACACTCTCCAAAGTGAAATTTGTTACAGCTTTTACACTTCGGCTTTTGATCATCTACGCTTCCCTTACTAGTTACCATAGGGGAAGAAGACTTAGGGTTATGTCCCTTGGAGCTTCTCACTCTACCCGAATATCCTACTAATGAAGTGGAACGTTCTTGATGAATTCTCATTTTCTTTATAGGGAAGGAGTGTCCTCTGCCGCTAAACCTCTTACTCGAAACTCGAGCTTCTCTTTTAGCTTGCTTTCTTTCATTATTAGCTTTTTGACCTTCTTGGCCCGGTCAGCTAATGCAGTAAATTCTCGTATCTCAAGGACTCCAATCAGTAATTTAATTTCCTCATTCAAGCTTTCCTCGAAGCGCTTACACATTTCTGTCTCTGATTGGACCCACTCCGTTGCATAATGACTTAACCTCATGAATTCCCTTTCGTACTCTAACACAGTCTTATTTCCTTGCTTGAGTTCCAGGAACTCCTTTCGCTTTGAGTCCAAAAACCTTTGACTTATGTACTTCTTTTTAAATTCATCTTGGAAGAAATCCCATGTAATGTCTTCCTTCGGTACCACTGAGGATACTATCTTCCACCAATGGTATGCAGTATCTTTTAGAAGAGATACAACACACTTTAAACACTCTTTAGGAGTACATGACAACTCGTCCAACACTCGCGTAGTGTTTTCAAGCTAGAACTCAGCTCGTTTAGCATAATCATCAACCTTAGCTCTAAACTCTTCAACCTCGTATTTCCTAAGTTTATCCACTGGGGCCTTACCAATTCTCATGGGTGCCATACCTTGTGGCACTTCTCCTTCAGGCCAAGCAGGGGGCGGAGGAGGTCGTGGTATGTTGGGGCGGTTTCTCAAATAATTCCCAAACCATTCATCCATCATCTTGAAGAAGGCAGCTCTTGCCTCTTCCTGACATTCAGACATAGGCCTTCTACTACTACTAGCAGTAGCTCGATGAACAGAAGCTAGAGCACGGCTCTCGGCTCCCTCGGACTCATCTTGAGCTTGATTGGATGACATTTACCATATTCAAATACAATTAAAAATGGTTAGGAAATGTCACACTATCATAACTTGTATAATGGCATGTATAGCTATACCCAATACATGCTACGTTAGTCTTAGAACTGACTAAACTGCAGCTCTAATACCACTAAATGTAACACCCCTTACCCGTACCCTAAATCGGGACAAGGTACAAGACGTTATTAGACATATACTCAGACACTTTAAAAAAATATGGGTTATAAATTTTATTTTAATTTAAAACTAATCAAGCAACGTCATACTGTCCCTATTATAGGCCCACAAGTCTTAATACAAACATTAGAAGCGATCCAAGACTAAACTGAGAACTATATAAAATTTTAGTAAAATTTCTAGGGTTAGGCCTCACACGCCCGTGTGCTTAGTGACACGCCCGTGTGTCCCACCCATGTCGAATTATTTGGACTTATTTTTTTCACTTTAAATTTATAGGGGTTTTCACACGGCCAAGCACACGCCAGTGTCCTTGACTCGCGTCCCTCACATGGGCTAGACACGCCCGTGTCTAAAAATCTGGACATTCTGTTTATGACGTCATCATTCATTTTGAGGCACATGGCCAAGACACACGCTCGTGTCTCGGTTATTTTGAAACCTTTCGTTTTCCATGGTCGACCTCTGGAATTTGTTTCTCGGGGTCTATATTAATAAATTAGATTATTAATACATCACATTATTCATTTTAGTCCTAAAACTCACCCCAGGCAAAATGACCATTTTGCCTCTAACCTTTCACAATATTTACAATTTAGTCCTAGCGCTCGTATAATGAAATGCATGTAATTCCTTGGCTACCCAAGCCTACTTGAATATTATACACACTTATAGCAGCCTCTGTTTTCCCTTCATTCTATATTTTCTTACCCATTTCCACATCTTTTACAATTTAGTTCTTCAAGCCGTTTCCATGAAAAACCACTTAGTAAAAGTTGTTTACCATCCTTTAAACTCTCATGTACCTCCATAAATCATCAAAACGTGAACATATCATGCATGGTAAATTTTTGAACTTGAACCCTAGCTTGAAATATGGGTAGAAATAGAGATAACATGTTACGAGGATCTCAAAAATACTAGAGAGCACTTACTATTAAGCTTGAAAATGTTGAAAACCTTAGCTATAGAGACCCTTGGAATTTTGCCAGCATGGAGAATAAAATGAGCTATTTTTTATTCTTTAATTAACCAAATGACCAAAATGCCCTTCATTACTAAACTTTCAAAGTTTTCCATGAATGCCCATTTTTGTCCAAAAACTTAGAAATTGACCAAATTACTCTTTAAGGACCCCTAATTAACATTCCAAATAAATTTCAACCAATTGTTTCTAGAATCCAAGTTTTGCAATTTATTCAGTTTAGTCCCTAATTTCCAATAGGATACCTTACACGTAGAATTTCTTCATGAGACTTTAACACATGCTGATTTTCATATCCTAGACCTCATAATGATCATGGAACAATTATTTTAACGTCAGATTTGTGGTGCCGAAACCACTATTCCGACTAGGCCCTCATTCGGGATGTTACACATAAGATAACTTTTCATGTTATAGCTAAAAGAACTCTTGAAAGCTCCCAAGATAAGAGCAAAGGTCTTGCTATCTGAGCTTTTATGCTACTTGTCTGGTGAGTTCCTTTATACTCCATGAGTGTGTTATGTTTTTGTTCATGTCTGGAATAAGGTAAGTTTACCTGTTCTGTAAAGGTAAAGTGTTTGCACCAAAGTAACGAATGCTTATTGTGAAAAGTTTGGTTTGGCATATATGCATAAACATTATGAAGGCCTTGCTTTGTGTTGAGTTAATACCCGCATACTCTGAAAGGAACCATATGGTCTAAACAAAAAGAAAATGAAGTTATGGTGTTTCTTTCAATGATATAAGCATTTAACTGGTAGATCACAATAATGATCTCTAAAAAGAAAATAAAATTATAGTGTTTCCTTCAATGTTATGTAGCTTTTTGCTAGGACAAGTGTAATCACAAACCAGATTGGCAGAACATGACAAAGGAAAAGAAATATACGAATGATATGATCTCTAAACACGGACTAGGGTTTTTGGCTAACACGAAGAAGGTTTTCTGCATGAGTGCATGGGCATAATGTATGTTCCAAAAAAACTTAGTTTGTTATAAGGTCTGTGTAAGTTCGATATTTTGCCAATGGATGAATTGCATAAAGTCTATTTGTGTATAGTATTCACCAATTGGCAAACTGTGTGTTCACTGAGTTGGAAAGTTCATTTGTTTATCATATGTATAGTCATCTTAGTGTCTGCTCGGGAACTCACTAAGTTCTATGAACTTACTCATTTACATTTCCTTCTCAGGATCATTGAAGGAGTAAAGGAATCACCAAGGGTCATGCTAGAGGATATTTTCTGTTGTAAGACTTCTAATTATTGTGTTATACATGACAATAGGGGTGGCGTTAACTCTTAGGATTTTAAAGAACGATATTTTGTAAAGAAAATTTATTCATCAAATTATACTTTTTCCCTAACTTTGTAACGAAGCTTATGGTCTCGATTTCTAATGGTTTACTTCATGATTTAGTATTTCAAAATTCTGTAATCTTAAGTTAACTTTGATGAAGTCTAACTTTTTTTCATTTATTTGTTGGAAAGGAGGAGAGGATATAAGGTTGTAACGCGTCATTCCTAGATCTTCCTCAAGGTTTGGGTATGCTGTGCTACAAGCCATTTGGTATCGATTTAGGGTCGTACCAATACGATATCAATTACCATGTGACCATATCTCAAATTTAGGGTTTAACACATGTATGACATGAGTCTCATTGTGGTCAACCATTTAAGGAGCATAGTAAACTCCTAGGTAAACAATAATGGAATAGACATAGACTAGGTGAGGTCCCACATGAGACTAGGTGAGATCCTTGGCGTGGTAGAATAAAGGATCTCCAGATGTTACACATGTGTATGTCCACAATGCATATAGTTGGCGTATTGCTCTTGGTGGGATCATAGTCGACGAGGTCGTAATACGCCGAGACTCTATTGGATGAGGTACCAATAACAATTTTCCCCTAATCAAGGAAGATGTTATAAAGTGACCTACCTCAAAATGATCTATCTTTTTCTTTTTTTTTTTTATTTTTAGAATAAATTCTCATAAAATGCATGTCTAGTGAGGTAGTGTGTGTTGTGCACACAAGGGCTTTGGTAGCATCTTTAATTTGAATTTGAAAAGAGCATCCTTTGGGTTTTGACCAGCTAAGAAGGAGGACAAGTGCTATTGGTTATTGAATCTATGGGTCATAATTCGTAGGACATGTGTCAATATTTTCTTGGTTGTGGGAAATTCTATCGTTTTGATTCTTCCCTTGTAAGTCTTTCATTCTAAAAATGGGTACTTTGAGGATTTTTTTGAGATTTTTGTCACTACATCTCAAAGAAAATAAAATTTTAAAGACGGTTTTGGAGAAAAGTGTTTGTTACCTAAGACCTTATCAGATATTTTGTCTTTATTCATCATTGGTAAGTTCTAGAACTCTTGTTTTTATTTCTTTATTTTAGGATTTAATTAGGAAACTTTTTTTTTATGATAATAACATTAGATTCTAAATTTTTAGAAATTGTGGCTGATAATAGTAGTCGAAGAGAAAAAGGAAGGTATGGTGGTAAAAAGGGGAAAATAAAAGATATGGCCAATTCAAGTAGTACAACGGTGGCCATGAATCTCAATAAATATAGGTAGTTTTCAATAGTTGATACTAGTAATGAATGGCTATGTAAAATAAAGGAAGAGGAGATAAGGAAAATGCTAGAAGTGAGGGGAATTAGGTTTACCCAACTATGCCTTTGATTTTTCAATTCCTGTAGGGGTGAATATATGAATGATGTAATTGAAGGCTGCTTTTTACTCTTATTCAACTTTGAAGTTGGGTTCTACTTACTTTCGCATCCTTTGTTTTGTAGGGCACTAAAGAAGTATGGCATAGCCCCTAGTCAAGTAGCAGGCTTCTTTTGATGGATCCTTGTTTGGTTGTTTATCGATTTTCGTGAAAAAGACAAGCCATTAATGCTAAAATTCATTCTACAAAATTTATAAGCTCATCATATCCAACACCACACACTTGCAAGGTATGTTGTATTTCACACCTACTGAGAGAACCAATAAATAATAAACTATAACACCCCAGATTTGGCGGGTCAAAAGTTTTGGTGTATAGCTATAAATAGTTTGTTTGGCGTATATGTATCAGTGTATAGTATCTGTCACATAAGAAAGTAAGAACTTAACTTCATGATATTCTACTAATTGATGAGAAGTTTGTGTTAAGAGATAAAAGGGTAAGTATGCAATAAGTATTCGCCTAAGGCATAGTACACCTGATATGTCTAGAATACTGTGCTGGTTAGATTTTAAGTAACTTGGTTAGAAACTAACAAGATAGCCAAGCTGGGTAATGATGATTTCAAGGTATTTATTTATAATACTCTTGGAAACTATAGGCCATTAAGAAGGCAAGTTCTGAAGCATATGATACTTCTTAAACTTCACTAAGTAAGTTAAGTTATATACATATGTGAGAAATGAGTTCTATTGAGTGTATGTTAGTGAATTAAAATGTTGGGCTTAGATTGTGTCAGTGCATGAAGATTTTGTAAAGTAAGTCTATGTCTAGTCACCGCGGTGGTATCGACAGAGTCCACTGGGATAGAAAACATGAACTCTGATATGAAAATCTGAAGGGAAATTCCATGGCCATAGCATTAATTGAAAAGGAACTAATGAATAGTGATTTCCCAGTAGGGTTCTCTATGTGTCCCAGGACGATGATGGGCAAACCTCACGTGATGTGAGCTCAAGAAAATTCTGATAATAAACATGACAGCTAAGAAATGCCTTTGTGGCACACTCTAAAAGGAATTCCTATTTGGTGTACTCTGTATGGATCGCCTTTGTGGCGTACTCTGTAATAAGGACTTATAGTGTATGTGGTATATTGTTTGTCTGCCTCCGATGTGTCTTCTGAAGTTCACCAGGACAGTAAACATGAGCCTTTGTATGACTGCTTGTATGACATGTTCTGTTAGACCTTTGTGGCATGAATTGTCGGGAATTTCTCGTAAGCGTTAGATCTATAATTATAGTAAGATATGAGTAAATTATTTAGTTCTATAATAAGTAAAGTTGTAGTGACGTATTGATATGTTCTGGGTTATGAGGGACTAAGTCTTAAGGGTTTTCCATGAAAAAGATATGTGTATCTGTATGTCAAAAAGGTTGTAGCTATGATGATCTATAAATATAAAAAGTGAAGGGTATTGTATCTTCTTCTAAAATTATTTTGAACCACAATTAATGTTATCTTGAATTATAGGATTCTGATATATCACAACATGGAATTTGTCAAAGTGGTCTTTGCAATTATTTATCAGTATGGATATGTGTGGTACTGAATCAGAATATAACTGAGTATGAATTGGTAGTATTATATTCTATGTAAGTATTCACCAAACATATATGTATCCACTTGTGATAAATATCAGTGAACAACTATTTCAGATAAGAGTATGAGTTAAGGTAAGGATTATTAAAAGTGATTTCTGAGGGTATGTACTGTTAAGAATTTATTACGAGACAAGAGAATTATGAAATGATTGGAAGGATTCCTCAATTAGATAGTTAAGGAAGATTTAGTTGAATAAGATCATAATAAATGGCGTATAAGAGAATAATAAAATTATGGTGGTATCCTCCAAAATAAATGATGCAGAATGATGGTTGACATAGTAAATCGAGCAAGATTGCAAAGTATCCATCTAGGTCTACTAAATGACCTCACTAAGTACTCCTATACTTACAAGATATGTGTAACATTTCAAACCTAGCCTATATGTTACGGCCAGATTTGGAGTTACCATGATCTATATGGAAAAAGTCCAGTATTTTCTGAATCAAACTTAAAACCGTCCAGAAGTATTTAACCGAACATAAACAAGTATAGGGATCCAAACTTAAAAGAAATAACAATCTAAATTTACGGTAAACAATCCCAATAAGCCAAAATAGTATAATTTCAACTAAAATGGTAAGTTTAAGGAAATCTGATTGACCGAGCTCTTGCCGCACCGTCCTACCTAAGTCTGAGGGTTACCTAGAACCCAAACATACAGACATAATGAGCTTATGGGATTAGTGTGTAACATATGTAATCAATTAAACTGAACAATATCGGACATACTTTTACGTTTTCTATAATCAGACAGTTTTTAGAATTAGAAATGAAAACTGAAACAAAGTATATCAGATACCGATGTAGGGCATATCAGATACAGATTCAGAGTCCCATTCACCACACACCATCTCTGTCCATCCTTACACACCATATAAGGTATCAAGTACTCATCCATCCCTACACGTCACGTAGTGACTGCATGTCATGCTTCAAAATAATTGCAGACTAGCTTCCAGATTAGATTGTGATAAAATCGCTTGAGTCAAATATGTATGTGGCTTAGCCACCAAAATTAACAAATAATTAAACTACCCACACTTCTTCATTTATTACAAACCCCATCCCAATGTAGATGCAGAACTAACATATATGTATATGTAGTGATATAGATTCAGATCAAATCCAAATGATACAGATCATACTTATTAAGCAGATATCATATCAGACATATGTACAGAAAACATATTATACACCAACAGATCATCACATATCAAGTTTCATAGTTAAATCCAGATCATACGGATCTTACGGAAGGCTTACATTTGATCCAAACGATGTTTACGGCCCTAAGGAAAGTTTTAGAATTTTGGCCTACACGCTTGTGTGGATTCATGCGGCCTATCTAGCTAGTCTGTATACCCAACACAGCCTGGCACACTACCGTGTGGCTCAAGTTAAAGAGTTACATGGTCAGGCACAAAGCCTGAAACATGCCCGTGTGACTCCAGTCAGAGAGTTAAACGGTCTGGAACACGGCCTAACATACACCCGTATGACCCAGGTCAGAGAGTTACACGGTCTAGCACAAAGCCTAGCACATGTCTATGTGACTCAAGTCAGTTCTACATAAAACCTGTCACACGATCGTGTGTCACATACGACCATGTGGCTTCGACAACCCTAATTTTGGCTTTCACTATTGGATGATTTCTCAGGTTTCTGTTACACACCTTATAAGATTTTGATGTAGAAGCAACAACATTGATTCTGGAATCTAAGAATGACATTCAATTGACCAATCTGAAAATTTATTCGAAATCAAATCGCTAGAATTTGCATCCAAACTGAAGTTATGTAGAAGAACTTAAACAAAAAATCCCCAAAATGAAAACTAATGCTTATCGCTAAGCGAGCAACAATTACACAAAGCTTAATTTGGTGGAGGAACATTGATACGATTTTCTACTCTCTTGATTCAAAGAAACCAGTTAAACCAACACCCAACGAAGAATCAATCTTTACAAAGCATCTCAAGAACCAAACCGAAAAATAATCACCAACTAGCGATATATACAAAATCATACTCTTACCCGACTTGTAACAACCTGATTTTGGGCTTAGTCAGAAAATTGGCTTCGGGACCACAAATTCAAGGTTGAGAAATTATTCTTATTATTATTTTGGTTTCATAGCATGATTATTTGAGTGTATGAAAATTTTGGTGAAGTAATTTTAGCGTTTGTGAGCTTAATTGTGAAAATGGACTAAATCGCATAAAGTGCGAAAGTCCTATTTTAATAGCCAAAGGTGTCAAATTGCTAGAGAACCTATATTAGGGGTCTTTAAAGTGAAATTAGGCCAATAGATAAGTGATGGCCGACCAAGAGACAAGGAAAATTCAAATGGTCAAATGTTAGGTGGGTTTTGGTGGCTTAATTGATAAAATAGAAATAAAATAAAGAAAGGATGATATCACTTCATCATCATCTTCTTCTTCACCGACCTATTAACATTAAAAAGGGGAATAGAGAGCTCAAAATATCATCCATCTGTATCTCTCGCAAGTAAGTCATTTTGAAGGTTATTCTTGATGATTTTTTGTATTTTTGTACCCTTTGTAACATGAGCTTTCTAAAAAAGGGACTATTTTGCAAAATGGATGAGGGTCTAGGATTTTTCCATGAAAGCATGTATGTTGTTAGCTGAAATTTTAGGGAAGAAAATGAATATTGGTTGTTAAACAAACAACTTTTGTGAAGAGGTTTTCATGGAAACCCTAACTAAAGACCATTTTGCATAAGTTATAAATTATGTGGTGAATGTGTGAATTAATGAGAATTATGCGCTGCTTCTACTATAAAAAGAATTTGATTAGGCTAAATACTTAAAGAAATTCGATAAATTTTGATTTACGAGTCTAGGGGTAAAATTGTAATTTTTACGAAGTTTAAGGGCAAAATGATTATTTTACCAAAGTATGAGTCTTGAGTTGATTGAATGATTTGCGTATTAAATAAGCTAAATTTTGACATTTTAGATCAAGAGAAATGTGATTCGGGTCTTGATCGGGGAAAAAAAATTTTACGAGGATTAAGCTCGTTCCCATCTTTTTGTATCGAGGCAAGCACATATGTAAATAATGTGTCATTGTAGCTTACTTTTAAATGTGTTGATAATATATATATTTGAATGTTTTATCGTTATCATGTATCATAATCTTATTTGTTGCTGTGAAAGTACAATAATGTGATATAAAAGTAACCTACATTATGAGCAAGTGCAATGGCAACGGGTTAGATTTGAAATCCCGTTGAACCTCAGGAATATTATAGGATACACAAAGTAGGTCATGAGAAACTAGGTGGTCTGAACTCATGAGTTGTGTCTGAGTTCATGAGATGAAAGTTGTATGTAATATGGGTCCGGGTAATGGCTTCGTGACTAACCTGGGAGTAACTTGCTGAGCGAGTGTTTCATGTTAATGCTAATGGGTCTGGGTGCTGACTGTGTGTACAGACCCGTAAGTAGCTTAATGGGCAGGCGTTGCATGATAGTACTATAGGGTCCGGGTACTAACTTGGTAGAAAGGCCCGTGAGTAGCCCAAAATGTGAGCATTACATAGAATGATGTAGCTCTGGCTACTTATATGGCACTTAGGTATGAACTTCCCGTGTATCCATTAGTATTCTGTGTGTTCAATGGGTAACTCAAAAAGTGAGTTGGTGATAATTCCAATGAGGTATGTCATTAGAGAGAATGAACTTGAGTTATTTTACGGGTGATTACAGGTATGTGTACTAAACTTATGAATAAGGCCTTATTATGTGACGAGATGTAGTAAGTATGCGTAAATGAAGTGAAGAGTAAGTTAGAGAGGTCTAAATGATATACATCATTCAAGTTTAATAAATTATCATCTGATGAATGAGTTCCTACTTATACATTATTTGCATATATGTACTTACTAAGCTTTATCCTAACTCCCTTCCTTTCTATTTTTTTATAGTGCTGTCAAGCTCGTATCAGGGATCAAGGGACGTCGGAGGCATTGATCACACTATCACTTGAAGCTTTTGGTATAGTTAATTTAAATATTGTATTTTTGACATGTATAGGGACTTGAATCTTTCGTTTAATGTCTTGTTCGATTAGCCACAAGTGTTGACTCTTATGATGGATGTGATAACATTTTGTATAGGCCATTAATGTTGGGTAATATTACTTATTATTAAATGCATTTGATGTAAATTTCCAATGATTGTGGTTGATTTGGTTTTATATGTTTTGCTTGTATTGGGTTGGTTGATCTTGTGTAAGTTAGTGCAAGTAAGGGTGGCAATAGGCTTGGTAAATAACCTTATTTTTGTCCACACGGGCAGACACACGGGCGTGTGTCTAGACTGTGTGTGACACATGGTCTGCCCCTCGGGCGTAGAGTCCAGCCTTGTGTCCTCTGCACTTCAATTTTGCAAGTCAGTATGCATGGTAGTAAACACACGGGCAGAGATATGGCCGTGTGTCTCAGCCGTGTGAAGGGCATGACCTAGTACACGGATGTGTGCCTTGGCCATGTGACCCTTAAGATTTGATGACGTCAAAAATAGAATGTCAAAGTTTTTACACACGGGATACGACATGGGCGTTTCATGGCCATGTGAAGGACACGGGTTGTAGACACGGGCGTGTGCTCGGCCGTGTGACAACCCCTGTAGGTTTGAATTTGGAATTAAATTCATACGGGTTTGGGGCACGAGCATGTTCCCTTGTGCTTAGGCCTTGTGAATCACACGGGCCTTCAGCATGGCCATGTTAAAATGGCCACACGGGCGTGTTGCCCTTCCACACAAGCGTGTGGCTTTATTTCACGATGAAAATTTTCTAAGTCCTCGAACATTTCCAAAGTCTTTAGTTTAGTCCCGAACCACCTTAACGTATGATTTGGGCCTCGTAAGCCCATTTAAGGGATGTTGTACTTGAGAACGAAAAGTTTTAACTAGAACGAAATTTTCTTTATGGCTCGATTTTGATTGAGTGCTTATGTTAAAGTTCTATAATACCTCGTATCCTGTCCTGGTATCAGACATGGGTAAGGGGTTACATTTAGTGGTATCAGAGCTACAGTTTAGTCAATTTTTAGACTAACATAGTGTGTATTTAACTCTAGTTATACATGCCAATTATATATATATATTGTGATATTGTGAGAACTCCTGACAAATTAAATTGTGTTTTTCTTATAGTAATGGATCCCGATTGAACAATGGCAGATGATGTTGAGAGTAACGCATCGGCCCCTACTGCAGGGGCGATGCCATCCTATAATTGACCTCCCACGATTAGTCAAGAAGGAGGAGATGAGGCTGGGGAAGCCTTTCTTCACATGATGAATGAATGGTACACGGAGTTCGTTCGAGCGAACCAGAATGCTCAACCCCCTCTATCCCCACCTATTCCTCAACCTGTACCCCTAATGCCTCGAGGTATGAACTTTATGAGGTTTCATAAAACCTCGGTTAACAAGATTCAGAAACAAAGAGCTGAGGAATTTAGGGCCAATAACGATGATGACCTCAAAAAAGCAGAATTTTGGCTTGAGAATTCTATTCGGGTGTTCGATCAGTTATGGTGCACTCTCAAAGAATGCTTAAAGTGTGCCATATCCTTGTTGAGGGACTCGACATACCATAGGTGGAAGATATTAGTTTCAGTGGTACCTAACAAAAGGGTCACATGGGAATTCTTTCAAGAAGAGTTTCAGAAGAAACACATTAGTGAGAGATTCGTGGATCAAAAGCGTAAGGCCATTTGAGTTGAAGTAAGGCCATTTGACGGTTACTGAATATGAAAGAGAGTTCATTCGACTCAGTAAGTACGCTCGGGAGTGTGTGTCCTTCGAGGCTAAGATGTGTCAAAGGTTTGAAGATGGACTTAATAAGGATATTAGGTTGTTAGTAGGTGTCCTTGAGTTGAAGGAATTTGTGGTGCTCGTTAATCGGGCTTGTAAAGTCGAGGAATTGATTAAGGAAAAGGAAAAAAATTAAGGTAGAGACTAGAGATGCAAAGAAGAAGCATATAAGCAAGTCATTTCCATCTCAGTCTAAGAAATTCAGAGATGTTTACTCTTATTCTTATGTATCAGTTGGGCATTCGTACAAAGATCGTAAGAAGCAAGACTCGAGTTTTAAGTCTCGAGCTACATCGGTGGCTAGTGTGGGTAATGTCAGATCTTCTAGGCCAGAGTACCAAAACTGTGGTAGAAGTTATTTCGGCAAGTGTAGAGTAAACGATGGATCTTGTTTCTGATGTGGTTCTCAAGACCACTTTATCAAGGATTGCCCCGAGGTGACTGAGAAAGAAAATTTTCAAAGTACAAGGCCAAGTGGCACCATTTCTAAAGGAATACCTCAGAAGAATGTTGAAATTGGGACTAGCAGCAAGAATCTAACAAGAGACACCATAGTAAGATCCGAAGCAAGAGTTCTGGCTAGAGCCTATGCCATACGCGTCAGTGAAGATGCATCTTCTCCCGATGTGATCACCTATACATTTTCTCTCTATGATAATACTATTATTGCTTTGATTGACCCTGGTTCTACTCATTCGTATGTGTGCATGAAATTGGTATCTAACATGAATATGCCTGTTGAGTCTATAGAATTTATGACTGAGGTGTCAAACCCATTAAGCAAATATGTAATAGTCGATAAAGTATGCAAGAAATGTCCTTTGATAGTTAGAGGTCACTATTTCCTGGCTGATTTGATATTGTTACCATTCGATGAGTTTGATGTCATATTGGGTATGGAATGGTTGACACTCCATGATGCTGTGGTAAATTATAAACAAAAGGTTATTAAATTGAAATGTGAAAATGGTGAAACTCTTTGGGTTAAATTAGATGAACCAGAGAACTTGCCCATTGTAATATCCTCAATGTCTGCCCAGAAATATTTGAGAAAAGGTTGTGAAGCTTATTTGACTTTTGTAATGAATACTAAGGAGTTGGAGTTGACAGTTGAGTTAGTACCAGTTGTATGTGAATATGTGGATATATTTTCAGAAGCATTTCTCGGGTTGCCTCCTATCAGAGAAGTTGATTTTGGTATAGAGCTAATGCCAGGGACAACGCCTATTTCGATTGCTCCATATCGAATGGCTCCGACTGAATTGAAAGAACTAAAGTCACGTTGCAAGAGTTGACTGACAAGGGTTTTGTGAGACCAAGCTTTTCACCGTGGGGTGCTCTGGTGCTATTTTTGAAAAAGAAGAATTGATCAATGAGGTTGTGCATAGACTACCAGTAGTTAAATAAGGTTACAGTCAAGAATAAATATCTTTTTCCGATGATAAACGACTTGTTTGATCAATTGAAAGGAGCAGCATGGTTTTCTATGATAGACTTGAGATCTGGCTACTATCAACTGGGAGTTAAAGAGTCAGATATGCCTAAAACTACTTTTAGGACGAGGTATGGCCACTACGAGTTCCTCGTCATACCTTTTGGCTTAACAAATGTTCCCGTCGTGTTTATGGATTTAATGAATAGGATATTTTGGCCATATCTGAATAAGTTTGTCATTGTATTTATCGATGATATCCTGATCTATTCTAGAGATGAGATAGCACATGCTGAACACTTGAAATCGTTCTACAGACTCTGAGAGACAATCAGTTGTCTGCCAAGTTCAGTAAAAGTGAATTTTGGCTTCGAGAGGTTAGATTCTTGGGACACATTATATCGGGTGACGGGATCAGAGTTGACCTGAGTAAGATCTCAGCTATTGTTGAGTGGAAACCACCGAGGAGTGTGTCAAAGATTCGAAGCTTTTTGGGTTTGGCTGGGTACTACAGAAGATTTGTAAATGGATTTTTGATGATAGCTACTCTGATGACAATGTTGTTACAAAAGGATGTCAAATTTAAATGGACAGAAAAGTGCCAACAGAGTTTTGAGAAATTAAAGACCTTATTGACCGAAGCTTCAGTTTTAGTGCAACCAGAACCAGGGAAAGAATTTCTAGTGTATACCGACGCCTCCTTGAATGGATTGGGGTATGTGGTCATGCAAGAAGGAAAGGTTATAGCCTATGCCTCGAGACAGTTGAAGCCTCACGAGAAGGACTATCTGACACATGACTTAGATTTGACTGCCATAGTATTTGCTTTGAAGATCTGGCGGCATTATTTGTTTGGAGATATATGCCACGTATACACCGATCAGAAAAGTCTTAAGTACTTGATGACTCAGAAGGACTTAAATTTGAGACAATGGAGATGGTTGGAACTATTAAAAGATTATGAGTTGATTATCGACTACCATCCGAGAAAAGAAAACGTGGTCACTGATGCGTTGAGTAGAAAATTGTTATTTGCTTTGAGAGAAATGAGCGTCCAATTAGCTTTGTTAGAGGATGGTTCAATTCTAGCAGAGTTAAAGGCTACACCGATATTTCTCCAAGAAATTTGTGAAGTATAGAAGAGTGACAGTGAATTGCTAGCCAAGAGAACCTAGTGTGAATCGGGTGTTGAATCAGATTTTCGAGTTAGTTCTGATGGTTGTTTGAGGTTCTGTGATAGGATTTGTGTTCCTAAGGATACCAAGTTGATTCGGAAAATTTTATTTGAAACACATAGTGGTTGTTTGTCAATACACCTCGGAAGTACAAAATGCACAATGATTTGAAGAAAATGTATTGGTGGTCGGGTATGAAAAAGACATTTCAGACTTTGTATCAAAATGCTTAGTGTGCCAACAAGTGAAAGCCGAGCACCAAGTACCTTCGGGTTTACTTTAGCCTATCATGGTCCCCGAGTGGAAGTGGGATCAAATTACTATGGATTTCGTAACGGGTTTGTCGGAAACCCTGAGAAAGAAAGATACTGTATGGGTTGTAGTTGATCGACTGACAAAGTCGGCTCACATTTTCTCGTTACGTATGAACTTCTCACTTGATAAGCTAGCCGACTTGTACATTTTCGAGGTTGTGAGGCTTCATGGAGTGCCCTTGTCAATTATTTCAGATAGGGACGAGGTTTACCTCGAGATTTTGGAGAGGTTGCAAGAAGCTTTGAGGACAAGGTTGAATTTTAGTACTGTTTTCCACCCGCAAACTGACGGTTAGTCAGAGAGAGTAATTCAGATCCTTGAAGACATGTTGTGTTGTTATGTCCTTGAGTTCCAAGGCAGTTGGGAAAAGTATCTACCGCTGATTGAATTCACTTACAACAATAGCTATCAGTCGAGTTTGAAAATAGCGCCTTGTGAGGCTTTATATGGGCGAAAATGCCGGACGCCCTTATATTGGACCGAGCTTAGAGAGAGTCAGATTCACGGGGTTGACTTTGTTAAGAAGACTGAAGAGAAATTAGTTAAGAAGACTGAAGAGAAAGTTAAAGTGATTTGTGATTGTTTAAAGGCCGCTTCAGATAGATAGAAATCCTATGCTGATTTGAAATGAAATGAAATCGAGTTTCAAGTTGGCGATAAAGTATTTTTGAAGGTGTCTCTATGGAAAAAGGTTCTCAGATTTGGTAAAAAGGGTAAATTGAGTCCTTGTTTCATAGGACCTTATGAAATTATCGAGAAAGTAGGGCCTGTTGCCTACCGATTAGCTTTTCCCTAAGAGTTGGAAAAGATTCACGTGTTTCATGTGTCCATGTTACGTCGATATAGATCGGATCCTTCGCATGTGATTGTGCCAACTGAGATTGAGATTCAGCCGAATTTGACTTATGGCAAAGAACCTATTAAGATTTTGGCTCGGGAGGTTAAACAATTGAGGAATAAAAGTATAGCACTTCTAAAAGTTTTTTGGCATAGACATGGAGTCAATGAAGCCACATGGGAACCCGAAGGGACCATGAGAGACCAATACTCGAACTTATTCACTGGTAAGATTTTCAGGGAAGAAAATCCCTAAGGGGGAATTGTAACAGCCTGATTTTGGGCTTAGTCAGAATAGTGGTGTAACACCCCGTACCCGAGTCCGTTACCGGAATCTAACACAAGGTGCACACAAACTTAGTTTAACTATCTTCACAGTCCATTTAGAAATTTCCAGACAAGCTGGTTACTGCATCAGTGTCGCCTTAAAAATCATATCTTGAGTTTCAAAGCTCGAAAATTTGTTTCGTAATTTTTCCCTGAAACTAGACTCATATTTACATCTACATATTGTTTTCTAGAATTTTTGGTTGATCCAATTAGTACAGTTTATTAGTTAAAGTCTCCCCTGTTGCAGGGATCGACTACACTGACCTTTGTGCGTTAAAAATTGGATATCTCCCTGTACAGGGCTTCAATACTGATTCCGTTTATTTCTTTAGAAACTAGACTCAGAGAGAAATCTATAAATATATGGCATGACTCCTAATTATCTCTGGTTAATTTACAATGAATTTCTCAAGTCGGAACAGGGGATCCAGAAACCGTTCTGGCACTATTTCACGAGAACTTTAATATCTCTTAACATATAATTCATATGATCGTTTTGTTTCTTCCATATGAAAGTATATTCATCAAGGTTCATTTACATAATTTATTCACTATTTAATTCCATTCCTACAATTTTTAGTGATTTTTCAAATCCACACCACTGCTGCTGTCAGCATCTGTTTTTCAGGTAAACCTTACCTATTTCGTGGTTTCTATGGACCAACTAGAGTTTTGTCATACATAGGTCCACATATAATCATTTTTAGCCATTCCAATGGCTGATCATTTGCTCACACTTCCATTCAGTCCGTAGTCACATCATAAAACCATACATATATACATAAGCACAAATGGTCTAATGCCATACTCCACTTTTACGAGCCATTTTCGCATGGTCGTACACACATACATCACAAAAGTACTTAAAACGCAACAAAAGGGTAGTCCTATACATGCCATTTCAAAGCTCAACCAAAATTGTACCAAAAGGGGGCTTTGATAGTGTGGATGACTTCGACTTCGTTGATCCCGAATCCGATAGCTAACGGCGAAACCTATAAAGCAGAGAGCCAAAGCAAGCGGGTAAGCATTTTAATGCTTAGTAAGTCTCAAGCAATGGAATCAGCTTTGACTAACGTATTACATTCACATGGCTAAATGAATCACTTTATTAATACACATTCCCATAATCATACTTATTTCACATTACCGACCCTTATGTTCATACACAAAAGAACGGCTTAGCCAAAGGCGGTAGCTCGTTTATCAATCGGCGCATACTTACTTGTAAGGACTCAACTAATTCAAGCATATACAAACATACCTCATTGCTGGAATTTTCACAAGTGTATAAACTGAAATTTTTACAGCAAGATTGCTCACTTCGAATCACGTACCTTGGATTTAACCGGATATAGCGACTCGCTCGATTGTCTTGGGACCTAGCCGGTTATAGTGATTCATACGATTGCCTTGGTCTTAACCCGGATTTGGTAACTTGCACAAATGCCTTGGTCTTAGCCGGATATAACAACTTCATACGAATGCCTTGAGTCTTAGCCGGATATAATTACTAGCATAATTGCCTTGGGACTTAGCAGGATATCATTCAATGTTCATTTACACATATATCAATAATCAAGACACATCCATAATTCATTTTCGTTACTAAGGCTCTAACACAAAATATTTATCAAACCTTTACAATTTGGCTCAATAGCCACACACACAAGGAGCATGATTTCAATATAATTCAAGTAGGGTCATTACTCAAGACTTACCTTGGATGTTGTCGGCGATTTTGACGGCTACTCGACTACTTTTCCTTCCCTTTATCGGATTTAGCTCCCTTTGCTCTTGAGCTTAATTTGACAAATAAATCGATTTAATCATTTGAGCATCGAAAGAGGAATTCAAGGTACTTAGTCAATATATATACTCATTAGGCATCAAAGTCGCATATGTACGAAATCATGAATCGAACTCAACACATTAGTTAATATTCCTCTTAGCGAATTTTCTAAGCCAAGAATAGGCATCAATATGCTTGCCTCTAACCGAATGCATGCACACCAATTTCCCTCATGTGGCGAATATACATGTCCATGTTGAGGCCAATTATACACTTAATACCACACAAAAACAGCATACATTTTACTACTAACGCATTACATATCGTAGCTCAATACACCTCTCTCATTTACTTCATAACCAAACATCATCACAAGCAAATATACATTTGAAATAGTATATATGTCATACCAATACATCATGTGCAAACATATATTCATGTAGGTGCAAGGGCGAATTCTCAAGTGGCTTATATCCAAATACACACATATCCAAAGCTTAAATCTTACTTACCATGCAACATGCATGAATCATACTTATGGATATACCATGGCGAATACCACAACACCATAATTTTGGTCATGATTAAACAAAGAACTTAGTATCTCCTTCAAAAATGCTAAAAGAAAATCTAAGAGTCCTCAATCCCCATCACATGTTTCATTATCAAGCTTGATATTTAGCATGCAATGGCATCAACACCATATTCACTTTGGCGAATTTCATTCCCGTGACATAGCAAAGATTTGAACCATGGGCTAACAAGAGCATCAAGCTAGCAACTAAAACATGCATGAATCTCATGGCACAACCTCAAACATACCTTAATCTTGATGCAAGTATAGCCAACCTCTTCCTAATCCTCTTCCAAACCAAACATGAAGCAAAATTCCTTCCTTCCTCTAGTATTTTCGGTCAAGGGAGAAAAAATGGATGAACAAATTTTTTTTTCTTCTCTTTTCCTCAATACACGCAAGGGGGTTTCACTCACACACACACATTTAATTTTTTTCTTTCTTTATCACCCATACTTATTTGTTTATTGTTTCTCCCTAATGCACCAACAAAACATGTTTCATGACATGTTTAGCCCATACACCCTTGTCATGGCGGCCATTAGCTAATAAAGGGAAGTTGACATGCAAACCCCTCATTTTTGCATGCATGATCAACTAGTCATTACACATTTCCCCTCATACTTTTAAAGTTTACTACTAGGTCCTTTCTAGTGAAATTCACATTTATAACTCTAAATTAAAGCATCAAAAATGTCACACATGAGTTAACACATATTATAGGCATCAAAATAAATATCAAATTATTTTTATGCCTTGGTTTTGTGGTCCCGAAACCATATTCCGACTAGGGTCGTTTTAAGGTGTCACAACTCTCCCCACTTAAGAAATTTTCGTCCCGAAAATCTTACCGGTAAATAGGTTTGGGTAACGCTCTTTCATAGAGCTCTCGGGTCCCCAAGTAGCTTCTTCCATCCCGTGTTTGAGCCATAACACTTTTACTAACGGAACCCTTTTGTTTCGCAACTCCTTCACTTCACGAGCTAGGATACGAATCGGTTCTTCTTCATAACTCATATCGGATTGAATTTCAACCTCTGATGGACTAATTACGTGCGACGGATCAGATCTATAGCGCCGAAGCATCGAAACATGAAAGACGTCGTGAATCTTTTCAAGTTCAGGGGGCAAAATCAAACGATACGCAACTGGACCGACTCGTTCGGATATCTCATATGGCCCGATGAACCTCGGGCTCAATTTGCCTTTACGGCCAAATCTGAGTATCTTTTCCAAGGCGAAACTTTAAGAAACACTTTATCTCCCACTTGATACTCAATGTCTTTTCGTTTCAGATCCGCGTCGACTTCGACGATCGGAGGCTATCTTCAGATTTTCACGGATTACTTTTACTTTCTGTTCAGCATCTTTAATCAAATCCACTCCAAAAATTTTGTTCTCACCGAGCTCGGTCCAAAACAATGGTGTACGGCATCTACGCCCGTACAAGGCCTCGTAAGGCGCCATCTTAATACTTGATTGAAAACTATTGTTGTGGCGAATTCAATCAAAGGTAAGTCAGATTCCATGAACCATCGAACTCGAGGATGCAACATCTCAACATATCCTCAAGTATCTGAATTATCCGCTCGGATTGACCATCGGTTTGGGGTGAAAGGCGGTCTTTGAAATGCAACTTGGTACCCAAAGCTTCTTGCAATTTCTTCCAAAATCGCGAGGTGAATCTCGAATCTCTATCCGACACAACAAATCGGTACCCGTGTAATCTCACAATCTGAGAAACGTATAATTCAGCTAGTTTATCCAATGAAAAATCCGTACGCACAGGGATAAAGTGAGCCGACTTAGTCAGTCTATCAACAACAACCCAAATCACGTCCTTCTCACTTGCTGACAATGGCAGTCCGGACACAAAGTCCATCGTGACTCGATCCCATTTCCACTCGGGTATTGTAATCGGCTGAAGTAATCCTGAAGGCACTTGATGTTCCGCTTTCACTTGTTGACATATTAAACATCTCGAAACAAAGTCGGAGATGTCTCGTTTCATACCATGCCACCAAAATCGACGTTTCAAATCGTTGTACATCTTCGTACTCCTCGGGTGGATTGCCATTCGGCTACAATTGTAACACCCCGAACCCGAGACCATCGCCGGTGTCGGACACGAGGGGTTAGCAAGCCAAGTTCACTTGTTTTGCCCATCCATTGGACATTTCCAGTCAGGCTGGAAAAACTGCGTCACTGTCGCCATAAAAATCATATCTCTAGTTTCAAAACTCGGAAACTGGTTTCGTAAATTTTCCCTAAATTTAGACTCATATATCCATCCATGGATTTATTTCTAGAATTTTTGGTCGGGCCAATTGGTACAGTTTATTAGTTAAAGTCACCCATGTTACAGGGATCGACTGCTCTGACCTTCGCGCGGTATAACTTGAATATCTCTCTGTACAGGGCTTTAATTCTGGTGCCGTTTGTTTCTAATGAAACTAGACTCAAAATGGAATCTGTACATATAAGTTATGTCTCCTAATTCTTTCTGGATAATTTATAATAAATTTTTAAAGTTGCGACAGGGAACCCAGAAACCGTTCTGGCCCTGTCTTACAATAGCTTTAATATCTCTTAACATGTAACTCCTATGACCATTTCGTTTCTTCCATATGAAAATAGACTCATCAATGTTCATTTACATAGCTGATTCACTATTTAATACCATTCCTACAAATTTTGGTGATTTTCACATTCACGTTACTGCAGCTGGCAGCATCTGTTTTAAGGTAGGTCTTACCTATTTTGTAGTCTCCATGAACCAACTAGTCTTGCCTTACATAGGTCCACATATGATCATTTTAACCATGCCAATGGCTGATCATGTGACCAACATTCCCATTTCCAATTCATAGTCACATCATGACACCATATATATATATACAAACCGCAAATAGTTTAAGTTGATACTTCACTATTACGAGCCATTTTCGCATGGCCGTACACATATACATCATAACATATTTAAACCAACAAGGGTAGTCCTATACATGCCATTTCAAGTTCAACCAAGAATTTATACCAAAATGGGGGCTTGATAGTGTGGATGACTTGACTTCAACGATCCCGAATCCGATTGCTATCGGCGAAATCTAGAAAACCGAGAGCCAAAGCGGCGGAGTAAGCATTTTTATGCTTAGTAAGTCTCAAGGAATATAATCAACTCTAATTACAGCAATACATTCACATAGTTAAATGCATCATTTCATTAATGCACATTCACATAATCATACTTACTTCACCATCCCAACTCTTATGTTCATACACAAATAACGGCTTCATTAAGGCCGATAACTCGTTCCATCATAGGAGCGGATATTCACACGCTCTTACTCCTAGCGCAAAGCACACACCGCACTTACCTTGTCATTGGGAAATTTCACAAGTGCATTAGCTGAAATTTTCCAGCAAGCTTATAATTTTCAAATCACATACCTTCGGAGTTTAACCGGATGTCGCTACTCGATCAATCGCCTTGGGACATAGCCGGTTATGGTAACCCGCACCAAGGCCTCACGGACTTAACCCGGATATCACGATTTGCACAAATGCCTTGGTCTTAGCCGGATAGAATGACTTCATACGAATGCCTTGGTCTTAGCCGGATGTAGCCACTAGCACAATTGCCTTGGTCTTAACCGGTTATAATTTCCAGCATAATTGTCTTGGGGCTTAGCCGGATATCATTCAATTTCTCATGCACATACATCAATAATCATTGGACATACATATTTATTTTCGTTACTAAGGCTCAAACACAATTATAATCACTAACATAATCGCCTTCGGGACTTAGCCGGGTATCATTCGAATACTCATACACATAAATCAATAATCAATACATCCATATTTCATTCCACATAATTCAAGTAAGGTCACTTCTTGAGGACTTACCTCGGATGTTGTCGAATGGCTTTACGACTATTCGATTACTTTTCCTTCCCTTGTCCAATTGTGGCCCTCTTAGCTCTTGAGCTAATTCAAACAAATTCAATTTATCAAAACCTCATTGTGCTAGCTTATGGCGAATATGACAAGGAATTTAAATGGTCATATGGCCACCCTTTAGCTTGAATACACAATGGTCATGCACATTTTATACTACATCAAGCAATTCAATACAATTTATTCGAGCATCAAGGAAAAGCTAAGGCCTTCAATAGGCTACCCAAGGCGAATATACTTGTCCATGTTGAGGCCAATTATGCACTTAATACCACACAAAACAGCATGCATTTTACTAGTTAATGCTTTGCATATTGTAGCTCAAAACTTACAATATAGCATCAAGCACTCATATGTGTGCTAGGCGAATGTGCTTACAATTTCACAATTATTCTTCAACATCTTCTTCTTTAAACAAACTTATTCATCACTTCCTTCATAACCAAAACATCATGTGCAAACATATATATACATATATGAGCATGGCGAATTTCAAGGTGTCCATAGGCATCCAAAACACAAATTTTAACTAACATGCAAGAAGCATGAACCATGCTCATGAATGCATCATGGCGAATATGACAATCATGCTCCTTTTCAACTTCAATCATGATAAAACAAAAGAAAGCTCAAAATCTTACTCAAGAGTAGACAATCCATCATTGCATGCATCATCATCAAGCTTCACACTTAGCATGCAATGGCTTTATCACCATAACAACTTTGGCCAAATACCATTTCCATGGCTTAACAAAGATTTGAGCCATGGCTAACATGCACATCAAGTTAGCAACCAAAACATGCATGAAACTCCTAACACAACCTCATACATACCTTAATCTTGATGCAAACTTAGCCAAATCTCCTTCTAGATCTCTTCCAAACCAAGCATGAAGCAAAAATCCTCCTTCTTCCTTAGTTTTGGCTCAAAGAAAGGATGAACAAATTTTTTTCTTTCCTTCTCTACAACTCACGGCAATGGGGGGATTACCACACTCACACACATTTTTTTTCATTTTTTATCACCCATACACCTTTGTTTATTATTTCACCCTAATGCACCAACAAAACATGTTTCATGACATGTTTAGCCCATCCTCCTTGTCATGGCCGGCCACCACCTATAAAGGGGAATTTGACATGCAAGTCCATTATTTTGCATGCATGCTTTAATTAGTCATCACACATTTCCTATCATACTTTCAAAGTTCATTACTAAGTCCTTTCTTGTGGAATTCACCCTTATAACACTAAATCAATCATCATAAAATGTCATACATGAGCACACACATATTATAGGCATCAAAATAAATTTTAATTATTTTTATGCCTCGATTTTGTGGTCCCGAGACCACCTTCCGACTAGGGTCAATTTTGGGTGTCACAACTCTCCCCACTTAAGAAATTTTCGTCCCGAAAATCTTACCGAGTAAATAGGTTTGGATATCGCTCTTTCATAGAGTTCTCGGTCTCCCAAGTAGCTTCTTCTATCCGTGCTTGAGCCATAACACTTTTACTAGCGGAACCCGCTTGTTTCACAACTCTTTCACTTCTCGTGATAGGATACGAATCGGTTCTTCCTCATAACTCATATTAGCTTGAATTTCAATTTCGATGGACTAATCACGTGCGATGGATCGGATCTATAGCGTCAAAGCATCAAAGCGTGAAAGACATCGTGAACCTTTTCGAGTTCGAGGGCAAAATCAAACGATATGCCACCGGATCGACTCGCCGGATATCTCATATGGCCCAACGAACCTCGGGCTCAACTTGCCCTTACGGTAGAATCTCGAGTATCTTTTCCAAGCGATACCTTGAGAAACACTTTATCACCCACGATACTCGATATCCTTATGCTTCAGTCCGCGTCGACTTCTAACGATCGGAGGCTATCTTCGACTTTCACGGATTACTTTCACTTTACATTCAGCATCCCTAATCAAATCCACCGAAAATCTTGCTTTCACCGAGCTCGGTCCAAAACAATGGTGTACGGCATTTACGACCGTACAAGGCCTCGTAAGGTGCCATCTTAATACTTGATTGAAAGTTGTTGTTGTAAGCGAATTCAATCAACGGCAAATACCGTTCCCATAAACCACTAAACTCGAGGACGCAACATCTTAACATATCCTCAAGTATCCGAATTATCCGCCGGATTGACCATCGGTTTGGGGGTGAAAAGCGGTCTTGAAATGCAACTTGGTACCCAAAGCTTCTTGTAACTTTTTCCAAAATCGCGAGGTAAATCTCGGATCTCTATCCGACACGATGGAAATAGGCACCCGTGTAATCTCACAATCGAGAAGCGTACAATTCAGCTAATTTGTCAATTGAAAAATCCGTACGTACGGGGACAAAGTGGGCCGACTTAGTCAATCGATATACCACGACCCAAACCGCATCCTTCTTACTTGCTGACAATGGCAGTTCGGATACAAAGTCCATTGTGACTCGATCCCATTTCCACTCGGGTATCGTGATTGGCTGAAGTAATCCTGAAGGCACCTGATGTTCCGCTTTCACTTGTTGACATATTAAACATCTCGAAACAAAGTCGGAGATGTCTCGCTTCATACCATGCCACCAAAACCGACGTTTCAAATCATTGTACATCTTCGTACTCCCCGGGTGGATTGCCATTCGGCTACAATGGGCTTCATTCGGAATTATCGAAATGAGTTCCGAATTCTTTGGAACACACAGACGACTTTTGAAGCTCAAACAATCGTCATCATCGATTTGAAACTCTGAATCCTTGTTTGGAACACACTCGGCCGTTTTGCGACCAACTCGTCGTCGACTTTACGAGCTTCTCGAATTTGATGTATCAATAGTGGTTTGGCTTTCAATTCAGCTACTAACACACTATCGGATCGAACAGACAAGTGCACGTTCATCGCTCGTAAAGCGAATAATGATTTACGACTCAAGGCATCCGCAACCACATTCGCCTTTCCGGGTGATAGTCAATGACCAGCTCGTAATCCTTTAATGTACTCGAGCCAACGTCTTTGTCGCAGATTTAAGTCTCTTTGGATCATTAAATATTTGAGACTTTTGTGATCCGAGTATACATGGCACCTTTCACCAAATAAGTAATGTCACCAAATCTTTAAGGCGAATACGATGGCGGCCAATTCGAGATCATGAGTCGGATAATTTTTCTCATGTGGCTTTAATTGCCTCGACGATAGGCCACAACTCGACCTTCTTGCATTAATACACAACCTAACCCAAGTAGAGAGGCGTCGCTATAGATGACAAGCTCTTTCTTGGGACTCGGGTTGCACTAGAATTGGGGCTTCATCAAATAAGTTTTCATTGATCGAAACTTTTTGGCATTTCTCAAATCCATTCGAACTTAACATCCTTTTGGAGTAAGCCGTCATCGGCGTGGCTATCGTTGAGAAGCCTTTACAAATCGTCGGTAATAACCAAGCAAGCCCCAAAAAGCTCGAACCTCGATAATATTTCTCGAGGCTTCCAATTAAGTATGGCTGAAATTTTATTGAATTCGACTCGAATACCCGATCAGAATACCACATGACCCAAGAAGCTAACCTCACTTAATCGAACTCACACTTTGAACTTAGCATATAATTGCTTATCCCGTAAAATTTGCGGCACTAACTAACGGTGGTGTTCAAGCATGTTCGGTCTCATTTCTTGAATAGACCAAGATGTCATCAATGAACACGACTACGAATCGATCCAAATATGGTCTAAAGATCCGATTCATTAAATCCATAAATACCGTGAGGGCATTAGTGAGCCCAAGCGGCATCACTAGGAACTCATAGTGACCATATCTCGTTCAAGGCGGTCTTGGGTACGTCCGAATCTCGGATTCGCAATTGATAATAGCCCGATCTCAAATCTATTTTCGAGAACACCGAGGCTCCCTTTAGTTGATCGAACAAGTCATCGATCGTGGCAGCGGATATTTGTTCTTTATTATCGCTTTATTAAGGCGGCGATAATCGATGCATGTACCGCATGGTTCCATCCTTTTTTCACGAACAACACCGGCGCACCCAAAGGCGAAAAACTCGGCGAGCAAAACCTCTATCCACCAATTCTTGCAATCGAGCTTCCAACTCCTTTAATTCCGTTGGTGCCATACGATCACGGAGCTATCGAAATTGAGTGGTACCGGTACCAATTCGATGCCAAATTCTATTTCCGACGGTGGTAAACCCGGCAATTCTTGAGGAAAACATCCGGGTATTCACAAACCACGGCGCAGATTCGGGTTTCTTTTCGATTCCTTGTCATCGAAAGCACGACGCAAGGTACGCCGCACTCTTTTCTTACATATTTTCGGGCCAACATTGCGATATTACGGTGGCAACCCCTTTAAGTCCGTAGACTTAACCCGAATTATCTCGTTATTCGCGCACCTCAAATCGATAGTCTTGCTTTTGCAATTTACGACCGCATCGTGCATGGTCAACCCATTCAAACCAAGAATAACGTCGAATTCATCGAACGGCAAAAGCATCAAGTCCGTCGGAAACAAGAACCTCGGAACACTAGGGGACTTTTCTTGCACACTTTGTTGACAAGCACGTAATGACCCAAGGGTTTGACACCGAATTACAAACTCGATGAGACTCAATAGGCAAAGTCTTCTTTGGATGCTAAGGTTTCACATATATAAGATTGAGTAGAACCAGGTCAATCAAAGCAATCACATTAGTATTGAAAAGAGTGAAAGCACCGTAATGACATCCGAGAGGCGGCATCCTCGGCGTGCGCGTATGGCATAAGTCCTCGCGGAGCACGAGCCTCGGATCGATGGTAGCATCTCTAGATCCTCTCGACCGCCAATCGACATTGCCCATATTTCTAGGTGGCCTACCTCGAGCGGTGGTAGCACCCGAGTTTCCACTCGACTCACATTCATTCAAGCATCCTCGGGCAATCCTTCCTAAAGTGGTCGGCCGATCCACACTTATAGCGGGAGCGATCACGAAACCAACAGACTCCCGAATGCCATTTGCCACAATGTTGACACTCGCCTCTCTCGGCGATCATTTCCACCACCGGTGATCGAAGTGACTCGTGTGGTCACAGGGGTCGATCGCGTCCTCGTCTAGAAAAGCCCAGCGCCTCTAGACCGGTTCACATCATCTCGAAATCTCTTGGTGCCTATTGAAGAGACTTTCCGAGGACCTCTTCGAATTCTCCGGTTCCCACATCACTTTTTGTTTCTCCTTTCTAAGCTCTTCGACTTTACAAGCTCGCTCAACAAGTACTACGATCTCGTATTTCGAGAATGCCAACGAACATCCTTATATCATCATTCAGCCCATCCTCGAGCGTTTACACATAATAGCCCGGACGAAATGCATTCTCGCGTGTATCGGCTAAGCCTCACAAATTTTCGTTCATAGTCGGTAACCGACATAAAACCTTGCTTAAGATCAAGAAATTCCTTTCGCTTTTGGTCGATGAATCTCGATGATATACTTTTTTTTTTTGAACTTGGTTTGAAAGAATTCCCAAGTCACTTGCTCTCTAGGTACCACGAAGTCGAGTACTCCACCAATAGTAGGTGGAATCACGTAGCAAGGAGATGGTACACTTTAAGCACTCATCGGTGTACAAGATAGCTCATCGAGCACCGGATAGTGTTGTCCAACCAAAATTCAGCTCGTTCGGCATCATCATCATCCGTAGCTTTAAATTCAGTGGCCCCATGTTTTGAATCCTATCGATTGGGGCTTACTTGACCTTATTTGGTCGATTCTTTGGAGGTATTGTAGGTGCGGGGTTGCATTTGTCGGGAATGGAGGTTGTGGGACAGCCGTGTTAGTTTGAATGTATTGATTAAACCATTCGTTCATCACACTATAAAAGGCTTGCCTAGCCTCATCATTCGGATTGCTGGCCATAGGTTGAGAGTCCGGCGCTGTCCCTTGTCAAAGGGAGCAGGCGCCACACTCTCCACATCATCAGCTATTGCTCGGTTGGGATCGGGATCCATTGCTATAAACAAACTCAAAGTCAAATTGTCAGAAATCACCACACTATCGATTCATCATTTAATGGCATGTATAGCTAGACCCCAAACACCTCACGGTAGTCCTAGAATCGACTAAACCGTGGCTCGATACCAATAAAATTGTAACACCCGAACCCGAGACCATCGCCGTGTGTCGGACACGAGGGGTTAGCAAGCCAAGTTCACTTGTTTTGCCCATCCATTGGACATTTCCAGTCAGGCTGGAAAAACTGCGTCACTGTCGCCTTAAAAATCATATCTCTAGTTTCAAAACTGGAAACTGGTTTCGTAAATTTTCCTAAATTTAGACTCATATATCCATCCATGGATTTATTTCTAGAATTTTTGGTCGGGCCAATTGGTACAGTTTATTAGTTAAAGTCACCCATGTTACAGGGATCGACTGCTCTGACCTTCGCGCGGTATAACTTGAATATCTCTCTGTACAGGGCTTTAATGCTGGTGCCGTTTGTTTCTAATGAAACTAGACTCAAAATGGAATCTGTACATATAAGTTATGTCTCCTAATTCTTTCTGGATAATTTATAATAAATTTTAAAGTTGCGACAGGGAACCCAGAAACCGTTCTGGCCCTGTCTTACAATAGCTTTAATATCTCTTAACATGTAACTCCTATGACCATTTCGTTTCTTCCATATGAAAATAGACTCATCAATGTTCATTTACATAGCTGATTCACTATTTAATACCATTCCTACAAATTTTGGTGATTTTTCACATTCACGTTACTGCAGCTGGCAGCATCTGTTTTAAGGTAGGTCTTACCTATTTTGTAGTCTCCATGAACCAACTAGTCTTGCCTTACATAGGTCCACATATGATCATTTTAACCATGCCAATGGCTGATCATGTGACCAACATTCCCATTTCCAATTCATAGTCACATCATGACACCATATATATATATACAAACCGCAAATAGTTTAAGTTGATACTTCACTATTACGAGCCATTTTCGCATGGCCGTATACATATACATCATAACATATTTAAACCAACAAGGGTAGTCCTATACATGCCATTTCAAGTTCAACCAAGAATTTATACCAAAATGGGGGCTTGATAGTGTGGATGACTTCGACTTCAACGATCCCGAATCCGATTGCTATCGGCGAAATCTAGAAAAGCGAGAGCCAAAGCGGCGGAGTAAGCATTTTTATGCTTAGTAAGTCTCAAGGAATATAATCAACTCTAATTACAGCAATACATTCACATAGTTAAATGCATCATTTCATTAATGCACATTCACATAATCATACTTACTTCACCATCCCAACTCTTATGTTCATACACAAATAACGGCTTCATTAAGGCCGATAACTCGTTCCATCATAGGAGCGGATATTCACACTCTTACTCCTAGCGCGCATAAGCACACACCGCACTTACCTTGTCATTGGGAAATTTCACAAGTGCATTAGCTGAAATTTTCCAGCAAGCTTATAATTTTCAAATCACATACCTTGAGTTTAACCGGATGTCGCTACTCGATCAATCGCCTTGGGACATAGCCGGTTATGGTAACCCGCACCAAGGCCTCACGGGACTTAACCCGGATATCACGATTTGCACAAATGCCTTGGTCTTAGCCGGATAGAATGACTTCATACGAATGCCTTGGTCTTAGCCGGATGTAGCCACTAGCACAATTGCCTTGGTCTTAACCGGTTATAATTTCCAGCATAATTGTCTTGGGCTTAGCCGGATATCATTCAATTTCTCATGCACACATACATCAATAATCATTGGACATACATATTTATTTTCGTTACTAAGGCTCAAACACAATTATAATCACTAACATAATCGCCTTGGGACTTAGCCGGGTATCATTCGAATACTCATACACATAAATCAATAATCAATACATCCATATTTCATTCCACATAATTCAAGTAAGGTCACTTCTTGAGGACTTACCTCGGATGTTGTCGAATGGCTTTTACGACTATTCGATTACTTTTTCCTTCCCTTGTCCAATTGTGGCCCTCTTAGCTCTTGAGCTAATTCAAACAAATTCAATTTATCAAAACCTCATTGTGCTAGCTTATGGCGAATATGACAAGGAATTTAAATGGTCATATGGCCACCCTTTAGCTTGAATACACAATGGTCATGCACATTTTATACTACATCAAGCAATTCAATACAATTTATTCGAGCATCAAGGAAAAGCTAAGGCCTTCAATAGGCTACCCAAGGCGAATATACTTGTCCATGTTGAGGCCAATTATGCACTTAATACCACACAAAACAGCATGCATTTTACTAGTTAATGCTTTGCATATTGTAGCTCAAAACTTACAATATAGCATCAAGCACTCATATGTGTGCTAGGCGAGAATGTGCTTACAATTTCACAATTATTCTTCAACATCTTCTTCTTTAAACAAACTTATTCATCACTTCCTTCATAACCAAAACATCATGTGCAAACATATATATACATATATGAGCATGGCGAATTTCAAGGTGTCCATAGGCATCCAAAACACAAATTTTAACTAACATGCAAGAAGCATGAACCATGCTCATGAATGCATCATGGCGAATATGACAATCATGCTCCTTTTCAACTTCAATCATGATAAAACAAAAGAAAGCTCAAAATCTTACTCAAGAGTAGACAATCCATCATTGCATGCATCATCATCAAGCTTCACACTTAGCATGCAATGGCTTTATCACCATAACAACTTTGGCCAAATACCATTTCCATGGCTTAACAAAGATTTGAGCCATGGCTAACATGCACATCAAGTTAGCAACCAAAACATGCATGAAACTCCTAACACAACCTCATACATACCTTAATCTTGATGCAAACTTAGCCAAATCTCCTTCTAGATCTCTTCCAAACCAAGCATGAAGCAAAAATCCTCCTTCTTCCTTAGTTTTGGCTCAAAGAAAGGATGAACAAATTTTTTTCTTTCCTTCTCTACAACTCACGGCAATGGGGGATTACCACACTCACACACATTTTTTTTCATTTTTTATCACCCATACACCTTTGTTTATTATTTCACCCTAATGCACCAACAAAACATGTTTCATGACATGTTTAGCCCATCCTCCTTGTCATGGCCGCCACCACCTATAAAGGGGAATTTGACATGCAAGTCCATTATTTTGCATGCATGCTTTAATTAGTCATCACACATTTCCTATCATACTTTCAAAGTTCATTACTAAGTCCTTTCTTGTGGAATTCACCCTTATAACACTAAATCAATCATCATAAAATGTCATACATGAGCACACACATATTATAGGCATCAAAATAAATTTTAATTATTTTTATGCCTCGATTTTGTGGTCCCGAGACCACCTTCCGACTAGGGTCAATTTTGGGCTGTCACAACTCTCCCCACTTAAGAAATTTTCGTCCCGAAAATCTTACCGGTAAATAGGTTTGGATATCGCTCTTTCATAGAGTTCTCGGTCTCCCAAGTAGCTTCTTCTATCCCGTGCTTGAGCCATAACACTTTTACTAGCGGAACCGCTTGTTTCACAACTCTTTCACTTCTCGTGATAGGATACGAATCGGTTCTTCCTCATAACTCATATTAGCTTGAATTTCAATTTCGATGGACTAATCACGTGCGATGGATCGGATCTATAGCGTCAAAGCATCGAAGCGTGAAAGACATCGTGAACCTTTTCGAGTTCGGGGCAAAATCAAACGATATGCCTTTGGATCGACTCGCCGGATATCTCATATGGCCCAACGAACCTCGGGCTCAACTTGCCCTTACGGTAGAATCGAGTATCTTTTTCCAAGGCGATACCTTGAGAAACACTTTATCACCCACCGATACTCGATATCCTTATGCTTGAGTCCGCGTCACGACTTCTAACGATCGGAGGCTATCTTGAGACTTTCACGGATTACTTTCACTTTTCATTCGGCATCCCTAATCAAATCCACCCGAAAATCTTGCTTTCACCGAGCTCGGTCAAAACAATGGTGTACGGCATTTACGACCGTACAAGGCCTCGTGAGGTGCCATCTTAATACTTGATTGAAAGTTGTTGTTGTAAGCGAATTCAATCAACGGCAAATACCGCTTCCATAAACCACTAAACTCGAGGACGCAACATCTTAACATATCCTCAAGTATCTCGAATTATCCGCTCGGATTGACCATCGGTTTGGGGGTGAAAGGCGGTCTGAAATGCAACTTGGTACCCAAAGCTTCTTGTAACTTTTTCCAAAATCGCGAGGTAAATCTCGGATCTCTATCCGACACGATGGAAATAGGCACCCCGTGTAATCTCACAATCTGAGAAACGTACAATTCAGCTAATTTGTCAATTGAAAAATCCGTACGTACGGGGACAAAGTGGGCCGACTTAGTCAATCGATATACCACGACCCAAACCGCATCCTTCTTACTTGCTGACAATGGCAGTTCGGATACAAAGTCCATTGTGACTCGATCCCATTTCCACTCGGGTATCGTGATTGGCTGAAGTAATCTCGAAGGCACACGATGTTCCGCTTTCACTTGTTGACATATTAAACATCTCGAAACAAAGTCGGAGATGTCTCGCTTCATACCATGCCACCAAAACCGAGCGTTTCAAATCATTGTACATCTTCGTACTCCCGGGTGGATTGCCATTCGGCTACAATGGGCTTCATTGAATTATCGAAATGAGTTCAATTCTTTGGAACACACAGACGACTTTTGAAGCTCAAACAATCGTCATCATCGATTTGAAACTCGAATCCTTGTTTGGAACACACTCGGCCCGTTTTGCGACCAACTCGTCGTCGACTTTACGAGCTTCGAATTTGATGTATCAATAGTGGTTTGGCTTTCAATTCAGCTACTAACACACTATCGGATCGAGCAGACAAGTGCACGTTCATCGCTCAGAAGCGAATAATGATTTTCGACTCAAGGCATCCGCAACCACATTCGCCTTTCCGGGTGATAGTCAATGACCACTCGTAATCCTTTAATACTCGAGCCAACGTCTTTGTCGCAGATTTAAGTCTCTTTGGATCATTAAATATTTGAGACTTTTGTGATCCGAGTATACATGGCACCTTTCACCAAATAAGTAATGTCACCAAATCTTTAAGGCGAATACGATGGCGGCCAATTCGAGATCATGAGTCGGATAATTTTTCTCATGTGGCTTTAATTGCCTCGACGACAGGCCACAACTCGACCTTCTTGCATTAATACACAACCTAACCCAAGTAGAGGCGTCGCTATAGATGACAAGCTCTTTCTTGGGACTCGGGTTGCACTAGAATTGGGGCTTCATCAAATAAGTTTTCATTGATCGAAACTTTTTGGCATTTCTCATCCATTCGAACTTAACATCCTTTTGGAGTAAGCCGTCATCGGCGTGGCTATCGTTGAGAAGCCTTTACAAATCGTCGGTAATAACCAAGAAGCCCCAAAAAGCTCGAACCTCGGTAATATTTCTCGAGGCTTCCAATTAAGTATGGCTGAAATTTTATTGAATTCGACTCGAATACCCGTCTGAGATACCACATGACCCAAGAAGCTAACCTCACTTAATCGAACTCACACTTATTTGAACTTAGCATATAATTGCTTATCCCGTAAAATTTGCAGCACTAACCGCGGTGTTCAGCATGTTCGGTCTCATTTCTTGAATAGACCAAGATGTCATCAATGAACACGACTACGAATCGATCCAAATATGGTCTAAAGATCCGATTCATTAAATCCATAAATACCGCGAGGGCATTAGTGAGCCCAAACGGCATCACTAGGAACTCATAGTGACCATATCTCGCTCAAGGCGTCTTGGTACGTCCAGAATCTCGGATTCGCAATTGATAATAGCCCGATCTCAAATCTATTTTCGAGAACACCGAGGCTCCTTTAGTTGATCGAACAAGTCATCGATCGTGTAGCGGATATTTGTTCTTTATTATCGCTTTATTAAGTCGACGATAATCGATGCTGTACCGCATGGTTCCATCCTTTTTTCACGAACAACGGCGCACCCAAGGCGAAAAAACTCGGCGAGCAAAACCTCTATCCACCAATTCTTGCAATCGAGCTTCCAACTCCTTTAATTCGTTGGTGCCATACGATACGGAGCTATCGAAATTGAGTGGTACCGGTACCAATTCGATGCCAAATTCTATTTCCGAGCAATGTGGTAAACGGCAATTCTTTGGAAAACATCCGGGTATTCACAAACCACGGGCGCAGATTCGGGTTTCTTTTCGATTCCTTGTCATCGAAAGCACGTCGCAAAGGTACGCCGCACTCTTTTCTTACATATTTTCGGGCCAACATTGCGATATTACGGTGGCAACCCTTTAAGTCCGTAGACTTAACCCGAATTATCTCGTTATTCGCGCACCTCAAATCGATAGTCTTGCTTTTGCAATTTACGACCGCATCGTGCATGGTCAACCCATTCAAACCAAGAATAACGTCGAATTCATCGAACGGCAAAAGCATCAAGTCCGTCGGAAACAAGAACCTCGGAACACTAGGGGACTTTTCTTGCACACTTTGTTGACAAGCACGTAATGACCCAAGGGTTTGACACCGAATTACAAACTCGAGAGACTCAATAGGCAAAGTCTTCTTTGGATGCTAAGGTTTCACATATATAAGATTGAGTAGAACCGGGGTCAATCAAAGCAATCACATTAGTATTGAAAAGAGTGAAAGCACCGTAATGACATCCGGAGAGGCAGCATCCTCGGCGTCTTGGCAGATGGCATAAGTCCTCGCAGGAGCACGAGCCTCAGATCGATGGTAGCATCTCTAGATCCTCTCGACCGCCACCGACATTGCCCATATTTCTAGGTGGCCTACCTCGGCAAGTGGTAGCACCCGAGTTTCCACTCGACTCACATTCATTCAAGCATCCTCGGGCAATCCTTCCTAAAGTGGTCGGCCGATCCACACTTATAGCGAGGAGCGATCACGAAACCAACAGCTCCCCAATGCCATTTGCCACAATGTTGACACTCCGCCTCTCTCGGCGATCATTTCCACCCTGGTGATCGAAGTGACTCGTGTGGTCACAGGGGTCGATCGCGTCCTCGTCTAGAAAAGCCCAAAGCGCCTCTAGACCGGTTCACATCATCTCGAAATCTCTTGGTGCCTATTGAAGAGACTTTCCGAGGACCTCTTCGAATTCTCCGGTTCCCACATCACTTTTTGTTTCTCCTTTCTAAGCTCTTCGACTTTACAAGCTCGCTCAACAAGTACTACGATCTCTCGTATTTCGAGAATGCCAACGAACATCCTTATATCATCATTCAGCCCATCCTCGAAGCGTTTACACATAATAGCTTCGGACGAAATGCATTCTCGCGTGTATCGGCTAAGCCTCACAAATTTTCGTTCATAGTCGGTAACCGACATAAAACCTTGCTTAAGATCAAGAAATTCCTTTCGCTTTTGGTCGATGAATCTCTGACTGATATACTTTTTTTTTTCGGAACTTGGTTTGAAAGAATTCCCAAGTCACTTGCTCTCTAGGTACCATGAAGTCGAGTACTCCACCAATAGTAGGTGGAATCACGTAGCAAGGAGATGGTACACTTTAAGCACTCATCGGGTGTACAAGATAGCTCATCGAGCACCGGATAGTGTTGTCCAACCAAAATTCAGCTCGTTCGCATCATCATCATCCGTAGCTTTAAATTCAGTGGCCCCATGTTTTGAATCCTATCGATTGGGGCTTACTTGACCTTATTTGGTCGATTCATTGGAGGTATTGTAGGTGCGGGGTTGCATTTGTCGGGAATGGAGGTTGTGGGACAGCCGTGTTAGTTCGAATGTATTGATTAAACCATTCGTTCATCACACTATAAAAGGCTTGCCTAGCCTCATCATTCGGATTGCTGGCCATAGGTTGAGAGTCCTTGGCGCTGTCCCTTGTCTGTGCGGAGCAGCGCCACACTCTCCACATCATCAGCTATTGCTCGGTTGGGATCGGGATCCATTGCTATAAACAAACTCAAAGTCAAATTGTCGAAATCACCACACTATCGATTCATCATTTAATGGCATGTATAGCTAGACCCCAAACACCTCACGGTAGTCCTAGAATCGACTAAACCGTGGCTCGATACCAATAAAATTGTAACACCCGAACCCGAGACCATCGCGGTGTCGGACACGAGGGGTTAGCAAGCCAAGTTCACTTGTTTTGCCCATCCATTGGACATTTCAGTCAGGCTGGAAAAACTGCGTCACTGTCGCCTTAAAATCATATCTCTAGTTTCAAAACTCGAAACTGGTTTCGTAAATTTTCCTAAATTTAGACTCATATATCCATCCATGGATTTATTTCTAGAATTTTGGTCGGGCCAATTGGTACAGTTTATTAGTTAAAGTCACCCATGTTACAGGGATCGACTGCTCTGACCTTCGCGCGGTATAACTTGAATATCTCTCTGTACAGGGCTTTAATGCTGGTGCCGTTTGTTTCTAATGAAACTAGACTCAAAATGGAATCTGTACATATAAGTTATGTCTCCTAATTCTTTCTGGATAATTTATAATAAATTTTTAAAGTTGCGACAGGGAACCCAGAAACCGTTCTGGCCCTGTCTTACAATAGCTTTAATATCTCTTAACATGTAACTCCTATGACCATTTCGTTTCTTCCATATGAAAATAGACTCATCAATGTTCATTTACATAGCTGATTCACTATTTAATACCATTCCTACAAATTTTGGTGATTTTTCACATTCACGTTACTGCAGCTGGCAGCATCTGTTTTAAGGTAGGTCTTACCTATTTTGTAGTCTCCATGAACCAACTAGTCTTGCCTTACATAGGTCCACATATGATCATTTTAACCATGCCAATGGCTGATCATGTGACCAACATTCCCATTTCCAATTCATAGTCACATCATGACACCATATATATATATACAAACCGCAAATAGTTTAAGTTGATACTTCACTATTACGAGCCATTTTCGCATGGCCGTATACATATACATCATAACATATTTAAACCAACAAGGGTAGTCCTATACATGCCATTTCAAGTTCAACCAAGAATTTATACCAAAATGGGGGCTTGATAGTGTGGATGACTTGACTTCAACGATCCCGAATCCGATTGCTATCGGCGAAATCTAGAAAACCGAGAGCCAAAGCGGTGGAGTAAGCATTTTATGCTTAGTAAGTCTCAAGGAATATAATCAACTCTAATTACAGCAATACATTCACATAGTTAAATGCATCATTTCATTAATGCACATTCACATAATCATACTTACTTCACCATCCCAACTCTTATGTTCATACACAAATAACGGCTTCATTAAGGCCGATAACTCGTTCCATCATAGGAGCGGATATTCACACGCTCTTACTCCTAGCGCAGCAGCAGCACACCGCACTTACCTTGTCATTGGGAAATTTCACAAGTGCATTAGCTGAAATTTTCCAGCAAGCTTATAATTTTCAAATCACATACCTTCGAGTTTAACCGGATGTCGCTACTCGATCAATCGCCTTGGGACATAGCCGGTTATGGTAACCCGCACCAAGGCCTACGGACTTAACCGGATATCACGATTTGCACAAATGCCTTGGTCTTAGCCGGATAGAATGACTTCATACGAATGCCTTGGTCTTAGCCCGGATGTAGCCACTAGCACAATTGCCTTGGGTCTTAACCCGGTTATAATTTCCAGCATAATTGTCTTGAGGCTTAGCCGGATATCATTCAATTTCTCATGCACACATACATCAATAATCATTGGACATACATATTTATTTTCGTTACTAAGGCTCAAACACAATTATAATCACTAACATAATCGCCGGGACTTAGCCGGGTATCATTCAATACTCATACACACATAAATCAATAATCAATACATCCATATTTCATTCCACATAATTCAAGTAAGGTCACTTCTTGAGGACTTACCTCGGATGTTGTCGAATGGCTTTTACTACTATTCGATTACTTTTTCCTTCCCTTGTCCAATTGTGGCCCTCTTAGCTCTTGAGCTAATTCAAACAAATTCAATTTATCAAAACCTCATTGTGCTAGCTTATGGCGAATATGACAAGGAATTTAAATGGTCATATGGCCACCCTTTAGCTTGAATACACAATGGTCATGCACATTTTATACTACATCAAGCAATTCAATACAATTTATTCGAGCATCAAGGAAAAGCTAAGGCCTTCAATAGGCTACCCAAGGCCGAATATACTTGTCCATGTTGAGGCCAATTATGCACTTAATACCACACAAAACAGCATGCATTTTACTAGTTAATGCTTTGCATATTGTAGCTCAAAACTTACAATATAGCATCAAGCACTCATATGTGTGCTAGGTAGAATGTGCTTACAATTTCACAATTATTCTTCAACATCTTCTTCTTTAAACAAACTTATTCATCACTTCCTTCATAACCAAAACATCATGTGCAAACATATATATACATATATGAGCATGGCCAATTTCAAGGTGTCCATAGGCATCCAAAACACAAATTTTAACTAACATGCAAGAAGCATGAACCATGCTCATGAATGCATCATGGCGAATATGACAATCATGCTCCTTTTCAACTTCAATCATGATAAAACAAAAGAAAGCTCAAAATCTTACTCAAGAGTAGACAATCCATCATTGCATGCATCATCATCAAGCTTCACACTTAGCATGCAATGGCTTTATCACCATAACAACTTTGGCCAAATACCATTTCCATGGCTTAACAAAGATTTGAGCCATGGCTAACATGCACATCAAGTTAGCAACCAAAACATGCATGAAACTCCTAACACAACCTCATACATACCTTAATCTTGATGCAAACTTAGCCAAATCTCCTTCTAGATCTCTTCCAAACCAAGCATGAAGCAAAAATCCTCCTTCTTCCTTAGTTTTGGCTCAAAGAAAGGATGAACAAATTTTTTTCTTTCCTTCTCTACAACTCACGGCAATGGGGGGATTACCACACTCACACACATTTTTTTTCATTTTTATCACCCATACACCTTTGTTTATTATTTCACCCTAATGCACCAACAAAACATGTTTCATGACATGTTTAGCCCATCCTCCCTTGTCATGGCGCCACCACCTATAAAAGGGGAATTTGACATGCAAGTCCATTATTTTGCATGCATGCTTTAATTAGTCATCACACATTTCCCTATCATACTTTCAAAGTTCATTACTAAGTCCTTTCTTGTGGAATTCACCCTTATAACACTAAATCAATCATCATAAAATGTCATACATGAGCACACACATATTATAGGCATCAAAATAAATTTTTAATTATTTTTATGCCTCGGTTTTGTGGTCCCGAGACCACCTTCCGACTAGGGTCAATTTTGGGCTGTCACAACAATGGGCTTCGTTCAATTATCGAAATAAGTTCCAAATTCTTTGGAACACACAGACGACTTCTGAACCTCAAACAATCGTCATCATCAATTTGAAACTCCGATTCCTTGTTCGGATCACACTCAGCCCGTTTTGCAAGCAACTCATCATCATCTTTCTGAGCTTCACGAATTTGATGAGTCAACAATGGTTTGGCCTTTAATTCGCTACTAACACATTGTCGTAGGATAGACAAGTGTACATTCATCGTCGTAAAAGCAACAGTGATTTCGCTTAAGGCGTCCGCAACCACATTAGTTTTTTCGGGTGATAATCAATGACGAGCTCATAATCTTTTAACAACTCGAGCCAACGTCTTTGTCGCAGATTTAAGTCTCTTTGAGTCATCAAATATTTGAGACTTTTGTGATCCGAATACACATGGCACTTCTCACCAAATAAGTAATGTCGCCATATCTTTAAAGCGAATACGATGGCGACCAATTCGAGATCATGGGTCGGATAATTTTTCTCATGTGGCTTTAATTGTCTCGACGCAGAGGCCACAACTCGACCTTCTTGCATCAATACGCAACCTAACCCAAGTAGGAGGCGTCACTATAAATGACAAACTCTTTGCCGATTCGGCCGCACTAAACCGGAGCTTCATCAAATGAGTTTTCAATTGATCGAAACTTTTTCGACACTTTTCCGTCCATTCAAACTTGACATCCTTCAAGCGGTTTCGTCATGGGTGTGGCTATCATCGAGAATCCTTTTACAAACCGTCGGTAGTAACCGCAAGTCCCAAAAGCTCGAACCTCAATAATATTTCTTGGAGGTTTCGATTAAGTATGGTTGTAATTTTGCTCGGTCGACTCGAATACCCGATCTGCAGATACCACATGACCCAAAAAGCTAACCTCTCTTAACTAGAACTCGCACTTGCTGAACTTAGCATATAAGCGCTTATCCGTAAAATTTGCAACACCAATCTCGGGTGCTCGCATGTTCGGTCTCATCTCTTGAATAGACCAAGATGTCGTCAATGAACACAACTACGAACCGATCCAAATATGGTCTCAAGATCCGATTCATCAAATCCATAAATACCGCAGGGGCATTAGTGAGCCCAAGCGGCATCACTTAGAACTCGTAGTGACCATATCTCGCTCAAGGCGGTTTTGGGTATGTTCGAATCTCGGATTCAGAATCGATAATAGCCCGATCTCGATCTATTTTGAGAACACCGAGGTTCTTCGGTTGATCGAACAAATCATCGATCTGTGATAACGGATACTTGTTCTTTATTGTCACTTTATTAAGTCGAGGATAGTCGATGCACAACCTCATGGTTCCGCCCTTCTTTTCACAAACAACACCGGTGCACCCCAAGGTGAAAACTCGAGCGAGCAAAGCTTCTATCCACCAACTCTTGCAATCGAGCTTTCAACTCCTTTAATTCCGTTGGTGCCATACGACACGGAGCTATCGAAATCGGTGTGGTCCGGTACAAGCTCAATGCCAAACTCTATCTCCGAACAGTGGCAAACCCAGTAATTCTTGGAGAAAACATCCGGGTATTTACAAACCACCAAGCAGATTCGGTTTTATTTCTAACTCCTTATCATCAAGTACATACGCAAGGTATGCTTTGCACCCTTTCTTACTTATACGGGCCAACATTGATGACATTACGGTGGCAACCCTTCAAGTCCGTAGGTTCAACTCAGATCGTCTCGTTATTTGCGCACCTCAAAATCAATAGTCTTGCTTTTGCAATTCACAACCGCATCATGCGCGGTCAACCAATCTAACCCAAGAATAGCATCAAATTCATCGAACGGCAAAAGCATCAAGTCCGCCGGAAAACAAGAACCTCGAATTACTAGGGGACATTTCTTACACACTTTGTCGACCAGCACGTAACGACCCAAAGGATTTGACACCCGAATTACGAACTCGATGAGACTCAATAGGTAAAGTCTTCTTTGGATGCTAAGGTTTCGCATATATAAGAATGAGTAGAACCAGGGTCAATCAAAGCAATCACATTAGTATCAAAGAGAGTGAAAGTACCGGTAATAACATCTGGCGAGGAAGCATCCTCACGTCGCGTATAGCATAAGCCCTAGCAGAACGCGAGCCTCGGATCTGGTCGTAACATCTCTAGATCCTCTCGACCACCACTAGCATTCCCGTATTTCGGATGGTCTACCTCGGCAAGTGGTAGCACCGGTTTCCCACTCGATTTGTATTCTGCCTGGACAACCTCGGGCAATCTTTAATAAAGTGGTCGACCGATCCGCACTTGTAACAGAGTGGTCACGGAACCTCAGACTTCGAATGCCATTTGCCACAATGTCGACACTTCGATTCGTCTCGACGTTCATTCCCAACATCGGCGATCAAAGTGCCTCGTGTACCCACAGGGTCGATCACGATCTCGTCTAAAAGGCCCGGCGCTCTAGATCGCCCACATCATCTCTAAATTTCTTGATGCATGTTGAAGAGACTTTTCCGAGGATCTTTTGAAACTCTCCAGTTCCCACATCAACTTTTGTTTTTCTTTTCTAAGCTCTTGACTTTACAAGCTCGCTCAACAAGTACTACGAACTCTCGATTTCAAGAATGCCAACGAACATTTTTATGTCTTCATTCAGCCCATCCTCGAAGCGTTTACATGATGACCTCTGACGAAACACATTCGGCGTATCTACTAAGTCTAACAAATTTTCGCTCAGAATCGAATCGACATAGAACCTTGCTTAAGCTCAAGAAATTCCTTCCGCTTTTGATCAACAAATCTCGATCGATATACTTTTTGAAACTCGGTTTGGAAAACTCCCAATTTACTTGCTCTCGGGCAACAAGTCGAGTGCTCCACCAATAGTAGGCGTAATCACGTAGCAAGGAGATAGCACACTTTAGGCATTCATCGGTGTACAAGATAGCTCATCGAAAGTGCGGATAGTGTTGTCCAACCAAAATTCAGCTTGCTTGGCATCGTCGCTATCCGTAGCTTTAAATTCAAGAGCCCCATGTTTTGATTCTATCAACTGGGGCTTATTCGACCTTATTTGGTCGATTCTGGGAGGCATTGTAGGTGCGGAAGTGTGTTTGTTGAGAATGGAGGTTGTGGAACAACCAGATTAGTTCGAATGTATTGGTTGAACCAATCATTCATCACGCTATAAAAGGCTTGCCTAGCCTCATCATTCGGATTGCTAGCAACAGTTGAGAGTCATTGGTCAAGGCGCTGTCCCTTGTGTGGGAGCAGCGCCACACTCTCCACATCATCAACTATCGCTTCGGTTGGGATCGGGATCCATTACTATAAATAAACACAATTTCAAACGTCAGAAATCACCACACTATCAAATAATCACAGAAAATGGCATGTATAGCTAGACCCAAACACATTACGGAAGTCCTAGAACCGACTAAACCGTAGCTCGATACTAATAAAATTGTAACACCGTGCACTCCGAGTCCGTTACCGGAATCGAACACAAGGTGCACACAAACTTAGTTTAACTATCTTCACAGTCCATTTAGAAATTTCTAGACAAGCTGGTTACTGCATCAGTGTCGCCTTAAAAATCATATCTTGAGTTTCAAAGCTTGAAAATTTGTTTCGTAATTTTTTCCTGAAACTAGACTCATATTTACATCTACATATTTTTTTCTAGAATTTTTGGTCGAGCCAATTAGTACAGTTTATTAGTTAAAGTCTCCCCTGTTGCAGGGATCGACTACACTGACCTTCGTGCGTTACGAATTGGATATCTCCCTGTACAGGGCTTCAATACTGATGTCGTTTGCTTCTATAGAAACTAGACTCAGAGAGAAATCTATACATATATGGCATGACTCCTAATTATCTCTGGTTAATTTACAATGAATTTCTAAAGTCGGAACAGGGGACCCAGAAACCGTTCTGGCCCTGTTTCACGATAACTTTAATATCTCTTAACATATAATTCATATGATCGTTTTGTTTCTTCCATATGAAAGTAGATTCATCAAGGTTCATTTAAATAATTTATTCACTATTTAATTCCATTTCTACAATTTTTAGTGATTTTTCAAATCCACACCACTGCTGCTGTCAGCATCTGTTTTTCAAGTAAACCTTACCTATTTCGTGGTTTCTATGGACCAACTAGAGTTTTGTCATACATAGGTCCACATAAAATCATTTTTAGCCATTCCAATGGCTGATCATTTGCTCACACTTCCATTCAGTCCGTAGTCACATCATAAAACCATACATATATACATAAGCACAAATGGTCTAATGCCATACTCCACTTTTACGAGCCATTTTCGCATGGTCGCATACACATACATCACAAAAGTACTTAAAACGCAACAAAAGGGTAGTCCTATACATGCCATTTCAAAGCTCAACCAAAATTGTACCAAAAGGGGCTTTGATAGTGTGGATGACTTGACTTCGTTGATCCCGAATCCGATAGCTAACGAGCAAAACCTATAAAACAGAGAGCCAAAGCAACTGGGTAAGCATTTTAATGCTTAGTAAGTCTCAAGCAATGGAATCAGCTTTGACTAACGTATTACATTCACATGGCTAAATGAATCACTTTATTAATACACATTCCCATAATCATACTTATTTCACATTACCGACCCTTATGTTCATACACAAAAGAAAAACTTAGCTAAATGCGGTAGCTCGTTTATCAACTGAGCGCATACTTACTTGTAAGGACTCAACTAATTCAAGCACATACAAACATACCTCATTGCTGGAATTTTCACAAGTGTATAAACTGAAATTTTTACAGCAAGATTGCTCACTTCCGAATCACGTACCTTCGGGATTTAACCGGATATAGCGACTCGCTCGATTGTCTTCGGGACCTAGCCCGGTTATAGTGATTCGCACGATTGCCTTCGGGTCTTAACCCGGATTTGGTAACTTGCACAAATGCCTTCGGGTCTTAGCCCGGATATAACAACTCGCACGAATGCCTTCGGGTCTTAGCCCGGATATAATTACTAGCATAATTGCCTTCGGGACTTAGCCCGGATATCATTCCAATGTTCATTTACACATATATCAATAATCAAGACACATCCATAATTCATTTTCGTTACTAAGGCTCTAACACAAAATATTTATCAAACCTTTACAATTTCGGCTCAATAGCCACACACACAAGGAGCATGATTTCAATATAATTCAAGTAGGGTCATTACTCGAAGACTTACCTTGGATGTTGTCGAGCGATTTCGACGGCTACTCGACTACTTTTTCCTTCCCTTTATCGGATTTAGCTCCCCTTTGCTCTTGAGCTTAATTTGACAAATAAATCGATTTAATCATTTGAGCATCGAAAGAGGAATTCAAGGTACTTAGTCAATATATATACTCATTAGGCATCAAAGTCGCATATGTACGAAATCATGAATCGAACTCAACACATTAGTTAATATTCCTCTTAGCCGAATTTTCTAAGCCAAGAATAGGCATCAATATGCTTGCCTCTAACCGAATGCATGCACACCAATTTCCCTCATGTGGCCGAATATACATGTCCATGTTGAGGCCAATCACACAAAAAACAACATACATTTTACTACTAACGCATTACATATCGTAGCTCAATACACCTCTCTCATTTACTTCATAACCAAACATCATCACAAGCAAATATACACTTGAAATAGTATATATGTCATACCAATACATCATGTGCAAACATATATTCATGTAGGTGCAAGGGCAATTCTCAAGTGGCTTATATCCAAATATACACACATATCCAAAGCTTAAATCTTACTTACCATGCAACATGCATGAATCATACTTATGGATATACCATGGCCGAATACCACAACACCATAATTTTGGTCATGATTAAACAAAGAACTTAGTATCTCCTTCAAAAATGCTAAAAGAAAATCTAAGAGTCCTCAATCCCCATCACATGTTTCATTATCAAGCTTGATATTTAGCATGCAATGGCATCAACACCATATTCACTTTGGCCGAATTTCATTCCCGTGACATAGCAAAGATTTGAACCATGGGCTAACAAGAACATCAAGCTAGCAACTAAAAACATGCATGAATCTCATGGCACAACCTCAAACATACCTTAATCTTGATGCAAGTATAGCCAACCTCTTCCTAATCCTCTTCCAAACCAAACATGAAGCAAAATTCCTTCCTTCCTCTAGTATTTTCGGTCAAGGGAGAAAAAATGGATGAACAAATTTTTGTTTCTTCTCTTTTCCTCAATACACGGCAAGGGGGTTTCACTCACACACACACATTTAATTTTTTTTTCTTTCTTTATCACCCATACTTATTTGTTTATTGTTTCTCCCTAATGCACCAACAAAACATGTTTCATGACATGTTTAGCCCATACACCCTTGTCATGGCCGGCCATTAGCTAATAAAAGGGGAAGTTGACATGCAAACCCCTCATTTTTGCATGCATGATCAACTAGTCATTACACATTTCCCCCTCATACTTTTAAAGTTTACTACTAGGTCCTTTCTAGTGAAATTCACATTTATAACTCTAAATTAAAGCATCAAAAATGTCACACATGAGTTAACACATATTATAGGCATCAAAATAAATATCAAATTATTTTTATGCCTTGGTTTTGTGGTCCCGAAACCACATTCTGACTAGGGTCGTTTTAAGGCTGTCACAAGTGGTTTCGGGACCACAAATTCGAGGTTGAGAAATTATTTTTATTATTATTTTGGTGTCATAGCATGATTATTTGAGTATATGAACATTTTGGTGAAGTAATTTTAACGTTTGTGAGCTTAATTGTGAAAAATGACTAAATCGCATAAAGTGCAAAAGTCCTGTTTTAATAGCCAAAGGTGTCAAATTACTAGAGAACCTGTATTAGGGGTCTTTAAAGAGAAATTAGGCCAATAGATAAGTGATGGCCGACCAAAAGACAAGGAAAATTCAAATGGTCAAATGTTAGGTGGGTTTTGGTTGCTTAATTGATAAAATAGAAATAAAATAAAGAAAGAATGATATCACTTCATCATCTTCTTCTTCTTTATCGATTTTTCAATGTCAAAAAGGGGGTTTAGAGAGCTCAAAATATCAGTCATTTGTATCTCTTGCAAGTAAGTCATTTTGAAGGTTATTCTTGATGATTTTTATATTTTTGTACCCCTTGTAACATGAGCTTTCTAAAAAAGGGACTATTTTGCAAAATGGATGAGGGTCTAGGGTTTTTCCATGAAAGCATGTATGTTGTTAGCTGAAATTTTAGGGAAGAAAATGAATCTTGTTTGTTAAACAAACAACTTTTATGAAGAGGTTTTCATGGAAACTCTAACTAAGGACCATTTTGCATAAGTTATAAAATATATGGTAAATGTGTGAATTAATGAGAATTATACGCTGCTTCTAGTATAAAAAGAATTTGATTAGGCTTAATACTCAAAGAAATCCGATAAAAATCAATTTACGAGTCTAGGGGTAAAATTATAATTTTTGCGAAGTTTAAGGGCAAAACGATTATTTTACCAAAGTATAAGTCTTGAGTTGAATTGAATGATTTGAGTATTAAATAAGCTAAATTTCGACATTTTAGATCAAGAGAAGCGTGATTCGGGTCTTGATCGGGGAAAGAAAAAAGTTTACAAGGATTAAGCTCGTTCCCATCTTTTTGTACCGAGGTAAGTACATATGTAAATAATGTGCCATTGTAGCTTACTTTTAAATGTGTTGATAACATATATATGTGAATGTTTTATCATTATCATGTATCATAATCTTATTTGTTGCCATGAAAATATAAATAATGTGATATAAGAGTAACCTACATTATGAGCAAGTGCTATGACAACGGGTTAGATTTGAAATCCCGTTGAACCTCAAGAATAGTATAGGATACACAATACATGTCATGAGAAACTAGGTGGTCTGAACTCATGAGTTGTGTTTGAGTTCATGAGATAAATGTTATATGTAATGTGGGTCCGGGCAATGGCTTCGTGACTAAACCTATGAGTAACTTGCTGAGCGAGCATTTCATGTTAACACTATATGTGTCTGGGTGCTGTGTGTACAGACCCGTGAGTAGCTTAATGAGTAGGCATTGCATGATAGTGGTATGGGGTTCGAGTACTGACTTGGTAGAAAGGCCCGTGAGTAGCTCAAAATTCAAGCATTACATAGCATGATGTAGCTCTGGCTACTTATATGGCATTTAGGTGCGAACTTCCCGTGTATCCATTAGTATTCTGTTTGTTCAATGGGTAACTCAAAAAGTGAGTTGGTGATAATTCCAATGGGGTATGTCATTAGAGAGAATGAACTTGAGTTATTTTACGGGTGATTACAGGTATGTGTACTAAACTTATGAATAAGACCTTATTATGTGACGAGATGTAATAAGTATGCGTAAATGAAGTGAAGAGTAAGATAGAGAGGTCTAAATGATCTACATCATTCAAGTTTAATAAATTATCATCTGATGAATGAGTTTCTACTTATACATTATTTTCATATATGTGCTTACTAAGCTTTATGCTTATTCCTTTCCTTTCCATTTTCTTATAGTGCTGTCAAGCTCGTATCGGGGATCAAGAGATGTCGGAGACATTGATCACACTATCACTTGAAGCTTTTGGTATAGTTAATTTAAATGTTGTAGTTTTGGCATGTATAGGGACTCGAATCTTAGGTTTAGTGTCTTGTTCAATTAGCCACAAGTGTTGGCTCTTATGATGGATGTGATAACATTTTGTATAGGCCATTAATGTTGGCTAATATTAATTATTATTAGATGCATTTGATGCAAATTTCCAATGATTGTGGCTGATTTGGTTATATCTGTTATGCTTCTATTGGGTTTGTTGATCTTGTGTAAGTTAGTGCAAATAAGGGTGGCAATGAGGCTAGGTAAATAGCCTTATTTTTGTCAACACAAGCAGACACACGGGCATGTGTCTAGACCGTGTCTGACACATGGTCTGCCCCATAGGCGTGGAGTCCGGCCGTGTGTCCCCTGCAGTTCAATTTGACAAGTTAGTATGCATGGTAGTAAACACACGGGCAGAGCCACGGTCGTGTGTCTCAGCCGTATGAAGGGCATGACCTAGCACACGGGCGTGTGCCTTGCCCGTGTGACCTTTAAGAGTTGATGACGTTAGAAACAGAATGTCAAGGTTTTTACACAAGGGCTGCAACGCGGGTGTGTCATGGCTGTATGAAGGACACGGGCGTGTGCTAGGCTGTGTGAAAACCCCTGTAGGTCTAAATTTGGAATTAAATTCATACGAGTTTGGGGCACAGGCATGTTCCCTTGTGCTTAGGCAGTGTGAATCACACGGGCCTTTAGCATGGCCATGTCAAAATGGCCACACGGGCGTGTTGCCCTATTTTACGATGAAAATTTTCTAATTCCTCAAACATTTCCAAAGTCTTTGGTTTAGTCCCGAACCACCTCAACCTATGATTTGGGCCACGTAAGCTTGTTTAAGGAAATAGAGAACTGAAGAAGAAAAGCAATTTTGGGGAAAAGAAAAGAAAACATGGGAAAGGAATTAATTAAATGATTTAAAATAAAACTCATTTATTTCTAAAAAATTACAAAATATTTTCTTATTGCTTTCACAGATATTCGAACACAAGACTAAAAGGTACATTGAAGCTTAACCACTAAACCATTAGGCTCAACGTTGACATAAACTTACACAGAATTAAACTTAAGTCGAGAGTTCAAAGACAAAGGTCGAGTAAAAAAAGATAACAAAATTTTCCAAGAGTGGGACTTGAACCCCTAATCCCAAACAAAAAATCAAGGCTCTAAACCACTAAAGTAGATACTTAATTGTTATAGAATTTAACAAATAAACGTTCAAATTTTGGGGTGTCAGAATCTATTTTTTTTTTTAGGTATGTGAGATGAGACTTTGCCTAGAAGGACAACGTTAAGAGTACACCAAGGTGATGGCAGAGTGGGCTATTATGCATACAGTGGATATATGGTATTGTAACACACCTAACTTGTCTCCGTCACCAGATTAAGGTTACGGAGCATTGTCGTACAATCATAAACAGTTAAACATCATAACATTCAAATAGACTATATCATAATCCATCCAATCACATGCATTTTGTCCCTAAATCGAGCCTTCGATGCTCTAAAAATAGCTTAGAATCAATTCAAGACTAATTCGAAACAAATTAGAAAGTTTAGGAAAAAGATGCAAAAATTGTGAAACGGGGGTCATACAGTCATGTGGCCAGGCCATGTGGAATCACCCTAGGCCGTGTAAATTTTGAACAAGTGACACAAAGTCGTGTCCCATCCCATGTCCTCACCCATGTAACTAGGCCATGTCGCTAGGCCAGGTGCCTCACATGACTAAGTCACACGCCCGTGTCCCAAGCCGTGTGAACCCAAAATTTACCTAAAATCAAACCATTTCAAAATCATTTCATGCATAAACATTCAATCCAATTGTGCACACTTTCAAAGAGCCATAACATCATCCAAACACACATAAAATTACCATATCCAAGACCTTAATTCAACTAATCATATGCCATTCAAAGGCACCACAATTAGTATCCAAATATCACTTACCTAAACTTATTCACATACCTTATTTCATTCATACAAACCTAGTCTATTTAGGTACTAAAACATACCACATTTAACCATTTCCAAACCATTCAAACTATACTATAAGAGCCTTATTTACAAACCTCATTTCATTCCTAACCCGTATCCATCACCAGATTAGGGTTACAAGGCATTACCAAACATAACACAGTTCCACACAGTCATTTATCATTTTTCATGCACATATGAAACACTTGACCGAATATAATCATTCATACTTAACTACCTATAATTCATAAACAAATTATGCTTTAAAATTCAATCACATTAATATCCTTGTCTCATCCAAATATTTCGAACCATTTTGCATACATCAAAGCTATGTTCACACACTATATAATTTCAATATTTGAAAACAAAATGCAACACCTCTTACCCGAGACTGTTGCCGGAGTCGAGCACGAGGCGTTACCAGACTTATCATACCTGTTCGGGGCATAAAAAAATTTACTTTTTTTAGAAAAATATTAATTTTCTCACATTCATCCAATAAATCCCTAAAAAGGGCCCTTGAGGCCCTAAAACGTGCAATTGGAATGGTTTGGGACCAAACTGGGAACATTAAAAATTTTCTGATTACTTACACAAATCAAAATAATTTATTTTACTATTCATAATAAAACTGTCCATCTGCATAATAGTCACTAAATTAATTATAACTCGAGTTACGAAACTCGAAATTTAAATCAATAAATTTTCCCTAAAACTAGACTCATATATCTTTTTACCATAAGTTTTCCAGAATTTTTGGTTTGGCCAATTAGTACAGTTTATTCATTAAATGTTTCCCTATTTTGCAGTTCAGCGGACCTGACCTCTCTTCACTAAAAATCGTTTATCTCATTATACAAAAATCGGATAACATTTCTGTTTGTTTCTAATGAAAATAGACTCACTAAAGAATCTAGAAATATAAAATTTGACTTATAATTATTTTTTTTTTACAATTTCTATTGATTTTCCAAAGTTGGAATAGGGAATCACGAAGTCACTATGAATCAATCTTACAAAAATTAAATATCTCAGACTATAGACTCTGTTTCTTTCCTATGAAAATAGACTCAAAATGATTTAATTCTATATCCCATTCACCATTTAATTCCATTTCTAAAATTTTTAGTGATTTTTCAAATCCACGTCACTGCTACTGTTTCCTAACTATTCCATGGCCAACTCTTACTCTTTCATAGTTTCTTTGCATCAAACCTCATTTAGGCATACATAATACTAAAACATGTTCTTATTTAGCTATATCATAAGTTCATCATTACCAAGTATTCACATGCCATTCTTTAATCATATCATAAGGACATACACACAAAATAGCCAAGTCCCTATACATGCCATAACTTAAAGTATTTCTAGTCACAAAATACCGAGATAACTCGTTGATAGTGTGAGGCGATCTCCGACGTCCTTACGATTTTCCAATATGGTTTTCCTATACTATAAAAAAAGAGAGAGAAAAGAAAAGGAGTAAGCATAAAGCTTAGTAAGTTTGCATGTAAATAAATAACAACATCCTAAATGAATTATCAAGATAACCTGAACCTTTCGAACATGGACTTATCTTACCTTTCCTTTGGTACACTCTTTGCATTTTCCATTGAACCATTTGGAATACTAAGGATACACATGTACCTTTCCTTTTTAAACTTACCATTGCCATGTCTTGACATGGTCTTACATGGTATCCTTGCCTTATGAACTCACCATTGCCATGCCTTGGCATGGTCTTACATGGGATCTTTGCCTTATAGTAGTTTATCAATGCCATGTCTTGACATGGTCTTACATGATTTCCTTGCCTTGTAATATTTACCAATGCCATGCCTTGGCATGGTCTTACTTGGTATCCTTAAACCCTAATGTCATTACATTTGTATCTTACACATTCCTAAGGTTCAACCAGGACTTTTAAGTATCATTTCTCCGTCAATTCTTACTTGAATAATCAAGGAATAAATTTAGAAAATAAATATATATAGATGATGAAAAATAACACCATTAATTATAAATAATAAAACATTGCATTATTTACTGCAAACTTACCTCGATACAAAATACGATCAAATATTTTGATTTAGTCCTCAACCTTTTTCTTTCCTTGGTCTAACCCCAAATTTTGTTCTTCTTGATCTATAATAGAAAATTTAACTTATTTAATATTCACATTTATCAAAACAGTCCTTAACTCTAACTTTGGCAAAATTATGATTTTGCCCTTAAACTTTTGCATATTTACACTTTTGCCCCAAGGCTCGGAAATGAAACTTTATTCCTAATTCTTATGTTTTATGACATGCTGATCATTTATTTACCTACGGCAACATCAAATTCCTACTCTAACATGTACATATGACCATTAGGTATTTTTACCGATTATGTCGTTTTACTCGTTTTCGCTTAAAATCGCTTAGCTCAAATCATTTAACATAATTTCAAGCTTCATATTCTACCATAAAACATCAAAATAAACACATTTCACCTATGGGTATTTTTCCAAAGATGAACCTTAGGTTAAATTATTGCTAGAATAAGCTAAATCAAGTTACCAGGACTTCAAAAACATAAAGAAAATTAAAATCGGGGCTTGGAATCACTTACTATGAAGCTTGAAAGCTTGAAAAAACCCTAGCTATAGAGAACCCTTGAAATTTCGGCTAATGAAGAAGATGAGCACATTTTGCCATCTTTTTCCCTTTTTTAATCTTTTAATTACCAAATGACTAAAATACCCTTCATTAAAACTTTAGTTATTTTTATCTATGTATGTCCATTTTTGTCCATGAAAACCTAATGGTCTAATTACCATTTAAGGACCTCTACTGCAATTATACTCTTCAATTTAATCATTTAGCATCTAAAACTCATATTTATCAACCTTTGCAATTAAGCCTTAGTAGGCAAATTAAGCATGCTATCTATAAAATTTTCCATCGATACTCTAACACATGCATCTAATCACTCGGTAAATTATAAAAATTAATCGGAATAAACTTTTCTTTCTCGAATTCATGGTTTTGCAACCACTATTCCGTTTAGGCCCTATTTTGGATGTTACACATAATCAAGCATATATCATTCAATTCATATAATGAATATATATATATATATATATATATATCAAGCTGAATATCTAACATATCATTTCCTATCTTTTGTATGAATGCATAATTAAAACATTTGAACATATTATACTAATTAATAAGCAATCACATATGCGATCTTAATAATAATACTACATGATCGAACCAAATATTTTATGAACTTTACACATGCTCCTGACACATTAAAACAAATCCATTTCTGAATACCATTACCAACATATGGCTAACAAAATTCATTGACAAATTTGCATGTTATCAACTTGCGCAATTTAACTCAATTTGTACTCTTTCACATGGCATAATAGACAAAATTATAAACACAAACAAGTATTTCCAAAATATCAAATTTGTTTCTTATCAATTCGGGTAGCAAAATTAACCACAAGAATCATACCAATTTATATGCTTTGTATTATGCCAAAACGTCACTTATAAAGCCAATATATAAAAATCATATTTAGCATTTCTCATTGCCGAAACATATGATAAACATTACAAACATATATGTCATGTTTTAAGCTTATCAACATGAACTAATTTATAAGTCCTTCATAACATTACTCAACTAAGACATATAACCAAAATACTATTCATACATGTCATGGAACACACTTACTAAAATGTACTTATCCTATGCCAAAAATTACACAACCGTCAACTAAATTATTAATCAAGTTGAACCATATAACCAACTACCACACATATATATACACCATGAAATATACTTTTATAATAAGTCTATGCCATAACCAAATGCATAATTTACATTAAAAACAATTTCCAAATTGATTCATGTTTCGAATATGAATCTCAGTAATAGATATTAACAATCCATATCTCAAACACATGCATCAACCACATATATCAAGCTTTCCTAAAAGAACTAAACATAAGCCATAAATGGTTACTTCACGCCAAAACATATATATACACCTAATATGAACTTATATCACAACTGAAAATGCATAAACATAAGCTTCATTACAAGCCATTTTCGCATGGCTCATATATATACAAATCCAAAATTGACCAAAACAAATGCTAGCCTATACATGCCATTGGTTCATAATTCAAGCTTTTAAAATACCAAAATAGAGATCGATAGTGTGACGGATTTGCTTGACGATCCCCGAGATCGTAACTAGGTTCTGAAATCTATAAAAACAAAGAACATACACACACAGTAAGCTTGAATAGCTTAGTAAGTCATAAGGAAATAAATCATTTCAATGACATCCATAATTCAATTTAATTAAACCAAATCATACGAACCATAACCACATATACAATTATCAAGCTTGCAACTTCATATATCAATACATATCCTTTAGCATTATTTTCCACTTGGCAGAATACACATATATTAATAAGCATATTTAACTCTCACTTTCATAATGCACATTTCATATATTCATATAAAGTATATACTTACCTTACTACTCAATCATTTAACTTAGTACATACTTGACCTTTTAACTCAATTTCCCATTCGATCTTAACTCGATATTGCCCGTTGAACCATTTGGAATTAATAAGGATACTCGGATAGTCAAAAATCTCGTACAACACCAACATCCCATACTTGGTCTTACATGTAATCACATATCGATGCCACTGTCCCAGACAGGGTCTTATACGAACTCATATATGATGCCAATGTCCCAAACATGGTCTTACACGTAAATCACAAATCGATGCCAACGTCCCAAACATGGTCTTACACGTAAATCACATATCAAAATCCTATATCATGACATATGTATCCTAATTATTCCTAAGGTTCGTACGGGGCTTTGGAACGTCGTAACTCAATCGATTTAAGCTCATAAATATTGCTCCCATGCTTAATTAAATTCGGCATATACATATACACAAGTAATAATTCAATTCAACACTATTAAAATATATATACAATCAAATTTAATGACATTTGTTTACTTATGAACTTACCTCGTATGGAGACGAATGAACCAGGACGACTACTCAACAACTCTAGATTTCCCCCGATCCAAATTCGATTTCCTCTTTTGTTGATATAAATTAATATAAATTAAACTTATTTAATCACACATATACTCAAATTCACCCAAAAACACATAAAAGGACAATTTGCACTTAAGCCCCCAATATTTCACATTTTTCATAATTTAGTCCCTATTTCACAAAACACAAAATACACATAATTTCACTAAAATTTAGTATAGACGAATTTTACTAAGGTTCATATCAGCCCATTACTTTCATTTATTTCACATTTTGACCCCTCAATTTATAATATTTACAATTTAATCCCAAATAAGCATTTTTACTAAAAATCACTTAATTAAACATGAAAATCTATTAACACATACTTATTTTTCATCATCAAACACAAAAAACCATCAAGCTTTCAACAATGGAAAAACAAAAAATCATCATCAAATCCGAAAATCAAGGCATGGGCTAGCTAAAACACGAAGCAACGATCTCAAAAACGTAAAAATTATCAAAAACTGAGAAAACCACATACTTAATTCAAGCCTCTAAGTGTGTCGAACTATTTAAGCAACCATGGATTTTTTCTCCTTCAACTTTCGGCCCAAAATGAGGAGAATGCATGGCTATTTTATGTTTTGTTTATTTAATTCCTAATAATATATCATTTACCATTTTGTCCATTAATTAAACATTATAAAATCATCAATTATAAGCCCAATACCATCCATGCTATTATTCAATGGTCAAATTTCAACATAAGGAACCTACTTTATAAAAACAATAGCAATCCGGCACTTACATATTTAATAGCTAACTTTTGCATTTTACGCAATTAAGTCCTTTTTCTTAAATTGAGCACACAAACAATAAAATTTTCACACGAAATTTTCACACACATCAATTCACATACTATAAACATAAAAAATAATATTAAAATATTTTTATGACTCGGATTTGTGGTCCAAAATCACTATTACGTATAAGGTCTACACAGGGTTGTTACATTAAATGTATATTCTTGAATTGTCAAATGATCGAAAATAGTAAACTACCGATATGTTATATGTTATATTTGAAAGTTACATGTATACTTGATTATGATAATTGGCATGTGTTGTGTATAGGAATATGCTTGCTTAATATTATATGATGATTAATAATGGAATTTTCCCTATTAACATTGTCGGATAGAGTCACAGATATAGTTGGCATGCCATAGGATTCATTTTGATAGGTGGGAGATTCACCTTGGGGGTAAAAAATGTATCACCAAATCAAAAACCATTAGGGTACGAGCGTATTTGTTCCCGATTAACACTTTGGTGCTGTAACAGCCTGTTTTCAGTGGTGTCAAAAATAGTGGTTTCGAGACCACAAATGTGACGAATAAGTCCATAATATTTATTATTATTTTATTCATATGAGTTAATTATATTTATTATGAATTTTGATTTGATGAAAGCTTAGTTTAATGAACAAATGGTAAAGGTAAGTGGGCTGTCCCGAAAGTTAAGTGGTTTCAAAAAATGAGGTATCAGGACCTCATTTCTAAAAATCGAGATCATAAATATTTTTATTAAATATTTACGAATTTACTACTTAGGCATGTAAAGGTTCTGTCCAGAAATTTTATTGTTTAATTAGTTAATTAAAGAAAAAGGACTAATTTGTAAATGAAGTAAGATTTAATTGCTATTAGTTTTAATAATTAAATGACTTAATTAACATAAGTGGAAGGATTTAAAGGAAAATATACCATTTTTATATAGTGGGATGACTAGTAGGTAAATTTTATACATTTTATGCATTAAATTTTAATGTTAATAATAATAAAACATATAATAATAAAAGTAAAATCTAACAAAAATCATCATCATCTTTATTTTTCTTCTTTGGAAACTGAATGCTCCATTGAAGAACACTCAAAGTTTCGCTCATCTACTTTGTCTTTAAATGGTTTGTAAATTTGATCCATTTTTAATAATTTTTATATTTTTGAGATCGTTGTAGTTTAATCTAGCTAACCCAAGGATTAACTTTTAAAACTATTAAATATTTTGATCATGCCATTGATGAATTGGTGATGTTTTTGAAGTTTTATGATAAATTTATAAGCTTGATAGTTAAATAGAATAATTTTGTAAAGTGATTTTGGTTAATTTTTATGTTAAAGGACTAAATTACTAAAATAGTGAAGTTATATGAAATTATTGTAAAAATATGTTGAATATGGGCTATACGGGAATTATAGAAAATTCAGTTGGCCTTGTTTGGATTAATTTATGATTGAATTGAAAGTTTTGGGTTTAGGGACTAAATTGAATAAAAAGTAAAAGTTTAGGGTAAAAGTGCAAAATGATGATTAAGTGTCAAATATATGAATTTTAGTATTTTATGATATTTTAATTGGTTAATTAAATAAATTTATTTTATTTAGATCAAGAAACAAATCATTTGGTTGGTAATAGCAGGAAAGAAAAAGTCATCGAGTAGTTATTATCGAGGTTTTGGTAGCTATTGTATTTGGGTAAGTTTGTAATTGGTTTAACTAATTAGTTGTTATTTTGTGATTTAATAATTATCTATATATGTTGTGATTGAGTTGATTTGTTTGATAATTGATAAGTGATGAATTGGATTAATTGATATATAGTAATTAATGAAATAATTGGAATTACCATGCTAGCTAAGTTAATGATTATGATCATAAATGAAAACTATATGGATTCATTCTTGTAATGGTACATTATGAATAAAGTTAAATGAATTGGAATGGATATTGGCCTCGAATGGATATTGGTCCGTATGAAGCTTGTGAAGGCTTAGAATACAAATGACATGTTATTAGGGTTATACAGTTTCCAGTGCTGGTATTGGATGTCCTACCGATGGCTGAGGTCGTGCATTTGTTGCGGATTCTCCATAGCTCATGTGGGCAGCATTGTGTAGCTTTACATCCTGACCCACAGCTCGTGTGAGCAGGCTCATTTCACAACTCGTCTGAGCATTATAGATACAATTATAGTTACAGATACGACACACTTTGTGTAAGCATGGTTCCGTGTATCCGACATTTTCCATTTGGTTCAATAGGTAAATAAACCTTAATCAAATAATTGTAATTACAGGATATGTTATGTAACATTAATAAATGAAATGGAAAGGGTTGTATAAATACTTGAAATATATGATTTGTTACATATTTAAGGTGTGATGAATGTAATGTATGTGGAGATCTTCCAAATATATGTTTCATAAAATGGATAGATTTTATCTTTCATTATTGAACTCTCTAACCTTGTGAGACTTGTGATGTCTATAGGTCAATAATGAACTCATGATCATGTTATGATATTTAGTTGAGAAATGTTTAAGTTGCAATTGTTACAATAAGTTAAAGTTTATATTTGGTACGAACTTACTAAGCTTTACGTAAGCTTACCTCGTGTTGATTTTATTCGGTAACTAATTATACATTTTAGTCTGGTTATAAGTGGCAAGTAAATAGGGTTTTGGCTATATATGTTATAAGCATTATGATTATGCTTTGTGCCTTTTGAGATGAAATCACGTTTTTGATGTTTTGGTGACTTGAATTTGGTAACTTATCACTTGATGCCTATCTTGATCATTTATTATGGAATGACCATTTTGATTTAGGTTATAATCGGCATGCACTAAAAGTTTACAAGTACAAATGTGTATAAAACTATGTTATTTATGTTTAACCCTATACAAATAGTCAAGTTACTACCAAATAGGTATTTTTAGATTTGGTATAGTCAAGAATACATAAGTGGTATGTTTCATGCTCTTGAAATGCTTGGATACATATTTTGTGATTTAGTAAATGATGTATGTGAATTGGATTTTAAATGTTTTAATTGTGGTACCAATGAGGGTACATTGGTTAGACACATAATTTGAATGATTTTGGTATGTATTAGATATGTTTGAATGTGTTTTAAACATCTGAAAGTGATTGGAAATGGTTTGGCTTGGTGCCTAAGATATGGTTGATGAATTGGCTTGTTTTGGCGGTCATTTTGGATGCACATGACCTGGGACACAGTGTAACACCCCTTACCCGTATCCGAGACTGGGATAAGGTATGAGGCATTATACACAACCATGAACATTCCAGAAAGAATAGGTTATAAAATTTCATTCCAATTTAAAACCAATTGAACAAAATCATATCGTCCCTATTATGGGCCTACGAGGTCCAAAACATGCGTTAAAAGCGGTCTGGGACTAAACCGAGAACTTCAGAAAATTTTAGAAAAAATTTCATGTTTAAGTCTCACACGCCCATGTGCTTGGGACACACCCGTGTGGAATTATTTTTCATTTTGAACCTACAGGGTTTTCCACATGGCCGAGCACACGCCCGTGTTCCTGGCCTGTGTCCCTCACACAGCCACGACACGCCAGTGTACAAGCATACAGCCAAGGCACACGCCCGTGTCCAGAGGCCGTGTCCTTATCACGGCTGAGACACACGGCCGCGTCTCTACCCATGTGTTTACTACAATGCATGCTGCCCTAAAATTCTAGGTGCAGGGGACACACGGTCGTACAACACACCCATAGGGACTGACTGTGTGTCACACATGGCCTAGACACATGCCCGTGTGTCTACTCGTGTGGACCTTTTTTGAAGGCTATTTTCCAAGCCTTTTGTCACCCTAAAAAATCAATACATACTAATATGCTTCTTGGACAGTTATCATGGAATAAATGTACACTTTATACCTTCTTGGCCAAGGTCATGCATGTTACTTCATGTCCCTTTTTAACCTATATTAATATTACCTCTTTGTGTTAACATTTCAAAAATTCCATTTTATACTTGGCCCATTTATAACCCATGCCAATTATGACATAAACCATTTCCAAATGATTTGGCCATATTACACACATCCATTCATGGTATATCACATGAAATATTCGAGCATAAACATGCAAAATTAGTAGGTTTACAACCTACATCAATATGATATCTCATGGCCATATACAAAATGAATAGACATATCATTTAAGCCTTTACTTTGGCTAGCCAGATGACACATATAACAAAAATTACCAAGAATTCTATACATGCCATTATAACAAAATAAAAGTTTCTATATACCAAAGCAAGACAAGTTGATAGTGTGATCGGAGCTCTAATAGTCTTCCAATCTTCACGAGTTTGCGAGCTCTATAAGACAAGGGAAAAGAGAGGGAGGTAAGCATTAACATGCTTAGTAAGTTCGGTTAACTAGAAGGTAAACTTACCAATTGTTTAGCATACAACCATATTAGATATTCACTCCAACAAGTATAGTATAATTTCCCTATCAGATACACTCAATCATCAAGTTAGTCTCATGTCAATACATTATAGCATTAATCTTAGATGAGCTCATCAATTCAAGAAATTCCATTCTCATTTCTCATTTTAATCCCGTTGAATTTCTCGGAATCTTGATGGATATCCCATTTACCGTCATTTTATGCAAGTGATCATTTTAAGGATGCACTCCCGCGAACCTCGCTCTTAAGGCAGGATTACCAGTCCAGGCTAAACCCCCCGTAATGTAAACTCATGGAGTAATGTTGGGATTACTAGTCCAGGCTAAATCCCCTACAACGACATATACTCCTATGAGCTCAGATCTGAATTACCAGTCCAAGCTAAATTTAGATCCTAATTGGATTACCCATCCGGGCTAAATCCATTTCAGCACACATATTCTTCGGGAGGCTAGATCACTTTAGGATCACCCATCCGGGCTAGATCCTTTTTACCGTCAATTCATTTCCAGAAAAATCCATCAGATATCCTTCTATTCAACCGGGACAATTTATCAACTTTTCATTAACACAATATTTTTCATACCTTATCTCACAACGAATAGCAATATTATAATTCATACATGAATATACATTTTTAATGTATTTAAATAGTCTACATTTAAGTTACACGAACTTACCTGGTAATCGTTTCAGATTCGAATTTCGGTTACTTTGAAACCTTTTTTTTCTTCAGTCCACCTCTGAAATTGGTCTTTCAGGGTCTATATCAACAAAATAGATTATTAATACCTCATATTATTCATTTCCAACCTAAAACTCAACCTTGGACAAAATGACCATTTTGCCCCTAACCTTTTACAACTTTTACAAATTAGTCCCTAGGCTCGTATAATGAAATGCATGTAATTTCTTGGTTACCCATGCCTAGCCAAATATTTTTCCTACTTATAGCAGCCAACATTTTCCTTCATTTCACATTTTTCTACCCATTTTTACAACTTTTACAAAATGGTCATTTAAGTCATTTCCATGAAAATCTACTTAGTAAAAGTTGTTTATTATCCTTTAAACTCTCATATTCCTCCATAAATCATCAAACCATGAGCATCTCATGCATGGTTAAATTTCTAACCATGAACCCTAGCTTAAAATATGGGTAGAAATAGATAGAGCATGTTAGGAGGATCTAAAAAATACGAAGAACATTAAAAATGGGGCTAGGGAGCACTTACTATTGAGCTTGAAAATGTTGAAACCCCAGCTATGGAGAACATAAAATTTCGACAGCTATGGGAAAGAAGATGGTTAATTTTAGCTTTCCTTTTCCATTTTTATTAATTTTATTACCAAATGACCAAAATGCCCTTCCTTACTAAACTTTCAAATTTTTCCATGCATGCCCATTTTTGTCCAAAAACTTAGAAATTGGGAAAATTTCTATTGAAGACCTTCTAGTTAATAATCCAAAGCAAGTTTATACAAATTGCTTCTAGAACCCAAGTTTTGCAATTTATTCAATTTGGTCCCTAATTTCCAATTGGACACCTTACACTTAAAATTTCTTCATGAAACTTTAACACATGCTTATTTTCATATCCTAGGCCTCATAATAATCATAAAAAAAATATTTTAACATAGGATTTGTGGTCCCAAAACTACTATTTCGACTAGGCCCAATTTTTGGATGTTACACATAGGCTGCCACACAATCATGTGTCCTATTGATTTTTGGATACAGATTTTTCCACACGGCATCAAGCTGTTACACAGTCTACTGACACTGCCATTTGACCCTTTTTCAAATGCTCACACGATCTGGCAAATGATCTACGACACAGTCGTATGACCTTATTTTGAATTGTACATGGTTGGCCACACGGCCATGTTTCTAAGCCACATGGTCTGGGCTCTGTCACACGGTCGTGTGACGCCTATTTCCAAAATTTTCTAGCTTTTTCATATTTTTCTAAGTTGATTCAAATTAGTCCCTAATTATTCCCAAACTATTTTTAAGGCCCTGTAAGCTCGGTTTAAGGTCCATAAATACAATTATGCTATGAATGAAATCTAGATTCAAATGTTGTTATTTACATTAATAAATGAATGTTTTAATGATGTTACTTATTTTGAAATGTGTCGTAATACTCCGTAACTCTAATCCGACAATGGGGATAGGTAAGGGGTGTTATAGTTATGTACTTGGCGTGATGGTGGATTGATCCGAGTATCCGTCCTTAAGTTTAATTTTGTTAATAGGGATTAAAATGTAAAAACTTATTATTGTTGTGATTTGTAAATGATTTGAAATATGACTTTGAACCAGTGAAAATAGATATGTATACCTTGAGGGTGCATCAAGAACCTTATAGCAAATGGGCATCAAAATGAAATGAATATGTTCGAATAATAAAGGATCATTTGGTTCAATGAAATAAACATGCTAATGATATTGATATTGATTTAGTTATTGAGTAATATGTTACATTTGGTAGTTAGTTGACTATATGATTTTGTTCTGTTATATTTGAATTTGAATTATATTAGCACCACAGAGTATACAAAACTTAGTATACGATTATGTTTGTTTCTGTGCATAGGTTTCGAATAAGAGCTTTAATAGACTTGGAGTTAAGCATCCAATTTCTCTAACTAAGCTGAGAAATCTTGTTATTATTTTGTATGCATAAAAGTGTTTGAGTTATAAGTTATGTAGCTAGGTCGGTTGGGTTGTTGCTTAAATGATGATTTGGTGCTTTTGTTATTTTGGACTATATGGTTGTTATAGTTGAATTTAATCCCTTGATAATTAGTTAATTATGCTTAATTATATAAGTTTGAATGTGCAAATTAGTATATTAAGTATTGATGTGTTGAATGTTATGACTTGGTGATGCTTAAATGTGTTTAAGGCTGCTAAATTGAGGATCTTATGTTGGTAGAAGGTTTAAATATATTTAAGGAACAAGTATAGTTTGGTTAATTAGAAATGTAAATTTTTTACCATTTTACCATTAAATCTCGAGACAACGAGAGCATACCTCAAGACCATTACAAAAAAATTTACATTATTGTGCATTCCAAATGTTTAATGTTTCGAGGCATATCAAGTTGGCTTCAAGACAATCTCATCTAGGTCTCAAGATAAGTGGCATTTGTCTCGAGACACTAGTACATCGAACTTAAGTAAGTTTTACCCTGCTCCAGGTCTCGGGACATACAAATATTGAAGCTTAAATAAGAAAACAAGGAAGGCCTATCTCGAGACCTGGTCTCAAGGCATAAGGGACCTTGCCTCGAGACACGTCCTTTAATGCACTGAGACTTGATAACAACAAAACAAAAATACCAATTTGAAAATGAAGCCTATCTCGAGACATAGAATTTCCTGTCTTGAGACAACAAGTTAAAATTTGAATTTTGAGTTGGGATTTGAGTCCTAACTCCAAAATTGATTTATCATAAACTTGTATTTAGATGTAACTAATTCTTGATTACTATGAATGTATGTGTATAATAATAAATAATGGATATATTTTTATGAATGATAATTATGAATTTAATTTTTTTGATTTATTTCAAGATAGCCTGGGTTGCTTCAGCAACGAAATGTGATACCACACATTTGGACTCGACGATCAGGTCGGGTGTAGGGTGTCATAGATTTTAGAGAAAACCACCCTAAGTGAGGCATAAATGTTGATGGACTAGTATTAGGCGAGGAAGCCTGGCTATATGGTGTTAAGGATGAGTATGTGTTGAATATGTTTGGGAAAATTAAAGAACTTTAAAATTTTCATTATAATTATTATAAGTTCCAAAAATATGAAAGGCATTATAGGACTAGTGCCAACGAAGATGTATCGATGAGCCCTAACAACCCAAATAAATATGTTGACGCTAATGTTGTTATTGGTTGAAGCATTGTTGAAACTCACAACAAAGTGGTCAAAGTTGTCGAATATGAATCTCTAATATCGAAAGCCACCTAACGAAAATTTGATTGAATTAACTACATTGGATAGTGATGATAAGGTTTTGGAAATAGGCCATTTGAGTAAATATTTTGGCTAAATTAAGAGATGTTATGTCCTTTACATTTATAGCTCTAGTGTGTGTCAAAATTCAATAGTTCGCAGACTTCTTTTTCTCTTAAATTAATGTCGTATATGTTTTGCCATTGTAGGAAGCTTAAGTTATAGGATATCCTCTAAAAGACACTAAAAATAACTTACCTATGACTAAGGATATCTTAAGGGAGAAAATGTCCAAAAGCATTGGGCCTATTAGAGAATGAAATCATCTTTTGAATAAACAAAAGATAGCTAACAAGAAAATTCTATTAATGAGGATGTCACGTCTGAAAATAAAGGATCCTTGTAAGAAACTAGAGAGTCTTTTTAACCAAGACAAAGATTCTCAACTAAATAAAGATGAGACTCGCTAAGTGAAGCAGCAATGTCACCAAAAGAAAGGAAAAAACCCGACTTGTAACACCTAT